>NC_137246.1:242500-2642500 GCF_051294905.1 Botryllus schlosseri
ACTTGTGGTGACTTTACTTGACTTGTGGTGACTTGACTTGTGGTGACTTGACTTGTGGTGACTTGACTTGTAGTGACTTGACTTGACTTGACTTGTCTTGTCATGACTTGTGGCGACTTGTCATGAGACTCGTGGCGACTTGTCATGAGACTCGTGGCGACTTGTCATGAGACTCGTGGCGACTTGTCATGAGACTCGTGGCGACTTGTCATGAGACTCGTGGCGACTTGTCATGAGACTCGTGGCGACTTGTCATGAGACTTGACTTGACTTGACTTGACTTGTCATGAGACTTGACTTGACTTGACTTGACTTGACTTGACTTGACTTGACTGGACTTGACTTGACTTGACTGGACTTGCGGTGACTTGTGGTGACTTTACTTGACTTGTGGTGACTTGACATGTGGTGACTTGACTTGTGGTGACTTGACTTGTGGCGACTTGTCATGAGACTCGTGGCTTGACTTGTGGTGACTTGACTTGTGGTGACTTGACTTGTGGTGACTTGACTTGTGGTGACTTGACTTGTGGCGACTTGTCATGAGACTCGTGGCGACTTGTCATGAGACTCGTGGCGACTTGTCATGAGACTCGTGGCGACTTGTTATGAGACTCGTGGCGACTTGTCATGAGACACGTGGCGACTTGTCATGAGACTCGTGGCGACTTGTCATGAGACTCGTGGCGACTTGTCATGAGATTCGAGGCGACTTGTCATGAGACTCGTGGCGACTTGTCATGAGACTCGTGGCGACTTGTCATGAGACTCGTGGCGACTTGTCATGAGACTCGTGGCGACTTGTCATGAGACTCGTGGCGACTTGTCATGAGACTTGACTTGACTTGACTTGACTTGACTTGACTCTACTTGTCATGAGACTTGACTTGACTTGACTTGACTTGACTTGACTTGACTTGACTGGACTTGACTTGACTTGACTGGACTTGTGGTGACTTGTGGTGACTTTACTTGACTTGTGGTGACTTGACATGTGGTGACTTGACTTGTGGTGACTTGACTTGTGGCGACTTGTCATGAGACTCGTGGCTCGACTTGTGGTGACTTGACTTGTGGTGACTTGACTTGTGGTGACTTGACTTGTGGCGACTTGTCATGAGACTCGTGGCGACTTGTCATGAGACTCGTGGCGACTTGTCATGAGACTTGACTTGACTTGACTTGACTTGACTTGACTTGACTTGACTTGACTTGACTTGACTTGACTTGACTTGACTTGACTTGACTTGACTTGACTTGACTTGACTTGACTTGACTTGACTTGACTTGACTTGACTTGACTTGACTGGACTTGTGGTGACTTGTGCTGACTTTACTTGACTTGTGGCGACTTGTCATGAGACTCGTGGCGACTTGTCATGAGACTCGTGGCGACTTGTCATGAGACTCGTGGCGACTTGTCATGAGACTCGTGGCGACTTGTCATGAGACTCGTGGCGACTTGTCATGAGACTCGTGGCGACTTGTCATGAGACTCGTGGCGACTTGTCATGAGACTCGTGGCGACTTGTCATGAGACTCGTGGCGACTTGTCATGAGACTCGTGGCGACTTGTCATGAGACTCGTGGCGACTTGTCATGAGACTCGTGGCGACTTGTCATGAGACTCGTGGCGACTTGTCATGAGACTCGTGGCGACTTGTCACGAGACTCGTGGCGACTTGTCATGAGACTCGTGGCGACTTGTCATGAGACTCGTGGCGACTTGTCATGAGACTCGTGGCGACTTGTCATGAGACTCGTGGCGACTTGTCATGAGACTCGTGGCGACTTGTCATGAGACTTGACTTGACTTGACTTGACTTGACTTGACTTGACTTGACTTGACTTGACTTGACTTGACTTGACTTGACTTGACTTGACTTGACTTGACTTGACTTGACTTGACTTGACTTGACTTGACTTGACTTGACTGGACTTGTGGTGACTTGTGCTGACTTTACTTGACTTGTGGTGACTTGACTTGTGGTGACTTGACTTGTGGTGACTTGACTTGTAGTTACTTGACTTGACTTGACTTGTCTTGTCAAGACTTGTGGCGACTTGTCACGAGACTCGTGGCGACTTGTCATGAGACTCGTGGCGACTTGTCATGAGACTCGTGGCGACTTGTCATGAGACTCGTGGCGACTTGTCATGAGACTCGTGGCGACTTGTCACGAGACTCGTGGCGACTTGTCATGAGACTCGTGGCGACTTGTCATGAGACTCGTGGCGACTTGTCATGAGACTCGTGGCGACTTGTCATGAGACTCGTGGCGACTTGTCATGAGACTCGTGGCGACTTGTCATGAGACTCGTGGCGACTTGTCATGAGACTCGTGGCGACTTGTCATGAGACTCGTGGCGACTTGTCATGAGACTCGTGGCGACTTGTCATGAGACTCGTGGCGACTTGTCATGAGACTCGTGGCGACTTGTCATGAGACTCGTGGCGACTTGTCATGAGACTCGTGGCGACTTGTCATGAGACTCGTGGCGACTTGTCATGAGACTCGTGGCGACTTGTCATGAGACTCGTGGCGACTTGTCATGAGACTTGACTTGACTTGACTTGACTTGACTTGACTTGACTTGACTTGACTTGACTTGACTTGACTTGACTTGACTTGACTTTACTTGACTTGACTGGACTTGTGGTGACTTGTGGTGACTTTACTTGACTTGTGGTGACTTGACTTGTAGTGACTTGACTTGACTTGTCTTGTCATGACTTGTGGCGACTTGTCATGAGACTCGTGGCGACTTGTCATGAGACTCGTGGCGACTTGTCATGAGACTCGTGGCGACTTGTCATGAGACTCGTGGCGACTTGTCATGAGACTCGTGGCGACTTGTCATGAGACTCGTGGCGACTTGTCATGAGACTCGTGGCGACTTGTCATGAGACTCGTGGCGACTTGTCATGAGACTCGTGGCGACTTGTCATGAGACTCGTGGCGACTTGTCATGAGACTCGTGGCGACTTGTCATGAGACGCGTGGCGACTTGTCATGAGACTCGTGGCGACTTGTCATGAGACTCGTGGCGACTTGTCATGAGACTCGTGGCGACTTGTCATGAGACTCGTGGTGACTTGTCATGAGACTCGTGGCGACTTGTCATGAGACTCGTGGCGACTTGTCATGAGACTCGTGGCGACTTGTCATGAGACTCGTGGCGACTTGTCATGAGACTTGACTTGACTTGACTTGACTTGACTTGACTTGACTTGACTTGACTTGACTTGACTTGACTTGACTTGACTTGACTTGACTTGACTTGACTTGTGGTGACTTGTGCTGACTTTACTTGACTTGTGGTGACTTGACTTGTGGTGACTTGACTTGTAGTGACTTGACTTGACTTGACTTGTCTTGTCATGACTTGTGGCGACTTGTCATGAGACTCGTGGCGACTTGTCATCAGACTCGTGGCGACTTGTCATGAGACTCGTGGCGACTTGTCATGAGACTCGTGGCGACTTGTCATGAGACTCGTGGCGACTTGTCATGAGACTCGTGGCGACTTGTCATGAGACTCGTGGCGACTTGTCATGAGACTCGTGGCGACTTGTCATGAGACTCGTGGCGACTTGTCATGAGACTTGACTTGACTTGACTTGACTTGACTTGACTTGACTTGACTTGACTTGACTTGACTTGACTTGACTTGACTTGACTTGACTTGACTGGACTTGTGGTGACTTGTGGTGACTTTACTTGACTTGTGGTGACTTGACTTGTGGTGACTTGACTTGTGGTGACTTGACTTGTAGTGACTTGACTTGACTTGACTTGTCTTGTCATGACTTGTGGCGACTTGTCATGAGACTCGTGGCGACTTGTCATGAGACTCGTGGCGACTTGTCATGAGACTCGTGGCGACTTGTCATGAGACTCGTGGCGACTTGTCATGAGACTCGTGGCGACTTGTCATGAGACTCGTGGCGACTTGTCATGAGACTCGTGGCGACTTGTCATGAGACTTGACTTGACTTGACTTGACTTGTCATGAGACTTGACTTGACTTGACTTGACTTGACTTGACTTGACTTGACTGGACTTGACTTGACTTGACTGGACTTGCGGTGACTTGTGGTGACTTTACTTGACTTGTGGTGACTTGACATGTGGTGACTTGACTTGTGGTGACTTGACTTGTGGCGACTTGTCATGAGACTCGTGGCTTGACTTGTGGTGACTTGACTTGTGGTGACTTGACTTGTGGTGACTTGACTTGTGGTGACTTGACTTGTGGCGACTTGTCATGAGACTCGTGGCGACTTGTCATGAGACTCGTGGCGACTTGTCATGAGACTCGTGGCGACTTGTTATGAGACTCGTGGCGACTTGTCATGAGACACGTGGCGACTTGTCATGAGACTCGTGGCGACTTGTCATGAGACTCGTGGCGACTTGTCATGAGATTCGTGGCGACTTGTCATGAGACTCGTGGCGACTTGTCATGAGACTCGTGGCGACTTGTCATGAGACTCGTGGCGACTTGTCATGAGACTCGTGGCGACTTGTCATGAGACTCGTGGCGACTTGTCATGAGACTTGACTTGACTTGACTTGACTTGACTTGACTCTACTTGTCATGAGACTTGACTTGACTTGACTTGACTTGACTTGACTTGACTTGACTGGACTTGACTTGACTTGACTGGACTTGTGGTGACTTGTGGTGACTTTACTTGACTTGTGGTGACTTGACATGTGGTGACTTGACTTGTGGTGACTTGACTTGTGGCGACTTGTCATGAGACTCGTGGCTCGACTTGTGGTGACTTGACTTGTGGTGACTTGACTTGTGGTGACTTGACTTGTGGCGACTTGTCATGAGACTCGTGGCGACTTGTCATGAGACTCGTGGCGACTTGTCATGAGACTTGACTTGACTTGACTTGACTTGACTTGACTTGACTTGACTTGACTTGACTTGACTTGACTTGACTTGACTTGACTTGACTTGACTTGACTTGACTTGACTTGACTTGACTTGACTTGACTGGACTTGTGGTGACTTGTGCTGACTTTACTTGACTTGTGGCGACTTGTCATGAGACTCGTGGCGACTTGTCATGAGACTCGTGGCGACTTGTCATGAGACTCGTGGCGACTTGTCATGAGACTCGTGGCGACTTGTCATGAGACTCGTGGCGACTTGTCATGAGACTCGTGGCGACTTGTCATGAGACTCGTGGCGACTTGTCATGAGACTCGTGGCGACTTGTCATGAGACTCGTGGCGACTTGTCATGAGACTCGTGGCGACTTGTCATGAGACTCGTGGCGACTTGTCATGAGACTCGTGGCGACTTGTCATGAGACTCGTGGCGACTTGTCATGAGACTCGTGGCGACTTGTCACGAGACTCGTGGCGACTTGTCATGAGACTCGTGGCGACTTGTCATGAGACTCGTGGCGACTTGTCATGAGACTCGTGGCGACTTGTCATGAGACTCGTGGCGACTTGTCATGAGACTCGTGGCGACTTGTCATGAGACTTGACTTGACTTGACTTGACTTGACTTGACTTGACTTGACTTGACTTGACTTGACTTGACTTGACTTGACTTGACTTGACTTGACTTGACTTGACTTGACTTGACTTGACTTGACTTGACTTGACTTGACTGGACTTGTGGTGACTTGTGCTGACTTTACTTGACTTGTGGTGACTTGACTTGTGGTGACTTGACTTGTGGTGACTTGACTTGTAGTTACTTGACTTGACTTGACTTGTCTTGTCATGACTTGTGGCGACTTGTCACGAGACTCGTGGCGACTTGTCATGAGACTCGTGGCGACTTGTCATGAGACTCGTGGCGACTTGTCATGAGACTCGTGGCGACTTGTCATGAGACTCGTGGCGACTTGTCACGAGACTCGTGGCGACTTGTCATGAGACTCGTGGCGACTTGTCATGAGACTCGTGGCGACTTGTCATGAGACTCGTGGCGACTTGTCATGAGACTCGTGGCGACTTGTCATGAGACTCGTGGCGACTTGTCATGAGACTCGTGGCGACTTGTCATGAGACTCGTGGCGACTTGTCATGAGACTCGTGGCGACTTGTCATGAGACTCGTGGCGACTTGTCATGAGACTCGTGGCGACTTGTCATGAGACTCGTGGCGACTTGTCATGAGACTCGTGGCGACTTGTCATGAGACTCGTGGCGACTTGTCATGAGACTCGTGGCGACTTGTCATGAGACTCGTGGCGACTTGTCATGAGACTCGTGGCGACTTGTCATGAGACTTGACTTGACTTGACTTGACTTGACTTGACTTGACTTGACTTGACTTGACTTGACTTGACTTGACTTGACTGGACTTGTGGTGACTTGTGGTGACTTTACTTGACTTGTGGTGACTTGACTTGTAGTGACTTGACTTGACTTGTCTTGTCATGACTTGTGGCGACTTGTCATGAGACTCGTGGCGACTTGTCATGAGACTCGTGGCGACTTGTCATGAGACTCGTGGCGACTTGTCATGAGACTCGTGGCGACTTGTCATGAGACTCGTGGCGACTTGTCATGAGACTCGTGGCGACTTGTCATGAGACTCGTGGCGACTTGTCATGAGACTCGTGGCGACTTGTCATGAGACTCGTGGCGACTTGTCATGAGACTCGTGGCGACTTGTCATGAGACTCGTGGCGACTTGTCATGAGACGCGTGGCGACTTGTCATGAGACTCGTGGCGACTTGTCATGAGACTCGTGGCGACTTGTCATGAGACTCGTGGCGACTTGTCATGAGACTCGTGGTGACTTGTCATGAGACTCGTGGCGACTTGTCATGAGACTCGTGGCGACTTGTCATGAGACTCGTGGCGACTTGTCATGAGACTCGTGGCGACTTGTCATGAGACTCGTGGCGACTTGTCATGAGACTCGTGGCGACTTGTCATGAGACTCGTGGCGACTTGTCATGAGACTCGTGGCGACTTGTCATGAGACTTGACTTGACTTGACTTGACTTGACTTGAATTGACTTGACTTGACTTGACTTGACTTGACTTGACTTGACTTGACTGGACTTGTGGTGACTTGTGGTGACTTTACTTGACTTGTGGTGACTTGACTTGTGGTGACTTGACTTGTGGTGACTTGACTTGTAGTGACTTGACTTGACTTGACTTGTCTTGTCATGACTTGTGGCGACTTGTCATGAGACTCGTGGCGACTTGTCATGAGACTCGTGGCGACTTGTCATGAGACTCGTGGCGACTTGTCATGAGACTCGTGGCGACTTGTCATGAGACTCGTGGCGACTTGTCATGAAACTTGACTTGACTTGACTTGACTTGACTTGACTTGACTTGACTTGACTTGACTTGACTTGACTTGACTTGACTTGACTTGACTTGACTTGTGGTGACTTGTGCTGACTTTACTTGACTTGTGGTGACTTGACTTGTGGTGACTTGACTTGTAGTGACTTGACTTGACTTGACTTGTCTTGTCATGACTTGTGGCGACTTGTCATGAGACTCGTGGCGACTTGTCATCAGACTCGTGGCGACTTGTCATGAGACTCGTGGCGACTTGTCATGAGACTCGTGGCGACTTGTCATGAGACTCGTGGCGACTTGTCATGAGACTCGTGGCGACTTGTCATGAGACTCGTGGCGACTTGTCATGAGACTCGTGGCGACTTGTCATGAGACTCGTGGCGACTTGTCATGAGACTTGACTTGACTTGACTTGACTTGACTTGACTTGACTTGACTTGACTTGACTTGACTTGACTTGACTTGACTTGACTTGACTTGACTTGACTTGACTGGACTTGTGGTGACTTGTGGTGACTTTACTTGACTTGTGGTGACTTGACTTGTGGTGACTTGACTTGTGGTGACTTGACTTGTAGTGACTTGACTTGACTTGACTTGTCTTGTCATGACTTGTGGCGACTTGTCATGAGACTCGTGGCGACTTGTCATGAGACTCGTGGCGACTTGTCATGAGACTCGTGGCGACTTGTCATGAGACTCGTGGCGACTTGTCATGAGACTCGTGGCGACTTGTCATGAGACTCGTGGCGACTTGTCATGAGACTTGACTTGACTTGACTTGACTTGTCATGAGACTTGACTTGACTTGACTTGACTTGACTTGACTTGACTTGACTGGACTTGACTTGACTTGACTGGACTTGCGGTGACTTGTGGTGACTTTACTTGACTTGTGGTGACTTGACATGTGGTGACTTGACTTGTGGTGACTTGACTTGTGGCGACTTGTCATGAGACTCGTGGCTTGACTTGTGGTGACTTGACTTGTGGTGACTTGACTTGTGGTGACTTGACTTGTGGCGACTTGTCATGAGACTCGTGGCGACTTGTCATGAGACTCGTGGCGACTTGTCATGAGACTCGTGGCGACTTGTTATGAGACTCGTGGCGACTTGTCATGAGACACGTGGCGACTTGTCATGAGACTCGTGGCGACTTGTCATGAGACTCGTGGCGACTTGTCATGAGATTCGTGGCGACTTGTCATGAGACTCGTGGCGACTTGTCATGAGACTCGTGGCGACTTGTCATGAGACTCGTGGCGACTTGTCATGAGACTCGTGGCGACTTGTCATGAGACTCGTGGCGACTTGTCATGAGACTTGACTTGACTTGACTTGACTTGACTTGACTCTACTTGTCATGAGACTTGACTTGACTTGACTTGACTTGACTTGACTTGACTTGACTGGACTTGACTTGACTTGACTGGACTTGTGGTGACTTGTGGTGACTTTACTTGACTTGTGGTGACTTGACATGTGGTGACTTGACTTGTGGTGACTTGACTTGTGGCGACTTGTCATGAGACTCGTGGCTCGACTTGTGGTGACTTGACTTGTGGTGACTTGACTTGTGGTGACTTGACTTGTGGCGACTTGTCATGAGACTCGTGGCGACTTGTCATGAGACTCGTGGCGACTTGTCATGAGACTTGACTTGACTTGACTTGACTTGACTTGACTTGACTTGACTTGACTTGACTTGACTTGACTTGACTTGACTTGACTTGACTTGACTTGACTTGACTTGACTTGACTTGACTTGACTTGACTTGACTTGACTTGTGGTGACTTGTGCTGACTTTACTTGACTTGTGGCGACTTGTCATAAGACTCGTGGCGACTTGTCATGAGACTCGTGGCGACTTGTCATGAGACTCGTGGCGACTTGTCATGAGACTCGTGGCGACTTGTCATGAGACTCGTGGCGACTTGTCATGAGACTCGTGGCGACTTGTCATGAGACTCGTGGCGACTTGTCATGAGACTCGTGGCGACTTGTCATGAGACTCGTGGCGACTTGTCATGAGACTCGTGGCGACTTGTCATGAGACTCGTGGCGACTTGTCATGAGACTCGTGGCGACTTGTCATGAGACTCGTGGCGACTTGTCATGAGACTCGTGGCGACTTGTCACGAGACTCGTGGCGACTTGTCATGAGACTCGTGGCGAATTGTCATGAGACTCGTGGCGACTTGTCATGAGACTCGTGGCGACTTGTCATGAGACTCGTGGCGACTTGTCATGAGACTTGACTTGACTTGACTTGACTTGACTTGACTTGACTTGACTTGACTTGACTTGACTTGACTTGACTTGACTTGACTTGACTTGACTTGACTTGACTTGACTTGACTTGACTTGACTTGACTTGACTTGACTTGACTGGACGGTGACTTGACTTGTGGTGACTTGACTTGTAGTTACTTGACTTGACTTGACTTGTCTTGTCATGACTTGTGGCGACTTGTCACGAGACTCGTGGCGACTTGTCATGAGACTCGTGGCGACTTGTCATGAGACTCGTGGCGACTTGTCATGAGACTCGTGGCGACTTGTCATGAGACTCGTGGCGACTTGTCATGAGACTCGTGGCGACTTGTCATGAGACTCGTGGCGACTTGTCATGAGACTCGTGGCGACTTGTCATGAGACTCGTGGCGACTTGTCATGAGACTTGACTTGACTTGACTTGACTTGACTTGAATTGACTTGACTTGACTTGACTTGACTTGACTTGACTTGACTTGACTGGACTTGTGGTGACTTGTGGTGTCTTTACTTGACTTGTGGTGACTTGACTTGTGGTGACTTGACTTGTGGTGACTTGACTTGTAGTGACTTGACTTGACTTGACTTGTCTTGTCATGACTTGTGGCGACTTGTCATGAGACTCGTGGCGACTTGTCATGAGACTCGTGGCGACTTGTCATGAGACTCGTGGCGACTTGTCATGAGACTCGTGGCGACTTGTCATGAGACTTGACTTGACTTGACTTGACTTGACTTGACTTGACTTGACTTGACTTGACTTGACTTGACTTGACTTGACTTGACTTGTGGTGACTTGTGCTGACTTTACTTGACTTGTGGTGACTTGACTTGTGGTGACTTGACTTGTAGTGACTTGACTTGACTTGACTTGTCTTGTCATGACTTGTGGCGACTTGTCATGAGACTCGTGGCGACTTGTCATGAGACTCGTGGCGACTTGTCATGAGACTCGTGGCGACTTGTCATGAGACTCGTGGCGACTTGTCATGAGACTCGTGGCGACTTGTCATGAGACTCGTGGCGACTTGTCATGAGACTCGTGGCGACTTGTCATGAGACTCGTGGCGACTTGTCATGAGACTCGTGGCGACTTGTCATGAGACTCGTGGCGACTTGTCATGAGACTCGTGGCGACTTGTCATGAGACTCGTGGCGACTTGTCATGAGACTCGTGGCGACTTGTCATGAGACTCGTGGCGACTTGTCATGAGACTCGTGGCGACTTGTCATGAGACTTGACTTGACTTGACTTGACTTGACTTGACTTGACTTGACTTGACTTGACTTGACTTGACTTGACTTGACTTGACTTGACTTGACTTTACTTGACTTGACTGGACTTGTGGTGACTTGTGGTGACTTTACTTGACTTGTGGTGACTTGACTTGTGGTGACTTGACTTGTGGTGACTTGACTTGTAGTGACTTGACTTGACTTGTCTTGTCATGACTTGTGGCGACTTGTCATGAGACTCGTGGCGACTTGTCATGAGACTCGTGGCGACTTGTCATGAGACTCGTGGCGACTTGTCATGAGACTCGTGGCGACTTGTCATGAGACTCGTGGCGACTTGTCATGAGACTCGTGGCGACTTGTCATGAGACTCGTGGCGACTTGTCATGAGACTCGTGGCGACTTGTCATGAGACTCGTGGCGACTTGTCATGAGACTCGTGGCGACTTGTCATGAGACTCGTGGCGACTTGTCATGAGACTCGTGGCGACTTGTCATGAGACGCGTGGCGACTTGTCATGAGACTCGTGGCGACTTGTCATGAGACTCGTGGCGACTTGTCATGAGACTCGTGGCGACTTGTCATGAGACTCGTGGTGACTTGTCATGAGATTCGTGGCGACTTGTCATGAGACTCGTGGCGACTTGTCATGAGACTCGTGGCGACTTGTCATGAGACTCGTGGCGACTTGTCATGAGACTCGTGGCGACTTGTCATGAGACTCGTGGCGACTTGTCATGAGACTCGTGGCGACTTGTCATGAGACTTGACTTGACTTGACTTGACTTGACTTGACTTGTGGTGACTTGTGGTGACTTTACTTGACTTGTGGTGACTTGACTTGTGGTGACTTGACTTGTGGTGACTTGACTTGTAGTGACTTGACTTGACTTGACTTGTCTTGTCATGACTTGTGGCGACTTGTCATGAGACTCGTGGCGACTTGTCATGAGACTCGTGGCGACTTGTCATGAGACTCGTGGCGACTTGTCATGAGACTCGTGGCGACTTGTCATGAGACTTGACTTGACTTGACTTGACTTGACTTGACTTGACTTGACTTGACTTGACTTGACTTGACTTGACTTGACTTGACTTGACTTGACTTGTGGTGACTTGTGCTGACTTTACTTGACTTGTGGTGACTTGACTTGTGGTGACTTGACTTGTAGTGACTTGACTTGACTTGACTTGTCTTGTCATGACTTGTGGCAAATTGTCATGAGACTCGTGGCGACTTGTCATGAGACTCGTGGCGACTTGTCATGAGACTCGTGGCGACTTGTCATGAGACTCGTGGCGACTTGTCATGAGACTCGTGGCGACTTGTCATGAGACTCGTGGCGACTTGTCATGAGACTCGTGGCGACTTGTCATGAGACTCGTGGCGACTTGTCATGAGACTCGTGGCGACTTGTCATGAGACTTTACTTGACTTGACTTGACTTGACTTGACTTGACTTGACTTGACTTGACTTGACTTGACTTGACTTGACTTGACTTGACTTGACTTGACTTGACTGGACTTGTGGTGACTTGTGGTGACTTTACTTGACTTGTGGTGACTTGACTTGTGGTGACTTGACTTGTGGTGACTTGACTTGTAGTGACTTGACTTGACTTGACTTGTCTTGTCATGACTTGTGGCGACTTGTCATGAGACTCGTGGCGACTTGTCATGAGACTCGTGGCGACTTGTCATGAGACTCGTGGCGACTTGTCATGAGACTCGTGGCGACTTGTCATGAGACTCGTGGCGACTTGTCATGAGACTCGTGGCGACTTGTCATGAGACTCGTGGCGACTTGTCATGAGACTTGACTTGACTTGACTTGACTTGTCATGAGACTTGACTTGACTTGACTTGACTTGACTTGACTTGACTTGACTGGACTTGACTTGACTTGACTGGACTTGCGGTGACTTGTGGTGACTTTACTTGACTTGTGGTGACTTGACATGTGGTGACTTGACTTGTGGTGACTTGACTTGTGGCGACTTGTCATGAGACTCGTGGCTTGACTTGTGGTGACTTGACTTGTGGTGACTTGACTTGTGGTGACTTGACTTGTGGCGACTTGTCATGAGACTCGTGGCGACTTGTCATGAGACTCGTGGCGACTTGTCATGAGACACGTGGCGACTTGTCATGAGACTCGTGGCGACTTGTCATGAGACTCGTGGCGACTTGTCATGAGACTCGTGGCGACTTGTCATGAGACTCGTGGCGACTTGTCATGAGATTCGTGGCGACTTGTCATGAGACTCGTGGCGACTTGTCATGAGACTCGTGGCGACTTGTCATGAGACTCGTGGCGACTTGTCATGAGACTCGTGGCGACTTGTCATGAGACTCGTGGCGACTTGTCATGAGACTCGTGGCGACTTGTCATGAGACTCGTGGCGACTTGTCATGAGACTCGTGGCGACTTGTCATGAGACTCGTGGCGACTTGTCATGAGACTCGTGGCGACTTGTCATGAGACTCGTGGCGACTTGTCATGAGACTCGTGGTGACTTGTCATGAGACTCGTGGCGACTTGTCATGAGACTCGTGGCGACTTGTCATGAGACTCGTGGCGACTTGTCATGAGACTCGTGGCGACTTGTCATGAGACTCGTGGCGACTTGTCATGAGACTCGTGGCGACTTGTCATGAGACTCGTGGCGACTTGTCATGAGACTCGTGGCGACTTGTCATGAGACTCGTGGCGACTTGTCATGAGACTCGTGGCGACTTGTCATGAGACTTGACTTGACTTGACTTGACTTGACTTGACTTGACTTGACTTGACTTGACTTGACTTGACTTGACTTGACTTGACTTGACTTGACTTGACTTGATTTGACTTGACTGGACTTGTGCTGACTTGTGCTGACTTTACTTGACTTGTGGTGACTTGACTTGTGGTGACTTGACTTGTGGTGACTTGACTTGTGGTGACTTGACTTGTAGTGAATTGACTTGACTTGACTTGTCTTGTCATGACTTGTGGCGACTTGTCATGAGACTCGTGGCGACTTGTCATGAGACTCGTGGCGACTTGTCATGAGACTCGTGGCGACTTGTCATGAGACTCGTGGCGACTTGTCATGAGACTCGTGGCGACTTGTCATGAGACTCGTGGCGACTTGTCATGAGACTCGTGGCGACTTGTCATGAGACTCGTGGCGACTTGTCATGAGACTCGTGGCGACTTGTCATGAGACTTGACTTGACTTGACTTGACTTGACTTGACTTGACTTGACTTGACTTGACTTGACTTGACTTGACTTGACTTGACTTGACTTGACTTGTGGTGACTTGTGCTGACTTTACTTGACTTGTGGTGACTTGACTTGTGGTGACTTGACTTGTAGTGACTTGACTTGACTTGACTTGTCTTGTCATGACTTGTGGCGACTTGTCATGAGACTCGTGGCGACTTGTCATGAGACTCGTGGCGACTTGTCATGAGACTCGTGGCGACTTGTCATGAGACTCGTGGCGACTTGTCATGAGACTCGTGGCGACTTGTCATGAGACTCGTGGCGACTTGTCATGAGACTCGTGGCGACTTGTCATGAGACTCGTGGCGACTTGTCATGAGACTCGTGGCGACTTGTCATGAGACTTTACTTGACTTGACTTGACTTGACTTGACTTGACTTGACTTGACTTGACTTGACTTGACTTGACTTGACTTGACTTGACTTGACTTGACTTGACTTGACTTGTGGTGACTTGTGGTGACTTTACTTGACTTGTGGTGACTTGACTTGTGGTGACTTGACTTGTGGTGACTTGACTTGTAGTGACTTGACTTGACTTGACTTGTCTTGTCATGACTTGTGGCGACTTGTCATGAGACTCGTGGCGACTTGTCATGAGACTCGTGGCGACTTGTCATGAGACTCGTGGCGACTTGTCATGAGACTCGTGGCGACTTGTCATGAGACTCGTGGCGACTTGTCATGAGACTCGTGGCGACTTGTCATGAGACTCGTGGCGACTTGTCATGAGACTTGACTTGACTTGACTTGACTTGTCATGAGACTTGACTTGACTTGACTTGACTTGACTTGACTTGACTTGACTGGACTTGACTTGACTTGACTGGACTTGCGGTGACTTGTGGTGACTTTACTTGACTTGTGGTGACTTGACATGTGGTGACTTGACTTGTGGTGACTTGACTTGTGGCGACTTGTCATGAGACTCGTGGCTTGACTTGTGGTGACTTGACTTGTGGTGACTTGACTTGTGGTGACTTGACTTTTGGCGACTTGTCATGAGACTCGTGGCGACTTGTCATGAGACTCGTGGCGACTTGTCATGAGACTCGTGGCGACTTGTTATGAGACTCGTGGCGACTTGTCATGAGACACGTGGCGACTTGTCATGAGACTCGTGGCGACTTGTCATGAGACTCGTGGCGACTTGTCATGAGATTCGTGGCGACTTGTCATGAGACTCGTGGCGACTTGTCATGAGACTCGTGGCGACTTGTCATGAGACTCGTGGCGACTTGTCATGAGACTCGTGGCGACTTGTCATGAGACTCGTGGCGACTTGTCATGAGACTCGTGGCGACTTGTCATGAGACTCGTGGCGACTTGTCATGAGACTCGTGGCGACTTGTCATGAGATTCGTGGCGACTTGTCATGAGACTCGTGGCGACTTGTCATGAGACTCGTGGCGACTTGTCATGAGACTCGTGGCGACTTGTCATGAGACTCGTGGCGACTTGTCATGAGACTCGTGGCGACTTGTCATGAGACTCGTGGCGACTTGTCATGAGACTCGTGGCGACTTGTCATGAGACTCGTGGCGACTTGTCATGAGACTCGTGGCGACTTGTCATGAGACTCGTGGCGACTTGTCATGAGACTCGTGGCGACTTGTCATGAGACTCGTGGCGACTTGTCATGAGACTCGTGGCGACTTGTCATGAGACTTGACTTGACTTGACTTGACTTGACTTGACTTGACTTGACTTGACTTGACTTGACTTGACTTGACTTGACTTGACTTGACTTGACTTGACTTGATTTGACTTGACTGGACTTGTGGTGACTTGTGCTGACTTTACTTGACTTGTGGTGACTTGACTTGTGGTGACTTGACTTGTGGTGACTTGACTTGTGGTGACTTGACTTGTAGTGAATTGACTTGACTTGACTTGTCTTGTCATGACTTGTGGCGACTTGTCATGAGACTCGTGGCGACTTGTCATGAGACTCGTGGCGACTTGTCATGAGACTCGTGGCGACTTGTCATGAGACTCGTGGCGACTTGTCATGAGACTCGTGGCGACTTGTCATGAGACTCGTGGCGACTTGTCATGAGACTCGTGGCGACTTGTCATGAGACTCGTGGCGACTTGTCATGAGACTCGTGGCGACTTGTCATGAGACTCGTGGCGACTTGTCATGAGACTCGTGGCGACTTGTCATGAGACTCGTGGCGACTTGTCATGAGACTCGTGGCGACTTGTCATGAGACGCGTGGCGACTTGTCATGAGACTCGTGGCGACTTGTCATGAGACTCGTGGCGACTTGTCATGAGACTCGTGGCGACTTGTCATGAGACTCGTGGTGACTTGTCATGAGACTCGTGGCGACTTGTCATGAGACTCGTGGCGACTTGTCATGAGACTCGTGGCGACTTGTCATGAGACTCGTGGCGACTTGTCATGAGACTCGTGGCGACTTGTCATGAGACTCGTGGCGACTTGTCATGAGACTCGTGGCGACTTGTCATGAGACTCGTGGCGACTTGTCATGAGACTTGACTTGACTTGACTTGACTTGACTTGAATTGACTTGACTTGACTTGACTTGACTTGACTTGACTTGACTTGACTGGACTTGTGGTGACTTGTGGTGACTTTACTTGACTTGTGGTGACTTGACTTGTGGTGACTTGACTTGTGGTGACTTGACTTGTAGTGACTTGACTTGACTTGACTTGTCTTGTCATGACTTGTGGCGACTTGTCATGAGACTCGTGGCGACTTGTCATGAGACTCGTGGCGACTTGTCATGAGACTCGTGGCGACTTGTCATGAGACTTGACTTGACTTGACTTGACTTGACTTGACTTGACTTGACTTGACTTGACTTGACTTGACTTGACATGACTTGACTTGACTTGACTTGACTTGTGGTGACTTGTGCTGACTTTACTTGACTTGTGGTGACTTGACTTGTGGTGACTTGACTTGTAGTGACTTGACTTGACTTGACTTGTCTTGTCATGACTTGTGGCGACTTGTCATGAGACTCGTGGCGACTTGTCATGAGACTCGTGGCGACTTGTCATGAGACTCGTGGCGACTTGTCATGAGACTCGTGGCGACTTGTCATGAGACTCGTGGCGACTTGTCATGAGACTCGTGGCGACTTGTCATGAGACTCGTGGCGACTTGTCATGAGACTCGTGGCGACTTGTCATGAGACTCGTGGCGACTTGTCATGAGACTCGTGGCGACTTGTCATGAGACTTGACTTGACTTGACTTGACTTGACTTGACTTGACTTGACTTGACTTGACTTGACTTGACTTGACTTGACTTGACTTGACTGGACTTGTGGTGACTTGTGGTGACTTTACTTGACTTGTGGTGACTTGACTTGTGGTGACTTGACTTGTGGTGACTTGACTTGTAGTGACTTGACTTGACTTGACTTGTCTTGTCATGACTTGTGGCGACTTGTCATGAGACTCGTGGCGACTTGTCATGAGACTCGTGGCGACTTGTCATGAGACTCGTGGCGACTTGTCATGAGACTCGTGGCGACTTGTCATGAGACTCGTGGCGACTTGTCATGAGACTCGTGGCGACTTGTCATGAGACTCGTGGCGACTTGTCATGAGACTCGTGGCGACTTGTCATGAGACTTGACTTGACTTGACTTGACTTGTCATGAGACTTGACTTGACTTGACTTGACTTGACTTGACTTGACTTGACTGGACTTGACTTGACTTGACTGGACTTGCGGTGACTTGTGGTGACTTTACTTGACTTGTGGTGACTTGACATGTGGTGACTTGACTTGTGGTGACTTGACTTGTGGCGACTTGTCATGAGACTCGTGGCTTGACTTGTGGTGACTTGACTTGTGGTGACTTGACTTGTGGTGACTTGACTTGTGGCGACTTGTCATGAGACTCGTGGCGACTTGTCATGAGACTCGTGGCGACTTGTCATGAGACTCGTGGCGACTTGTTATGAGACTCGTGGCGACTTGTCATGAGACACGTGGCGACTTGTCATGAGACTCGTGGCGACTTGTCATGAGACTCGTGGCGACTTGTCATGAGATTCGTGGCGACTTGTCATGAGACTCGTGGCGACTTGTCATGAGACTCGTGGCGACTTGTCATGAGACTCGTGGCGACTTGTCATGAGACTCGTGGCGACTTGTCATGAGACTCGTGGCGACTTGTCATGAGACTCGTGGCGACTTGTCATGAGACTCGTGGCGACTTGTCATGAGACTCGTGGCGACTTGTCATGAGACTCGTGGCGACTTGTCATGAGACTCGTGGCGACTTGTCATGAGACTCGTGGCGACTTGTCATGAGACTCGTGGCGACTTGTCATGAGACTCGTGGCGACTTGTCATGAGACTCGTGGCGACTTGTCATGAGACTCGTGGCGACTTGTCATGAGACTCGTGGCGACTTGTCATGAGACTCGTGGCGACTTGTCATGAGACTCGTGGCGACTTGTCATGAGACTCGTGGCGACTTGTCATGAGACTCGTGGCGACTTGTCATGAGACTCGTGGCGACTTGTCATGAGACTCGTGGCGACTTGTCATGAGACTTGACTTGACTTGACTTGACTTGACTTGACTTGACTTGACTTGACTTGACTTGACTTGACTTGACTTGACTTGACTGGACTTGTGGTGACTTGTGGTGACTTTACTTGACTTGTGGTGACTTGACTTGCGGTGACTTGACTTGTGGTGACTTGACTTGTAGTGACTTGACTTGACTTGACTTGTCTTGTCATGACTTGTGGCGACTTGTCATGAGACTCGTGGCGACTTGTCATGAGACTCGTGGCGACTTGTCATGAGACTCGTGGCGACTTGTCATGAGACTCGTGGCGACTTGTCATGAGACTCGTGGCGACTTGTCATGAGACTCGTGGCGACTTGTCATGAGACTCGTGGCGACTTGTCATGAGACTTGACTTGACTTGACTTGACTTGACTTGACTTGACTTGTCATGAGACTTGACTTGACTTGACTTGACTTGACTTGACTGGACTTGACTTGACTTGACTGGACTTGTGGTGACTTGTGGTGACTTTACTTGACTTGTGGTGACTTGACATGTGGTGACTTGACTTGTGGTGACTTGACTTGTGGCGACTTGTCATGAGACTCGTGGCTTGACTTGTGGTGACTTGACTTGTGGTGACTTGACTTGTGGTGACTTGACTTGTGGCGACTTGTCGTGAGACTCGTGGCGACTTGTCATGAGACTCGTGGCGACTTGTCATGAGACTCGTGGCGACTTGTTATGAGACTCGTGGCGACTTGTCATGAGACACGTGGCGACTTGTCATGAGACTCGTGGCGACTTGTCATGAGACTCGTGGCGACTTGTCATGAGACTCGTGGCGACTTGTCATGAGACTCGTGGCGACTTGTCATGAGACTCGTGGCGACTTGTCATGAGACTCGTGGCGACTTGTCATGAGACTCGTGGCGACTTGTCATGAGACTCGTGGCGACTTGTCATGAGACTCGTGGCGACTTGTCATGAGACTCGTGGCGACTTGTCATGAGACTCGTGGCGACTTGTCATGAGACTCGTGGCGACTTGTCATGAGACTCGTGGCGACTTGTCATGAGACTCGTGGCGACTTGTCATGAGACTTGACTTGACTTGACTTGACTTGACTTGACTTGACTTGACTTGACTTGACTTGACTTGACTTGACTTGACTTGACTTGACTTGACTTGACTTGACTTGACTTGACTTGACTGGACTTGTGGTGACTTGTGCTGACTTTACTTGACTTGTGGTGACTTGACTTGTGGTGACTTGACTTGTGGTGACTTGACTTGTAGTGACTTGACTTGACTTGACTTGTCTTGTCATGACTTGTGGCGACTTGTCATGAGACTCGTGGCGACTTGTCATGAGACTCGTGGCGACTTGTCATGAGACTCGTGGCGACTTGTCATGAGACTCGTGGCGACTTGTCATGAGACTCGTGGCGACTTGTCATGAGACTCGTGGCGACTTGTCATGAGACTCGTGGCGACTTGTCATGAGACTCGTGGCGACTTGTCATGAGACTCGTGGCGACTTGTCATGAGACTCTTGGCGACTTGTCATGAGACTCGTGGCGACTTGTCATGAGACTCGTGGCGACTTGTCATGAGACTCGTGGCGACTTGTCATGAGACTCGTGGCGACTTGTCATGAGACTCGTGGCGACTTGTCATGAGACTCGTGGCGACTTGTCATGAGACTCGTGGCGACTTGTCATGAGACTCGTGGCGACTTGTCATGAGACTCGTGGCGACTTGTCATGAGACGCGTGGCGACTTGTCATGAGACTCGTGGCGACTTGTCATGAGACTCGTGGCGACTTGTCATGAGACTCGTGGCGACTTGTCATGAGACTCGTGGCGACTTGTCATGAGACTCGTGGCGACTTGTCATGAGACTCGTGGCGACTTGTCATGAGACTCGTGGCGACTTGTCATGAGACTCGTGGCGACTTGTCATGAGACTCGTGGCGACTTGTCATGAGACTCGTGGCGACTTGTCATGAGACTCGTGGCGACTTGTCATGAGACTTGACTTGACTTGACTTGACTTGACTTGACTTGACTTGACTTGACTTGACTTGACTTGACTTGACTTGACTTGACTGGACTTGTGGTGACTTGTGCTGACTTTACTTGACTTGTGGTGACTTGACTTGTGGTGACTTGACTTGTGGTGACTTGACTTGTAGTGACTTGACTTGACTTGACTTGTCTTGTCATGACTTGTGGCGACTTGTCATGAGACTCGTGGCGACTTGTCATGAGACTCGTGGCGACTTGTCATGAGACTCGTGGCGACTTGCCATGAGACTCGTGGCGACTTGTCATGAGACTCGTGGCGACTTGTCATGAGACTCGTGGCGACTTGTCATGAGACTCGTGGCGACTTGTCATGAGACTCGTGGCGACTTGTCATGAGACTCGTGGCGACTTGTCATGAGACTCGTGGCGACTTGTCATGAGACTCGTGGCGACTTGTCATGAGACTCGTGGCGACTTGTCATGAGACTCGTGGCGACTTGTCATGAGACTCGTGGCGACTTGTCATGAGACTCGTGGCGACTTGTCATGAGACTCGTGGCGACTTGTCATGAGACTCGTGGCGACTTGTCATGAGACTCGTGGCGACTTGTCATGAGACTCGTGGCGACTTGTCATGAGACTCGTGGCGACTTGTCATGAGACTCGTGGCGACTTGTCATGAGACTCGTGGCGACTTGTCATGAGACTCGTGGCGACTTGTCATGAGACTCGTGGCGACTTGTCATGAGACTCGTGGCGACTTGTCATGAGACTCGTGGCGACTTGTCATGAGACTCGTGGCGACTTGTCATGAGACTCGTGGCGACTTGTCATGAGACTCGTGGCGACTTGTCATGAGACTCGTGGCGACTTGTCATGAGACTCGTGGCGACTTGTCATGAGACTCGTGGCGACTTGTCATGAGACTCGTGGCGACTTGTCATGAGACTTGACTTGACTTGACTTGACTTGACTTGACTTGACTTGACTTGACTTGACTTGACTTGACTTGACTTGACTTGACTTGACTTGACTTGACTTGACTTGACTTGACTTGACTTGACTTGACTTGACTTGACTTGACTGGACTTGTGGTGACTTGTGCTGACTTTACTTGACTTGTGGTGACTTGACTTGTGGTGACTTGACTTGTGGTGACTTGACTTGTAGTGACTTGACTTGACTTGACTTGTCTTGTCATGACTTGGGGCGACTTGTCATGAGACTCGTGGCGACTTGTCATGAGACTCGTGGCGACTTGTCATGAGACTCGTGGCGACTTGTCATGAGACTCGTGGCGACTTGTCATGAGACTCGTGGCGACTTGTCATGAGACTCGTGGCGACTTGTCATGAGACTCGTGGCGACTTGTCATGAGACTCGTGGCGACTTGTCATGAGACTCGTGGCGACTTGTCATGAGACTCGTGGCGACTTGTCATGAGACTCGTGGCGACTTGTCATGAGACTCGTGGCGACTTGTCATGAGACTCGTGGCGACTTGTCATGAGACTCGTGGCGACTTGTCATGAGACTCGTGGCGACTTGTCATGAGACTCGTGGCGACTTGTCATGAGACTCGTGGCGACTTGTCATGAGACTTGACTTGACTTGACTTTACTTGACTTGACTTGACTTGTCATGAGACTTGACTTGACTTGACTTGACTTGACTTGACTTGACTTGACTTGACTTGACTTGACTTGACTTGACTTGACTGGACTTGTGGTGACTTGTGGTGACTTTACTTGACTTGTGGTGACTTGTGGTGACTTTACTTGACTTGTGGTGACTTGACTTGTGGTGACTTGACTTGTGGTGACTTGACTTGTGGTGACTTGACTTGTGGTGACTTGACTTGTAGTGACTTGACTTGACTTGACTTGTCTTGCCATGACTTGTGGCGACTTGACATGAGACTCGTGGCGACTTGTCATGAGACTCGTGGCGACTTGTCATGAGACTCGTGGCGACTTGTCATGAGACTCGTGGCGACTTGTCATGAGACTCGTGGCGACTTGTCATGAGACTCGTGGCGACTTGTCATGGGTTAGGGACTTTATTGGCGCCTTCATTTTGCGTTAAAACGTGTACGAGGTCTCATGATAATTCTCCGCCATCGTGAGCTGGTGGAGCCGCTCATGAATTTCGTACGGAGTGTAAGTGCGTCGCGCTCTCGACGTCGTGAAGGGGCCTTAGACGTATCATGATTGGCGCCAGTAGCAGTACCCGCCCAAACACGGTTTTTCGCGATTTTTTTCAATTTTTTCGGGTTTTTGACCGGCGATTGCGGAGCAGTCACACTGATTCAGGGCCTGAATATCGCTGCGGTGGTCGGGTGCAGGGCTTACAAGACGCGGCAACCTCTCTTACTGGTCTCCCACACGTACAATATGGGGATTTCGGACTTGGTCGTTTCTCGCACTTCGCCCATACCTTAACATAGGGCCCATACCATAACACGGGCGGACCGCCTATACTTGCTCGGATCGGTTCCAAACTTCGTGTGAGGGGTCTCGTGGATGACTTTTTGCCGGCAAAAAAAATCAACTTTTGCCGAGGAAAATTTTGGACTTAGTCGTTTTTCGACCTCGCCCATACTTTAACATGGGGGCCTACTTTAGGTCGGCCGAACTTGCTCGGATCGGTTCCAAACTTCGTGTGAGGGGTCTCGTGGATGACTTTTGGCCGGCAAAAAAAATCAACTTTTGCCGAGGAAAATTTTGGACTTAGTCGTTTTTCGACCTCGCCCATACTTTAACATGGGGGCCTACTTTAGGTCGGCCGAACTTGCTCGGATCGGTTCCAAACTTCGTGTGAGGGGTCTCGTGGATGACTTTTGGCCGGCAAAAAAAATCAACTTTTGCCGAGGAAAATTTTGGACTTGGTCGTTTTTCCCGGGGGTTCGGACTTAGAAAAAATCCGAGTATTGTCGAAATTTTTTTTCTCCGATTCCGATTTCCCGCACATCGGCGGACTCGTGGGAGCCCGTAGATCGCGAATACACCGTTTTCCGGGCGCTGGGAGGCCGTACGAGAAAGAAAAATTTTCACCCTCGCTTTGGCATCAGGAGTCCATTTCGACTATCCGCGTAGCTCTAGGACGCACAGGAGCCGAGATACGAGTTTTTTGCGAATAGCTCGGCTCCTGTTCGGGCCAGACCCACGCGGGACCCCTCGTTGGAAGCGGCGCAGCGAGACGAATCAGGAGAAAAAAAATTATCGAAATCGGACTTGCCGGAGCCGAGATATCTCCGGTTGAAGCGCGCCAAAATCGGACCTTTGACCGGCTCTGGAGGCCGAGCCGTTTGTCGGATCGGGATAATTCCTTTGCGGGGCGTCTTCAAACAGTGCGGGGAACGCGCCCGTGTGGTTTTCAGGTGAAAATTTTTTTTTTCGGACTCTGTCGTATTTCGCACCTCGCCGATACTTTAACATGGGGCCCTACGGTAGGTCGGCCGGACTTGCTCGGATCGGTTCCAAACTTCGTGTGCGGGGTCTCTAGGCGGGCTTTTGGCCGGCGAAAAAGATCGACTTTTTCCGAGGAAGATTTCGGACTTGGTCGTTTTTCGGACCTCGCCCATACCTTAACACAGGGCCCATACCTTAACATAGGCGAAACGCCTATACTTGGTCGGATCGGCCCCAAACTTCGTGTGAGGGGTCCCGTGGGAGGCTTTTTCGAAAAGTTTTTTTTTTAATTATTTTTTATTTTTCCGGAAAAAAAAAATAATTTTTCGGGAAAAAAAATTTTCCTGGCCGGCGAAAATTTTCCGGCCCCCCGGCCCGGGTGCTACCCTGAAAAACGACTAAGTAGAAAAAAGTCACCAGGGTTTCCGAAAAAAACTAATATAGGAAGGGGCGCGCGCCCGACGCCTGACGGGAGGCCGGGCGCGAAACGTTGAATCTGCCGGCGAGAGGATGCTGCCGGCGCGGCGGAACTGATCCGTCGTCACCGGTTGGAGCGAAAGCATATGGGGGTGCGAAGCAAGCACTAATCACGGGTCGGAGCACCTCGAGTCGCGGGTTTAAACGTTGCGTGTCGCCAAGCGCTGCATAGAGCGAGCTTGCCCGGTATGCCGTAGACGGCGGGATATGGATGATAGTGACCCTACACCTGTCATACAGCCATGGGGCATACCGGAGAGCGGACTCAATAAATGCAGCGCGGACGCGACGCGTTGTACTTCGGGCCTCGCGGCCCAGACCCTTCCTACGTAGCGTCGCGGCGTCGCCGAGGAGAGAATCGGCCGTCGAGAAACCTTGGTCAAACAAATGCCTCGTGAACCGCTGGGCCTCGCGGCCCTTGCCTCCGGGAACGAAAGAGCGGGACGGCCCGCTATACAAACACGACGTCCTCGGTCCGCCGCGGCGGCTCCGGGCGCTTATCCGTGCATCGCGTCGCGGCAGAGCAGCGCCCGAGCCCCGGCGGCAGGCCTCGCGTCCGTCTCGTATTCGGTTCCGTGCGGCGAAGATTCTATTAAGCGGTGAACGGCGGGCGTCCGCGTCCCACGAGACGGTGGGCGACCCGAGAACGGTGCGTCGATCGAGAGAGAGCGAAAGCGACGGGCGCCGAGAGCGGCGGCGCCGGTGCCGAAGAGCGGCGGCACCTTGGTCCCGACGTCCGACCCCCGGCCCAGGGGCGGACCTCGCAGTGCGCGATATATATCATCAAGTGTCTACCTGAGGCATGGTAAGTGCCTTATACACGTGCCCCGCCGCCAGAAGTGAAATTCGTCGACCGGCGGCGGTACGAACTGTTGCGGGAACGCTCGCCGAGAGCGTTTTCATTAATCAAGAGCGAAGGTCGGTGCGTGGGCCGGAATCCCGCGCGTTGTCGGAATACGTTGCGAGTGACTGTGAGACGACTCTGGACGGTGGATACTCTCCAACCGCGAATCGTGCGTGTGGCGGCATTCGCGGGCCGCCCACGGTTAAGACAATCCTGAATGATTGGGCGTCGGGTCGCGAGGCCCGTCGTTCTACGGTGCACGAGCGCCGTCGTCAAGGCGTGGGGTACGGGCCCTCGTCGTTTGTCGACCCGGCCGTCGCTATCGCGCCTCCGCGCGCGGTACGCTCGGCCGGAGCGACTATCGGCTTCTCGGGCGCGGCTCCGCGGCGTTCGGCGGCGGTCAGAACCGAAATGGCGAAGAGAGTTCAAATCCAGGCGGGACCGTCTTGAGTATAAACGATAAGGTACTGTCGTCAGCTCGGGGTCGCTTTGTGTCGGCAGCGGCGGCGCGCTTCGGCGTCGGCGGGGCATTTCGCCCTGGCGGCGTCGTTGTGCGCGAGACGCTCCGTCGAATGGGCTTCCCGGGGCGGGCCACGACCTGCTCGCGGTCGATGGTCGAGGCGAGGTTGTCGCGAGAGTTCGTCCGACTCCGGTTACGATTCGGGAACTGCGGGTCCTTGCGACCGTCCCGTGAGTCCCGCGATTATTGACGATAAAATGGAATTTTCGGACAGGGTGACCCCCTTTTTTACAGTCTACGCGAATCACGGCTCGGTGACCACAATATTCGCGGTCCAAAATTTATATTTCCAGTCCAAAAGATCGAGGGACCTCAGTCTCAGTACCCAGTATTTGATTATCATGCGTAATCCTAGAGATCGATCTCAGATTCGAGTTCTTGGCAAGCTAATGTACCCCGGTAACTCAAAATTTCTAGTTGACGCGTATGCCGATGCGACAAAGAACGCTCACGGGTACCTTTTCATAGATTTGACGCAAGCCACACCCGATTCTAGTCGTGTTAAAACAGGGGTGTTTCCTGGGGATGAACTCGTGTTGTACACGCCACTATAAATAGCGAAAGTGCCGACACTTTGACACTATATTCATAATGGCTCGGACCAAATCGCTGCCGAAACGTCACTGTTATATTAAGAAGCACGGCGAGACTTTAAAATTTCTGTCCAAGGCGTCGCCCGCGGTAAGGAAGGATATATTATTGGGGAGCTCTTCCGGTTTGGTGAAGGCATTTTGTGAAGTCTGTGTGAATGTTTTGAACGGCAATCTGCGACTGTCAAAACGCCATATACAAAATTTACACCCGCATAAAGACAAAATTCGAAAGCTGACAAGTAAAAAGTTGAGCTTGAAGACCAAGAGACGTGTATTACACGCCAACACCCAACGAGGGGGTTTTATTAGCGGTATCTTATCAATCCTGCCATTGGCGGCATCGTTGCTGAAATCTGTTTTTGGCAAAAAATGAATTTCAAAAAAGTGATCATATCGCCTAACCCTCTAGCTCCCTCTAACGCGACTGATTTGAACTCCGAGTTGGAGCGATCGATCAGCGCGATTTTGACTATGGACGTTTCGGCCGACAAGAAATTGTTCTTCTATAACTCTGCCATCTCAAAGTATAAAAGTCAACGGGGTCAGATCGACAAGCCTCTTCAGATGAAGATGACCGACACCTCCAACGGGTTCACGAACGATCAGATAGCCACTCTCCGTGAATTACTGCACGAAGTGAAGCCGGGTCGGGTCACCTCGAAAGTAACACCGAAAGCCCCGTCGTCTCCAAGTACCCCCACCACAAGCAAGATAGCCAAAAGATCACCGCCACTGCAAGAGATCATCAAACGTAGCCGTCGAGCTAACAGGAAGCCGCCCCAGCTCTACGGGTCGTGGACGGCCTACGACGATGACGAGTAAGGATAAATATTTTGATATCAAAGCCCCGGCGAGCTATCGCGGTAAATACTTGCACCCCAACAAGAAGGATTTGAAACAAGAGGATAGCTACACCCTGTTCTATCCTTATACCGGCAAATTTCAACGACAGAAGACGATCGTCGGCGGGCCATTTATTCAGATCCAGAGTGACCTCATGGACTTGTCTAATATTTCTAGTAGCAATGATGGCTATCGTTATGTGTTGGTGTCAATTTGTTGTTTTTCGAAATATATGTTTTTACACGCCACGAAGCGAAAGCGTCCGATAGATATGATCGAGGGCTTCAACCAGGTATTCGCTCATAAGAGGCCACACGTCGTTCACACCGATGCCGGGAAAGAATTCACGGGGTCGGTTATACAGAGGTTTTTTAGAGACAACCACGTCAAGCACTTTTTTACCAACAGCGATACTAAGGCTAGCGTCGTAGAGCGGGTAATTCGTACGACCCGCAATATATTGAATCGCTACTTTGTCAAGAACCGCACACATCGCTACATCGACGTGCTGGGAGATATCGCAGAGAGCTATAACCAAACGTATCACACCGCGATTTTAATGCGACCGTCAGAGGTTACCAATAGCAACGCGTCTCTGGTGTTCGATAGACTATACAACGGAACCGGACCGCCGGTGTCACCCAAGCTACCCGTCGATCAACCAGTGAGAATTACCACCCGACGTGCCACGTTTGCGAAAGGGACAGCGGGGTCTTGGACTCGCGAGATATTTTACGTACACACACGGAAATGGGGAAGCCCCGCTACGTACACCATCCGAGATTATAACCGGGACGTAATTAGTGGAACGTTCTACGAAAGTGAATTACAAGCCATCGATAAAAAAGACGATGTCTATCGCGTCGAATCGATACAGAAAGTGATCGGTAGGGGACGCAAGAGGAGATATCTAGTGCGTTGGGAGGGTTACCCAAAATCGATGGACTCTTACGTTGACAGTTTTGTATAAAACAGAGACGGCAACTCGATCGTGGTAATCATGGATTTATCGCAGCGGGGTACGTTACGGATACCTTTGGTGGTTCTACAGCTCGCGATACTGTTTTTTATCGTGGGGGTAACTGTGTATAACTTATTCACCGAAACCCAGACGGATCTATCCTCGCTAACTAGGGTACTGTCTCTCCAAACCGCCGACGAGGATGACTCTTCTGGTTTTACCGAGTAATTCTTCAATGAGCGTTTTTAAGGGTAACACCGCGAACGATTTTGTAACCCAACTATTCTCCGAGTTAAAATATGATACAGAAAGATATGAGGCATCGCTTGCTGAGATCATGTTTCCAGTAAGCTTCCAGCCCACGTTCACGGTAGACCACAAGCGGGCGGGTATCGAATTTTCTGACAGCGGGCATCGTCACGTGTATTACATACCGTCCGGCAAGTATCGCAGTGTCCCGGATCTGTTGGAGCAGTTTCGCTTGCGATACGAGAAAGAAATTACAATCAAGCAATATATCGGTGGCGTGTTCGGGTTGAGCTTTAGGTATCTCAAGAGTCGATTTCCACAGGCCGACGAGCCCTTGATACGGGTCAAAAAAATCAGTGGGGCGGGTCCGCGTCTCACTAGCATCGAAGACACGTTTCCGCGTTATTTTACGGTGGAACATCATGTGTTGAAGAAACAGAAACCAATCGAGTTCTTAATCAGACCGAAAACCATCGTGAAAGATGTAGACACCATTTATATATACACCGATCTGATCAGACCTCGTGTATTCGGCAGCGAGCTAGTACCTCTCCTTCGAAGCGTTCCGGTCACCGCGCAAGAAGGAAAAATACAGCACTGTGTATATGATAAACCTTACTTTTTTCCCCTGGCCAAGAGTAATATTCGAAATATACGAGTATATCTTCGTGACAAGAACAATAACCCTGTCGCGTTTAAAACAGCCCCCGTTACAGTGACTTTACTGATCCGTCGAGGAGCCGTCAAAGCGTTATGAGCTATATCACGATATTCGGAAGCGGACCCGATTTCACGGTTGAATTACCGGTTGAAATCGAATCGGAGGGTAAACAGATCGCTCTCCGAGAAATTAGCTTCGACCACAATTTTCAAGAAAGAATTGTAATCAAAGAACCCACCCCGGCCATGAGCTTCTGGAATACGATTGTCAAAGACGTCACCGAAGTATATGAGTTACCCACCGGAGATTTCGATAATATCGATCAATTATTGCAAAGAATTAGCGAGGAACTCGTGAACGGCTATCACTGGTACTTTACGCCCAGTCAGAATCGATTGGTATGCGAGGGATTCCCACCGAATTCTTCTCTGCTCACATCTACGCTCGGACCTTACGCGAATTTCGGTAACTACCGTCTCATACACGAGCATCAGAGATACGATATTGACGACATCATCGCGGAGGAGGGGGAGGTTCCGATCTTATTACGCGAGGTTGAGCACATCGAATTCGATGTGTGGTATATCCCATCGATAGTAAAATCTCAGTATTTATTTATATATTGCGATTGCGTGCGCCATCTCCCGGTAGGTGATTATATGTCCAGACTGCTACGAATCATCCCCGTTGCGGTACCGGAAATGAAACGACAGCACGTATCATTCAGGAAACCGTTTTACCTACCCGCCGATGCCAAGAGCTTCCGTAGCGTACGCATCAGCGTAAGAGATTCTCTTGGAAAAGAACTTAAATGTGGTGACATTGAATTGACCCTCCACTTACGAGATGACGTTCCAAACACTGACCGGTGACGGGCCCGTATTTACCCTACCCCACGGAATGGATTGTAAAGGTCTTGAGATTGCTCTTATGGAGATAAAATTTGTTCGTGAGTCGCGCGAAAGCCTCTACGCCTTTATCTACTGTAATGACATCGAGTCGACGCCGGTGGGTGACGCTTTGGTCCCGTTGCTAAGAGTCGTTGCGCTACACGAGGGGGAGCGACAAAACCATATATTTCAAAATCGATACTACGCCAAAGTCAGACTCGACCGTTTCCAGTATTTCTACATCTATATAAGGGACGAGTATGGTGAATTATTGGACATCTCGGGTTTGGACCTCACGATACATCTCAGGGTGTCGTTATGAAAGTGCACTATTGTTGTGACCGAGAAGCCGTATTGCACCACTATCAGACCGGAGCTGGGAATTACGGGTTTTACCGGGGGTCCAGGCAAAGCGGTAGCGGACTCGCGTCGATTTTTCGAACCATAGGCCGGGCGGTCTTACCTCTAGTGTCAAAAGGATCCAAGATACTGGGGAAACAAATCCTCCGTACCGGGTCAAATATCGCGAAAGATTTGGTGGCCGGGCGCTCGTTCAAGCAATCCGCTATATCACGGAGTAAAGAAGGAGGTCTACAGCTTCTCGATACCGCGATCGGGGGTCGTAAACGAAAAGCCACGAAAAAGCTTAAAAAGGGCGCGCGGGGAGGTACTACGTCAAACAAGAAACGTAGACGGAGAGATATATTTGATGGCTAAATTGATGCACGAAAATTTGGCCGAGTGCCTCAACAGCGGATTAGATATTTTCACGGTACCCCCGACGCAAACGGCGGTCGCCGACACTAGCACGTTGATCGCCACACCGGATAAATTGGGCGATGTCATTGAGATTAACGTGAAAGGTAGCGATCATTACTTGGATTTGTCCAGCTCGTTTATGAAAATACAACTGCAAGTCACCAAAAAAGATTGCACCACGATCGGGGGAGACAACGTCGCTGTCGTGTCGGATATATTCGACGCCTTATTCAAGCAGATCGATCTGTATCTGGGCTCGAAGCTGATCACCACATCGGACAACAATCACGCCTACAAAAGCTTCATTTTCCATCTACTAAATAGCTCTCGCGCGGCCGGCGAAACCTATCTGAAATGTATCGGCTGGATCCCAGATACGATGAAACAGCAGGATACTTTCACGGCAGACAACGCCGGCTTCACGGCACGAAAAGCCCTGACCGCTGACAGTGCAACGCTCGAGGTCATCGGCAAGATACCGCTCGGTTTATTCGACCAGGACAGATATTTACTGGATAACGTGGATCTGTCGTTGCGATTAATCCGTAACGATGACGATTTCTGTCTCCTCGGGTCTTCCGACTCTAAAATCATACTGAAAAAAGTGGAATTGCACGTCAAGCAAATTCAAGTTTCAGACTCCGTCAGTTTGGCACACAAAACGATGCTTCGTACGCACACGGCGAAATACCCTATTATAAAGCTCGAAATGAGTAATCACTCTTTTGGAGCGGGTGATACCTCCATTGAGAAAACGTTGATTTCTGGGGTCATGCCTCGACGAATCGTGATTGGTCTGGTCCCTACCGCTGCCTATAACGGGAGTAAGACTCGGAACCCCTTTAATTTCTGTCACTATCACGTCGGAAATCTGGCTATCAACGTGAACGGGAAACTTTTGTACGGGCGCAATTTCAGATTCGATTTTGATAAAAACACAAACCTCGAGGGGTTTTTCAGCATCTACCTATCCACCGGGAAGTGGGATGCTCAGGAAGATCTTTTTATCGACTCTGAGAATTATAAGGCGGGATACACTCTGTTTGCGTTCGATTTGACCCCAGACCGTACGCATCAAGGCTGCTTTCAACTAGAGAAGACCGCGTCCGTGAAGCTTCACATGACCCTGACCGCGGGGTTGCCGGAAGGAGCGACTCTACTGTGTCTCAAAGAATACCAACAACTTTTGGAGATCTCAGAGAAGCGCGAAGTAGTGTCCGTATGAACACCGACCAAATTAATCATATTTTATTCAATCACCGCGACACGCGAGATTTATTTGCCGGGACTTTTGCGATCGATTTATTGCCAGCAAAGCTACTTAAGCCGTATGCAGTCGTTATCAATTACGACCCTAACGCGAAGGGCGGCTCGCATTGGATCTGTATCTTCGCCGATCAAGATGGTACGCACTTTCACGACTCTTTCGGGATTCCGCCTCTGAAGAAGGAGATCTATAGGTTATTGGGCGCGGACGATTATACCTTCACTAGTGTGCAATTGCAGTCTTTACGTTCGTTTGTGTGCGGCGAACATTGTATCGCTTTCCTAATTAGAAAGGGTCAAGGTGTAGGTACCCTCGAATATTTAGATGCTTTTGGTTCTGATAAACGTGTGAATGATCGCCTCGTTTTTGATTTTGTAAACAAAGAAAAATCTACTTTGTGAACGCTCGTGACTTGTATTTTCAGATTGTGTATGTTCAATAAATCTTGTACAGCATACGTTCTACTGTTTTTACGAGCGCTCGGGAGTCGTTGGCATCATAAAGATCGCTACTACCCAGGGAGCAAAAAGAGGTCAACTACGACAGTATGACGCAGACCAGAATCGTCACCTTGCATCGTTTCGTCTGGCCGAACGCGTTGTCAATCCACCTAAAACACGAGCCGGGGTCTCACATACGGATCCGGAGGAACAAATACTATACTGACGTCATGTTTGACGGACACATATTTCCAAACCCCATCGTGTTTACACGCAATTGGATAAATCAACCCACCGCGGAACGACAAGTCAGGACAGGAGAACTATACCGATTCGTCGGCGTGCATACCATTGAAATTAAATGTCAATCCATTGTTGTTCGCGGGAAAATATAATAAATAATACACAAGGCTCGTGTTCAGAGGCGAGGTAGAATCAGGAGTGGAAAAGTACAAGTAGATTTACTCCAGTCTGAGTACAAAGGTCAATCCAGATTCTTTGTTCGTTTTCTCTCAGTCAATCCCCCCTTTTTTGATTGCCGCACACAAGGTCATAAAAGTATTGCTGCAAAAATGAGAATGAGCTAATTCTTACACTGTTTATTATATTGATAATCTTTGTTTGTTTAAGTAAATAGGGTGCATGCGCGAGTTCCGCCCATTTACCTAACTACTAACGATGAGATGGAATTTCGCGGCTCGTGCTCGTCATATCGACATGTGCAACCAAATCACGTTTTTATCCTCTCTCTCATTTCGCGTAATACATAGTGATCATTATTTTCGAACCGTATACCAACAAGATTGTGCTGATGATGAAATTGCGCGTATGCCGAATACCCACAATATTCACAGGCATATTTCGCATACCGAGGTTCGGCACTCATGTATGAAAATTGAACATTGAACATATGACTGCTCTGCTGTTAAATCCCCACGAACATGGTTAGTCGAAAAAGGTAGCGCCAAAGATGAAAAGATTCTTAATTTCGCGAAGGCCCGCTGTTGAATTATGTGAACTCAGCAGATATGATTATTGCATATATAATAGGATCTTATGAAATACGTCGGAGCCGGAGCTACCCCTCAAATAACTGGCTTCAGCTCCGGCTCCGGTTGAATTTTATGTAGAGCTCCGGCTCCGGCTCCAGCTCCGGTAAAAATGCACGGCTCCGGGGCTCCGGCTCCGGCTCCGGCTCCGAAGCCCTGGTAATAAAGCATTACCAATCCGAAGACCGGGCCGTTACATTATTCTATTTTTTGACGGTTGCGACCAAACATTTTTCTTTGGCTTGCTGTAGCTTAGATTATAATACTGAGCAAGAAAAGTTGTCACATTTGAGTTTTTTAGGGTATATGTGTCATAGGTCCCCGGGTCGTGTGCCATTGGACCCACCGGGTGGGGACCGATGATACGTTCGAGCAATAAATTTTGAACGTCCATAACTATTTTTTGATAAGACGGATATTCATGTATATGTGCGCGATAGGTAGAGCTTGTATCAAAGTGCTGAGCCAGCAAAAGATCTGCTGTTCTCGGCTGAACATTTTGGGGCCAGCGATCAGTTTCCAATTTTTGATCCATCGGTACCACATCTCCCCCTTGACCATCTGAGTCATTTCATTGGCTCTAATTGAACTTTGCTTCGATTGTTTGCTTGTATATTTGAAAAGTCTTGAATAGGCTACTTTGATAGTGGAGGATCTGTTACCTCTTCATCACTGGATGATTTTGTACAATGCATTGCTACTATGTACCATTGTCTGTTGTTTTCACGGCGGTATATCTGATATCAGATGAGTGCAACCAAAGCAGTGGTGACAAATAGCGATGTCGGCAGAATTCGTCAGATGCGTTGATGCAACCATTACGATTCGCGAATTTCTTCATCTTCAAGTCCTATAAAATCAGTGACTCGAGTCGAGTCATTTTCCCATTTCAAGAAAATGACTCGATTCAAGTGGAGTCACAAAAAAATCGTGACTCGAGTCGAGTCATGACTCGAGTCATTACAACCCTGATGGCAACCCTACCCTAAATTGCCCTGGCTGAATCGATTCCGCATTTTACTGCGAATTTGTCTGCTTTATTTATCAATAGTTTGAACACTATACGCAGCAGTTGTTTTCTAAACCTACACAGCCCCATTTGCTCTCAACGCCCCATTTTTATCGCCAGCGCCCCCCAATCGCCCATTTCATGGCCAGCGCCCCCTTCACGCTCGCGAACACCCCCAGGGGGCACTGGCGCCCACTTTGGGAACCACTGGTTTAACCGAACATATTGTTAACACCCTGTTAAGATTCGAGCAGTAGGGAGTTTGTCAACCTTAATTCCCTGAAGTAAAATCCCGATAAAATTTGTAAGTCGTCTATGTGTCGTGTGAATACAGATAAGGGAAATAATTCGTACGATGTTTTGTGCATGAAATCTCTCGTGGCTATAATATATATATATATATATATATTGCGTGTAATACAACGTATGGACAATTGGACATTCAGTCAATTAAATTTGCGATCTGAATGCTAATAAGTCGATGTACGTTGACTCAATAAATTTACAAGTCGTGGAGACAGAAACAAAAAGAGTTGTCCGTGTGATCTTCGAATGTGTGTGCTAGACAGGCTTCGTGATACGTCAGCCAACGAACCCTGCGGCGTGGATCGCCGGTCCGTCGAACGGAAAGAAACACGCAACGAATGCTACAAGTAACATTCCTGAGTCAGATTACACAAGTATAACAACAACAAACATTCGCTCTGCGTTAAAGTTGGGTTTTCGAGAAGATCGGCGCGAAAACTACCAGTAGGAACGTGGTGATTTCGAAATCACTACCGAAACTAGGTCCACTTCGAACGGTCGTGTTCTCGCGATTGGTTTTGAAATCATTTCGAAAACGTCACCTAGAACGCACCCTTAGACGTCTCGTATTCTATCCTTCATTTCGGCTGATAATTAAACCTACAGTTACATACGTATAGTGAAGCAGCTCTACGTATGCGCGAGCGATTAAATGCAAACAGATAACAAATGTAATGACTTTGAATTATGCCTGGTAGGCTACTCCGAATAATCACCTCGACTTGTGAATTGACTCGAATCACCTGTATACCTCCTAAAATCGATCGACTCAACTTGACTTGAGTCCAAAGACTCGAGATGTCTGATGACTCGAAGGTAGTGACTTGTTTCTAACACTGGTCTCTGTATTTGAAAATGCAAAATCCAAGATAAATGATGTCGCTCAAGAATAAAAACAACGAATTTAACCATAAATGCAAGTAACAAGTTCCGAGCTATGTTAAATTTACTTGAAGTAGTACAGGACAAATGAAACTTCCAAACCTCTTGAAACAGGTACCAATGAAACTGATTCCGACAACAACACCACTAGAGTACAGTTGCATAATCCACATCAAAGGTCCATCGCATCTAAAAACGTCCTTTCCAAAGAAATTTAACCCGTTGAGTATTCCATCTTCAAGTTCTTACTTACATATATTGAGACAACCATGAAACAAGTACATGAACTGCAAAAATATTGTCATTGCAATGGACAGATCAAATATGTCGTATATATATCAATAATAATATCTAGCTTTTTACCAATCATTCTCTTCCGAAGGTTTGATTTTTTTTCCAGCACATTCCTGCTGTAACATATATGTCAGGGGTGGCCAACCTTCTTGCCATTTACGGACGCATTTCGACTACTCATACTCATGTAGACTACGGCCGCATTCCAGGGTATAGTCGTAATGAACTAACTGACGGACGCCCAATACCTATTTTTAAATGTATATATCCATTTCCAGCGAACTGTAGACTAATCTATTCAATCATATAGGCTTACTTTACTCACCGAAACTGCGGGTGGTCACTGGTCATTTGTCATGTCGATAGTCGCACTTTTTCAGATTCACTTATGAATTTCGTCATTGATATTAGTAGTGGTTTTATATATTACTATCAAGCATTGATCCTTTCTCAGCCCATGTGATCAGATTCACCCGCAGAGTTGAGGTGTTTTCGAAAATTTAGGGCAAGATATAAATGATGATGTATCTTCGGGTGAGCCAATTGTTATTCATCACTTCGGTGTATGCCGCATTACTGCTATTTCTTGGACTCCAATGAGAATTGTCGGCAGAGTGAGGAGCACCCGATTCCGAGTTGGTATTTCTGTATGGGGCGCATCATTTTCCTATGCTGCTCGCATCTGTAGTGTAGTGTGGCTCTGATTACCATGGGCGCTACTATATAAAAGCGAACAATGAAGTCACATTGGATCGCGTGAAGCGTGTGAAGAAAACTTCAGGATTAACTTTCAAGAAATCGGGAGGCAATTCGTACATTCGAACTGCATGTCGACGGCCGCCAACACATACTTATTAAATTGCGTGTCCACGGCCGCACAAATTTCCTTCTACGGCGGCAGGTTGGCCACACCTGATATATATACATGTATACTGAACAGACATGTCTTTATAGATACTAAGACAACAACACCAAGCTGCCGCAAAAAATCAATCAAAAAGAGCAAAGATTTAATGATTACAGTTTCAGTGATAGTGCGGCTTTTGTGAATGATCTGATGTTGGTCTTGTTCCTATTCATCACATTTCCCATCAATGTCGCAGCGGGTTTCCTTTTGTTCTCTTTTCGTGTTCATAGTTGATTTCACCACTTTTTTCGAATTATATGTGCGAGAAATTTTGGTTGTTGCTGATCAATGAAAAGTCTTCAGCGTGACGGATTATATTTTGTTTACCATATTCATTTTGAAGGCGATATATTCCCTTTGTTGTCCCGATGGACTTCAGGATGTCCAGGACTCTTGCCCTATTCCCAGTCGCCGGTTGTGACACTAAATCGAACATCAACCCTAATGTAGGCTAAATATTAAATTGCACGACCCTTAGCATAGAACATAGCATGGTGATAAAACGACTCTGGCAAAAGAGAGGTAAGAAAAATAACGCTGTTACAATGATTTGTTACAAGTCGACAGATCGTATGGCGATCGAGGTGTGTCTGTGCATGTGTACATGAAAAGTGGCAGCGACAGCATCCGTGATCAATTGAACATGATCGAATCGGGATCTTGTTGGTTGATTTGCGCAATGTGTCTGAGAACGTCTTTTTTCGTTATTATCCCGAGAAGCTTCCCGCCGTGCACGACCAGCGTCTGTCTGATTCCTAGCTTTCGAAATATTTCCACCACGATCTCCATGGGAGTGTGGTCCGTCACCGTGATCGGACTGAAGTCGACGATGTTGAACAACGTCACCTTGGTCTGTACTCTCTCTCCCATGCTGGCAAACGAAGTGTCGATCTTGAAAAAGACGCGAGACGTGCTGATGACGCCTTCGTCTCGCTGACGCGCGTTTTCAATTGCCACGATCAAGTCCCTGCGATACACGTAACCGATTAAACGCTGCGACTCTTCGGTGTTGATCACCGGAAAACCGTTGAACTTTGTCGTTTTAATGATTGCCTCGATGTCGCCCACCGTCATTCCTTCCTCCAGAATGGTGGTGAGCGGAGGATCGTTGCGACGAGGTCTCATCACGTCTGTCGCTAACGTCGTGTGAGTAAATTCTTCTTTGCTATCAAGGAACGGATAGCCGTTAAGGTGGATGTGTCCGTCGTAAATACCTTCCTTGCCGAACGCGTCGCCAACCCATTTACTGGTCATGACGGCAGCCATTAATGGCACGATATACTGCAACCCTCCGGTCAATTCGAACATGATCACCACAAGCGACACGGTCATTCTGGTGACGCCGCCCAAGGTGGCCGCGGCGCCCACCATCGCATACAAACCCGGGTTCACGCAACTGGACGTGGGGCCGCAGCTTTGATTCCACAAGAACGCGTTCGGATAATGAGAGACCATCTGTCCGATGCCGACCCCTAGCATTCTGCCAGCGATCGCGCCGACGGCCATGGTCGGGATGAACAGACCGGCCGGGACTTTGATGCCAAACGTGAAGACCGTGATGACCGCCTTGAAAACGAGGGCGATCGCCAGTTGCCACAGAGCGGTCCGAAGCCCGCTGCCGATATCCACGGGGGAGGGTTCCGAGTCGAGTGAGGTTTCATTCCCGAAGCGATAATCACAAATGTCACTCCAACTGTCCGCGCCACATTCGCGAAACAACTCGGCGATCAACTGACTCGTGTTTTTCCTCGTGTAAGGGTTGGGGTAGGAGGCAAGGGCCGTGATCAGAGTCACGACGACCACCTCGGAAATAGGATACTGGCCGAGACGCGAATTTTTGCGAAACTTGCACCAGAGCAAGTTGGCGTGATTGAAAAAGGCGCCATAAAGACCTCCAAATACGCCAAGCAAAACGAACGGGATCAGCTCGAAGATAAACCAGGGCTTGTTGTAGGTGACGTAGAACATGACCAGGTGCGAAGTGCCGAACGGGTTGATGGAGCGAAGTATGAACGCTGCGACCAGAGCGCAAAAGAACGATCTCCACAGCGTCTTGAGGGGGAAATAATAGCTGACTTCCTCCAGACTGAAAAGGACTCCGCCGATCGGAGCGCCGAACGCCACCGAGACTCCGGCAGCGGATGCAGCCGACAAAACTTCTCGCCTCTTGGCTTCATTTTTGCCGTACTTTGGAAAAAGATGGGCGAATATATTACCGCAGCAGCAAGCCACGTGGACCAGGGGACCCTCTTTTCCCAAACTCAGACCGGACGCGACCGCCAACGGCGAAGTGACGGACTTGATGAGCAAGGTCCATTTGCCGAGATAACCACGAATGATGAAACCGCTCAAAATCGTCTTGACCTCTGGAATACCGGACCCACAAGAATAAGGAGAAAACATCCTCACGAGAAGCACTGCAAAAGTGGCCAAAAGCACGGAAATTATGACGTACGCTGCATAATCCGCCATGTACCGCCCCGTTTGGGCGATGTCAGAACTGAAAAAGATCTCGTGCCACGTCTTCCATTGTGGGCACGACGTTTGGTTTTGCGTGAAATTGGCGCTCCAACAGCACGACTCCTTGTTGAGATAGAATTTGTCCGGACAGATCCCGTCCTTCAAGTCGATCATCCATTTAGACGAGATGTCTATGACGCCGGCGCAAGTCCCGGCCGCCAGACCAACCAGCAGCACCACGATCCAGCCGGACCATGCGTCGTGTAGTCCCATCAACATGGTGTAGCAGGACTCCTTCTTTCTGTGCAAGATCTGACGATGACGCAGCCTGTCCCGGGACATTTCTCGGAGCCAGTCGATGGTGTGGAAGTCATCGTAGGTCCCGATCTCGTCCCAGCCGACGCCCATCCGGCCGTCCAGGGCGTCGAGTAGGTGTCTGGAAGACGACGATTCCGCATCATGCTTGTTATTGAGGAAGGAAGCGTTTCCTATCAGAGGCACGTCTTCTTCCTGCAAAATGAAAGGAAACTCGATGAGGCAAAGGAATATGACTGGATCGTGAAGCAGTAAGAACGTAGGCCTGTGCACGTTAGTCATATTTAATCAAGGATCATTGGCCAGTAGACGGGGCGTATCTAGCCGAAAAAAACGGGGGGTACCTTTAGAATAGGGGGGTGTTTTTAAAAGGAGAGTGTGTTCCTAGTTCTAACCGATTGATCAGCTTAAATGTATGCAGAAATGCAGATATTACCACGGTCAGATAATCTTACTCGCTTTGCACCGCTGCCCACCACAACTACTATTATGACCAATTAGTGAAATGCAAAGATAAATGTTTTCGTGATTTCCTTGAGGAATAGAGATTAATTTGAAAATCCAATTATTTATCAATCATACTGCTTCAAAGTACATTTTGCAATAATTTTTTTTTGCGCAAACTGAATCCTACATGGATTTTCAAGTCCGCTCCCCCCCAATTTTGTTTCGTCCGTAACTTTTTTTTCTTCGAGTTATGAGCGAAAATGTTGATTTTTTTCAATTCCTTGGCATCAAAATTGTATAATTAGACATTTTAATTGATTCTCCACCATCATTACAGCAAAAAATATGGATTTTAAAGATTATTGCATGCAGCGCCACCTAGTGACATGAGAATTTTGAATCTCATTATCTTTTGAACCGATGTAAATTTTTTAATCTAATTTTTTTTAATGTACCCAGAATTCAAAAAAGAACAACATTTGTAAATATTGGACAATTCTGAGGGTATGCATTACAGCCCCTGTTCAGTTATAATGGAATTAGCCGGATTCATCGCCGTTAGCAGACGATTTAAACAGGTGATCAGCAAGCCGCCACCATCATAATCAGTCAAGCATGGTCGATTACACAATCAAGCGCCGTGATTTTATGATTACTAGTCTTCTCGCCATTCTATGGTCGATGGTACGCCCACTCTGCAGCAGCCACTTTCAAACGCATTTAGACAAATCTTAACAACTTTCCTGTGATCTTATTGCAGGCTCATTGACGTCTCTACAGAACGAGACATGGATACGCAGCATTTGTGAGATTTCCCAAATTATGGACAACCTTAACGAGCATATATTGAAATGCTCCATTGTCAGGATCAGACCCCGCTCCCAAATTTGGATCAGACAAATGACCGGTATTTCTGCACCTAATTTGCATTGACAGTATGAATATCACATTAATGGCTTTCAATGAAAAAATATTCTTAAAATCGCAGTCGACGTAACTTATATACAAACAAATATTATTTTCATAATTGTTCATGCTGATATTCATATTTCAAAATATTAGAGTAGTAACATATATACAGTATGGTCGGTAGGCTATAGATCAGTGGTTCTCAACCTGGGGGGCGTAAAAGCATCTGAAGGGGAGCACAAAGAAGCGGTCAACTGAAAAATTTTTTCGCGCTCTGCGCGCTTAACCTCTAATTCAAGTGTGTTTCTCTATATATAAACCAATTTTAATATTTTTGAATTCTCTCATCAACAGCAGGGCTGTGGAGTCGGTAAATTTTACCACCGACTCCGGCTCCGACTCCGACTCCACACATTTTCAATATACCGACTCCGACTCCTGAGTCTTTAAACGTACCGACTCCGACTCCTGGGTCTTTAAACGTACCGACTCCGACTCCGGCATTATTACCAATTTTCTTCGAAAATTATATGCCACATTGTCGGTTGAATGACAATCATACAACCACTAAATTTATGCAAACATATGATTAACGGTGGCATGCTAAATTGTTTCATTGTGGCACAGCTCGAATTATCCGCTATGCAATTAACACGAAAGAAAGATTTGCTAAATATCCTTCCTTTTTCAGGTTTTTATAACATGGACTCTCTAATATCCTGAAATGTATGAATCATTCAAATATGGCAGATATCCAATCCTGCATAATAAAAATGTAGAGAAAAAATCCAAGTGTAGCTCCTGTGTATGAGTCAGCAACTAATAAAGAGATTGAGCTTACGAATTTTGTCATTGCACACTATCCTGATTACAAGCACACACACTTTTACTACTAATAGACATTGGTCATAAATGGAATTTAGTTAAGTAGTCAAAAACCATAGCCTATGTCTAGTCTACATGTAGTTAATCAAGTATTCAAGGATTGAGACTTGCAGTCTTTCTTAATCATTTGTTCGACCCAAACAGCTAAGCTACACTACAAATATTTTTAATTCTGTCCAGTGGGAAGCATCGTTCGGTCATATTTACATCATTCTTACAATTTTACAAAACCAGCCGATGCATTTGCTCCGTCACAGTAACATGGTATAATTCCAAAAATTGCATGAATTTTGACTGCATCGCGAAGACTCATCTTGCGATTTTCTTCCCCTCCGCAACTGAGTTGTAATTTGCAAGTAATGTCTAATTTTATCTATATCAGGGGTGGGCAACTTTTTCGGAGAAAGGGACACCTGAGATTTACTAATTATTGCGCGGGCAACTGGAATGTTGATAACCTCTTTTTGTCGTCGATAGGAGCGAACCGAATTTGGTTACATTGCAAACAGGACTTATAATAATACGCTCTAAATTGATAACAATATGTCATGCAACTGTGCAGTGCGCAATCAGGCCATGGTCGCGCAAAGCGCGAAATTTTTTTGCAAGATAACGACTGAATTAGGCCATATCAATAAATATGTCGCTAACATACATTGGGGGTCGCATCTGTATACTACTGGGCTCATTCAGCAAGGACAGGATTATTCGACGTTTAGACATAGCAAAATCGACGGTATCAGTGAACATGCCTCTATCATTTTCTGCAAATGTTTTGTCGACGATCACGCTGCGAGTGCACAAGCGAAGCCGCATGTTGGAGGACACGTTATCTCCTAATTGCGAATAGTTAGACTCAATTCTGTGAATAATATGTATTTATAATTTTCAGAAGGGGACTCAAATACTGAATGCAAGAAATCTAGTGACAATGAATCATGCGAAGTACCGAGAAAATTTCAAGTCAAATAAATCTGCTATGAAATATTCTACTTTATGGTCATATACGAAGATCTGGGATATATGTTGCTGGCCCCTGGATACGTCAATGCGTCAGAACTGTTGTTTTAGTCATCATCAAATTTTGTCATTTAGTCATCATTTAGTCATGCTAATCAAATTTTGGTTGGCCTTGCAATTGTACCTGATGCCATAAATAATTTCGAGAATTACCTCGCAGGCCACACCTAACCTTCTCCTGTGCCAAATGTGGCCTGCGTGCCACGGGCTGGTCGCCCCTGATCTGTATGGTTATTAATAACAGTGATTGGTGGTACATAAAAATGATATTGAAAGTTCTTTGAAAGCAAATGTTTTCATGATAGAGAAGTTGGAGTCGGAGTCGGAGTCGAAATCAGGGTCATTCTCACCAACTCCGACTCCGACTCCAGTCAGTATTTTCCCACCGACTCCGACTCTGACTCCGACTCCAGCTATTATAGTTTTCACGACTCCGACTCCGACTCCATCAAGCGAAAATTACCCCGACTCCGACTCCACCGACTCCGACTCCACAGCCCTGATCAACAGTCATCACCTTCCATGCCATCAAACAATCTCTTGGGGTTGCTCGCATCCCCATTGGATTTTGTGCTATGACGATAAGGGGGGGCGCGAAATTTTTCACTATCAAAACAAGGTTGAGAACCACTGCTATAGATAGTCTGCCTTTTTCCATACAGGTACCAGCATATTACGTCTACAGTGTTGTGGTGTGTGTATGGAGAGGGGAGGTTGCTTTGAGGTGGTGTATTTCACGTGGTGAAGACGCAGTTGGTCGTATTTACCAATTCAGACAGTGTTGTCAGGTGGTAGGCCTAACTGTCTCATATGAGTACGAGGATTACAAGCAGACATGGGGTAATCGCGATTAGTAATCGTAATCGATTACGACGATTACAGCATTTTCAAGTAATCGAAATTGCAATCGATTACATTCGAAAAAATTCCAAAGTAATCGTAATCGTAATCGACTACTTCGCATATCTAATCGATTTCTTAGTGAAAGAACGATTACTTTTTTTTATTTTTACAAGGACGATGACATAACTGAACATTCGTGAACATACCAAGCAGTGTTGGGATCAAGTCACTACCTTTGAGTCACGAGTCATCGCGAGTTATTGCACATTTTGACTCGAGTCAAGTCAAGTCAATCGATTATCAAAGGTGACTCGAGTCAAGTCAAGTCACTCGTTTTTTGGAGGTGACTCGAGTCAAGTCAAGTCAAGTCAAGTCACGAGTCAAGTCACAATTCAAGTCAAATTGCATTTTCGAAGTATGAGTGATCATTCAAATACATTATATATATTTTACTGGCTATGTTAAAGAGATCAATTGGTCATTTATCTTGAATCAAATAACGAATATAAAGTTAAATATACATGCAAAAATGCGTTGTATCGCTCACGCACACGTAGAACTGCTAATAAAATACGAAAGTAACTGTATAGCTACATCAGGGGTGTCAAACGTACGACCCGCCAAATGATTTCATTCGGCCCGCAAAGAAATTCTGAGTATGTGGTGAAGATTGCGTGATTTTATCCAACACATTTCTTGAATTTGCAGTAAGAAATACCACTAATAAATATTCCTTCAAGATAGCAAATTTCGAGTATGGTCATAGGCCAGATTATAACAACCCGACAGCGGAGTTGTGATTGTAGTTATCGTCAGGAGAGAATCGCTGACATTAACACCCAATTCCGAGAATGCGAAAAAGTGCATATACTGAGTTTAGGGTTAGTAATATTTAGGAATCATTTGACTGGTGCGGCCCGCGAGTGATCTGTATATTTGAATTCGACCCGCTACGTCAGTTGAGTTTGACAACTCTGATCGACATGATATACATTCTCTTATTACCAGCAAAAATAGAGGATCGAATACGAAGGCTCGAGATGATGAAAGAAATTGATATCGTACAATACACTAGCCATCTATACACATCGGTGAGGATATAAATACATAAAATATATTTATTAGATTTAAATCATACAAGAGGGTTGGTAAAGGTGATCGCCGTGCAATGTAAGGACAGAGCCGTCCAATAAACAGAGATACGGTGCTATTAAATTAATCTGCTACTACGACAAGGCAAGCTAGTGATCATTTCGTATGCGGTCAGTGTATATGTGATGTAACAATGCAGGATCAGCGAAACGTGCAATCAGTGAATGACTGGTTGCTCTCACAAGTTACAATGGCGTATCGTGAATAATCCGAACATGCACAGAATACATTGATTTAGTCGACACCGTTTACTTGATGACTTGAAATTGACTCGAAAATTTTGCTCCGAGTCACGAGTCAATCCACATTTTTAAAGCGCCGAGTCAAGTCAAGTCATTCGAAAAAGTTGACTCGAGTCTGACTCGAGTCAAGTCATGACTCGAGTCATCCCAACACTGATACCAAGAGATATTATACCAGGTTCGCGATAGCACACACGTTTGATTTCCAAATGCTATTGCTCATTGTTACGTCAGAAGTAGCATATTAGCTTTGCTCGTCATTGCGTAAGTATCCACAGTAAATAGATATCCGATGTACGTAGCCTACATTAGTGTGATTGTAAGAACACCCGCCGTGCTGTATATCAGGTTATCAACACGTTCCACACGCCACTCCCTCGCAGCAGGATAATTAATTTCCACTCTGCCTAGTTCAAAATAGTAACCTATGTATTGATGTTTGGCTATGCTTATTGCTTAGTTAAACGCAGTTTGACCGTTGCTTCTTGGCGAGCAGTAGGCTTATGTACTACGTACGTACACCGGACAAAGATTTGAAATTTTGTACTCGCCAAATAAAACATTACGGTTTCCACAAGGAAGCAGTGAAAATCAACAGCTAATGATACATATAACCGAGCCGTCTTTGCCGTTTCCCGTAACGGCAGCTTGCAGTACATTATCTGTATGAAGTTGAAGGCATAATTTTATGTTCGCTTCATCGGGTCCCGGCGGCATCTTATTCTCATTTGACTCTACTTGAAACGTGCGTCAATCGTTATTTCACAATTCTTTACTCAACATTGGGACCTGCCGCCATGGCCATGGGCTTCTATACCATGTTAGCGTGGGTTGTGGCTAGAATCTGGACCTAATCAGCAATTCGTCCCCGATTTCAAACTTTGGTCTTTGGCCCCATAGGGTGGTATTTTCAAGTTGAAGACTAAATTTCGTCAACATTATTAATTATTGCATTATATTAATATTAATGTTTAATCCTCTCTCAGCCCCGATGGTCAGATTTACCTGTAGAGCTGGGAGCACGTAATTCATAATTATAACGTCCGATATCTTGTTATAATTACTTTAGTTTATGTTGTTAATTCGTGACCTCTGGTCTGTTATATAATCAAAGGATATTAAAGTGGCGCAAGAAATTTGGTGATACGCACACACAAATTGTCATGTCTTTAAAACTCTGTGGGTTCCCGGGTGGCATTTGCATTATGAGATTAGATTGGAAGGACCGTACTATTAGTCACGTCCACCCAGCGTGGCTATTGACAATGGACACATACCCTAAGTTTCGACCAAGGTCTTTCTTTAGTAGCACACTTCGTGAAGTCGCATGTGGGTCGAAACTGCGTACAGCTTTTGGTGTGTCGTGGCACGGTATTGACTGGCACCTAAATGCCTATTACTAGAAATTAGGATTGCATTTACCACAAAAATCAATTTAAAACAGACATGTTTAAAACAAGGCCCTTGTTTAAAAAATGTTTTTTTAACCACGACGTCACGAATATAAAATTGTGACGTCCTAGGGGATTGATATTGACAATTGAAAATATAGGGTAAATATAGCTCATATGACGAAATATCTGGACTATTAGGGTGGAGTGAAAAATGGAAAATTTTGAATTTCAAAACGGACACTTGATATGTGGTGCCAAATTGAAAAAAAATAATTTCTATAATAATATTGGGTTCGTGCACCCTCTAGTGGTCGTGCAATTGCACCGAACGAGCCAAAAATAGCTAATTTCGCTATATATTGATGACCGCTTCCGCTAGAAAGCTGATTTTGGGCTCAAAAGATGCGGAAGCAACAAGTTTCTATCTCACTTCCACAGAACTTTGTCTTAAAAATGAACAGAAAAAAAGTTACGAGCAAATTATTGATTTTTTGACCATTTTTTCGGTAAAATTAGGCACTGAAGCAAGGTACGAGGCCAAAAGCGTGTAGTGATCGATCTTATGACTGACAACTCCATATTGGAAACACATAAATTGCTAATTCATATTGAAAACACAAAACCATCAATTCCATGTTGAAAAAAGATATATTTCGAAGATGATTTCACTACCAGAGTATTAGTCTGCACAAACTTTGAAATCTTGTTTTGTATTAAAGGATTTCATCTGTTTTTGAGACTACAGTTTCTCTCTGATTAAGTCATCTCTACGTTTAAATCCCGACACATGGGCAGATGCTTTGGTCACCACTTATACGTCTCTTTCCACTGCCTGGTTGTGCCAAGGATGTTTGAGGAGATGACCTTAGATTTTCCATCTCGAGATATGGTGAGTTTTTTATTGCTGGTGGGTGGTGGCTGTTCCATATCTTTTAGATTCAAGTTGACAATTTATTGCTAGGATTCGGCCTTGATGTTTATAATTGGGATTTTAAACAATCTGATTCTAGTGTCAACGTTGTTTTTATGTTTCGTTTCATTAACATACCCTCCTTCAAAGCCACCAATTGGAATCTGGTATTCTGTTTGATCTGCTCATAATTGTAATCTTGCAAGTCTTCCGAGGGCTTCATCATCATCACCGAGGATTCCCAAAAGACATTATCCGGATGTGCAGAATATGCTTTTTCTTGTAGCAAAGGTAGTGCAAGGTTGCGAATTCATGTATTAGAAAGCTTTGTAATATGGGAAACTATGTTGCACAAGTTTTTAGCACCATCAACAATGGAATTGTGCCTTTTTATTTCAAACCGTGACGGAAAATAAAACTCCATACAGAATTAAGCAAGATAGTACAGATTGCTTGATGGATGACTCTGTCCCACATGTATGCTATGTATAGAACCTCCAAAAATCTGGAAATCCGAACTAACTTACTCAATTCTGCATGGAGGTTTATTTTCCGTCATGGTTTGAAATAAAAATGCACAATTATGGATGACTCAGTCCCACATAGAACATGCCGAATTTTGAGTTTCTATGTGCGACAAAGTCATCCATCAAGCAATCTGAACTATCCTGCTCAATTCTGCATTGAGGTTTATTTTCCGTCATGGTTTGAAATAAAAAAGCACAATTCCATTGTTGATGGTGCTAAAAACTTCTGCAACATAGTTTCCCATGTTACAAAAGCTTTCTAATACACAATTCGTAACCTTGCACTGTCTTTGCTACAACAAAAGGCATGTTTTGCACATCTGGGAATGCTCGGTGATGATGATGAAGGCCTCAGAAGACTTGCAAGTCTATAACTATGAGCAGATCAAACAGAATATCAGATTCCAATTGGCGACTTAGAAGGAGGATATGTTAATGAACCGAAACCTAAAAACAGTGTTACCACTAGAATGAGATTGTTCAAAATCCCAGTTATAAACATCAAGGCCAAGTCATACCACCGAATTGTCAACTTGCATCTAAAGAGGCGGAACATCCACCAGCAATCAAAAGCTTTTCATATCTTGAGCTGGAAAATCTAAGGTCATCACCATTAAGGATCAATCATCCTTGGCACAACCAGGCAGTGGAAAGAGACGTTAAAGTGGTGACCGAAGCATATGCTCATGTGTCGGGATCTGAACGTAGAGATGGCCTCATCACACAAAGACTAAAATCTGGAAAGCAGATGAAATCCTTTATTACGAAACAAGCTTTTAAAGTTTGTGCATACTAATACTCTGGTAGTGAATTCATATTCGAAATATATCTTTTTTCAATATAGAATTGATGTTTTTGTGTTTTCAATATGGATTTGCAATTTATGTGCTTTTAAAATGGAGTTGTCAGTCATAAGATCAATCACTACAAGCTTTTGGCATCATAGCCACTGCTTCAGTGCCTAATTTTACCTAAAAACAGCCTAAAAATCAATAATTTGCTTGTAACTTTTTTTCTGTTCATTTTCAAGACAAAAGTTCTATGGAAGTGAGATAGAAACTTGTTGCTTCCGCATCTTTTAAGCCCAAAACCAGCTTTCTAGCATAAGCGGTAATCAATATATAGCGAAATTAGCTATTTTTGGCTCGTTCGGTGCAATTGCACGACCACTAGAGGGTGCACGAGCCCAAAATTATTATAGAATTTTTTTTTTTTTAATTTGGCACCACATATCAAGTGTCCGTTTTGAAATTCAAAATTTTCCATTTTTCACTCCACCCTAAGTGGACTATAACTGTTGAACAGACGATTTTGAGGGTTCCAACCATCCCATATCGATGTACGTCGGCCAAATCGGGTGGTAATTGTCCGTAGGCTCATACAAAATGTTTTTTGGAAAGTGTTTACACAATTATGGCATAATGTAATAACTTTAAAAACCCAATTTAGTTCTTTTTAAAGCCTTTGTTTTTAAAACACCGTTTAAAACATGTTTTAAACAAAGTGTTTTAAACAATTATTTGTTTTAAATACAACCCTAGTATAAATTATGTATGACTTTTTTTAGGGGTAGACGTATGCATTTCAAAATCAAGCTATCCAGAGAGAATTTTCAAGTTATTTAAATGTCTCGAAAGACTGTATAATTTACGTTGGTTCACGAAATACTTTTGAGTCCCCTTCGATCTCCCTCCCTACCCTGTTGGGAAATTTGGGAGCCGGCGGTTATGGACCTGGCAAGAATGCAAATCGTTGGGTGCGATAAATCAACCTCTATAAAAATGGGCAATCAGTACACCATGACGTAAAAAGCCAATGACGCATCTTTTTTAAGGGGCTAGGCTACCCAAGAAATGGAAAAAAAATCAAATTTTTTTTTATTGTTGATATTTGTTGTATTAGATGTCATCTTTCCTATACCGTACCCAAGTATTATAATGATTGAATTCACCTAAGTGTCACAAATTGACTTTTTTCATGAGATTATGTAGTCAATCTCCCCCCATAATTGTGAACTCGGCTACAACCACCGCGAATATCCGAGCCCTTATTACCTACGCACGTCGCTGTCGATCTAGTGCTTTTGAGGATATCTATGGTGTAATCAACGATGCGTTACAACAGATCAAAACAAACGGTATGCCGGTCTCAGCACTTTGCAGCTGGTGGTTCGTAGGTTCTCAGTGACTGGGTTTGGTGACTGTTTTTGTCAATCAAAGCTGATATTGATCACTGTTAGAGGCTGGATTGGAGTGTCACATCTATCACAGTGTTATTTGATGTGTCATGGCATTTGTCAAGACATGCAATTGACCACGGAATCGGATTTTGTTCGAGCCATTCACCGTTTTATGGTCGACTATTGCAAAACGTGGGAAATCAAGGGGGGGAAATGGGAAGTCAAAGAATGGAAATCTACTCATTCAGAATTGTGAACGAATGGACAGGGCTGTCAAAAGCAGAAAACATGGCAATACAGAAGGAAAATATAGCATCTTGGGATGCTTCTCCGGATGAAACTGTTCATTTTATTTTATAAGTGAAGGGTCTCTCCCTTTAGGTTCAACTAACTCAAAAATTTTCAATTTTTTTTCCAGAGAATAACCCTTGTTGAAAAAAAAGAGTTTCATCCGGAAATTTGGGGTAATCTGAATCTATTATAAGCACCAAGAAAAAATTTCACTCAAAAATTTGGCCAGAAAAAAATTAACAAAAAAATAGTTTGAAAAATCATAAAATCGGATGAAAGTCAAAAAAACGCTGACCATTTTTCACTAAATTTTCACCAAAGTTCGAATGTCCAACACAGCACCTTGTGTCAAAATTTCAGCAAGATTGCTTCATTAGTATCAAAGTTATGGTTATATGACTGATTTCCCAATTTGAGGGGTAGCCTAGCCCCTTAAAGGAAGTTTGTTATCTCATTAGACCTTTTCAGCGCAATCCATATATTGTCTTCCGATATAACTACTAAGATGCAAAATAAATGTAATCGTGAGTAATCGTGATTACTTTTCCAATGTAAAGGTCATCGTAATCGACTACTTCCTGATTTTGCTGTAATCGTAATCGTAATCGCGTCATTCAGAAGTAATCGTAATCGCAATCGATTACATTCATGAAGTTAATCACCCCATGTCTGATTACAAGTGCACCCTTCTATGCAATATGTTTATATTTCATTACTGCTAGGGAGATTATGCTCGCTTCCAAATTGTTGCGCTTCAGAGTGCAAATCGCTCCTAGAAAGCTGAATTATCTAGATCAGTGGTTCTCGAACGCTGCTCCGTGGCAAGTTTCTTGCGGGTTCCACAGATGTAAACAGGAATTTTGTATCTCAATTCCAAAATGCAATAATTGAAAGGTATAAAATGTCAAATGTTAATCCTTACATGGTAGGCAGTATTCCATGTGCCATTAACTCATGCCAACAATTAATTGGAGAAACCAGAAACTACATCTAATTTTGAATTTATCTAACTACATCTAATTTTGAATTTATCTAACTAAACAATTGAAATAGCACATTTTCCAATTAGCTATCAAATAGAAAAAAATTGAAATTGAATGAGTCTAGGTTATCCAGTGTCTATCAACACCACATTTCCTCACACTGTGGATTCAATTTACAACTCAGGTCACACCATCCGCTTCTCTACAAGAGTTTCATTGGCAATGCACTAACGTCAAACGCAGGGGTGGCCAACCTTTTTGCTATTCGCGGCCGCATTTCGATTAGGCTACTCATGTAGCATTCCCGGGCATAGTAGTAATGAATTGACTAGACGGCAAATACCCATGTAAGTCATGTTAAACTGTCCATGTCCATCAGGGATGTTCAAAAATAACTTTTTTTCCAAATTTCACTCGCTTAGTGACAAAATTCCAAGGTTGCCTAAAAAAACGCTGCACACCAAATTTGGGTCAATTCCGACCAGTAAAGGCCGTACAATCTTAAATTGAAATTTCCACCATTTTTGAATTCATAGTAGGCTATTTACGGCGAAAAATTTCGACACTTCGATATGACCAAATATCATGTTCCAGGCATGCCTGAAGGGAATGTGATGGTTTTTTTCACGGGTTTACATCTTGATACTGGGCTGTGACAGAGTTGAGATAATGAAATTGCTAATTAATGAAAAATTAATTTGACACTGATTTGCTGGAAATGAGTCAACGAAATTGAAGTAGTCCCGTTAGATGGTGATATATATTAGCAAATAAAATACTTCCAAGGTTGAAATCGGGCACCATGAAGAGAAAATGAACTGACGCACTGGTAAAATACAGCAAAATATATTTTCCAGGTTGATATCGATACCTGAACCTGAATGTATCTTTTGACGATGTTTTGGCTGTTTTCTTCGCAATGCGTATTGATATTTGCTTTTCACGACTAATATATACCTCCACCAGGCGAATGACAAATGCTGTGGCATTATTTTCTAATTTTTGCCGATCGGCATCATCATAGGCCATTTTTATGTACCGTAGTGAACTCGCGCCAACCAATAATGGGATGCTTGACGTATGTCATGTTGCCAGTTGGCTGATAATAATGATGACATATCTTCCTCATATCAAAAAATCTTCTGAACCACTCCATATCATCCTCGAGATTTGGTGGTAAAAAAGACCCGGTGAAAGAAAGCACTCCCAAGGAATGGGAAGGGCTAGAATGAGCCACGGCATAAAGATCAGCATTGAAAATGAACTGTGACATTGAGCACTAGGCGAAGTGGATGTCAGTTTTAAGAGACCGCAACTGCGTGTCGTTCGGCATTCTCCTACATGTTCATTACATCGCATGGTGTCTAATCGCATTGTGTGTGTCTCGATCGGATGAAAATATAATCTCCAGGTTATTATTGATTATTGTCTTTCCATACAATTGTCTTCACTTAGCGTAGTAATACGGCAATGCACTTTATTCCGGAGTGCTGAGCGCTGTTGTCCACAGGCTCATCTGCTCTGATTACGTGAAATTCACACTGGTGCGACAAAAGATATCGCTGCTAGTCTGGGAAATATATTTTACTGTATTTTACCTGCTTGGGAATTTATTTTATTTATTTCAGTGCATAAAGTATTCATATGCTATGTATATCACTATCGTTTTCACGGGGCTCTTTCAATGTAGTTTCAGCTTATCAGTGTCATATTCATTTTTCATATATTAGCAATTTCATCATCCAAACACGATCACAGGCAAGATGTAAACGCGTGAAAAAAGCATCACCTTCCCTTCAGGCATACCTGAACATGATATTTTGGTCATATCGAAGTGTCGAAATTTTTCACCATAAATACCGTACCTACTATAAATTCAAAAATGGTCGAAATTTCAATTTAAGATTGCACGGCTTTTACTGGTCGGAAATGACCCAAATTTGGTGTGTAGCGTTTTTTTAGGCAACCTGACAATTTTATCATTAAGCGAGTGAAATTTGGAAAAGAAAGTTTTTTTTGAACAACCCTAATGTCCATTTCCAGTGAACCCCGGATTATTCTACTTTTTCATATCGGATTATTCTACTTTTTCATATCATTTACTGTATGTACCGAAATCGCAAGTGGTCATATTATGAACAGTTACTGGGTCCGCTTAGTTGCGCCATGCGCGAAAATATTTCCAGATTCACAAATTATTTCGTCATTATTATCAGTAACAGTAGTTTCACATGTTGGTATCAAATATTTATCCTTTCTCAGCCCATGTGATCGGATTCACCTGTAGAGTTGATGGGAGTGTTTTTTATAACTGGGCAAGTAGTAAATGATGATGGATCTTCCGGTAGGTCAATTGTTGTTTGTCACTTTGTTACATGCTGTTATTTCTTGACCTCCCATCAGGAATGTTGGTATATAGTGGAAACTATTAGTGGAAACTAAACATTCCAGAAACAAATTTCTTTCCTGAGGAGTCCACGATTCCAAGTTGGTTAGAGCGCATCATTTTCGTCTGCTGCTTACATATATAGGCTATTGTGAGGCTCATGATTGCAAAGGGCACTACTTTATTAAAATAGAGCACAGAAAATTTCTAGATTAATTGAAATCCGTCAAAAATTTGGGAGTCAATAAGTACATCCAATTTACATGTGGACGGCCGCCAATACATAGCGCATTAATTGAATTATGTATCGACGGCCGCACAAATTTCCTTGTACTGCCGCAGGTTGGCCACCCCTGGTGTAACGATATATGCTTAGCTAGGCCTATGCAAAGCGTGTCTTAGGTTTATTAGAACCAGCTAAAAATCTTGCCTTTGAAGATATATATACTGTAGAAAACGCAAGGTTCAAATCTAAACTGAGAATAATTGCATGCCCATATTTCTGGCCAGAGGCATAGAAATATGCTAGAGCTTAGACCAGTAGTTCTCTACCGGCGTTCGTGAAGCATTTTCAGGGGGTCTGCGAAGCCTCTAAATTTACAAAATAGAAAATAGCTGTAATTTGTATTTTTTAAACTAGTAAACTAGCTTCATTACTAGTAAAACTACAGAACTCACATCAGCAGAATGGCAGTCGGAGTGTAAATATCCTTCTGTGCAGACCCATTTAATTGCTTGATTATCAATAGCCTACTGAGACATAGGCTACTTTTTGTTTTATAGATGTATTTTGTTGGGGATTGTGGAAAAAATAAAAAGTTGGTTTAGTAAGTTAAATCGAAATGTTTACAAAAATTTATTTTTCCTTTCTTATACATAACCATTTTTCATGATAACTTCAAGATGAGCTGCTTGATAGAAATGCCCAGGCTTGACGTAAAAGGTTCATTCAAAAAATTGTTTGACAATTTTCGTGCTATATTTGTTGCGAATTGCGATCATACCCAAATGTGTCGTCGGAAGCGATAAGCGTTATTATTACATTCACCACCATTTATCTTTTTGGAAATGGATTTTTGGCACTCGTTCATATCAAATCGAAGGCGCGGATTTTCAAGAAACGACCACATATTTCATGAAATGCAGTTGCAAAATTCACTTTGTAACAATAAAAGTCAACCCAATTTCTATACATAAATAGTATGATGTTATTTTCAAGATAGGTCATTTTGTTGCTGTTTATCACTAGCCTATAGATATCTCTTGCACAAGACAGATGATGATTGCGTGATAATTGAGCTAAATTTGAACTGAAAGTTCTGGGGGTCCGTGACGGTCAAAAATGGGTCCGCGGAGACAAAAAGGTTGAGAACCACTGGCTTCGACCTACTCATTCAGACCTTTTAAGCATGAGGCCTGTGGCAAATATTTTTTATAATAGGCTAGTTACTGAGTGAAAAATCTATTGCCGAGTATAAAACGTATCGCCTAACAACAGAATGGCGTAGCAACAAAATTAACTTTTCAAAATGACAGATGTTTTGGTTCCAATGGAGGATGTGAATTTCTGATAATAAATCATACCAGTCTCTTCATAGCCATGTCATGCTTGCTTGCCTTTTGTCATCTGATGTTAATCCAACTGACCAACTTAGGCTAACAAACAAGATAAAGTATATCTGTAGTTATACTCTACCAATACTACAAATATACCGTTACCAATACTTCAAATATACCGTCCCCAATTTATCTGGATTGATGAAAGCGTCACTACTCAATACTAAACAAAAAAATGCCCAGAACGACAGATATCTTACTTTTACAATATCAATTAATTGTCTGATGCTGTTCTGATCTAGGCTAAAGCAGGAAGTTTTGCTTCCTTTCATAGAAGAAAAATTGTCAACTACGCTCATAGTAGTCGCTAATATCACACAGCTGCTGGGCGTAGAAACTATTAGGTTATACATTTGCCATCTCACATGCACTGAGCTAACAGTCAGTTATAACTGATAATATGATAGCCAACACATTAGAAAGGCAGGAAGAGCAGGATACGGTAACAATGAATGCTCACATCTGCGATGTACCACAGAGACTATCACATTCAAGATTTTTTTTCTCAACCCACGCTTGTATTATATCAGGGCAAATAAAGATCATGAAATATTGATTCGAAGCAGAGGTATTCTTATTACATTGTCGATGCTCTTTCTCTTCATGATAGTCATCAATTCAATCAACAACACATGTTATCTCAGCGCAGCAAGCATTTCCTACCTCACTTTGGAAAAATCGGACCCTAACACAACAGATGTTAGCAATAATAATAGCATAGTTGGTCTCTTTGAGACAAAATTATTTTGGTTTTAGTACAAACAAGATGAATATAATAATTATAAAGTACATATGTGATAGCAGTTACATAAAATTGACTTATTTAATTGAGTCATTCATGGCGGTACGAATTTAGAAGAGAACAAAAGCAACCCTAGAGCGTAGTGCTAATATGACTGAATGGATGTAAGACATTTCTCAATAAAATTTCCCAATGAATCGATTTCATTTTCAAGAATATGTGCCTCTCTAGAGAATTAGGCCTACCTATCACAGAGTATTGATTGATGAACTATTCAGTTCGTATATGATAGTGAATCGGCATGCTGTAACGTCAATATTCTAAGCATTATATATAAATAAAAAATCCCACTGAAATAATAAATATTCAAATATTATCATGACACTCGTTGGAATATGTTAGCATCGGCATGAGCTGTGAGCGATATATCATACATCTAGCTAGTCAGTGGATTTTAGCAGTTAATTGTCGCCAAAATAGGCGCCGGCTTTTATTTTTACATGGTGTGGCCAGATGAGAAAAGCGAGGGGTTTGAATAAAAAGGTAGGAGTTTGAAATTGTTTTAAAATTTACCAAGTTACAAATTTAGCATCAATTTATCATGGTTAAGTACATGCGTAAATGCCTAATTGCCCTTGGATAGGACAAGCTTCATCGTGTTGACAAATTACGCGTATAAGTACGGGTAACCTTGCCACAGAGTCCAGCGGTTAATTTGCGATTCCTCGATTAGAGATTCAAGATCAACTATTCACTATTCATCAACACGCCCGCGACTATCGAATACGCAACCTCGGTGACGATGAACTATTTCACAAATTAATATGATTGAAGTCTGCTGTGGAATCTGTCCTGTAATGGCACCGATTTCAAGTGATTAAGGCCTGTCATATCTTTTGATGACTTCGCTTTAACACACATCTTCTGATGTTTTAGTATCAGCGCTAAATAGTTACGTCCGTTCGAGTCTGTTCGTGGCCAATTGCGCTGATTCAAAGTTATTCAATTTCACGCTGCGAGTCTTAAGCCAGTAGGAAATAGCAATCGCATAAGTAGAGATTGGCAAATCATACGAGGCCTGTAGCAAACACTATAGTTTAGGCCAGCGATGTTTTCAAATGTGCCAGTCCTGCTGAAGACTCAATAGTTCAGGCTGGTAATGATATCAGGCCTAGCCTGGTGCATGTGATAGTTCATGCCAGCGGTTATGGTGTGCAGGCCTGCATGCGGATGCGCTATATCAAACCAGCAACGATAGCACACATCAGATGTCACTGATCAATTTCGCATACAAATGATTCTTGCTAATTTGTAGTACGTAATATCGATATTACGAATTAGTGAATTGGCATTTCAAAGTGACGGGATTTCTAAATGAGAAACTCCCTGGATGCGTATTCAGAATTTGCGCCACCGAGAATCTCGTGTTGCATGAATATTTGACAACGCAATTCAACGGGGTGCACTGCACAATGCGCGGTATTAATAACAAATGAGACACTGACAATTAACATCGAGGTAAGGTTGCGCATAACCGGTTAATTCAGTCGATCCCTAGAGCATTCAAAACTTCAACTATATACTACAACGTGGGTCCTATAAGATCACACAAAGTATAGTGTCATAGTGTCATATTTGTATTCACTGATGATGGATCCCTTCTGAAACGGGGAATTCATTCACCACTTGCATCAGCGTCTTTGCTTTCCCTCGATGAAAACACGGCATGTAGGCTACAGTCGTTTCGTTCACAATGAAATATTCATGCTGTAAAAGTTTTTGTGAAGCAGCTGTTGTTTGTTTATCATGTATTTCGTACCTCAACATCTCCTTAATTAATCTTAAATCATCATCTGCGAACCTGCCAACAACGCGCTTTCAGAATCCCCACCAGCAGCAGACTCCTTGAACACATCATCAGCAAACTGTTGCTGTGGTGATCATTGAAGCATAGCCAATTAGCCAATCAAGAGCCGTGGTTATTTGATTACCAGTCTTCTCGCTGTTCTATGGTTGGTGGCACGCCCATTCTTGGGCAGCTACTTTCAAACGCTTTTTCCGAAATCTTAACGGCGGCTTTTCCGTGAGCTTCTTCAAGGCTCATTGTTGTTTTTTATCAATAATCTATGGAATGGGACACAATCACAGGGGATTTTCAAGATTTTCCAAATTTTGGACAACCCTACTGAATACGGACAGTGCCATATTCTCGTTTATCAGGTTTCATCATCACTAACAACCATAGGCGCTGAACTCTAATTTTCTCTAGGTATGCGAGATCGATGACGTCACAAAGGGATGACGTCATAGTGCGCCAGAATTGGCAAATTAGCCGACTCGCAAGCGTTCAATATCACCTGGCACTTGTATATGGTGACAAAATTACGATATGATTAAGCAGACCGCGTAGCCAGCCGGCCGCTTGCTGAATTGATTGAATCCATTTCAAATTTACCAAGGTAGCATCAGTTTATTATGGTTAAGAACATGCACCAATGCCGATAATACATCGATCGGATCGGCATCCTTGTGTAATATACTCGACACATCACGCTACCATAAGATTACCAACGCGTGTGACTGTGTAGTCGATTAGCGAGCTCGCAATCTCCGCAACATATTCGCCAACACACGCTCCGACAATCGGGAGATTTCAATCACTCCGCCTCGAGAGCAAACGAATACGCATCTTCGGCGACGGCAGGAATTATTTTCCCGAATAGAAAGTCTGTTCTGGACTCTATTCATTAGTGACTTTGATTTCATAGGAGTTAGAAGTTTCAATATCAAGAGCCTGCAAGACATTTTCTGATCGTTCTGTTTTAGTATTAGCGTTAGTCAAAATCAATTACGCCGCTGTCTGTTCACGGTCAGTATGTATTTCAATCAATTCCGTCCATGAGCCAGTCTGACATCACAATCACAGAAGAAGCGATAGTTCCGGCCGGCGCATAAGATATCATGTTCCTTCACAGCAGGAGATGACAATCGCAACATTTCGCGCATATAGAAATTGACGTCTTTATTATCGAGTTCTCGGTCTTGTTGCCTCGCGTTGCGTCTTCTGACCACTCGCATTTGATCAAATATTCAGGCGCATAGCCGAGTTGTTATGGAGGGTGTTCTATATTGGAATCCGCATCGATTTCAGGTGGTTCAAACCTTTGTCAAAACTCAAGCCTTGACTCGCATCTTCTGATGGTTATTGGTTATGTTTAAGTATTAGCGGAAATCAAGTACGCATGTACGCACAAGTCACACATTTTTGCGGACATTCGATGTCAGTAAGTTTCGTGATATCAATCTTTGATCACAACCGATAGATAGGAGCCAAAGCATGCTAGGCCGGAGACGCGATAGTTAGGCCGGCAATGATATACTTCGAACCACGCAGACGCAATTGTGTAGGCAAACGATGTTATAGTGCGCAGGCTAGTGATGGTATAGTGCGCACCGGGCCTATTGCAGATGCGATTCATCAATCCAGCGGAACTAGACCTGACGGAGACGCGATAAATCAGGCCTGCGACGATTGCGCGCGGTAATCAATGACCTAATTTCGCAATCATCTCAGAGTGGAGATCGCGTTGCATTACATTGTGCACAAACGATTCTCGAAAATTGGAAACGCGCTTCCGGCTAATTGGCCGTGGCCGCGCGCAACACTGATTAAATACGAACAACTGAAGTGTAACTGAAGGACGGAGTTTTGTTAAGCGCCTGAACGTATTGCTGCCGGTTTACTTACGCGTTCAGCAGCACTACGAAACGCTCATTTCTAAATCGATCAATTCACCAGCCAGTCAGTAACAGACCAAACCGAATTCTGGGTATGCCGCATACCCAAAAAAATTCCTAGGTATGCGCGGCACACCTAGCATACCTGAGTTCAGCGCCTATGCTAACAACTGATATATTCCACTCATAAATTTGGAAAATATACGCGCCAAGTAGAAGCGATCTCGTTTCTCGCAACCAGAGCACCGTGTCGAAGGTCACGTTCGCAGCGCTGTGGAAAATCCACCATCGTTTGAAACAGAGACTATAACAGAACTCAAGAAGCCTGTTCCTCTTAAAAAGCCATCACACCTTGCAGTTGGGTAATTTCCTGCTAAATGAGCAAATTTATTTCGAGATGAGCACCAAGGTTAATGGATGGCTATAAAATTTGACACATTGATTCTTCTGTCATTATCATGAAAAAATCAAAAAAAAAATTCCTCAAATTCAACCTGATGACAAAGTTACACTCCTCACAAAATCATGCTTTTCGCATGTCACGCTTAAGTGATTTTCATCAAATCTGCAGTGAAACAGCAATATCTTTTGCTGTGATGGTTAAATAACGCTAAAATTTGGTGGGAATATCTGCATGAGCATGGCTAATATGTAAATTGAGCTGGATGAACCATTTGAAGTCTATATCATGTTACTGAGGCTTATTAGTAGGAGCTCTTCATTTTCCGACAGCTTAAATTGAATGTGGTATATCTGAAAAGGGGGAAAAAAAATTTACGGTCATTTTCATGAATTCGTAATTGTCAATATGCCTTCTACTTTGCTACAAAATCTGAACAATTAATTTTCGCGTTATCTGGTGGAAATTTGCCAATTTCTGATTACTGTGAATTTTTGGTATTTTTGATTCATGATGTCATAAACCAAACAAGCTTAACAAACGGAATTTGCATAAAATGGTTATGTAGGCCTACTGTAAATAAATACATGCAATCAAATCCAAATTTCACATGCCATGTGGTCTGGATTCTACAGCTGAACCGCATAACTGAAAAACCACCGAAATCAATAGAAAATGTTCTCATTGAATGAATATGCAATAGTTTTTCATACAAATGCATCTCAATTGCCCAATCCATGGAACATCTTCCTTTTTAAAAAATATTGTCTTCAGATATTTTCTACTGTCTGCCACTATAGCATTTAAATGCATGTCGATGTAAAGAAGTACAGTACCAGTATGTAAGAAAATGGGACATAACAGATATATCTTCTCTTGCTGGCCAATGAAATGAACCTGATGGACAGTAAGGATGCAGGAATTTGATTTTGGCATCACAATGCTCTTTATTTACGTCCAACACCATTCCAATCCACCATTCCTTATCATATAAGCACACTTATCAAGCCGGTTTTCACGTTAAAATGTAATTTGTGGCAAATTTCATCCAATACTGCAAGTTTCAGACAGAGACATCACCTTTCTAACTATGACATTCAAAAGAAGTTATGTACCTGCTGCAATTGAGACAATAAAGTTACTCACTCACTAAAATTGGACTAGTTACTCAGCCACAACTATACTGTAATTCCCAGGGCTAGTTAACTCCATTCAGCCACCTTCAACATTGGATGCATTGTTACATCACAATGAACAATGACCTAAAGGTCTGAACTTCATTGTTATTATTAACCAATCATTCATTTGAAGTTTTTTACTGGTGTAGTTGGAAATTAATGGATTGAATCATTATTAAATGAAAGACAATATTATATTCAAGATCACTACTTCCGAATTTTGATTTCTAAAATTTTTCCCCTTTTTATTTATGGGAGTTTGAACTTTCGGTACCAAAACGAGCAGTAGGAGTCTCATGCGACAATTTTTTATATGATAACATACTCTGAAATGTTTGGGCCATCAATTTAAGAATTCCTGTAGACCAGTAGTATCATGTCCCCAAATTTCAGCCACATCAACGGCTTTTTACCTTCAAAATTATGACATTGAAAAAATAATTGACAATGTTCAATGAAGCGTAACAAGAAAAATGTTCAAACTTTGAAGCCTCATAACTTGGTCCTTTTTTAGAATTTTCTAAAAAAAATTTGGATTTGACTTATCTAAAGCTATATCAACCAGTGTGCCAAGTTTCATATAAATTCTCCAACCTTGGTGCAACCCCCTTGTTGATTTGGCAGGAAATTACCCAGTTCGCAATAATTGCTCAAATACTTCGTAGTTCTCACAGCATACATGAACCACGCTTTCTAGAGATTCTGCAAACTGCTAAATTAGTCCATTGACGAGCACGATCAACAGTGTCAATTAACAATGGACTTTTCCGGTAAATAGACGGATGGACGACCCTAAATTGCCCTTACAGAATCGATTTTGCATTTTTACTGCGTATTTAGCTGCTTTATCCATCAATCGTTTTACCACCAGTCAGCCAGGCCCCATTTGCTCTCACCACTCAATGCTATAGCCAGCGCCCCCCCCCCCCCCAATCGCCCATTTCATGGCCACCTCCCTCTTCACGCTCGCAAACGCCCCCAGGGGCGCGCTGACGCCCACTTTGGAACCACTGCCCTAAAGAAATCATGTCCTCAAACAGAGCTCATAGTTTGCATGTCGCCAAGTCATATTCTGATATCAAAGCGTAAAATTAGGAGATAGCAGCAGAACAGGGACCCTGAATCTTATAAACACATACACCCGCGCTAACAAGAGTCAGCAATATACGTTAACAGAGTATAATGGCAAGCAATGTTGACTAGTGCCTGCTATATCTCCAATGTAAAGAGACAATGCCGTTCTGTGTGGCGATTGTTCTGTCATATTAGTTTATGACTGACAACGTGCATCTCAAACTTCGAATCCGCAATCAGACTACGGACGTAATTGATTTGCGCTAACCAAAATATGAGAAAGGCCTGAATCAATTGAAGACCGCGCCCGTTACAAAACAGACTTTGACATTTTGCTTTGTAACACTAGTTCGTCTGCGCCGACATGGCTGAGTATTCAATGGTAGATGGCTGGCATTTACGGAGTCGCTAATTGACGTTCGCTGATGGTCTCTCGTTGGGCTGATATCGTATCAAACTGAGCAGACAATAGAAATATACAAAATCTGAAATCGCAGACAGCGGGCATTCAGGCATTTTTAAGGGGTGGCCGCCACCCGTAATTTGGCGCCTATGGTGTGCACTAGGGTTGTTCAGATTTGAAAAATTGTCAGGAAACTTCGATGCTTGTGATCAAAATGACGGTTTAGTGCAGTGGTTCCCAACGTGGGCGATTTGGCGGTCTAGGGGGGCGAAAATGACGAAGGAGGCGACAGGGGGACAAAAATGGACAAAGGGGGCGACAATAGCGAAGGGGGCGATAGGGGGGCGATGACGCGTCAAAATGGCTGACCATTTTTTTTTTTTAGTCAACCCACGGAAATTTAGTTACAAAAAGTGTGTCAAATTAGACATCGAGCCGAAAATTTGACCTCTTTTTTTTTAGTCAACCCGCCGGTGATTACACATTCTATGCCCAATTTTCGGTACACAAAATTTGGGGGGCGATGATCGAAGTTGACCTTGAAAAGGGGGCGATGGGTCGAAAAAGGTTGGGAACCACTGGTTTAGTGCATAAAAACACATTTATGAGCAATTTTGGTCATCTTCATCGTGATCTTCTATCCCCGAAAACCCCCCAAAGATCCACGGGGCAATTCTCCTTACTACTGGATATGTAATGTTGACCACAACACCGGTTTATAGCTTTTGTGACGTTATCAGTAGAAAACGGCCGTGTAGAGATAATATATTGCAATAAAAAAGTCATGTTTTCAAAATTGTACTTGAATACAGTCCTATTAAGGCCACATGCTTATCGATTTCACTCTGCACAACCTGTCTATCATGCTCATGGGAATCCTGTATTGGTTGCACCATTGACATCGGCTTGATTTGGATCATACATTGAAGAAGTGCCGTTGGGTTGCAATTCGTGAACAAACACTGATATTCCCAGCTAGTTTTCAGCCATAAGATATTATTCAAAGGTATGTAATGTCAGTAATACTTTCCTCAACTTCAAATCATCTGTAAAATACCGAGTTATCCTATTTTATGGTAGACTGCAATTTAGTTGCAGAAGAATGTCTGAAACAAAGCGGATATGGGTTTTGCGGACCAACCATAAACAATATTCAGGTCTGCCCACTATTTGGTCTGATATTCTGGTCACTATTCGGTCGGATATTTATCTGAGTGCATTAGTCACTCCAAGTAACCGACTCTAGATGAGGTTCTACTATATCCGCCATATCTGAAAGAAAATTGCCCCGAAACTACCACAACGCAGGACTGTGTCCTTCCAACTGTTGAAGAGGTTGCCAACGTATGGAATATGACAAGAATACCTATATGGCAAGCACTGAACATTGTGTTGATGCATTGTTTCAGGCATTTTTCTTTGACAACTAAATTGCAGTCTACCATAAAATAAGATAACTCGGTATTTTACAGATGATTTGAAGTTGAGAAAAGTATTACTGACATTACATGTCTTTGAATAATACCTTATGGCTGAAAACTAGCTGGGAATATCAGTAATTGTTCACGAATTGCAACCCAACGGCGCTTCTTCAATGTACGATCCAAATCAAACCTATGTCTATGGTGCAACCAATACATGATTCCCATGAGCATGACAGACAGGTTTTGCTGAGAAAAACTGAGATGCAAGTGGCCTTTACAGGACTGCATTCAAATAACATTTTGAAAACATATCTATTTCATTGCAATATCTCGTCTCTACATGGCCATTTTCGAATGATAACGTCACAAAAGCTATAGACCGGTGACATGGTCAACACTACAGATCAAGCAGTAAGGAGAATTGCCCCGTGTATCTTTGGGGGCTTTTCGGGGATAGAAGATCACGACGAAGATGACCAAAATTGCTCATATAAGTGTTTTTATGTACTAAGCCATCATTTGGGTCACAAGCATCGAAATTTCCTGACAATTTTTTCAAATCTGAACAACCCTAGTGTGCACTGTGGATCCTCTGTGACTATTTTATATGAACTAGCTGGTCATTTTCCGCTAAGAGACACACGTTTTGGGAATCATGCGATTCCGTATGCTGCCAAAATGATTGGCGGCGAGAAAACTTTTAATCAAAGTAACCGCAGCAGGTTGGCCAGAATGTCGATGTCGCCAATGCCCCGTGGGGGGCTGAAACTGAGGCGGTAATGACTCTAGTCGGGACTTTTTAGTGACTCGACTTGAAGCAATTTTGGTATTGACTTGATTTGTACTCGAGTCATTGCGCATGACGTGGACCAAGTCATATGACTCAAGACTGCATGGGATAACTCGGCCTTATCTGGTACAAAAAACTTGCAAGATGTAGGAGGTCCACGTTCGCCAAACAGACATCTGCGATTGCATTTGATTCCGACCAGACTTCGAAGCCATAAGACTCATTACTCAGCTAGGCTACTCGGCTACTTTGACTATATTGCTACATACACGCAATTCTTGACTGGAAGACCTGAAGATTGACCGCAAACGCAAAATAGATACATGTCGACATTGACCAATTACTGGGATAATACTTTGATCATAGGCATAGTCGGTTATTGAGAGCATTGGCGACATCGACAAATTAAATTCACCTGGCTAAACATCCACTTATCTCAACGCTGAAAAGATGAATACAGTACATTGAGTTGATTGTATTGAGATGTATAAGCTACCTAACTCTTCCTATCTATATTGCCTATGCTACCCCATGGTAGTGCAACTATTATGACAATCAGCACCACCAGAGCCTGGTCAGTGGTCACATAACGCATAATGTTTAAAATGATTGGAAATGTAGACTAAAGTGGATCTTGGCGAACTAGAACTCTTTATTCATAGGAGTCTTACCTTGAAAACGTCATCCGCGAAAGACAGTGCTGGAAGCAGTTCATCGTCAGTGTCACTTATTGCATCCAATGCCAAACGGCCATCACCATTTGCGGGAGATATCCAAGGTGACGCCATAAAGGAAGATTCGGAGTATCGCCCATTTGCATTATTCTCTTCTCCTGACATAGGAGATAATCTTTGGATGTTAGTTATTTTAAGATGATATGTATATGAGCAATACTGGAAAAGCATGGTTGGAATTGGAATGCTAACGTAGTGCTCTTCAACCTTTTTCGTCATGGTACACCCGTTTAACGTTTACTCAAAACTCGTACACACCTGACCACATAATACACCTATTCTGTAGTACGGTACGTCTAATCGGGAAGGGGGGGGGGGGTTCAACCTTTGTTGCTATATACGATCACATATAGCCTACACCCCAATACAAACCAATATCAAATATGGCTATTGGCTACCACTACACTCAAAATAGGGCGAGTGTCATATAGCAAGGCATTCAAGATAGCAAATGCCATAAATACATCATGTCAGCAAGTGGCTTACGTGGAATCTTGGTCATACTTTTCAAAGAAATCCCTTGTGATGGGAACTTTTGCCGCGTGAATAATGTTGACAAGGTTCAAGACCTTTACCTACAGCTACTAGTCAGCATGATAAGTCAAAACAATGTAAAGTAAGTAATAATGACAATACCAGCATGTAAAAAATTAGAATTTTTTTTACGGACAGCACATAGCCTGTTAGTTAACACCACGCTAATGTATGTGTCCTGGACACACCCATTTACATTTGTAAGACTTCTGCCAAAGTCAATTTATATCATTAGCAGTGGACCGGTATACGTTTTTCTAAATTTTGCTGCTAGTGACCGGCATATTCACGTGCAATAGTCAACGAATTCAGCATGCTTCGGCATACCGTGGACATAGATTGCATGCTGAACAAGAGTCATTACTGTGAGACATTGAAAATAATCCAAGCTATAGCTTACTTTTAAGACAGAAAGTAGCCTACTTGGTAAGACTAATTGGTCTTCAAGACTTCTTTTGCGAAAAAATTGATTTGAGACAGAAAGTACGGTATGCTACTTGGTAAGACTAATTGGTCTTCAAGACTTTTTCCACTAAAAAATCGATTCAAGACCAAATTTATCTAATTTTTTTTGTAGTGAGACCCTAATCTTTCGACTATTGGTATATTGATAGCAGTTAGCGTACCAACCTGATCACTGGCGCGAATTTTTTTTATCTAAAAAATGGAAGATTTTGACCTAAATAATCCAAATTTTGACCTAAAAAAAATGAATTTTGGCCAAATTTTTACCTCACGTATGCAAATTAGGTGTTTTCGCACATAATGTTAAAATTGTACTACGGTATCGTACTTATCTTCATTTTTGGATGGAACTGTATGTCCTTACGAAGTAGTTTGACCTGGAAAAACGTTTTCGGCTCAAAACCTGACAAATATTTACATGAAAAAACTAGTATTTCAACAAAATCTGGCACTATGAAGAATACCAGTAGTTACATCACGTATTATCATGGTAGAAATAATTAAAATTTGTTGTAGTAGGCTACAACGAAAGATACTTTCCTACATTCTCGGGTTGAAAGTGTATGTCCTTACTAAGTAGCTTGCCAAGAATGGAGAAAGAACGTTCAACAGCAGCAGTTGTTGACTGAAAACACTGAAGTTGTGCGTGCACTGCTGGTGACACACCGTGTTGCTTCATTCTGACAATGATGTCTGCATCACAATTTTTCAGCTTGCGCTTCTTGATATAAGAACCATGCAAATCCCAAGCAGTCGTGCTTCAGTTAGGATATAGCGGTACGTTGACCATAAAACCAGCATGTCAGCCTATTTGTTTCATTTGACCGTTTATGGTTCACGATAAGCAGACGAGGCCCTGTGGATATACAGCTGTATCAGCTGTATCACCCTGTGGATACACTACAAAAAAAAATTAGACAAATTGGTCTCAAAATTAGACAAATTTGGTCTCAAATTTAAGAAATGAGGATGATTTGGTCTCATTTTACCACCCACTCACCATAAATGCTATTTTCGATTCAGACAACCATATATATATTGATCTGAATAGTACATGTGAGTAGTAAGTGGCATGTACCTTGATAACTATATCTAGAGAATATCTTGTAAACTCCATAGTACAGTATCATCCCAACACTGCAAATTCTGGTCTCTCTCATGCTTCCCCTTCGCTCAGACCCTAACATTGAAATGGATGCCCCCAAAGCACCCCTACTATCTTCGATCAATTCTGGTATTACTTTTAAGACAGAAAGTACTTGGTAAGACTAATTTGTCTTTAAGACTTTTTCTGCTAAAAAATCGATTTGAGACCAAACTTGTCTAATTTTTTTTTGTAGTGTATAAAGCTGTATCAGCTGTATCACAGCTGTATCAGTTGTATTGCAGCTGTATCACTCATATATCAGCAGTTTCATGAATTATCGAAAATTTTTGCGCTTCACGCTGGCTCACTGAACAGTACAACAATAATAATTTCATGGCAAAAGCGAACAACGTGATGGGGGACGGTTTATCACCCTATAGGAGCCCAAGACTCAAGGTTTTTTTGCAGAGCCTGACGATGTGCTGTTTCGTTCCTGCCAACGGGTATACACCCGGAGATGGTTAATTAATTATTATTCGAGTTCATATAGCTCAGTGGGTCCTACCTTTTCAATCACACCTCACTCAGCTCTACCGGTCGGTATTAATATTACGCATGCTCTTCCCACAATAATTAAATAGATGAAGCATCTTGAACAGACCCATAGCATGAACCTCGATCAGCTGATCGAGTTCCTGCATGGTAATATCAGTGTTAGGAGTTAGGTGTTAGGAGTCGCTATACCTTCAAGACAATTTAGACAATAGCAGCAATAAGCTATATTGGAAACCCGAAATACTGAATTTAAGGGAGAAAATGTCGGGTGGGTCTGGGTATTTCGGGAAGTTGAATAGTAGAGGGGCAAAGTGAATGGTTCAAAGAGAATTGGAAAGAAATCCTGAAAACATGTTATTTTTTCAATTTGTTTTCATCGATATAGATGATGCATTATTTTGTTCTTTCAGGCCTGCACTTACGTGTTCGCCTGCTGTGAAACTTATCTATTATCTTCATAAATTTCGAATGGGTTTGTAGTAGGGTTACCATATACGTCCTCTTTTAAGAGGATTTGTCCTCTTTTTTGAAAGTGTCCTCGGAGGACGCCCTTTTGTCCTCTTTTTTGAGATTTTGTCCTCTTTTTAGAAAATATAGGTCAGTTTCAGAGCAAATTGCGATTGATATGCCGCAAATATGCACAGAAGTGAAGCTCCGGCGGCTATTTCAGAGTGAAAAACGTTGATTTTAGCTTTGAGCGAAAAGATGACTTTTTTTTTAGTCATCCACCTGGCAAAGTGGAGAGAAAAACGGTATTTTGAGTTCTGAGCGGAAAAGATGACCTTTTTTTTTAGTCATCCACCTGGCAAAGTGGAGAGAAAAACGGTATTTTGAGTTCTGAGCGGAAAAGATGACCTTTTTTTTAGTCAACCGATCACAAAGTGGGAAAAATTCACCGGTTTTTGAGAATTCTTCTCCGGTTTTGCAAAAAAGTGAAAAAGAGTCCTCTTTTCAGATTTCCAAAAAATGGTAAGCCTAGTTTGTAGCGTCTTGCAAATATAGTTCTGTGGGGCATAGGAACATTCCGGGTATCTTCAAGGATTTATATATTTCTATCGTGTCATCTTCAAAGAGAGTGGATCAGCTGAGGGTATTCATTGCATCTAGATAAATCAGTTGAGAACTGCGTCTGCTTTGTAGGTCAGGGACAAAATAGCGACGACAGCGTCGTGTTGTCATGACAAAATCGTTCACGCGTGTCCGGTCGAAGGCGAAAATAAATCTGGCAACGCTATCTCGGAAAACGACGTCTGGAAATCGATACTTAACTGAGTAGAGAGAATTGGCGCGCACTCATCGCTGAGTACCAATCGATTTTTAGTTGAGTGGAGATTCGCATTTAAGCAGTACTCAGTTGAGGAGAAGAATTGGGCTCCACCCTCAATCATGAAATATAGAAATTTCTCTTGCTTAGCGCGTTTAGGCGAGAAGTGCTGACTCACTAAATGGACACCCAATGTAGATTATGTGTAGCGATAAACAGCGTATAGCCCATAAGGGGGGGGGTCGGTTTATCACCCTATAGGGGGGGTAACCCTAAAAGGAGGTAACTGTGGAAAACGCGGAACTCGCGGAAATGGCCCCTAAAACGCGGAAACTGCGGAAAAAGCGGGAAACCTCGATTCCTAAAGCGCTGAAAAAAGAGGAAAACGCGGAACGCGGAACAGTCGGTCATTGACCTCTATAAAGCACAAAGTAGACACTAAAACGAGGAAACAGCGGAAAAGGCGGAACGCGGGACAGTCGGTCATCGACATTTGTAGATCTCATTGAAGGAACTCTAAAGTCTAAAACGAAAAAACTGCGGGACACCAATTTTAGAGTGAGGCGATTTAGGCCTCATAAATAGCAGAGAACTGTCGTAATAGTTGGAAATTGAAATTACTAGGTATCTGAGAGTCAGACCATAGCAATTTACAGCGTAGCTACGCTGTAAATTGCTATGGTCAGACTATAGATAACTAAGGTAAACCCGGTTTACCTTAGTTATCCATAGTCAGACAGTCGTTCACTAACAATTATACACCTGGCCTCGCGGAACATACCTTGAAAACGAGGGAGCTGCGAGACACCCTAATTTTCGAGTATAAGGCAGATTTAACCTCACAAACGACCGCAAACCGTCGTGATAGTTATAAATCGAACTGAGGGTTAAACATTCGGGTTAAACATTCGCGGTCACTAACGATTATACACGCGCAACGTGGCCTCGTGGCAAACATCTAGAAACCGCGGCACACAAATGTTCGAGTTTAAGGCAAATTATGTCTCAAATGGCAGAGGACTGTCGTATAAAGTTAACAATTGAACTTATCAAGTATCTGCGGGTCAAACATTCGTTCACTAACGATTATACACGCCCAGCATATGGCCTCGGGGCAAATATCTAGAAACCGCTGGACACCCTACATTTCCAGTATTAGACGCGTTTGGCCTCACAAAATGGCCGAGAACTGTCGTAATAGGTGAAAATTGAAATTATACGAGGTAGGCCTACCTGATGGTTACACATTTGGTCACTTAGCCTTGTAAGCGCTGAACATGGCCTGGTGAAAAATATCTAAAAAAAAAACGGAAACTGCGGAACACCCAAATTTCGAGTATAACACGAATTTGACCTCACAAATGGCCGAGAACTGCCGTAATAGTTAAAAATTGAGCTTATGAGTTATCTGATGGGTAAACATTGGGTCGCTGACCCTAATAGACGCTAAACAGGGCAGTGTCGGGATGACTCGAGTCATGACTTGACTCGAGTCAGACTCCAGTCACCTTTTTCGTATGACTTGACTTGACTCGATTCGGCCAGCATGCCATTGTCGACAAATTCGCGTACTGTAATCATGGGATTATCACAGATAAATTTTCGGGTATTTTCGGTCCCAGTGTCTCGTTGGTGCCACATCTTCCCTATGTATGGTAGCCCTACATATGAGCAATGAGCATGCAACAAAATCGAAAACGACAGTTGAACATAGGACACTTTAGCATGCATCATTTTAGCATGCTGTGACTTTATATGACCCCCAAACTAACCCCAACCCGAAACATATCCCTGAAAATAACCGTTATATATCCTAGCCTAGTGCCCGATGTCACAGTTCGTTTTCTCGCGCCTCTTTCTTGCTTTTTCCATCCCTTGTGAGTGCGCTCTTTCACCGGGTCTGCGAAGCAATGAAGCACAGAATAAACTCCGACGCGGAATTGAACCCGGGTTCACGGTGTGAGGCACGATTCTTCGGTATACCGTGAATCCCCCACTACAATAATTTACACTTGCATTCGAAAATCACGACATAATTGGCCCTGTCATTTGCGCCCGGACAGTAATTTCATAAATTCGTGTCTTTTGAGATCTTTGCTGCATTCTTGCGTACTTTTTTCTGGTCTCTGCCGCCGTCTTTATTGAGTTCGGCTCTCTCTTCCCTTCTGGACATGTGGAGGCGCTATATTTACAGCGGTATTGACGATGAGGAGCCCAGATAAACCTCCAACACATCGAAACATGGCAAAGACGAGACTCGAAACCAAGGACGTAGCCACAAGAAATATTTGGGAGAGGGGGGGGGGGCGAAAAATTCGATGAATGTTTTTGAATAAAAGAAAGAATTTGATGAATAATATTCGTGCGTGTATATGAGCAAGTGGATTACAGTAATTAGGCCTATTTCGTTGAAGCACGCGGTTATTTAGCAAACTCTGGTAAAAGTTAACGCTATGGCCTACTTTAAAGATTGGAATTGCTGATACATACCAGACGAAATTTAAAAAAAACTCCTTTGATCTGACTCGTGCGATTCCAAATTAGCACTTTTTAACGGGAGGTGTGAGTAGTAGGATAAAGCAATTTTGTTGCCCCGCCCCTCAAGCTATTTAGAATGTAAACACTCTCATAATATAATTAACGCCGGACTATGGCCGGTCCATGCTTCCGAGAAATAAATAACATTCATTATACGTTAGATGATACAGATATTCTATTATGTGTATTTAGGACTAATATTCTAATATGTGTATTTAGGACTAATGCGACTACTTCGAAAACGCGTACTGAGCAGTTTTTGGGAATATGAATTCTCGCTTATTCTTATGTGAATTTAGAACTTTGTATTTTCGCGGATCAATAATAAATTAATGTTCATTTATTTCGAAAAAAGAGCATAATACATCAGTAATAGCGTTAACGTCACAATCGAATAATACTCATCAACGTTGAACTATTGCCGCGGTTTTATGTTGATTACGTTAGATGATTAAATTCCGAAACTCCATAATAACTTACTTTTTGGATATAAATAACATTCACATTACACAAAAATTTCGAAAACTATGATGTCAATAGAATACTATATTTGCCAGATATTCACAGATAACACTCATCAACGTCAGGCAAGCGATTCTCCAGTTCGTAGCTACGGAAACAAATCACTCGCATGTACGCGTTCCGAATAGTCTTGTAGAATTTTCTAAAGTCGTAACAGCTTAGCAGCATATACGCGAATCCCCAGGCGAAAATAATCGAACGAACTATAGCCGCAGGCGTGCGATTCGCACGGCTTTAATTATATAAACACTTTCGATACCTGTACGCGAACCCCAGCGTTATAACGATTGCTATAATTAAACGAACACCTTCGCGGCAGGTACGCGATCCCCGACGTTATAATGATAGGGACAAATTAGCCGCATGAAAGCGAGTCTAATGAATATAACGACAGACAACAAGTTAGTTGAAAAGTAAAACTAATCGTGACCGACGCAAGACGGTGTGAAACAGCGCTTTCGCTCGATTCTTTCTTGACATATAATATACTGAGCATATAATAAGCTGGCAAAACCTATACTTGAGTACTCCGAAATGTACAAGTACTTTACCTTTACACGACGTTTTTGTAAAATGAATACTAATTTCAATGAAAAATAAAAAAATATGTACTCAAGTAGGTTTTTGTCTACACGCACCAACTACTCAAGTGTTTATGACACAGGAATGATTCATGAATTATAGCGCAAGCAGGCCAAATCTATACTTGAGTACTCCAAAATGTAAAAGTACTTCCACCTATACTTGAGTAGTCCGAAATGTACAAGTACTTTACCTTTACACGACGTTTTGTAAAATGAATACTAATTTCAATGAAAAATAAAAAATTATGTACTCAAGTAGGTTTTTGTCTACACGCACCAACTACTCAAGTGTTTATGACACAGGAATGATTCATTAAGTATAGCGCAAGCAGGCCAAATCTATACTTGAGTACTCCAAAATGTACAAGTACTTCGCTATGTACTCTCTCCACGTAAAAAGTGACTAGGTTTTAGACTACTTTATCGATTTTCGATGTTGCGCAAATACCGCAAACTTTGCTTGCTTTCAGAGCTGGCAACTAAATGCAAGACAGACTTAAGTTTGGATGTGGCATATTTAGGTTTTTAAAAATTATTCATACCCATGTTTCGAAATATTGTTAACTAACTTATGTTTTCGATATAAGATAAGCGTGAAGTGTACAAATTTCGATGTTGTGCAAATACCACAAACTTTGCTTGCTTTCAGAGCCGACAACTAAATGCAAGACAGACTTCACGCAAAAGTTGATATTCTGAAAATTTTGGCTAGTTAATAGTTTAAAAACTTATACTTCAGCACTACGAAATGTACAAGTACTTTACCTATACACGACGTTTTTGTAAAATGAATACTAATTTTAAGAAAAAATAAAAAAAAGAGCGAAAAACTACCTTTTATCACGCTAATCCCCACCGTGAAACTTGGTGCGCAGTTGTAGGACAATATGAAAATACACCATACCAAATTTCGTCAGACATTTCATGATGTAACACCTTTAAAACCAACGCAGTTCTATACCGACTTTTGGCCTAATCTGTTTTCCGTAACGCAGCACGTACGTATACATAGACAACTTTAAAACGGAATTACCATGTTAATAATCGACTCCCCCACCTTGAAACTCGGTACGCAGTTGTAAGACATTATGACAATGTACCATATTAAATTTTGTTACGCATTTCATGATTAAACAACTTTAAAACTAACGCAGTTCTATACCGACATTTGCGTGAATCTGTTTTGCGGGAGCGTAGCACATACCTATACTTCGGATTTTGTATAGTATATACTAATTTTACATTGCGGGGTATTCAGTAAACTTTAATCCAGTGATCCTCCATCTATTTTCAATCACGCTCCTCTTATTAGTCTAGGCTTCCAACCCCACATCCAGTACGTATTTACCTACTAAGTACCTATTTCCGACTAAGTAAAACGTCAGTATTCCAGGTATTTTCTGCTTAATTCTGAAACTATAATGGATTTGAAGCAGTACAATATCATAAACACTTGAGAATATTTGCTGCATGTAGGTAAAAAACGTACTTGAGTACTCGGAAGAAGTCGATACTTACTTGTTTAGCCGCTCGGACATCATCACTTATTGTACTTTACTAGAAATTTACTGCTGATAAATGAGTGTAATACCACGAAGTGAGACTTCGAAACTATATCGTCAGTTCTCCGGGACCAAATATCGTGTTTTACAAGTGTTAAGTTGTTGTATTATGTAGCTATAGTAATTGGTACACGTAAGCTCAGGATCGAACCAACTTGTGTTAACTTGCGTTATTATGTACCTAGTAATTGATGCGAGTAATCCCGCAACTGATGCTGTTCAATGCCTTTACTGCGTTCTTACCAAGCACCTAGACAGCCCCAAGCAATATTTTTAGATTCAAATATAGCGTATCGAGTACTTTTTCTCAACTGTAATAAAAACTTTTAGACTCCGGATTTTGTGTAGTAGGCTATATACTAATTTACAATACCGCATTTGTAATTCGCGCAAGTACAGGAATATCATAGTTCTTGTAAGAAAGTTGTCTGCGCACAATATATGTTAATCATAAGTCCTACAAATTCATGATTTCGTCCTAGTTTAAGTTTTAGAAAATATTATACCGACATCTTTCAAAAACAAAACCATGATCAAGGATTGAAAGATAATTTTTGCTATTTTTCATTGACATAAGTCATTCTGGAACGCGAAAACGCATTGTACGATATAGATGAAACTTAAGCAAATCCTAGGATCCTCATTTCCAAAGTAGCTTAGATCTCGAAATAAGCTTTGACTCGCTATTCTCCTCAAGCCATGGAATCATCACGAGTATCAGCACCTTCGATCACTGAAGAAAAGGATGAAATTATATCCGAAACATATTCCTTGACCAGGAATTTTATCATGTACGAACTCGACGGGTCATGCGTTAAGGTAAATACGAAAGCAGAGAGAACCTTACGTCAAGTTGGAGATGAAATGCTCGAGCGACATCGAACAGTCCTAAACGCAGTTTCCAAACGTCTCCGCTATAGTGATGTTGAAGTCAATGAAAAATATAAAGAATATTTACCCGATGAGCGGCTGTTCCTGATGCTAGCTGATGAAATTTTCAAAGATACCAAAGAAAATTGGGGGAGGATTGTCTGCCTTTTTGTGCTCGGTAGCATTCTTGCTCGCAAAAACGAGGATGAACATCACGGGGAGCATATAGAAGCTATCATACAGACAATTGGGAATTACATTGCTAGCAGAAGACTAAAGTGGATAGTGCGAAATGGAGGATGGGTAGGTGATTTACATGCTTCGCTTAGGATTTATAAATTATCTTCTATTTTTGTTACAGGATGGCTTTGTAGGATTTTTTGATAATGCCGCTTTCGACTACAATAAAGTTTGGAAGGGACTCGTGTTTGTTGGAATCGGACTGACATCTATAGCAATGGCATTATCAAGATAATGGATGTTCCCATGTTTTATCTCATGTAATATTTTAAGAATAAAATTCTTCATCGTTAATCGCATCCATTTTACTGTAGGATGTATACAGTTTCAGTATGAATGATGGGTCCTATGGTGCTTGACGAAAGAAGTTGGTCATCTATTCTATATTCCGAAATAAACAAGTTTGTGATTTTTTAGCAGCACCTAGCCTCATATAAACTTTAATAGAATCACTTATAACTCATCAGTTTACTCAAGTAAATCTAATTTGATACTCGAGCACTGAACCTTAATTTTCCAGCAGTATGATAGACACCCTCCGATGGTACTCAACATCGTGCAATTCTGCTCGAATACAAGTACAAGTAGAGATTTCAAAGTAAGTAAGTAACTGGTTATGTTTGTAGACTATAACTCCACTTCTATCGTTCAGAAAGGAAAGGACGTAGTTTATTTTTGTCCTTGATGTTTGAGATGTTGAGCAGAGAAGTACATGTACTTCTTTAAAGTACTCAAGTAGGCTAAAATGCCAAGCTACCTTGTAACTAAGGCTACTATTTGTCATAATAACTACTATGAGCGCACAATTAGCTTGTTCAAAATCTCCAAATTCCAGGGATTCACTGATTGAATTGATATGTATTGAATTAAAATAATGCTGCCTACGAAATTTGCTAGATGTGAACGCATTTTTATCAAAATGTTCAAATTTCACTGACAACCTCTTGAAATTGTTACAGTGTCTAAAACAGAGATCTCAAACATGCGGCTCGCGAACCATCAATTTAATAAACCGTCGAACAATCAGGGTTGGAGACAAGATTTTTCCGTTCTATGTCATGACAATACCAACAAACACCGTGTAAAGTTTCAAGGTTGTCATTCGATGATTAAGGAATTAGGAAAACTACTTCTACTAAACTTCTGGACTTTTACTAATCTTATGCACTGCATCTGATCAAGTATAGATAGAAAAGCAAAGCTAATATAAAATTCCACGAAGTACCGATTCTGTAACTACTGTAAGTAGGCAAACCTTAGCTGAGTATACTCCGAAAAAACAGGAGTAATTCGTTACTCACCAAATAAATGGATATCATTCAATATGAGTGGCGTTAGGATATCCGTCAAATACTTTCCGTTATTCTATAGAAGTTGCGTTTCTGACTACTTAAAAGTTGCTAGAGCTCATGCTATTTTATCGTCGTATCGATGTTCGTTTTGAAAAGTAGCATGCTCAATGGTTCATGTTCAAATTATTCAGTTAAATTAGGTTTTGCGCAAAGAAAAAGGACTGTAAGTAGGCAAACCTTAGCTGAGTATACTCCGAAAAAACAGGAGTAATTCGTTACTCACCAAATAAATGGATATCATTCAATATGAGTGGCGTTAGGATATCCGTCAAATACTTTCCGTTATTCTATAGAAGTTGCGTTTCTGACTACTTAAAAGTTGCTAGAGCTCATGCTATTTTATCGTCGTATCGATGTTCGTTTTGAAAAGTAGCATGCTCAATGGTTCATGTTCACATTATTCAGTTAAATTAGGTTTTGCGCAAAGAAAAAGGACTGTAAGTAGGCAAACCTTAGCTGAGTATACTCCGAAAAAACAGGAGTAATTCGTTACTCACCAAATAAATGGATATCATTCAATATGAGTGGCGTTAGGATATCCGTCAAATACTTTCCGTTATTCTATAGAAGTTGCGTTTCTGACTACTTAAAAGTTGCTAGAGCTCATGCTATTTTATCGTCGTATCGATGTTCGTTTTGAAAAGTAGCATGCTCAATGGTTCATGTTCACATTATTCAGTTAAATTAGGTTTTGCGCAAAGAAAAAGGACTGTAAGTAGGCAAACCTTAGCTGAGTATACTCCGAAAAAACAGGAGTAATTCGTTACTCACCAAATAAATGGATATCATTCCCCAGCAAACACAGTACAGACCAAAGATGTAGAAAAGCCGAGCCGATATAGTAGATATTAGATCTCGGCAGGTCGTAGAAAGGGGGATTTTGTGTCGACTCAATTCAACGTCTTTTCCATGTCCTTCAATAATGTAAATATTATGCAGATGCTACAGCCTTTAAACATGGTGAGTAGAATGTAGATCCTACGTTAGAAGAAGAAGATCCTGATATAATAACCTGTTTTCTACCACTATGGGCTTAACCTGATCACGGCTGCGTACACACACCACATTATTTACTACATATTAATCACATTTGTGATAATTTAATTTCAAACGAATTGGCAATAATGCCGTTGTAAAAAATAAAACGAACAAACGAACGAATGTCTTTAGAAAGAAAGTGAAAACAGTCCTTATCATCAGGTTTCATCTTCTGATGAGCCAGTTAAATAACCAGCATGCGGCCTTTTTTTTTCAACACCCTGCAGAAATAAAATGAAAATGATGATTAATAGCTAAGACATTCGTACTGCGAAAATGGCAGAGGTAGCGACTAACGAATGACTCCTACATTTTTTTCGCCCATACTTACTAAAATGGATTCGATTCTGAACTATTTCCACTCAAGTTTTCAAGTTTTATTATTATATTTTTTAATATTATATGACTAGAGAACTGACTTCAATCGTCACTTCTACTTGATTATCAAGATCAACGATGACTACTTCAGCACTCTTTGAAAACAGCCACTAACACAAAAAGAATTCTTGACTAAAATTTCTTCACATTCTGTCCAAAATGATCAATTCAACAATCCAAATGAATCAGTTATTTGGCAGCTAGTTGGAGAGATATATACTCAAGTCTAGAAAGTGGAATGATACTCTGCCTGGAAAGCTGAAGACCTAACAATATTGTGTACAGAGAACAAAACATTTGAGTGGCGGCACTGGTATAGACATTAATAAATTATTAGAATTGACAGCAAGATAACCAGCAAGACATTAAAATGAGAATTAGTGCAGTTTCTTAGGCTGTAGTGATACTCAGCCAGTAATTGACCTAGCAGAGAGCAAAACGTTGTAAATAAAGCGAGCGAAACCTCCGACAAATGATACGATAAAACATTAGAATCGACAGTCTTACTAGAAGCAGAATAACAATCATGAGGGGTTAGAGAACAGAAGCCCGGGAAGTGACCATCAGAAATTACTGCATACTGGCCGAACAAATCCATGACCACTAACAAATGGTCTTTCAATAGTCAATATTGATACCAAATGACACCACACCTATTTCATAGCAACATTTAGCAAATACAGCGCTGGAGTCAACCTTATATAAGCCCTAACCAAACGCCCATTAGTTTTCCCACCTACTACTTCGCGGATGGAAATACGCATTAAAGCGAACGGACGCGACTTGTCACACTCTTGCTATTTCTGCTCCTTTTTTCTCTTCGTTCCTCTTCTCTGTCGCTTCCGCTTGAGGAGAGAAACAGTCGGCCGCGTTTACGGATCGTGAATTCCCGGTGGGTGATTCTTCCTCGAATGGTCAGCACCTTGAAAATTGAGAACAATGTTGTTGCAAAATGCATGACAATTTGAAAGTTACATCATTCTAATTATTCCAGTTATGGCCGTGAATCGTTACAAGTGCGGTAACCATAAGAATTATTACTATACTTCAACTACAAATACAATAGTGGGAGACCGGGGACAATTGTAACACTTTTCGTATTTTCCAACATTACCTGTTCTTCTCGTGGAAATTTCACTTCCAAAGTTTTTTATAAAGAAGCCAACAACTCGATAGTTGATATGAAAACTAAACTGGAACTCAATCAACAATCAATCATGGAAATTTTGGGTCGCAAAAATCGCTGCTCAAATGTTACAATCGCCCCGTACCCAGGGGCAATTGTACCACCCTTGCGGGGCAATTGTAACAGTGTTATTTATAACTGAACACAAACTGAATGAACAAAGAAAACGGAAGCACAAATTGTAATATTGCATGAAACTAGGAAGAGACGTTTGAACGCTTCCAGGCTACGCTCCATCGCATTTATGGCATCTGAATGCAATATCACCCTTCGTGTCTTGTTCAAGCTTAAAGTGTACAAGAGACAAATTCATTCCATCATCCCCCTACACATATTCGGCCTCTTCTACCAAGGTTCTGTTGTTCAGGGCGCATAATGGGTTGGTGATTCGGTCACCTGCGAAGGTGCGAAACCGACCTGGCTAACATATCTTGGTTGAATGGGCCGATGATAGTTTAGTAAAACGAGGACGCAACATTGTGTGGCGTCAAAGCTATAATGACATTTATCTGTGCTGTAGAAAATAAACATAAATTGTTCACATCAAATATCAAAATGTAAGTGGGCTATGATCAAAGTCAGAGGACGAGAATTAAGACATGACTATTGAAGTTCGACACACCAAAAGTCGATCAACATGAGAAAGGGTGGTTGAATCACGAAAATAACCGAACCGTCAGATTCACATCACCACTATTGTATGGCCGTTTCGACAGATGATCATGTTAGAATTGGTATCGCAAGGCAGTATCTGTTCTGGTGAACTTCTGGCTGTTGCAAGATTATTCTGCAGTAGATGAATGGTAATACCAACATATGAACAAAGACATTCAGAATTGATAACATTTTGTAACGGGGCAAATGTAACAGAGTGTTACGATTGCCCCTGACACGCTCGGCCATGATTAGTGTCTCAGTATGGTACCTTCCCGGCGATGCAAGTCCTATTCTTTCCATCACCACGGTAGACTATAGTAACATTGTTCCAACTACACATATTACGTTGTAACTACTTGAGGTACTATTCGTCCAGACAAATTATTCCAGACCAGAAAAACTTTACTCAAGGGTCAAAAATTTCGTTTTTTGCAAATTATTCCGGGGTTTCGCATCGTAGATCAACGTAACTCCAGGTATAATAGGAGAGATAACTACAACATGCGCACTTAAAATATCAAGCTGATTTCTCCATCCTACTAGCGGTGAGGTCGATTGTTACATTTGCCCCTAGTTACATTTGTCCCCGGTCTCCCCTATATTGTATAAAATGATTACCAATTCTTTTACGTTGATCGAGTCCCAAATAGATGAAATATGTCAAAGAATTTGCTAAATTTTTGTATAATTTGACAGATTCCGAAATCTTCTCAAAGTGCACCTTTCAAAAATTTGATATCAAGACTCCCAACATTTTACAATTCGAAGTTGGATGGCTTTACCAATACAAGCAAACAGTTTGTATCGCAATTGACAATTATGTAGAGAACGCTGCGAGACATATGAGTAGGCCTACCCTAAAACGTTTCTCTGACATGGACATTAGGGCTCTTAAAATATGACTTTTTTTCACAAATCGTTCTGGCTACTTGATAAAATTGTTAGGTTACCTAATTTAAGCCTAAACACAAAATTTGGTTCAATTCCAGCCAGTAACCGCTTTGCTACAGGAGAAGAAAGTTTCTATTTATTATATAAAAATAAATAGGTAATAAAAAGTTGAGAATTTTCTGTTCACCCCATGAAAGTGTTAGGCTGTCTATAGAAACGATGCTCACCAAATTTGGTTCAATTCCAACCAGTGGAAGCGGAGATATTGCCGTCGAAAAATGTGGATTTGAATAAAATAGTATTTACGGTGACCGATTCTTTGTTTACTTATTAAAGTTGTGCTCACCGTAAGTACTATTTTATTAAAATCCAAATTTTTCGACAGCAATAACTCCGCTTCCACTGGTTGGAATTAAACCAAATTTGGTGAGCATCGTTTCTATAGACAGCCTAACACTTTCATGGGGTTAACAGAAAATCTTCAAATTTTTTATTATTCATTTTTATATAATAAATAGGAACTTTCTTCTCTTGTAGCAAAGCGGATACTGGCTGGATTTGAACCATATTTTGTTTGTAGGCTTAAATTAGGTAACCTAACAATTTTATCAAGTAGCCAGTACGATTTGAGAAAAAAAGTCATTTTTGAAGAGCCCTAGATGTTCATGACCGTCCACGTTTCGAGTTGCATCTCAAAGATGCTAAAATAAGCCTAAATATAATCCAAGCAATACGATCGTCCACTTTGACTGACTGAATTTCTAAAAACACCTTGATAGCTTCCACATCTTACGTTTATATATACTGTCTGCTATCGGCACAACAAAGTAGGCCTATTTAAAAATACCAAAACAGATTCAACATACCACATCTCTTGCAAAGGCTTTTGCTTTCATTCAATTTTCCATCAAACTTCTTTAAATCCTCCTTTGTGGTGAGTTGCTTTGGAATTCTTCTAGGATCAATTCCGATATTGTTTTATCATATACAATCTATGGCGGAATAAAAGTTTCGGATAAGTTCTAAAACGAACACAATTTTCCACACAAAAGTCAATTGCCACACGAAATGCCAAATGCTACGGTCTCATTTTACAAGGTATGGCGAGGAAACGTAGTGGTACGTTCCATTATAGCTAAACACCAATGAATTGCGGGTTCGAGCGTGACACGTCGACTCCATAATTCCTACCGAAGTGTTGGCCGTTTATCTAGGCTCCTCCTCGCCATCTGATTCGCATAGCCATGTCTTAAAAAGCCTAGGAGTGGGCCGTGCTGTAAGTGGGCAGATGGTTGCCGATGCACCCGGCACTTGGTGAATTCGGCCCTCGGGAAATTTTGAAATGAAGTGTATTTACAGCTATTAATATGAATTATCAAACTAATAATAGTATTATCAAGTGATTCGTCAATCTTGTAAGGAGGTCAGGGCATCCGTAGATCGCGCAGTCACGGCGTGATTAGATCACGGATTGCGTAGCCACGGGAAATAACACAGCGCTCATATACCGACCACGCGCGGTCTGCTTGGAATCGATGGCGTGAGTCACGGGCCTGTGTCGTGTAAGTTTTGAGAAGATGGATCTTGGCGTTGTATGTGAGATCAACACTGTGGAACATCAAGCGGCGCTTCTTCGTTTATCGATCACGACAAGCCAGTGTTCCTCATCAACAAATGTTTTGCATGATCACGTCAAAATAAATTATTTTTCGCCTTTGGAGAGACGATTCCACTCTGGGATTAGGGTGTCTCGATAACACGGTTGAAGGATCCCAAGATTACGAGATCTACCACGAGCCACGACACGTTTAAATTTCCTTTTTGATACTGTTCATTCATACTTGATGCATTTCTAATGCGAAGGTGTTCTAGTGCCAATTCCTCCAAGGGCCGAGTTCACCAAGTGAAGAGCGTCGCGTTATTTCCCGCAATTATGCAATCTGTGATCTAATCACGCCGTGACTGTGTGATCTACGCATGCCCTGACCGCCGTACAACATTGACAACCACTCAAAGTGCCAAGTTCACCGGCAAACATTCCAGTAACCAATCATGGTGACCGGTACCGCTACGAGATTTACCACGGCCGAATTCACCAAGTGCCGAGTTTGTGCGGCCGAATTCACTAAGTGCCGAGTTCACTGGTAATCGGGCAGATACGGAATGATAATAATAAGAACCGGCCTGGTGTAAAATGACCAGTGTAGTCGAACCACCACCATGAACACCACAAACAAACAAATAAACATCTAACAAGGAAAAGAAATTACCTTTGCAGCCTTTGACAAACACAGTTACCATTGAAACCAGCAATTAAGGTCTTATTCGAAAGCAGAATAACAACTGTTTTAGTGGGCATATCAAATCAAATGTTGGAAAGTTCATGTAAAATAGCCCAAAATATTATCTTACTGTGACCATATTCCATCAATATGGTCTGGCTAGCCAAATTCTCTGGGCCAACATAATCAAGCTGCGTTTGGTTTCAACGATTAATAATCTTGTTACTGGATTCGAGGTATAATTGCACTTAAATATCAAATTTTGCTCCATTAATCAACATCAAGTTGAAAATGTCCATTCTTGCACCAACTTTTATAAAATCATAAATCAGTGTTCTACAGGAATGTATCTATATGACTTATATACCTAGAAAATTCAAGCATAAATATTATGATATACCGTAGGTATAGGTACCGGTAATTCAGATGTTTGAAGCGAATTATAGTGGTCTGATTTCACTAAATTAGAGCGAAATGCCAGCAATATAATTGTAATCTAATTCGGAAAAACGGTTTAGCTCTAATTCTAACCTGGAAAAGCTGAAACTTTTCTATAGTTGTCTACACCTGTTTTGCAGAAAGTCAAACAGCTCTAGGCGTCATATACTACAGGCAATTCGAAATACCCCATAAGCTATATGCTACTGCATATATACCTTTAACCCGCTACCTCAGTCAGTCACAATTCCTATATATTTACGGCATTTACCATACAGAAAGAGCGAACTATGCCTGGCTGCGACCTGTTGCGCTTCAAATCTTTGTATGGCGCGATGACGTAAAATTTGAATCGCCGAAATATTCTAGAAGTCACGCATCGATAATCATATTCCTAAACGTACAACATATCACTTATTTAGTTATTCTCTGAATAAAACTATTAACCATACTCGTTGAACATGCGAGATTACCGAAAGAGCGAATATATATATAATGAAGATCATATATATCAGAGGAAAACAAAACTATTCGACCTTAGAGCAACAACACGAATATACAACACCGGTGACATCCTCACGCAATAAAACGAAAGGAGAACATTGTTTTCTAATGGATAGAACGAAGCTACCGCATGAGATCCACTGAGCTATATAGATCGAACAAAACCGGATAGAATTCATCGTTATTGAATGTACCGAAAAAGTCATCCTTTCTACGTATTTTAGTCGTACCCGCGAGAGATAGAAAATTTGCATTATTAGGTTAACTACCGGATATAAAGAAGCCTAATGCATGAGATGGAACAACACCGAGTATGAATTTATTCTGATAGAATATAACCACAAGACCATCCTACTACGTATTTTAGACATTCCCTCGACACTTAGAAAATCAGAACCTAATCGAGATGATCCCGGATGATCCTTTTACGGTTTTGTGTTTGCTGGGTCAATATGAGTGGCGTTAGGATATCCGTCAAATACTTTCCGTTATTCTATAGAAGTTGCGTTTCTGACTACTTAAAAGTTGCTAGAGCTCATGTTATTTTATCGTCGTATCGATGTTCGTTTTGAAAAGTAGCATGCTCAATGGTTCATGTTCACATTGTTCAGTTAAATTAGGTTTTGCGCAAAGAAAAAGGACTGTAAGTAGGCAAACCTTAGCTGAGTATACTCCGAAAAAAACAGGAGTAATTCGTTACTCACCAAATAAATGGATATCATTCAATATGAGTGGCGTTAGGATATCCGTCAAATACTTTCCGTTATTCTATAGAAGTTGCGTTTCTGACTACTTAAAAGTTGCTAGAGCTCATGCTATTTTATCGTCGTATCGATGTTCGTTTTGAAAAGTAGCATGCTCAATGGTTCATGTTCACATTGTTCAGTTAAATTAGGTTTTGCGCAAAGAAAAAGAAAATTCACGCAAAAGTCGCTATTGCTCCGTGATGATTTTGATGTTGTTCCATACCGATTTGGGAGGTAGTACACCTAATTTCGTAAAGTACACAGAAAACTACTTCTACTAAATTCCTACACTTCTAAACTTCTACACTGAATCTTGTAAAGTATATAGAAAAGGAAAGCCAACGAATAATTCATGAAGTTCCGATAGGCTATATTTGAGGTAATGATTCCCGTGCGAATGAAAAGTAAGTAGAGAAGCTTAGCATATCAACGATATCGTTGCCAGTCATTGCGTCGATTCGCTGCTTGAAATCCTCAAGATCGATTGATGTTTCGAGGTTTCGCGGTTTCGCTTTGCTGTCATCCGTACGAGCAGAATGTCTGGATTAGGAACAACTACGCCAGGACCATTAATGCTTTCGATACAGTGCAATATGAATAGCGCTACGTTGATCAATTCAAATTCAACAATGGCTCCCGCGCACGATTATGTAGCCGGATTTTCGTTGAATATTGACGACACCCACAAACCTAAAGATCTCTTTCCCCTTCACATCTATGATAGAGTTATCACTCCAATGACTACGAATAACTTGAGATTCCGTCGGATTAATATCCGAATCAAATAATACCAGAGTATCTTTTCCGACTTTTAAAACCCGCACTGTCGCGTTCGGCCTATGTCGCAACACCACAATATGCGGCCATACAAAACGATGAATAGTAGCTTTTTGTAGTACCATATCTGCGAGATATTTTCAGTTGGGTGTAATTTCACGCTGCTCACCAATTTACAGCTCACAGTGCAACTGAATTGGCGTTCATACTAATTCTACATAATTTTTGCATGTCAGGCAATTACATCAGCAGTAAAACGCCGGCGGCTACTCATTTGAAGCTTGTTAGTATCTGAGATAAATGGCGCTCAAGCGTAGCATGGAATCGCTAATACACCATGCCAAATTTCGTCAGACATGTCATGATGTAACACCTTTAAAAACCAACGCAGTTCTATACAGACTTTTGATGCAATAGCGATTACACAGTAAGTAACTAACTGAATATGTTTGTAGACTATATCTCCACTTCTACCATTCAGAGATGTTGAGCACATAAGTATATGTACTTCTTCAAAGTACTCAAGTAGCTTTTCGTAGGATATAGATGACACTGACAACACTCACCAAGACCACTGGTCCACTGAAAAAAGTACATTGTAGCAGTAAAGTCCTACTAAAGTACAAGAAGTAATGATTTCCCAGTTAGTTAAAAAGTAAGTATTGCAGGTATAGTTTGATCGAAAAAGCGAAAAACTCTGAAATAGAAGTAGATGCAGTGTAAATAGGTAACACTTCATTGAGTATAGCGCAAGCAGGCCAAACCTATACTGGAGTACTCCAAAATGTACAAGTACTTCGCTAATGTAGTAAGCAGGCCGATATGAAGATATTCGTTGAGCTGAATGAACATAAAAATACTCCCGTGCCCCGAAATTTATGTATAATCTGAATTGTATTTTCTGGAGGGAAAGTATTATCTAGCGTATAATGAATGTTATTTATTTTTTGGAATATTAGTCCTAAATACACATAATAGAATATCTAAGGGAAGTATCGAAGTTTCATAATAAACATGAAAATACCTGGTGTCGTTGAGTTGAATAAACATAAAAAATATTCCCGCGCCCACCTAAACCTAACTCTCTAACTCCCCCTAATCCTACAACGAGGGGCGCGGGAATATTTTTTATGTTTATTCAACTCAACGACACCAGGTATTTTCATGTTTATTATGAAACTTCGATACTTCCCTTAGATATTCTATTATGTGTATTTAGGACTAATATTCCAAAAAATAAATAACATTCATTATACGCTAGATAATACTTTCCCTCCAGAAAATACAATTCAGATTATACATAAATTTCGGGGCACGGGAGTATTTTTATGTTCATTCAGCTCAACGAATATCTTCATATCGGCCTGCTTACTACATTAGCGAAGTACTTGTACATTTTGGAGTACTCCAGTATAGGTTTGGCCTGCTTGCGCTATACTCAATGAAGTGTTACCTATTTACACTGCATCTACTTCTATTTCAGAGTTTTTCGCTTTTTCGATCAAACTATACCTGCAATACTTACTTTTTAACTAACTGGGAAATCATTACTTCTTGTACTTTAGTAGGACTTTACTGCTACAATGTACTTTTTTCAGTGGACCAGTGGTCTTGGTGAGTGTTGTCAGTGTCATCTATATCCTACGAAAAGCTACTTGAGTACTTTGAAGAAGTACATATACTTATGTGCTCAACATCTCTGAATGGTAGAAGTGGAGATATAGTCTACAAACATATTCAGTTAGTTACTTACTGTGTAATCGCTATTGCATCAAAAGTCTGTATAGAACTGCGTTGGTTTTTAAAGGTGTTACATCATGACATGTCTGACGAAATTTGGTATGGTGTATTAGCGATTCCATGCTACGCTTGAGCGCCATTTATCTCAGATACTAACAAGCTTCAAATGAGTAGCCGCCGGCGTTTTACTGCTGATGTAATTGCCTGACATGCAAAAATTATGTAGAATTAGTATGAACGCCAATTCAGTTGCACTGTGAGCTGTAAATTGGTGAGCAGCGTGAAATTACACCCAACTGAAAATATCTCGCAGATATGGTACTACAAAAAGCTACTATTCATCGTTTTGTATGGCCGCATATTGTGGTGTTGCGACATAGGCCGAACGCGACAGTGCGGGTTTTAAAAGTCGGAAAAGATACTCTGGTATTATTTGATTCGGATATTAATCCGACGGAATCTCAAGTTATTCGTAGTCATTGGAGTGATAACTCTATCATAGATGTGAAGGGGAAAGAGATCTTTAGGTTTGTGGGTGTCGTCAATATTCAACGAAAATCCGGCTACATAATCGTGCGCGGGAGCCATTGTTGAATTTGAATTGATCAACGTAGCGCTATTCATATTGCACTGTATCGAAAGCATTAATGGTCCTGGCGTAGTTGTTCCTAATCCAGACATTCTGCTCGTACGGATGACAGCAAAGCGAAACCGCGAAACCTCGAAACATCAATCGATCTTGAGGATTTCAAGCAGCGAATCGACGCAATGACTGGCAACGATATCGTTGATATGCTAAGCTTCTCTACTTACTTTTCATTCGCACGGGAATCATTACCTCAAATATAGCCTATCGGAACTTCATGAATTATTCGTTGGCTTTCCTTTTCTATATACTTTACAAGATTCAGTGTAGAAGTTTAGAAGTGTAGGAATTTAGTAGAAGTAGTTTTCTGTGTACTTTACGAAATTAGGTGTACTACCTCCCAAATCGGTATGGAACAACATCAAAATCATCACGGAGCAATAGCGACTTTTGCGTGAATTTTCTTTTTCTTTGCGCAAAACCTAATTTAACTGAACAATGTGAACATGAACCATTGAGCATGCTACTTTTCAAAACGAACATCGATACGACGATAAAATAGCATGAGCTCTAGCAACTTTTAAGTAGTCAGAAACGCAACTTCTATAGAATAACGGAAAGTATTTGACGGATATCCTAACGCCACTCATATTGAATGATATCCATTTATTTGGTGAGTAACGAATTACTCCTGTTTTTTTCGGAGTATACTCAGCTAAGGTTTGCCTACTTACAGTCCTTTTTCTTTGCGCAAAACCTAATTTAACTGAACAATGTGAACATGAACCATTGAGCATGCTACTTTTCAAAACGAACATCGATACGACGATAAAATAACATGAGCTCTAGCAACTTTTAAGTAGTCAGAAACGCAACTTCTATAGAATAACGGAAAGTATTTGACGGATATCCTAACGCCACTCATATTGAATGATATCCATTTATTTGGTGAGTAACGAATTACTCCTGTTTTTTCGGAGTATACTCAGCTAAGGTTTGCCTACTTACAGTCCTTTTTCTTTGCGCAAAACCTAATTTAACTGAATAATGTGAACATGAACCATTGAGCATGCTACTTTTCAAAACGAACATCGATACGACGATAAAATAGCATGAGCTCTAGCAACTTTTAAGTAGTCAGAAACGCAACTTCTATAGAATAACGGAAAGTATTTGACGGATATCCTAACGCCACTCATATTGAATGATATCCATTTATTTGGTGAGTAACGAATTACTCCTGTTTTTTCGGAGTATACTCAGCTAAGGTTTGCCTACTTACAGTCCTTTTTCTTTGCGCAAAACCTAATTTAACTGAATAATGTGAACATTAACCATTGAGCATGCTACTTTTCAAAACGAACATCGATACGACGATAAAATAGCATGAGCTCTAGCAACTTTTAAGTAGTCAGAAACGCGACTTCTATAGAATAACGGAAAGTATTTGACGGATATCCTAACGCCACTCATATTGAATGATATCCATTTATTTGGTGAGTAACGAATTACTCCTGTTTTTTCGGAGTATACTCAGCTAAGGTTTGCCTACTTACAGTCGTTTTTCTTTGCGCAAAACCTAATTTAACTGAATAATTTGAACATGAACCATTGAGCATGCTACTTTTCAAAACGAACATCGATACGACGATAAAATAGCATGAGCTCTAGCAACTTTTAAGTAGTCAGAAACGCAACTTCTATAGAATAACGGAAAGTATTTGACGGATATCCTAACGCCACTCATATTGAATGATATCCATTTATTTGGTGAGTAACGAATTACTCCTGTTTTTTCGGAGTATACTCAGCTAAGGTTTGCCTACTTACAGTAGTTACAGAATCGGTACTTCGTGGAATTTTATATTAGCTTTGCTTTTCTATCTATACTTGATCAGATGCAGTGTATAAGATTAGTAAAAGTCCAGAAGTTTAGTAGAAGTAGTTTTCTTAATTCCTTAATCATCGAATGACAACCTTGAAACTTTACACGGTGTTTGTTGGTATTGTCATGACATAGAACGGAAAAATCTTGTCTCCAACCCTGATTGTTCGACGGTTTATTAAATTGATGGTTCGCGAGCCGCATGTTTGAGATCTCTGTTTTAGACACTGTAACAATTTCAAGAGGTTGTCAGTGAAATTTGAACATTTTGATAAAAATGCGTTCACATCTAGCAAATTTCGTAGGCAGCATTATTTTAATTCAATACATATCAATTCAATCAGTGAATCCCTGGAATTTGGAGATTTTGAACAAGCTAATTGTGCGCTCATAGTAGTTATTATGACAAATAGTAGCCTTAGTTACAAGGTAGCTTGGCATTTTAGCCTACTTGAGTACTTTAAAGAAGTACATGTACTTCTCTGCTCAACATCTCAAACATCAAGGACAAAAATAAACTACGTCCTTTCCTTTCTGAACGATAGAAGTGGAGTTATAGTCTACAAACATAACCAGTTACTTACTTACTTTGAAATCTCTACTTGTACTTGTATTCGAGCAGAATTGCACGATGTTGAGTACCATCGGAGGGTGTCTATCATACTGCTGGAAAATTAAGGTTCAGTGCTCGAGTATCAAATTAGATTTACTTGAGTAAACTGATGAGTTATAAGTGATTCTATTAAAGTTTATATGAGGCTAGGTGCTGCTAAAAAATCACAAACTTGTTTATTTCGGAATATAGAATAGATGACCAACTTCTTTCGTCAAGCACCATAGGACCCATCATTCATACTGAAACTGTATACATCCTACAGTAAAATGGATGCGATTAACGATGAAGAATTTTATTCTTAAAATATTACATGAGATAAAACATGGGAACATCCATTATCTTGATAATGCCATTGCTATAGATGTCAGTCCGATTCCAACAAACACGAGTCCCTTCCAAACTTTATTGTAGTCGAAAGCGGCATTATCAAAAAATCCTACAAAGCCATCCTGTAACAAAAATAGAAGATAATTTATAAATCCTAAGCGAAGCATGTAAATCACCTACCCATCCTCCATTTCGCACTATCCACTTTAGTCTTCTGCTAGCAATGTAATTCCCAATTGTCTGTATGATAGCTTCTATATGCTCCCCGTGATGTTCATCCTCGTTTTTGCGAGCAAGAATGCTACCGAGCACAAAAAGGCAGACAATCCTCCCCCAATTTTCTTTGGTATCTTTGAAAATTTCATCAGCTAGCATCAGGAACAGCCGCTCATCGGGTAAATATTCTTTATATTTTTCATTGACTTCAACATCACTATAGCGGAGACGTTTGGAAACTGCGTTTAGGACTGTTCGATGTCGCTCGAGCATTTCATCTCCAACTTGACGTAAGGTTCTCTCTGCTTTCGTATTTACCTTAACGCATGACCCGTCGAGTTCGTACATGATAAAATTCCTGGTCAAGGAATATGTTTCGGATATAATTTCATCCTTTTCTTCAGTGATCGAAGGTGCTGATACTCGTGATGATTCCATGGCTTGAGGAGAATAGCGAGTCAAAGCTTATTTCGAGATCTAAGCTACTTTGGAAATGAGGATCCTAGGATTTGCTTAAGTTTCATCTATATCGTACAATGCGTTTTCGCGTTCCAGAATGACTTATGTCAATGAAAAATAGCAAAAATTATCTTTCAATCCTTGATCATGGTTTTGTTTTTGAAAGATGTCGGTATAATATTTTCTAAAACTTAAACTAGGACGAAATCATGAATTTGTAGGACTTATGATTAACATATATTGTGCGCAGACAACTTTCTTACAAGAACTATGATATTCCTGTACTTGCGCGAATTACAAATGCGGTATTGTAAATTAGTATATAGCCTACTACACAAAATCCGGAGTCTAAAAGTTTTTATTACAGTTGAGAAAAAGTACTCGATACGCTATATTTGAATCTAAAAATATTGCTTGGGGCTGTCTAGGTGCTTGGTAAGAACGCAGTAAAGGCATTGAACAGCATCAGTTGCGGGATTACTCGCATCAATTACTAGGTACATAATAACGCAAGTTAACACAAGTTGGTTCGATCCTGAGCTTACGTGTACCAATTACTATAGCTACATAATACAACAACTTAACACTTGTAAAACACGATATTTGGTCCCGGAGAACTGACGATATAGTTTCGAAGTCTCACTTCGTGGTATTACACTCATTTATCAGCAGTAAATTTCTAGTAAAGTACAATAAGTGATGATGTCCGAGCGGCTAAACAAGTAAGTATCGACTTCTTCCGAGTACTCAAGTACGTTTTTTACCTACATGCAGCAAATATTCTCAAGTGTTTATGATATTGTACTGCTTCAAATCCATTATAGTTTCAGAATTAAGCAGAAAATACCTGGAATACTGACGTTTTACTTAGTCGGAAATAGGTACTTAGTAGGTAAATACGTACTGGATGTGGGGTTGGAAGCCTAGACTAATAAGAGGAGCGTGATTGAAAATAGATGGAGGATCACTGGATTAAAGTTTACTGAATACCCCGCAATGTAAAATTAGTATATACTATACAAAATCCGAAGTATAGGTATGTGCTACGCTCCCGCAAAACAGATTCACGCAAATGTCGGTATAGAACTGCGTTAGTTTTAAAGTTGTTTAATCATGAAATGCGTAACAAAATTTAATATGGTACATTGTCATAATGTCTTACAACTGCGTACCGAGTTTCAAGGTGGGGGAGTCGATTATTAACATGGTAATTCCGTTTTAAAGTTGTCTATGTATACGTACGTGCTGCGTTACGGAAAACAGATTAGGCCAAAAGTCGGTATAGAACTGCGTTGGTTTTAAAGGTGTTACATCATGAAATGTCTGACGAAATTTGGTATGGTGTATTTTCATATTGTCCTACAGCTGCGTACCAAGTTTCACGGTGGGGATTAGCGTGATAAAAGGTAGTTTTTCGCTCTTTTTTTTATTTTTTCTTAAAATTAGTATTCATTTTACAAAAACGTCGTGTATAGGTAAAGTACTTGTACATTTCGTAGTGCTGAAGTATAAGTTTTTAAACTATTAACTAGCCAAAATTTTCAGAATATCAACTTTTGCGTGAAGTCTGTCTTGCATTTAGTTGTCGGCTCTGAAAGCAAGCAAAGTTTGTGGTATTTGCACAACATCGAAATTTGTACACTTCACGCTTATCTTATATCGAAAACATAAGTTAGTTAACAATATTTCGAAACATGGGTATGAATAATTTTTAAAAACCTAAATATGCCGCATCCAAACTTAAGTCTGTCTTGCATTTAGTTGCCAGCTCTGAAAGCAAGCAAAGTTTGCGGTATTTGCGCAACATCGAAAATCGATAAAGTAGTCTAAAACCTAGTCACTTTTTACGTGGAGAGAGTACATAGCGAAGTACTTGTACATTTTGGAGTACTCAAGTATAGATTTGGCCTGCTTGCGCTATACTTAATGAATCATTCCTGTGTCATAAACACTTGAGTAGTTGGTGCGTGTAGACAAAAACCTACTTGAGTACATAATTTTTTATTTTTCATTGAAATTAGTATTCATTTTACAAAACGTCGTGTAAAGGTAAAGTACTTGTACATTTCGGACTACTCAAGTATAGGTGGAAGTACTTTTACATTTTGGAGTACTCAAGTATAGATTTGGCCTGCTTGCGCTATAATTCATGAATCATTCCTGTGTCATAAACACTTGAGTAGTTGGTGCGTGTAGACAAAAACCTACTTGAGTACATATTTTTTTATTTTTCATTGAAATTAGTATTCATTTTACAAAAACGTCGTGTAAAGGTAAAGTACTTGTACATTTCGGAGTACTCAAGTATAGGTTTTGCCAGCTTATTATATGCTCAGTATATTATATGTCAAGAAAGAATCGAGCGAAAGCGCTGTTTCACACCGTCTTGCGTCGGTCACGATTAGTTTTACTTTTCAACTAACTTGTTGTCTGTCGTTATATTCATTAGACTCGCTTTCATGCGGCTAATTTGTCCCTATCATTATAACGTCGGGGATCGCGTACCTGCCGCGAAGGTGTTCGTTTAATTATAGCAATCGTTATAACGCTGGGGTTCGCGTACAGGTATCGAAAGTGTTTATATAATTAAAGCTCTGCGAATCGCACGCCTGCGGCTATAGTTCGTTCGATTATTTTCGCCTGGGGATTCGCGTATATGCTGCTAAGCTGTTACGACTTTAGAAAATTCTACAAGACTATTCGGAACGCGTACATGCGAGTGATTTGTTTCCGTAGCTACGAACTGGAGAATCGCTTGCCTGACGTTGATGAGTGTTATCTGTGAATATCTGGCAAATATAGTATTCTATTGACATCATAGTTTTCGAAATTTTTGTGTAATGTGAATGTTATTTATATCCAAAAAGTAAGTTATTATGGAGTTTCGGAATTTAATCATCTAACGTAATTAACATAAAACCGCGGCAATAGTTCAACGTTGATGAGTATTATTCGATTGTGACGTTAACGCTATTACTGATGTATTATGCTCTTTTTTCGAAATAAATGAACATTAATTTATTATTGATCCGCGAAAATACAAAGTTCTAAATTCACATAAGAATAAGCGAGAATTCATATTCCCAAAAACTGCTCAGTACGCGTTTTCGAAGTAGTCGCATTAGTCCTAAATACACATATTAGAATATTAGTCCTAAATACACATAATAGAATATCTAAGGAAAGTATCATCTAACGTATAATGAATGTTATTTATTTCTCGGAAGCATGGACCGGCCATAGTCCGGCGTTAATTATATTATGAGAGTGTTTACATTCTAAATAGCCTGAGGGGCGGGGCAACAAAATTGCTTTATCCTACTACTGGTGTGCCAGTCGCATTTATGCCGGAGGGGTCTGATTGCAGGGAGAGGATCATCAGGCGCCAGCCATTTAAGCACCCGAAAATCTATATAGAAGGCTTTGGAATGCAGCATGCGTCGGTTTTTTAGTTGTCAATCATTTTGACAGCGCACTGCGGAGTCTCATGTAGCCTACTTTAAATGTATTCGTGTGTCCCGCTACGGAAATTGCCGTAACTAACAATCCCCATATACTGAACTGACACCCCTAGACTCAATCAACCCAACGACCTTGGGATACTCTCGTGTAGGGGAGATGTGGTACCGACGGATCACTGGGACCGAAAATACTTTGAGAATTCTTCATGATAATTCCATGATTACACTTCGTGAACTTGTCTACAATTGCATGCTGTCAAAATCTTTCCTCACATACAAAAAAATTCGACGTGCGCGAGCTATGGGGTCTCTCACAGAAGTTTTTTGTTTTGGGGGGTGTAAACTAAATTTAGATCGACATATACATTTTTCTTTGAAACCTTCAACACGGACAAACCAGCAATCATTTTTATTGTGAAGTGTAGGGCTTGTATCAGGCTATATAATGACACCTATTATTTTTTCAGTACCCTCCTTGAGTGGAATTTTTTTCGATTCATGTATAAAATTCGTAGGGTGGGGACCGATGATACAATAGCCAAATCAAGCAAAATAATCAAGCGTACTAATCATGAATCAAATGAAACATGCCTGCGTACAGAAAATCTTTATGTAATAATTGCATATGATGCTTTGTCGCTATAACGAGGTATTTGGAAGTCACACTGTCGATTTTCGGGCAATATGTATGTACCCTCAAATTTGTAAGTTCGAGCCAAAATCGAAACGTGATTTTATGACAAGATTTGAGTTAATATTTATTCTCTTTTTTGCCGGTTGCGACCAAACATTCTTCTTTGGCTTGCTGTAGCTTAGATTATAATACTGAGTAACAATAGATGTCATATTTGAGTTTTTAGGGTATATTTGTCATAGGTCTCCGGGTCGTGTGCCATTGGACCCACCGGGTGGGGACCGATAATACGTTCGAGCAACAAATTTTGAACGTCCATAAATATTTTTTGGAAAGACGGATATCATGTATATGTGCGCGATAGGTAGAGCTTGTATCAAAGTGCTGAGCCAGCAAAAGATCTGCTGTTTTCGGCTGAACATTTTGGGGCCAGCAATCATTTTCCAATTTTTGATCCATCGGTACCACATCTCCCCTATCTATACTGGTACTGTTGCATTCTCATGTAAATGCAGCTAAATTCAATTATGGGTATTTGCGAAAGAATTTTTTTCGGGATACCGATATGAAAATCAAGACGTGTATGTTGGACACTAAATCGCGCGAAGCGCGGACATATTTTTCAGGTTGTATTCATCTGCCCCAAAATACTGTTATATTTATTGAGATTACGAAAACTTTCAGATATTTAGGGGGAGCGATCGCCCCTCTCTGGCTACGCCAGTGCTCCAACCAGCAATCAGCGATCACTGCGCCCCTCGCTTCCCCAACTGGCTCGGTGTAATGTATTAGTGTTATGCTATTCTTCCTTCTCAGCAGCGACCTATTAAGGGAGTTGAAGCCTAGATGAACTCTCGACGTCTCGGCACTCCAGAATGTCGTTCTGTCGAGGAATGAACTGGCAACTCCCACCAACAAGCCAGCCAAGCCCTGAAGCCAGCCTACGAACGAACCAACCAACCAACCGACCAATCAACCCCTTCGGCAGCGACTCTTCTCCAACGAGGGATGCATTTAAAATAAACGGTGTTATAAAACACTTCGTTTATTACATGTTTTGAACAGTGTTTTAAACAAACGTCTTTAAAAAAAATTGTGTTTTTCAAGTTGTAAAATTATTAGGGATGGTGTGAACCTCTGAAAGGTTCAGGTTCGTGTGAACGCGAACCTTTTTGAAAGGTTCTGTGTGAACACGAACGTGAACCTCATGACGTCACGTGACGTCATATTGCTAATTCCAACCCTATCTTTCAATGAAGTGATAGCCTTGTACACGATACCTAGTGACGACTCGGGCCACATAATACCACAATGCCGATGTACATATTGGTGTTTTAAACGTCGCTGAGGGCGGAGATAATAAAGTTAGCTGATCCGGGAGAATGCTAATCGTGGTGTCCCGAGTTTTCAATCAAGTGGCGTTATCTGTTGCATCATATTGCGAAAATGCGTTATATATTGGCTGCTAGTTGGTGAATAAAACTGAAGATCCCACAATCGCCATATTGAAACAGTAGCCTGCTAACGACGATACTGCCACTGTAATAAGGTAGGATTATTATCATCGCAAAATGAAAGTCGTGTCCAATTCGTACGGTGCAGCTAAGAAACGGATATCGCTTTGCAATGGCGGGTAGTCCTATACATAATTCCTTGATTGTTTAGTGAAGCCATAACCTAGGAGACAATCGGAACGGTCATTATCGGGAATAATTAGACGTGAGAAATAACTTGTTCTGTTCGTTTTACATGTATATTTACGATCAAACATTTTCGACCATGAACAATTGAACATTAACAAGACAAGGCTGCATACCAATAAAACTGGTGATATGAATTTCAGGGTTGGAGCGTAATGCTTTGATAGCAACGAAACACTCCTTGTTCATCAAAAAACCAGCCTTGTCAATAGGGCATCCGCAGTAAGAATGCACCGAATCTGATAGCCGAACTTTAAGAGCAGGTATATCATTGTCCGATTTATCACGAGTGTCAGCCAAAAATATTCGGGTTCATTTCAATATGAATATACTATGCAATTGTATATTAAAGTAATGTACCTCCAAGAAGCTGTTCAAATAGTGGTTATGTATATCACAGGATACAATGGATTTCGTGGCGAGGTTTCAATCCCTGCATTGGGACAAATTAAAAAAAAATCGAAAATATTTATTTTAAACGACTGTTCACTAATTTGATGAGACTGACAACTTCAAATTCAGAAGGTTTCGCAGAAATTACGAAGTCACCCTGATTGACGTAAATATCTCCATATTTTTATTTTTCCCACAAACCCAAACTGAACGTCTCTAAACAGCAATATGTTTGTATCAGCAGGTTATTGGAATATTGGCAAGGAAAATGAATTTCCACACTACGATAGTTCATGTCAGACGATTATTCTGATGATATGATTCATGAGGTTTTAGCAGTTGTGGTGTGAAACTGCCTCATTCTTTTCTCAAATTAAAAAAATAAAATAACAATTAGTATATCACCCATTTTGAAATTTAGAGGTCTCGCGGACCCCCGGTTGAGAACCGCTGCCCTAATGAATTGATATCTTGGTAAATTTGGGGTACCGGGCTTATCGAACGCCTTGAAATCTTCATTAATATAAGGATTGCACAGTGTGTGATATATAGAATCGATATTCGAATTCTCAGTAAAGTATTATATAGTTTCGAATACTGAAAATATATAATACTTTACTGAGAATTAGAATTTCGATTCTATATTCGTACACGAAATATACTTTCACTTACTCGACTCGAATCATTGGAATTAATACTCAATTCAGATTCAAGTACTAGAATCATTGTGGCCACTGGCCAGCCCTAGTTATTCTAGGTGGTCGCTTCCAAACAAAGATGGTCGGAGACTCGGAGTAGTCGTAGTTAGTACTTAAGTATCAATAGCGATTTACAAGACATCAAACTACCTTTCAAGTATAAGTAGAAAGGGAAGTTCGAAAAAGTAGGCTACTGGGGTGAGTAGTTTCAAAAAGGGGACACAGTCGAAATGTCGAGGCTTATTGTATGTAGTCGTAGCAGGGTTGTAATGAATCGAGTCATGACTCGACTCGTGTCCCGATTTTCTGATGACTTGACTTGACTCGAGTCATTTTCGCAAAATTCGGAAATGATTTGACTCTACTCGAGTCAATCTGTATATTGACTCGACTCGGACTCGAGTCATTGCGCATGACTCGAACCAAGTCATATGACTCGAGACCAACATTTCATTGCAATTTCGAAGTATAGTAAAGTGACCACACTATTAGGAATTCATCTATTGGTACTTGTATTCGAAAATGCGACCAGAAACTGCTAAAAGTGAGGAAAATTAGTAGGCTATATTTTGAATGAGAATTGAGAACCATTCGATATCACCAAACACAGTTATAACAAGTGGGTTAACAAGGCTTTAACTGGAAACTGAGCGTCAACACAATGACTTGGACTCGGTGGTGAATTGAAAATGACTCAAATTGACTCGGGTCAAAACTATAAAATTGAGATTGACTTGTGACTTGGTCACAACCCAGAGTCGTAGGTGCATGCTTCTGAACAGAGATAGTCAAAAACGTAGTTGTTTTCAGCACTCAAGTAGAAGTATTTGTTGTGTCATCAATGGAGTAGAAGTAGTAGTAACACCATGTATTTCCACTCTGGTACAAGCAGTGATTTACAAGTCTTGTCCAAACTAATTGATGTGAAAGTATAATTTCTGAAAAGTACTCAAGTATGTACTTTAGAAGTTTCCAGGGTTGTAGCCAAGTCACAAGTCAATCTCACTTATATAGTTTTGACTCGAGTCAAGTCGAGTCATTTCCAATTCACCATCGAGTCAAGTCCAAGTTAGCGAGTATAGGGTCGAGCCCGAGTCATGGTGTTATGACTCAAGTTCAACCATTGCGTTGACTGCTCAGTTTCCAGCTAAATTCTTGTTTAATCCAGTTTTTATAACTCTGTTCGGTGATATCAACGGTTCGCATATATAATATATAATATAGGCTACTGATTTTTCTCACCTTTAACAGTTTCTGGTCGCATTTTCAAGTACTGCTACCATTAGACGAAATACCAATAGTGTGGTTACACTAGTGTGTTATCGGTCTTAGCCGTCCGAGTCTCGATTCATATGACTGGTCCGAGTCATTACATAGATTGACTCGAGTCGAGTCATTTCCGAATTTTGAGAAAAAGACTCGAGTCACCAGAAATCGCAACTCGACTCATTGCAATTACAGCCCTGGGTGTTTCCACAAGTTGATTTGATTGGCTGACGCATACTCTGTATCGCTAGTTCAGAAGCTCTCCACACTCAAATAGACGCAGTAGTCATAGTATCGTCGTAAATTTTCACTCAAGTACAAATAGAAGTAGCGATTTACAAGTAATATTACAATTAATGCAAGTGGAAATATATAGTGAAGTTCTGATACATATTTCATGTGCTATGAAGAGTGTATCTACATACAATTAGCTGATATTGTTTTTATGTGCTTCAGGCAAAACAAGGACTGAGAAGAAACCTGTTGCTGCAACCAAAGTTTATTGCCAAAGACGAATACGCGCTCGCGCTCTTAACATGATGCGGTACAGCCGATGCATCGTTTTACGTCTTGCAATGGTAGTTCCTACTTATGATTGCTTATGTCTGTATTTAATTATCTTCGCGGTTGTCCTTTGTCAAATTCCTTTGACACGTTTCTTTCAAATTTCTCGTATGCACCTCAATTGGAATGTTTGTCATGTTAGTTAGTTAAAACTAGCTGATATTTCCAAAATTCATGTGACACATTTATTTCATATATTTATAATTTTGTGATCGAATTTTCAATTAATCCTTAACTTTGTTAAATTAAATAATACGAGTTCTTCAATTAATTTTTTACTTGAAATTTGCAATTGTCGTTTTCCAGTAACCCAATATAAACAGTTTGTGAGCTTATATGATGTTGGATTCCATGTAGTGGGAGCAGAGCAGGTATCGAAGTGGAGGAGGTAATCATAGAGATCATTAAGTTTTCCACAGGGAGTCCTGAGGACTTGAACAGGGGCGAATAAGACGTCCGCAGTACGTGGACTGGCGTCCATAGGGAGTGGCGTCACGTCCACAGTACGTCAGGCGCGTTCATAGGGAGTGGCATGACGTCCACAGGGAGTGGCGTCACGTCCACAGTACGTCAGACGCGTCCATAGGGAACCACGTGACGTCCAGGATAGGTCAGCCGCGTCCATGATGAGTCGCTTCATGTCCACAACACGTCATTGCGGACGTACTCAGAGAGCAGACAGGACGTCCCTAGTTGTCGACAAACTCACTCCAGGGAGGTGACGGCCGTAAGTTACCGGACGTCCTGCCGGCAATTCCACCGGAAGTCAACTGGACATCGAGTGTTTGCTGGGGTCTTATCTGACAAAGCAAGGTTTTGTTTTCACCCCTCATCCTAATCCCTACGTCCCTCGATAAAAATAATATTATTTCTTTAATTATATACTATATACGCAAATCCAACCCGTACATGATTATAATACTTTTTTCAACGACATACTGCATACTGGAATAGTTCGAAAACGTTTTTCTTTTATTAATTACCGGTTATTTGCGTATCATGAATGAAACATGAATACTTGAATTGTTGTTAATTACGACGCTACGGTTGTCAAGGAGCACGGTTGAATTTATCAATATTCAATTACATGTTCAACAGCAGCAATTGTAATTGTAATTGTAATGTAATTGAAGCATGCAAGGAGTAATTGTAATTGTAATGTAATTGAAACATGCATGAAAGTAATTGTAATTGTAATTGTAATTGAACTGAAATATTGTAATTGATCCAACTCTGAATCATACCTCATACTTCAAAAAGGCAACTTGACTTGAATTATGACTTGACTCGACTTGACTCGAGTCACCTCCAAAAATCGAGTGATTTGACTTGACTCGAGTCACTTTCGTAAATCGAATGACTTGACTTGACTCGAGTCAAAATGTGCAATGACTCGAAATGACTCGTGACTCAAAGGTAGCGACTTGATCCCAACACTGATGGAGGTAGAGGAAAAGACATGGGCAATGGGCATTAAGTCTCAGCAGTTATTGAACCTGATAAGGTTGACATGCATTTTTCTTCAGCAATATCTTATGATCTGGGTATTGAATGCCAAAAAAAAATAATTAATTGCACTTCTTTCCATGTTTATTTGTAAATTCAATGAATCAAAGAATGTAATTAGTTCAGAACATTACGAAATCAATGAAAAAAGGAACAATTCTCGTCGTAAGTTTGTTGAACCAATATACAGAGGGAGTCAATAACGAAGTGCTATCTTACGTGAGTACTCGCGTCATTATGTGTTGAGGCTACTCCCACTTCTACTTGACACTTTTTAGGCAGTACTTTTTTTGTCGGACTTGAGATTTTGTAAACCAGAAAGTAGCTTTGGCGCATGATTGTATTCCCTTTAAGGGTGAAGCTGTCATAACAACTGGGAAAATAGCCCCAGTACCACGGTAACTAAATCAATGTTTGGATATTGCACCTATTCTTAGAGCCATTACTCTTTTGCGTTGATCAAGATGCACCGTGCAATGTTAACAGTTGTCACCCGGCATCATTTTCTAAAACTAAGCGACCATTGACCAAATCTACTTCACGTAATGAATTTCTTGACTACTTTTCAGAAATTCATTTCTACTTTCACCTGAAGTACTTTTGACATCTCCTGGAAGTAATTATTTCTACTTGTACTGGGGTAGCGTTACTTCTACTCGGTTACCAACAATGACTACGTTGACCACCTCTGGGTATAGGATGACCGATCTTGTCACTGCGTTGACTTGCTCTAAGATTTATTTGATAGTCACTTCCTGTAGTTCGCTGAATAGCGCACATGCGACATCAACTATTTAATCCCGTGTGATTTTCCAAATCCATTTCAATCGCAGTTGTGAAGTGGTGCTAACAAAATCAGCATTGTATAACACAACAATAAAGTGCACTGCTTTTATTAGTCTTGATGGCGAGTTCTCCCAAAAGATACTTCCGATGTCTTCAGCGACATTGTTTTATGGCAACACGCCTGCTCCCAAATCAGCAGACCGTATACCCTGATCCTTGTGGGTCCCAGCTGCTTCAGTCATATCTTCAATCCAAAATCAGGCTTTACAACAGACAAATCGTACTACTTAACTAGAAAATACTCTTACCGCAATATAAACCAATTGCTCTACTTCAAATGCATGAATTTAAGTACATATGATCAGTGTTAAGTACATATGATCAGTGTACTGTACTGTAATACGCGTACGTTACCGATAGATTTCTGCGCAATTCTGACGGTATCATTCTAAATGCTTTGTAAAGGATTGACATATAGCATAGGTAAATCTCTGATGACTTCTACAACAAATTTCCGAAACGTTTACAACCAGAAAAAAAAAACAGTACACTAAGCGATATTTAGCACTGAAGCAGGTGCGCGAGAAAGTAGCTTGCTAACCAATTTGTGGTTGCTATACGGGTCACGTGATCCATGTCCTGCAAAAGGCGTATTGGGGGCCGGTCTGATAGGGTGCATTTTGGACACTTTCCCCACATAGGATATTGGTGAAAATTTATCGGTGGGTTACCACGGTATTTGAGGCCACACTTATTGGGTCATAGATGCTGGGGTTTTCAGAAAGAATTTCCTACTCAGCCTCAGCATTGTGGAAATCAAATCTCTCTCCCTCTCTCTCTCTTTGGTGCTCTCTCTCATTTTCTCTCTCCCTCTTTCTCTTTCGTTCAACAAGACAGGCCCGTGGTCGATGAAATGCGTGGCCTGAGGATTTTTGATGATACAACCGTTAGTGCTACGATATCGTCAAGTAGCAATTTCGAGGCTGACTTCCCTCTGGTGGTGTCTCGCTGGTCGGACGCATTGATGGAGTATATATAGACCCAACTCCAACCAAAATCGGAACATCAAAATTAGGCTAATCCTTATATTCTAACGCTAACCCTAAATCCATCACTAACTTTTTATACACGTGCTGAAGTGGCTCATGCTCACTGCTGATATATGCCCCCGACACTGAAAGCAACTGTCGCATTTTCTATATTCGGCAGTATTGGAGTCTCTTATACAAATATCCTCATGAGTGACTCGGAAGACTTTATAAAAAGACGAGCATGAAACTGTTATTTGCAAACAAGTATTTCAGTAAATAGGCGCAACGGCAGCATCGACACAATAACAGTTGATTTACCTGATAAATAATAAATGTAGAGCTAGCAGTATAACTACTCGAAACGCGTGCCTACTTGTTACACGCGCCTCACCGTCGTCCTATTCCCCACGCGATGTCGCATATTCCGCCTGCCCTGTCGCGTCCACCATTTGTGCGTCAGCAACGCTCTGAACGTGCGCTGAAAATTTTCGTTGCAATATCCGTAACAAAACGGATTGGCAGTGCTGTTCAAGTAGCAAAGCCAGTAGCTTAATTTCCACATGAAGCTGGATATGTCGCACGAAGCGCACAGCCCGCTGACGACCACTATGATGTTGTACGGTAACCATAGCGAAATGAAACAAATTAGAATACTTTTGAGGAGAGTGGTGGCGCGTTTCTCGCGATTAAGCCGCATTTCAGTGCTTTTACTGAGGATAGAAGTGGTCGACGTGCGTTTCATTATTCTTGGATACTTTTTAGTGGTTTTATTTTTAGCCTTATTGTCGGCGATACACGACGCCGGTCGTTCGTACGGCTGAATGTTTTCTTCCGACTTGGTCACGGACGGCCGGGACTCGCTGGCTTCAGCTTCGGAAGCGCTTCTGCTATTCTCTCTTTTGAGAGACTTTCCGTCATGGTGTGCGAATAACGAATTGGGAGATCCGCTACATCGCTCCCCGGACAACAGAGCGGTCGCGGGCTGATCACAAGTGATCAGATCGTTCTGCAGTTTCGTCCCATGATTGATGATGATGTTGCCGTTGACTTCTGCGTTGTTTTGAACTGGCGGGTTTTCGAGTTCGATGCCGGTCGGCGATGCGGTGTCTCGCTTTTGGAAAAAGACTTTGATTTGCTGGCGTGGATTCCAGACCCGTGTGTAGCGGTCTGACATGGATTGCGTGGCGTTAGCAATCATGGACGAGACACCTCTGTGAGATAAAAATACATACGGAATTCGTGAATGAAGAAAATGAATGGTATTGCGTCAGCGGTGTCAAACGTGAGACCGCCGACGAATAAAGGCGTAGTTAGTTAGTTGTTCAGATACATCGCTCAATTTCAAGAGTAACCAACCCCGATTCACTACTAAAATTATGCGCGGATTACGCACCCTCGAACAAATCTACTTTTTGAAACAACTTGAGTAATTTTTAGCGTTCATTCTTGTGAAGTAATTCTGACATGTCTTTGAAATGGCTACTCAGTACCCATACTTGTAATTGAGTAGTTTTACGACGTTACTTCTACCTCTACTATATTAGCAATATTGAATTCTTCTATACCCATATGTATCTTAGGGTTACCATATTTTGGAATCGGGAAAGGAGGACACTTTTACCAAATCATAAAAGTCAGTTGACCAAATTAAAAACAGCTGATTTTGGAATATTTACTGAAAATGTTGTGGTGTTGACTGAAAATATAGGTCATCACTTGGACTCGACTCCGGATTTACCCGCTTTTTACGTTAATTTTGTGGTGTTTACTAAAAAACTTGAGTCATTCCTTTCATTCGACTCCCGAATAACCCGCTCGAACGACCGTAATTACCGATTTCACGTCATTTATCATGATTTTCAGTTGACTCTGTCCATTATCCTAGTTGTAAAAGCTGTGAAGGAGGACGAATTGCCAAAAAGACGGACATTTAGGCGTCCTCAGAGGACATTTTCAATTTCCTGAAAAAAGATAGTACATCGATATGGACAGCTTTATGGACCATGCCTCAAAGAGGGAGTCTGACTGGACGGTAGAGGTCGCTGGTGGTTCGAAGTCCTCGTTGACATTTCGTTGGCTAATATGTTTTTGTGTGCTGGAGATAGGATCGGAAATATAAATAAAAGATGACTATCTGCAGGTAAAGGTCAAGTGTTGCGTGACGACATACTTTCCTCTGTACATTGTACTTCACTCAAATAATTACATCAGATGTGGTCAAAGTAGCCACTGCGGTTAGAAGTAGAACCGCTTCTTGGAGGTACAGAACTTCAATATACAATTGGATAATATATTCATATTGAAATGAACCCGAATATTTTTGGCTGGCACTCGTCAGGGGTAATCGTCAGCAACTAGTAGATAACTCAAAAGAACATTTGTTGATATATGATGTTCTTTTGAATTCTCTACTTGTTGCTGACGATTACCCTTGACGAGTGTCAGCCGAAAATATTCGGGTTCATTTCAATATGAATATACAATTCAATTAGAAGTAGAAGTAACGGTGTAAATTTCTATTCAACTACGAGTATATAAGTAGAGGATGAAGAGAGAGAGTCTATATTTTTTCATCTAATCGAAATACGTAACAACCAGTGTTGGGATGACTCGAGTCACCTTTTTTGTACGACTTGACTTGAGTCGAGTCACTTTGGAAAAATGACTTGACTTGACTCGACGCTTCAAAAATACACATTGACTCGTGACACGAAGTAAAATTTACGAGTCAATTTCAAGTCATCAAGTAATCCATGTCGACTAAATCGCTTTATCTTGTATAAGATCGGATTGCCAACCAATCACTCAATGATTGTGCGTTTTATCGAGCCTCTGTTGTTACATCAGAAATAAATTGATCACAAATAGGGCTCCTGTTGTTACTTGTGGTATTCCTGATGTCTGTCGACTACAATGGTTATTCACGCCAGGCAGATATATATTCGTTATTTTTGATTCCGAAACTGTCGACTTCTAACAAGGCTCACTTTTTGGTTTTTGTAAGACACCACTTGCACTGATGAGGTGGTGGGGAGGAGCCTAGATAAACCTCGAACACTTAGGAGGGAATTCTGGAGTCGACCTCCGTCGGACTCGAAATCACTACATATTGGTGTTGTACCTGTGGACACCACTACGCTATCTCGCCACTATTTTTATCCTGTATTTGGCTGATAATTTTAGACTGAGGCTATACTGCTATACTTGCATATTTTAGCATGAGTTAGCTACGTGTGCGTGAGCGATACAGCGCCATTCTTGCATGTACAATCAAACCTTTATTCCTTCCTCGATTCAGAATAAGTGGTGACTCCATCTGTATTTAAAACAGCTAGCAAATTGCAATGACTTTGAATCATGCCTCGTACTTTGAAAATTCAACTTGACTTGACTAGTGACTTGACTCGAGTCACCTTCAAAAATCGAGTGACTTGACTTGACTCGAGTCACCTTTGAAAGTCGAATGACTTGACTTGACTTGAGTCAAAATGTGCAATGACTTGTGACTCGAAGGTGGTGACTTGATCCTAACACTGTAACAAACAGACAGCAATCATGGTGGTGCAGAAAATACGCATTCGGCAAATACGTATTCGGCATTAGATAAGAATGATCGGCCCGACTTCGGAGGTCAACTAGTCTGATCGTACCCGCATCAAACCGGTACGCTAGTATCTACAGAGTGTGACCGAAAAAAAACGTCAGGTAAAAAGAAAATTAAAAAAAAAACTTGAAAGTTGATAGCAAATTATTGAAGCAATGTCTGGGCGAGGTTGGGCAACAGTGTTAGTAAGACGACAAGAGGTAATTAAGTAGCTCTATTTTAAATCTAATATAAAGCAATGCACGGATAGGCCTATGTTGTGGTCCTGCACTTCGGATGATAGATCTTTAGTAGTCGATTGATCTCTTAGTTGGATTACGCTACTATTGGACGAGGGTAAGTAGATATTTCCCATTTGACGAGGATGTTGTGTTATGGGAGTGGACATTTTAGCAGCTATGAAAAGTCATCTACCACACGAAGCAAACTATTGGAAAAATATTTGTGCATAACTTTTGATACTTTGTTGTTTGTGGTATTCAGGGTGTTTGTCGACTACTATACTATACTATACTATACTATACACGTTGATCATTTACACCAGGCCGATATTCTTCATTTTTTCGTAACTGCCGACTTATAGCACGACCCACTTCTAGCTAGGCCTTTTGTATGACACCGCTTACGCGGATGAGGTGACGAGGAGGAGCCTAGATAAACCTCCAACACTTAGGTATAGGAATTCTGAAGTCGACCTCGGTCGCACTCGAACCCGCACCCATTGGTGTTGCAGCCGCGAATTACACCAGTGCGCTATCTCGCCGTTCTTTTGATACTTCGAAGCGATATAGTTCGTAAACTCGCAAAATTCGATGTTTACGATAGTAAGGATATATGGGAAGTGATCTTACTACGTCACATGGCAGTAGAAAATGTAAGATATAAGAAGTACTCAAATCAAGTATACAGTATATAAGAGTATATTTGGTCGAGGGTCCACACACTTCTGACACTTCGTCGGTGTAGGCTACTTACTACATTGCGAGAGAGCAACAAATGCATCCCAAGGTAGTTTAGTTAAATAGAATGCATATTCGCGATTAACATAAATGACTGATGGCACTACAAATAGGTGCAATCTTCGAAAATATATTCAGCAGTTTCTCAGCATTTAAAGTATAACAAGTAAGTAGTTTAGCCTAAACTTTGTTCAAGTAGAATTGCAAGTAGTGTTCAAACATAACCACAACAATGAAGAGAGTAACCAGTACTAGTACACAAAGCATGCTCGAGTAGGCCTACTCGGAAAAAGTCAGAGGTGGTCAAATTAGTCAAGAAGGCTACTCAAGTAGTAGAAGTAGCGACGCAAAAATCTACTCAAGGGCGAGTAGAAGTAGTCTTTTGAAAATCAACCTAGAACTACTTTAAGTAGAAGTAGAATTTCCTGGCTTGAAATCTACTCAAGTAAGTAAGTAGCTTTGAAAACGGTCATAATTGGGGCAAGTTTTTGTTGCACTAAAATCGAGAGAAAGTTGCATTTAATTTTGATACAAGTTGCAGTAAAAAGTTGCATTATTAATTTTGTTGAATGAGAAGGGTATGAGATACTTTGAAAGGTCCCGTTGTGTAGCCTAGCTCCTGCAGATCTGTCAAATTTGTTACTTTGCCATTTCACGAACATTCTGGCGAGACAGCAAAAATTACATATTTTCCCGGTACACAGCAAGAAAATTACGCAATGCGGGATATAATTTTTCTCAAAAAGCCAAACAGCGTAGCGACAACCCCTTACCCTAAAACAAGTCAAATAACAAACCCCAAACTCCTTGGGTCTGCAAACTTGACCAAAGGCGTTGCAGAAAAACTCACTATTGGCGACTTTAACTAAATTAATAGCCTGAATAAAGTGGCCCAATGAAGATGTAATTTTCGGCGGACTCGCCTGGGAGCTCGTAAAATGGGAAACTATTTCAAATTTAAACGAAAGAATTGATAACACGATCTATTTACATATTGTTCAGAAACGGTCGTGTTTGGCAGGGGTAGTTGAACTTCTTGCCTGCAAGCCATTGTTTCATAGATAACAGTGAGATGCAGCTATGCAAATGCAAATCAAAGAGAAAAGAACGATACTAGAAATAGTTATAGCATGTTTTTTAATCATTCCTTCACATTTCGACGAATTATTTGATAAAAGTTGCAGTAAAAATTGCTACGAAAAATAGAGAAAAGTTGCAAAAAGTTGCACTATAAAATCCCTCCAAACAGCCTAAAACATCATAGTAGCCTACATAGTTTCTGAGTATAAGCCGTTGGAAGCTGTGAAAAAAGTTGCAAAAACTTTCCCTAGTCATAACATGTTCGCATGGACTGTAAAAAGCTGCAAATTGAGCTATAGGCCTACGGAAGGTGCAGAGAGCTTGATTCATATTGATGAATCACATGAGGTAACAATATTCGAGAGCATAAGCATTCGTCCGCATCATGGGATCCAAATGATAGTATCGCTATGGAAATCGCTATGGACATTAATCGTTGTTTACCCGAACACCCAGTTTTAGAAAACGTCTTGGTGCGGCGCCCTGAACCATATTATAAGTAGGGCTGGGCAAAATCGAGTACCTGAGTGATTCGATTCTGAATCACGTATTACGCTTCGAGTCGAGTCGAGTATCACTCATTATGACGTCACAACAAAATGTACTATGTCAGAGCCTCAAATATGTAGCTTTTATTCCACCACAAATAACATAATGCCTGTAATCCGTCACATTAAAGCAGAGGTCTCAAACACCCGGCCCGGGAGTTCATTTTGTGCGACCCGCGTCGGCATTTTGGATTTTGAAGTATTCGACAATATTTAACCGACACATATCTTTTTTCGATTTGAGAACTTCAAATTCGCTCTAAAACCACTCCAGAACCGCTCAATTACTCATTAAACATCACTATCACATCACTTTCAAAAGTTAGCCTGCAGTGGCAGATCAGCTATTACGTCACATTACCTGTTTATGATAGTAAAACGTGACCTGCTGTTGATTTGGGACTGAATATTGTGATTTGGACTTGTGCATGAATTTTTGTATAATTAGCCTATTCGAACTCGGACTGAATGGGCGATAAAATAAAAATAACACGAGTTGAGTCGGGTCAAACGTTACAATCAAATAAGGACTTGTTACTCGGAACGCCGTGACTTGGTATACAACCATGGACGCAACAAACTATCAGACTGTTGTGGGAAATAGAAATATATCAAAAGGCCGTAGCTTGCGTTGCGTAGCGTAGCCTATTTAGCTAGCTAAGCAGACCTGTATAGCAACCATTGGCATTCTGTTACCCCCTGCCGTATAGTTAGTTAGTTACGTCCTGCGTCATCTTCGGTCTCTTAATCCATCTTATTTTCGCCAATCAAAGGTGGTGAGTAAGGTATCGCTCAATACTCAACAGCCTTGTACGGCTTTCTAAGTCTTGTACCACCCTCCATGATATCCCAGTAATGCATGATCGCCAGGCCGTGTTATTTTTGGCATATGCCAAAACTGCCAAAAATAGCTTATTTTTGGCATTTTTCAATTTTTATTTTTGGCAGTTTTGGCATCGACCTCTAAATAGATATTTTCAGACTCGAATTAGTCATAAAAACGCTTTATTTTGGTCAGTTTATCAATAGAGACCAAAAAATGTGCAGAATCCACTTATAATCAGTACCAACAAACAATAAGAAGAGAAAAAACCTAATGATTACATAGGTTAATAATATCAAACGAAACCACAAAATGTGCAGTATCCATTCGGCATCGGTGCCAATAAGCAAAAAGAATGAGAAGCCTAACAAACACGCTTAACACCTGATTGTTACAGCTCTTGAATAGACTTAAATTGTTTGCACTGTAACAGTGCTTCCAAACTCAGGTCAGCAAAGTTTCTCCTGAATTAATTTTTCGCCCAACGAATCTGGGAAACATCGGCTTCAACAGTAGCCGTTGAGGGAAAGAATGTTGCCAGTCCTCCACAAAAGGTTTTCAGAGCTTCAAAATTTCGGAGGGCAGAACCGCCTTCCAAGCATCATGAAAAGAGATCACTGCGCTAGTGCCATCGATCTCACCGCGGAGAGAATTTTCTTCCCGATACTTTTCCAGGAGTTACCTGTGTTGTCACTCAACACATTCTATTTTGTAGCGTGACCATCCCATCTCCATCAGTAGTCTACCGATATATTTTAGGAGGATTTTTGTCACGTCAGATGGCTTTAATATTATCAACTCACATGGAAGAGTCCTGGGAAGGTTAGCTTGTTTAGGAACATTAACGCAACAAGACTGTCTGGCAAAACGACACTGCAGCTCAGAAATAGCCAGACTGTTTGTTGAGTCACAATGTTCAACTCGATCACAATGCAAAAATCGTGGTTGAATTTGGGGGTTCCAGATCCATGAGCAGAATACAATTTATATTTTAGTAATCAGTACAGCGGCAGCTTTCCATTGATACACGTTTTATCAAATTTAGCCCTCGGCAAGCCGGTCAAAAATTGCCTTTGGACAAATGCAAAGTATGACGTAAACCAAATGCAGTCAGCCGTTCAATCTCGCCGTGCCCACACCATTTAGGACACTTCTCGCGCGTAATGCGGTCCTGTTAACACAACACCATGAAAGAAATACACTATTGGCAGTCCGTGTTATTTTTGGCATATGCCAAAAATTAAGTTATTTTTGGCATTTTCAAATTTTTATTTTTGGCAGTTTTGGCATCTGGCTCCTAAAATGCCAAAAATAACACGGCCTGATGATCGCCAATCGGGAAGTCATGGATACCAGTGTTACTAATCAGGTCTTTGGTCTGACCCGACCAGGGATCGAACCCACGACCTACAGATCAAGAAGGCGGACGCTTCACGATTACGCTATCTTGTCGGTCGGTCGGTCTTGTCTAAATCCAGCGCTCATTTAATTTGACTTTGGTAATGACATGATCAACAGCCTAGTTATCGGGAGTATGCCGGAAACCCGCATTCGGCTATGCTGTTTCTATGCTCTGATATCAGATCAATCTTTGTTCAATTCTAAAATATTTTACCGAGGCCTACAATTCTATTTAATATTGTGGTACGTCAGGTCAAATGTCCGCTAGCTGCGAAATTATATCGAGACAGCTTTTGCGATGTCGTGATGCATTTATACGATCTCACGGTGTCTATAACTAATTATTTTGATGCACTATGCCGAGTACAACAACAATTTTATTCAAATATTTAAAAATATTTTTTTCGTGCCAGGCGTGAATTCACAATAGTAAATCACATTTTCACGGTGTATATGAAATGCCAGTCTACAACGTCCCGTTAAATACCGCATATTCGCAAATACATTGAACACCACTATTATTGGTGCTGTGGCCCGCGGCGCCATCAAACTCCAGTAAATTGCCCGCGAGCACATTTGAGTTTGAGACCTCTGCATTAAAGATTCTTCGTTATTTTTGTCGACCATACCGATTTCATTGTACGTCTTGACAGCATGGTGGAATGATCATGACTTTGGAAATGTAATATTTCCAGTAACGTTCGTAGCTTTGTACTATGTCTCGTATGCTGCGACACGGCCAATCAAGGTTTGAAGGCTTCCTCAGTGGAAAATAGTATCGAAATTATAATTCTCGTTAGTAAATTATCTTTCAGTGATGAGGAGCGTATAATTTCAGTACTCGAAAAAATCGTCTTTTGCTACTCGACTCGAATCATAAAAATTAATACTCGATTCAGATTCGAGTAGTCAAATCATTGTGCCCAGCCCTAATTATAAGGCCCATTAGTCGAATAGCAATTCCAAGAAGCTTTATCGGATACGGTGTTACCACTTTGCAAGATTAGTATGTACGTTAATAAAAAATATGGCGGATCGTAAAAATGTCGTACCATAGTGTAATTTTATTTTCGGAAAATAGAGGCATTACTGCACTTGCTTTTAAACTTCAACTTCAAGTTCTCCAGATCCAGACGAAGGAACTGCAACTAATTAGAACTCAAACTAATGATACTGCGAAATAAACGAGAAATAGAAGCACTACTTCTGAAAAGCGGAAAATATGTTACATGTCTCATGTCCAGATAGCTACAACAGTGGTCTGCTAAAACAAGTATCACGCTCAAAAAGTCAGATACCACTTTTCCAGATTAGGACATGCCATGCTGGGCTGCTAGATTACGATATGATGGGTAAATGCTAGATTGGGAAACTACTAGATTTAAACGTTATGATGGGCCATATTTACTGTGATAAACTATTTCATATGGGTGACAATGCGGTGTGAGTAAAGGGAGCCATGCTACCGCTATCTAAATTGTAGCCTATTCACCAATAATTCCGTGAAAACATTCTTGTCACTCCATATCTACTTTGCGCGAAGCGCGATGAAAATGCTGGGCTTTGCTTAATTGTTATGAAAATTAAATGTTGGTACTCAATGAAAACAGCCCTGAAATTCCTCAGTCTCTCTTTCGTATTAGAGGATTATACTACTTCTACTACTTGACAAACTGAAATAGCGAAAAGTAAGTAAGTAGATCACAAAATATTACAAAGTAGAAGTAACGAAAATCAGATTTAATTGAGTAAGTACCAAAGGTAGTGTAGTGAAAAAGTAGAAGTACTTCGTTATTGACCACTAGGGTTGTTCAAAAAATTTTATTTTTTCAAATTTCACTCGTTTAGTGATAAAATTGCCAAGTTGCCTAAATAAACGCTACACCCAACTTTGGGTCAATTCTGACCTCTAAAGGCAGTGCAATCTTAAATTGAAATTTCGACCATTTTCGAAATTATAGTATTTACGGCGGCAAATTTCGACACTTCGATATGACCAAGTATCATGTTCCAGGCATGCTTGAGGAGGGAGTGATGATTTTTTTAAGGGTTTACATCTTGATACTGGACTGTGACAGTGTTGAGATGATGAAATGGCTAATTATTGAAAAATTAATTTTACATTGCTTTGCTGGAAATGAGCAACGACATTGAAATTGTCTCGTTAAAAGGATGGTGATATATATTAGCAAATATAATACTTTTAAGGCTGAAATCGGGCACCATGAAGAGAAAATGAACTGGCGCACAGGTAAAATACAACAAATATATATTTCCCAGGTTAATATCGATACCCGAAAGTATCTTTTGTCGTGGCGATGTAGATTTGACGACGTTGTAGCTGTTTTCTTCGTAATGCCTTATAATATTTACTTTTCACGACTTCCATATATCTCTACAAGGCAAATTAGGAATGATGAGGCATCATGTTCGAAATTTACCGGATCCGCTTCATGATATGGCATTTATATGTACCGTAGTGAACTCGCGCCAACCAACAATGGGATGTTTGAGGTATGTCATGTGACCAGTTAATTGATAATAATGATGACATATCTTCCTCATATCAATAAATCTTCTGAACCACTTCACATCATTATCGAGATTTGGTGGTGAAAAGAGACCCGATGAAAGAAAACCCTCAGAAGGAATGGAAAGAACTAGAACGAGTCGCGGTATAAGATCAACGTTGGGAATGAACTGTGACATTGGGCACTAGGCCGAGGTTGATGTCAATTTAAGAGAGCGCAACTGAGCGTCGTTTGGCATCATCCTATATCAGGGGTGGCGAACCTTTTCAGCCAAAGGGCCACATTCGATTGACGAAATATTGCGCGGGCCACTAGCCGCGCCAAGCGCGAAATTTTTTCGAAGTTCATTGGTCAATAAGATTGTCACTTGACTATATTGCGGGCCTGCTGTATATCGCTGCGCTCAGTTTGTAAGGACTGGACTATTCGGCGCCTGAACATATCGATATCGAAAGCTTTGACCAACATGCGTCAATCATTTTGTACCTAGGTTTCATAGTCGACGGTCTTTCTGCAAGCGTAAACGCAAGGTCGCATATGCTGGACGACACTTTGTCTCCTAATCGCGAATATAGCTAGACTCAATCTGGTACATTAGGAGTTCCTTCATTTTCACACAAAGGGGTAACAATATTAAAAGCAAGAAATCGAGTGACAACATGTTGCACGAAGCGTGTAGAAAATTTTTACTTTTGATAAATCTATTACAAACTATTCTGGTTTATTGTAGTGTACGAAGATCTGCCAAAATCTGACTGGTTCATGGATCTGTCATTGCGTCGGAACTGATATTTTAGTCAGCACATCTCAAGTATTTCGCCAGACTAATCAAATTTTTGGTTGGCCTTTCAAGTTCACAAACTGTGCAATCCATTTTTGATAATATTACTAATTTCGGAAATTACCTCGCGGGCCACTCAAAACCGGCCCTGTCCTATATCTTCATTACATCGCATGGTGTCATATCGCATTGTATATTGTGTGTGTCTCGATCGGATGAAAATATAGTCTCCTGATTATTGATTATTGCCTTTCCACACAATTGTTTTCACTTAGCCTAGTAATACGGCAATGCGCTTTATTGCACTGCTGCAAAAAGAGTTTTTTTTACTGATAGTGAATGATCCCATAGATCAAGGGTCGGCAACCGCCGGCCCGCCAAGCGAAATCGTCCGGCCCGCGACGAAATAATCAGTTACCACAAGAATACGGCTCGCCGTTTCGTAATGAGTTGCAATCTGCAGTGCAGCACTGCTTGGAAAGAATGCGGCATTGTTACGATATAAGTATCCTACGTCGTATTAGTCTATTGCTACGCCATAAAGCTGGTGCGAGGGTTGATTCGTAGCCTATCTCGTACTAAAAGTAGGAGATGGAGAATGTCTGTAGAGTATACTAGACCAGTGCTTATCAAGCGGGTGTATCGCGCAACCAAAGGTATGCCTATACCATACTTTTTAAGGGGTTGCCACTCTCACAGGGTGCGACAATAAAGGTGCGGTTCCTCTGCTTCAAAAACGCTTGGAACATCTCAGACGCAATGACAAAATCCCAAACTTTCCGTTTCAATTTAGATAACTAGCCTCCGTAGGTTAGTCATCTGCAGTTTAATTCACCAGAAGACATTGTACGCCAAGACAACAACCTGAATAGTGTTTTGGACACAGTGGGGAAAGCTGATTTTGTCTCACAAACCTAATCACCGAGAGTTAGCCTACCCCATATATTACTAGAAGTAGGGAATAATTATGGTGATGTCCTGTATATCTGCCATGTTCGCGCATTAAGTCGAGCAGCTATGCTTGCACGAGTGTATGAACTGAGAAACGAAATAGCCCTACGCCACATAACACCTCATTTTGTCGCTTGTGTCTTACATTCTCTGCATTACTTTTCATTCAGTGTGCAACTGTGCATGCCTCTTCTTTACTTCGCCTACGCTAAGGTGGGTGTCTGATATTAAAGACTACTCCAAGTTGTTTCGACACCTTCCTATCTTTTCATTGTATCGCAGTCTTGTGATGTTTTGCAACGATGAAAATATTAATAAACTGATTGATAGCAACTTTCCTTGAAAATACAAACATCGCCGACTCATAATCTTGTCATCGAAAATGGGTATCTAATCTTGCTTTCGTAGTACATTTAACGTCGCATCTAAATAAATTGAATTTGCAACTTCAGGGGGAAATAACTGAATACATGAGATGTTGAGGCGCATTCGAAACAAAACTGCAACTCTGGGAATGTCAACAGTAAAAAGAAAATTATGTTCACTTTCCTATACTGGAGGAGAGTAAACCTAGTACCAGCACTATACATTTGTAACTGTGATACGAAATTTAATAACTGAATTTCCACCCGCTTTTCCGACATTCGTTCGGTACAATATAAATTCTGACTACTCAGTTTAATGTGGGCGCCAATACCATTGCCCTAAAATTTCAAATGGGCCCTTTTGAAATGCGATGCAGTTGAATTGCGGACAAATTTCATACAAAGAGCATATCGCTGCATGACTTTGACAAAGAGTACGTTCTTGAAATGGGTCTTTATCCCAGCTTGACCAACAATGCAAAAGAAACGGCATCGACTTTTGATAGAACGTACGCATGTGAACAATGAAATTCACGAAGAGCAAGCTAAGATCACGTATTCTAATGCCCATTTAGAATATGGTTTGATTCTTGCTTCATCTGACTTGTTATAAAAGTTGAAAACCTTTCACAAAGCATGCTGCTCCAAGTGTCACATTTATCCTGCGTTGTTGAAGTGTAAATACATGTGTTTTGCCCTTTTTGTGATTTGCATGATTGAGATTGCAGCAATGTATGGTACTAAACCGACGTGAACGTTAAATATAGTATCAAGAAAAATTCCGGAATTTCGGAATTTGGCCCGTGACTAGCAAAAGGTTGCCAACCCCTGCCATAGATGATTAATACGCTCTGTAAAGTTGGTATGTTACAATTTGGTTTCCCTAGGTTTTCGCACAAATAAAAATCACATCCGACGTAGGCTACCATATATGTCATTAATTGGCGTGTAGACCATTTCCAGTTGCAGTCAGCAGCGTTTGTCTGCGCCGCTGACTTACGCCAGTGCTTGTAGAACTGCGAATTTGGAATCAGTAAAAAGTTAGAATCAATGGGTTCTATTAGCAATATTTATCAGCTCAATACACCACAATCCAATGATCCAATGAAAAGATAAGGGATAAGCAAACATTGCACAGTGAGTTCAACATGGCGGATCTGCGGGGTCGTTTTCTCAAATACCGAAACATACGAGACCAGCATCGCTATGAACCTAATGATGACCTGAGATTCATGGAACATCGAATCGCGAGGTACTTGGGTTCCCTTAATATAAATGTCTGGAGAATGATGTGGGATCTCTGAAAGTCGATATAATGTCTCGCAAGTATAGTAGTTCGCTTGCCAGAGGAATATAGACATTCTACCGCAGATAATCGGAAAAACAAATTTCATAATGCGTTGCGAAGACAACATCCACAAGCTCATTTGCTCTGATTACGTAAATTCACATTGGTGCGACACTATATATCGCCTACAGCCTGGGAAATATATTTCACTGCATTTTACCTGCTTGGCAATTTATTTTCTCTTTATGGTCCCGGATTTCAGTGCTGAAAGTATTTATATGCGATGTATATCACTACTGTTTTTACTGGGCTCTTTCAATGCAGTTCCAGCTTGTCAGTGTCATATTCATTTTTCATATATCAGCAATTTCATCATCTAAACTCTATAACAGGACTTTATCACGATGTAGATGCGTGAAAAAAAGCATAATTATCACATAAGACATGCCTGGAACAAGATGATTGTTCAATTGTTCATACTGAAGTGTCGAAATTTGCCACCGTAAATCTATATAAATTAATAATTGGTCGACATTCCACTTGCATTTACTGGGCGGAATTGACAAAAATTTGGTGTGTAGGCCTACTGTTTTTTAGGCAACCTGACAATTTTATCATTAAGCGAGTGGAATTTGAAAATCAAAAAGTTATCTTAAACAACCCTACTGACCTTTTCTGGAAAAAGTACAAGTACTTCTTTACCGACCGCGACCACGCATGGTTGGCAAATACCGATGACATGATAGAGTGTCATTCACGTTACATTTTACCACTTTTCATTGCTTTCTTGGCAGCGCTTCCAAGTTTTCGTTCACGAGTCATGGCCTGGTATTACTCATATTGAGCATACGTCGTTTAGTTGATTTATTTTCTTACAAATCACACAGTCAAAATACAACTGATCCATCTCAATCTCGATGATCACTGCTAAAAACATGTCAAGATTTACTTCCAAATGCATCAGCACTTGGGAATTCATAATGATAAAATGTCATTGACTTCAATCGGACTGCGTAATGACGCGCGATATTGTTTACCCTTTTCTTCGGTATTTTAGCGTCTTGAAGCTATATGCAGGGTTATATGATCAATCCCCTTTCATTCAACAGTTCAATAGACAAAGTGTGTGAGCATCGTATCCCCGCCATAACGCGGGAAGGCGTAACTCGCAATATATTCAAGTTTAAGACGTTGAAATATGTTTGCCTAGCGAATCCTACAGACATACATGAATATCTGCGACAGCTTGCGACGATGTCGTGAGTAAATACGAATCGATCGTAAACTGAAGTTTGAAGGACGGGCGTTCACCCTGGTATACCTACTTTAACCGAGAGTTGGGCTTGCCAAAACGAGTCATACCCGTGAATGATGTCATACTCAACAAACGATTAACAGTTCAATTTTACACCAATTAAAAGAAACTATGCCCAACCCAGTCTTTAAGTATGCCGGATGTTAATGTGCTGGGTGACTTAAGATGCAGCGAAACTAATTAAAATGAACCGATCACTTCGTCATTTTATAGCGCCGTGATACGAAGATCACATGACCGAATCGGTCAGCTTAATCGCCAAGACTATTTTCTGTCCCAATTTAGGCACAAAAATAGTCGCATAAGTAACTGTGAGTGGTTGCATCGAATCATTATTCCCCGGGTAAATTGCCTACTAACAAGGCGCGGATACTACGTACCGCTTTTGGCTGTGTTGAACACTTGTACAGTGTGAATGTACATTATACACATGTACAAGAACAAGGGTGCAGAGAGCCAGGTGTCCAAATATGTAAAAGAGAGCTAGTAGACCTACTTTGAAGCTATCTCACTAAAATGATAACTAAATATATCTTTGTATTTGCGAGTTGCAAAATGTAATGGTTGGTATGTTTCTTTAACGTGCTTTTGATAATTATTTAGTGTAGTGTAGTGCTCGGAACCTCACATATACGTTATCTAATATGGGTTGTTTGCTTGGAGACACAACAATGGTATAATAAATTGATTATTTGATATTACCGCAGCCAGTCCCGGGGAATTGCCGTGTTTTCCAGCTGTATGTAAATTCAAAATATACATTCATGCAGACGAGAACGAGATGATGACCATTGGATAACTCTTATGTTTGTTGATAAGTTATGTGTATGGACGTACTTCGGAAATCTGGTGCAAGTCTGCATATGCATTAGCAACGGTCTGTTTTGTGAAATCGACCCTCTATATATATATATATATATATTTACCTATTAGACTACTTTGGTGGACAGTCCTGTTTTGAAGCAGTTGGGCGACAATTATCGCCAACAGAAGGAGACAAGCTAGGCGTCTTGAAATAACTCGATTGGTTTTGGAATATCGATTCCGCGCTTTGTCACTGGTGATTTGCGGTTTATATCGCAGCGTTTAGAATATACACGAAATGTCCTCCAACTGCGGTCGCCCTAATTTTTCCCAACTTTTGCAATATCTAATAGACCACTTTAGTGGACATTTGTTACTTAGGGAGACAATTCGCCATTTTGAATTACCAGACCATGACCATTGCTGTTACTGAACTTAGGTGGACATTGACGTCGTATTATATGACAAGGTTCGGGAACCAGTTTCGTCAAAAGAGTCATTTACCAATGACAATCACTTTTGACGTCACTATTTGAAATCCACGACGTCATCCTTGTACGATATCGATGATCGCGATATATAATTCGCCGTTTGTTTGTTTTTTATTCATGGTGTTTTGACTAATTTGGTAGTTTTAGAGTATGCCTATATTCATTTTTTGATTCCGTATTCACCGGCTTTTAGCACAGCCCACTCCTAGGCTTTTATAAATGACCGCTTACGCGGATCACATGACGACGAGGAGCCTAGATAAACCTACAACACTTGGGTAGGAATTCTCGTGTCGTCCTCAGCCGGACTCGAACCAACAACCCATTGGTGTTGCAGCTGTGGATTATACCAATGACCACGCCATTTCACCACGCACATATTTGCGTTTGAAAACTGCTGTGAAAATACGGAACATGTGTCTTTATAAGAAGCTACAGTTGGCCATGCTGCAGATTAGATCACCAGTTCTCTACGGCAGTATATGCAAATAACTACGACATTCAATAGCTACCTTGCTGCGATAGCAGATCTCAGTTACCATAAAATAATAAATATATTCATTTATTATAATCGACCCTAATATCCATCGGAAGCTTCTTGTTTCATGGACTTGGAGTGTATTAGCAGGTATAAGGCAATTTTCGGCTTAACGTAAGGCACACTTTTTGATCAATTATTACTAGTGCTGCAAGACAGAAACCTTCGAATAAAGACCACTTTAACATGTCTCTACCTCCTATCTCAGACTCTCGTCATGTTAAAGCCGCTTCAAATCGTTACGGATTAGCTGGAAATTAGTCCACTTCATTAAAATAACTCCATTAAAGGGTGGTGGGATAATTTTTTGAAATTAAGGACGACGAAAATGAAATGAGCTGACAAGCAGGTAAAATACGGGTAAATATATTTCTCCAGTGATAGTAACATGTATTTTTGTCGGACCAATTTAGATTTCATGAAATCAATCCCAGTTATGCAGGGCACACCGATGTCTCTCTGCCTTGATTCGAAGTTTTTACTGATTGCAAAGTCGCCATTCCTAAAATCTCATCCACAGAGACATCAATTGCATTCCTCAGCAACTCAGCGTTCGAATATTTCTCTGCCACTTGACATTGACTGATCCAGGGCGTAAATGATGCCGATTGCAATTGAGAATGGGCTATGCCAATGAATGGTATTTATGAGTTGAAAAAGCATTTATGGTACTTCACGTAGGCGTTGATACTAGAGCTGTGTATGTGCTGGAAACTTTGCGAGCTTCAGGGAAACGAAATGGTAACCCACTGAGCTTATAAAGCACATTAGATATTTTCTGGTCTTTCAATATCACCAGAACCCCCTTCTTGTCATAAAGTAATAAAAAACATTGGTGATTTAACACGATATATGGATACAATTAGTTATTAGATGGTATTCACCGAATGTGGAGGATGACATGAAAAAAGGACGATGACTTTTGATAGGAATAAGATCCGTCACGATGCCAATTAGTCTTATAATCCGCCTGTAAGAGTACTATAGGAGTGCTGCAGAGCAAATGATAGAATATCATAAATATCAAATTGTAGCGTGAAGGAATCCACCTTGGACCGATAAAGAATATAGATATCGACTATCACTTGAAAAATATATTTACCCGTATTTTGCGTGCTTATTGTGGTCGTGAATTTCAGTGTGTAAACTACTCTATTGGAAAATTATCTCACCATCGTTTTAACGTGTCTATTTCAATGAAGTGGACTAATTTACAGCTAATATGTGTCATCAATTTCTTTCATTTACTGGCGATGTAGGCCCTTGTCAAGATCAAAACAAGTCTAAGGGACATCCCTGCCTCTTCAGGCATAACTGGAACACGATTTTTGGTCATGTCGGTGTGACGAAATTGGTCACCGTAAATACTATTATTTCAAAAATGACCGAAATTTGCATTTGACTGGCCTCGGCTTCTACGCAGCGGGAAATCCAGCAAACCTAACCGAACATTCGCCGCATTCATAGACACGCCTAGATCTCCCATTCAATCATGCTCGCTAGTGAGAGCGTGGCGAGATAGCGTATAGTGGAATAATCCACAACCGCAAGACCAGCTGGTTGCGGTTTCGGGTCCGACCGAGGTCGACTCCAGAATTTGTACTAAGGTAATAAAGGTTTATCTCGGCTTCTACGTAGCATCTCATTCGCGTAATCGTTGTCTTATGAAGGTAAATATGGCATAAAAAACATCGGCATGGTGTAAAATGTGAATAATGTAGTCGAGCACCGTGAATATCAAACAATAACGACCAAAATTGTTGCGGTACGCTATATTGCGGCGTGAGAATTGCTTTCATGAATCGCATCGATCTGATATCGTCTATGTTCACTGTTCATACATTCGCAGTTGAAACACATTAACCTAGATTTACCGGCTCGGAGTCGAATGAATCTTCACTAATCTATACTAAAACAGTCAGAGTGGGTTTGTTGATGCAGCCATCCACCAGTAAAACCAGATTCGAAATAGTGAAGTCATGTAATATTGACCTTGATACCGATAGATTTCCTTCATGTGTAATTTCGTAACTAAAGCTATATTTGTCGCCAATACTACGTTGAATACGCGTTTTGTAAGGTATCATAAATGTTACGGGTAATAACCCTGCCCGATCAATTATAATTACAATTATCAACATGGCCAAAGCGTCAAACCCTGTATAAACCAATCCCAACCTATCTTCATTTCGAATTGCGAACCTCCTTGATTACCTTGGCGCTTGATGGGGTCATCATCATTGTAACCGAGGTATTGCACGCGACGTAATATGATTTAATAGGCTCCAGGCTCAGCCCATGTCTGCAGGCCTGTGCTTCAAATCCCGCACTGATCATAAATGTCATAAAAAATAATTCCGGATTCCAGCCATTCACTTATTAAATTGTCAGCTTACTCTAAAAAAACACTGCACACCAAATTTGGTTCAATTCTAACAAGCATAGGACTCCGCAGATCAAATTAGAATTTTTAATTTATTAGGTAAAATTTTTAAAAAAATCAAATTTTTCTGCCAACCCCATGAAATTGTTGAGCTGTTTTCAAAGACGATGCAAAACAAATTTGACTCAATTCCGACCAGTAGAAGCGGAGTTATGTGAGTTTTTCGATTATAATCCTCGGATTATCCTGGATCGGTGGATCATCCGAGAAGTTCACGTTTTTCATAGGCGGGCTATCCGAGGTTCCGTCTCGGTCGTTCACACCACTGGGCCATACGAGGTACCGCTGCGTTCGTCTTCGGGCCCCGCGTAGACCGATACCCGATACGATCGTATCGGACTTTCAGCCGACTCGGGATCGGCCTTCAAAAAACAGTGTATAGCACCTTTTTCGCAGTTTTTTTAATCACCGATTTCTCGCCAACCGAATATCGTAGCCGGATAAATTTGGTACCGGCAGACGCGTAATTCGATTACGATTCCAACGATGCCCGGGAAATGGGGCTGGGACGCGTAGAAAAAAGTTTTCTTCCAAAAACCCGTGATGGTACGCCAATACGGGTTATGCAATTGGTTTTTCGATCGGTCGGTATCAGAACAGAGATCGAAATACCGATCGACAACCGCTGGTCCTAGGGGTTCGACAGAGTTATCCCCGTTTTCCTCTCGTCGAACTGAACGCGATGATATCCGATTCGACGGCGTGGGACCCGGGTTTGGCCCGGTTTGGGCGTTCGAAAAGTCGGTTTTTGTCTCCCAAAGGCTACCGAATTCGCAGAATATACAGATCGATCAGTAGCTTAGGAATAGCCTACTTTTATCACAAAAAATTTAACATGCCGCCTTACTTACAGAGATAGGCGCAATTCACAATGTTGAATTAGGTCGATGACTTTAGTGTTGTATACGTACGTGCGACCAATTGCGTGCCATCAACTGGTAAGGTCTCATGTCCGCTGTCACCGAGTGATTGAAGGATTAGTTTCAGCGTTTTAGCACTTTAGCAGGTTATAGTAAATGGACGTTACTTTGGAAGATGTAATAGCAGATGATGTAGAATGATGAAGATGATGTTATTAGCAGCTCATGGCCCCCAAGTTTCATGACAAGTATATTAGCATGAATCCTATAAACACGAATCTCATAAGAAAAGTTTAAGATGCAAACATGCCATGCGTGATGGAGTTACTTCCCAATCAGTGTTTTCATCGAACGATCCGTTGTGCGTATTGAAGAGTATTCTACATAGCTGCTGAATTCTGCGTACAAATAGCGTGTAAAAATGGATCGCCACGCCGACTCCATTTCCATGACAAAAAGTGAGTATTGAGTAAAGAATGCATTTCTCTTCTGTTGTGTTATATTTCACGCTAACTTTATATTTCGCGTTAACTTTATATTGTTTCCCGATTAATTTCAAATAGTTCAACTAGATAGTTTCTAAATATTGATAAATCGTATTTAAACGCTGTTTGAGAGAGCATATAGTTACGATAACATCTGCATTTTCGTTTCATTGATTCTTTTTAAAATCCAGTGTGTGGCCTATGCCTGATTGATACGATTGTCTCGGTCGTGAGACGGCGCAATTGTTCACTAACACGCCTCCTTTGATCTAAGATATCTGGCGTTGTACCGGTCATAGACGGTTACAGTCTTTTTGTAATGATAATTTTTATCAATACGCGTACATCAAGCTATATATCATATACGCGAGCAGCGTATAACCTGTTCAAATGCTGGTTGAATACAGAAAAACGAATTTTGCGCGTGTCGGTAAGACCAGACATGCAAAGTCTTCCCTGAACACGCTTCACCTAATCGGAGATATAATGCGTTATGATGGTCTTATGATGTTGCAGTACTGTGCTGTGGATGGCTTCTATCGACACACATGTACCCAGCCATTTATAAGCTATTTTATGATGATAAAACCTGTTAAAAGTGTAGGTTCTATACGGCAAAACATTACGCGGCTAACGATGTCGGCAGGCATGATTGAATTTTCACAAATGCCCGTCCGCCATGGCAACATATTTGCTTTTATGAGACTTTTAGGCACTTGCAAATTGTACAAGATAGCTGCAATTCAAAAGAATTCATTACTATCAATCTATTGGACACTGGCGTAGCAAAAAATTGCCAACGTGACTAGTGAGGCCGTACAAATGAGCCCACAGACTTTGCCGTAATTTAGCTGACTGGTGTATATAATAACGCGCCATAAACAGCGATATCATAAGTTCTGGATGCCATACACTATAGCTGTTCCCGCCAATGATATATGCCGATCATGACGCCAATAAATCGCACGTGGTGATGTGTATTGCCTTTCATATTGATATGAAAGAAACATCACTTATACTGCGTAGAAACGACGCCCGCGTGTCACCTATGTGAGACAATATACCCTGTATTATGATTGTCTTTCGAATTGGCAGATTTGCTAGATGTCTAATGCCATGGATAACAATACTTTATTCGTTATCATTAGTTATCATTGATCACAAAAACAATAGCTTAGTGACTGTGAAGTGGCTGCCGCGTTGTGTAATCGACACGCGGTGTGAGTCATCTTACGCAAACCGCAACACGCACGCTCAAATCGCATGTACGTCTGAGTTCATTACTTGATAACTGCATAAGGTAAACACGTCACTCAGGACTCTTTCGATAGATGATACAGCTGAGAATTCGGTCAAGCGATCAATATAACATAATAAGGATTAGAAATGGCGTCACGGCCAAATGAATACCAGTTTTCTCTTTTCTCAGATGAGAAATCGAGAACACTCGGGATAATTATACTATGATATCCCATCGCAGTCGCCGTCAAATTAGCTCAGTTGGTTGAGCATTGAAACGCAGAATCTGGCGATACGTTAGGCGTTGGTACAAGTCCCGGGGTTCAGATTTTATGATCATTTTTGTGAATCCACCCAAATTTTTGCATATAGGCCCGCCGTTCAGTAGCTCAATCTTGATGAAGCAACCTATCATGCTGCATTTTTGTTTTGAAATTTACTGAAGTTGTGTATCATCTCCAAACGCGAGTGTACTGTGCATGTAGTTACCAATTTGGCACTACATCGCTGCATTATTTTTCAGCCACTACAAACAATCGAGACGTCAAGATAGCTGGGAACTCACTCCAATGAATTTGCCGTCGGCTGTTCAATGCGTGACCGATAAGTGCATGCGGACTGCGGAGGCTTCATATAATCAGACGCAAATGTGAATATCACTCCCTAGTCTGCCATAATTAGCAACGATGATGACGTTATACGCTCTGATCTCTTCAACATCAGTCAGTCAATATATGTAATGTTGCCTTGCCTTGGCTTGAACTGACGGGGTCGTAATTGATACCCGAATCTGACTGCTTCTTACCGTGTTTTATAATAGGGAAACTAAAATATCTGTACTCGTGGAAATTATTAGTTAGTGCAACGTATACAATGTAGAATTGTGGGCTGTAAGCAGTGGCGGCTCGTGACAATATAGGGTGGTGGGGCAAGGGATGCACGCGATTTTAATGGCTTGAAGGCCACAATTTCACGGTGAAATTGATATTGGAGAATATAAAATAAAGTAAATATTTTAATGTAAACCGAGAATCTTAGTAAACTGTTTCATGAGATCATCATCTCATCCCCTATCTCAGTATGAAACTCAGTTAAAATTAGCACAGACCAACACTGGCTTTTGCGTGAAATCCGCAATGCGGTAGTTAGGCCTATCTGTCAGATATCTCTACCATACTCGACCTCGATAACGAAATTACAGCCCTAATCATTGAGTGTCAACCTCGGGACTTGGCACAGCTTCGTTACTAAAATCAAGACATACTGTCCAAAAGCTCATCACCGATCTATAGATACGGAGTAGGCCTATCGTTAAAATCAATAAAGACCAATACCGGTTTTGCGTAAAATCTGTTAGCGATAAATGACGAGTCAGCTCTCACTCGACTTAGAAATGAAATTACCACCACATAGTTCGGTGATAAACTTAAAACTTGGTACAGCGTTCGTTATAATATTAAGACTTACTATGCCAAATGTCATCACCGATATCGGTATGGAACATCGTCAAAATCAATGGAGACCAATACCCGCTTTTGAGTAAAATCTGTTTGCGATACAAGACGGATCAGCAAACAGTCAACTTTGGAAACGAAATTACTACCCTAAACTTTACGTAGCAACCCTGAAACTTGGAGCAGTGTTAAATACCACCATCACGACATAACATACCAAGTTTCAAGAATTATTATGTTGCGAAACACCGTCAAAATCGCCTTATACCAGCAAAGGTCGACCCAACGCATAGGACGGTAACATAGTTCAGGTTTATATACCATTGTTACATCACACTGGCAGGGCGACTTGTCAAGTTGCCCCGGTTGCTCGGTAATTAGATGAATAAGAGAGAGTAGTTCACCGTTTCTTTATTATGAGCGGCTTTGAGAGAACAGACAGTGAAAGCTTATTATGAGCGCTACCGGGGCAAGCCCCGGTTAAGCATTTACAAAGCGAAAACACAGAAGATAATTCGATTTTCGTAGAGACTTCGCTATATATGGGCATTTACAAGCGAAAGCACAAAAAGAATGCGATTTTTGCCGTGATTTCGCTATATATTGATTGCTGAGCGTATATAAATAGTAAATCATTGTTATTGAACAGAATTTTAGGTGGGGCAATGCCCCAGTTGCCCTATAGGACGAGCCGCCACTGGCTGTAAGCCTATACTGAGCGTTGTAACCGACGCATTGTGCGAATTCGATCCTCTGGTATTTAAAGCTGATACCATAATATGTTTGATAAGTGTTTGATTTGACGCTCTCCTGCCTCAGCATTGTGACGTTATGAAATGACAAAAACAAGTCAACTAATTTACTACTTGCACTTGGCTGCTTTACAATCCTATGTTGCCACATTTCAGCCTGATCATAATTATTTGTTTATGTTAGCTTTTGCAGAGTCATTTTATCCGTGTATGTGATGACGAATAAACCAGCTCGATTTTTCTATCAACACTCCTGCATGGTATGAGCGGATGACATGAGCTACGTAGTTGAATTTAATGTAAAACGTATACGCTTGATTGATGTCAGGCGTTTTCGACTCAGATATGTGTTTCTGGTGACGATGATAGGGTGATTACAATAATTTATGGAATAAAACAAACTTACGAAAGTATGGGAAGCTGTTTGGGGTCACATAGTCCGTTGGACCTTGCGTATAATTCGAAAATTACGAGATATATTGTTATTTATTATGCTAGTTGGTGCTGTTCTCCTCTCTCTAGCAACGAAATTGTTGTGGATGTGGAGAGGGGATGATTTCACCCGCGGCCATATTAGGTCACATTTTATATTCATCTGCTTTGACTACTGCGTTCTGAGCAATATATTATTCTTGTATAGGTATAAAAGCCATAAATCCAGGGACTGTTACATAGCATCTCGCCTCACATTGATACAATTAAGAATCCTATATCTATTCGGTGATCGCCACTTTGACCGAATGTAGCACTTTTGACCTATGCAGTCTCCATTTAGATGCGACCACGTGGACCTGGTAAAATGTTTGTATAATTAATGATTGATTAGGTCTATAAAATATTGATAATTGCGTTTATATTGCTATAAATTTTGTATCCTCTCAGTCCGACTTCCTGTGCGGTATGTAATCAAACGATATTGAACTCGCCTATACGAAGGGTGCCTAATAATCAAAACATTTATCTACATGAAATCGCGTATAGTGCGAGCAGAATTAAAAAGATGCAAAAATTTTCAAATAAATAGCGTATATTAATTGTTCATTCACGAAATAATATTTGGCACCCTTAATAAATACCGCGCTTCGTAGTTTCATCATTCTCCTCTTTGTTCAATATGTCGCAATGCATCTTTTGTACCGCACTGTACATTGTCTGGCTTGAGCGGAAACAATAATTTGAGCTAAATTAGAAATAAAAGTCGGGTGTCCGCGGAGGCTCGAGACGGTCCAAAGGGGGTCCGCAAGGACATAAAAGGTTGAGAATAACTGACGTAAGGTATATTCCTTATGCTCGCAACTGACAGAGCATCTTCAAGCGGCCTTGACACAAGCAAATCAACGACCTATCAGCTCAATATATTGGGTGCGAGAAATACTACAGAATATTTATCATGCTATAACCAATACATATATTTGATGGAGCTGTATTAAGGTAAAGCAGTAATTCTTTTTCACAATGTGTATCACGAGTGTTGAACAACATGTAACAATGATGTAGTGCCATTTCGCCTTTGCTAAGAGCTAATAAGGGCCCAAATATTAGGAGTCGACATTAAAATCGTACTACCCGCGGTGTCTACCAAAATCGCAACTAGAACTTATGTTGAGTCATCACAATGGTGGTCAGCATTTTTTGTGTCGTCATTTTTTAACACAGTGTATAAATGCTTAAAATCCCTATATATACCGGAATGGTTCGAACTGAGTGAATCCTAAACAAAAACTATCATGTATGCAAAGCGGTGTCATTTTATACACGCGAAAAGTGGAAGAAAATCCCCCCTATTGGTTGTCGACTTAATGCCACTTTTCAAAATACGGGGTTTATACAGGGGTCAAAATGTCGCCATTGTAACTCTAAATTCCTGCTACTTCATGGCTTGATTTCTTTTGTAAGGGGCAAATGAGGGACTAATGAGCGTGGTCCCAAACGGATTTGCTTAACAGACGATAACAACTGAGGGAAAAATGTCGCCAAGAATTAGGGGGACACAAAATTGTCTCCCTATTTTTTTCGTCCCCCAACTGCTACAAAAATAAGTACGATTGTCTCCCAAAGTAGCCTAATAGGTAAATATATATATATATATATTGACATTCACTTGGAAACGCATCACGAATTATCATCAGTACAGGTCACGTTGCTGTCCAATCCGCTGTTTGGCTTTGTGATGTAAACTTGCGCTGTCCGCATAGCATATATTATGGCATGCATATCTACGCTGAGGACGGCATACATAATTAGGTTTACATACCGTAAATAGCTTAATGCGACAACCTGGTATAGTGGAGTTGGACTGTTGTGAGCTGTTTATCTCAATTACACTAACTAAGATAAAAAGCGTCGATGAGTTGTGTTTGCGTTTCCAATATGATTATTCCCAAGGCGAATGCTGTCTGATTACAACTCCAATATAGAGTGGTTTCAGTTATGATTGTCACTCGAGAATTTTGTTACGTAATGCCGGAGGTGCTCAAGGTATAGTCACTAATGGTAATCAGGTTCATGAGTCTATGCGACCTTATACTCCAAAACAAGTAGAAGTATAGAGATTTCACGACAGTCCAGAACTATACTTTCAGTTGAAGTAAGTATGAAAACCGCGCAGGTGAGTATAGTCAAGCTTTCAAATTGTAATATGCAACTTTGCGACTAATGCATAATGTGATGTATTAGGGAGCATCAACTATATGCGGCAGTGATTCTCAACCGCAGATCCGCGTCAACTTTTCAACCCGTTCGTCAAATATATTTCAATTTCATTCTTAATTGCAAAAAGTAAGAAGTTGAAACCTGCTCCAGTAATCAGAGAAATAAAACGAAATATTTCAACTAAACGTATATGAAGAGCTTCTTGGAGGTAGAGAACTTCAATATACAATGGCATAGTATATTCATATTGAAATGAATCCGAATATTTTCGGCTGACACTCGTCAGGGTTATAATCGTCAGCAACTAGTAGAGAATTGAAAAGAACATTGTATATCAACAATCGTATCACAAAACTAAATGTATATGAGAACGCTTTGCGACGTAATATAGAGTTCATGGTCTACTTCGGACTCATCCTGCGTCGCGATTTTGTAAGTGAACGTTAGAACTTAGCGACATTCGAAATCGCATATATTTTAAAACAAACCCAACTGTCAAGACCCAGTTTGTGGTTGTGTCAGGACGTTGCCTTGCAGACACTTCAATAGAACGGCGCCTACCAGGGGTGATATCTAAAAGACGCCAGGAAATTTCTCCTTACATGAAAGTGACACTTCTGTGTTTTGAGATGCATACTTGTGTTGTATTTACATTCTGGCTTTGATTGCTAAAACTTCACCGATCCGTAAACTGGTATGGAGTAAAACCCCCGATCAATATCATCATGAGATGCTGACAGAATTCGTGGCGACTTTCCGCAAAGACAAACCCAGATTTTCGCCTTTAGGAATAATCAATTTCGGCCGACAACGCACAATAGTTTGTTTTGTTAACGAGCGCGAAGCGAAATATTCTTTAATTGGGACGAAGGTAACAATAGTGCGATGTTGTTGATAACCGCCTAATACAAAACGCACGATTTTTCACGCTGACGTAAAATCAATCCATGCTATTCTCGCGAGCGAATTGTAAAAAAAGACGATAAGGCACCGCAACTCACTACACAGCCTTATTGAAGAGTAGAGACAGCAAAATATAATCAATCCGCACGGAATTCCTCACCAATGATGTATGACCAGTGACCACCCGTCGAGGCCCGCTGAAGAGCTTTCTATTTACACGATAACTTGAATTCGGTCAACAAAGAGGCCTGAATGTACTCACGAAGTTTGTCTTTCAATTTTGACAATCACTCTCCAATACAAGGTACACATTGCAGTGGCCGGCAAGTAAAAAGCCCCGACCGCGGTTATGATCGTGACGGCTGCGCTGTTCTCCATGAACGGGATGCTGCAAGTCCCTTGCTTCGATGGCTCCGTGTAATTTTGCGCGACCATATCCCAAAGCAGGATAGGCGGCGCCCACAGTAGAAACGAGATCGTCCATGCCATGCATATGATCACTACCGCCATACATGTGGTGCACAGTTTTCGGTACTTCACGGGACAGTTGATTGCCATGTACCTGCCGAGTGCATTTATGAAAAGTTATCAAGTTACAAAGCCTATACTTATGCAATTGAACATGCACATATTACATAGATATTATATACATAGATATTGACCTATGAACTTCGAAACATTTTCGCGCTTCGCGCGGCTAGTGGCCCGCGATTAGCATGATTATATAATGTGAATAACGGAATTGATGACCTAATGGTCGTATCGTTGTCCGCGATGCCATGGAAATTGTTTTTCTTACTGTTGGCTATCAACTTTGGTCAGTCTCAAAGTACAATAGAACCGGATCCACGACCTCCATGCAACGCTTCAGTCAATAAACCCTTTTTACAAATTGTATACAATTATAGTACTTATAGCATGGAGCATACCAAGTGAATAGATTTACAGCAACTTACTTATACAACCCGTGCCTCATATCGTTTTAGTAAGTTATAAATGGGATATAACCACTTTTAACTGGCTTGGAAAAGTCACGCCAATATGCATATACAACATCTGCATCTTCAGATGTTAGATCACAAACAGAGACATATTTGGTGACTCAAAATTGACTCGAAATCGCAATATTTGACTTGATATGACTTGACTTGAGTCACTATTTGCGTTGAATCGAGCGTAGTGACTTGCAGAAAGAACTATGCAAGTTTTCCGTCCCACAGATCTTCGGAACATCAACTTCCAGATTCACAGCATGCCAGATAAAATCCAATCGTCGCCTCCAAAGTTGGCATCTGATTATTAATCGTATGTCAAGCACGCACCGACGATATGAAGCTTGATAGAAATCGATACGGGACGTGATTAATTCGATGCATTCTAGGCGAACTGTCAAGATCTAACTAAAGGTTAAGGTTAAGCTATGACACCTAAACTCGCTGATGGCGTGTGTCAAACACTCAGAAGGTTTTATCGCACATAGCAGTTATAAGTCTGGAATGACTATGCCCATAACGAAATCTCTAATTGCCCAGACAGAATTTTTAAGTATAGATTGAGTTCACGCGGCTGGAACAATGTAGAAATGAAGTGGAAAACATCGGTAAGTAAAAGGCTGGAATGAGCTGTGTCGAGTCAAATATATATATATGCATACAGTCAACTAATCCTAACTATGACCTAATCAAATTAACTAATATCCGATACTAGCGAAAGTACACCTCAATTTGCATCGCAATACAGATACACACGATAGCCGTCACTCCACATATATAATAACTAGGGATGGTGCGAACTTGAAATAGCAGATATTAGGAAATATAAGATCTGTCAATCCCGAAACATAGGCATACACATATTGAAGTTCGTTGTGCTCACACGAACTTTTCTAGGTTTCACACAACCCCTAACATTAACCACACAAACGCCTGTTGTATGGAGTTGGCTGAACGGAACTAATTCCCTCAAAAGACATTGAGAATAACGAAGCAATACGTGGGGATTTGTGGAATACACTGTATTGAAAGTCACTATAGAGAACCCACGAGAGAACAAAAAATGTAGAAATCTGTGTAATCTGTATGATATAGGTTCATTAGATTATGCGTGTGAAATTATGCATATTCAAGGTCTAATTTTCCGCGCAAAAGTTCCCTTGCCCAGGACACCAGTCAATCTCATTTTCATAGGTTTATGAGTGCAATTGAAAATTTATTCGCATACTATCGTAAATACGATAAAGAAATGCATGAGCCTGTCTATTCGTTATATGGGGCATTCGCTCACCCTATCATTAACGCTAATTGCCACGTTCGAGCACGATTCTTCAAAGTATTACAAAACGTCAGGGTTGTAAGTTTCGTGTTGCATTAAGGTCGACATTCCTGCCGCTCAACACGATACATTATTAATGACGGGACGCTATTCTTGGAAGAAAGTGTACGTTGCTCCAGGAATGAATGTGCATGACAAACATATTTGAAAATCAACGGGGTTTATTTGGGGAGTCGCAGGAGAATTGGTATGACAACATTTTCGACACATGTATATATCGGGTGGTATTTAGCCATCCTTGTGATATTTCAGCCCCCAATAACACGGATAGTCTGTAATCAAAACGCAGTATTCACAATACCACCGTATAGTCCACAAGCACAATCGTGTGGACGAGTCCCTGAACGACGCAGGAATTGCGAATGTAATCGGATATCAAATGTATATTAAAGTAAGGCTCATTGCTGGAATTGTTGCGATCAATAAAACTCACGTGTTAAATGATATCTACGGACTTAACCTATACCGAACGGCAGAGTTTGTTCGAGTCAATAAATTATTATCATTGGAAATACATAAAACATGGAATTGTATTCTATATCTAATATCACGTAGATTTCATCAACTACATATGATATGGATATCAAATTGGGATACATATGTTGGAATTTGTTTCGCAAATTATTATCGCATTGCGGGAAAGTTCCCTCTCGTTTTGTATGTCAGATTACCGAATTGAAGCTCTGCTTTGACCACCAAGTCCCTGAACTGTGGGCCTCCATTGCATATCGCTCGTACCGTTACAGTGATAGTATGGTTATGGTAGGCAGGGATTTCAAGAGTTCTAGATATCCCCGATATTTCAAGAGCTTCTTGGAGGTACAGAACTTCAATTGTATATCCCGGATAGCAGGTATGAAACATTTCATCATAGATTACGACCAAGAGTCCGCTACACTACACTATCAAATGCTCTCAATGCAATAATATCAATGAAAAACGAAGGTTAGCCCAAATGTGATTCCGTGACCTGTGGTGTTGGTATTCATTGTTTATGCAATTATTACGCTGCCCTATATTGCACCCGATATTGTGGGTATGTTCATTCCTTATTTGCAGAGATGCTGTTAAGTTGCACGTTTCGTTAATATTAAATTAGTATTGGAATCAGCATTCTGCTCAGGACATGGACTAAAACTAGGTTACTTTGCCAGCCAATGTTTTATGATCTAGTCTAGCTTCGGTCATAGTTTGATCAGAAGAAATTGAACAAAATGATGTTTGAATTAGGGCTGTATTTAATTCCTTATATCGACCGCTCAAAGAATGAAAAGTGTGACATTATTTGCTTTCGTAAAACCTGTTGTGTTTCTACCATTAATATAAGTATTGTCTCGGAACTTGACCAAATAAAATACGCAATGGAAGGTATCAAGGGCAATCCCAGCAGCTGCATGACTCGAATAGGTATAACAGATTTCGATGGCATTCCATCGAATGATGAAATTGGACTTTTCGCATACCTGTCGACGCAGATACCCAGTAGATTCATCACGGACGTGTTGCTCACGATGTAGTCAACGGTAAGCCACGTTTTGCACATACCGCTTCCCATCGTCCACTCTTCTGTTACGTTGTAAACGGCAAACATATTCATCGAAAATATCCCTGTTGTATCGAATGAGTTTGTCAAGACTGCCGGGATAGCGCAGCAGCAGATGCACACCACGGTACACTGCTATAACAACTCTCGACCCAACTGGAAATGGTAAGTCACGGCTACTGAACTACTTTTGAAGAGCTTCTTCGAGGTACAGAACTTCAATATACAATTGAATAGTATATTCATATTGAAATAAACCCGAATATTTCGGCTGACACTCGTCAGGGGTAATCGTCAGCAACTAGTAGAGAATTGGAAAGGACATAGTATATCAGCAATCGTATAGCCGAAAATATGCGGGTTTATTTCAATATGAATATACTATTGCCAGACCAGATACAGATACACCAGACCAGATACATGATGACCAGATACAAAAGTTCAAAATTTGCTTAGGTCCGTTATAACTTTCATGAAATCATTTACAGTCGCACAAATGTAATACGGTATAACGAAGCGGTATTAACAAAAATAAAAAGCCAAACGTATTTATTGGAACAATATAGTCATAGTTAGTCGAAGAATGGGCATTTAAAAAAATTCCTACTGTAGATCCTTAAATATTGGTTCTGAAGTGATGAGGGTTTTTACTGGTCACACAGATGCGACATCTATTCCTTAACAGAGTTCATGTTTGAAAACGTCAACTCGCACCTGTAAGTACACTCAACCATAGTAAGAATTTCCAATGGTACTTAGCGAAGAGGAGGGTAATTACTTGAAATCCTATACCCATGACCAAACGTCTCCGATGGATTCAACACGCATTGCGGCCACGGTCAGATAGTTGAGTACCCCTGTTTTAGCGTGATAGGGAATTGGTGGATTTGACAGAATGAGACTATTTATGGGAAATTGAAACCGGAGTAAATGAGCGAAGCGGTTGTTTCCATTTTTCATTGATAACGACGAACGATTTACGAACGATGACTGGTTTCTTATTTGGATTCGGCTTTGATAACGTCACGAAACGAATTTATGATCTTGGTTTCAAACTGAAATCAGGGAGAGGATTTAGGAAAATCGCTCATTTCCTCCTCGGTACTAATTTCCCAAGAACAAATGAGCATTAAGCAATGAATGACGATAAGAAAGGAGGAAGGAAAGCAGTTCATTTCAATGACAATAATGGCCGACTTTATCTATAAAATATTCATTCTAACTACAATCCATGCTTACAGATAAAATTTCGAGTCTACTCCATTTACACAATTATTGCCCGCTGCACGAACATGAAATTTAGCCATATCGAATAATGCTTCTCGTAACTTAACTTACGTATAACTACAACCCACATAAAAGAGAAAGCGGTCTATTGTCCTAGGCTCCATCGGTGCGCTTGTACAATGGAGATGCGAGGCAATTTTGAGGTTATGGAGTCGGTAATGCCCTTTATCCCCGCACAATCTCGTTTAGCTGAGCGCAAAACGGGGAAGCTGCGGGTAGCAGTTTTATTACCAAGTCTTTGGTCTTACCCGGCCGAGGATTGCAATCACGACCTGCTCTGCCATCACGCGATCTCGTCGGTCAACGGGGAGGGGTGGGTGAAGTTGCTATTTGTTTTGAAGGACCAATGGAATTGTGCACCTCGTCATTGGACACGTTGATTTTATCGGGCCATATGGACTTCGAGGATTTCGATTATCGGATTTGCAACGCTGGGGTTCCTCCGTAATTAATATTAATATCGTGAGCTGAGCAATTTAATTAATGTCGAGAAGCACCGATAAATAAAAATGAATTGCGGAAGCTTACTACGAAATGCTTGCCAGTCGTATGCATAATTGAAGTAGAGTAATCTGTTGCGTTAGTCATGCGGATTAGGTTGACAACGTGACAATGTTCCATATTAGCGAATCGATACCGATACGATGCTCAGTATTTGAGCGGATATGGGACCGGAGGCTGGGCAAATACTTGGCACCGTAACCCGTAGGTACATTTAACTATAATTCAATTTTTGATATAGCATGTTTGAAACTCTCTACTGTAGTTCGACGAGTTGATATATTCATACGTAACTTAATTTACGCTCGCTATGTCGCTTAAACGACATCTTCTTGTAGACACTTTCGTGGAGTAACAAAAATTATGTTTAGGCATAGGCTGCTCACGCGCACAAAGAGGGTCAGTTTAGCCAAATGTCGCTACAATTGGCGGTTGAAATATTATTAGGTGAACCCAGTCAGTTGGACATTTCGCTCACTCAATGCAGCTTCGATTTTACTGGCTATCGTTCCGACCTAGTTCCCGATGAAAACCCTCTATGCGCCATGATATAGTTGGAGAATTCGCTGACACTGCGACACATACATGATAGTGATCTCGATATTGACAGATAGCTGCAAAAGTATCTCGGTTGGTGTATTTCGGGTGTTTTGTAAACGGACGATGACTGACAATTTTACTCAATGACAAGCGTACAATGATAAAATCTGAAAAAAGGAATAGCTATGCATTTGACACCTCTCGAAGCATTCGTTGTATTGTCTTCGAATATTTGCGGCAACAAAGCGGGTGTGCGAAGACCAGAGGTCGGCAGCAACGAATTACTTCTACTTCTTTTCGGAGTATTCAAGTATGTTTTGCCTACTTTCACTGCCTAACCAAGTGGTTATGATTTTAGACTATTTCCATTTCTACTTAAGAGTTTTCAGTTTTGTCGGCCAAACTAATTCTAGAATACGTACTCTTTACTTACATGGAAATGGCTACTTCTACTTCTACATTTAGAACTAGTTTGATCATATCTGGTCAAACCATGGAGTTGAATGGAGAGCCAGAATCGCGCATATGGTGAACCATTGATTTAGATTTGACAGTACCATTCATGACAGGTGTCACTCGTTTCGCCTCACGACAGGAATACTTGATGGAGTCCGCTACACCCGCTTAGTAAATGTTGTCGGCAGCATATGAGTAACATATTCTTAATAGTTTTTAGTCCCTAGGGTGTTTTTATCTGCTCCGTGTTACTAGCTTCGATTTTTCGAAGTTCGTTAGGATGATGCAAGGGGACAAGCCTTCAGTTTCATGGGTTGAGTATCAAAATCTCGTTATAAATATTAACCATCATCGCTTCATCATTACCAACACTCCAATGTCGCATCTGGGAACGACAGTTATAATAGAACGCCAAATACAAACATAAACGCAGCATTTTTTCAGTTTTTAGAAGTCCTAAAGAATATCCATATCATTGTATGATAAGAGTCATTTTCCTACCAGCTACTCATCGCGGTCGTCCGGTAATAAATGACGAATCAAAACGAATAGCGATGACTTACCGATTATGAAATCACTGATGGCGAGATTTAGAATCAAGTAATTGCTGAAGGTCCGTAAGCTTCGGTTGGTTATGAAGGCTAAGATGACGAAGAAATTTCCAAACACGGTCATCAGGCTGCATATTCCCGCTGTCAAGCTGATTGCAATAATACTGGCCAGAGTGGAATGCAACGTGCCTGACGGAGCGGCGTGATCGGTTGATAAGGCGGTACTGTTCATTGCCCGTATCTTCGCGTTCCACCGTTAGTAGATTTCTTCTTACATCTCCGACACTTTCTCCCAGTCCAACGCAATAACTCGTAACTCATAGGGCGCTTTCCTTATAATCCTATTTAGAACATAACGTGGAAATCGCATACCTAAAAACGCATCATATAACAAACGTTGATGTTATGCTCGTGAACTGCTATGACCGTGTACTCCAGTGACAGCAACGACTTCACGTAGTGGCTGTGTAGTAGGTTATAAAGGCGACGAAGGCGCCTAATTCTAAATACGCTAATAAAGGATATTATCAAATCCATCCTTCGAAGGTAATATTCTGCTAGAAATCGATTCATGTTTGCGTAAGGTATTATAACGATTTGTAGGCTAACGTCAGTCACATAAACATGAGACCTTTCCCTAATTCTTTCTGTGTAAGAGGTATGTTCTCTCATTCCGTTAACAAACGACGTTATTCGCGATTCCATAGTCTCTCTCGATCTGTGGAATACATTTATGACATGTTAGCTCAGGCGACTATAGCGATTTAATTTACTTCATCCATATATTTGTTTCCCCTGCAACCTATGCATTAGAACTACGTATGACTTGTGCGTAAGATTACGAAATGTATGACAACGAGGCACGAAGGGCGAGCATGTTATGTTTCCAATTTCCGTTTGATTAACAGTCATTGTGAAGTGCATGCAATGCAGCTACTACGTGCAGTTAAGTCAATTTGGAGTACTTCGTCTACTGTTGGTACCTTATATTTAAGGCATCAAGCTGTCAGTGATATTATCCTGCTGCAACTTCACTATTAACATTGGAAATATAGCCTACTTACAAAAATGTTGGAGCGAGTAAAGGTGCCGACGCTGCGGATGCCGATGAATAATTACGCGACCGTTAACACGTGATTCAAAAACTAAGCGTTGTCGGCCGTCACGATGCAATTCGAATTTAGGAATTGGTCCGCAACCGGGCCAAAACAGAATAAATAGCAAAACTTCCACGGAAGTTCTTGAAAATGTCAAACGCACTTCGAGAGAGATTCTGTCAGGTATTCACCAACTTCACAATCGCTCCCTATCATTGAGCTCATACTTGTGCAAGTGACTGGCATTGATTGTAGGTCACTACTATCGATGTTACTATGGAACGAAAAGTTTGATTGGTTTTGTGGTTCTTGTGGTGTTTTCCAACAGCTTGCCATCTGATAGCGCCGCCGTGCATTTCCTTTCACGTTTTGTCATTATGAGCTATGTCGTTGCTATTTTTATTTATTCTACATTTGCAAGTTTAGTAATCGGCAAAAACGTATAGAATTCTTTGAAGTCGGCATTATCTACCTTTGAGAAACTATCGAGGAAGGAGACGGGTGGCGACTGGTGATAGCATGCTCACAACTAGCGACTACGGATATTGTGAACCTCTGAAAGGTTCAGGTTCGTGTGAACGCGAACCTTTTTGAAAGGTTCTGTGTGAACGCGAACGTGTAATGTGTGTGTGTGTGTGACAATGTATTCGGAGTCTGAGTATTTCTACGTTGATATTGAGCAGAGTGTAAAACCGGTTTCTATATACTTGTGCCGATATTGCTCCATTACCAAGTCATAAAGCAGTGGTGAACACCCCAATCGCACGGATCTGGATTTAGAATACAGTTAACATATGACCCCGCACGCTTGCTAGATTTTTTTTACATCAGACATCGATATCAATCTCATTGATTGGTTGAATAAGTATCATTCGCTCACTACATGATGTGTATTTCGCTCTTGATGTTGTGTGATTGCGGGTCAAGCTCACGTCAGAGAGTCATTAAATATTCACAAATGGAAAGCTAGATATTTCGAGAAAACTTTTGTAACAAAGCCAGTAAAATTTTTGAGATTGTCAAGGTGCATGCTCATTTAGTGTTGATTTTTTGATGCTGCCCTGCCATCGCCGTGCATAGAGTGACCCACAGTAAAGTGTAATATATTTCAACCAAAGATGTTATAATGAAGCGAAAACTGTAATATACGAAAAAGGATTACAGTGCAGAACCTCCCAAGGTTCGTTTGTGAACGTGAACCTCTAAATTTCAGAGGTTCACACCATCCCTACAAGCGACGCCAAAAGCTGTCTCGGGAGGCTTTTGTGCCGGATAAAGGCGCCACCCTGTGTATGAGATGGGGCGTTCTGCTTCTACAATTATAAACGGGCATGCACAATTGCACAAGACGCAAGATATATTTCGCAAGAAAATAGTGATAGTGCAGAGCACCATACGGACTATCCGCGATACGAAATCCCCTAGTATAGTCAATGTCGTTGTGAAAAGTCAAAAGTCATTGACGTTTTGGGGTTCTTACGGCTGTCCGATGGCATGCGGCCCTACGCTAATGACGCAATAAAAAGCGGCCACGAATAGAAAAAGGGGTACCCTGGTTATAGATAGATATAAGATTTAAAAACTCAATCAACCACTAAGAATTACAGAGTGCGTTATCAATGAATTTCACGAGTGTGGGGTGCACAAAGCACAGTTAAAATGAACAAAATGAATAAATGAAAAATGATAACACGATGTTGTTGAGTAAATGGTGAAGTTAATCTCCATTTTTCAATGTAACTTGTAATGTTCCATGCGTCTTGAAGATGTTCACAGAGACATGTACAATTCATACACCGCATAAATGCCCGCTCAACTCTGCTAAATCACCAGCAACTTCCTTGGCAACAGGTCATTGCTTAGCGTGGCGGACAAGACGCGCTAGCGAACATGCTTTGTCAACACATCGTCGACCATAGTATTGCTAGTTGCATTGCTGATCTGATCTGAATTTAGCTGACTCGAGCTGGTGAATACGGAAGTTCATTCTACCCTGCTACCACGCAACTATAAAATGTACGGAGAAACTATCAATAAAGTCATGCTTACGTGTCAGGCAGCGGGGTTGCGCAGTCCACTCCAGACACGGTCGTGCGGCGTATGCAATCCTGGGAATCTTTACTTCGACTCATCAACAGCAAATTGTTAATATCATATCTTGTGACATACAATCGCCGGCGGAGAATGAAGCGAGCAGCCAAGTATCGGCTAATCGGAAACTTCCGCGCGTTTCATAATTTCTAATCGACACTAATATGACAATTTCATTATTTGAGGGGGGCTGAGACCTACAGCAATACTGGTTTCTGCACCTGCGCTACGAATATAATCCAAAATATGATCAATAAAATAGTAACTTCACGTATCGCCTGACAGTTTTCACTCATCATTCCCATCACTGTCAAGCGATCCGTGAATTTTAATATAATTACACGTCCGCACGCCTCGTGAGTACGCTGAAAGAGTCGCCTGACGACGGATAAAAAAACAAGTTCGTTGTTGCGCATTCACGCTAACTCTGCAGCGTTCGGCAATGACTAATGGATTAGCAATTATACTCCGCGTCTGGAAGCATATTATTCCTGCCACACGCATTAATTTGGAAAAGTGCATGTGATTCCTTTTCGCAATACATCATACTCATTAGTTCTGCACCGACATCCGGACAGAGATGTGTAAGCTTTCAAGAGTCGCGTGTAACCTAAAGGGCGGGAACATGCGGTGAACAAAGATGGCAATGAAAGCAAAGCCATACTGCACGCGGCGTGGCGTCATTTCGTCTACAGTTGCGAAAATCGCATGCTCTACGACAAATAATCCCTTTACAGTATCACTGTGTCACATCAATATTAAATTCCTACCTTCAAATGTGATATTAGCAGGGGTGGTCTGCATCGAAGTAGCCCACTTCTACTTTTTAGGAGTACGCGAGCAGGTCTTGCGTATTCACACCGCCGATTCAAGCGGTTATGTTTTTAGACTACTCATACTTCTACTTTCCAGAGTTTTGTACGAATAACTACTTTTTATACTTTGGATATTGCAAATTAGATATGGGACATGGTTCCAGCGCATTTATTAGTATAAATGTCATAACGACCAGGTAAAATAGACCCTGTAACACAGGAACGGAATGTTTTTTCGAAAATCCTACGAATTTCTATTGTCGTTTGCGTTAGTGGTGTAAATGAATCTCGCAATTTTGAAAATAGCAACCTTTGATCGGTAACTAAAAGTATGCGATGCCGCGAACAAATCTACTTTTAGAAGCCACAAACTTTAATACTCTTCAAATCTTTTTCCACCACTTGAAGTATTTTTGACATGTCGTGGGCATCGCTGATTCTACTACACTTCTGCTTGAGCAGCAAAGAGCACAACTTTTAACACCTCTGCTGTTTTCATATTAGCCTTCTGAGACGCAGCGAGCTTAACGATGAAATCTTGCGTCAATCGTTCGATCCCAGGATGGGTTTGAAAGTGGGCATTCGCATTCCCTGTCATACTGACGCGTGGGAGACTTTCCCACATCGAAAAGCGTTATTCACGTTGCGCGATCACTTCTGAATGCGTTCACCATGACTCCTGTTCCATTTAGATGCATAGAAGCATAGAAACAATGCCGATCATCGATTATTGGTACGATTATTGTGCCAATATGTTCGCACCGGTAGTCATTTTACTTAGATTCCAACTCATTTTTGATAAAAAGAATCAGTTTCCAACGTTGTATTGCATATAACAATTGAATCATCTAACATCGTATTACTAGGCTACAAACTGTATTGTATTTTCATTGTAATTATTGTCGAATAGGCTGTCCGTCTGTCTGTTTGTCTGTCCACTCGCATACACGAAGACTGCAGTTTCATGCGAGTATGCTAACTGAAATCTCAGAATGCGTTGAGAATAACAGTTGAAAGAACACAAGTGCTTAATAAGTAAAAGTGGCATTTTAAATGCAAGAGTAATTGAAGACTTGAAAAGAAATGTTCATGATATATGATCAGTGATCACCTAGTTAGGATATCGCTTTAAGACAGGGCCGGCCAACCCGTGGCCCGCGAGAAGGTTTTGAGTGGCCCGTGAGGTAATTTCCGAAATTTATAATACCATTAAAAATGGATTGCACTGATTGTGAACTTGCAAGGCCAACCAAAAATTTGATTAGTCTGGCCGCAACACTTGAGATGTGATGACTAACATATCAGTTACGACACATTGACAGATCCATCAGTCATTCACATATTGGTATATCTTCGTACGCTACAATAAAGCAGAATAATTTGCGATAGATTAATCAAAGGTAAAAATTATGTTGTCACTCGATTTCTTGTTTTTAATATTGTTGCCCTTTTTTGAAAATGGAATAACACCTCAGATTGAGTCTAACTATATTCGCGATTACGAGATAAAGTGTCGTTCAACATATGCGACCTTGCATTTGCGCTGCAGTAAGACCGTCGACTATGAAACCTAGGCACCAAATGATTGACGCATGTTGGTCGCAGCTTTCGATATTGATATGTCCATGCCCAGTCCTCGCAAACTTAGCCCAGCGATATACAGCAGGCCCGCAATATAGTCAAGTGACAATATTATTGACCTATAAAGTTCAAAAATTTTTCGCGCTTGGCGCGGATAGTGGCCCGCGCAAAAATTCGTCAATCGAATGTGGCCCTTTGGCTGAAAAGGTTGGCCAGCCCTGCTTTAAGATAAACCGCATCGGGCATGTCCAGTGTCGAACAATAATGGGTCGCAATGCCATGACGCTCGGTCATTACCGCATTACTGCGAAGTGCGAATGCCTGCATCGGAATGAGTAAGAAGGAACAACAAAGTTGACTATGACCTGGGTTTTTCCTTGTACATCGGCCTATAGCCCATTTACAGACTGCCACTATAGTCGCAATTTTTCGGTGACTCGACTCGACTCGAATCATTTTCGATAATATGACTTAGATATAACCTTTCTCGATTGTAGGGCCTTTGACCCGTGTGAATAGAATGTGAATGTGAGAAAATGGTTATATTCTGCATGCAAGGCATTCGATATCACCCAAGAGTTGTAATATGTGAGTCTAACATGACTTTGACTTGATAATGAACAGGGAACACAATGACTCGACTCTTTGCACCCTGACTACGACTCGGATTAGACTTGGTAGTGAATTGAAAATGACTCGACTTGACTCAAGTCAAAACTATAAAAGTGAGGCTGACTTGTGACTCAGAATTTCTACAATCCTTAGTTGCGGTTCGTGTTATGGTTTCGACCCAATTGTTTCAGATAGAACTTACCAATTTGTCGCTCGAATTAACTTTATTCCTGTCACTAAAATGAGCTGTAATTCAACCAAATAAAATGGCATTTTCAATGTATCACTACCTCCGCGCATCAGTAGGTTTCCGGATTAAGTCGCTGCTGACGTTCGATACAGGGTTTGGTGAATTCAGGATATAATCAAGTTTTGATTACACGCACTTACGTCAAACACAGGCAGCACCCAGACGTGGCAATATCGAGCGAATTACCGATTCGAAAATCGATGGCGTGTCGACTCGGAGTGGTAATGAAGGAAAATTGGAATAATATAAAATTGGTGAATTTGAAGCAACGATTAGGTGCGATAAATCATTTTTAACGAGGCCATGTCATGCATCTTCCAATATATATTAAAACCTCTCGTCAAAATAGTCGGTCTCAAGAAGAAGTAGAAGTAACGTAATAATTTCTAGTCAATTACGAGTAGAAGTAGAGAGAGATGTCAAAACTACTTTAATTTGAGGTCGAAAAAGAAGTTCTTTAAAGTACTCAAGTAATTAGTTACAATAAGTAGATTTGTTCGAGGGGTCGCACGACTTTGTTAGTTAATCGGAGGTGGCTATTTTAGAAAGTACAAGATACATATTTCGGCCAAACGCCAAATACCCAGTGACAATACATATTGGTGCAGAATCTTCGAAAATATAGTTCTAGATATCCCTGATTTCACATTGACGTCAAGACAATTTCACCCATAAAAGCAATGTAACCCTATCCCAAAACTACCCTCTCCTTTACATAGCCCAAAATGTATAAATTCAGCAGTTCTGCAAGAAATATTGTCAAGCGAAAATGCATAACCAAATGAGCACGTAGTGCAAGTAGCCTATGCAAAGTCTACTTCACTACTCCGCGGAAAAATACTTCATTATTGACTAGGCTTACCATATTTTGGAAATCTAAAAAGAGGACACTTTTTCAGAAATTTGAGACTTGCAAAACCGGAGAAGAATTCTCAAAAACCGGTGAATTTTTCCCACTTTGTGATGGGTTGACTAAAAAAAAAGGTCATCTTTACCGCTCAGAGCTCAAAATACCGTTTTTCTTTTCGCATTGCTAAGTGGATGACTAAAAAACAAAAAAATAAAAAAAAAGGTCATCTTTCCGCCCAGAGCTAAAATCACCGTTTTTCACTCCGAAATACCCGCCGAAGCGTCACTTCTGTGCTTATTTACGGCGTATCACCCGCAATTTGCTCTAAATCTGACCTAAATTTTCAAAAAAGAGGACAAAATCTCAAAAAATAGGACAAACGGGCGTCCTCCGAGGACACTTTTAAAAAAGTCAAAAAAGAGGACAAATCCTCTTAAAAGAGGACGTATGGTAACCCTATTATTGACTAACTCGAGTCACAATCCACTCGTGGGTCGCAAAGCCATTGAATATGGGTCGCGGCCACATTATTGTATGTTCAGCATTGAATTCATTACAGCTCATGCATGACTGGGTCACTAAAGGGTGCTCGGCCCAGTGCGGCTGTAGCAGACATCATCTTATCAGTTATCCTAGCCTCAACAACACTAAATCTTCACTTAACTTGAAAAGGTATGCGAAATTCCAGCGGACCAGTAACGAACTATACTCGCGGACCACGGGTTACTGACCATTAGTATAGCGCATTTATATTGGACTAACTGAACACCATATATGATATATCGGGTCCACGTTAAAGCAAACGTGAACATTTATTGATTTGTCAACGTTACAGCTACCAAGAAAGATAAATCGTACCAGTAACTTATCAGAATCTACTTAATATGCCACACGATTATCACAAGAATAAATATTTTACTGAAAGTGAATGGAAAACATATCATTCTACCATTGCAATACTCTGATGAAGTCGAAATGTCACAAAGGAGATTAGCATAAGCATAAGGCGACATACAAGCGAATAAATGGATCGGTTGCGATATCACCACTATAATTCATATCGGCTATAGCAGAGGGTCTTTGGGTCGCAAAGAATATAAATTTGGGTCGCTTAATATTGATATGTCCGGTCGTCGAATGGTCGGCACCGAATAGTCCCGTCCTTGTAATCTGAGGCATGCAGTACAAATGCAAATGCTGGAAATATTGTACAACAATTTGAAAACGCGTGCGTCACACACGTTTCATAAAACTGCGTTGCGTACAAGTGGTTGTGTGCACCTTCTCTATTCCATACAAGCCCGCAATAACGTAGCATACTAACATTAAAATGCATTCATTTCGATGGATGGGTCGCGAGATGCCTGTAAAACTCTGATTTGGGCTGTGGTCTGAAATGTATGTAAACTGCTGGACTGTAACGTCAATCATGTTAACAAACTCATCCGCTTTCCTGATAATACTGACACTGCAGTGTGTACGCCAACTTCCTTTTTCTGCATAAGTTGCAGTCCAGATCGTTGAATAGCTAACATCCTATAATCGTATCTCCTTACAAATTTAATACAACACAAACAACAGATACTCTATCTGGCTATAACATGCTAGTATGAATTGGAGTGTTGAATGTTGCTAGTGCAAAAATGCGTATATATTATAATTAAATCCTCGCCTGTTCACTGAAATAATCTGCCCGCCTGTCTGTTAGCATCATTCGACTACCGTAGCTATAAGACAGCGTAGGATCAGGTAACAAATATCAGCTGAGCCTGCCGCTTCCGTCTTACGATCTATTACAGCCGCTGTGCATCGGCTGACAGAGTTCTGCGTTGTTTGCTATCGCCACAATGAAGATGTAAATCTGAAATTCCCAATATGTGTCGATAATATTGATACTACTGTTCAGTGCAAAGTGTACACTGCACAGTGTTGTATTAACAGGCAGTATTGGAATTAGCGTTTCTTTCTCCCACAAATTTTAATTCCCCGGCAGCAGCATCGAAGTCACGCTCTGTTATTTAATATCTAATACTATCCACGTGCTTGATAATCCAATCGGCCCGGTCAAATCAATTGATTCAATCGGAGTAATTAGTATAGGGCTGGGCAAAATCGAGTACCCGAGTGATTCGATTCTGAATCACATGTTAGGCCTATGCTTCGAGTCGAGCATTCGAGTATCACTCATTATGACGTCACAGAAAAATGTAATATGTCAAGGTTCAAATATGTACCTTTTGTGCCACCACAAAGAATATAATGCCTGTTATCCATCACATTTAAGATACTTTGGTATTTCTTCGACCCTACCGATTTCATTTCACTTTATGACAATGTTGTGGGAGGATCATGACTTCGGAAAATGTTGTTCCAGTAACGGTCGTAGCTTTGTGCTATGTTTCGTGTGCTGCAATACGGGCAATCAAGGTTTCAAGGCTTCCACAGTGGAAATAGTATCGAAACCCTAATTCTCGTTGATAAAATATCTTTTAGTAGCGAGAAGCGTCTAATTTGAGTACTCGGAATAATCGTCTTTTGCTACTCGACTCGAATCATCAGAATTATTACTCGATTCAGATTCGAGTACTCGAATCATTGTGCCCAGCCCTAGTAATTAGACCTGTATTCAGGAAAAATATCATCAAGTAATTGCATGTATGTTTAAATCCACAATTTACACGACATCATCTGAGTCTTTCATGCCTACATTTATTGCGGGTTTTCTTTAACTAAATATCATTGGTCCGACCCGCAAATTTACATTAGTATCGGAATTCAAAAAGGACTTGACTTATTTATTGATGATATTTGTTTTTGGGTTGAACCAAATAGCAGTCGTAAGAAACTTTTCAGCTGCGTGTGACGATCGTGGTCAAACTATATTACAAAGGTAATAGTAATGATACTGTCATTAGACACCGTTCTGTAAATGCAAACCTCTCATCGACAGTGTACGTAGTACATTACAGTCATAAACTACTTCTAAACAGGTGCAAATACATAACGGTTGTCGTGAAATGGCGAAGCATCACAATTATCGTGTTCGATGTCAAGTTTGTCGTGCAATTTGACGAATGCTATCATGAATAACGATGGTGAAAACCTCTGCATGTGTTGAAGTAAATAGCAGGCAAAGACATTCTGATATATCATGAGGGTATTCGTTAATAGTTTCCGCAAATAGAGCAGTGTATCTCAAACAGTACGAAACAGTTAATTCAATTTAAATGATAACGTTCTTAGCCAACTTGTAAGTCAAAAGAAACGATTCGTCTTCTCAAATCTAGATAACGTCCAATCATTCTTCGCTACACTCCGACTGATATCTTATTGCGCATTTGCCTTGAGCAGACAAATTCATAAAAAATCATTTTGTCTTCAACAATTGAAGACATCATCAGATACTATTACGCTAGAATGCAAATGACTGGGCAGTGGGCACAATGATTCGAGCACTCGAATCCGAACCCGAATCGAGTATTAATGGTATTGATTCGAAACGGATTGTGATAGTCGATTCTTTTGAGTACTGAACTGATATGTCTCTTTCTACTATGAGAGTCATATCTTCATCGAGAATTATATAGTTTCGATACTATTTCCAACTGTCGAAACCTTGAAATATCGTTTGGTCGCATCGCAGCATCCAAAGTGATGTAGTAAAAAGCTATACGAGACTAGTGGAAATGACATTTCTGTGTATTTGTAATGGGTGTGGTTAAAAACGTAACAAGTGGTGTGGTGTGGAATTGGCATTATTGCCATTGTGGTCGCATCAAGGATACTCATTTGAAAGTTCTACCTACATCATTCATACTGATGTGACGTCAAGATGAGTGAGACTCGATTGGACTTGACGCCTAATGCTGGATTCAGAATTGAATCATTCGGGTGCTCGATTTGACAAGTCCTACATGCAAGTCGATGCAAGGGAATCACCCGTCGCTATTGACAAAAAAGAATTGTGTGGATTATGCATATTTTATGTCTTCTTACCTTATCATCGATCTACTCGCGGTTACAAGCCGCTTAGATTATTGGTTCGGAACTACCATTTATAACAAAAATATTTCGTTACTATGCTGGTCGCTGCCAGTGACCAGCTCTTCTGGAAAACGCTTCCTGGATAATATACTTCAAGCACGAAACACGTGACCAATCAGCAATCGTGAAGAATGCTCAGTAGGCGCTAATCCACACACCGTTAAGTTTTGGCATCTGGTGCGGAAAATAGCCACCACACGCGCCATAAATAAGATGTGGACTCGAACTGAAGTTGGTATTGTGACAACTGACAAACACTTCGGCAGAAGCCATTTTACTCAGAAACTCACCGTTTTCGAACTATTGCTAAAAGATTTTCACTAATAGCGTGGTGTTATGATCCACAGCGGCAACACCAATTCAGATTGAGTTCTAGGTTCGGGTAAAACCAAGGTCGACTCCGGAATTCCTTCCTTAAGTGTTGGGGGTTTATCTAGGCTCCTCCTCGCCTTCTGGTCAGCGTGAGTGGTGTACCAACAAAGCCAAGAACTGGGCCGTGCTACAAGGCGGCAGATGCGGAATCATAATAAATAATTCGACCTCGTGAGAAAGGCCATTGCAATATTATAAATCTGTGAATACCACAAAACAACGAGCTGCAGCCGAACGATTTTAACAATTTGTACCATCTCTGTGGTATCGAGGTCATGTGCCATCGCCCTAATTATTTGCGTCATTTCTAACAACTGACAAGCATTAATTCACTGTTCGCTGTCTCGACGCGACTTCCGTTTTTTTTCCCATCTCTTGGAAATTACATCGGAAATATGTGATGCGTCACCCATTTGCTTCCACTTGAAGCAACAGCACGCACTTTCATTGCAGCTTAAAAATATATACAGTATACATATATACTTTTACAGTATGTTGGATCACCATACCGACCGAAGTTCGGTTGTAACCTATTCGCTTTTGTTATTATTTAGCTTTCTTATATATGCGCGCTCTTGTAGTAGTCGTTAATTTATCGCGGTATGGGCATGACGTCTTTAGATCTGATAAACGTCACTTTATCCATTGTATTTACCTGGTATGATAATACTAATACTATAAATATTAATGTAACACCGTACCGAAATATAGAAGATTTTCTGGCAATAGTAGACCTAAATTCATAACATTCAAGTTTGTTTTCGATCTTCTTGTACTGCTGGAATTGTGCCTAGAAAACAATGTTTGATGTCCAATGAGTTTCGTTTACTTGTCATTACGTTAGACAGATCTGCAATCGCTACTTATAATTTTGAAAGAGCTCGTTTCACACTTGTAAATATTGTCTTCGAAATCGCCCTTCAACTTGACTGTGATCGTTGCCGCACTACTCTTCTATAATGCATATCTAATTGAGTATCACACGATTATTAATCTGGGGTGGAAAGCGAATTGATTATCACGGAATGCCGAGCAAGCAGTAATTGATATCAATATTTGTGTCTAGTTTGTCGCTTGCAATCCTTCCAAAATGTGCATTCAAATATTTTGTTGGCGACGCGAGGCTATTAGGTGAACTGTTTGTGACATCATACTCACAACGGACTTGTACAAACTACTGGATATTCAAAATGGGCAACTAGAACTGGACTAAAATTATTGAAATTCAAAAATCCTGCAACTAACTAACTCAACAACAACTAAATATAGGCCTATTCAATTCTCAAGCATTCTCAATCACTCATAAATTTTAATTGGACCGTCTTTCCACATGCGTAAGAATAAATATTGGAGTTTGATGTTAGAGTTTCAAATGGGCGGACTTTCGATCCCCAAAACCAACAACCTCGCTACGCCATTGTTAGAAGTGATGATTCTGAGCTATAGCAATGGCTTCAAGAACACCACGCAACAGAACACCAGTATCACGATTCACGCGACCCGACGGCACGAGTTTCGAGCTTTCTGCAACTAAAGTTATTGAAATGCGCGACTTCAACTAAAACTAGAACTACTAAAAAAACAATAGTTAGTTGACCGTCAACTAGTTTGTTATTTTGTTTGCAAGTGTGACTCACGATTAAGTACTGAAGTACAGGCGGACTTAGTGAATTTCCTGTCCTGTCTCTGATCCTGCTTCCTGTAAACAACTTCTAAATCGATTCAGCTCGGATACCGGATTCTTGAGTCGATCATGACTCCGATGAAAAAATAAACCTCCGATAAATCACGCTTACCCAAAAAATACACCACAAAAATCAAGTAAATCGAGGCAATCTGATTGCCATGCGGCAGCTTTGGGAGCTGTCGCGCCGACACGACTCTCTCGTTTTATACAAAGAGAAAAAGTATTCGAATATGATTCTGGTAGTACATTAGACTTTGCAACATTGCCACATTTATTCGACTCGAAACTTTTCGGCTGACTCTCATCAGGAGAAAACGTCTATGAATGAAGTAAACCAAATTGGAAAGAATTTTGTTGTTACGATGTCATACTGACAAGTATACAGACCCGCGAACGGCATATGACGATTAACGCACAGTAACTCTATAACAGACATAAAGTCGCAGAGGTTTAAAAAGAAGCGATCGTAGATACTCAAGTAGAAGTAGAGCTAATGTCGTAAATTTCTACTCCATCACAAGTAGGAGTAACCATGTCCAAGATATGTTAAAACTACTTCGAGTGCACGAAAGTTGAAAATATAGTTCTCAAAATGAATGAAAGTAAGTAGTTTCAAAAGGCATATATTTGGTCAAGGGGTTGCCTACTCCTAGCATTTAATCGGAATTGACTACTTTTGAAATTGTGAGATTTATCTTGGCAAGTAATACAAAATAACAAATTACGCTAGAAATATAGGTGCTATTTTCGGAAATGAATCAGTTACCTAATTAGCAAAGGGGTTAATTTACCAAGGTGTGAGGACAATTTCTCTTTTAAAGTGATGAGCATGGCTACAATCATGCGTAAAAAAGCTTTAATTCTATTTCATGCGTCGTTATCTCATATAGGGAATGTCTCAGAAACGTAAACACACTAAAATATGATATTTTCATCATGAAATGTATAAGGATCTTATTATGACCAAGATCATGCCGCTATACGTCGCATTCAGCGCATGCGAATCTCTTTTTCAGTTGGCGCATAATCAAGTCACTCTGAATTGATCCATTTATTTTCGTCCGGTAAGCTACTTGTTAAATGGCTATGTTGAGTGACACTAACAGACTGTTTCGTGATAATCTCGTGTACTCAGCTGGTGATGACCGACGCTCTATCATCTCGCACAAGGTACCAAATAATAAGAAGGTCTATCCCGTGCAAGTTTTAACGTGTTATTTTCTATATTTGACGTAGATGAAAAAATGCGTAATATTACTCCGAGGGGAATTTCGGACTAAATGACAAATGACGAATCGATCGTTCCATATTCCACGTGAAGGAGCAAGGCACTATACTGATTACACGATTATTATCTTAGTCATTTTACTATTGTACCTTGCCTGGTGAGAGTGATACCCACAGTCAGTGGAATCGCGATGGTAATAAATTGGACATTCTCATTTTGCTAAATTATATATTTACATTCCAGGAAAGCAGTCATGATATTACCAGTCAATAAAGTCAGAGATTACATATGGTTCAGAATTAAATCAGGTTATTCCATTTCCTATGAAACATCTGCCTAGTAGTGCGGAGCGCATCGACAAATTCTCTGGCCCGGCTCCGGCCGTATTAGTAAAAGTACTCATCCGGCTCCGGTCGCATCAGAAAAAGTACTGATCCGGCTCCGGTCCATGCTCCGCCCTACATGACGGTACGGTGTTTCCGTGAATTTATAAATTTGGCTCGTTTATTTTCGCACTGGCTTGGCTGTTTACTTGCGTATGGTTGGTAGTTATTTGGTTACGAAAGTCATGCTTATCAATAAAGATTCTGGCCTTATCAAAAAAGTACTGATCCGGCTCCGGTCGCATCAGAAAAAGTACTGATCCGACTCCAATCCGGCTCCAGCCAGAAATGAGAAAGTCCTGCCGGATATCCAATCCTGCTCCGGTCCTTGCTCCGCATTCCTGCCTAGTGACATATAATGTATTTGGTAATAGCAATTTGAAATTTGAAATTTGAAATTTGTCGCTGTCAAATATCGAGAGAAATCTGGACGCATATCACTTTTCAATCTAGTCTTTTGGTGATCTTACATGAAGCAATTCTGGTCTGCATTGGGACATCGCTACTTGTATTCGACAGCGTGTATGGATGACTCGTGGAGTTTACTTCTTCACATGACTTGACTAGAACTGAGTCTCTTTGCGAAAAATGATTTGACTTGACTCGACTTATCATAAATATGGATTGACTCGTGACTCGAAGCGAAATTTCAGAGTAAATTCCAAATCATCAAGTAATAGGGGAGATGTGGTACCGATGGATCACTGGGACCGAAAATACTTGAAAAATTATCCATGACAATTCCATGATTACACTCCGTGAATTTGCCTACAACTACATGCTGACAGAATCTTTCCTCACATGCAAAAATATTCGACCTGCGTAAGTTATGGGGTCGGTGACGAATGATTCACGTTTTAGGCGGTGTAAAGTAAATTTGGATCGACATTTGCATTTTTCTATATCACCTTTCAGACTAATAAACCCGCCATAATTTTTGATGTGAAGTATAGGGCTTGTATCAGGGTATATAATGGCACATATTTTTCGAATCAGTACCATCCCAGAGTGGACTATTTTCAAGTCAATTACAATATTTATGGGGGGGGGGGACCTATGGTACCATAGCCAAATCAAGCAAAATAGATGGACCAACTAATCACTTAACAGCAGAAACTCGCCTACATATATATAGGCTGTAAATCATAGTTAGGCTACATGTGGTGTTTTATCGCTATTACGAGGTAGGCCTATTTGAAAGTCAAAATGTCGATTTGCGGGTAATATGTATGTGGCATTAATTTTGTAAGTTTAGGCCTAAATCAAAACATGATTTTAGGCCCAACATTTGAGTTGATATAATCTATTTTATTCTTGAACGTCGCAACGAAACATTCTTCATTGGCTTGCTGTAGCTTAGCTTATAGTACACAACAAAACAAGTTTACCCATTTGAGTTTTTGAGCGTATGTCTCATAGGTCCCATGGTCGTGTGCCTTTAGACCCACCGGGTGGGGACCGATGACACGTTCGAGCAACAAATTTTAAACGATCATAAATATTCTTTGAAACGGCGAATATTCATGTAAATGTCCGCGATAAGTAGAGCTTGTATCGAAGTGTTGAGACAGCAAAAGATCTGCTATTTTCGGCTGAAGATTTGAGGGCCAGAGATCATTTTGCAATTTTTGATACATCGGTACCACATCTCCCCTACGTGTCCGCTGGTTTGACCCGGGAGCAGGGCCGTAACTGCGGCCCCAAACTCCCCAATTGGGGGGGGGAGCTCGAAGGGGACCCGAAATTATGTCGCGAATTAGCATAAATTATAGAGTATTTTTTGAAAATTTATGCAACTTTTTCAATTTTTTTTAGCGATTTGCGCGATTTCAGGTTGCCAAGTATCTTGATTTTGGGGTATACTCTTCCCCCATGAAAAAATACGCAAGATTTATAGAAATGGGTGGGCTATATCGGCGTAGGCCATTACCTCGTCATGTAACATTTTAGGCCATGTAATATGCGACTCCAAGAAGTGCGCCAGAACTATCAACAGCAAGAAAACCTTGGCCAAAAAGGACTGCCTATAAGTATATATACGCCGACCGGAAACTTCGTTATATATACAAAATACATATATAGGTTCAATTGTCCATAGGCGCCTAAATGACTGGCACCGAATGTTCTTGTCTTGGCAATCTGAACCTCACAAGACAAATACCATCCCGCATGGAAAAAATATGTGCCAGTGAAGAACAGACATGGGGTAATCGCGATTAGTAATCGTAATCGATTACGACGATTACAAGTTTTTCAAGTAATCGTAATCGCAATCGATTACATTCGAAAAAATTCCGAAGTAATCGTAATCCTAATCGACTACTTCCCATATCTAATCGATTTCTTTGTGAAAGAACGATTACTTTTTATTTGTACAATGACCATGATATAAACTGAATATTCGTGAACGAGGAAGAGATGTTATACCAGTTACGTGATAGCACAAACATCTGATTTTCAAATGCCATTGCTCATATTAAGTCAGAAGTAGCCTATTAGCATTGCTAGTCATAGCGTAAGAAGTATCCACAGTAAATAAATATTCGATGTACCTACGTACATTAGTGTGATCGTAAGAACACCCACCGTGCTGTTTATCAGCTTATCAACACGTTCCACACGCCATAGTACCTCGCAGCAGGATAATTAATCACCACTTTGCCTAGTTTAAAACAGTAATTTGTGTATTGATGTTTGGTTATGCTTAGTTAAATGCAGTTTGAGCGTTGCTGATTGGCGAGCAGTAGGCCTATGTAGTACGTACGTACAGTCGTACAGCGGACAAAGATTTGAAATTTTGTACTCGTCAAATAAAACGAAGCATTAAACATCAACAGCTGCTGATATATATCATAACCGAGCCGTTTTGCCGTTTCTCGTAACGGCAACTTGCAGTGCATTATCTGTATTAAGTTGAAGGCAGAGTTTTATGTTCTCTTCATCTTATTCTCATATGACTCTACTTGAAACGGGCGCCAATCGTTATTTCACAATTCTTTACTCAACATTGGGACCTGCCGCCATAGCAATAGACTTATATATCATGTTAGCGTGGGATGTAGCTAGAATCAGAACCAAAACAGCAATTCGTCCCCCAGTCCGAACGTCGGTCTTTGACCCCCATAGGGTGATATTTTCAAGTTGAAGACTGAATATCGTCAATAACATTGGTACTTGCATTATATTATTATTAATTTTTAATCCTCTCTCTGCCCACGATGGTCAGATTTACGTCTGGTATCTTGTTATAACTACTTTAGTGTATGTTGTTAATTCATGGCCTCCGGTCTGTCATATAATCAAAAGATATTGTTGTATCCCAAACGTAGCAGACTAAAAGAAAAAAAAACTTTCGTGAGACGCACACACAAATTGTCATGTCTTTAATGCTCTGTGGGTGCCCGGGAGTGGCATTTGCATTGTGGGCTCAGATTGGAAGGACCAGATTATTGGTCACGCCCTGCCAGCGCGGCTATTGACAATGGGCACATACCCTAAGTTTTGACCAAGGTCTTTCTTTAGTAGCACACTTCGTGAAGTCGCGTGTTGGTCGAAACTGCATATGTCTTTTGGTGTGTCGTGGCACGGTATTGACTGGAACCTAAATGCCTATTACAATATTACTATAAATAAGGGTTGCATTTAAAACAAAAATCAATTTAAAGCAAACATGTTTAAAAGAAGGCCCTTGTTTGAAACATGTTTTTTATTGTTTATTTTTGGTTTTTTTAAGCAATGACGTGACGAATGTGGATTGACATTGACAATTGAAAATATAGGGTAAATATAGCTCCTTTGACGAAATATCTTAACTGTTGAACCGACTATTTTGAAGGGTTCCAATCCTCCTATATCGATGTATGTCGGCTAAATCGGGTGGCAATTGTCCGTAGGCTCATACAACATGTATTTGGAAAGCATTTACACAAATATGGCATAATTTTACAACTTGAAAAAACACAATTTTCAAGTTAATTAAATCTCTCGAAAATACTCTATAATTTATGTAGTTTACGAAATACTTTTGAGTCCCCTTCGAGCTCGCTCCCCACCCTATTGGGAAATTTGGAGTACGGCAGTCATGGACCTGGCAAGAATGCAAATCGTTGGGTGCGATAAATCGTCCCCTATAGAAATGGGTAATATGTATATTATGACGTAACAAACAAATGACGCATCTTTTTAAAGGAAGTTTGTTATCTCATTAGGCCTTTTAAGCGCAATCCATATATTATCTTCCAATATAACTTCTAAGATCCAAAATAAATGTAATCGTGAGTAATCGTGATTACTTTTCCAATGTAATCGTAATCGTAATCGACTACTTCCTGAGTTTGCTGTTATCGTAATCGTAATCGCGTCATTCAGAAGTAATCGTAATCGCAATCGATTACATTCATGAAGTAATCACCCCATGTCTGGTGAAGAAATACCAATTTGAAATCGTGTGCGTCTTTTAGTTTAGTAGTCTACGTTTGGGCGATTCTATATTTTTTGATATAGCAGATAGGAGGTCACGAAATAACATCATGTTACGGAGTCATACCAACGAGCCCTACAGTTTCCAAGACACTTCACTCAGCTCTACCAGTAAATCTGATTACGTGAGCAGAGAGGACAAGAAATTGATAGCAATATATATGTAATTCCCGATTTTATTGACCGATTTTATCATGAATTATCGAAAATTTTCGCGCTTCGTGCTGGCTCACTACCCAGTACGCCTGATTACGCGGCAAAAGCAAGCAACGTGATTGGGGGTAGGTTATTCACCCTATGGGAGCCCAAGACCCCATTTTCTTTATGGGGGGAGGCTGACGAAGTGCTGTTTCGTTACTGCCAACGGGTATACGTCTGAAGATGTTTAATTTATTATTGAGGGGTCTTACCTTTTCAAACACCCCTCACTCAGCTATATTAGTAAATCCGATTACGTGAGAAGAGAGAGGATAAAAATTGATAGCAATATGAATGCTATTCCCGATCATATTGACCGATTCAATCATGAAATATAGAAATTTTTCGCGCTTCGCGCATTCAGGCTACAAAAGCTTATTCAGACAGCGGCCCCCCAATGTAGATGATACGCAGCGGTAAACAGTGTATAATCTGAGGGGTGTCTGGTGGGCGCAGCCCCCAGAAGTTCGGTTTATCATCATGTGGTGGGGGCCCAAGACCAACGTTTTGGGGGAGGGGCTGACGAAGTGCTGTTACGGCACTGCCCGGGAGACTAACCAGTCATTGAAATACCGTGCAATGTACAGCTTGATTTGGCGGAGTCTCGACTATTATGTCAAAATAAATTGCTGCAAACTTCAGTTTACTCGAGTCACCTCAAATGTACGATGACCCGTTATGACTTGTGGGTCAAAGGCAATGACTGTTTTCAACACTGGTATTTGACGATAGTTATAATGTCGTTTGACGGGAGTGGCTCCTTGAGCAGAGCTGTTACCACATCATCAATAGAAAAAAAAGAACCGGAAGACAGTCCCATAACGCAGGAATAATGTTTGCGAGTCCACGCTAGGTCAATATCAAGTGTTTACAACAAGGGTCACCAACGCGGGCCCGTGGTCATCTGGTTGCCTGTGAGGACCGAATGAGTCGCCCACGGTCGCAGTAGCAAATATTCAAATGAGAGATTTGAACGTCGAAGGGGAGATGAGTTTCATATGAACAGCAGTTGCACATGGGTTCAGACTTGGATAACTAGAAAAATTTCAGCTTTTGCGAAATAGATTAGAATTAGAGCTGGACGTTTTTTTCCAATGAGAGAGAGAGAGAGAGACAGATTTATTGAGCAAAATTACGTTAAAAAATAAAATACATGTTGCAGCGATACGATCCTTAGGGACCATCTATAGTCAACTGCATCGATGTACAAAATTGTCTTTTATTAGAGTCAATAATAAAGGAAAAACAGGTAGAACAGTGGTGTTGGAACGACAGCAGAGTAACAGGCAACAATAATTAAGAAGTAACGAAAGGATGAAATGAAATGAAAACAAAAGATAAATAGAAGATGAATAAATGTACAGTTGTCAGTTCAAATTTCGGAGAAAATAAAAAAGGGCAACGTAAGATTATCAAATCCAATAAACGGCAATTACAATGCAATTCTAACTAACTTCAATATGACAAGAGTAAATGAGATTTAAATTCGCGACAAAAGGCTGAAAAATACATTTACTTCATGGCTAATGGAATGTCATTCCATATTTTTCGTCCATGATATATGATTGATATGCGGCACTTACTATTCGTGAAGAGACGCAACCTCCGACGGTTGACAGACAGTTTCTATTGAACAAGAATAACAATCAACAAAGGGGCCCGGTTGTCCATCCAACAAGTCGCTGCTGAAGAGATTCGGCGTCCTAAACATAGTATAGAAGATATGCGTAAACTAGGAATGGCCAAGTTTATGTAGGCCTATCTGTCCCACTGCGGTCATTGCCCCGAATATTTCAATGACTTCTTTACCTCGGAATCAGAAGCGCACAAGTACAACACACACGCGTCCACGTCGTCCAAATATCATATGATCGACCGAAAAGAGCATCGCTATATCAAATATGCCGGACCTGACGTGTGGGACAGTATCCCGCCGGCCATCCGACAGTTGCCGAGCATGTCCACATCCAAGTCGAAATACAAGTATTTCTACTAAATAAATACTAGTTCGTGCTCAAGATTACCGGACCACGACCTGATCTATCGATCTCGCCTTCCGTGACATGCCACGCAATTATTTGTCGCTTGCTTTTTTTCTATACGATATTCTTTTACTTTTCATTCAGTGTGCAACTGTGCATGCCTCCTCTTTATATCGCCTAGGCCAAGTTGGGCGTCTGATTCCGAAAACTACTCCAAGTCGTTTCGACACCTTCCTATCTTTTCATTGTATCGCAATTTTGTGGAACTGATAAAAATTGCTAATAAACCGAACCGAACAAGCAATGCAATCCAGGGGCTTCAGATGGTCTCTCAAGTAAACTAGTCGTATTACAGCGTTCGGAATTTGGTGTCTGAAGGGTTTAAACTCCTGGTATCGAACCTATAACATCTTTTGATATCATGCTGATCATCCCACAACCTTCGTAAATGTTGAATAATCCCATATATATCTCACGGAACACGTGAACTCGGTTCAATGATTGCTCAATGATCCGTAGCGTAGTCGTTACCTTAACAACAAATGTACGCGGTTCGCACGATGAGATCCGTGTTTGGCGATACTGCGATAGAATCAGTGTCAGAGCAATACTGGTTAATTGGACGAGTTTATGGTTTAATATACCGTTATGGCCGAGGAAGGTGAAGAATTTCGAAGTAGCGAAACCATTCAAATTACAATTTTACGAAATCGCCACTTACGAGGTGTAAAAGGAGATGCGATCACTTCGTTTGTTCACGTTGATTTCGACAACAAATCACTTGGAGATTCGTCGAAGGTACAGTTGATATTGGATTGACATGTTATAAGCGTAGAAATTCAAATAATTAGAAACATTCAATGCCAAGGTTGAATCCACTATCGAATCTGAAGCGGAATATAACTTCTCATCGAGTTTTGAATGCTCCTTCACTGATTCCGGACACAGCATTCATGACGTTGCTTCAAAGCCAGTTATAGGTACTGTATTTAATTACAACTATTTTAGATACCACTAATATGTGCTACGTATTGTCAATATACACTGCAATCATTCTGCCTCCTATTCCGTGACATACGGTAAGATCTCAATGTCGGATGAGTGCAATAATTCTGGTCGTTAATCATCACACACCAGTACTGCCAATATCATTCATTGATGTCATCTCAGTGTATCAAAACAGCTGTTCCCAATACTCTATCTTCCTTAGAAATTTGTAGATATGGGAAGCTGTTCTAGTCCAATTAGCATCATGTTGCTAGTTACAAAATACTTTTCTGCAACTTTAATTAAAATTTCACTTGCAGTTACCATCAGTGAAGTTTTGCCGAAAGAGAAAAAGCAGAAGGAAGAAAAAACGGCCACAATCGGACAATGCTCGATTGATCTTCTCCCGCTGGTCCACGGAGAAACAAGATTCGAGCGAACTCTTCAGGTATATCCTGTGACCGGGTCACCGATGGAAGGACTGACAGCTGACGTAGCGAAGGTGGGTAATGGCCGTGTTTTATGCTGTTATCATTTTCAATGTAATTTCAGTGTATTTTTTCAACTTTCAATAATTACTTTAATTGAATATTAACGGATGTATATATATAAATCAATTTTGTATGGTCATTTTGCATATAGCATTGAAATGATAGCGTATGACGTTTATATTCAGATTGATGAATACGATATACAAGCCCTGGATCAAATATATTACCGACGAACAAAAGATAACACGATTCGTTTGTGCATACTGACATGCTATAACTAGTCGATCAAATGTAACGAATCAACCAGAGGTGCTCAGGGTAGTCAGCGTTGCTACTCGTGTAGAACATGACATTTCAAAACTACTTCAAGAAGTGGAAGTAGAAAATGAAGGCCTGAAAAGTATTCTAGTAGGTCGTTTGAAAAAGTAGATTTGGCGGAGAGGTCCCCCATATCCATATAGTTTATTTAAGATTTTTATTTTAGAAAATGCAAAATGCATCTTGGCGACTAACGCTGAATGAATGATTACTCTACTAATAGAACAGTTTTTGAAAATAAAGTCAGGCAAGGTCGTCCAACCTTGGGCTATTCGATCAGGTGTTACAAAAATTTCTCTCATAAAGTGGAGGTTTGCATTTCCCAAAACTTCTTTCTACTTGACATAATGAAAAGTGTAAAATTTAAATACTTTTGCCTTAAAACTTTTTAATTCAAATGGAAGTAATCTAAAAACATCTCCACTACAGTGAGTAGTGAAAATATGCAAAATGAGCTTGAGTCCACTGAAAAAGTCAATGTCTTCGATACTAACAGTCTCTGGAATGAATGCATTCTGTCAGCAATGTACGGTTTGAACAGAGATACTATGAAAATTTTCATTCTAATTTATGGCTCTTCAATCAATCGACCAATCAATCAGGTTTATTAATATTTTCGTCGTTTCAAAACATCACAAGACTGCGATACAATGAAAAGATAGGAAGGTGTCGAAACAACTTGGAGTAGCCATTAAGATCAGACACCCACCTTAGCCTAGGCGAAGTAAATAAGAGGCATGCACACTGAATGAAAAGTAATGCAGAGAATATAAGACGCAAGCGACAAAACGAGGTGGCATACGGTGGCGGGCGAGGTCGATGTTAGGTCGTGGTCCGGTAATCCTGAAGACTGGCTAGTATTCATTCAGAAGAAATTGCTTGTATTTCGACTTGAATGTGGACATGCTCGATGACTGTCGGATAGCCGGCGAGATGCTGTTCCACAATTGGGGTCCGGAATACTTGTTAGAGCAATGCATTTTCTTGTATTCAGTCCTGATCATATGGTAGTTGTTCTTCGATGACGCGCGTGTGCTGTACTTGTGCGCTTTTGTCTCAAGTTACACTTTATGAGTCACGCAAATCTGTCCCAGCGACACCCCATTTGACGTGTTGATTTCCTCAAGCTATTTGTGTCAATGTTGCTTTCAGGCTGAGATTGATATCGTGGTATCTGTCAACGAAGCCCTCTTGGATTCGAGCAGTTTGTCTCAAAGCAACTTACTCACGGTCAGAATCGGATCGGCATATTCTCTCCCAGACTCGTGGTCTCTGCTCGGAACGCAATACAACTACTCCATAGGTCTGCCCATTCCGACCGCGGGAGAAGTAGGTTTTTGTGCGATCCAACTTTTGGGCAGTGTAACTCGATTTTGTTTCTTCCAGAAAGAGGAGCCGCTCATTTTCACGAACGGTGCTTTGAAGCCCGGTGCCGAGAAAGAATCGCAGCAGAAACCGCTCAAGTGGTACAATCTGCAAAATATCACAAACGGAGCACATCATATCCCGAACAAGTATGATAAATATGTTGTATTCATTGGAAGGAACCATTTAGCAATTTCAAATCTATATCCTGTTCGTAATTTGTATTTTCAACCCACTGCTATTACCTCAGAATGAGTGATGCTCGACTCAAAGCATAACACGTGATTTTGAATCGAATCACTCAAGCAATTGATTTCGTCCAGTCCTAATTAAGTCTTTATATGGCATCAATCTGAATTGCATCAAAAGTAGAACAGTACATCAAAATCATGGTATCGAAGTTCTAACCCATTTTTGCAACATAAATTCAAATCTTGCCAAAAACTTTGGACGTGTGCTAAAAATCCGTGATCATCTTTGAACCAGACATGGTCGATTGCAAACTACTTCTACTGTTTTATATTTCAGTTTGTCTTCCATACTCAAACTACTGGCTCAGGTGCTTTTGTTTTGAGATGGCCATTTCTTGCTAAACTGAAAAGCAATAGTAGACGGCATGTATGCAAACGTGGTGTGATAAACGCCTGGCCTACACAATCTATGTAGCAGCCAGGTCTTGTGGCTTTGTGTCTCGATCATAATTTACATGCAGGGCTTTGTGTAATGATTCAAGTACTGGAATCAGGATGGAGATCAATTGTAATGATTCGAGTTGAGTACTGAGATTTTTTTGAGTACTGAAAAGATGCGCCCCATTCAACTAAGAGTTATTATTAGTTCCAAACGTGGAAGCCTTGAAATCTCTATTGGCTGTATCACAACATAGAGAATGGTTAAGTACAAAACTGCGCTTGGAAATGACATTTCCGTGAAGCCGTAATGTGCCCGCAGCATTGTCACTATGTGCAGTGCAGTGCAGGCTGTGGTAAAAAAACAATTATCATCATTTGGTGTAGAGAGGAAGTATTTTTTTTGTTGCCGCATAAAAGGTGCAAATTGGAACTTCCACATCTTTCATGATCTTATGACGTCACCAAATAGTTGACTCGAAGCCTAGTACTCGATTGAGAAAGGAAGCAGTCGGGTACTCAGTTTTGCTCAGCCCCAGTTATGTGTAGATATTTAGGGTAGTAGGACATGTACATTGTACAATCTACCGGTTATTTTAATTTTTGTCATGTTCTTACTGTCAATTGTTTGTTCGGTAGTTACCTAACAGTCGTACTGGGTGAACCGAACTTCGGGAGCGTTCACAACATTTTAGCTGTGAATGGCCTTGATCAATTTGTAGTAGGAATAGTTGTTGATATGCAGGCCGTTGCAGCTACCTGGAGAAGCTGTCACCAGAAGAAGAAAAGGGAGATCTGAAGGGAAAAGACGGCTCCGAGTTCAGGAAGGAATGTGAGAGCGAGAAAAACCGAGTCACCTGGGACGTGGAACGACGATGTTTCTTGGAACAAAATGCCAGGATCATGTAAGAGACTCTCGGTTGTTGTTATTATTATTTGTATGAGTTGAGCGTCTTGTTTTGCTTTGAAGACTGCAAAACAAAATTGCTGAAACCAGATTGTGGCCGGTCGAAATCATGCGAATGCCGCCGCCTTCTCAAGCAAAGGCTGCTGGTAAGATTCAATGTAGCTGCTCAAATCATGGAATATTTTAAAACTAACTGATAGTGGTGGAGCCCGAATGATAAAATTGGATTGCTGATGATATCGAAACGATATCGTCAATTTTCGTGACGTCACATCACAACACGTTAGTAGGAAGTCAAAGAACTATAATCTGTGACTGATGGACTTGGAATATTCATAAATTTCTTACAGCTTACAAGTGTTCAGATGCAGCTTTTCTAGTTTATTTCATGCCCCAGCATAGCGATGGCCATTGGCCGTGCTTTTCAAATGAATGCTCTGAAGTTTTGGATATGTGCCTCAAGCTAGATGCCATATCTTTTGAATATCAGCTCACTGTCAGTGTTTTCAGTATCGGCTCAAAAGTCCGTTGTTGGTCGGGCTTTAGTCCATATTATTGAATAGTACAGGGGTCACCAACACGCGGCCCGCGACGTGATTTGAGATTTCAGAAGAAAACTGAGAAAACGATTTTGAAATGCAGTTTCAAGTATTGTTGTTGTTGTTGTTTCGAAATAAGCTATTCTCCTGTTCCCAACATCACTATTCGTCACTAGCTAAAACGGCTTTGGAGATGGCAACAGCATTTCATCGAGGGAGAATAATCTGCTGGAACGAATGGGCTGGGCATATTGCCTTGACGTGCAATGGCCAAAACACTGCCAAGATCGAGACGCCTATAAAACGGCATACGGCAGTGGTTCACTGGGCTGCGCGCCCCTCTTGTGGGGGCGTGAAAGCATCTGAAGAGGGTGCGGGGCTGCGGTCAACTGAAAAATTTTTCGCGCTAGGCGCGATTTACATCAAGTTTATATTTTGTGGGTGTTCCGTTTATTTTGTGTATATCAACACTCATAACCTTCAATGCCATCAAACTATCCGTTGGGATTGCTAGCATTCTGGTTTCATTTTGTGATATGACGATAAGGGGGGGGGGGGGGCGAAAGTTCTCAGTATCATTATGGGGGGCGTGTCTAAAAATGTTTGAGAACCACTGGCTTAGGGCTTCCCCACAAGATCAAACTTTACGTGGAGATGGTATTTCAGCTAGTACCGTATCTCGCTAGCCCCAATATCGAGTCCTTATTCGCTGAAAAGCGTTTCCAGTATCGTGCACAGATCAGACTTCAAAATAAAATGAAAATAATGATATGATTTTTTGTTGTATTTGTATTCCTTTGATGAAATATTACTTCTTTTGTGGTCACTACGCCCATTGCCTAAATTAAGTAGCACGGCGTTGTACTGACGTAGAGTTCCGAAACGATGGTTGCCTAGTTTATACCGATATTGAATGCATGCGGCCCGCGGCCGCTGCAAAATTTGAAAAGTGGCCCGCGACCCGATTTGAGTTGGCGACCCCTGGAATAGTATATTGCTATTGAAATGAACCTGAATATTTTTGGCTGACACTTGTCATAAGTAGTTGTCAGCAACTGGTAGAGAATTGGAAAGAACATTGTATATCAATAATCGTCATATTTTGTGATACGATTGTTGATAAATAGTTTTCAATTGTCTACTAGTTGCTGACGATTACCCCTGAAGAGTGTCAGCCTAAAATATTCGAATTCATTTTAACATGAATATACTATTCAATTGTGTATAAAGCTCTGTACCTCAAATCAGCTCTAGTCCATATTAGTTGCGTTATGTGAAATTAGTGATCAATTTTACTCTGTTCCTAACTTCGGGAATTGTAGTTACGATTTTAGATTTACCACATTTGACTGCTCTTTGGGACATAATCTCAATTAAAAGTTGGATTTCATTGTAGCCAGTGACAGACAAAAATTTCGGGAACTAAACTCGAATAATTCCGATACTCAAATTATTTCTTAACTCTGATTGCAAATGTCTCTGCTATAAAGAGCAAATAAAATACTTGTGTCTTCTGGGACAAATTCTCATCTGAAACTTTATCAGGTGGAGGCAGAAAGGACGCCAAGCCCGAAAAGGAGGAAGAACGTCAGATATCCTACCATGGGATATGCTACGTGGACTTCGGACCATTGCTCTATCCGGGAGTGAAGCGTGTTGCCGGGGCATTCCTAGTGCAACCCTACAATGACCATGACCTAAGCGTAAAGGTACCAGTACTATCTTGATTCCATTTCAGAGAAGCTGGTCTCAAAAAGTATAAGACTACATGCACCCATTTTTGTTTACTGAAAGATGTTTTGAAAGCTTCTCGTCAAGAGTTATTGGCCACTGAAGGAAAATAAATAGATTCAATAGACGAATTTGGTCAATTATGATCAACCTATCACAAGTTTGAAAACTGCTATCTGTGCAGTCCTAAATCCTAAAAATTTATTTTAAATATGGACTTCTGGTGATTGCTCATATATCAGTCCAACGTAGCAGTTTTCTCTGTAATAACATAAACCTGGTACCTAGCTGTGCTACAATATCACATCAGTTTTTACACATAAAACATGGCGCTTAAGACAAATCCCATGTAGCGAACTACGGTATTTCATTTCACCACGAATCTTCAATCTTGACCTTACAGTTGATTTGACATCGTTATATTGCTGCTTATGAATTACAATGTCTAATATAGCGCCAATATTGTTGTTTAGATGGAAAAGATTCCTGATCCCTCCAATGCAATTCATGTAAATCATGCTCAGTCAGCACATAAAAATATGCCAGAGTGACATATCGTGGACACAATCTGTAACTACTTATATTGTCAAGCTTGTCATTGGATATCTCAAGCTTTGTAACAACATGTCTTTAATCCCACCGTGTCGTATTGCAGACCAAACGAAAGCATCCAATAGCGATCGATGCTGTGCGAGTAAACAGCGGCATGAGCAGAGTGACCGGCTCCTCCCCGGTACAGAAAGGCGGGAAAGGGGGTCAAAGCTCTGTGGCGAGAGAAGCACCCGTCAAAAAAGGATCGGCTTTATTGAAAGCTGCCGACTCCGGTTCTGAGGTGGACAGCACTCACGGAGGACACCAAGTAATTTATTTATTACCAATATTGTTTATTTTTCTACTGAAGCAATTCTGTAACGTTCCGACGAATGATTGACTGAATTATCTTGTACCACAGACTAACCATATTCGTCACTGAGAAGTGTTTCATAAATTCATTCATTTAATAATTGTCGCTGACTTACATCTATCTCGTTGCCTCTCTGCCCTTTTTTTAATCATATTAAAAGAGATGTACTGCGGTGACCTGCCTGACGTAGTTTTAGTCATTTTTACAAGTCATTTCATCATCAACAACATTTGATTAAAATTTTTGTCAAATCATTACACCACAAGATTATGATATGATGAAAAGATAGGAGGGTGCCGTTTTGCACTTGTACTTGAATAATATTTTTCTGCACTACGTTTACTTCATTATCTCCGGAGGTGATCAGTAACAAACTATTTCCACTTTTTTGAGTACTTGAGTAGGTTTTGTCTCGTTACACTACTTCAGAAGTGGTTGTTTTTGGATGTCTTCCAATTCTACTTCGCATTGTTGGCAAAACTACTTACCTGAAAGACTTTTAAATTTGACAAGTAGAAAGCAGTTTTCGTATACGTTTCCATCACTTTGACGAGTGATATTGTCATAACGACGGATGATATATTCCCCGTATCACGAGAACTGAATGTATTTCAGAAGAGCACATCTATTTGCATTAGTAACCAGGATGCATCTTGAAGTTTCGAATGTAGTCACCTCTGATAAACTTGTAGAGCAGGATGTGACGTCTCGACCAAACCTTTTGAAACTATTAACTTGTCAGACGATTCATTTGCTACTTCCCGTACAAGTACTTTTGACATGTCTTGGAAATCGGTACTTGTACTTGTAGTAGTAGAAATTAATGGCTACTTCGATGCGAGTACCAACGATGACTACTTTGACCAGGTCTGATGGTCAGTGACAGTGGTTTTGTCCATTTCCAAGCTTTGTTTGTCCTTTCTCAGAACATGGAGGGTGAAATGTACCTGGAATCTCGTACGTTTGTCTACATGGAGTTCATCCTGCACCAACCCCTCGTCCCACGCCGTGAGCCAGAACAACTGGCCAAACTCGTTCGAGAATACATTCCTCCCCGATCTCCCTTCAAACGAGCGGTGGGAGGGGCTCAGAAGGCTGTCGACGATTTTCACAACCAGGTCGCCGGGATTTCAACACTCGTCATGAATGAGTTTCGGTAATGTGCCACAAATCGTTAGCCGTAGCCATCTCCGATGAAATGCTAAGAGTTTGCGACTGATTGACCAAAGCTAGATATATATATATAAATACAGAAAGAGAGATATGGTATTCTTTTTTCGCCTGCACCATCGAGATGCTTTGACAACGGGGATGCGATACGGCCTCTATAGCAAGGTCATCTACTCTGCACCCCCGTTTTTTCTCCTCCATGCTATCCGTGATTGCTGAGCGCCTAGCAGGATAGCCGCGGATACCAGTTTTCGAGTCTTTGGTCTGACCCGGCCGGAGACCGAACCCACGACCTACCGATCAAGAAGAGGACGCATCACCATTACACTATCTCGCTCTAGTTTGCGTAACAACTTACTCGAGTACTTTTGAGGCGGTTCATTGTCTACTTCCACTTGAAGTGACATGTATTGGAAATTGTTACTTGTAGTTATGATTGTTCAGAAATTTTAATATGTTACTCGAGTAGCGGAGCTATCTACTTTGACCACCTCAAATGATATGAATGACTTGATTTAGAGATAGATTGTAGCATTTATCATCTTTGTATTTTGCCATATATTGATCTGTCAGTTTGGTCTATGATCCACCTTTGATTGAATGTTAGATTAATATTATTCAAACCATTGTTTTCTCTCTTTTCTGTCCTTTCAATTTTAATTCAGTTTCAATATGATGTCCCATTTAACTGGCAAATAATAGAAATGTGCGAATGAGTCTACTGTCATGGAATGCCGTTTTAGATGTGGACTGCATTAATTTGTTTCTCATCCGTTGATAGTGAAATGTTTGGCGAAGAAATGGCTGATCCCGATGCTCCATCCAATCCAAATAAAGACGAAGTGCGAAAAAAGCAGCTTCTTTTCAAATTGAACACTTCTGGAAAATATTTTGCTTTCAAGGAACAACTCAAGGTAAGACGGAAGATTTTTGTACTGTATATACTACTCATGGAGAGATAGATGTTGCATACAGAACCAGGCAACTTTAAAGTTTATGTTTTACTCCACTAAAAGTATTATGTGTTTGAAATTCATATTAATTTTGTCAAGTATGTTGCCAATATTGATCTGTATATTATGAAAAGTATTGCTTTATAAACATACTCAACGCTATTGCAATTGCAAATAGTCTGAGTATTTTGTGAGTACCAATAACATTTGGTTTTATAGAATAGTAAAACACTGTTAAATATGTATGGTATACTGTATACTTTTAAGCGGTCTTCCATTCATGTAATGCATCTTGAAACGGTATTGCTATTATAGCATAGTAGAACGTAAACCACTGATAAATATCTGCTGTTTACTTCTAGCATAAAGTACTGATTTCGAAAGGAAAATTCCTATACTCCTTTAAATGCAGTTGTTTTATTACCACCGATTATTCTCATAGTATTGAAAATTAGCTTGATATTGTGATTATCGTATAATCCTTTACTCAATTAATCGATTATATTAACTTGTGTTGTTGATGAAATTAATTACCTTGTGGTTTGAAAGACCTTATAATCACCATAACATAAAAATAATAATACTTAATCTCACAAAGTCGGAACCAAAGTTTGAACTTTTTGATTGCTCATTTTTCTTGATTTAGGGCAGAGGTGGGCAACATTTTTGCTATTCACGGCCGCATTCCATTGCATCAGCCGTAATGAACTAACTGGGCGCCAAATACCCATGTTTAACTGTCGATGTCCATTTTCGGTGAAAACCAAACTTTCTCGTATCGGTTTACTATACGCAGCGAAATAGCGAGTGGCCATATTGTGGATAATTACTGGGATATGTTATGGTCGTGCGAAGCGCAAAAATTGTTTGAGATTCACAAATGAATCTCATCATTAATATTAGTATATTCACATATTACCATCAAATATTTATCCTTTATCAGCCCATGTGATCAGATTCAGTGATGGAGTTAATGGAGGTAGTGTCTTCGAAAATTTAGGGCAAGTTACACGTGATGATGCATTTTTGGGTGGACCAATTGGTATTAGTCACTTTGTTGCATGCTGTTATTTCTTGACCTCCCATCAGGATTGTCCAGGGTTGTAACCAAGTCACATGGTTCCGAGTCACGAGTCAATCTTACTTTCGTGGTTTTGACTCGAGTCAAGTCGAGTCATTTTCAATTCATCAATGACTCGAGTCCGAGTCCAAGTCACCGTTTGAAGGGTCAAGTCCGAGTCATAGAGTAATGACTCGAGTCGAGTCCAAGTCACAGTATTGAAGTCATGTTCCAACTCATGTTTTCAATCCTGTTCGGATGATATCGAATTCCTTACTTGCCAAACATGCCCATTTTGTGCCTATCAAGAGTCTTGGCACGTGTTTATTTAGGCAGGTAACGAACAGGTCCTGGCCTCATTTACTGATGCTACAGCTACCTTTACTAATCTTCGAATTTAAAATCAAATATCTGTCTTGTCAGCATGATACATCACCAATACAAGCATTCAATTTTTATTATGAGCACATCGACGACAGCTCACATATAGCTGATAGAGAACCAACGAATTCACGTCTATATACTAACTGATAGAGAACCAACGAATTCACGTCAAGATACAAGCTGATAGAGAATCAACAGATGCATGTTTATGTAGAGTTATTTACACCAGGCCAGCATGCTTTAAAAGCGGGCATGCAGCTATGTGCATTGTGCAATGTGCAGTGACAGAAGAACAGATCCATATTGATATTACTATAAAAAGGTTTTCCCAATTGTATTACAGACTATACATCGCAGTTACAGCATTGGAGAAATAACTGTACAATGGGGCTGTTCATAAACATATTTTAAAATTTTCCGGCTACTTCAAAATTGTTTGATTGCCTAAAAAAATCAAATCGGGCTAAATTCTAACCAGTAGAAAGCAATGCTATGAAAGAAAATTTTGGAATAATTGCAAATAGAGATTTTCGAATTATACCGGCTATCTCATGATATTGTTACATTGTGCGGCGAAAATATGATTCATAACGAATTTGGCTCAATTCCAACTAGAAAAAGTGAAGATATTAGAGTAGAATGTTTTGGATATGAAAAAATAGTCGGCTTACTACTAGTATGTAATTATATTATGTGAAATAATTTCTCACTAAAAATACTCCACTTATTTTCAAATCAAAAATTTTCTCCTCTCATATCATTGATTCTACTTTGTAGAATTGAGCCAGATTCAATGTTCTTTCTATTCAACGAACAATTTTATCAAGTAGCCACCCAGTAAAATAAAAAAGAAGTTATTTTTAACAGCCCTATTGTACAAACATCACACAGCAATAGCTATTTATTATTACCCATGTGCACAATGAACATACCTAACAAAACGTCAAATGGACAGAGGGTAATGTGTCTTTTAACAGACAGCAGAGATCAAATCAATGAAAACGTCAAATGAACAGAGGGTACAGTGTGTTTTAACTGACAGCAGATCAAATCAATGATGAGTTACACTTCAAAAATACCAAAGTGGAAAGGAGATCCTCAGAGATATTAGAGCGGCATGGCCTTAGAATAAATCCACCTCTACTGAATACACGTTCCACAGGTGCACTAGATGCAGGAATTGACAAGCATTTTTGAACCACACTGAAGAGCATTGAGCATCACTTTCAAATCTACACATGAGCTTATCAGTCTCTTCCAAGTACTTCACCATCTGAGTCATTGCATTGCCTCTAATTGAACTTTGCTTCGATTGTTTGCTTGTATAATTGAAAAGTCTTGAGTACTTTGATTGCGGAGGATCTAGTACCTCTTCATCACTGGATGATTTTGTAGCTTGGCTGGCCATATTTTATGAATGAGTGTCAGCCTCAGTCGTTATCAACTCGATTATTTTCTGACGCAGTGCAATTCGGGATTGTTCTGAGCAATTTAGATCCATGAACCAATGGAAAGCAAATTTCGGATCGAGCACGCATGATGTGAGGTAGATGGTTTCACCAAACGGTTCGGGATTACCGATAGGCCTATCCAAAGACTCATCAGTTGTGATCATGTTCACATTTTCAAACACTCCTGCAAAACGCGTCAAAAGAGAATTCTTCAATGCTTCAACTAATGCACGCAAGTAATTGACAGTGAGGATGTGCCTATTTGCATGGTTGTAGAGTGAGAGCAGTGTTGGTACGACACAACTGATAGTGTAGTTGCATATTCTCCCTGAGTGAGATCTGTGGCAATAGCAAAGGGATCCAAAATATTGATAAGTTCTTTCAATTGTGACCACTCACGTGCCGAGAATATCATTTCAGGGTGACCCACACTTTCGCATAGTTCACTCAGCTGTGTATGATCCAAGGCACAAATACTTTGTACTTCAAACAGCATGGAGTTCCATCTAGTTTTGTTTGATGTAGCGATGGACTTTCTTTCTCCAAATTTCAATTCGAAAGCCTCTTTGAATATTGTGCTTGAATGCAACAAATTAGATAAAGCTGACAGCTTTGACAACGCCGGTCGGATTGGAGTTCCACGCTCCAACCCGTCTTTTATACATAGTTGGAGTGTGTGCGCGAAACAAGCAAGGCGGCCCTGCTTTTCCGTTTCAGATATTTCACCAATAATTTGCTCATGATCTTCCGGAGTCTCCCACATAGTTGCATTGTCAAGAGAATCCTCCGAACCGCAATCATTGTCACCCTGGGCAAAATCAAAATGAACTGAAGAAGCCTTTTTCATATTGGCAGCATTGTCAGTAATGACATAATCTAATTTGTCTTTTATGCGGAATTCGACCAATATCTTCTCAAAGGCTGCTGCAATATTTTCCCCAGTATGCCTCCCGCGAAATCGGTCACAGGCCAACGTATAGGAGTCAAGACTCATTTTATCTGGGTTCAAAACGTGCGTCGTGACTCCTAGGAAGGACCTCATTTTTCTATCTGACCAGATGTCAACGGTAGCACTTACAGATGTGGAGCATTCCAATTTCTTCGTAATGCTGCTCTTGACTTCCTGGGCTTTGACGTGTAATTGTTTTTTGACCGACCCTCGACACAATGGCTTATGTCCAGGGGCTACAATTTGTAGAAATTTCTTGAATCCAGGTGTTTCTACAATTCTGACAGGCAGGCTTTCGCAAACGATAAGATCATACACAATGCTTTGATTCATTTGGGTTGCTAATCTGCTGCCTGGAACAACTTGTCTTGCGCTGGTTCGACTCCCAGAAATATATTCGGTTATAGTTGGCTGCGATTCGTCAGTTGTCATGTTTTTTGAATCTTTATATAACTGATATCTGTATGAATGGAGAAGAAAAAACGATTTCAATGATTTAGATGGGACTTTGTCCACTGATACCCAAATTCCTATCTCAACATTTAGTTGGCAGACCGCAATGGAATATTTTTGTCAAACTTGATTTTAGTATGCCAAACCCTCATATGGAATATCAATATATGGTCAATTTCAATTTACACAGATATTAACAATTCTTTCATAATTCAGGTTCCACAAATACACTCAATACTTTAAATGAGTTTTAGACACATTTGTCGCAAAGGTTATAGGGGCATTACTTGGATTTAGCCTGTTCAATATCTGATTTCTGAAAATATCACACATTTAATAATATGTCATTGCAATCAAGAACAACTTTACATTGAAACATATGTAGCAATCGCGATCAGTGACTAAACAGAGATCCTCAATATATATAACACAGTACTAAACCAGTATGAAAAACATCTGTACTAGTACTGGAGTAATCATACATACTGGTCTGGATGACTTTGCTTGAGGTGTCTCGTGAAGTTGGAGGTAGTGCCAACTTTCTCGCATAAAATATTCTGCTTCACGCAAAATTTACATTTTGCAATCTGCTTGCTACCTTCTCTCACTTCATAGCCGTTGTATGCAAACTGGATGACAGTAGGTGGTCTGGACATAGCGAAGTAACTAAAATCTAAAGTAACCTGCGAAACCCTCTCAGCGTATTAGCGATTGCCACAGAAACAATGAAAAAATCCCATATCCACAACCGCTAAACATCTAACACACGCTCGATGCCATTCATAACAACATCTCCTAGCTAACTCTTCTCTCTAACATGCGTCCAGCCGGAAGAAACGAGATACGGTACTTTTGTATCGTCACAATGCGTTGCCACTATGCACTATTGTCTGTTATTTTTGCGACGGCATATCTGATATCAGACGAGTGCAACGAAAGCAGTGGTGACAAATAGCGATGTCGACAGAATTCGTCAGATGTGTTGAACTAGGCATTACGATTCGCAAATTCATCCATCTTCAAGTCATATAAAATCAGCCGAGTCATTGACTTGGGTCGAGTCATGCGTAATGACTCGAGTACAAGTCGAGTCAATCCAAATATTGACTCGAATCGAGTCGAGTCATTTTCCCATTTCCAGAAAATGACTCGAGTCAAGTCGAATCACAAAAAAATCGTGACTCGAGTCTGACTCGAGTCGAGTCATGACTCGAGTCATTACAACTCTGGGATTGTCGGTAGGCTATAGTGGAAATATATTGGAATTTCCTAAACGCACCAGAAACAAATTTCTTTCGTGAGAAGCACATGATTCCAAGTTGGGATTTCTATATGGGGCATATCATTTTCCACTGCTGTTCGCATCTGTACTGTGGGGCTCAGATAGCAAAGGACGATACGATATCAATGATAGAAAATGGTGTCTACCCAAATTATCTGAAAACTGCCAGAGTTGTCCCGGTTTACAAAGCCGGAGATGGAACTAATGTCACCAACTACCGACCTATATCTGTCCTACCTTGTATTGGAATTGTGTTCGAAAAATTGCTCCTCTCCCGCATATCTTCGTTCCTCGCCAAGATGTCCATCATTTCGCCACAACAATTCGGCTTCCGCAAAAAGCATCAAACCTCGCATGCCCTACTAGCAGTGGCTGAACAGTACTATGACATCTTGGAGAAACGAAGTGTGGGGTGTAGCATTTTTCTTGATCTAATAAAAGCGTTTGACTGCGTCGATCACAGTATTCTCCTCTTGAAATTGGCGCGCTACGGGTTCTGGGGTCCGCAACTAAAGCTCATGAAAAGCTACCTGACTGGGAGATATCAGATGGTTTCGATATCCAACACTTTGTCCTCCCCCCACCTTGTTACCTGTGGTGTTCCGCAAGACTCTGTTCTTGAACATGTCCTTTTTACTTTATATGTCAATGATATCTTTGAAACCACATCATTGAATACCACACTCTTCGCTGACGATACTCACCTCCTATCTCACACACCTACTACCGCAAGCTTGAATGCCGTCACCCGTGATCAAATGCCCAAAGTGCATGAGTGGATGTCCCATAATAGCCATCGGGTTAACACTGCGAAATCTCAATTATTGGTTGTGAACTCCTGCGATAACCTAACCGTTGACATCGCTGGCCAACCAATTTCCAACACTAAAAATGCCAAATACCTTGGTGTTTTACTGGATTCGGACATGTCCTGGAAGAGTCACATACAATCACTCAAACCACAACTATCAAAGGTATGTGGTCTATTTCGCCGCCTTAGCTACACTCTGCCAGTCAGCGTGCTGTTGATACTCTTCAACACTCTATTCCTATCAAAGTTACAATACGGAATTCTTTGTTGGGGTGCTGCCTGCAAGAATACAATTGACCCACTGCAAAAACTTCAACATCGGATCATCCGTATCATTGCCAAAGCCCCACGGGGGCCTGGATGTGCAACTGATAAATTGTTTCTCAAAAGATTTGGTGTTCTGAACTTAGAAGATATGAAGAAGCTAGAAATTGCAAAGTTTATGTATCAGTTGCATCGCAGTCAATGTCCCTCAAATTTCAACGACTACTTCACCTCGGAGACAAAAGCGCACGAGTACAGCACACGCGCGTCAATTAAGAACAACTACCATATGATCAGGACTGAATACAAGAAAACGCATTGCTCTATCAAGTATGCCGGACCCCAATTGTGGAACAGCATCTCGCCGGCCATCCGACAGTCGTCGAGCATGTCCGCATTCAAGTCGAAACACAAGCAATTTCTTCCGAATCAATACTAGCCAGTCTTCAGGATTACCAGACCACGACCTAACATCGACCTCGCCCTCCGCCACATGCCACCTCATTTTGTCGCTTGCGTCTTATATTGTCTGCATTACTTTTCATTCCGTGTGCATGCCTCTTATTACTTCGCCTAGGCTAAGGTGGGTGCCTGATCTTAAAGGCTACTCCAAGTTGTTTCGACACCTTCCTATCTTTTCATTGTATCGCAGTCTTGTGATGTTTTGAAACGATGAAAATATTAATAAACCTGATTGATTGATTGATCAAAATCGAAAAATGAAGTGTAGCATTGAATTGCGCAGACAGCGCGAAGAAAATTTAAGTTTAATTAAAATCTCTCAACAATTTGAGAGTCAATTCGTAAATTCAATTGGCCTGTCGACGGCCGCCAACACATACTAATTAAATAATGTGTCATGGCCGCAGGTTGCCCACCCCTGATTTAGGCCTTACTAAATCAGAAATAATAGTTCTAGCTCATGGATAAATTTTGTGTTGCATAGGGTACTGTAATCATTAACAGTTTTTCTGATGTTACGCTCATAATACTTATTTCATTGATGTATTTTTTGTAACATGACTAAAATCAGTCAACTCCTCTCATCAAACAATTCTTGAATTCTTTTAGTATCAATTACAGTGTCAGTAATTAGGTATGAATGGTAACATAATCCAGTTTTGAATGGCGAAATTGTATTGATTTTTCAGCATTCCGTCGTGAAAATCGTCCGCGAGAAATACCTGAGAACCACTGCATTCCAAGATAAAAATAAGATGGAAGAATTCCTCGAAGAACTATATGTATATCTCATTGATGAAATGCATAAATGCCTCCATAAGGTGCGTCTATTCTCACGTGGTCAAATCAACACCCAAAACTATCATCCTTTTGCGTGTATAAATTGGAGTTTCTGATGACATACCTGGATGTGCTGATTGACCGAATGATCAACATCATCATGGAAAAGGAAAGGACGTAGTTTATTTTTTTCCCTGATGTCTTTTGCGGCATATACACCGACTCATGATATACAATATACATACACACGATCTGCGCATATGCATGTCATGAGTGCATGATGTGCATATGCCGCAGGACAAGGAAGGTGCAGATATAGCCTTTTACGGCTTTCTAGGTCTTGCACCACCCCTCCATGCTATCCCAGTAAATGCATGAGCGCCAAGCAGGGAAGTCATGGATACCAGTGTTACCAATCGGGTCTTTGGTCTGACCCGGCCGGGGATCGAACCCACGACCTACCGATCAAGATGCCAGACGCTTTACCATTACGCTATCTCGTCGGTAAAGGATGATTTCCGTATTGCTTATAGCTCAGTGCGTAGGTTTTATGTGCGTACTATCTACTTCTTACGATCTGACTCCAGCAGGCTGCTTGTTTACATTTGTGTAAGTTAAGTGTAGGTTCAGAATTCTAGTGATCAAGGTCCCTAATAAGTTGGGACACATTTTTACGTACGGGTAGAAAGTGTCTGTCCTTACTAAGTAACTTGCCAAGAATGGAGAAAGAACGTTCAACAGCTGCAGTTTTTGGCTGACAACACTGAAGTTGTGCGTACACTGCTGGTGACACACCATGTTGCTTCATTCTGACAATGCTGTCTACATCACAATTTTTCATTATGCGCTTCTTAATATAAGAACCAGTGCCTGCGCAGTCTTGCTTCAGTTAGGATATTGCGGTAGGTTGAGCATAACACCATGTCAACCTATCTGTTTCATTTGGCAGTAGGGCTGGGCACAATGATTCGAGTACTCGAATCTGAATCGAGTAATAATTCTGATGATTCGAGTCGAGTAGCAAAAGACGATTATTCCGAGTACTCAAATTAGACGCTTCTCGCTACTAAAAGATATTTTATCAACGAGAATTAGGGTTTCGATACTATTTCCACTGTGGAAGCCTTGAAACCTTGATTGCCCGTATTGCAGCACACGAAACATAGCACAAAGCTACGACCGTTACTGGAACAACATTTTCCGAAGTCATGATCCTCCCACAACATTGTCATAAAGTGAAATGAAATCGGTAGGGTCGAAGAAATACCAAAGTATCTTAAATGTGATGGATAACAGGCATTATATTCTTTGTGGTGGCACAAAAGGTACATATTTGAACCTTGACATATTACATTTTTCTGTGACGTCATAATGAGTGATACTCGAATGCTCGACTCGAAGCATAGGCCTAACATGTGATTCAGAATCGAATCACTCGGGTACTCGATTTTGCCCAGCCCTATTTGGCAGTTTCTTATTCACAATAAGCAGATAATTGGCCGTATACAACAGTAGGCCTATAAAGTAGGCTACAAGTTGTAAAATGTCTAATGATAAGTTCACCGACCGTGCAAACATCTACGATACAAACGAAATGCAATTAGAAAAAAAATTTCGACTTCGTGAACAATTTTGACGATTTTTTGACCTAACGCTACAATTTTGACAAAAGTTTGACTTATTTTGACATGTCAAAAAAATCTCCCTATTGATCAGACATTGTAGGTTACTTGACTGAATACAGTAAATGGTGTTATCACTTCATGGATTGTCATCATTCCGCAATATCACCCTTTGTAAAACACTTTCGCATTTCAGTCACTCTGTTTTGTTACGTGCCGCTCATCTTGGTAATCTGCATATCCTTACTTTTGATGCATTCAAACCGTTTTCCGATTTGGGAATGCCTTTTTATCCTACATGAATCGGTATATGCCAAAATCAATATTATGTGATCAAATCCAGAGGATTTCCTACATCCCAGCACCTGATTCGCTCTCACATGACCACTGCCAACGCACACTGGCACAAATTGGGTGGACCCAACATCCTTCGTTTCAATCAACACCGATTTACTTACCTTTTTAGGTGTTGGTGAATGAAAATGACGAAGAAAAATCATTTGAAAGCTATGCAAGCTCCGAACAACTGAAAAGATTTGCTCAAGAAGCCGAAGTTAACGGAGATTATGATGCTGCAGCAAATTATTATCAGGTTTCTACCATTTGAACAATACGCATATGCATATGTATAGGGCACAATGATTCACTCAAATCCGAATCGAGTATTCATTATAATGATTCCAGTCAAGTAGTAGGAGACAATGTTTTTGAGTACTGAAATTTTACGACCCTTTTCACTAAGAATTTGTAGACTGTAATTATAGTTTTGATGCTATTTTGTAAGCCTTGAAATTTCAATTGGTCGTATCACTGTATAGGAAATGTAGTACGAAGCTACACAGTACTCATGTTAGTGGAAATGGCATCTCTGTGAAATCATGATCAACCCACAGCAGGCTTGTAATGACTCAACTTGAGTCCACGATTTTCTGATGACTCGACTTGACTCGAGTCATTTTCTCAAAATACAGAATTGATTCGACTCGACTCGAGTCAATTTGTGTATTGAATCGACTTGGACTCGAGTAAATCCGCATGACTCGAACCAAGTCATATGACTCAAAACTCAGACTGCCAAGGCTGACATTTCATTGTAATTTCGAAGAATAGTAAAGTAACCATACTATTGGGATTTCGTCTATTGGTACTGGTACTTGAAAATGCGACCAGAAACTGCTAAAAGTGAGGAAAATTAGTAGCCTATATTATAAAGGCGAACCATTCGATATCACCAAACAAAGTTATAAAAAGTGGGTTTAACAAGACTTTAACTGGAAACTGAGCAGTCAACACAATGACTTGGACTCGGACTCGAGTCATAATACCATGACTCGGACTCGACCCTCTACTATCTGACTTGGACTCGGACTTGACTCGGTGGTGAATTAAAAATGACTCGACTTGACTCAAGTCAAGACTTTAAAAGTAAGATTGACTTGGGACTCGGAGACTTGTGAATTGGTTACAACCCTGACCCACAGCATTGTCACAAAGTCTAATGAAATGAGTATAGTCAAAATAGAACACCAAATTATATATATTATGTGGCGTAGAACTGGGGTTATGTTCTTTGCGGCCGCAGAAGGGTACACATTTGAACGCTCCACGTCATTCATGCTATTTTGAGGTGATAACAAGGGATACTTGTTATACTTGACACGACTCGAAGCATATTACTCGATTCAGAATCGCATCACTCGGTTACTCGATTTTGCCGTATCTTGGCCGAGGATGTATTCGGCTGATGCTCGGCAGACTTGACCTTCTGTCTATACCGTACTCTCTTCTCTCATTGTCTCATCAACCCTGTTTCTATTCGTCCAGGAGAGGTTAATGAAAGATAAGAACAATCCGGAACACTGGTTTGATTACGGCACTTTCAACCTTCTCCGCGAAGATTATCCTAAGGCGACGGAATGTTTCAGAGAGTCAATCTCAATTAATCAGACTTTTTTGAAGGGGTAGGACACTTTGCGACTAGCGCACAGATACATTTTATCATTTCCTATTCTAATCAGATTACTGATGTTCGGAATACTGTCAGCCATGCAGAACAAGCTGGAAGAGGCCGAAGCCGTTTTTGAAAGGGCAACCACAATAGGAGGGTATGAACTTTGAATTTTGCTTTGTTAAGAATTTTTCAGCATGAATTTCTAATGCTAGTACTAATACTAATTTCAATGCTAGTCTGCGTTCGGGATTACCACGATCTGATATATCTTTTCTGTGTAGCGACCATGCCGATTCATTTTCATGCTTCTTAAAGACTCCTTTGATACTCCACGAGTACACAGTTTAACAGCGTGTCATCTCAAGCAAGATGATTTACGTATTTGCAGAGGGGCAAAGTAATTAGCATTCCTAGTTTAGTAGAAGTAAATTTTACTCCATTCATTGCCAGTTCATTTCTTTACAAGTAAAAGTAGCAATTTTCTAACTATTTCAAGTGGCAGTAGAATATGAAAGCGCCATAAAGCACTCAAGTAGCTTCAAACATCAGATTCGGTCGTGGGTTAGCCCGCTTTTAGCAGTTCATGGGATGTGACTACTTTGGCAATTTGCTAAAATTGTAGAAGTGATGCAAATTCATTACAAAACTTCTTTCTACCTTTCAGAATCCAAATCTAAAACTAGTGTTGCCTAAAAACTGTCCAAGTAAAAGGGAAAGTAGACTGTAGAAAGTAGCAGGGAAAGAGAAGTAAAAGTAGTCTGAAAATGTAACCACATGAGTAAGTAATGCAAGTAGGGAAATCTACCAAGCACTCAATAAACCAAGCACTTTGTTTCTGCTGAACACTTCTGTCTACATGTTGTAGCCTACTAAGTCATCTAGATCCAAACGAACTGATTGTCCAAATGTGGGCACAGGATTTTGTTACTCCACATTCAATGATATTTCTTATCAAACATCACACTTTCACACTGACTTTAAAAATCTGATAATCAATTTAGAGAATCAATTCAACTGACACTGAAATCATGGGCTATTTTACTACTACTACAGTTGATGGTAGAGCCCGAAAAGATAAATCGATTTGCCGATAATATCGAGCACACTTTGACTGAAATATCGGGGTCGGCCATTGGAGGTTTAAAATATTGGAAATTTAAAATTTTGTAAATTTTTGTAACGTCACAACATATCAGTAGGGAATCAGATAACTATAACCTAAGGCTACCAGACTGGGAATTTTGATCTATTTCTTGTAACTTACGGGTGTCCAGACACAGCCTTTTCGCTTTATTTCACGCCAAAGCCTAGCAATGGTTGTGAAGTTGCTCAAAATTAATACTCTGAATTTTGGAAATGCTCCTTAAGCTAGATGCCATTTCTTACCAATATCGGCCGAATCTATCTGGTTTATCTGTGAAGGGACTAGATATCGATTTTATCGGCACTTTTCACTTCCAGCGCGCTACCGAGCTGCTTGAGCTGGACGATATTGGCGTTGTTCTATGAAAGCATTGGAAATGACATCCGGGCAGAACACGCCTTTGCCGAGGCCAGGCAATTGAACTTGTCGAGTTTGTCGGAACGTGAACCCTCGGAAGACGAAATCGGTGAGCTCACAATGTAATTGCCATCTGTCATCCACTTACCATCGGTCCAATTTCCTAGAAAATGTGGTTAGCAAAGGAGACATTGCGACCGATCCGTCATCGTTACTGACACCCAGCGCTGGGATAGTGAAGAATTTGACTGGCTCCATCAAATCGGGCTCCACGAGCAAAGCCAGTAAAACAACAGCAAGGAAAAGTATGGTGATACTTGACACATGCACTTCAAATTATTCTTGTATGTAGGAAGAGGATGTTAAAGTTGCGATAGATGCTGCATACGCTCAAGTGATACTATAAAATAGATTAAAGTACTGGTACAGGTTTTCAAAGTCGCCGGGACTAGTAGTAGAACTATCGCCGTAAATTTTCACTCAATTAAAGCTACTTGCTAAGTTCAGTCAAGTCAATCAGTCAATCAGGTTTATTAATATTTTCATCGTTTCAAAACATCACAAGACTGCGATACAATGAAAAGATAGGAAGGTGTCGACACAACTTGGAGTAGCCTTTAATATCAGACACCCACCTTAGCCTAGGCGAAGTAAAGAAGAGGCATGCACACTGAATGAAAAGTAATGCAGAGAATATAAGACGCAAGCGACAAAATGAGCAACTGCGGTTGAATCTTTAAAAATGGAAGCAAAATCTTCCGTGATGATTATTTCTCGTTATAATTATGACAATTTTACTGATAAAGTTGATGCCATCTTATCTCAATATTACTTTCTATTTTTCGAATTCCAAAGTGTAGCAAGCATTTTTTCGAAAAACACTGCTCAAGTAGAAATGGAAATATAGTGGAAAAAGAAACATACACACTCGAGTAAGTAGTGCAAGTAGGCATAATCTACTTGAATACTTTGAAAAAGTAGATGTGGACTCCTCCCTTAGTAATTAAGTCTGCGCTCTGGCTGGCCAGGGCTACCATATGCCTTCCTTTAGGAGGATTTGTTCTCATTTTTGTCAAATCGAGTCCTCCTTTATAGCTTTGACAGCCAGGCACTTGTACACGGATAAGTAAAAAATGCGATAAATTACGCGATATCTGGATGACGGCAAGGTTGATTAATAAAATTTAAAAAGAACGATTTTACATGGGAGTAGATCTTTAGGGAGTCGAGCTGGCAAAATGACCTTTTATGCTAGTCAAACTAACAATTCTTCCAGTAAAAATTTATTTTTAATTGCCTGTTTTCTCACCCTCTACATATCTTTTATGAATTGTAAAAAGAGCTTCTTGGAGGTACAGAACTTCAATATACAATTGAATAGTATATTCATATTTAAATTTTCGGCTGACACTCGTCAGCGGTAATCGTCAGCAACTAGTAGAGAATTGGAAAGGGACATCATCTGATTGGCGCAAAGTATCAGTGTGAATCAGTCAAAATCTAGCATCAGTTTGTGGTTGGTACGGCGAATTATGACGTTCAAAATCGAAGTATAATTAGGAGTATTGCCATTGTTGAAACTTGGAAGCTTCAGCACGAATTATCAGTTCAAGAAATTTCATTTCTCTCAGGCACCTTCACGCCTCCCCCTAGATACTTTCACGCCCCCCCCCCCCCCTCCCCCAGTTTAATAACCACTGTGCTAACCGAAATCACAATCGTTATGTGGAAATATGTTTTAAATTCACGAGAAAACTCACTGCAGGTCAAAAGACGGACCCGATTCCCATCAAAACAGAATCCACCTCGCCCAGGTTGAAAAGCATCTTTCTTCAGGCAGCGGAGTGGCTTCTGGATATGAAGTCATTGCGAGTGAGTGGGATTCAATTTTGTTCAGTTACAAAATGTATATAGATAGTCACCTCTACTTACAGTAGACTTTCTGAAGCGATTTGTGTTCAGATTGCCTTCAACCCAAATCTTGCTACTTGTTTCATAAACAGTGTGACTGAAATCATAACTAGAGCCCGATCAATTACACTGGTCAACACATATTTTTAGGCAGACCAAGTAAGAGTGGTTTTGGGGGTTCGGAAGGGCACTGATTCCGAAAATGACCTTAGTTTTTTTCAAATTGGCTCTATTTTTGGAGATAATTTATGGGGCTATTTCGACTAAAATCTCATATTTTCGCTGTATGGGCTGGATAAAAACTCGGGTCAGACGTACTATAAAGTTCAGAAATTCAATCTACTTGTTATTTTGACACGCTTAAGACTGTTTTAAATCAAAATACATCAACAGAATTATATTTCGGGGTATTAGATTTATCATATTGGAGACTTTCACGGATATCATGTACATAAATAAACTTCAATCATGTATTTACCCACATACTCAAATAACGTTGCATCAATTGAATCAGTTTTATGTCAACCACCTATTTTAAATTCAAAATAGTCAGTTGAAATATGATATTAATAACTTATCTTCATGCAAAATTGGTTCTTGTACTATATTCGGTTGTAAGCAGTTTAGTGCAGTTTTTCGAAAGGTTTCAGCAACAGTCTGCCATAATATGTTCGTCGCATCTGCACTGATATCTTTCTTTTGTTGTTTTGATGTATTGGCGGAACCTTTCCCCTTTCTATTCCCTCTAATCAACAATATTATCAGAAAATATATCAAGATGACCGGACAGGAAGTGAGATTTAATGCTCATGTTTGCTCCAAGGTTTCCATATGCAGATGCCAATTCTCGGACCAACTGTTTGTAGTGGGGTGTTTTGTGATCTTCCAAAAAGTTTTATTTACTACGTCCTAGAATGGATTCCATGCTGTGAGCACCTTTCTTAATATGAAATTGTATCCATAGTCCGTATTCGACTCGGAGATCCATCAAAGATTCCAGATTCAAGCTTCTCGTTTGATGTGGATACTAGGTATACCCACTGTGTTGGCGCAGCGGAAAATTATCCATTCACAAGTAAAAAGAGATGAGGCGGCTATCAGTACTTTAGTTAAGCTTTCCAGGGACAAACTTGATAGCTTTATACTCCTCTTTCGTCTTGGTAAAATGACCAATTAGTACCGGAGAAAATAAATTTCCTTCGTGCAAAAGTACAATTTTTAGGCTGGACAAACTGCTTTTTTAACGAACAAAGTTCTCGCATCAGGTCATGTTAATATTGATGGAATAACTGAGAATGATATGAGTGTTCGTCATAGTCAATTATCTATTTATGCGCAGTAGAAAAGTAGAAAAATCCAAGATTTACTTCCTACCAAGTGAAATATTCAAGTGTAAATACAGTGATTTTGGGCTTTTTTGGGGGAATAAATATCTTCTTTTCTAGAGCCAATCTGGCAAAACTAATGTGATATTCGTAATCAGCAACCTCCGAAACCCCAGCAAAGGCTCTCAGATGTTCTGCCTAAAAATAATTTTTCATTTTGTTGAACAGTGTTATTATTGGTTTGCCGTAAATATTGACTCGATATCACACTTTGAAAGAAGCATCGGCCATGACATCACAACATGGAAGTAGGGAGTCAGGAAAATAAAATGTATAACTGATTGACTGGAAACGTTGATCTAATTCTTATCACTTACAGGTGCCTAGATGCAGCTTTCTAGTTTATTTCATGTCCAGGTTTGGTGATGGCTGTAAAGCTGTTCAAATAAATGCTCTGACATGGGCTAGATCAGGGGTTCTCAAAGGGTGGGCCATGGCCCACTGGTGGGCCACAGAGCATTTTGAGGTGGGCCACAGAGCTATTTAGAAAATTTCAGAATTAATGTAAGTCTAGTTATATTTCTTATGCTATTCGCTAAAAATATATTCGTATTATCTAATTATACGTGGGCTACATAGCTACAAAGCTTTTCATCCGACCCTGATTAGTCATAGTGGCACGTATGAAGTCAGCATGTACAAATCGAAAACATTATGGAGAAACGGTGGCTTTTTCTACTGGCTATGACAACCTACGGCTAACAGCAACTAAAATAATTTCAAGCGTATAATAACTGGAAGCTAATGCTGAAGTAACCAAGTATTCCGGTAGTGTCATATGCCGTATGCCGTTGAAAGGGGTATGCAATGAACTCGCAATGAAGTGAAATTGATATACAGAGTTACTGTACTTCGGCCGGCCGTATTATTGTAAGCTAAAAATTTTCATAATTGCAAATTATTAGCAACTTCTGACGAATGTATACTGCACCACCTCAACAAATCTTAATGGATTGAGGATTTATCGGAGCGCATTAATCTTTGAAGTCGGTTTAAAATGTCAGGCCTGGAAACCATTGTACATAATGAAAAAGTCACAGGAATGGATTGTATAATTGGATTGAATATTCTGACATCGCAACTTCAGTTGTTTTGGTACAAGACATACAAGCATTACAAAGTAGGCTACATCATGCATATTGAAAAATCTTTCTTCACTTCTCTGTAGTACCCCATCCACCAATGAATTGTTCGATTCTGGCCCAGAATGACTATAATATTCCCCATAATAGTATCACTAAAGTCCCAATCACACAGTGTGGGGATCTGATCATTGTGTTTCGCGACGCGAATGGAGCAGCGGACGAAAATAATCTACTTAGGAGTTTTAGCTTATGATCTACCAGGGCCGTAACTACCGCACCCACACCCCCAATTGGGGAACTCGAAGGCGCCCAAGATTATGTCGTTGGTCGTTTGTTGGAGGATATTTATTCAACTTGAAATTTTTTTCGCGCTTCGCGCGATTTCATATCCCGGGGATCGACATTTAAATATCATCAGTTACAGAAAAATGGGCATATTTTAGAGAAATGGGCATATCGGCGCTGTCCATGACCACGCATTAGACAGAATTATGACTATAAGATATCAGGTGGGCCACAGCACATTTTCAAACCGGAAAATGGGCCACGGCCAAGAAAGGGCTGAGAACCCCTGGGCTAGATGCATATCCTTTGAATATCTGTGGAATATAATATGGGGTTATCGGTGAAGGTGCTACTTATCGGTTTGAACGTTATCCGCTCAAAAGTCTGATATCGGTTGGGCTGTGATCATAAACCTCACTACTCTTGGTCACTGTGATAATTCAAATAGTTTCGAAATGAAAACTCATTGTCACGCATTTAGCAATGGCGCATTGGCCAGGCACAGATTATGTACTTTGTCATTTGTGGAGTGCGAATGAGTACCATCTTATTGTGCGAATTTCCAAGCCGCTATTCAATTACAGTACGCTGAAATAGCTCTGTCGAAAGAATATCTGGACCATCTTGGCGGACCGACAGCCGATTATTTTGTGGCGTTGGCGCGGATGTACATGATGAAGGCAGACTACAAGCAGGCGGACGAGAAATTGAAGGAGGCAACCAAAATAGATCATCAGGCAATTTCCTTTTTTTATTAACCACTCCATAACTTTGGTGCTGGGCATAATGACTCGAGTCAAGTATTAATTGTCATGATTCAAGTCGGGTAAGGAGATGATTTTCAATAAGAGTTTTATCATTATCAATAAAAATTATCATTTCGATACTTTTTTCCACTGTGGGTGCCTTGGTACCTTGACTAATGTTATCACAGCATGCAAAACATGTAGTACAAAGTCAGTGAAAATTACATATAGAAGAAGTCGACCCACAGCATTGTGACAAAGCGCAATGAAAAAGGTGTGGTCAAACAATGCACCAAATTACGTTTCATGTGATGTAGAACTGGCAATATATTCCTTGTGGTCGTATGAATGGCACATATTTGAACTTTCCGCGTCTTTCATACGTCATACCGTTATCAGGTGTTAACGAGTGATAGTCGAATAGTTGACTGTGAGGCTAATACCTGATTCAAAATCAAATCACTCAGGTACTCCATTTTGCTCAGCCCTGCAGGGTTGTTGCACTCTCCTGTCAAACTATGTTTCAACATGCCTTTCCACATCCAGCATCCCGACGCGTGGGCGATCACCGGTCATTTACGATACGTTACTGGGGAGAAGTCAGCGGCTCAGGATTGCTACGAAAGAACTCTGGCGTTTGTGTCGGACGCCTCGGAAATGCATTCCATCTACCTACGACTGGGAGCGATTTATATCTCGGGAGAAGAGGTATAGTGGCTGTTGTGTGCAGTGGCGGTCAATGGCTCTGGCCAGAATTGGACATCTGGATCACTGTAGTTGTCTGCATAGACTAATTAGAGAGAAATGTCGGTAATCTAATTCTGATCTCCTTTGTAAAGTGTTTCTTTGCTCCCATATGATTTGTGGTTTTCCTGTACATGCTACAGGAAAACTGTATCGTGCAAAACGGCCAAGTGTATATACATTGTGCATTTTGAGGCTAATGAGAATGAACTTGATTTTTGTTGCACACCTTACTAATTATTGAATAACTGAATTTGGAATTGAATTCAATTTCTGTAATTCTAATTCCAGTATAATGTTGAATAAACTATAGGTATCTATAATTCTAATGCGAAACTATAGGTATCTATAATTCTAATGCGAAACAAATAAAGATTCATGTTACACGTTCTGTAGAAAGCAGGCTTTGAATAATTTTGCATCATTTGGATGATCAGGTTACATCAGGGGTGGGCAAACTACGGCCCGCGGGCCGCATGCGGCCCACTACACTGTTCTGTGCGGCCCGAGAGAATCAAAAGAAACTTTTTTAAATATTGATAAAATGCGTACTAAAAATCGAATTAATGCAGGAACTTGATTAAACTTTTTCTTAGTATATTTCACCATGATAATTCTAAGACAGTGGTTCTCAAACTGGGTGGCGCCCCCCCCCCCCCCCCCCCTTGGGGGCGTGAAAGCATTTGAAGGGGAGCGCGAAGCTGAGCGCTGGCGCGATTTACATTCAATTCATAATTGTTGCTCTGTATTTAGTCTGAATTTCATATTTCAAAATATCTCATCCACAGTCGTAACCTTCCATGCCGGTACACTATCCATTAGGTCTGCTAGCATCATGGCTGCGTTTTGTGATGTGACGATAAAGGGGCGCGAAATCTTTCACCATCATAAGGTGGGGCGTGTCTTAAAAAATTGAGAACCACTGTTCTAAGGTAAATAATTCCTATGTTCTATTTTCTGTTTAATTTCTGGCGCGACAGCCCGATCTCAAGGCCCACACAGTTTGAAAGTTTCCAACTGCTAAACATCACAGAAATCCTAAACGAGATTGGCATAATTCGGATCACGAGTGTGATTTCAGATTAGCCACTCCAGTTTTAATTATTTCGGTGATGTGCTAATAAAAACGATTCGCGCGTGTTTTAGGTAGATTCGTTCTCTGTATGTGTAGAACTGGGGTATTAATATATTATATCTAAAGCGTGTTTGAAGCTAATATGGTTATGATGCTCTCAGCATTGTGTGTCATGGAACTGAACCAAAACTGGAATTAGTAAATCTATTAGCAGATCGCTGCTCACAGATTTAAATTTAAATCCTGTTCTAAGAATCGGGACAACCGACTTTCATCTCTATAGTTTTGACAAAGTGCTTATTGATGTCGACCAGTCTATGAAATCTCGCCACTATGTTTCTGACGCGTGTACGATATCATCCAAGCAATATTTGTTTTGTTTTATACAGACACATATATTATCTCCATGTCCTCACTATGGAATCAAATACCAATATTGCGTTTTGGTTTATAATCCCAATTTTATATAGTGCGGCCCGCGAATGGATTCAGATGTTGAATGCGGCCCGCGAGCTCAAAAGTTTGCCCACCCCTGTGGTACATCATGGTAACAGTCCGGGAACGTGCTTCCATAAAGACAACCATACGCATTCGGTAACGAACTAGCCTACTGGTACTTTTTCTGAGTACCCAAGTAGGTTCTGTCTGCTGACACCACTTACTCAAGTGGTTATTTTTTTCGAATATTCCCCACATTTGCATTTTTAGGAAAAATGACTCACTTTTCAGACTTGGAATTTGTAAATTGGGAAATAGTTTTGGGATACGCTTACATCACTTTAGCGAGTGAAATTGTTGTGACAACTGGGACCCTGTGTCACGGCAACTGGATCTATTTTGGAAAATTGTAGCTATTTATGGTGTCGGTGGTCGTTTTGCATTAGCCGCGAACATGCGATTTCAAAAGTGGTCACCACCGATGAACTGATAAAAATACGCCCTCGACGAAATGTAATTTTGGAAACTACTTACTTCAGGGATATCTCTGACTTACTTGAGTACTTTTCCACTCTTCATTTTCTACTTCCACTTTTCATAAAGCATAAATTCATGGCGTTACTTCTACTTCCTCTTGAGAACCAATGCTGACTACTTCTAGTTATTGTACGTTTGCCGAGGGGATGCATCTTTTCACGTTGAAAGTTCGTTTTCCACTTCTACTTGAGTATCTTTTTGGCATGTTTTGGAAGTCTTGATCAGAAATTCATGGCACTACTTGCACTTGCATTTGAACTTCTCTATTGACCACCTCTGAACTGTTATTGTGACATGAAAACGGTTTTGTGTTCAGTATTCGAAGGCAAAGGATACTTTCCTGATGGCCTGCAAATATTCACCATCGTGCATATCGTGGCTGGGAGTCGGAATCGCTTGCTACAGGGTGAGTATCTTCTGTCGGTAAAACAAGGAAGGAATGTAGTTCTTCACATGTTTATTTATGTAGTTATTAATATTATTTTTAATTTTAGTTTGCAATTTTGTCCAAATTTCTGATTTGTACACGAAAAGTAACAGAAAAGTACTATTAGTTATGACTTTAAATTCTACTGTGTTAGTCAGTATGTGGAAAGCACATCTTTGTGGTTGTCTGAGCGGATGTAGCAGCACGAGAGAGAGAGAGAGTCTTTATTTGCATCCAACCATGTACCTAAATCCACCGGATCTCTCAATCAGCCAATCGATTGTTTGCTCTGAGGTCCTTCGTCGGTATTAACTCTGGTTCCTAAAGCCAAGTATCAGCATTCGATTCTTCAATTGGTCAGCATCTGATGATCATTCGAGTCTGTGCCGGTAATTCCAATGATTCCGTGTTCACTGTGGGTTCTAAGGGCAGAGCTTCATTCCGTCCATCTGTATTGGAGTCAACGACCGTTACACGAAATAATCCAGATTTATGTCGATTGAAGAAGTCACTTACTTCCTATTTGAAGACTTTTTCATCCGCATCGCTATATGTCTGTTTATCGCAATTGTTCCCAACCTGTGGTACGCGAAGGTCTTCCAGGTGGTATGCGAGTAGATTCTGTTTTTTTTTCGACCGAAGGGAGTTATTGTTTACTATGTTTAGGTGGGGTTGATTTTGAGTTTTTTGAAGCCGTCGTCCTCGTGGCAATAAGGTCGTCATCGGGGGTAGGGGCTATCCCACCAATGAAGGCCTACCGGGAAGAGATCTAGTCGTAAAGCATTGCGATTCTTACCTAACCAAATTCCGTTTTAATATATTTGACCACAAGAATTCCAAATGGATCCACTGCAGAAATCATATACTGCGGCTTAAAATGGGCAGTTTTTGCAATTTTGACCGCATTCAAATGGCGTAGCTTATATAGGTGGTACGCGAGAACTGTATAAAACCTCGAAATGGTACGTTGGTGCATAAAGGTTGGAAACCACTGGTTTAACGTCTCTACGTGGAGGCTATTGCAGGCTACTCGTTTTCCTAGAGCATAGTTACAGGTAGACCTACCACAGCTGATTTCGTCTAACGTTATTTTTAAAATTAAATTGGTGCGACACACTTCGCCAAATTAGAACTTCATTTCAACCATTAGTTAATCTACATGTCACGGGCCGTAAGGGGGCACAAAAGTTAATACATTACACTGCAGTGAATCTAGTAGTATCCAAATTTATTTATGTCTAAAGATCATCATCCGAAACGACTTGGTGTAGGCCTTTAATCAGACACCCGCCTGGGCCAAGAGCATGCATGTAAGAGGCATGTACGCTAGGGCTCTTCAAAAATGACTTTTTTTCTCAAATCGCACTGGCTACTTGATAAAATTGTTAGGTTACCTAATTTAAGCCTACACACCAAATTTGGTTCAATTCCAACCAGTAACCGCGTTGCTACAGGAGAAGAAAGTTTCTATTTATTATATAAAAATAAATAACAAAAAATTTGAAAATTTTCTGTTCACCCCATGAAAGTGTTAGGCTGTCTATAGAAACGATGTTCACAAAATTTGGTTGAATTCCAACCAGTACAAGCGGAGTTATTGCCGTCGAAAAATTTGGATTTGAATAAAATAGTATTTACGGTGGGCACCACTGTAATAAATAATTAAAGAATTGGTCACCGTAAATACTATTTTATTCATAATTCAATACTAGCCAGTCTTCAGGATTACCGGACCACGACCTAACATCGACCTCGCCCTCCGCCACATGCCACCCCATTTTGTCGCTTGCGTCTTATATTCTCTGCATTACTTTTCATTCAGTGCGCATGCCTCTTATTTACTTCGCCTAGGCCAGGGGTTGTCAGCCCTTTCTTGGCCGTGGCCCATTTTCCGGTTTAAAAATGTGCTGTGGCCCACCTGATATCTTAGAGTCATAATCCTGTTTAATGCGCGGTCACTAGTCACGGAAAGCGCCGATATGCCTATTTCTCTAAAATATGTGCATTTTTCTCTAACTGATGACATTTAAATCTCGATCTCCCGGGATATCAAATCGTGCGGAGCGCGAAAAAAAATTTCAAGTTGAATAAATATCCTCCAACAAACGGCCAACGTGATAATCTTGGGCCCCTTCGAGCTCCCCCAATTGGGGGTGTGGGTGCGGCAGTTACGGCCCTGGTAGATCATAAGATAAAACTCATAAGTAGATTATTTTCGTCCGCTGCTCCATTCGCGTCGCGAAACACAATAATCAGATCCCCGCACCGTGTGATTGGGACTTTAGTGATACCATTGTGGGAATATTATACTCATTCTGGGCCAGCATCGAACAATTCATTGGTGAATGGGATACTACAGAGAAGTGAAGAAAGAATTTTCAATATGCATGATGTACTTTGTATGTCTTGTACCAAAACAACTGAAGTTGAGATGTCAGAATATTCAATCCAATGATACAATCAATTCCTGTAACTCTTTCATTATATGCAATGATTTCCAGGCCGGACATTTTAAACCGACTTCAAGGATTAATGCGTTCCGATAAATCCATTAAGATTCGTTGCGGTGGTGCAGTATACCTCCGCCAGAAGTTGCTAATAATTTGCAATTATGTCTATTTTTAACTTACAATAATACGGCCTACCGAAGTACAGTAAATCTCTACATCAATTGCACTTCATTGCGAGTTCATTGCATAACCCTTTCAACGGCATACGACATATGACCCTGCTGGAATACTTGGTCACTTCAGCATTATCCTACAGTTATTATACGCTTGAAATTATTTTAGTTGCTGTCAGCCGTAGGTTGTCATGGCCAGTTGAAATAACCACCGTTTCTCTCTAACGTTTTCGATTTGTACATGCTGACTTCATACATGCCACTACGTCTCTCAGAGTCGGATGAAAAGCTTTATGTAGCCTACATGTAATTGGATAATACGAATATATTTTTAGCGAATAACATAAGAAATATACCTAAACTTACATAAATTCTGAAATTTTCTAATTAGCTCTGTGGCCCACCTCAAAATGCTCTGTGGCCCACCAGTGGGCCATGGCCCACCCTTTGAGAACCCCTGGCCTAGGCTAAGGTGGCTGTCAGATCTTAATGGCTACTCCAAGTTGTTTCGACACCTTCCTATCTTTTCATTGTATCGCAGTCTTGTGATGTTTTGAAACGATGAAAATATTAATAAAACTGACTGACTGACTGGATTTATAAAAGGAAACCGTAAAAGGGAAGCTATGAAAATGAATGCGTCATGCGCCGATAGGCGAGGTCGATATGTCAGATTGAGGTCTGGTAATCTTGAAGGCTGACTAGTATTCATTTATGAGACGTCACAGTTTTGCTGAAATTTTACTTTCTTAATGAGATTTTCGTCCCGGCTAAATCGATGCATTGCTAAAAGACTTATGCACGGTGTTATGGACTTATGCATTGCCATATGTAGGCTAACTAGTGAGAAATCAGAGCTCATTCACTCCGATCGTGTTTTTCTTTGTCCACTTCATTTCATATGGTTGTGTTACCTTGCAATAAACATGTACGAAATTTTTATATTTAAATACAGACTCCTCATTCTTTTCACACTTAAATGAAAATTCCGGAGTCTGTATACGAACATAACACCTGATTCTGCAGCACTAAATATTCTATACAAATTCCAGTCAAGTTTAAACAACTCAAAATCTTAGAATCCGAAGCCAAGTCCACGGTCATCTCTGCCAGGCATTGTGATGCGTACATTTTGCTTACAATCTGAGCCCTTCAGTTTAGTTCATTAATAATCTGATGGCGAATGAAAATGATACCTAGGAGTCAAAAGAAATTGGAGCATTCTTTCATTGAAACAGTAATCACATACGCGTGAGTACATTGTGAACAACCAACCATGCAGGCTGTATAACATAAAAATCATTCAGTACAAATTTCACTTAGGCATAGAAAAGCATTGCGATTGTGTTAAAAGTGAAAGATAAATAATTTATATTCGTAAAATAGAAGCGAGTAAGCGTGTCGCATCGAGCGTTGCATAATAATATGGTGACTTATCTCCTGACTAGGCGTCGTCTCTGTGGCGCAATCGGTTAGCGCGTTCGGCTGTTAACCGAAAGGTTGGTGGTTCGAGCCCACCCAGGGACGCTTTTTTGTATTTGGTATTCGAGCTCACAAGCTTTTCTCGGTCTGTTGTATCCAATCCGAGAATCAATTGTATCAGTGAGAACAATGATATCCATTGAATCATTATCTCGATTATGCGTACCTCCATATTTTGAAATACACGTAGTCAGCTGATCCATTCTTGGATTTCCGACACATGCCACCTTTTTTTGTCACCTGTCCTTTTATATCATCATCATCATCATCATTGGTTTATTAGGAATTTTATCAGTTCAATAAACCACAAAATTGCGATACAATGAAAAAACAGGAAGATGTCGAAGCGACAAGGAGTAGTCTTCTTTTACTTTTCATTCTGTGTGCATGCCTCCTTTTTACATCGCCTAGGCCAGGTGGGTGTCTGATTTCTAAGACTACACTCCAAGTCGTTTCGACACCTTCCTATCTTTCATTGTATCGCAGTCTTGTGGTGTATTGAAATGTTAAAAAATATTGCAATAAATTGAATAGAATTGAAAATCACCCTGTAATGAACACATCCATCTGCAATGATTTGTTTCTGTAGTTCAGGGGGTTTATTGCGATCTAGCTGACCGCCCCAAGTCGTTTCGACACCATATTTTCATCATATTGCATTCTCTGTGACTGATGAGGTACAGAAGTTCAATATACATTCGAAAAACATATTCATATCCGAACATTTTCGGCTGACACTCGTTAGCAGCTAGTAGTAGACACTCTTTCGGCCGTTGACTCTCACGTAAAATCATTTCATTCATAATTTCATCATTTCAAAACACTACAAACTTGCGATAAGCTGAGAAGGAAGGATCATCATCGTTTCATTAAAATTTGTTATCAAATCAATACACCACAATATTGCGATATAATGAAAAGATTGGAGGGGACCGTCGAAATGACTGGAGTAGTGTATTAATCACACAGTCACCTTGGCCAAGTTTTCAATTTCTCATTTTGTTCCATGCACTATGGAACTGTACCAAAGTAAGGTGGTCGCTTCCCATGACATGCCGCATTCTTTTCTTGTCGCATTCTTTTTCTATACTATCTTCTTTACTTTCATTCAGTGTGCATGCCTCCTCTTTACATCGCCTAGGGCGGCCAAGGTGGGTGTCAGATTCCATAGACTACTCCTTGTCGCTTCGACATCTTCCTGTCTTTTCATTGTATCGCATTTTGTGGTGTATTGAACTGATAAAATTGCTAATAAACCAATGATGATGATGATGGTCTTTTGAAATCTGATTATGTTTTGTTAAATTGTGTGCCCAAGTGAACTTTTCCGTGATTCGCAGCTCGGGGAATTGACAGAAGCAGAGGACGCGTTGGGGGAAGCGAATTTGTTGAACAATCAAAATCCGGACGTCTGGGCGTATCTATCGCTAGTATGCTTGCAAGTAAGTGTGATTACTATTTTGTATGATTAACCCGTAAATTGATCAGCAATATTACGCAGAATTGACATGAATAGCCTCTTTATCGAGCTATCGACCCAAGAATGTTACAATACGTTTTGGGATATCTAGATATCCCTGAATACGTCGCTGACTATGTTGCATCGTCAGGCAGAACTAGATATCGGCTAATTTTATCTACTGTCGATGTAGGTTCTGTGATTATAATTGACCTATAGCCCTATACGGATACCATATGATATTTAATAGCCTGCTTATAAGTGTTATTTACTGGATAGTGTCCGTGGCGCTAAAAGCCTTGTGATAAAATAAAACAATAGCCTATTAGAAGAGACTCTTGGAGATACAGAACTTCAATATACAATTGAAATAAACCCGAACCCATTTTTTCCAACTGGGAAGGGTTCGACGGATGCATGTATGGAGATTAGGCCTACAGGGTTCGGTGCCTTCTGAAAGGTTAACAATCAGTGCAATATAAAATGCGCCAAAGCGAGGGACATCGAAAGTTTGCGGTCCTCCACTTTGAAATGTTTCTTTTGGTTATCAATAACAGCCCTGCAACATTCGTTTATTAGTTTTATCACTATCGTTGCAAATTGCTATATGTTACACGGTGTTCAGTTTTTACTGCCGAAGCCTGATATTCGCTTTGTAATTACACGTCTTCAATCTACGCGATATTTTCAGACTGGAAGAAAGCTGGAGGCCGAGCAGTCGTACAAGTACGCAATCAACTTGAATCTCACAGACAACAATCTCATCCAAGAATTGAACGCGTTGCAAAAGAGAGTTGGATTCGGAAACCCTGCGTTTTGATTATTTTGTGTTTGATATATTGTAGTTGCAAATATAATATTTAAATTCGAATCATAATGGTATAAAAGATCAGTGTGTCGCTACCAGGGCTGTGGAGTCAGAGTCGGAGTCTGGGTAATTTTCGCTTGATGGAGTCGGAGTCGTGAAAACTATAATAGCTGGAGTCGGAGTCGTGGGGAAAATACTGACTGGAGTCGGAGTTTGTGAGAATGACCCTGACTTCGACTCCGACTCCAACTTCTCTATCATGAAAACATTTGCTTTCAAAGAATTTTCAATAGAATTTTTATGTACCACCAATCACTGTTATAACCATACAGATCAGGTGCGGCCAGCCCGTGGCACGCAGGTCAAATTTGGCTCACGAGAACGTTAGGTGTGGCCTGCGAGGTAATTCTCGAAATTATTTATGACATCAGGTAAAATTGCAAGGCCAGCCAAAATTTGATTAGCATGACCGCGAAATTTGATGATGACTAAAACAACAGTTCTGACGCATTGACGTATCCAGGGGCCAGCCACATTATCCCAGACCTTCGTATATGACCATGAAGTAGAATATTTCATAGCAGATTTATTTGACTTGAAATTTTTCTCGGAACTTCGCATGATTCATTGTCACTAGATTTCTTGCATTCAGTATTTGAGCCCCCTTCTGAAAATTAAAGATCATATTATTTACAGAATTGAGTCCAACTATATTCGCAATTAGGAGATAACGTGTCGTCCAACATGCGGTTTCGCTTGTGCACTCGCAGCGAGATCGTCGACAAAACATTTGCACAAAATGATAGAGGCATGTTCACTGATACCGCCGATTTTGCTATGTCTAAACCGGAGGTCTCAAACTCAAATGTGCTCGCGGGCCAATTTCCTAGTTTTTGATGACGCCGCGGGCCGCAGCATCGATAATATAGGGATATTCCCATGTATAATTTCCAGGTAGGCGTTATTTGTCAAGACCTTGCAGACAGGCATTCCACAAACATCGTGGAAATGTAATAATTTACTATTGTACTATTCACGCTTGACACGGAAGAAATCACATTTTCAAATATTTCAATAAAATTGTTTTGTGCCGGGCATATTTTCTTTTATTAATGAGTAATAGACATCATGTGAGAGGATGTATCATGACATCGTAAAACTGTGGGGTTATAATTTTGCAGCAAGTGGACCTTTAACGTGCCACAATTTTATGTAGAATATTTCAAAATCAACTGAAGATTAATATGATATCAGAGCATTTGAGCGGTGTAGCCTAATCATGGTTTTGATATAGTCGTGATAAGTATAGGCTATTGTTACTGTCATTGCCAAAGTCAAATTAAATCAGCGTTAGATTTCGCCTTTGATTATTATTCGAACATATAAATAACAACTTAAATGTAATCATTATTGAGCCATAGTAATAGCATTGCTTCTAAACCTTTTTAGCGATCGTACCCCATGTGCTTCCAATAAGATTTCTCGTAGCCCCTGTCCATTTTCAACACGATCTCTGATGGTACCTATATTAAAATCGGAAAGCTCATTCACATAAAATCGCGCATATTGCGAAGACTATTTTCCAGTTGAATAAATTGGCCAAGAAAATATTCCACAGCACATATAGCCCTAATTCCACAATGCATATGATACACCCTGATGTGGTGCTTCGTACCCTGATGAGGTCTACGGACCCTGGTTGAGAACCCCTGAAATAGAAATGTCCAATCGGCGAATAATTCATTGGTGTTACAGCTGTAGAGCTCGCCACCGATAATAGCATGGATAAAAAGAACAAACAGCATGTAACCAACTATACGTCAGTAGTTAGTATGATCGGTCGTGACGGGCTATTGGTTCTTATGGGCGGGGTGGTGAGGTGCCTGAAAACCGGGGGTGGTGAGGTGACCCTTATCTCTTATGGCGGGGGTGGTGAGGTGCCATTGTGTCTTATGGCGGGGGTGGTGAGGTGACCCTTATCTCTTATGGGCGGGGTGGTGAGGTGCCTGAAAACCGGGGGTTGTGAGGTGACCCTTATCTCTTATGGCGGGGGTGGTGAGGTGCCATGTGTTCTTATGGATGCGGTGATGTGCCATTGGTTCTTATGGGATCTCTGGTGATGTGTCATTATTTCTTATGGGATCTCTGGTGACGGTACCCTTTCAGATATATGCTGTGGTGATGATGTGCCCACGGATTCTTGTGTCGTAATGAACTAATGTTGTTGGTATGGGCTGCGGTCGTGAATCGTACTTTCTGGTATAGGCAACTCTCGCACGATGTCGAATAGGTATCAGGTATAGCAAATAGTCACGTGATTGATTCTTAGTTAATGTGTATATCGCAAATTATTAAATATGACCGAATCCAGGTAATCCTAACGTTTACGGTGAGTGCGACAATGATATATCGTTATTCTTATGGACGCGGCGGTGACTCGTATTGAAAACTCGTGGTCGCGATTCGTACTTTCGGGTATACGTGCGGCGACATGCTAACGATGATAAATGTGTCTGTCATGTATTCTTACGGGATCTGTGGTGATTCGCCATGTGTTCTTATGGGTGCGGTCGCATGCGGCTATTGCGTCTTATGGGTGCGGTCGTGATTCGCACTTTCAACCATATCTCGCGTGGTGTTGAATAGTCACCAACAATAACCGCACAAACGGAAACGCGGCTTGCAAGAGGATTAAGCGGTGCGACCTATATTCCGAATGACCTGCGCGCTGAATTGTTGCCCATACAGTTGTGTGCTACTATCGATTATTACACTAATCCAGTCAGCGCTATTACATTCAGGAGTATTCAGTATTCAGCAGCGACACGAAAAGCAACCAACAAATAACCGCGCTCGTAAATTAACACTTCAAAAAGTGTAAAATAGATTGCAAATCCCGCGATCGCTAACAAGATAATGTCTCGGGTATAACCATTTTAGTGACTTGGTGTAAAAGACATACCGATCGCTCACAAGGTAATATTTCGGTAATTAGTTTGTCACAGAGCCGTCGCAGACGGTGATTCGAAAACCAACAATTTGACACTTTCTGGTGGTCGCTATATGTTTTGACACTTCGAACAGCGGCTGACTTTAGTTGCACGATAAGAATTATGAATTCAATCAATGTATCAATTTGTCAACTCGAAATGAAATTCACTACACAAACCGAGTTGGTTCGTATTTGAATGTGTTAATTCGGTACAATTCCAATTATTTTGAGAAATCTTTTCGTGATCTTTTGATTCGACCATAACCCGAATATTACTGACGCTGACTTTCAGCTACATTGAATTATTCGCACATTCCACGCCGCTGTTTTCGCACTTATAGAATCAATACCAACTATAATTCTACAAGAATCAAGAATCACAAGTATGTGCATTATACAGTTATTGTCTTTATCAACTCGAAATCAATCCCTTAACAAAAACACACATCTTATCACTTGTCAACTCTATCATGAAAATCCTCGAACCCGTATTATTAAGAATGTTATAGTACGGCGTCGGAAATCCACTCGCGAGATGTACTAAAGGTAAAGCCAAATAATCCAGAATGAAATATTCGGACTTGACATTGTGTGAATTGAAATATGTTTGACAAACATGACTACCAACTTTCAACCCAACCATAGTTAGAGATTATAAACATATTGATTTGAAACAAGTAATGAAACCTTACAACGCTATTCACAGTTTTCCGTTTTTCAAATAGAGTTTCAGTAATTACTGTCCCTATATTTTAATGTGTTACTACACACAATCAAGTCAATCAATGAAATCCCACCTGTTGTAAATATTTCACACTTGACAACCGCTTGTACATACCACGATCGAGTTGCAATGCGATGAGTTGAATCGGAATATTTCAACCTTCTTTGTCATATCGCGATTTGAAGTAGGATCGCCAGACAGACTGGGTAAACTTTCACTCCAATGCGTTTCAGATTAATTTATTCACACGATCACCATCTCGCTGTCTTCACACTTACACAATCGCGTACTGTTTCCACTCGCAACTTCGGTACGATATTTCAACTTGTCACAATAACTGATTATTCACATGTTGATTTGAAACAAAAGAAGCCTTGAACAAGTTATCTGGGTATTTTTTTTTGTTTGTCGCAATTGAGTTAATGGAAATAGTATTACGCCTCGAAATTTTAACATCTTACCATACTCAAAAGAGTCAATCATGAAAACCTTGTCAAGTAAATCCGTAAACCTTGTCAAATAAATCCGTTTGTAACTCGGCCAACCAACTATACAGTACCCGTACAGAAAGAAGACAAGATTATGCGAGTACATACAATCGCTACAATCTAAACAAGTTCGGTTGTAGTCATATACCACCAAATCGTCTTTTTTGTTCAACTGTAAAAGTCGTTACTATTCTGTAAGATAAAGTAATTACTACTCGGTATATTTTGTAAGACAAAAGTAATTACTTCTCGGTGTCGGCGACTTGAGGTTAACATAATATATTTGAGTATACGACATTTGAAAGTATGACCATCGTAGTTTCTTACAATCGAGCGCAGGTGTTATATCGAAAATTATCATGATGTAAACATAAGGATTGACACATTGATTTGACATATGTAATAGTTGATCATGACTTGACTATTAAATTATTTGCGTTAATTAGACCCGGCGTTGTGACAACAACAAACTTTTTAGTATCGTTGTTATTAACATATTGAGTTGTAAAACTATGCGTGTCTGAAATGTTCTTGAATGGAAAATTATTCAGCCTTGGTACAAACCACGCAGTGTATTGTGGATATCAGGAAATATTTTACAAATGTAATTGTCTCCACTAACCAAGACTAAAGATGAAACAACAATTTCCTTTGTTAAACAATAACCGGTGCAATACTTTATCATCGTAATCAGCAGTGAGAATTGAAACACTTTCACACATTATCCGGTGTCAAGATATCACACTAGGTGAATTGACATACCGCCGCTTGATTAATACCTAATCCATTCGCACCATTTCACATACTTTGATCATTACAAAAGTGAATTGGAATATGTTTGCTAGATGCATTCAATTCAGTTAGAAATATCTGGTACACAACAATCGTAATATCAAGGAAGTACTTGCTACGCTGTAATCCACTTAACGTGTTTCGCATTGTTGTTCATTTGTAGTATTGTTTGTTTTTGAACCTCCAAATAATAATTCCCGACATGAAACCAAACCGCTGAAAGTCGTTACCATCACAACGAAACAATTTGTACGATGTTTGTCAAATGCATCCTATAGTTAGGTGTACTAGAATTATTTGTGTAACACATACGCCGACAATGCAATCGAAAATTTTTCCGTTGTCATTCGCTAAAGTAAATGTCATCACAATACTCATCAAGCTGTCGTCTGTAAATCAAGATTACATCCAACTTGTAACTGTATCGTTTAACTACCGGGTTGCATCAGTTTGCTATTTTTGTCATTTAGTGACTGCTGAACATACCAAACGATACACATCCACTTACGAAATACTGTGTTGGTCGTAATTTCCATCATCGTGATAATCGAAGTATATTTGTTTCGAGTTCATAACAACCGATTACTTTTCTATGACCCGATATATTTTTGACAAGTTATGCTTAGAAGATTGGTGCATCTCGCGAAAAATAATATACCACTCATATTGATACTGCCACTCCATCGATCGGTATTTTCAAACAAGTCGATTTTCAACCGAGCAAAATTTATTACTCGAGTTGTCCTGCTTACTATATTTAAATGTAAACTCACCCGTCTTTCAACAACAAACAATGATAAAAAGTACACAAGCAAACACAACAAGTTTTACTTTTGTAGGACACTAATTATTATTCCACGCATCTCATTTCATACTAAGTGTATATGAAAGATATTCATGGTACACGAATATATTCGCTCATGCTACGAACATACGCAATGATTGGTGACGCTTTCACACTATTTCGATTTAGTGTAACAAAAACAACAACAACAATTTTCACTCTCTTGACTTATGAAAACAACAGACGAACCTTCGTTCAATATTTTGTTTTTTTGTCAACTAGTTACTTTTTCATGAGACCCCCACTACTCTTACAAAAGTACGAAAGATATTTACATCACACAAAGTAATCAACTTTACTCGATATTCCCATGCTACGAACCTGTACAACGATTGGTGACGCTTTCAAACTGTTTCGTTACCTCAAGACCTTTATTGTCTGAATGGTTGTTCATTTATCTTATTAATCAAATAGTTCAACACACAACAATAGTACCAACAGAAACATCAGAGTTGTTTACACAAAAGTTTGTATGTGTACAGTATGCGAATACCATGTGTAAGTCCAGCACAATTGCGGTATCCATCCGAGTTTAGTTAACACAAATTTATTACAACGGAGCCACGTAAACTTTCGTGAAAGAAAAGCATAGTCACTTCCAGAGGGTTATGTCAACGCCATAGCAGTACTCCAACAACAACGTACATATGTTTTCTAGTCACAGTCCTTACATCTTTCACATAGATCAATCTACTTTGCTAACGAAAAGTGCTGAGTCACCACATGATTACCCTCACAACAAAACAGCTAGAAGATATTATCATACAAAAATATTCCTAACCCTTTGCAGACCAGTGACAAATCATACAACAAACATTTTTTGTGAGGTGAATTGTTGTTCAGTGTCAAGTCTACCTGTTGAAACGTACAATAAAACAACACAGTCACAATTCAATTAAAACCACGAATCTATTTTCATTTCGTCACATACAGAAAAATAAATTTTAAGTTCCCAAAACATACTTGTAGTCAAGAAGTATTTTTATTAATCAAAATCATCGACTTCTGTTTATGGTGTTAGTGTGTGCATGTCATACACGTGGGGACCGTATTAAAATGGACACGACACGACTGAATGTAAGGAGATAGAAGTCCATCGCATAGATTTACATGTGGTCTTCGCTACGGTTTCGAAAAACGAATCATCTCTTTTGCGTTGATCTAACTAAACCGAGCAAGTTAGTTAATGACCATGATTGTGTTTGTCATATGCGAATGATAGGGTGACTGTCAAATCTACATACAACAACCTTCTGGTACTCAAAATAACAATTTCATTCTCTCCCTTCGTAGCCATATACCGCCGACTCGGCTTTTTTGTTCATCGACAGCAGCGTTTAACAAGACCAACGACACTGAACCCACGACGTTTACCTATGTAAAATTACCACTTTCACTTGACAGTCCGTCGTTTACCTGGCTAAACATATCATTTTCCTTTGGAGATCTGATATTTACCCAGAGTAAGAAACCTTTTTCACTTGGAAATATATTTTTTCCTTGGCTAAAAAACCTTTTTTCACTTGGAAATATATTTTTCCTTGGCTAACAAACCTTTTTTCACTTGGAAATATATTTTTTCTCTGGTTAACAAATCTTTTTCACTTGGAAATATATTTTTTCTCTGGTTAACAAACCTTTTTCACTTGGAAATACATTTTTTCTCTGAGCAACAAACTTTTTTCCCCGGGTAACAAACCTTTTTCCCTGAGCAACAAACCATTTTCACTTGGCGGGTCGTCGTTTACCTGAGTAAAATATCTTTTTCCTTTGGGGATCTGGCGTTTACCCAGTGTAACAATACATTTTCTCTTGGTCATCTAGCTTTTCCTAGAGTAACAAAACCATTTTCATTTTGAAATCTGACAAACACACCTGACAATTTGGTATTTGTTGTATTGACGATAGTTTGAAATAGATTACAACGAACAGTGACGGAAATATACACAGACTACCGGTTTCAGAGTATACCCCCATCACTCGTATCACAACAATATCATCGGTTAACCACATACAATATACTCTTGTACACCGAAATACATGTTTTGGAAAATTGGACAATAGGCTTCGATAGTTCTGTGATGTCCGGGTTCGTGCTTTGGATTTTCCAGAGTCAAAATGTCTGAATAAAACACCTCCTTGACGATGGTTGGTATGTGGATAACGGTGTTCGGAAAACGGTTGGATTTATGTCACCCATCGCGATAACAATTCCTGGTCGAGTTTTCCTCCGGCATGTTTACTATATTGTGTCTTTATTGGTCAATGTATGTCTCGACATTCAGTTTGAAATCGGAAATGATAAAGTATGTAACCGGATCCGGATATCAACTGTGAATCGATAAACCAATGGAGAATATTCAAAGTAAACATGTTAAACCCTGTGTTTCCACGAAAAAATACCATCCAGACATACGTCGCGTTTGTTTGCCCACACCAGTATACGCGTAAATGGAGGTGTGTGACATTGCATGCAATGTGTTGGTATACAAACATCGATCCACAGACATTATCATAGCCGGTAGTTTTGATGTAGATCGAATGTCACCCGATAACAATACCAATAAGCCACATTGCAATGACTCTGAGTCCGCGCTATTACATCGATATTTCGACACCGTTCACTGATTTAGTCGATGGTTTTATCGCGTTGTAACATTACAAGATAGTCATGACCCTATCTCCGGGCAGACCACCCAGACCAATTGGATACATCGGTCAATATCCGTCGTGTTGTCGACGCCGAAGTTTTCTGTTGAGACTGCAGCGTTTGACCAATGTGAACTATCGAAGTATGGGTGCTCGAAATGATTGCGATCAGTCTTTCAGTCACGATCAATGGATGTCGCTACTCCCACATAACGACTCCAGATAAATATCGTGAACAGTGATTCTGAAAATCTCGGACTGATACTGTGATCCAATAAGGTATGTTTCTGTGGAATGAAGACTGCAATCGTACACCACAATAGAACACTACCTCGTGATTTCACACGCAATCATAAAACATATCATCGTAAGGGTCCAGTTCGTCCGGTGATATTTCGAAACGGTCATCGCCATAAAACATCGGGGTTAGTCTCGTCATATCGGTAACATTTTGAAACGACATCGTCACAAGTCTATTGACGTCTATTCTGTTGGACATGTCAATCCGTTTTAGAATTTACCGTTTTTCAACTCCCTGCACCATAGTGTTACGACACAGACAAGAAGCATCGGTGGAAATAATAAAACACGGAATGCACACTTTGGTGTTATTTGACATGGATTTTACACCCGACGAACCTTACATTCGAGCGATGCATTGGAACGACGCTTGTATTATTGATGTCGTAGGGAAGGAAATGTATCGATTTATCGGATTTGTACATATCCAACAAAAAGCTGGGTATATGATTGTGCACGGCTCGCCTATTTGACTGTGAACGCTCTGTTGATTTATGTTGTACAGTTCACTTTCACCGTCGTGTGAATAACCATGTTACGACTCCATGTTTGTGTGTCTGTATGTCATGCTTCAGATTGACTCAGAGTCATTGCAATGTGGCTTATTGGTATTGTTATCGGGTGACATTCGATCTACATCAAAACTACCGGCTATGATAATGTCTGTGGATCGATGTTTGTATACCAACACATTGCATGCAATGTCACAAACCTCCATTTACGCGTATACTGGTGTGGGCAAACAAACGCGACGTATGTCTGGATGGTATTTTTTCGTGGAAACACAGGGTGTAACATGTTTACTTTGAATATTTTCCATTGGTTTATCGATTCACAGTTGATATCCGGATCCGGTTACATACTTTATCATTTCCGATTTCAAACTGAATGTCGAGACATACATTGACCAATAAAGACACAATATAGCAAACATGCCGGAGGAAAACTCGACCAGGAATTGTTATCGCGATGGGTGACATAAATCCAACCGTTTTCCGAACACCGTTATCCACATACCAACCATCGTCAAGGAGGTGTTTTATTCAGACATTTTGACTCTGGAAAATCCAAAGCACGAACCCGGACATCACAGAACTATCGAAGCCTATTGTCCAATTTTCCAAAACATGTATTTCGGTGTACAAGAGTATATTGTATGTGGTTAACCGATGATATTGTTGTGATACGAGTGATGGGGGTATACTCTGAAACCGGTAGTCTGTGTATATTTCCGTCACTGTTCGTTGTAATCTATTTCAAACTATCGTCAATACAACAAATACCAAATTGTCAGGTGTGTTTGTCAGATTTCAAAATGAAAATGGTTTTGTTACTCTAGGAAAAGCTAGATGACCAAGAGAAAATGTACTGTTACACTGGGTAAACGCCAGATCCCCAAAGGAAAATGATATTTTACTCAGGTAAACGACGACCCGCCAAGTGAAAATGGTTTGTTGCTCAGGGAAAAAGGTTTGTTACCCGGGGAAAAAAGTTTGTTGCTCAGAGAAAAAATATATTTCCAAGTGAAAAAGGTTTGTTAACCAGAGAAAAAATATATTTCCAAGTGAAAAAGATTTGTTAACCAGAGAAAAAATATATTTCCAAGTGAAAAAAGGTTTGTTAGCCAAGGAAAAAATATATTTCCAAGTGAAAAAAGGTTTGTTAGCCAAGGAAAAAATATATTTCCAAGTGAAAAAGGTTTCTTACTCTGGGTAAATATCAGATCTCCAAAGGAAAATGATATGTTTAGCCAGGTAAACGACGGACTGTCAAGTGAAAGTGGTAATTTTACATAGGTAAACGTCGTGGGTTCAGTGTCGTTGGTCTTGTTAAACGCTGCTGTCGATGAACAAAAAAGCCGAGTCGGCGGTATATGGCTACGAAGGGAGAGAATGAAATTGTTATTTTGAGTACCAGAAGGTTGTTGTATGTAGATTTGACAGTCACCCTATCATTCGCATATGACAAACACAATCATGGTCATTAACTAACTTGCTCGGTTTAGTTAGATCAACGCAAAAGAGATGATTCGTTTTTCGAAACCGTAGCGAAGACCACATGTAAATCTATGCGATGGACTTCTATCTCCTTACATTCAGTCGTGTCGTGTCCATTTTAATACGGTCCCCACGTGTATGACATGCACACACTAACACCATAAACAGAAGTCGATGATTTTGATTAATAAAAATACTTCTTGACTACAAGTATGTTTTGGGAACTTAAAATTTATTTTTCTGTATGTGACGAAATGAAAATAGATTCGTGGTTTTAATTGAATTGTGACTGTGTTGTTTTATTGTACGTTTCAACAGGTAGACTTGACACTGAACAACAATTCACCTCACAAAAAATGTTTGTTGTATGATTTGTCACTGGTCTGCAAAGGGTTAGGAATATTTTTGTATGATAATATCTTCTAGCTGTTTTGTTGTGAGGGTAATCATGTGGTGACTCAGCACTTTTCGTTAGCAAAGTAGATTGATCTATGTGAAAGATGTAAGGACTGTGACTAGAAAACATATGTACGTTGTTGTTGGAGTACTGCTATGGCGTTGACATAACCCTCTGGAAGTGACTATGCTTTTCTTTCACGAAAGTTTACGTGGCTCCGTTGTAATAAATTTGTGTTAACTAAACTCGGATGGATACCGCAATTGTGCTGGACTTACACATGGTATTCGCATACTGTACACATACAAACTTTTGTGTAAACAACTCTGATGTTTCTGTTGGTACTATTGTTGTGTGTTGAACTATTTGATTAATAAGATAAATGAACAACCATTCAGACAATAAAGGTCTTGAGGTAACGAAACAGTTTGAAAGCGTCACCAATCGTTGTACAGGTTCGTAGCATGGGAATATCGAGTAAAGTTGATTACTTTGTGTGATGTAAATATCTTTCGTACTTTTGTAAGAGTAGTGGGGGTCTCATGAAAAAGTAACTAGTTGACAAAAAAACAAAATATTGAACGAAGGTTCGTCTGTTGTTTTCATAAGTCAAGAGAGTGAAAATTGTTGTTGTTGTTTTTGTTACACTAAATCGAAATAGTGTGAAAGCGTCACCAATCATTGCGTATGTTCGTAGCATGAGCGAATATATTCGTGTACCATGAATATCTTTCATATACACTTAGTATGAAATGAGATGCGTGGAATAATAATTAGTGTCCTACAAAAGTAAAACTTGTTGTGTTTGCTTGTGTACTTTTTATCATTGTTTGTTGTTGAAAGACGGGTGAGTTTACATTTAAATATAGTAAGCAGGACAACTCGAGTAATAAATTTTGCTCGGTTGAAAATCGACTTGTTTGAAAATACCGATCGATGGAGTGGCAGTATCAATATGAGTGGTATATTATTTTTCGCGAGATGCACCAATCTTCTAAGCATAACTTGTCAAAAATATATCGGGTCATAGAAAAGTAATCGGTTGTTATGAACTCGAAACAAATATACTTCGATTATCACGATGATGGAAATTACGACCAACACAGTATTTCGTAAGTGGATGTGTATCGTTTGGTATGTTCAGCAGTCACTAAATGACAAAAATAGCAAACTGATGCAACCCGGTAGTTAAACGATACAGTTACAAGTTGGATGTAATCTTGATTTACAGACGACAGCTTGATGAGTATTGTGATGACATTTACTTTAGCGAATGACAACGGAAAAATTTTCGATTGCATTGTCGGCGTATGTGTTACACAAATAATTCTAGTACACCTAACTATAGGATGCATTTGACAAACATCGTACAAATTGTTTCGTTGTGATGGTAACGACTTTCAGCGGTTTGGTTTCATGTCGGGAATTATTATTTGGAGGTTCAAAAACAAACAATACTACAAATGAACAACAATGCGAAACACGTTAAGTGGATTACAGCGTAGCAAGTACTTCCTTGATATTACGATTGTTGTGTACCAGATATTTCTAACTGAATTGAATGCATCTAGCAAACATATTCCAATTCACTTTTGTAATGATCAAAGTATGTGAAATGGTGCGAATGGATTAGGTATTAATCAAGCGGCGGTATGTCAATTCACCTAGTGTGATATCTTGACACCGGATAATGTGTGAAAGTGTTTCAATTCTCACTGCTGATTACGATGATAAAGTATTGCACCGGTTATTGTTTAACAAAGGAAATTGTTGTTTCATCTTTAGTCTTGGTTAGTGGAGACAATTACATTTGTAAAATATTTCCTGATATCCACAATACACTGCGTGGTTTGTACCAAGGCTGAATAATTTTCCATTCAAGAACATTTCAGACACGCATAGTTTTACAACTCAATATGTTAATAACAACGATACTAAAAAGTCTGTTGTTGTCACAACGCCGGGTCTAATTAACGCAAATAATTTAATAGTCAAGTCATGATCAACTATTACATATGTCAAATCAATGTGTCAATCCTTATGTTTACATCATGATAATTTTCGATATAACACCTGCGCTCGATTGTAAGAAACTACGATGGTCATACTTTCAAATGTCGTATACTCAAATATATTATGTTAACCTCAAGTCGCCGACACCGAGAAGTAATTACTTTTGTCTTACAAAATATACCGAGTAGTAATTACTTTATCTTACAGAATAGTAACGACTTTTACAGTTGAACAAAAAAGACGATTTGGTGGTATATGACTACAACCGAACTTGTTTAGATTGTAGCGATTGTATGTACTCGCATAATCTTGTCTTCTTTCTGTACGGGTACTGTATAGTTGGTTGGCCGAGTTACAAACGGATTTATTTGACAAGGTTTACGGATTTACTTGACAAGGTTTTCATGATTGACTCTTTTGAGTATGGTAAGATGTTAAAATTTCGAGGCGTAATACTATTTCCATTAACTCAATTGCGACAAACAAAAAAAATACCCAGATAACTTGTTCAAGGCTTCTTTTGTTTCAAATCAACATGTGAATAATCAGTTATTGTGACAAGTTGAAATATCGTACCGAAGTTGCGAGTGGAAACAGTACGCGATTGTGTAAGTGTGAAGACAGCGAGATGGTGATCGTGTGAATAAATTAATCTGAAACGCATTGGAGTGAAAGTTTACCCAGTCTGTCTGGCGATCCTACTTCAAATCGCGATATGACAAAGAAGGTTGAAATATTCCGATTCAACTCATCGCATTGCAACTCGATCGTGGTATGTACAAGCGGTTGTCAAGTGTGAAATATTTACAACAGGTGGGATTTCATTGATTGACTTGATTGTGTGTAGTAACACATTAAAATATAGGGACAGTAATTACTGAAACTCTATTTGAAAAACGGAAAACTGTGAATAGCGTTGTAAGGTTTCATTACTTGTTTCAAATCAATATGTTTATAATCTCTAACTATGGTTGGGTTGAAAGTTGGTAGTCATGTTTGTCAAACATATTTCAATTCACACAATGTCAAGTCCGAATATTTCATTCTGGATTATTTGGCTTTACCTTTAGTACATCTCGCGAGTGGATTTCCGACGCCGTACTATAACATTCTTAATAATACGGGTTCGAGGATTTTCATGATAGAGTTGACAAGTGATAAGATGTGTGTTTTTGTTAAGGGATTGATTTCGAGTTGATAAAGACAATAACTGTATAATGCACATACTTGTGATTCTTGATTCTTGTAGAATTATAGTTGGTATTGATTCTATAAGTGCGAAAACAGCGGCGTGGAATGTGCGAATAATTCAATGTAGCTGAAAGTCAGCGTCAGTAATATTCGGGTTATGGTCGAATCAAAAGATCACGAAAAGATTTCTCAAAATAATTGGAATTGTACCGAATTAACACATTCAAATACGAACCAACTCGGTTTGTGTAGTGAATTTCATTTCGAGTTGACAAATTGATACATTGATTGAATTCATAATTCTTATCGTGCAACTAAAGTCAGCCGCTGTTCGAAGTGTCAAAACATATAGCGACCACCAGAAAGTGTCAAATTGTTGGTTTTCGAATCACCGTCTGCGACGGCTCTGTGACAAACTAATTACCGAAATATTACCTTGTGAGCGATCGGTATGTCTTTTACACCAAGTCACTAAAATGGTTATACCCGAGACATTATCTTGTTAGCGATCGCGGGATTTGCAATCTATTTTACACTTTTTGAAGTGTTAATTTACGAGCGCGGTTATTTGTTGGTTGCTTTTCGTGTCGCTGCTGAATACTGAATACTCCTGAATGTAATAGCGCTGACTGGATTAGTGTAATAATCGATAGTAGCACACAACTGTATGGGCAACGATTCAGCGCGCAGGTCATTCGGAATATAGGTCGCACCGCTTAATCCTCTTGCAAGCCGCGTTTCCGTTTGTGCGGTTATTGTTGGTGACTATTCAACACCACGCGAGATATGGTTGAAAGTGCGAATCACGACCGCACCCATAAGACGCAATAGCCGCATGCGACCGCACCCATAAGAACACATGGCGAATCACCACAGATCCCGTAAGAATACATGACAGACACATTTATCATCGTTAGCATGTCGCCGCACGTATACCCGAAAGTACGAATCGCGACCACGAGTTTTCAATACGAGTCACCGCCGCGTCCATAAGAATAACGATATATCATTGTCGCACTCACCGTAAACGTTAGGATTACCTGGATTCGGTCATATTTAATAATTTGCGATATACACATTAACTAAGAATCAATCACGTGACTATTTGCTATACCTGATACCTATTCGACATCGTGCGAGAGTTGCCTATACCAGAAAGTACGATTCACGACCGCAGCCCATACCAACAACATTAGTTCATTACGACACAAGAATCCGTGGGCACATCATCACCACAGCATATATCTGAAAGGGTACCGTCACCAGAGATCCCATAAGAAATAATGACACATCACCAGAGATCCCATAAGAACCAATGGCACATCACCGCATCCATAAGAACACATGGCACCTCACCACCCCCGCCATAAGAGATAAGGGTCACCTCACAACCCCCGGTTTTCAGGCACCTCACCACCCCGCCCATAAGAGATAAGGGTCACCTCACCACCCCCGCCATAAGACACAATGGCACCTCACCACCCCCGCCATAAGAGATAAGGGTCACCTCACCACCCCCGGTTTTCAGGCACCTCACCACCCCGCCCATAAGAACCAATAGCCCGTCACGACCGATCATACTAACTACTTACGTCACAGGGTCATATTTATTTAATGACCCAGTCAATCCAAAATCGAGTAATCTTAGGAGAAGGTCGCACCAAACCAAATTACAATTCTCAGTCACGAATCATCAACGGGTCATGTTTTATCATCATGAACTAGAAATGTGACGTAATAGTTGATCCTCTACCGCATGGTAGCTTTTTAAAGTGATGTGATAGTGAAGTTTGTTGAGATTCCAGTTATTTTTATGGTAGTTTTAGCGTGAAATTTAAGTTCTTATATCTAAAAAAGATATAGGGAACTTGAATATATTGTTGAATACTTGAAATCTCCAAATCCCGTCGCGGGCCGCACAAAATGCTCTTGCGGGCCGAGACCTCTGGTCTAAACGTTGAATAATCCTGTACTTGCCAAATGAGCCCAGTGGTATATAGATGCGACCCCCAATGTATGTTAGCAACATCTTTATTGATATAATTCAGTCATTATCTTGCAAAAAAATTTCGCGCTTCGCGCGACCAGGGCCTGGTTGCGCACTGCACAGTTGCATGACATATTCTTATCAATTTTAGAGCGTATTAATATAAGTCTTGTTTGCAATGTTACCTAATTCGGTTCGCTCCTATCAGGGATATCTAGATATCCCTGGCTCCTATCGGACGACTAAAAAAAGGTTACCAACATTCCAGTTGCCCACGCAATGGTTCGTAAATCTCATGTGTCCCTTTGGCCGAAAAATTTGCCAACCCCTGATATAGATAAAATTAGACATTACTTGCAAATCACAACTCAGTTGCACAGGGGAAGAAAATCGCAATATGCGTTTTCGCGATGCAGTCAAAATTGATGCAATTTTTGGAATTATACCATGATATTGTGACAGAGCAAATGCATCGGCTGGTTTTGTGGAATTGTAAAAATGATGTAAATATGACCAAACGATGCTTCCCACTTTACAAAATTAAAAATATTTGTGGTGTAGGGTGGGGAAACGAGTGGCGCAGTTGGTTAAGCACCAGCGTCACGACACCGATGGCAGTGGTTCGAATCTCGGTTCGGACCAACTTCTATGTGTCGGAGGTTTCTATGGGCTCCTCATCGCCGACCTCACTGCAGTTGCAGTACATTGAAAAGCCCAGACTGAAAGTGAGCCGTGCTAAAAGTCGGCAGCAAAGACCACGCCGGGGACGCATGGGTGCGAGAGAGCATGATGATTGACAGAGAGAAAGATTGAAGAAGTCGTCCCCGCAAGATTACCAAAAAACAAAGAAATATGAACATTACAAAAATTAGTGTCGTGGTGCACATAGCATGGAAAAGGCGAGAAGCACCACTGTAAAAATGTCAATAATAATAATGATAATTTGTAGTGCAGCTTAGCTGTTTGGGTCGAACAAATGATTAGGAAAGACTGCAAGTCCCAATCCTTGAATACTTGAATAAGTACATGTAGACTAGACATAGGCTATGGTCTTTGACTACTTAACTAAATTCCATTTATGACCAATGTCTATTAGTAGTAAGAGTGTGTGTTCTTGTAATCGGTATAGTGTGCAATTACAAAATTAGTAAGTTCAATCTCTTTATTAGTTGATGACTCATACACAAGAGCTACACTTGGATTTTTATCTACATTTTTATTGTACAGGATTGGATATCTGCCATATTTGAATGATTCATACATTTCAGGATATTAGAGAGTCCATGTTATAAAAACTTGAAAAAGGAAGGGTATTTAGCAAATCTTTCTTTCATGTTAATTACATAGTGGATAATTCGAGCTGTGCCATACTGAAACAATTTAGCATGCCACCGTTAATCATATGTTTGCATATGTTTAATGGTTGTATGATAGTCATTCAACCGACAATGTGACATATAATTTTCGAAGTAAATCGGTAATAATGCCGGAGTCAGAGTCGGGAGTCGGAGTCGGTACGTTTAAAGACCCAGGAGTCGGAGTCGGTACGTTTATAGACTCAGGAGCCGGAGTCGGAGTCGGTATTTCGAAAATGTGTGGAGTCGGAGTCGGAGCCGGAGTCGGTGGTAAAATTTACCGACTCCACAGCCCTGGTCGCTACATCCACGTGAGGCGCGAGAAATTTTCAAAGTTGATGGTAGAATTTAGTCAATAATATTGTTACTTGCACTGGTCTTGGGCAGTGGGCACCCAATAGGGCGATCAACCGAAATCCTGGGATATTCCTCTCATGTCACGCCTACTCGAAAGTCCGACTTCATTGTCATGAAATAGGCAGTAGGCACACCGTGAATATCTTATATCCCAGCAAACACAAAACCGTAAAAGGATCATCCGGGATCATCTCGATTAGGTTCTGATTTTCTAAGTGTCGAGGGAATGTCTAAAATACGTAGTAGGATGGTCTTGTGGTTATATTCAATCAGAATAAATTCATACTCGGTGTTGTTCCATCTCATGCATTAGGCTTCGTTATATCCGGTAGTTAACCTAATAATGCAAATTTTCTATCTCTCGCTGGTATGACTAAAATACGTAGAAAGGATGACTTTGTCGGTACATTCAATCACGATGAATTCCCATCCGGTTTTGTTCGATCTCATGCAGTAGCTTCGTTCTATCCATTAGAAAACAATGTTCTCCCTTCGTTTTATTGCGTGAGGATGTCACCGGTGTTGTATATTCGTGTTGTTGCTCTAAGGTCGAACAGTTTTGTTTTCCTCTGATATATGTGATCTTCATTATATATATATTCGCTCTTTCGGTAATCTCGCATGTTCAACGTGTATGGCTAATAGTTTTATTCAGAGAATAACTAAATAAGTGAGATGTTGTACGTTTAGGAATATGATTATCCATGCGTGACTTCTAGAATATTTCGGCGATTCAAATTTTACGTCATCGCGCCGGACGAAGATTTGACGCGCAACAGGTCGCAGCCAGGCATAGTTCGCTCTTTCTGTATGGTAAATGCCGTAAATATATAGGAATTGTGACTGACTGAGGTAGCGGGTTAAAGGTATATACGCAGTAGCATATAGCTTATGGGGTATTTCGAATTGCCTGTAGTATATGACGCCTAGAGCTGTTTGACTTTCTGCAAAACAGGTGTAGACAACTATAGAAAAGTTTCAGCTTTTCCAGGCTAGAATTAGAGCTAAACCGTTTTTTTCGAATTAGATTACAATTATATTGCTGGCATTTCGCTCTAATTTAGTGAAATTAGACCACTATAATTATCTAGTTGTCCAAGTCGCTTCAAACATCTGAATTACCGGTACCTATACCTACGGTATATCATAATATTTATGCTTGAATTTTCTAGGTATATAAGTCATATAGATACATACCTGTAGAACACTGATTCGTGATTTTATAAAAGTTGGTGCAAGAATGGACATTTTCAACTTGATGTTGATTAATGGAGCAAAATTTGATATTTGAGTGCAATTATACCTCGAATCCAGTGACAAGATTATTAATCGTTGAAACCAAACGCAGCTTGTTTATGTTGGCCCAGAGAATTTGGCTAGCCAGACCATATTGATAGAATATGGTCACAGTAAGATAATATTTTGGGCTAATTTACATGAACTTTCCAACATTTGATTTGATATGTCCGCTAAAACAGTTGTTATTCTGCTTTCGAATAGGACCTAAATTGCTGATTTCAATGGTAACTGTGTTTGTCAAAGGCTGTTAAGGTAATTTCTTTTCCATGTTAGATGTTTGTTTGTTTGTGGTGTTCATGGTGGTGGTTCGACTACACTGGTCATTTTACACCAGGCCGGTTCTTATTATTATCATTCCGTATCTGCCCGATTACCAGTGAACTCGGCACTTAGTGAATTCGGCCGCACAAACTCGGCACTTGGTGAATTCGGCCGTGGTAGATCTGGTAGCGGTACCGGTCGCCATGATTGGTTACTGGAATGTTTACCGGTGAACTTGGCACTTTGAGTGGTTGTCAATGTTGTACAGGGGTCAGGGCATGCGTAGATCACACAGTCACGGCATGATTAGATCACAGATTGCGTAATCGCGGGAAATAACGCGATGCTCTTCACTTGGTGAACTCGGCCCTTGGTGGAATTGGCACTAGAACACCTTCGCATTAGAAATGCATTTAATATGAATGAACAGTATCAAAAAGGAAATTTAAACGTGTCGTGGCTCGCGGTAGATCTCGTAATCTTGGGATCCTTCAACCCTGTTATCGAGACACCCTAACCCCAGAGTGGAATCGTCTCTCCAAAGGCAAAAAATTATTTATTTTGACGTGATCATGCGAAACATTTGTTGATGAGGAACACTGGCTTGTCGTGATCGATAAACGAAGAAGCGCCGCTTGATCTTCCACATTTTCGATCTCACATACAACGCCAAGATCCATCTTCTCAAAACTTGCACGACACAGGCCCGTCACTCACGCCATCAATTCCAAGCAGACCGCGCGTGGTGGGTATATGAGCGCTGCGTTATTTCCGGCGGCTACGCAATCCGTGATCTAATCACGCCGTGACTGCGTGATCTACGGATGCCCTGACCTCCTTACAAGATTGACGAATCACTTAATAATACTATTATTAGTTTAATAATTCATATTAATAGCTGTTAATACACTTCAATACAAAATTTCCCGAGGGCCGAATTCACCAAGTGCCGAGTTCATCGGCAACCATCTGCCCACTTATAGCACGGCCCACTCCTAGGCTTTTTAAGACATGGCTATGCGGATCAGATGGCGAGGAGGAGCCTAGATAAACGGCCAACACTTCAGTAGGAATTATGGAGTCGACGTGTCAGGCTCGAACCCGCAATTCATTGGTGTTTAGCTATAATGGAGGGTACCACTACGTTACCTCGCGATACCTTGTAAAATGGGACCGTAGCATTTGGCATTTCGTGTGGCAATTGACTTTTGTGTGGAAAATTGTGTTCGTTTTAGAACTTATCCGAAACTTTTATTCCGCCATAGATTGTATATGATAAAACGAAGCCACTCACCACAAAGGAGGATTTAAAGAAGTTTGATGACATATTGAATGAAAGCAAAAGCCTTTGCAAGAGATGTGGTATGTTGAATCTGTTTTGTTATTTTCAAATGCTTGCCGATAGCAGACGGTATATATAAACGTAAGATGTGGAAGCTATCAAGGTGTTATGTTTATTTGTTTTTAGAAATTCAGTCAGTCAAAGTGGACGATCGTATTGCTTGGATTATATTTAGGCTTATTTTAGCATCTTTGAGATGCAACTCTGAACGTGGTCGGTCATGAACAGTCAACTAATTCTGTTCCTATATTGACATATCAGACATTTGCACTCGTACCGTTGGCGGCGACAATATTGGTCAGTCAGCAAAAAGCATCATGAAGAAGGTTGCCAGTCTGGTGAAATTATAGCAGAGTCGGAAAGAATGGGAAATACGCTTTCATCAACCTCCATTTGAACAAGATCACATATAGTAAGAGACATTCATGATATGCTGCAAATGTCACTGTGTTCTTTGTCTAGTCACCCCACTCTTGTAACTATTGAGGCTTCATGCCAGGGTTGTAACCTAGTCACAAGGCTCCGAGTTGCAATTCAATCTCACTTTTATAGTTTTGACTCCAGTCATTTTCAATTCACCACCGAGTCAAGTCCGAGTCCAAGTCAGCGAGCAGAGGGCCGAGTCCGAGTTATGGTATTATGACTCGAGCCAGAGTCACTGTGTTAGCTGCTCAGTTTCCAATGTAAGTCTTTTTAAACCAACTTTTTATATATTTTTTGTGATATCGAGTGGGTCGCATTTATAATATACGAATTTTCCTTACTTTTAGCAGTTTCTGGCCGCATTTTCAAATACCAGTATCAATAGACGAAATCCCAATAGCGATTTGCTGTACTATTCTTTGAAATAATAATGAAATGTCGGTCTTGGCCGTCGGAGTCTCAAGTCATGCGAAATGAGTCGAGTCATTTCCGTACTTTTGAGAAGATGACCTGAGTCAAGTCGAGTCAACAGAAAATCCTGACTCGAGTCTTACAACCCTGCTTCATGCAATAAGCATTTACTTTGAAGATAAATAGTAATAAATAACTGGTTGGTGGTACAAAATTTTAATACTGCTTTCAAAAGTACCTTCATGATAAACGTTATTGAAACCCGAAGTACTTTTCGCGTGCCTATTAAAGAGCTACCGGCACGATAAAGGAAGCAAAACAGAGTTGAATTCAAAACCAGAAGGAGAATTATGACGCATTAATGTCGAATTTAGAAATACCATCAATGGAGCCAGAACACAGCAACAATGCAGTGCATAACAACGGTTGCGTAAAACAGTATGACAGCGTGACACAATTATTTATTATAGTGGTGCTACCGTAAATACTAATTTATTAAAATCCGAATTTTTCGATGGCAATAACTCTGCTTCCACTTGTTTGAATCGAGCCAAATTTGATGAACATCGTTTCTATACATAACCTAACACTTTCATGGGGTGAACAGAAAATTTTCAAATTTTTTCTATTTATTTTTATATAATAAATAGAAACTTTCTTTTCCTGTAGCAATGCGGCTACTGGTTGAAATTGAACCAAATTTAGTGTGTAGGCTTGAATTAGGTAACCTAACAATTTTATCAAGTAGCAAGAACGATTTGAGAAAAAAAAGTCATTTTTTAAGAGCCCTAATGTCCATGTCAGAGAAACGTTTTAGGGTAGGCCTACTCACATGTCTCGCAGCCTTCTCTACATAATTGTCAATTGCGATACAAACTGTTCGCTTGTATTGGTCAAGCCATCCAACTTCGAATTGTAAAATGTTGGGAGTCTTGATCAAATTTTTGAAAGGTGCAGATTGAGAAGATTTCGGAATCTGTCAAATTATACAAAAAAATTTAGCAAATCTTTGACATATTTCATCCATTTGGGACTCGATCAACGCAAAAGAATTAGTAATTATTTTATACAATATATCGTATTTGTAGTTGAAGTATAGTAATAATTCTTATGGTTACCGCACTTGCAACGATTCACGGCCATAACTGGAATAATTAGAATGATGTAACTTTCAAATTGTCATGCATTTTGCAACAACATTGTTCTCAATTTTCAAGGTGCTGACCATTGGAGGAAGAATCACCCTTAAGCCGGGAATTCACGATCCGTAAACGCGGCCGACTGTTTCTCTCCTCAAGAGGAAGGAAGAGAAAAAGGGAGCAGAAATAGCAAGAGTGTGACAATTTGCGTCCATTCGCTTTAATGCGTATTTCCATCCGCGAAGCGCGAAGTAGTAGGTGGGAAAAATAATGGGCGTTTGGTTAGCGCTTTATAAGGTTGACTCCAGCGCTGTATTTGCTAAATGTTGCGGTGAAATAGGGGTGGTGTCATTTGGTATCAATATTGACTATTAAAAGACCATTTGTTAGTCGTCATGGATTTGTTCGGCCAGTATGCAGTAATTTCTGATGGTCACTTCCCGGGCTTCTGTTCTCTAACCCCTCATGATTGTTATTCTGCTTCTAGTAAGACTGTCGATTCTAATGTTTTATCGTATCATTTGTCGGAGGTTTCGCTCGCTTTTTTACAACATTTTGCTCTCTGCTAGATCAATTACTGGCTGAGTATCACTACAGCCTAAGAAACTGCACTAATTCTCATTTTAATGTCTTGCTGGTTATCTTGCTGTCAATTCTAATAATTTGTTAATGTCTATACCAGTGCCGCCACTCAAATGTTTTGTTCTCTGTACACAATATTGTTAGGTCTTCAGCTTTCCAGGCAGAGTATCATTCCACTTTCTAGACTTGAGTATATATCTCTCCAACTAGCTGCCAAATAACTGATTCATTTGGATTGTTGAATTGATCATTTTTGACAGAATGTGAAGAAATTTTAGTCAAGAATTCTTTTTGTGTTAGTGGCTGTTTTCAAAGATTGCTGAAGTAGTCATCGTTGATCTTGATAATCAAGTAGAAGTGGCGATTGAAGTCAGTTCTCTAGTCATATAATAATAAAAAATATAATAATAAAAACTTGAAAACTTGAGTGGAAATAGTCCAGAATCAAATCCATTTTAGTAAGTATGGGTGAAAAAAATGTAGGAGTCATTCGTTTCTCGCTACCCCTGCCATTTTCGCAGTACGAATGTCTTAGCTAATAATCGTCATTTTCATTTTATTTCTACAGGGTGTTGAAAAGAAAACGCCAGAGGGATTATCATCATCAGACGATGAAACCTTCTGATTACTGACTGTTCTCATAGTTTCATTCATTGCTACTTGGCCCTACAAGTAATTTCGTTCGTTTCATTTTTTACACCGGCATTATTTACTTGCCAATTGGCTTTGAATTAAATTACCGCAAATGTGATTAATATGTAGTAGATAATGTGGTGTGTGTGTGTGTACGCAGCCGTGATCAGGTTATGCCCAGTGGTAGAAAACAGGTTATTATATCAGGATGTTCTTTTAATGTAGGATCTACATTCTACTCACCATGTTTAAAGGCTGTAGCATCTGCATAATATTTACATTATTGAAGGACATGGAAAAGACATTGAATTGAATCGACACAAAATCCCCCTTTCTACGACCTGCCGAGATCTAATATCTACTATGTCGGGCTCGGCTTTCTACATGTTTGGTCTGTACTGTGTTTACTGGGATCGGCGCGAAGAAATTCCCTAATTCTTGCCTGGATTTTGTCAATAATATTACTAATTGCATATCATATAACTGCCCATGCACGTGATCAGTGTTACCGGTAGAGCTAAGGAGGGAGGTGGTGTCTTCGAAGATTTAGGGCACGTTAATGAAATAGAATTAATTAATTAATTATCCATCCATATACGAGAGGGCGGGCGTGGTTATTAATTAATCTATTGCATGTTCGCATTTCGTAACCTCCCGGCTTCTATATGGTAAAGAAAAAAATTGAAATTGCACAAATGTACCAGAATCAGACTGAACAAAAAGAAGAACGTCTTTCGTGGGAGACGCAAGATTCCAAGTTGAAATTTCATCACGAGGTGGGGCATTGAACATGGAGCGTCAAAATGCCTATTTCTAAACTAATGTAATTTTGTCTGGGGGATGAGGTAGACTACTCATATTTAAAAAAAATTCAGGCAGTGCGACATTGAATCCCGCGAAGAAAATTTCAGGTTTAATGATTCTACCCAAAAATACTCTATAAATCTATGTTTATTTACGAAATAAATTCAGGCCCCCATTCGAGCTCGCTCCAATCGGGGGTTTTGGATGCGATTCGCATATACGATCACATATACGCACTTCTCTGAGTCGCATGTTACAGGGCCCATAACTTCATGTGTCTTGGTGGTGTGTCGTGGCGCGGTAATTACCGACGCCGAAGTACCCATTTCTATAAATCATGCTTATTTTTTGTTGGGGGAAGGTACCCGATAATCAAAATATATGATAACAATAAATTGCGGGCAGCACGAAAATTTTTTGAAAAAGTTGCATAAATTTCCAAAAAATACTCTATGATTTACGTTAATTCACGAAATGATTTTAGGCCCCCTTCGAGCTGCTCGCCCCCCCCCCCCAATTGGGGGGTTTGGGGTGCTGCAGCTACGGTCCTGCATATGTAGGCCTACGTTATCAATATAAGATTTACTGGTAGAACTGATAGAAGCGGTTTTTTCAAAGATTTAGAAGGCACGCAATTATTGATATTGAGCTATTTATGTGCATATCACACGACAAGACTATACACGAGTTTCTGGAGGGTGAGCGTCGGCGGGCCACCTGTAATTACTTATTTAGTCGAAGCATGCTGTTATTCGATCCGAGAATTATCAACGAAAAACTCGAATAACTCGCCCTTTCTACTTGTTGGAATTGAGTCAAATTTGTGTTGCATGGTTTTTGAAGGCAACTCAACAATGTCATGGGGTTGACAGAAAATTTTGAAATTATTTGTTTAGATTCTTCTGAATAAATTAAAAATTTAAATTAGCTCTGCGGCGGCTTATAGTTGTTAGAATTGAACCAAATTTGGTGTGCAGCTTTTTGTAGGGTAACCTGACAATTTATCAGTAAATTGCTGGAATCCGAAAAAAAAACTTATTTTGGAACAACCCCTACCCTATAGCTCTTTGGGTATAGCCTGGGCGGCAAGGAACGTAGTGGTAGTGCTCCGCTGCAACACAAATGGGTCGCAGGTTCGAGGTCGACTCGAAAATGCCTACCTAAGTGTTGGAGTTTATCTAGATTCCTTCTCGCCATTTGATCTGTATAGAGGCTATGGCTAGTGGCTACCATATGTCCTTCTTTAGGGTTTTTCGTCCTCTTTTTTGCGGAAATTGAAAATGTCCTTCGAGGGCGCCTAGTTGTCATCCTTTATGGCAAATTGTCCTCCTTTACAGCTTATATAGCTAGTCTAATGAACTGGGTTTACGGAAAATCGGCATAAGATAGGTAATGCGGACGTTCAAGCAAGTCAATCGGGATTCAAGCAACCGACACCATAGAAGTATCGTAAAAAGCGGATAATGCGTGAGCCGAGTCAAATTGATGACTTTTTATTTAGTCAACACAACAAGATTTCCAGTAAATATTTCAAAATCAGCTGTTTTCAATTTCGATAACCTAACTTTTATGATTTTTAAGTACCTTCGCTTCGGGATTCCAAAATATGGTGACCCTAATTTAGGAAGATTTGTCCTCCTTTTTAAGGAAATCGAAAATGTCCTCTGACAACGTGTAAATGCCATCCTTATTGGTAATTCGTCCTCCTTCACAGCAACGCTAATGGACAGGGTCGACTAAAATCGCCATAATTGACGCGAAATACGTATGCGGAAGATCAAGCGAAAGAAAAGGAACGGGCGTAATTTATTTTTGTCATTGATGTTTTTTCGGCATATATACGAGCTCATGATATATACAGATAAACACGATATGTGCGTATGCAATATCATGATTAAATGATGTGCATTGTGCATGCACAATGCACATGCCGCTGGACTACGGGGAGGTGCAGATAGAGCCTTGTACGGCTTTTTAAGTCATGCAACACCCCTCCGTGCTATCCCAGTAGGCCATATGCACCAGCGCTAAGCGGGGAAGTCATGGATACCAGTGATACTAATCAGGTCTTTGGTCTGACCCGGCCGGGGATCGAACCCACGACCTACCGATCACGAAGCCGGGCGCTTCACCATTACGCTATCTTGTCGGTCATTCAGGATTCTGGAAAAAGTGGTAACTTTTTTAGTCGCCACAAAATATCTAGTAATATTGCAAAATAGGCCGTTTTCAAGTTCGCAAAACTAACTTTTATGTTTTGATAAAAATATGTCCGCCTCTCCCGATTCCGTTTATTCGTAATCTTACGGTGTGTAACAAAAAGTTTGGAGCGACCGAGGGCCTTCTCTAGGCTGAGCCCTGGTGATTGCTGGGGATGGTTTTCTCATTTGGTCTGAAACAGACGTCTTCGAGGGCTGGTCCGAAAATTTCGATTTAAATAAAATAGTATTTACGGTGAGCACAACTATAATAAATAAACAAAGAATCGGTCAGCGTAAATACTATTTTATTCAAATCAAAATTTTTCGACGGCAATAACTCCGCTTTCACTGGTTGGAATTGAAGTAAATTTGGTGAGCATCGTTTCTATAGACTGCCTAACACTTTCATGGGGCGAACAGAAAATTTTCAATTTTTTTAATTATTTATTTTTGTATAATAAATGAAAACTTTCTTCTCCTGTAGCAAAGCGGTTACTGGCTGGAATTGAACCAAATTTTGTGTGTAGGCTTAAATTAGGTAACCTAACAATTTTATCAAGTAGCCAGTACGATTTGAGAAAAAAAGTCATTTTTGAAGAGTCCTATTGTACACAATGCGAATGAAGAGTAAAAGAAGATAAAATAAAAGGACAAGCGAAAAAGTGTGGTGACATGTGAAGGAAGGCGAGAACGCTATGTTAGACGTGTCCCTGTAAACTTGCGGTATGAGTATGACTAATATTCAACTGTCGGCAACACAGCTAAATCCCGCTGAAACGTAATTCCCACGAGTCGGTCAATAGACAAACTTTACCAAAATGAGATTGGTTTTGAATGCGACTTGGATGCATTGACAAATCTCTGTTGTTCGCCGTGTCATTCTTTACAGCAACTGAAGACCCGACGAAAGAAAGCGCTCACAAGGAATGGAAAGAACTAATAGAAAGGGCCGCGGCTTCAAGAAAGATCAACATCGAAAAGAACTGTGACATCAGGCACTCTAGGCCAGTGGTTCCCAAACGGTGGGGAATTCAATGGGTTTTGGTGGGGAATAGACGCATTTGTTCAAAACTATATACAGGACAGTCTACATATTCAGGGAGACCATGGCCTACTAAAAACACGGCCTTACAGTCTGCCTATTGACCTGAAAATTAAGAGGCCTAAAGTCTACTTTCCAACCCTTACCAGCTGTGCACTCAATCGGTCAGAAAATGCGATATTGTCATAATGCTACCTGTCTTTGGTACTCTACTAACACGCCGGTGCACAATGTATGTAAAAAATAGTATATTGCAGCAATATATAACGAAAAAATTAGGAACGAAATTTGTATAATCAATGAAAAATGGGTGGAGAAACTCTTGAATTAGAGCCTTAGGAAACAAATATCACAGCCTTACAGGACAATCACTTCTTTTGCCTTTGCCTCTCTTTAAATTGGCGAAATTCCCTTAGTGAGGAATTCGCAAATTTTTGCTGACTATTGTAAAAAATGTTCACAATTTTTTTGAACGCGACATTTGTACTATTTTCACTATGTGCATTACAACCAATTCGGGATTTACCTAACACAACTTTCAACACACATAATGCTGCACGGGGCAGAGGAACAGTGCCACGGTTAGATATGAGCTGATTAGCCGAATCTAGAACTGCGAAAGAATCAAATACAAAATGGGCCACCTTGAACGGCAGGTACAGTCAACCGTCCCCTAGGCCTATCCACCAAACTGAAATATTCATCATATTCCTCTTCGGTTTCATCAGTCGTGAGGGATAAGCTACACTCGGTGCAGTCCGTAGAATGACAGCATTACCAAGACTATTAGGGAAGTACCTCTGCTTGCTGTTTCCACATATGTATGACATTGAGGAAGCAATAGATATCCGCCTTATCTGGAAGGTATTTGGAGTAAGCTGCTATGGTTTTTTTCATCAAAGATAGCCAGTGCCAGGTTGACGTTCTGCTTGTTGTGGCCAGGATGTAGTGCTTTTTTGTTAGCTTTGGGGCCATTCGCAAATTACGCTCCAATTGCAATGCAATATAACCAGCAGGGCTAATTATGGATATATCGCCACCTTTGATATATAATGATGGAAAGGAAAATCTCCTAGCATTCAGTAGATTGTTGCGAAGGCTCTGCACCAAATGAACGTTGTCATAAAATAGATCGATTTTTGTCTTGCAACTTGGATGACTGATGAACAACTCGGAGTTTGATCCTAACTGTGATGACAGTATATTGAAAGCACGAACGTTGGTGCTGTGGTTCTCAGAAGCAATACCTCTCGCATTAAATCCTAGATCCGAGATCAGACAGCATTTGCGTTAGCGAGGCACCTTAAACTTGTGTTTCTGGTTAAATTTGTACGACTAAAGGAAGCGATTTTTCAAGTCCATTGATCATTATCACTATAACGCCTTGGCAAATATTTCCGTCTTCATCAGCACCATAACATTTGCCACCGTGATATTGCACAATTTTTGCAGATACATTTCATCCACCATCACAATGACATCCTCAGAAATTTCCATGGCCTTTGAAAAATCAACAGTCCCTTTAGTCTTGTTCGCAAACAGCTCAAAGATGGCATAGGGAACATTTTCAAAAGTGTCTTGCACGCTTGGCAAGAAATAGAACGTAAAAGCAAGCAGTACCGGATCATAGTGCTAGATGATGCCAGAGTATTTTCAGCCTTGTGGTATCTTAGATTACGCAGCTCCTCTAAAATATCTACTTCGGGATCCGGATCAGTTAGACTATCCAAATAGCTTGGGAAGTTTAGTAGCTCGCATTTCCTTTTGAGCAGAGTATTCTTGCTTGTGCGGAACCATGTTGGTAAAGGCACAGGTATCCCATTATGTTGCATCTGCACCCTCAATTGACGTCAATTTTCATGGCATTCTTGATTTTTGGAAAGCCTTCCAAACATAGCTCATAGTACATAACATGCTGATCCCCTGCTTGAGACTTTGGCAGATTTCACAGTAGTATATCCAAAAGTACACCCAACCACGCAGCACTTAAGAACCATCGCCTATTAACTACACTAGAAAATGAATATTAACAAATTAGCCTATATATCACTTTAAAATAGTATTCCGACACAGCACCATATCCAAGCCTTGCAACAATTAATGAAATTCTATAGAAACAGTTACAATGAACATGCCTTCGTCATCATAAATGTCTTAGAACCAAAGCTACCAGTTATACAATTCGTCAAATAGACTACCGTATCCAAGACTATGTTTGCGAGAAAGCAGATTATGATACTACAATGGAGCCGTTCGAACACGACGTTCTTCGCGTCAACTTGAACCGCTGACACTGTCGAGGAACAGTAACCTGATTGCCAACTAACCTATCAAATGATAATACTGACCCTTAGCTCGTGAATATACTCTAGACAGCGAAAGAAACAAGTGCAATGCGACGAACAGCAACACACGGCGCAACCCGCACAACTGCAAATGTCTTGACTTCAACAACAACAACTACAACTGTATTCATCCGCACGAGTTTTTGCAGTGATATCAGTGGGTTATCCACCTGACTAGCAGCTCTTTTGGGACTAAAATGATTGTTTCCGTGTTAAAACGATATTCCATCATCTTAACACAATAAATTCTGGTCAGAATCCACTTGTGGTTTTGACTTGCGCGCTACTTACCATCTGCGTAGGTATAACCGTGAGATTTACACTGTTTCAGAGCTGGCCTCTTAATTTTCAGGTCAATAGGCAGACTGTAAGGCCGTGTTTTTAGTAGGCCATGGGGAGACGCATGCGCATTGCGCAATTACCGTTACCAGTTAACTGCATTTAAATGTATGTATCAAAAGTGATATTGCGTGTGTTGTACACAAAACCTCATGTTTAACTCTGGATGGCCAATGATGGCGTCACAAACGCATCCAGCACGACTAGTTTGACGTGAAATAACGCTTTCGCGAAATTTTGAGCTTTACTGGTATCGGTTCACAATTCGTTTTATTTTGCAGTTATAGGCGACTGTCTTGCGTACTGGTGTGGTTGTGTGTCTTGTGTAGTCAAACCAGCAAATAGCTGCTCTGTGATGACAAAAGTGCTGCGTAGTGAGGAACCGGACCGTAACTGCCGCAGCCCAAACCCCCTAATGGAGGGGGGGCGAGCTCGAAGGGGCCCAAAATTATTTCGTGAATGAACATAAATTAAAGTATCTTTTGTTAAAGTTATGTCAGTTTTTCAAAAAAATTTCGCGGGTGCGCGATTTAATAATGCCGAATATCTGATTATTAGGTACCCTTCCCCCACGAAAATACGTAGAATTTATAGAAATAGACACGTCGGCGTCGGCCATTACTGCGCCACGACACACCATGGCATATGTTATAGGCCATGAAAACAGGGCTTTGGAGCAGCCGTAAATTTGCATAGCTCCAGATCCGGCTCCGGAGCTTTCTTCTATCATACAATAGCTCCGGCTCCAGCTCCGCAGCCGCATTACTACCACTGCTCCGGCTCCAGCTCCAGCTCCGGCTCTGAAAACTATCGAAGGTGTCAGTCTATATCAGGGGTGGGTAACCCGCGGCCTCCGGGCCATATGTGGCCCGTGAGAAGGTTTTGAGTAGCCCGCGAGCTAACTTCCCATTATATTATCGAAATCCTATTATATTATCGAAATTGAATTGCTCAGATTGTGAACTTGCAAGGCCAACCAAAAATATGATTTGTCTGACCGCGACACTTGGGATGTTGATTTGTCTGACCGCGACACCTGGGATGTTGATGACTAAAATATCAGTTACGACGCATTGGCAGATCCAGGGTCCAGCCACATTTTTAGGTAATCGTCTTACATTACAATAAACTAAAAGAGTAAGTAAAATTTTTCTTCACTCTTCGCGTGTTTAATAGTCACACGATTTCTTTCTTTGTAGCCGACCCCCTCCTGAAAATGAAAAAACGCCTGATTTAGCCGATTGAGTCTAACTATATTCGAAATTTCGAGAGAAAGTCTTCTCGCGTTCGCGCTCGCAGAAAGATCGTCGACGATGAAATATAGGCAAAAAATGATTGTCGTATATTAGCGGAAATCTTCGATATCGATATGTCCAGATGCCAAATAGTCCTGTCCTTGCAAACTGAGCCCAGCAATCGGTATACAGTCGACCCACAATATACCCAAGTAGAGTATCAAACAGACATCAAGAATGAATTTACGAAACAGATGATTACAAATTGGAAATCGCGATTCAAATCAGTAATTTGCCTCCAACATAATACCGTGGGGTCCTGACATCGCATTGAGTATCTCGCACCGCGACAATTGTTTGTTGAGTGTAACGGCGTTTTGGGCTACTCTTCTGCCATCCCCTATTTACGCTCGAAAATCCTCACTGGAGTGAAAGGCGATCAAGCACAGTAATCAATTCCAATTCGCATGTATACTTGCATAGCCTATACACAATAACACTGTCCAATTTCGCGGCCCGATTAAAGAAGTATCACGAAACAATGAGCATTTGCTCATCCGATTCCTAGCAACGATGAGATGGAATTTCTCGGCTCGTGCTCGTCATATCTACATGTACAACGAAATCACGTTTTTATCCTCTCTCCCATTTCGCATAATACATCGTGATCATTATTTTCGAATCGTAGAATTGGCCAACAAGGTTGTGCAGGTGATGAAATTGCGGGTATGCCGAATCCACAATATTCACAGGCATATTTAGCATACCGAGGTTCGGCACTCATGTATGAAAATTGAGCATTGAAAATATGACTGCTCTGCTGTTAAATCCCAAGGAACATGGTTAGTCGGAAAAGGTAGCGTCAAAGAGGAAAAGATTCTTAATTTCGCGATGGCCTGCTGTTGAATTATCTGAACTCAGCAGATATGGTTGTTGCATATATAATAGCATCTTATGAAATACGTCGGAGCCGGAGCTACCCCTCAAATAACTGGCTCCAGCTCCGGCTCCGGCTGAATTTTATGTAGAGCTCCAGCTCCGGCTCCAGCTCCGGTAAAAATGCACGGCTCCGGGGCTCCGGCTCCGGGCTCCGGCTCCAAAGCCCTGCATGAAACATGCAACTCCGAGAAGTGTGCCAGAACGATCAGCAGCGAGAAGACCTTGGCCGAGAAGGAATGCCCTTGTGGTGACTCAAAACTTCGATATATATACAATATACAATTATACATATATGTTTAATTGGCTAGGTGGCTGGCGCCGAATGTTCCTGTCCTGGCGATCTGAACCCCACTGGAGAAATGCCATCCCACAGGGAAAAATTATTTGCCAGTAAAGCAATACCAATTTGAAATCGTGTGTGCCTTTTAGTTTGGGCAATTTCCATATCTTTTGACATAGCAGGTATAGGAGGTCACGAAATAGCATAATGTAACGAAATCAATATACCAACGGATCCGCCCGAAGATGTTCAATTCTTATTTAGGGGTCCTAACTTTTCCAACACACCTCCCTCAGCTCTACCGGTAAATCTGATTACGTGATCAGAGAGGAGATAAAAAATTGATAGCAAAATATATGCAATTCCCGATCATATTGGCCGATTCAAACACGAATTATATAAATTTTTCGCGCTTCGCGCGTTTAGTCGAAATATGGCGACGCACTAAACATTAGACCCAATGTAACTGATAAGTTGCAGGGAAAAAGCGTACAGGCTCAGCGGAGTTGAGAGGGTTCTGGGGCCCAAGACCTACGTTTTTGGGCGGGCTGACAAAGTGCTGTTACGGTCCAGGTGTGGAATAAAGGCTCGGAATAAATCTGAAGTGGGGAATGAAGACAAAAAGGTCGGAACCACTGCTCTAGGCCAAGGTCGATGTTAGAGTAAAGGATCGCTACTGATGCGTGTAGTTCGACATCCTCCTATCTGTTCAATCAATCAGGTTTATTAATATTTTCATCGTTTCAAAACATCACAAGACTGCGATACAATGAAAAGATAGGAAGGTGTCGAAACAACTTGGAGTAGCCATTAAGATCAGACAGCCACCTTAGCCTAGGCGAAGTAAATAAGAGGCATGCACACTGAATGAAAAGTAATGCAGAGAATATAAGACGCAAGCGACAAAATGAGGTGGCATGTGGCGGAGGGCGATGTCGATGTTAGGTCGTGGTCCGGTAATCCTGAAGACTGGCTAGTATTGATTTAGAAGAAATTGCTTGTATTTCGACTTGAATGCGGACATGCTCGACGACTGTCGGATAGCCGGCGAGATGCTGTTCCACAATTGGAGTCCGGCATACTTGATAGAGCAATGGTATTCAGTCCTGATCATATGGTAGTTGTTCTTCGTTGACGCGCGTGTGCTGTACTTGTGCGCTTTTGTTCATGACATCGCATTGTGTCTTATTGCATTGTACATTGTGTGTGACTTGTTCAGATGAAAAATATAACCCAACGATGTTATGTTTAATAACTGCAGCATAACCATCCAGTCGTGAAGTCTGCATTAGGCCTATCTTGGTATAATCCTTACTGATGGGGAACAGGTCGGCATGAAATGCTATATGTACTGCATATTGAATATTTAATATAGCATATCGAAAAATAAGTCGGCATGTTGAAGATGCACGCCGGATTATTCAAGAATACACAATATTTTGATTTGAGAAACTTGGCCGATACATCTATCATACTTGGTAACTCAGGGGTAGGCTATAGCAAATACAAATCGAGAATATTGTCTCGGACACTTTCTCCCTACCCTCGGCTTAGCAAATAAGGCTTCTCGAGTACGTTTGCGAAGACCTAGTTTTCGCTTTCAGACAACTCGAATCGATGAGGATATAGTGAAGTACGGTTACGCATTGCTTGCTGGAACGTTCGCTAGACCATGAAAGCGAGCAGAAGATTCGTAATCTATTCTCCAGGGAGTAACATAGCGATCATCTGCAGCGTTGAAGCGATACGTTTTGTCACATCAATAAGATTTTCAATGAAAAATAGGAGGCAGCTGTTTGAACATTTTCAAACAAGGTAGCTGATATTTAAAGAATTATCCTAATTATCGCAGCGATATATATGTCTAAGGTCAAATCTGTGCGATAGCCTATACATCGTACCGATGGACGCGTTTAAACATGCACAATTGCACATGGCCTACTATCGAATGACGCAGCGCGTTCGCGCTATCCATTTATCTAACACCCTTCTGATGTCACCATTGCTCGTTTTAACGGCAGCTTATTTATGCCTTCAGTAAGATAGCATGGTTTGATTTGTCGCTTCATTATTAGAAAGTCAGAATACAGGGTCCAGTCTAGCTTTCAGTCGACCAGTAAACGTATAATGATGTGTGGGGCATTGGTGCTGTTCGATTGGATTTTAACGAAAAGTACGGTACAGAATGTCGTTCTTTTCGTGTTACCGTACCTGTTATTTTCTTACTGTTTACTCCTGATTTGAAAATGTTGACCATTTTTATAATCCGGTTCCTCCTGCCATAGTCATCATTACTTTTGACGTTAGTACTGGTTTACTTGTGTATGTCTTCGTTTGGCACAATGATTCGAGTGCTCGAATCCGAATCGAGCATTTATTGTAGTGATTCGAGTCGAGCAGTGAAACCTTTTTTTAAATTACACGCCGCTGTCCACAAATATCATGAACGGTATTATAGTTTCGGTACGTTGTTGCGAACGTGGAACGCGTGAAACCTACATTTTCTGCGAAGTCGCGATCAACCAACAGCACTGTCACTCACAACGTGCAATAACATATGTATGGCATTATTTACTTGGTGATCGCATAAAAGGGTATTCTAACCTAAATTTCCACGTCATCCATACTCCTAGGACCTCATAATGAATGATACTATCGTGGCCTACGATACTTCTAGTCGAGTCGAGTATTATGGTATCGTAGGTAGGGCTGGGCAAAATAGAGTACCTGAGTGATTCGATTCTGAATCACGTATTACGCTTCGAGTCGAGTCGAGTATTCGAGTATCACTCACTATGACGTCATAACAGACGTACTATGTAAAAATTCAAATATGTACCTTTTATGCCACCACAAAGGACATAATCCTGCTATCCGTCACATTATAGATACTTCGGTATTTTTACGACCATACCGATTTCATTGCACTTCTTGACAATGTTGCGTGATGATCATGACTTCGGAAATGTGTTATTTCCAGTAACGTTCGTAGCTTTTGTACTATGTCTGGTATGCTGCGACATGGATTATCATGGTATCAAGGCTTTATCATGGTTTCAAGGCTTCCTCAGTGGAAAATAGTATCAAAATTATAATTCTCGTTAGTAAATTAACTCTCAGTTGCAAGGAGCGTGTAATTTCTGTACTCGAAAAAATCGTCTTTTACCACTCGACTCGAATCATTGAAAATACCACTCGATTCAGATTCGAGTACTCGAATGATTCGAGTCGAATCATTCTGCCCAGCCCTATCGTAGGCCCCGATACTATAATACTCGACTCGACTGGAAGCCTCAAGCCTAGTATTCAATTCGGAATGGAATCACGCAGGTACTCGATTTTGTTCATATCTAGTTATGCTATTTGATAAATACTATCGATATGATCATTTGTAACTAAGATAAAACGGTAGTCAACTCTGCCTGCTACGCTTTGAAACGTGAGGCTTTCCTGCGAGGCATTGGACAACATAACTATTTCTGCTGGATTTCCGCCACCCTCCTACCAGACCGTGAAAAGTGACCTCAGGCAATCCACATGTGTATAGCTGTGCCACACAGCCACAGGCGCCAGTAGGTTATACCAGTTGATTAAGTTATAGAACGGCTCGACAAAATTCATTTGCGTAGCAACGGCGATGCTGAAGTGAGCAGTTCAACATTTCCGACATCAGCGATCATTGGCAATCAATGTTGACTGTAGAGTCGATGAAGCAATCTTCCCAGACCGAAACTCGATATCGCTTTGCGCAGATTGTGTGTCAGCGGCGATGAGATATTATTTTGCTTTTCCCGATGTATTGTAAAAGCATCGCTACTCAACTGACGGACCGCGGTCCGAATGCAGTCCTTTTCAGCATTGAATCCACACCTTTTCTGTCTCAGTATTTACGTAGTTCTTTAATAGATCTCAGGGATATCTAGTTCTACATATCCCTGATAAAACTGTATCCATTATAAATGAAATCTGTCCATCTGGCCATTAGCTGTAACGGACGGAACAATAAATACATTTCGCTTATTGCTTTTGCCAATACCGCTTTACAGTATTATGAATATAGTCCATACTCCATAGTACATTTTTATGGCTGTAAATTATTTCATGAGACCACCGTAATGGAGCTGCAATTTATTGAAATTTCTACAAGACCAGCTGCTGCGGCTGCTTAACCCGTTACATGGCACGATATCTTCACCGTCGCACTTGCACTACGCGATTAGGCAGTCACGCAGAGAACGAATTTTAGATAGTTTTCAGCCGATGTTATGAAGGAAATGTGTCTAAGTTTCGTTCTCTGCCTGACTGCCTTATCGCGTCGAGTAAGTGCGACGATGAAGACATCGTGCCATGTAACGGGTTAAGCAGCCGCGGCAGCTGGTCTTGTAGAAATTTCAATAAATTGCAGCTCCATTACGGTGGCGTTCTGAAGGAAATGGCTGCGGCCAAAAAATTTTGTTCGTTTTTACCTTCAATTTGAGACCACATCATTTTTAGAGCGCAGTGCCCCTTTAAATAGTTGAGAAGTCCTTCTGTAGAGGATCGACTTTAATGCTTCTGAAAGTTTACAATGACATACCATTAATGAGCGTTAGCGCCTTGCCATCAGAATCCAAATGGGATAAACCATACTATGGACGTGAACACTGTACTAAGGATTAGGCATCCTACTCATCGAGAATAGTTTTCCGATCATATTCAGTTCAGCGTGTGTCGTTTCTTTGAGGTGGGATCATGTATTAAGACTCGTACGTAGTATGTAATATCGTAAACTGTGATACATGATTGTACACTAGGGTTATGACTTGAAAAAAAAATTCGCCTGTAGCAGGAATTAATGAACATTTTGGTATAAATTAATAAAATTATAATCATTTTCTTCAAATCGAAAAAAATGTCCCGCATAAACCAACTTCAATTTTCGCCACTGGTCCAAATACAGAAAAAAATTACAATTAAGGTATTCTTTGCTACAAATTTAATCTTCAAATATATGTGCTTTTGCACTGCTGGTAAAGTTCATCCATCAATTTGACTCCCCTTTCTGTTAATATGTTAGTGCAATGGAGACATCTACAACCGACATATTCGACTTCCAATGGGGTTTTATGGCACTTTATCGCTGCAGGACATTCCAGCGCAAAGATAGCAGAATATGATCTTTGGTATATTCTAGAGCCCGGCCGATATTGGATTTTGTGGTCGATACCGATAAAACTGATATCTCACACCTTGACCGATGATCCCGATACATTCAGCCGATATTCAAAAGAAGTTGAATATACATAAGCACACTTTCAAAGCTTCAGAGCATTCATTTGAACATCTTTACAGCCATTATTATACTTGAACATGAAATAATCTAGAAAGGCTACATCTGGACACCTGTTAAGTGTAAGCTATGCGAAATATATCAATATTCTCCTTCTAGCGGTCAAAGATTATAGTTTTCTGACTTCCTACCGCCATGTTGTGACGTCACGAAAATTGCCGATAATTTTTCAGCTGCAATGGCCGATACCGATAATTCTTTCAAAGTGTGATATCGTCTCGATATTATCGGCGAACCGATAATCGATCGGGCTCCAGTATATTCCCTCTATGGACATCTGGTTAAAATACCAGGCTTCCTGACACGCATTTGCGATGAATAAGCATGATATCTCAGGAGTCATTCTCCATCTGGGGACTTGGAAGTTTATGCCATTTGATTAGTGGTAATATACTATTTTCTCTGAAAGAGCGGCATGGTCTGCACAGCACATAGATAAACTGAAAATCATCCCTCCATCCTCAGTTTTCTAATATTTTCATTTGAAATTCTGGCTGATGGATTGCACCAAGTTTTCGTAGTGTTTTACCATATCATCTCCAAATTTGCAGCTGAGAGTTGGATTTGTTGAGGATGTTGGAGGATCTACAAAAAAGCATATCCTTCATACAGTGAAAACTGGAAAAGCTGGAAGGTTTTTGTTTAAAAAGCCTTAACTTTTATTAATTTTGAAATCAGGACACAAATGTTCATCGTTTGTGACTACAGGACAGACAAAATTTTAAGTTTTTTTTCTAGTCATAACCCTAGTACATAGTTATCTGCATAAGTTCGTAATCCGATATTCATTACTATGATTGATGCTGAGTAGTTCAAAAGCAGGGAAATCCCCGCGTATAGTCCCCTGAGTTTATTCGTCCACATGTTTATAATATTGATCGAATCTTGAAATCCAGTGGCATTCATACATCGTCCACACTATAACAACTGTTTTATTTTTACTCGTAATTGCGTTAGTATAATGAAGCAGCTCTGAAAATAGCGAAATTCGTCAATGCCATGCTTTCTGCGAGATGGACGTACGGTGCATTTCTTCTGCTAAGTCTGGGAATCACCACGGCCGCGTCGAATTTCGCTAGTTTTAGGAAAAGAGCTCGAAGCGCGACAAAACCGTTTCCCATGCTGTATTTCTCCAGTCAAGAAAAAGTGATTCTCCAATCGAGATCTTCGGACACGCACGACAAAATTGCCAGACAGATTCGATTAGCTGGCCAAGAATTTAAAAAGCGACCCGACCACTTCTTACCACCGAAAAACCATTCCGTGTTCGCGTCTAGATGGAACGAAGTGTACGGAAATAATTTATGTTGCTTTGCCATGTATTGCTTCCTATACCCAAAAGATGAAGCTGCCTTCGATCTGGTAACAAAATTCATGGATAATATGGCCAGTTATCCGGACTGGTACGTTGCCGTAAGTTACAATGTGGACGAAGTGCCGATTGGACATTCCCTGTATGGATTCGCCACCGCATTCGATATTTTACACGATCGATTTGATAGTGCAAGGCAACGCGATTACCTATCTGCAATCAAAAAGCACTCCCAGACTCTATATTTAATACTTTCTAAAAACCGGCACGGCTGGTCTCGACAATACATTCACAATCACGCCGCTACCAACATCGTGGCTTTATTGATGGGTGGTCTCGTTACATCAATTTCTGAACCTGAAATTGCATCCCCTTGGATTTCCATATCCAGGGAGCGCCTAGATTTCGCAATGGAAATTTTGAAGCACGTAACGGACGGGTCGCTCGATGAAGGAGTATCGTACGGTAGTTATACTTCTCGGGGATTAACTACTTATATCTATCTCGCCAAAAGACATTTTGGAGTGGATCATACGTCGAATCCGTGGATAAAAAATCATTTCTGGTTCTACTACAAAACGATTCTTCCAGGATTTCAACGTGCTGCTGGCATCGGAGATGCGAATCATAATTGGTTCTTCGGTCCTTGCTCGCAATTAGTGTTTTTAGATAGCTTTATACTTAAAAATGGTTACGGCAATTGGCTCGCCGATCAAATACGATTGGCGATGCCTAAAAACAAACCATTCGCGCCATCAAACTCTTCCGTCTACTCAACATTACACACTGAGTACATCTTTTATAACGCCTCGATAGAACCGATACGTCCCAATCCCAATCCATGCCGTGATTCAAAACTACATGTATTTCCTGATTGGGGCGTGGCGACGTACGGGGCCGGTTTACCCATGAAGGCCGGCAATACGTTTCTTTCATTTAAATCGGCCGTACCGAACGGCGAAGCCGTGGAATATATTCGGTTGAATAAACGATATCCATCCAAAATAAACGGGTGGAAAAGTTTCAACCCGGGTCATGAGCACCCCGACCAAAATTCGTTTACGTTTGCTCCCAACGGAAGGTATTTTATCACGGAAGCATTGTACGGTCCGAAACTCACAATATTGGACAACACTTACTCGTTTTCCCCGTCAAACGAGTCCAATTGTAATCAACCATGGGAGGGTCAGATCGGAGAATGTTTCAAATGGCTCAAGTATAGTGATTTTCAGCCTGGAATGCGTGGACAAATTCTTTCAGTCACCGAGTCTAAGGAGATGGTATTCATGGCGGGTGAAGCGGGCGCAATATATGGGTAAGTTATTCTTTAAATATACTTAGAATGTAACATGGAGACAAAATAGCCCACAGAGTTGAGCATGAGCATCCACGTTTTTAAAACTTAACTTTAGGACAACGCCGTGCCCACTAACATGAGCGATGGTCATGGTTACCGCAAAAGAAGTAATATTTTATTATTAGTACAAATACAGCAAGAAATACCATGATCATTAACTTCATTTTATTTTGAACTATGAGTTGCGCACGATACCGGACAACGCTTTCCAGCGACTAATGAATCGATATTGCGGCTAGCCAGACATTGTTACTAACTATCTCATCCTAAAGATCGATCTTGTGGGAACGCCCTCTTCATCGATGAAATGCTGTTGCCATCGCCGAAGCCGTTTCAGCTAGTGAAGAATAGTGTTGTTGGGCACAGGTGAATAGCTTATTCTGAATCAACAACAATAATAATAATTTGAAACTGAAATCAATTTCAGAATTCCAAAACGCTTCATTTCGTGTTCTTCCAAAATCTCAAATCAGATCGCCGGCCGATCCCTGGTATGGTAAAAAAACAAGTCAAGCTTGATGCACAGACGTTAACCATTCTCATGCTTATGGGAATGCAATGTGATTTGATATGAAGTGATTTTCGATGTATTTATTCCTCATTCACAGTTTCATTCAATTTCTAAGTTTTTGCGAATTCTGTACGTCTAATTCTAATCTAATTTGGAGAAAATTGTGTAACTCTAGTTCTAATTCTAGTCTAATTTGTAAAAAATTGTGTAACTCTAATTCTTATTCTAGTCTAATTTGGAAAAAAAACTGCGTCGCTCTAATTCTAATTCTAATCTGATTCGAAAAAAAATTGTGTAGCTCCAATTCTGGCTCTAATCTAATTTGAAAAAACGGTGTAGCTCTAATTCTAATTCTAATCCTAATCTAATTTGCAAAAGTTTTCGGAGTATGTGCTACAGGCCTCGCACGATTTGCCTGCTATATCTATTCATGCGATTGCTATGTCATACTGGCTTTAGACTGATAACTTGAAATTGAATAACTTCGAATCTGCGCAATTGGCCGCGAACGGGCGTAGTTGATTAACCCTAATACTATACCATCAAACAATGTGTGTTAGGCCGAGTTATCAGAATGTGGGACAGGCCTGAAACACGTGAAATCCTTTTCGTGTTGACGAACTTACGCGTAAGCTCCAGTCTCGCACTTTAATCACACACGCACACGCTCAAGAATAAAGCTGCAATCATTTGACGTAATAATCAAGTACTGGTGGGTTGCGGCACACTTTGGCCGCAGGCCACATTAACATGTACGGCCGGAAACTCTCTGCGCGCCGCTCAAAATCACGTCGCGAGCCGGATCCGACCCGCGGGCCGTATGTTGCCCGCCCCTGTTATAGATTGTTTAAGACTGAAGTGTGTCATCCTTGGTTCACAAAGAAATCCATATATCTCGAGAACTTTCCTCATTTGTTGCAGTAAATCTCTCGGCATCGCAAGCTTCTATCGCGGAGTGTTACTTCTAAATCCTGAAGTTTTGATTGTCGTGGACAGTTTCAAGCTTCGTACCGGCAGTAAAACAAAGTTCGCAAGTGCTACATTTCACAACATGTTGCATGCTTTCAAACCATACCGATTTAAAGACTACCAAGGTAAGTCATGGTCGTTTCCTCTTAATCCATGACGACCTCTTCCGTCCACACGCCACATGACGATGACTCAAGTGTCACGCGCGCGGTATTCCAGACTCTTTCCATAAAAATATTCATTGACGTTTATACAAGGAATCAGTTGCATTTAATGTAACCAAAAATGTTCTATACCATAAAACATACCCTTTTCAATTTATTAAGGTGTAGCACGGCCTACACTTCAATCAATGTCTGTGTGGCATCGGTTGTCGCTCAAGATTGTCAATGGATTCTTAGTAGAATGACAGTATGTCGGACGTAGAAATCGTCAATCAGACCACATGCACATGAGCGGTGGCGTAGCCAGGGAGGGGTTTTGGGGAGTTGAAGTCCAGTCCATCTCAAACTCGAAACCATGTCTTTCTAGAATGGCATTATGTCTCCAATATTTCGTATGTTAGTTTTATTTTAGTAGTTCGCATGATCAGCCGACATTGGGTGATTACTTCATCAATTTAATCGGCTGCGATTACGATAACCACTGAATCACGCGATTACGATTACAGCAAAATCTCAAAAGTAGTCCATTACGATTACGATTACGTGGAACTTATTATAATCACGATTACTAACTATTACATTTATTTTGCTTCTTAGAACTTGAGCCTTGAACACATATTGGAAGAATGCAATGAGAAGGAATAATGAGAGAACAATTTTGTTTTTAAATGACGTCATTTACCTAGTACGTCAACGTCACAATCTATCCATTTCTCAACGAAATAGCTGACGATATCTCGCCTCAACGATTTGCATTCTCGCTGCAACCAACGTTAACATGGGTGGCAGATTCAAATCTTTAATAACGAATTGCGAAATAACGATTGGTGCCCGTTTCATGTGGGGCCATATCATGATAAGATGAACATAAAATTATGCCATAATGAATATTACTTCTTGTTGTTACATGTTCCCTATTGCCCACAGCACGGGTCTTCAACCACGTGTATCGTACACCCCAGGCAGGGAGTACCATAATTTTTAAAAGGTGTAGCACTCGGACTGGGTGTACTGAGGGTGCCAGATCCGCATTACGATCAGGGCTGCGCACAATGATTCGTGTACTCGAGTCTGAATCGAGTGTTAATTCCAATGATTCGAGTCAAGTAGTGAGAGATAATTTGTTCGAGTACTGGAATTACTAGCTCCTTGCCACTGAAAGTTAATTTTTCAACGAGGATTACAGTTTCGATGCTATTTTCCACTGTGGAAGCCCTGAAAGCTTGATTGGCCGAATCGCAGCATACGAAATATATAGTGCACTACAAAGCTACGAACGTTGCTGGAAATGACACATTTCCGAAGTCATGATCAATCCATAGCATTGCCACAAGGTGCAATGAAATCGGTATCGTCGTAAAAATACAAACAATCGGGTAACCGCAACACAATGGGCATAACAATGACCCGTTGTGACTCTCCAATTGTTCAAACAATGCCGATATTTCAGACTTGGAGGACGGATTCTAGGTGGATCAGTGCCTGATCATTATTTTAATTTATATTTTCGGAATCGGTGCAACAGTAGCTTTCGATCAAGATCAGATTTAATAATTTCTGCGCTCGGGAAGATAGCTTTTGGATTGCCAGAAATCCTACAGTCGCTTACGCAAAACAATTCTCCACTCCAGCCTCGGCGAAGCGTAACGAAGCTGCAAAATCGGTCGTTGCCGTTCCATGTTTAATTTCTATAATACAACCGTCTACCATTTATTTAAATCAGCATGTGTTGGCAGTCATTGATATACAATTTGAAGTAACGAATTGGATCCCGAATCGTTGAGAGATTTTGATTCTACTCAAAAATTTTAGCACACTTGGCGCGATTCAGGGTGACTTGTATTTTTCGTTTTTAATATAATAGTGTCCTTGCAATCTGAGCCTCACCGTTCAAATACGAACCGCAGAGGAAATTGATGCGCCTCATAAAGAAATAACAAGTTAGAATAAAGGTTTCTCTGGTAAGTTTGGGCGATTCCAGTATATATTTTGACAATACCGACAATCCTGATGCGAGGTCAAGAAATATTACCATGCAAAAAAGGGATTATTAAAATGCATCATCGATAACACTGGTCAACAAATGTCGATAAAAAATTCGCGCCAAAAATTTTACTGATTGATTTAGGCTAATTGAAGGCTGCTGAATCCGATTTTGTGCTCAGAATTTCTCTATCACGTCAATTTTTTCCGTATGTATTTTTCCCATTTTCGTGAATTAATCAAATTTCGGCTTTCGTTAGTGACATCACGGTTAGCATACAACAGCAACAGATCCAATTTTGTTATTATAATCATCCATCATGAAACCTGGGTTGCTGTAGTGCAGAATGAGTGAGTTTTCGATGAACTTGAATCCATTAATTCTCTATCGTCGTTCAATCGGAAGCTCTTTTCGACCCATAAAATTACACTGATCTACAAATTGAAAAAAATTTTGCCTCAAAAATTTTAATAATTGATTTAGGCGAATATTAGGTTGCTGAATCCGATTCTGTGCCCAGAATTTCTCAATCACGTCAATTTTTTTCAGTATGTATTTTTTTTTAATTTTAATAAATTTATCAAATTTCAGCTTTCGTTAGTGACATTACGGTGAGTGTACACTGTACAACTGCAACCAATCAAATATTGTTATTGAAATCATCTGTAATGATGAAACCAGGCTTGTTGTAGAACAGAATAACAGATTTTTCGGTGAACTTGAATCCAGTGGTTCTCTATCTTCTTTCGATCAGGACCTTTTTTCGACCAATAAATTTTAGTCGGTGGCAGTAGTCATCTTTATATACTACTCTTCCATTCAAGATTGTAATTAGTAGCTATGTACCTAATTTAATTCCCTACGTTATCTTTCTTTATACATCTGTCCTGCAGACTTAATCGGTTAATGCATTTTGTGAAAGCACACTACTCTTTCGTAAAACGTAAAAGTTTGCAAACAACAAACATTGCATTGTTGGTATATTATGTAGAAGAGAATTGTTCACTCCGGTACATAACTTAAATATGCGGCCCTTTAAGCTTGTTTTGAAACATTAGAAGAATAGGATGTCTGCTTTTCCAAAGAAAAGAGGGCTTATCATGATAACTTGAAATACTTTATCATAATTAATCCACGCCAGTATTTATCATGCTAATTCTTCTTCTCCAGTTTTCATATTCTGCTACATTTTATCGGAATCGAGGAAAGCAGTTTCCGAACGCTTCATTTCTTTTGGCTTATTGTGATGGTTAAAGGGCTTCTTTTGCATTGTCTATTATAGACAACCAGATGAATGGAGACTGCTTACTAACAGCTCAACACGAAACCTGAAGTAGGGGAGATGTGGTACCGACGGAGCAAAAATTGGAAAATGATCGCTGGCCCCAACATGTTCGGCCAATAACAGCAGATGTTTTGCTGGCTCAGCACTTTGATACAAGCTCTACCTATCGCGCACATATACATGAATATCCGTCTTTTCGAAAACTATTTATGGACGTTCAAAATTTGTTGCTCGAACGTATCATCGGTTCCCACCCGGTGGGTCCAATGGCACACGACCCGGGGACCTATTAGACATACTCTCAAAAACTCAGATTTCTTGCTCAGTATTATAATCTAAGCTACAGTAAGCCAAAGAAGAATGTTTGGTCGCAACCTTCAAAAAATAAAATAAATAATAACTGAAATGCTGCTATAAAATCACGTTTCGATTTAAGCTCGAGCTTATAAATTTGAGGGTACATACATATTGCCCGAAAATCGACAGTGTGACTTCCAAATACCTCGTTATAGCGATAAAACATCATATGCAACTATTACATAAAGGGTTTCTGTATGTAGGCATGTTTCAGTTATTGCATGATTAGTATGCTTGATTATTTTGCTTGATTTGGCTATTGTATCATCGGTCCCCACCCTACGAATTTTATACATGAATCGAAAAAGATTCCACTCAAGGAAGGTATTGTAAAAAATAATAGGTCTCATTATACTGCCTGATACAAGCCCTACACTTCACATTTAAAATGATTGCTGGTTTGGTCGTGTTGAAGGTTACAAAGAAAAATGTATGTGTAGATCGAAATTTAGTTTACACCCCCCAAAACAGAAAACATCTGTCAGAGACCCCATAGCGCACGTCGAAATTTTTTGTATGCGAGGAAAGATTTTGCCAGCATGCAATAGTAGACAATTTCACGGAGCGTAAGCATAGAATTATCATAGAGAATTTTTAAAGTATTTTCGGTCTCAGTGATCCATCGGTACCACATCTCCCCTACGTGTTAATTCACAATAAAAATAAATATGCATCGGTTCTAGGACAGTCGATCCGTCTCGACATAGGACATTTTGTAGCCTACACCAAATACCATGTGTTCTATGCTGAAAGATAGCCAGGGATGATCATTGGTTAATTTCTAGTGATGTATCTATATGGTTTCGAGGCTTTTTCCTAGTGTTTTGCGGGATTAAATGCCAGTTCTGAATACAAACAGCTCACATTTTTGGTGGTTTCTGATTTGCCGTAATATCCTACTATGAACTAGAGTTGGTCGAAGGGATCGGCGTTGCTAGTCAAGTAGCACAAGTAACGCCTTAGACTTCTACGCAATTACAAGTAGAAGTAATAATTTACAAGACATCTGAAAACTATTTCAAGTGGAATACGAAATGAAAGGTCTGTGGAAGTCAGTAAATATCTTGATATGCTTGGTCGGTGGAAGGCTGGTCGCATACATTCAACATTTAGTTGGAGGTGGCTACATACGAAATGTCAAGATGCCTCGTTGAGCTAACGCAAATTGACTATGATGACACCTCCCATGGGTAGAATCTTTGGAAAATATATCCAGTTACCGTGATTCAGAGACTATTTCAGGCGTTTCTTATGACAATTTAACTCATGATAGTGGTGGAATATTATCCTGAACTACTTTCTACTTTACAAAAACCTAATTACATATGTAATTAGTTCATCCAGAATACTGCTCAGGTAGATGTTGAAGTAGTTGTAAAACATTACCACTTCAGTAAGTACTGCAAGTAGCCCAAATCTACTTGATTACCTTTCAAAAGTAGAAATATTCAACATATATAATATCTCAACAACGTGATGTGATAGAGCAAAAATAACGTCGGATCCGTATTTAGCGCCCCAAATTAGGTATAATTGACTCAAAGAAGTCCTGGCGCAAAACTCGCGTAAACCAGTGTAATTATTAGCAAAAAATTTTTGAAGACACCCCCTTCATTATAGCTTCACCGATTAATCTGATGATCACGTGGACTGAGAATGACAATAAGTAATGAAGCTATCAATATTATCGACGAAATTCATTCACGAGGCTGACATGTCAGTAGGGTTGAATTTAAAACAAAATTCAATTTAAAACAAATATGTTTAAAACAAGGCCCTTGTTTAGAACATTTTTTAGCCATGACGTCACGAATATTCAATCGTGACGTCACAGTGGATTGGCTTTGACAATTGAAATATAGGGTAAATATGGCTCCTTCGACGAAAAGGGCTTCCGATCAAAACACCACAACTATCTTTAACCAGGACTACATCGTCACGCAGTATTTTTACGGTCGGCCGTCATCATCATCAGAACACCCATCACGTACTAATTCCGTACCAACGACGATTTCAAGGGTTGCGGCCACCCCACATCGAATACGTCCATTATTTTGGTTGCAAATCATCCGTATAGGCTCATACTACTTGGTTTTTCGGACGCATTTACACAATTACGGCATAATTAGACAACGTTTGAAAAAGAACACATTTTTTTTAAATGCATTTGTTTAAAACACTGTTTTTAAAACATGTTACAGAGTGTTTCAAAACACCGTTTGTTTTAAATGCAACCCTACCTGTCAGTGAACGATTTTCGGAGATATGCAATCGATTTAACTAATCAAAAGTTGGATCATTGTCATGGTTTGGGCAAAACTGCAAAAGTACGGAATATATGGAAAATATTTCCATACCATACTTGCACATTTCCATATTACATACCGAAATATAGTTCCATACCATACTTCCATACCATACCATAACATGCCCTGGAAAGTGGTGTCTGGTGTGTATTGATAACCTGGCATACGACATGGATGTAGTTCTTTCAACCATGCTACATCAAATATATGTTTACGACGTGTGGATACTTCGTTACGCAATGACGGGAAACGATAGTATTTGTGATGTAATTATGAGCCGTGTTGTTTGAACATCTGACGTTTCTGCTGTCAATTACCTGATATAATATCGCACTCATCCTTGTTCACGAATGTTCAGTTTATGTCTTAGTTCTTGTAGATTGTACAATTAAAGAGTAATCTTCACGAAGAAATCGATGTGAAATAATCGATTTCGATTGCTTGAAAATGCTGTAATCGCAGTAATCGACGTAATAGATTGCCATGATTGCATGTCATAGGGTTACCATATTTTTGGATCCGAAAAGGGAGACACTTTTCAAAGGCTGTAAAAGTTACTATAGCGGACGAGAAAACGGATGTTTGTTCAAATTTATACAGCTGATATCATTGGATTGGCAAAAGGTCATTTTTCCGACTCGACGCCTGAAATGCCCGTTTATAACTTACATTAGACGAGTTGACTAAATAAATTGTCATCTTTCCATCTCGACTCCCGAGATACCCGTAACCCGTCTATCGCCCATTCGGTCCACATTTCGCATAATTCGTGGTATTTTTGGGTATTTTAGACTAAAAAGGAAAATTGCCAAAACGGAGAACATTTGGTTGAAAGAGAGGACATTTCTTGAAGTAATCGGAAAAATCTTTCTAAAGGAGAACGTATGGTTCCTCCACATATCAGGATTACCCGAGTATCCCATGTCTGATCATCGATTTGCCGCTGAGGTTATTGTTCATTTGTACGTTTGTACGCGTAGTTGAGGGATTGGTATTTCCTGAAGTGTGCGCTATCATCATTGGCTTCAACTATCGCGTCTGCAGTGAGCATGATGCGCAGCAGGACGATGCGCGTGTGATTATCGCTGGCATGAACCATGGCGTCTGCAACGGCCCTGATGTGTGGTAGGCTGATGCGCGCGATAACATCGATGGACTCAACTATCGTGTGTGTACTGTGCTGCCGTGTTCACTGTACAGTAGGCCTGACGCCCATCAAACTGATGCGCACGTTATCAAAACAAAAATATGATGATGAATATTTACTGCAAATCACTATGACTTGAGTAGAGTGTGTCTTGGCTCTTGAGCCCCGGTGAATCACTGAGACTGACCCAGGGAACCACTGCGGTTCGTATGAACCCAGACTAATAAGCATTCTGTTATATACAGTGGAAATACATGGACAATTCGTTATTTTAGGGGCGCAGATCAGATACCCAGAAGGCTCCTACAAGTTGTTCGCAATGAATATCGTCGGGAAGCGCATCGCAGTAACCCTACACGCAGGATTTCGTCCCGAATATTTGCGAGAAGGTCCGACCAACTACATCAACGCAACATTCCCTCTAGAGGAAGACGTCACTACAGTGGCCTATATCTTCGCCGGGCCACTAAACCCGATCCGATCCGCTGTGGCTGCCAAATTTGGTTCGACTGGAGTTAGCATAAAGCTAGATATCAAAGGCGTTGTACATGAAGCCAAAGTCACCACCGCGTGGAGGAGCTGGTCGAAAAAAGCTTCAGCAGCTCAACAGCGGATTAAATTTCTCGGGTTTCCTGGTTACGCGAGTGTGCGAGTTGACTCTAAGTTGTATCGTTTTGGGTACGAAGTCAATCCATCTTTGTTGGTCGATAGGCTAACACGAGGTACCAGTGCTGAGTTATCTAAAAGCGGCACTTTCTATTGCACTTTGCCAGACTTTGATTGTCGCAATAGAATGCCTGGATCACCATGCTCGGCCAACGTAAAATATTCTGATTGTGTAGAGAGTGAAGCCCAAACACCTGTCGGGCTTGTCACCGGAATCTCTTTCCTACTCGTCGCCGTGATAGCCATCCGATTTCCTCAAACAAGAACGATTTTGTTGCGCAAAATCAGGTAAATTAGGATGTGTTGAAATCAATCTATGTGTGAAGAATCTAGCACAGTGGCACGGATTCTAGGGCATAGTCGTAATTAGCTATTGTCGGACGCCAAATGCCCACGTTAGAGTGTCTATGTCAATTTCTGGTGAATTCCGGACTAATCTACATAATCATATAGACTTGTTATACGCACCGGAATCGCGAGTGGTCATCTGGTCACTGGTGATGTTATGGGACAGCAGGCGTCGCCGCGCCAAGCGCAAAAATTTTTTCAGATTTACTGGTGATTAATATTAGTAGCCTTACATATTACTATCAAACATTTATCCTTTCTCAGCCAATGGATGTGGTCAGATTCACCGGTAGAGTTGATGGAGGGGGTGTTTTCTAAAATTTAGGGCAAGTTATAAATGATGATGCATCTTCGGGTGGGCCAATTGTTATTAGCACTTTGCTGCATGCTGTTATTCCTTGACCTCCCATCGGGATTGTTGGTATAGTGAGGTGTACACGATTTCGAGTTGGTATTTCTATATGGAGCACATCATTTTTCTCTACTCTTCGAATCTGAAATGTGGGCTCCAATTCCGAAGAGCCTTCTACTATATCAAAATCGAAAAATAAGGACACATTGAATCGCGCGCAGCGTGAAGAAAATTTCAAGAATAAATAAAATCTATCAAGAAATCGGGAGTCAATTCGTAAATTCAAATTGCATGTCGACGGCCGCCAACACATGCTAATTAAATTACGTGTCCAAAGCCGCACAAATTACCTTCTATGGCCGCATGCGGCCGCAGAGCTGTGTCCACCCCTGCCGTAGGCCGTCATTGGTGGGATTGTCCCTACCCACGACGACGACGGCTTCAAAAAACTTAAAGTCAACCCCACCTGAACTAATACCACCCTTCGGTCGAAACAAAACAGCATCTACTCGCGTACCACCTGGAAAACCTTCGCGTACCACAGGTTGGGAACCACTGATCTAGAACCCAAACGCTAATTTCTAATTTTGGAATCCAATCTGTCAAGAATAAGTCATCTGGTTCAAAAACGGATAAGTGGAAGTGTCAGTAACCACAAAACATATCCACTCGAGTAAGTACTCTTACTGAAATACTCCGAAAAATAGAAGTAGGCTTACTGCGTTTCAGACCCCCTGCTATCCGATCCTTTTTCATTTATATTTCAAATTTTACTTTAGTCCAGTTCAAAACCCACCTACTAATCTGTGTTGGGGATTTTATCAGGTGCAGTTTTCACGAACTTCAATGTGAAATTAACCCAAAACCCGAAAGTCTATATCACGGTCTAAATTTTATCTAACTGATTTTGGTATACTACTATTTTCCCAATACAGGTCTAATTTAACTACTGTGATGCGGGCATGTATCGTTCTCTTACTTCTAATTTGGGCAAATCTGTGCTGCATACGATCAGACGGTTCCAACTCCTGCATACGTATTACATCTCTGTCTGGTGAAAGGTAAAGTCTTCCTCCTTCGTCGAATCTACTGTATATCTATTTTATTCGTCGGTAACGTTTCAACATAGAAAAGCCAGCATTGGGCCGTTCGCGTATCCCTCGTCACCTTTGCTATTTTCCTTCTCCCTGCCTGGCTGCGGCGGACATCTGCTCGAGCATCTTTTCGGTAGTCCAACGGATTTCCTGATTCTATCTTCTTCGGACCAAAGCCTTGCGGTTCCCGTTGATGGCATTGACTCAACAAAACCGGACTTATGTTCATGGTCTCCTGGAAATACGGAGGTGTGTTATGTATCGTTTTGTCGCATAAATTTTATAGTCAATTATTAGGGATTGCATATTTTTTTGCCCAAGACAATCTACTTTATTATCGTTTATTTCACGGATTTCTAAGCAAACTTCTGATAGTTTGGAATTTAAAAAAATAATAATTTGTGATCGTTATTCACGGTTTTCCGCATGGATGCAAGTAGAAACTCGCCGTGAAGTAACTATTAATTCCGCACCACGCGTTTGGTGTCAAAACATATAGGAAAAGCATATTGCTACGTATTGCTAATGATATGCCTACATACACCATATCCGCGTGGCGCGCCACTGGGTAGAACGCTATAGCGATGCATATAATTTCTCCACCTAAAATCGGCATTGCTGGGTTCTTATGCAAACCTACCTTCTACTTTTCAATATCCAAAGTGTGAAAAGGAAGAAGTCTTGTCCCCCAAAAAACTGTTCAAGTAGTCGAAGTAGTCTAAAATATCCAATTGCGTATACGTGGTACAAGTAGGCTTCATTACACTGAAAAAGTTGAAGTATTTTGCTACTGACCACCTCTGCCTGAAACACTTCTGCCTATTTCTTGCTCGGCTCAGATCGGCGTAATTCCATCTGGCTGGCTGACGTCTGTCATCCTCCGACCTTTGCTGCATTTCAATCAACAACCGACATCGAGAAGAGTTTCAAAATTACGTCGTCGGATCCGCGAATACCCGTCGACTACGCTCGCTTTTGTGGATAACTCCGGGTTCTGGATTACGAAAATAAAGTGGATTGCGAGCATTGTGGACCGCGAGAATTTGCTTCCCGTGCTGGTTGTGCGTGACCCGAGATCGTGGATCTACACAATTATCAATGACTCGAATCGACAACGGTACTGATATATTTTTATGTATGAATCGTTTCAACAGTTTATCAATTGGGCTTGCGATACCTGAACATGTGGGTTAAATTACGGGTTAGGGGTGCGTTAGGGTTGGATTTAGGGTCGGGTTGGGTTAGGGTTATGGTTGAGGTTAGGATGTATATAATGGTTAATTTCAATGTTATATTTGCGGTTAGGGTGAGCTTCGGGGCTGTTAAGTCACATGCTGAAGTGACGCATGCGCAAGTGTCCCATGCTCAACTGTCGTTTTTCATTGTGTCGCATGCTCATATGTCAGGCAACCAAATCTAATATAAATCGAAGATTTTTCGGGTGCCTCTTTTCGAGAGCTCGTCACACAGTAATGGGATTTAAACAGATTCAAAAGGAAAACCAATATGGTACAGTCATACGTCATACTGTGTCATATTTGCTGTATTTTTTAACCGCCTGAGCTACGGCGCCATGAACCCCAAAATGTCCTTAAGATTTTATTGTTCTACACCACAGGAACGTAAACAATAACCATCTATAATGCAGCAATGTTTTTCGTACAGCGGAATGCTCAAAATTATCAGGACGTTAACATTTCCCACTTCAAAATACCTATTGCGTAAGCAGCAGGCAAAATGCAACATCAAGGGTCGACATCCACACAGATTAGATTGGCGTTTGAATCTCTAAAATTCTCGCAGTCTGTATACAATTCTGGAAGGCTTTGCCTCTATAGAAGCTTTTGCGTTGAATGATTGCACCTGCGGAAACGAACCACGAAAATGTCTTAAGCTCATACCGTATGAATTTGATGTATTGCTAACCCCACGGCATTTATTTTTAGGCGGAAATCGACTATTTCATCGCTGCTCGACGCATACGATAGAGTCAACTTATCTTGCAATAACAACGGTGCAACGCTTCCAGATTTTCATGAAATCGCCAATATGTCAAGGACGTCAAGCCTTTCATTGTCTGAAAAATTGGCTGTGATATGGACCGTAGCCTACGCTAACGCCTTGTCTTCTACCGGTGGATTATCGCATCCCCTGCATATCGTACGGTTCGAGGATCTAACGACTAATCCAGAAGATGCCTCAACAGATTTGTTTTCACGACTTGGATTTCCCCTAGGGGTGAAACACATCAGCAATATATCGCGAATTGCCAATAGCCCTTCTTATGACTCTGCCTACGATGGGTCTGTCAACTCTCACACGGGGAAAGTTGACTTGCCCACCGCCACAAGTAAGCGAATATCACAAATCTGTTATCCGCTGATGGCGAAGTTCGGATATAGCTAAGAGCAGTCCTTTGCGATGGAAATCCTGCTTGGTGTTGGCCGAATTGATTTTAGTGTTTGGGCCCTTTCTGGGTGCGATAAAATGGGATGTGTCGATGGTTGATTCAGCATCGGAAATTGGTAGCCTGCAATACCATGAAAATTGCTTTGTTGAAATGGTGTGACGGCATTTTTCAATAGCCTCATTGAAAATGATATCATAGAGCAGCGGTTCTCAACCTTTTTGGACATGCACCCCCTTGGAGATGGTCGAAAATATTGCGCCCCCCTGACCCCCCCCCCCCCTACACTTTTCGCCATGTCAAAAAGAGAACATCGCCGCATTCCAGGGCATAGCCGTAATGAACTAACTGCGGACGCGAAATACCTATGTTAATCTGTCCATATCCATTTTTCAGATTCACGAAGGAATTCCGTAATTAATAGTAGCAGTATCACATATTATTATCAAATATTTATCCTCTCTTAGCCCATGTGATCAGATACACCGGTATGGTTCATTGAGGGAGAGCTTTTGAATATTTAGGGCAAGTTATAAATGATAATGCATCTTCGGGTGGGCCAAATGTTATAAGTCTCTTGGTTGCATGCTGTTATTTCTTGAACCCCGATCAGGATTGTCAATTGTATCGGTAGTGGAAATATATTAAAATCGCCCAAATGTACCATTTACAAATTTCTTTCGTGAGGAGCACACGATTCCGATTCCGGCTCAGAGTGAGAAGGGCGCTACTATTAATATCGAAAAATTAAGTTATGTTGAATTGCGCTGGGTGTGAAGAAAATTTCAAGATTAATTAAAATCTCTCAAAACTTTGGGAGTGAATTCGTAATTTCAATTTGCATGTCGACGGATGCCAACACATGCCAATTGAATTAGTTGTCGACGGCCCTACAAATTCCCATCTATAGCAGCAGGTTGCCCTTCCGTGATCTAATAGTATACATAATTACATATGGTATGTTTTACGCCAAGTTTGAATCCGCATTTCAGTTGTTGAGTCTTTAACATTTCTGACAAATTTCCCCAAACTTGTTTGAAAATAGAAATAAAACATTGAACAGGACATCAAATTATTTCAAGATAGGTTGCACATAGATTGGGTAGGTAGGTTGCACCTAATGCTGATAGTGACTACAGAGGGCACGGCATCGTTCTGTACTGCTATGCTAAATTTTATCAGTTTTAGAATTGATTAAATTGTGTTTTTATGGTAACTTAACTGAGGGCGAAACCGGGCAACTTATATTGTATCTAAATCTGTCTTAGGCAGTGCAGTTCGCCAATTATTAACAACGCAGCTACCCAGCACACCGAACTTTATAGGCTACTGCCAAAGCTATGAAGTAATGAATGGCAACGCCGGTAGAGTGGTACAAATTAAAAAGAGGTTGCGTGCTGCCAAAATGAGGACATGCCGCCTGAGAAAAAAGTGAAGACTCTGGATAAGGTCAATGCATCTATGAAAAAAAATAATTCGATCAGCGATTTGTGTGGAGAAGTAATGTCACAAAAATTCAGTCGTCTACCAAGTGAGCTGTTGCAGCGCATGAAGACACAAGCTCGTGGAAGAGGAGTCAATGACGCTGCAGTATTATTCTGCTAAGACAGGGGGAGGGAATTCCCCCCTTGGGGGGAATTTTGAAATTTTGGGTGGAGAATCTGGCTTTAGGGTTGTATTGGAAGATACACTTTTGGGTTTTCATGGTAGAACCGTTAAGTATGAAACTAGTACTTTACAATTGTATGTTTCTTTGGCGAATTTTTAGCTAGGTGTATGTTTAAATGCCTTCCGTAGATATTACAGCCCCTGTTAAAGCGAGGTTCGCGAGACGATTTCGTTTGGCCCGTGACAGCATCTCCACCTAATTACTACTAAGCAGGAATAAGTCATGTCGAATTTAGCACAAGGCCGCTGGTAAAAATGTTTCCCTTTTTAAGCCAACATATGAGCCATACCATACCAAATTCATAGATGCAACTCGAGGCCATTTATTTTTCGTGAGCGGCTACCCGACCGGTGAAAAAAAGGTCGAATTTAGCGGTAGGCTACTCTACGAAAGTGTCGTGCGGTCCCCATTCGACATAGTTCGGACATATCTGAATCTGTTTGGCCATATATTGCTCCGTCAACAAATGGCTGTGCGTTAAAGATCACCTTTTTTAGTCACAGGCAACATTTTCATGGGGGGGGGATTCTAGCTCAAATATCGGCCAAGGGGTCCACGAGACGAAAAAAGTTGGGAACCACTGTGCTAAGACATACAACTTTGTGCGTCAAAATTTTCAACTCGCTCTTCCCCATCCGAGTGTGATAAGACGCTGCTATGGAAAACTTCCGCTGAGCCTGGCTTTACTGGTATTGCGTTATCTGCTATTAGAAGAAAAGTAGAGGCATCAACAACTCCTGTAATATGCTCCATAATGATGGATGAAATGTCGATCCGCAAACAGGTTTTTCACTTTTTTAATATATTTCGTTAGAAGAGCTTCTTGGAGGTACAGAACTTCAATATACAGTTGAATAGTATATTCATATTGAAATGAACCCGAATATTTTCGGCTGACACTCGTCAGGGGTAATCGTCAGCAACTAGTAGAGAATTGGAAAGAACATTGTATATTTCGTTAATAGAAAGACGTTTCTGAAAGGGTAAGGCTGGTGTTTCTGAAAACGAAAGGTCAGTATTTTGGTACGAGACAGTACAGCGCCGAATTTCGTGTGATCCCGGAAGAAAGTCATCGGGTAGGCAGCAACCGCGTGATCCCAGAAATGGTTGATCCAAAAACGCACCGAGTAGAGATGCTTCATCTAGCTGGGAAGGAAAGGATCATAGGCAGCCACTGCGTGATCCCTGCCTGATCTTATATATTGACTTGCTGTCCGTCACACCCCATCTCTTTTTTGTCGTTCGACGTTTTATAGTATCTTAGTTTTATTAGTTTTCATCCAGTGTACATGCCTCCTCTTCACTTAGCCTATGCCGAGGTGGGTGTCGATTTTGTAGATTACCTCAAGTCGTTGCGTTATCTTGCTATCTTTTCATCGATGATTCATCTGAATAAATCAGTAACGATAATAAACTCTTAGAGCGCAGATTGCTGTAACCAAAATAGCGTTAATTTCAGTGAGCAATGTGCAATTCTACCCTATCTAAATGAGGACTCGAGCATTCATCTTGTTTCTCTCATTTGATCACTTCTGCAGAAATCGCTAACCCATATTGCTACACATAACTCACATATTCTCACTTTCACTTTCCAGGCTTTATTTGGACTACTTTGACACAATGAATAAGTAGAATAACAATTAGATGGTAGCTTTTCCATGTCACATGATGCTGAACTTTCCTCCGTCAGTGGTATGCATAGCCACCACGTAGCTGGTAGCAGCTGGTGGTCATAGCCATAGATGCTTTTACTACCTATGGATACAGTAGGCCTACCTTGAAGACAACAACAAAACTGGTTTTATCCATTGCAATCATTTGATAGCTTGGTTATTTGTCTACACTTGAAATGTGCCTGTTTGTTGGTTTGCAAGATCGTAAGAATAGTAAATTACAGTGTGTGCTTGTATCAACAATTCGAGGACGCAGTACATGAAACTGAAGCTATAATGAGTAAAAAAAGCAAGCTCCCTCAGGATTAATGGCATCATATCCAAATCAAATTGCCATACACAGTACCTAAAACTGATGCTGTAGGGATAAAGAAGACAACATCACCAAGCTCCCTTAAGATTAACGGTATCATATCCAAATCGAATTACCAATGCCATGACAATTGCCTTATCCCAGTAATTGTGAAAACAGCACTCAAGGTCAGGAATTTTGAGCAGAAGCATATGTTTATTTACCTGGATACAACGAGTAGAGCAATCTACATCTACAGATATTTGCAAATAAATACATACGGTGACACATATATAACCTTATCTTGTCCGAACCATCGAAATAGATACCTCCAATTCCGAAGAGTTATCAAAACAGTCACATCACCCATCAACTTTTGCCTTGAGTACCAGCTTACCGCGCAACTATCAACTTAACCCAAAGATGGCGATTAATTGATCACGCAAATATCGCGAGTAGCGCACTCCAGTGTTTATATAGCTCAGTGGGCAATTCATGTGACCATCATAAAGTTACTTTTCTACGTTGGAAAACGCCATTGTGACGTCATGTTGATAAAAGTCGCTCGCAGCCCTTGCCCCACCACCCGATACTATCACGAGCCACCACTGCTCTAATCATTGTGCCTAGTTCTGGATCAGACATGGGGTAATCGCGATTAGTAATCGTAATCGATTACGACGATTACATCATTTTCAAGTAATCGTAATCGCAATCGATTACATTCGAAATAAATCCAAAGTAATCGTAATCGTAATCGACTACTTCACATATCTAATCGATTTCTTTGTGAAAGAACGATTACTTTTTATTTGTACAAGGACTATGACATAACCGAACAGTCGTGAACAAGTAAGAGATGTTATAGCAGGTTATTGATAGAGCAAACGTCTGATTTTCAAATGCCACTGCTCATTATTACGTCAGAAGTATTAATTTTGCTCGTCATTGCGTGAAAGAAGTATCCGCATGTATTAAATCAGTGGTTCCCAACCGGGGGGAAATCCCCCCTTGGGGGGAATTTTGAAATTTTTAGGGGGGGATCTAGCTTTGGCGTTGTATCGGAAGATGCACTGGGTTCACAATGTGTGGTGGGATAGCGCAGTGGTAAATGGTGGTTGCCTGGTGTAAATGATCATAGTAGTCAACACTAGGGATGGTGTGGACGTGAGGTTCACGTTCGCGTTCTTTGTGTGAACCTCGGAAATTTAGAGGTACACGTTCACAAACGAACCTTGGTAGGTTCTGCACTGTGAGCCTTTTTTATTATATTGCAATTTTCACGTCATCATAACATCTTTGATTGAAATTTACTGCAATTCTGCCGCGGGCCACTCTATGCAAGGCGTTGACAGCATAAAAAAATCAACATTAAACGACCATGCACCTTGACAATCTCAAAAATTTTACCTGCTTTCTTACAAAAGTTTGCTCGAAATATCTGGCTTTCTGTTTGTGAATATTTAGTGACTCTCTGCTGTGAGCTTGACCCGCAATCACACAACATCAAGAGTGAAATACGCTACATGTAGGTAGTCAGCGAATGATGCTTATTCAACCAATCAATGAAATTGATATCGTTGTCTGATGTAAAAAATATAGCAGTCGTACGGGGTGCGACTCGATTTCATGTTTATCGTATCATAAAAACCAAATCCGTGCGATTGGGGCATTGGCTACTGTTGTGTAACTTGTTGATTGGATAAAACTTGTATTACACTCTGCTCAATATCATCGTTGCAAGACCCAAACGCCGAATACACTGTCCGGTCTGGCCTAGACCGTTAAGGCGTAAGATTATATATTCCCTTTCAAGTCCTCGTTGAAATTAATTGCTGGCAAAGCGACGGGAGTTATTGGTTTTATGGGATTATTATATCATTTGATTGCTTCAATTGATACATTTGGCGATGTTTAAAAGGTCGGTATGTATTTCAGCATTGTGGCAATATGTGGCCCGGGTCGAAGCTAGGTATCGCGAACATTAATATATATCACATCACTGAAATGTTGGGTTGGAATTAGCAATATGACGTCACGTGACGTCATGAGGTTCAGGTTCGCGTTCACACAGAACCTTTCAAAATGGTTCGCGTTCACACAAACATGGGTGCATTATGACGTAACAAGCAAATGACGCATCATTTATAAAGAAAGTTGTTATCTCATTAGACCTTTTCATCACAATCCTTATATTGTCTTCCAATATCATTTCTAAAATTAGTTCTTAAAAGCAAAACAAATGTAATCGCAATCGTAATCGACTACCTCCTGATTTTGCTGTGATCGTAATCGTAATCGCGGGATTCACGAGTAATCGTAATCGCAATCGATTACGTTCATGAAGTAATCACCCCATGTCTGCTTTGGATACACAAGTGATTCGGCCGAATCACGCGCGTGCGTGAAGGCGATGTCACTATCACTATACGGCGTTTGAGGTGTAGAGCTCACATGTAGTTTACCTGGATGCCAGACCAGTGCGCAGCCGCACACGAACTCTACCTCGTTTACAGAATTAATAATACCATACCCTAATCATCAGGTGCTAAGCATGGAAAGTGACACGGTATTAGACGACATCATTTACGATTTACCAGTGGTTCTCAACCTGTTTGTCTTCGCGGACCCCCATTTGGACCGTAACAAACCCCTACAGCGAAAGTACTTTGTGATTTCTCTAATTTAAAATATAAACTAGGTTTGCAAATTTGGACGTTTTGCAGATCCCCTGAAAATGCTTCGCGGACCCCCGGTTGATGAACCACGACGATATAGCATGTACAAAATCTTGTCACCCATTTCTAGGTATGGAGCACCTAACACCGTTAAAATCATCGCAGGGAGCGCCTCCCGGCTTTTGCGTAAAATCACTGCTACAGACAGATCGACAAAAGCAGGGGCGGGCAACATACGGCCCGCGGGCCGGATCCGGCCCGCGAAGGGATTTTGTCCGGCCCTCGGACAGTTTCCTGTCTTACATGATACGTGGCCCGCGGCTCCAGTCTGCGGAGATTCCCCGCTGCTTGCTTAACTACGTCAAATTTTAGTGACTGTATGATATTATACACGTGTGTGCGCAACGTGCGAGAGTGGGCTTACGCTTAAGTTCGTCGAAGCGAGAAGACTTGCATTACCGGCATTTACGATATATCAGCCCTAATGAATTGATATCTTGATCAATTTTGGGGTGCCGGGCTTATTAATTAGGGAATGAACCATAGTGTTCTATATGGTGTGGACACAAGCAAATCTCACGGCTCAGTGAAGTTGGTCTACGTCACACTTTCCATTTGGCTAAAGGCAATTTGACGGTAATTTTTGACCGGCTTGCCGAGAGCGAAATTTGATAAAATGGCTATCAATCGAAAGCTACCGCGGTACTGATTGCGAAAATATAAATTTCATTCTGCTCGTGGTCCTGGGACCCTCCTAAACCAGCCACGAATATTGCATTGTAACGAAGTTTGGTATTGTGACGCAACCATGACGTCTGCGAGGAGGTGAGAAGCAGCGCATACCACCAGTGGCCATTGGCCATTGTTGCGCAGCCGATTGAGCATTCACAATCTCAACCTTGTGCTTGCTCCTGAGCTGCTTAGACGCCATGCGGTGGCGTCACAATACCAAACTCCGTTACAATGCAACATCCGAGGTTAATTTTGGGGGGTTCCAGTGCTACGAGAAGAATGAGCTTTATATTTTTGCAATCAGTACCGCGGCAACTTTCGGTTGATACCCGCGTTATCAAATTTTATGCTCGGGAAGTCGGTCAAAAATTATCGTCAAATTGCCAAATTGAAAGTGTTACGTACACCAATTTCACTGAGCCGTGAGATTTGCTTTGTGTCCACACCGTATAGGACACTATGATTGCACCGTGTATTAATTCATCAGAGAGAAGCAGCCATGGCGGCGCCTGTATGACAATACTGTTCTCAAATCCACATTGTCTTCATCATTATTGGCGAGGAATGGGTTTAAATTGACATTGTTGTCGTTAAAATACATTCATTAAATACGATTTATTCCTCGTATATGTGGATAAATGGGTGAATAATGTATCGATTCAGCAATCTGGCCCGCCAAGTACTAAATTTTCCGGTATACGGCCCGCCGACTGGAGAAGTTGCCCGCCCCTGGACAATAGCAATCCAGCAAAGTCATTCAGTTACGCTCTAGGACAGAATACCATTGAGTACACGCTGATAGTATTGAGGCTAAAGGTCGAAAGTAAAAATCTTTTTAGTCAACCATCACCAAAGGCCTATATTGCCTAATCCTCAGCAACTATGAAATCCTTGTCGTACCAAAGTAGATCGATGACAAGTTTATTGATGAGAAAAGTAACATATGAAGCGACGGGTTATGTAAACCAATGATGGGTAATTGAATGAACATTCGTAGCAAGAGAGAACGTAATGCGGAAAAAAGATAAGCGCCAAATGTGATCTCGCGTACTTTAACAAGACCAGCAATCGCGGTTCTGACGTTTCAGCACGTTATTGCGTAACCTCATTTACGTACAAGGTGTAAACTCGATTGGAGTCGCCATTAATTCCGCGAGCGAGAAAAGAACTCATCCTTGGCAGACCTCTAATTGAAGTATCAATGAACTTATTGATATTTGGTAACGAGGAAGTGAATCCTGGGAATTCGCTGTTGTGCTGTTCCATTAAAACGAAAAAAATGAAATCGACGAAAAATGGAGAGTTTCCACCCAGGAATCGATTCGTTTTCAGCCATTTCTCGACGTCTTTCAAGTAATTGGCCTGTTGATTTCTGCGCACGTCATCCGGCTTGTTGCGACCAGAAATGAAAGAAGCTTGAACCGAGTTTAAGATTCCTGAAGATAATAAGCAAGTTCTGATACCGTAATCTGTAAAATTTCAATCGGCAGAGAATTGTCTGCATTATACCGGTCAAAACTATAGTCACGCCTCTAGATTGCCGTCGATCTGACATATCGACCTCGCCTACCGGCACATGCAGCATTTTACGTTATCCTTTCTTAGATCCAATGTACATTATTCTTATTATGGCCTACAAAAAAACTACTCCTAGTCGTTTCGGCACCCTCCTATCTTTTCGTTATATCGCAATCTTGGGTTGATTTGAAGAAAATTCTGATAAAATAATGATGATGACCGCTCACGGGCCCTCTTGACTTGTTTCATTGGGACCGAGAAAAGTTAATGCAGAAACTTCTATTTTAAACTAAATAACTACCGTCTTGATGACCATCCTTATAATATACATAATATCTCATCTATATTATATCGCACAGAGCCCATAAAACAAAATATAACCATTTCATCACATACCCAGAGCTTTTCCGTATCAATTGTGACTCGGTGTAATCAATGCTTCTCACCTTCAAAGAAACCTTCCCGGTGTCCGGGTCCTGCCGGAAGTCCCCTTCCTAGTTTCTTGGCAACGAAACGGCAAACATCCCAACGCCGAGCCCGTCTCACCTCATCCGTACCATCCGTGACGTACGGTAAATGACAAGTCGGACATGGCGACCCCAGGTAGTAACACGTTCCATCGCACTCAGCTGGAGTGTCCGTTACGATTTGATTGCAGGTATGTCCTCCCGCGTACTCAATCATGAGTTTTGTCATGCGTAGCGTTTCGTGCTTAGACCAGGATACCAGTGTGAAAAGCACCATTCTGTACTGTGATATGACTATTCAACAAGCGACAACCGACGGAACTAAATCGATGATTGCAGAATCCACTGTTAAGACAATGAACGTGACAGATGCCACTGGACATCTTATTGCTTGTTATCCTAACGTAAACGCACCGTGTAGGCCTACATATGGAATCACAGTTGGACACTTGGACAGTCAAAAAATTTTCAGCATTTTGAAATTACATCAAAATTCGAATTTCCGAGGTCGCAAAGACTTGTTAGGAAGACATACAACAAAAATCAAATTTAGTTTATACCTAATCAGAGTTCATTCTCATAATCATGAGAATGGCAAATGTCTGTCCACAACGGTTGGCTCGTTTCGGATTATTCAGGTCTCCTGTAGCATTTTCAGAAGACAAGAAATTAGATTAGAATTGAAATGAGCATTTAAACATGTTTCACGAATTAGTTTAGAATTAGATACCGGTACTTCGCTTTGGTTATTCGAATTAAACAACTAGAATCGTCGTGGTTATTCGAATTAAACAACTGGAATCGTCGTGCATGCTCTCTCTCGTATCATACTATATAAAGCAGGGGTGACCAGCCTTTTTGCCATTCACGGCCGTATTTCGACGACTGATGTAGACCAGACTTGGACAACTAGACAATTTTCTGCTTTTCCGAATTAGATTAGATAGAACTAGAGCTACACAATCTTTTCCAAATTAGATTAGAATTAGAATTAGAGCTACACAATCTTCTCCAAATTAGATTAGAATTAGAATTAGAGCTACACAATCTTCTCCAAATTAGATTAGAATTAGAATTATTGAATTCGCAGAAACTTGGAAATTGAATGAAATTTTAAATGATAAATAAATACAGCAAAAAGTTCAGTCCATACCAAATCACAATGCATTCCCATAACAATTGAGAATGGTTAACGTGTGTACGCCTGGTTAACGTGTGTATACACCAAGCTTTGCTCGTTTTGCACTATAAGAGGGGTCAACACGCGGCCCACGAACGATGGTCTCTTTGCCAGTAACTCAAGACTAGGGCTGGGCAAAATCGAGTACCTGAGTGATTCGATTCTGAATCACGAAATATGCTTCGAGTCGAGTCGAGTAATCGAGTATCACTAATTATGACGTCATAATAGAATGTAATATGTCAAAGTTGAAGCATGTACCTTCTATGCGACCACAAAGAATATAATGCCTGTTATCCATCACATTGAACATAATTTGGTATTTTTTCGACCATACCGATTTCATTGCACTTGAAGACAATGTGGTGGGAAGGTCATGATTTCGGAAATGTGCTATCCCCAGTAACGTTTCTACTTTGTACCATATGTTTCGTATGCTACGACACGGTCAATCAATGTTTCAAGGCTTCAACAGAGAAACTTAGTATCGAAACTATAATTCTTGTTGATAAATTAACTTTCAGTGACGAGGAGCGTATATTTCCATTACTCGAAATAATCGTATTTTACTACTCGACTCGAATCATTAAAATTAATACTCGAATCAGATTCGAGTACTCGAATCATTGTGCCCAGCCCTACTCAAGACACAGCCATGCTCTCACTCTATGCTGCGAAATACATTTTCACTTCATCCTCCATAATATTTTTTTGATTGGATCTGAAGCAATCATCCTCCAACATATCGATCGAGCTACCAAGACTACCCGCCACGCATCTGATAGTGAGAGGCATACCGGCCGAGACAACAAAGTGAAGAGCACAGTTAAAAGCTATGACTTTGGGAAGACAGCAAACATGACCTGTATTCCGCAAAAATACCAACATATATAATGGATATACCAACCTGTGGGTGGAGGACTTTGACAAAGACAACCTGTACCGCCATACCTGATTATAGATGTAGGCCTATACACATGCCCCATCGGAACGGCACAAGATATGTACGCGAGGAAATGCTACAGATGCAAATCTACGAGCCACGTGATAAAACATTGCCCGATTCCTGCAGAACCCTACTGCAAAAGGTACAAAAGCAAAGGCCATACAGAAGTAGAATGTGAAAAGCAGACTACCCCAAAAGAAAAACTGAAAACAGGCCAGCAAACCCCAGCACTGCAAAACTGAATGAACTACAACACAATATACTTGTGGCAACAAGTAAACCTCCAATTATGGAAGCCCAGACAGAACGGAGAGAATACAACCGACTGGTGGAACCAGGTAGCGAAAGCACCACCTCTACCATGCACCCAGAGCAAAAAAGACGACAAAAGCAGTAAACCAAACGCAGATCCAACGAAGCAAATTACAAAGACTACCGACAAACCAAACACAGAACCAAAACGAATCCAAGATACACCTACAGATAGCTCTACAGAAACCGACAGCTCGACCTTTACCCTTTACCGCCGTCTCAACCAATGAAAATATCGTCAATTATTGTCAATGGAATAACATCAAGATTTCTAACATAGCCGAATAGGCTATGTTAGAAAATCGAAAAGGGACTACTATTACTACAAGAAACGCACAAAATGGATTATAGACAGATCGAGTCATGGGCAAAAGACTTGGAGGATATATCATGTACATCAACTCTACAAACGGGAAGAGACAATTCGATGGAACAGCTATCATGATTCATGATCAAGAAGAGCTACAAGGTAAAACCTTCTCTCATATCAAGATAATAAGCAATAGGGCGCAACGCCTTGATATCGAAGTAGAGAACTGCCCGATTTCTATACTCAATATCTATGCTTCATCAGGGAATAGTATACAAGCAAGAGAGAATAAGCCATTTAAATTCTTTACTCAAATCTGAGCTGAACTAGCAAATATATCGAGTCCCATTATAATAGGAGGGGATTTTAACGAAATATTAAACCGAAAGGACACTCAGAACAAGTTCAAATTTTAACCCAGAGCCGCCGCCAGGCTACTTGAAACAATTGTTAATGAAAATGACTTGATAGATACGTTTAGGCGCAAGCGCAAACGCGGATGAAGAATATACGCACAAAACGTCTAAAAATAATAGAAGACGCGATAGAATCTATGCTACGAAAAAATTGATGGACGATGTAGTATATGCAGGCCACGAAAACAACTACGTGGCCGATAACATTAGCCCCTTCATAAGAATTAACATAGAGCCAGAAACAAAATGTGAAAAGAAGTGAAAATGTAATTACCAACTGCTAGCTGATAACGTCTATAAGGAAGGATATCATAGACAACCTTATCAGGTCGGAAGAAGCTGGAATCGACAATTAAGTGCCAAACTATGCAAGAATGGGAGACACGCTAACGTCGAAAATAGCAAACATAAGCAAAAGGTATGGCATAAACATGAATCAAGACATAAACCCGGCCATACGATACCAGAGGTCGGATGGAATGTTACAAATGCTAACGAGATGTGATGTTTTTAAAGGCGAACAACCAAACCAAAGACATTTCTGGGAGCAATTCAGGCAAAGAAGAAAACAGCTGACCTCAGCCGTATACGACTGAAAGATGGTACAATTACAACAGACCGGGGCAAGATTGCTAACGAAATGCAATCCTTTTACACAGATCTATGAACAAGACGGCCGGCAATTAACCATTCCAGGGCATAGCCGCAATGAATTAGCTGGACACCAAATGCCCATGTTAAGAGTGTCTATGACCATTTCTAGTGAACTCCGAACTAATCTATTTAATCTTATAGGCTTGCTATACGCACCGAAATCGCGAGTGGTCACACTGGTCACTGGTCAAGGTCATTTTATGGGGCTGGTTAATGTCGCGCGAGGGGCGAAATTTTTTTTAGATCTCCTAATGCAATTTCGTGATTAATATTAGTCGTTTTACACATTACTATCGAACATTTATCCTTCATCAGCCCATGGATGAGATGAGATTCACCGGTAGAGTCGATGGAGCGTGTGTTTTCGAAAGTTTAGGGTTATAGATGATGATGCAGCATCTTCTGGTGGGCCCTTGTTATTAGTCACTTTGTTGCATGCTGCTATTTCTTGACATCCCATCAGGATTGTCGGTATAGTGAGGAGTACACGATTTCGAGTTTGTGTTTGTATATAGGGCGCATCATTTTCCTCTGCTGTTCGAATCTGTAATATGGGACTTTAATTGCAAAAGCCCTACTATATTAAAATCATTGAATCGCGCGCAGCGCGGAGAAAATTTCAAGATTAATTAAAATCTATCAAGAAAACGGGAATCAATTCGTAAATTCAATTGCATGTCGACGGCCGCCAACACATACTAATTGAAGTGTCCACGGCCGCACAAATTTTCTTCTACGGCCACCCTGATATAAACCAACGTAGGCCTATGTCTCGTATAGCTCATGCATTTTGCAAACCTACGCCATTGACGCAAGTTATCTGTCCAATACACCTGAAAAAGATGACCATCGTTGTACAATATATACCTTTGTCGAAACTGTCGGATCATGAACTAACGCGGGACCGTTGAATCTGGTAGCCTACTGGTTGTTGGATCAACAGCTAGTTGACGTGCTACAGAGAAGTAAGTGTTAATGTCATTGCCGAATGCTCATGCTAATTATACACGGGCCGGATGAATCATTTATCAGCACTGTTCGTAGCTCGTATAAGGTCCCAATATGGCACTGGAATAGTTTGAATCTCCCGAAAGCACTACTTATATTCGAATATAATGTCCAACGTAACTCTGCACATGTCTCTAATGCGGAAACTATAGAAGGCAAGCAACGCCGGTCTCTGCACGCAGAATGTGACACGCCACTACTTCAAATGATGGCTTACTCATTCATCCAAAAATACATGCTAAAACCAAGACTCACATCGCACCAGAAGTAACGGAACGCGAGTGGTACCTGCACAGTGCACGCCGCACGAACGCTGCGTCTACCACATCTTACCGTAGTAGCGAGCACGCAGACGAACTAAAATAGAAATACACGACTGCGTCGTGATTGGATAAACGTTTGCTAGAAGTGATTAGCGTATTATCAATTGTCAACCAGACATGTCCTTTCTCGAGAAGCACCTTCAAAACGAGTGTAGTTTAGTGGGATTGACGACGCTGCGCTACCATTTGTTTTCAAAATTTGCGTGCCACCAGACCCTGTCCATAAGCATTTCCCCGATGGTCACAATAGCATGTTTATTGTCATGGATCCCACGAAATGTCTAAATCAAACGGATCAATCAGCAATACAACACAGACCAGTGGTAACCCACTAAACGCCCTAATCTTCAAGTCAGCGCTGAACCCCAAATTTTCGCTGGTGAGACATAAAAACAAAAATCTATCACAACACACAATCACACATCTAGCTGCATAACTAAAGATAACTGGAGCGCAAAATGAGCTGCGCATCAATAGGGTGTAAAAAGAGCAAAACCATTAAAATATAATTTCACACATAATGATCACACCTTGGAAAGTCTTCTATTGTTCGGTCGAGACGCAACGGCTTTTATTTTGTACTGCATTTGAACTATTATGTACTAGTGCTGCCGTTTTTATACTTTCACTGCTCTGTGTTTGCGTTTTATTTATTTATGTTGTGTTTTGTTACTGACCGACAGTAATATGATATTATCGATGGACCATCATTAGCCATGACTGCAGCTGACTCGAAAAGACCTCACAAGTGGTCGTATCGCTGTAGTTGTATTTGAAAATACAACTTGATCTTGATATTTGTGCCAACTCGCATTGTACAAAATAAAGAATCTGTCTTTTTGTCATCTTCGAAATCGCTACATCTGGTTGCAATTGAGTAGAAATTGACGGCGTCACAAACAATATTTCAGAAATATCGTGCTCGACTATTCTTTGACTACCAACTCAGGTCATTGTTTGGACCACATCCACTTCAACAGTTTTAGACTAAACTACTAATTTTGTACGTAAGTAGTAAATAGTTTGTGGATGTCCTCGCATCACTTCGATGATTGAACTCGTCATAAAAGAACCACGAGAAATAGCCACCTGTATCACGGTGACGGAATATCATTTCGCATATAGGCCTACTGCACCTGTGTGTTATCGTCAGTCATTACGCGTTCAGTGACAAGTAGGCCTATCTCGCATTTCGAAAGTATATCAATCTCAGATCAACCCTGCCATTGTACGACCACTCGACCAGATCTACTAATTGGAACTGCCTGCGTACTTGTTAGACATTCATTTATACCACCGCTAGAAGCAGCAGCCCGATCGATATCGGGTTTTAATGCGATGCCGATAACCTGTACTTTCATTGATAACCCCGATATGTTCAGCAGATATTGAAAAAATTTGACGCTAACTTAAGGCGCATTTCCAAAACTTCGTAGTATTCTACTCGGTCACGAAACAAACTAGAAACGCAGTATATGAACACCTGTAAGCTATTACAAATCGCTGAATATTCCCAGTCCAGCAGTCGCAAATTCTACTTCTCCGACTCCATACTACTATGGTGTGATCCACAGCTGCAACGCCAATGGATTGTGGGTTTCCGGGTTAGACTCCAGAATTCCTACGTAAGTGTTGGAGGTTTAACTATTCTCCTCCTCGCCATCTCATCCGTGCGAGCGGTGCCTTGAAAGCCTAGAAGTGGGTCGTGCTACAAGTCGGCAGCTACGGAATAAAATTGAAGAAAATCGGCCTGGTGTAAATGACCATAGCAGTCGACCAACGCCATGAATACCACAAACAAATATGCTGTGACGCCACGAAAATCGCCGATACCAATGTTTCTTTCAAATTGGGATACAATCGGTCGAGCTCTCAATAAGTCATGTCTCGGAAAATGTTCGGCGTCACTCCATCTACTTGAGCACCGCCGCTATCTAACTTGGCCATACTACACAAAGTGTCTTGTCACCGCAATTCTTCGGACAAACGAGTCACACTGCTTTCACAACTCGCGTGTTGCACGCCAACAAGACTACGTATTGGAAGGCAAAAGGACAATATAATATCACGCGAAAAATCATCGTGTAACTGAAACAGTATTGACTCTGAAGATCAGAGGTGGTCGTAGTCAGTGAGAAACTACTACTTTTCAAAATCCTGCCAACTATCACCACTTACTCAAGAGGTTGCGGATTTATGCTACTAACACGTGACAGCCTCCATTTTTTTGGGCAAAACTAGGCTTGGAATACTTGATTTTAAATTGAACAGAAATCGTCACGTAGGTGGTTGTGACTTCATGTTAATTCCACTTTTACTTTTCTGCCAGTCTCCGCCTTTTTAGGCAAAACTAGACCCAGAATACTACTTCTACTTGGCAGTCTTCACTATTTTAGGCAAAACTAGGCCAGGAATACTCATTTTTCAACTTTCTTCGAAAACACTACTTCTTGTAGTTCAGTAGAAACTTATCAAGCGCATTCTACTACTACTTGAGTGTCCACAACCACTACTCTGAGTTTCTGACCACCTCTGTCGAAGACGCGCAAATTTTCAAGCAAAAAAGTGTCTCATGCATCCGGGCTGTTCATCATATGCCGCGTGAATATTCTTCGTGGCATCGAAAAGCGAATGAAAATCTGGAAAAACGATAGCAATCCACAGACTGAGTAGAATGGTACGCTTGGTTATCCACCGAGCACGCAATATCGCGACGGTTTTCCTTTCTTGACTTCTTTTAACTTTCCTAAATGTCGCAGTACTAGAAAAACAGCGTCTCTGGTTCTTGGCTTTGTCTTGAGCATGGCGCCGTATCTCTGGACGTCGCTGTCCATAAAAAACACTTCCAACGGCGTACCTGTAAGAACAGACTTTGAAATTGAGCGAAATTGTGAATGAGAAAGAAATAGAGCCAAAATCAAGCTCAGCTCATATCAAATCACAGTGCATTCCGGTAAGCATGACGCCTGGCCTGCACACCAAGCTTGTCTCGTTTTGCACTATACCTGGGGTCACCAACACATGGCCCGTTTATGATCATGATATTTCTGGTTGTATTTGTACTACTTTAATAGAATATTACTTCTTTTGTGGTAACCATCCCTATCGCCCATGTAAGTGAGCATGGCGTTGTACTAACGTTCAGCTTTTAAAATGTGGTTGTTAAACTGCGTGGTCTATTTTGTCTCGAAAAATGCATTCTTGCGACCAGCGGCCTCTACGAAATTCGAAAAGTGACTCGCGACGCGTTTTGAGTTGGCGACGCCTGCATTATACAGTAGTGGTATTCGAAAACGAATTTTTTTCTCAAATCGTACTGGCCAGGAGCGTAGCCAGCCGAGATAAAAAGGGGGTAGAACTGAATAAAGGGGGCAGAATGAGCCTCTATGCGTCATACCTTTAGCGATAGCGACTTCTGTATTCCGTACGCTTTTGAAAGCGTAACTAATTGGCGGATCTAATCACTGAGAGCGAGTTAGCGATCAACAACTTGCACGGGGATCATGTTACGATGCAGACGCGCTCATCCTGTGACAGTGCAGGAGATCTTATTTGCATTCAAATAAGTAATCGACCTTGAAACAATACAAGAACAACATTCCACGACGAACAATCTATACAGCGCAGAATCTGTTATATCTTCATGAATTTTGACATGATTCAATTCGCACGTAAGAGTAACGTCTTCTTGGCGTTTTAATTCAATTCATTTCGAACATGGCGCATAAAGCCGCATATACTAATTGTACCGGCGTGTGAATAATGACTTATTCGCAAAGCGAGGGAATCTCAAACAAGTTTCGGCACGGCTATTGAAGGCTGAATGCGTCCCGGTGGGATACCGATCACGAAAGGCATAATCTAGTATGACTTATAGATGGTCATTGAGGTCAAGACAATGCACAACAATGCGAATCGAATGTATTGTGTCTTCACGTTGTTTTGGGGAACAGGCTTGAGTTCGGCGAAGCAGGAATAAGATGCGATTGCTTTAAAACACGATTTCATTCACTTATAAGTTGTTATTTTCATGTTATTAATGTTCGTTATCGTTTACAATGAACTGTTGATGAGAAAACAACGCGTGAACGACGAGACGCGACAAATGTTATTATTGCTTGACGACTGCATTCAGAATAAAGGGATTAAGCTGATCGCTTACCCTCACCGAGAGAAAAATGTAACAATGCCCCTTTCACGCTTGCATCGACTCGTTTCCGTAGACGAGAGATCGACGAGAAAAAGGCATGTAATCAGCATCGGCGATCAGCGTCGCGCGCAGCAAATTGAAATTAGGCGGTATCGTGAAGAAATGTTATTATAGCAATAGCGTTGACTTGGGATTTTCGGGATAGAATCGAGCCTGGAAGGGGGTAGAACGTTCTTCAATTCTACCCCTATGTCTACGCCCCTGGTACTGGCTACTTGATAATATTGTTAGGTTACCTAATCTAAGCCTACACACCAAATTTGGCTTAATTCCAGCCAGTAGCCGCATTGCTACAGGAGAAGAAAGTTTCGATTTATTATATAAAAATAAATAACAAAAAATTTCAAAATTTTCTGTTCACCCCATGAAAGTGTTAAGTTGTCTATAGAAACGATGTTCCCCAAATTTGGTTCAATTCCAACCAGTGGAAGCGGAGCTATTGCCGTCGAAAAAGTTGGATTATCAATAAAATAGTATTTACGGTGACCAATTCTTTAATTATTTATTATAGTGGTGCCCACCGTAAATACTATTTTATTCAAATCCAAATTTTTCGATGGCAATAACCAGGGCTGTGGAGTCGGAGTCGGTGGAGTTGGAGTCGGAGTCTGGGTAATTTTCGCTTGATGGAGTCGGAGTCATGGAAACTATAATAGCTGGAGTCGGAGTCGGAGGGAAAATACTGACAGGAGTCGGAGTCGGAGTTTGTGAGAATGACCCTGACTTCGACTCCGACTCCAACTTCTCTATCATGAAAACATTTGCTTTCAAAGAATTTTCAATAGAATTTTTATGTACCACCAATCACTGTTATTAATAACCATACAGATCAGGTGCGGCCAGCCCGTGGCACGCAGGCCAAATTTGGCACACGAGAAGGTTAGGTGTGGCCTGCGAGGTAATTCTCGAAATTATTTATGACATCAGAGACAATTGCAAGGCCAACCAAAATTTGATTAGCATGACCGCGAAATTTGATGATGACTAAAACAATAGTTCTGACGCATTGACGTATCCAGGGGCCAGCCACATTTATCCCAGATCTTCGTGTATGACCATAAAGTAGAATATTTAGTAGCAGATTTATTTGACTTGAAATTTTTCTCGGTAATTCGCATGATTCATTGTCACTAGATTTCTTGCATTCAGTATTTGAGCCCCATTCTGAAAATTATAAACACATGTTATTCACAGAATCGAGTCCAACTATATTCGCAATCAGGAGATAACGTGTCTTTCAACATGCGGCTTCGCTTGTGCACTCGCAGCGAGATCCTTGACAAAACATTTGCACAAAATGATACAGGCATGTTCACTGATACCGTCGATTTGTCTAAACATCGAATAATCCTGTCCTTGCCAAATGAGCTCAATGGTATACAGATGCGACCCCCAATGTATGTTAGCAACATATTTATTGATATAATTCAGTCATTATCTTGCAAAAAAATTTCGCGCTTCGCGCGATCAGGGCCTAATTGCGCACTGCACAGTTGCATGATATATTGTTATCAATTTTAGAGCGTATTATTATAAGTCTTGTTTGCGATGTTACCTAATTTGGTTCGCTCCTATAGGACGACTAAATAAAGGTTATCAACATTCCAGTTGCCCGCGCAATGGTTCGTAAATCTCGGGTGTCCCTTTGGCCGAAAAAGTTGCCCACCCCCTGATATAGATAAAATTAGACATTACTTGCAAATTACAACTCAGTTGCAAAGGGGAAGAAAATCGCAATGTGCCTTTTCGCGATGCAGTCAAAATTGATGCAATTTTTGAAATTATACCATGATACTGTGACAGAGCAAATGCATCAGCTGGTTTTGTAGAATTGTAAAAATGATGTAATTATGAACAAACGATGCTTCCCACTTGACAAAATTAAAAATATTTGTAGTGTAGCTTAGCTGTTTGGGTCGAACAAATGATTAAAAAAGACTGCAAGTTCAAATCCTTGAGTACTTGATTAAGTACATGTAGACTAGACATAGGCTATGGTCTTTGACTACTTAACTATATTCTATTTATGACCAATGTCTATTAGTAGTAAGAGTGTGTGTGCTTGAAATCAGGATAGTGTGCAATGACAAAATTAGCAAGTTCGATCTTTTTATTAGTTGCTGACTCATACACAAGAGCTACACTTGGATTTTTTATCTACATTTTTATTATACGGGATTGGATATCTGCCATATTTGAATGATTCATACATTTCAGGATATTAGAGAGTCAATGTTATAAAAACTTGAAAAAGGAAGGATATTTAGCAAATTTTTCTTTCATGTTAATTGCATAGTGGATAATTGGAGCTGTGCCACAATGAAACAATTTAGCATGCCACCGTTAATCATATGTTTGCTTATGTTTAATGGTTGTATGACAGTCATTCAACCGACAATGTGGCATATAATCTTCGAAGTAAATTGGTAATAATGCTGGAGTCGGAGTCGGTACGTTTAAAGACCCAGGAGTCGGAGTCGGTACGTTTGAAGACTCAGGAGTCGGAGTCGGTATACTGAAAATGTGTGGAGTCGGAGTCGGTGGTAAAATTTACCGACTCCACAGCCCTGGCAATAACTCTGCTTCCATTGGCTGGAATTGAACCAAATTTGGTGTGTAGGCTTAAATTAGGTAACCTAACAATTTTATCAAGTAGCCAGTACAATTCGAGAAAAAAGTCATTTTGGAAGACCCCTAGTGAACAAGCCTGCGCAAATGATCTATTTTTCTTTGCTGCTGTTCTGTTTGCGATCGAAACTAGAAGGTTGTTCACAGACTACAAGCTGCTATCGTAACATGGCTATTATTCGTCACAATAACTACTGTGACTGCACGGTACAAGTAATGCGATGGCGGCTTGGCACTGGAATTCCCTCCGCGAGAGGGATGTTTTTGTTTTAACTAGCTGCAAAATGCCTCGGACAAAGAGGCATTTTCCAGAAAACAATAAATTAGATACGAATAAAATTAGAGTTTGGAAACATTTAATAAATTATATCAGAATTAAATTAATGGCATTTTGTTCTAATTTAGTGACATCAGACAACGAGCATTATCTGGATGTCCAAGACTGACATGAACATCAGTACAAGTTTGAAACCCACTCCTGACTACACCACTGATAGTAGTGATGATTCTGAGCTGAAAAATTAGTGATCCCCCCGATTTTTAACCTTTTGATATATGAAGAGACATTATTTTGCTATAAAAAGCAATTTATTTGTTTTAATTTGTGCAAATTTGATGTAGCTTCACAGTTCTTGGATATCGCCACTTGTACTTGTCATGGAGAAAAAACTTTACCGCGTTATTCCCACTTCTATCCTTGGTAGCATTATCGACTGCTTTGACCACCACACAGGCAGCTCCAGCCCATTAAAATGACAACAATCTCGCATGCTGACCTTTGAGATCTCTTCCCATTTCCAAATAGGTAGTTCGTCTTTTCGCTTCTACCAAGCTCAGAGTTTTCCTGGCTCTTTTCAAGAATTCATACTTCTTCCTCAGCACCGTGTTCACCTCGTTTATCCCGGTGTTGATCTGCTCCAGGTTGAGATGTCCTTTGATATGCCTGCGCGGAAAGGAGTATCGAATGCGGAGCTGATTAAAGTCAAGAGATTCACATCAAATCACAGTTCATGTTCATAAGCATAGAAATTAGATTGACATTTCACTCCAATTAGTCTCATTAGGCTAGCATGATCTAGTTATCAGAGTCTGGTGAAAGCAGTCAGCGTTGCTACTCCATAGAAGTAACACCATGCATTTCCGCTCGATTCCCATTACAAGTTGCATTTTCCAACACATGTCAAAACGAAACTATTTTGAGGACAAGTAGAAAATGAGGATATGAAAACCACCCAAGCAAGCAGCGTCATAAAGTAGATTTGATCGTTGGGTAGCATACCTCCAGCACGGGGTCTTAACTGTTTCTGGCCCTATTTTCCAAGTATCAGGGCTGATAGACAAAATACCAGTGACGTGGGGACTTTGCTATTCTACGAGGTTACAATCAGATGTCTGTCTTTTCCGTCCTAGTCTCGAGTCATATGACTTCCAGGGTAAAGTCATGCACAATGACTCGAGTACAAGTTGAGTCAATCGACAAATTGACTCGAGTCAAGTCATTTTACGCATTTGAAACAATGACTCGAGTTAAGTCGAGTCACAAAAAAATCGCGACTCGAGTCGACCCTTCCCAGGGGTTCTCAACCGGGGAGGGTGAAAGCATCTGAAGGGGACGCGAACCCTCCTGAGAGATATGAAGTTTCTTGAGTTAGAATTAGGGCTGGGCAAAATCGAGTACCTGAGTGATTCGATTCTGAATCACGTAATATGCTTCGAGTCGAGTCGAGTAATCGAGTATCACTCATTATGACGTCATAACAGAATGTAATACGTCAAAGATCAAATATGTACCGTTTATGCCACAACAAAGAATATAATGCCTGTTATCCATCTCATTAAAGATACTTTGCTATTTTTTCGACCATATCGATTACATTCCGCTTGGTGATAATGTTGTGGGATAATCATGACTTCGGAAATGTGCTGCGTCCAGTAACCTTCGTAGCTTTGTAATAATGCTTCGCATGCTACGATACCGCCAATCAAGGTTTCAAGGCTTCAACAGTGAAAATTAGTATCGAAACTATAATTAACGTTGATAAATTAACTGTCAGTGGCGAGAGGCGTATAATTTCAGTACTCGAAAAAATCGTCTTTTACTACTCGACTCGATTCATTAAAATTAATACTCGATTCAGATTCGAGTACTCGAATCATTGTGCCCAGCCCTAGTTATAATACGAATGCCAAGTCAGGAAATAGAAGATAGCCTGTCAGATACCATCGCTAAAATATGTATGTATGTGACCTACGTGCTACGATGGCACGTGACTATTTTTGACGAATTATTAAACTGAAAATTTTTTCTCGCTCCGCACAATTTACCCCAAACTGATCATTAATGCTCTGTATATAGTCCGAATTCATTATTTAAGAGGTATCTTAATAGTCATAACCTCAAATGCCATCAAACTATGAGTTGAGATTGCACACATTCTTGTTGATCTTTTTAATAATTCTTTGTATGGTGATAAGGAGGGCATAAAATTTTCCAATATCGTCAAGGTGGGGGGGGATGTGTCTAAAAAAGTTTGAGAATCACTGTTCGTAGCAATTTTATCAACAAGTCACTAGAATTTTGAACAAAAAAGTTATTTTTGAACAAGCCTAGTAGAGAAATGGATTTTCACTCACTTTGGAAGTTTTTCAAAGTCCGCAGGCTGCAAAATCTTGAACGATTTCGCTTTGTCTCTGGCCGTTTTTGGATTTTGGTTTTCCTTGTCGACAGATTCCGTTTTCACTACGGCCCCGGCGACTGCATTGACTTCGGGCGCTTGGGTTTTTTTCATGACCGGCAAGGAGGCCGTTTTGGGCAAATTCTGTAAAACGCGGCTGATCCTACAGCGAGATGAGTGCAATTGCTGTTGCTTTTCCTGCAAAAAAGAATAAATATGACAAAAGCGGAAAACGGAAGATGTCTAGAAGGGTTGTGATGACTGGAGTCTTAAAGAATTTGTGAATCGACTCGAATGACAATTTGTTGTTGACTCGAATTGACTCAAGTAAATTTATTACAAATGAAAAATGACTCAAATCGACTCGAGTTAATTTGTACATTGACTCGACCTGTCTGTGCGTCATTGCGCATGACTGGGCATATTGGATTCTATATGACTTGATCCAACTCTCATGCATCAGGACCAATACTTGGAAAATAGCACCAGAAAAACACTTTTATCTGTTTGCATAAACATGTTATGAGTGAGAAAAATGAGTTTATTATGAATATGAGGCCTTCGATAAGGCCCAAGAGTTTCACAGAAGTGACTTGAACCTGACTTGAAGTTGATAATGAGCAGTGAACTCTATGAAATGGAATCTGACTCGAGTTTCAACACTATGACTCGGAATTATATTTTCAAGCAGAAGTAAGCCTTAGGATACGACTGCATCGCCTATATATGTGAAATTGTCATAAAATCTCGGCAATCGATTTGTAAGTGCCATTGGCCGTTATACGCGAATCGCTACTGGAAGCCGTGTGTAATTTCGGAGGTAGAAACCTTTGATAAATTGCTAAGTGTGCAATCCCAAACCAATTCCATTTTTGTCCTCCATTCTCTACATCCACTTGAAGTAGTTTTGACATGTATTGTGAATTCCTACTTTTACTTGCAATTGAGTAGAAATTTAAGAATTTATTTCTACTTCTACTTGAGTACCTACGTTGAGTCAAGTTGACTAACCACCTCTGATCTTTAGTTTGAAGTAGCAAATAATGTAATTGTTATCGCTTTTCCCTACAATCCAAATCAAGCAATCGGCAATTTTCCTACAATAATTATCGGAATCACAACAGACTTCAAACGTCTGAGTGCAGTTACCCACGGCCCACGGGTGAAAGCTATTTTATTTGTGATATGAGTGTCCATTTAAGATTTAGCACAGTACCGTACAACTTACCTTGGTGAAATTCATTTTAAGACAAGTTACCAATCATTCGTGTTAAACATGAAATTTGGTTGAAGCAGTTGAAATCATTTTTGTATCATAGATGAGACGAATGCTAGATTGGCTCACATATATGTCTGATAGATGATTGACCCTGGACACAGTCTTAAGATTTAAATTGTTGTATTATGATCCCACATTTGTCATTCTTGAATTTATTACCTTTACTATTTCCAGCTTTCTCTTTTCGTTGTCAATTGCTGTTCTTATCACCTCATTCATTGCTTTCATTTCTTGGACATTTTCCGCCAGTTCACTATATGACGAGACACAAATATCAATGGTCGCATCACGGAATCATCCGAAAAATTAAGCAGTTACCTCACAACATCACATCTAACAAATTTGAATTATGATCATTGCAAGCAAAGTAGTAATGAAATGACCCCAAATATTTTCGGGTGACACTCGTCAGGGGTAATCGTCAACAACTAGTAGAGAATTGGAAAGAACATTGTATATCAACAATGGTATCATTAAATATGACATCACCAGCATGAAATTTCGAATACCGTAATCGAAGCAAAGAAGTCTAAGCTGAATGTATTATTTTTAGATGGTACACAATCTCTTTCTGTTGGCACAAACTGGGTTTGCATATTTTGATAAAAGTCAACTCGAAAGCACACCAATAAAAGAGTGAACGGTCTCTCTCGACAAAGCAAAATCAGTCGTCTCTATCAATTTTTACACAAACACAATTATCCCACAAATGTTTGCCAATGGCAGAATTGATATTCATTGCCTGTTCTGATTCAAGCTTCAGGGGTTGAGTAAAGAGCGAGCTTTTTTCCAAACGTTATGCGTTTATGCCATAGGGAAAAATTGTTAAATGTGAACATAATACCAGGAGAAAAAACTTTCATCACTAATGTAATGTCAACGAGTAAAAACATGCTCCCAACAGCTTCACATAACCTATAACAGACCTGCCCTTATGTAGGCATTATAAACTAAACATGGTGTCAAACAAACCGCAAGTTTGAGGATCCTTCCACTGAATAATGAAGGGCATCATTCATTTTCAAGCCACGCTCCACTCGGCCCAGTTTATCCTCGAACTCCTTAATCAAAATTTCCAAACTTCCATTACTTGACAACGATTCTTCCTCGTGAGGAAACAACATGGCATATTTACAACACAATACCTGTGACAAAAGATTTTCGTATATTAGGTGGATTGCTGATTGCTCAGATGTGTGACTATTATAGTGCCCACTAAGCGCTCAAGTCAAGGTTGCAATGTCTTGAAAATTGTGACTCGAGTGATTTTACATAAGTAGGAAAATGACTCGACTGGAGTCGCTCAGCGTATTTAATCAACTTTGACCAAGTCATATAACTCACGACAAATCATGACAGGAGCTGAAACCGAGCTGTCTTTCATCTGTTGGAACAAGTCTGTTTGGAGCAGAGTGGGCCAAAGTAGTCATTGTTGGCATTCAAGTAGAAGTAGAGATAACATTGTAAATTCACAGGTAGGCTACAAGCAGATGTGACAATTTACAAATCACTAAAACAGTTAAGCGTTCTAGGACAAGTTTTGGCTAATAAACTGAAAACGGTGAAGTGAAAGTAGACGACATCCAGACACATCCCACACCCCATCAGACTTAGCCCCTGCCTGTTTGGTGTTTTCATTTCAAAGTGCAGTAAAACACAAACGTACAATAACTTGTCTGCACCAATACACCAACGTAAATATATCAATTAAATTGGAGAAAACGATGGTGATACAATATACAATTTATTATTATTCATTCCCGCTGTTTTTCAACGAATCGAGAGCACCATCTACTGGTGTTGAACACCATCATCCCTAGCATATTTATCATTTCATGAACAGTTCTGAACAAGATAGGAAATAGGAAATATTCGCCCATTTAACAATTGCGTTTATCCTTAGCTCCCCTAGAAAGTAGAAAAAATGGAGATCGGGGTAAAAACGACCACGGGGTAATTCCCCACGCCAAAAATTGAAGGACCCGCGATCGGTGTTCCACTATATCTATAAGTTTTTCCACAGAGGTGTCGTTGATAAAAAAGAAAACATTCCCAATAATTGTCTAGTACTCTAGTATGTTATGTCAAGATTTTATGAGAATGGAAAAACAATCTATAGAGTGATTAGACAAAGTCAGCTATTGAAATATATATGTCGGCCTACAATCGAAGTAAAGTAGATCTAAAAGCACTGCGCAGTGCGTATAAATGCAGATATACAATGCATATAAATCGGAATTTAATGATTAGATGGATACAAAATAAAATATTATGTATAAATCGAGCATTTTTGACAGTTAGATTTGAGTCGCACCTCCGGATGACTTCATATCACGCCATGAACAAAATAAAAGGGACAACAAAAGGGACTTTTGTGGCCGTACTCTCCATGCCAACCGCAGAACTCTATTTCAACAGCCACGCCTACTAGTAGTACCTAACTAATACCCAAATTATTTTCGGAAAGATTGTGTTTCGAAATCCTTTCTTTTTATTCGTTTCACTAGCGGATGTAACGAATTTAATTGATCAGTCTCTATGTTTCTGCTGTTCTTCCAAAGACCATATCGTAATTTGGATGTTTGATATGTAGCGTAATGTATGATTATTTTCAAAACCGCGAAAATTAAACCGCTAATACGTGATCAGTACGTACTTTTGCATGAAACTATAAGTGAAAATCATCGTAATAGGTATAATATTCGAGATCCATCTCTTGTCATTATGATGTCACAAAAGTGCCCGACCTCTTGCAATTAACTTTCCCATGGAAAATGTTTCGGCGACGCAAACGACTGTCGAGACCGCTGAATTTCTTACACCTATCACAAATTTTTACCAATTTATCAGCTAATCCCATTTTTCTTCGAATGCAGCTCATGGAATAAAACCGCTTACCATTATGGTTATAAATGAATTTCTCCAATCCATGCACTATAGACACGGCTGAAAGGAGCGTCCACCAGAACAACATTTTAAAATGCTTTTCTTACATATTTACATCTGAAGTATAAATACGACTGCCAGTCAAAAATATTCAGGTTTATTTCAATACGAGCATACTGTTCAATACACTGAAGTTCTGTGCTTCCAAGAGTATTTTCCTATATACAACTTCGTGTTTCCGAGATATTAGAGTTAGACCATTAACCCTACACAATTTCACGACCCATACTACAGCGATCACAATCTACTGTTGCAGTACAGTGTACACCGTCGGTAATTGATTTATCGATTTTTATTTAATCGCCATCTTCAATACACCTATTTATTTCCGCCAAACTATTAAAGACTATTCAATTCATGTCCTACACAATTTCACACCCCACAACGATCAAAAGATACAATTGCTGTACACCATCATTTATTGATTTATACAGCATGAAAACATTTGTATTTTATCGCCGCCTTCTCGTTCGCCTCTTCTTCATCCTCTTAGACCTGCGCACTTTGCCGGCTTTGGACTTCTTCTTCTTGCCCACGACAGATTTCAGCGTGAGCTTGCGTCCCGTGATCTTAAACCTGTTCTTTCTCTTACTGACGACACGTTTCCTCACGAGCCATTGCGAGACGTGTCGCAGAACGTAGTCGTTTCGCACTTTGTATTTTTGCTCGATGCATTTTACGACGGCTTGCATGGTGGACCCTTTCGGTTCCTTGAGCTTCCTGAGCGCGTACAGGAACATCTCGCGATACTTGGGCCTGCGCTTGCGGCGCGGGGCGCTGCGGCCTTTTCTGGCGCCACGCTTTTTCGCGCCCGACGATGGGATGAGAGCGTCCAACTCAGTTGGCGTTTCCATGATAAACGAAAAATACTATCAAACGGCTGAGGGAGAAATCTCCGAATAAATGCGCGCGATTCAGACGTACTCGAAACGGTGCATGCATTGTGACGTCACAGTCGAAGAACGGATGTTAAAAGTCTTATTTTTTTCAATTTTATACCGCCAGACCAGAACAACTAAATAATTCTAGTTGTGAATTAGAGCAAAATACCAATAGTGAAACGTTTATATGCTGTAATTTCAATTCTAATCGAATTTCTGGTTTTCGCGTACATGCTACACAACTGTAGGCTACCATGCAAAACACTCCAAGCTTGCTGTGCAGACATTTGCCATTCTCATGCTTGTTAGAATCCACTCCGATTTGATATCGAACCGCGCGCATTTATTCGGAGATTTCTCCCTCAGCCGTTTGATAGCATTGATATCAACTGACCTTGTTCCATTTGCGAGTTTTCGCGGATTCAGTAATCGTAATTTTAATCTAATTTGGAAACAACTGTGCAGCTATAATTCCAATTCTAATCTAGGTTGGGAAAGCTGAAATTTTTCTTAGTTTTCCAAGTGTCCATCTCTGGTACAGATATTTGCCGCTCACGATTAAGAGAATGAACTGATTCCAACTGAACTTTATTTTTGCCGGATTTCATTCTCATTCAGTAAGGAATTGAATTTCCAAATTTTTGCGAAGTCCTGTCATTCTTATGGTGATCTAATTTGGAAAAAGCTGTGTAGCCATCATTCGAGTGCTAAATCTAACTTGGAAAGATGACTCGTTTTTGTTTTGCAGCTCTGTAACCCGCTAACTACAACGTACAAACCAAAAATTTATTGCATTGAATACGAGAGGAACATGGCAGCATTTCATGAGTAGATAACGAAATTGAGAAAATATATAACAACACACATAAAATATATAGATATCCGCCGGAAATGAAGGAATCCTGTTCAAATCCAGTACTACTGTGCGAATGACAAAGTCCGTACATTATGTATGAATCATTTCATCCAAAATCATTGCATACAATCGATGCAGCGGGCCCAGTCTGGAATTTACAAACACTTCCACTCTATGACGTCACAGTTGCTACAAACAATAGCACAAATTGGCATACAATAGCGAGTCGTAATCGCGTAATCGAAAGCAACGCCACCTCCGAATGCGACGCAAAGTTGCCACTTCCAATGAACTGCTAAAAATATGCAACCTGGAGTCGTTCGAAATTAACTTATTTTTTCAGATTTTTGCGGACATTAGCTACAATTGTTAGGTTTGCTAGAAAAAAACGTTGCACACCAAATTTGACTTCATTCCGACCAGTAGAATTGAAGCTATTACAGTTGTAAGATTTAAATTGGTTATAAATTTATTTTTCACGTTTTACAGGCTAACCCATGGAATTGTTACATTTGTATTGTCTACAAAAACGATGCAAAACAATTAGACTCAATTCCAGCCCGTAGATATGAAGTTATTCGAGTTTTTCATTCATAATTCCTTCATTCATAATCCCACAGCAAATACTATATTTTCAAATCCATAATTTTCCACTACAATAACTTAGCTTCTACCAGTTGGAATTGAGTAAAAATTGCTGAGTATCGTTTTATTAGACCACTTGACAATTCCATGGGGTAGACAGTGAATTTAAAAAAGAAAGAGAATTTCATAATAAATTCAAAATTTCCCATCCCGAATAGCTTCGCTTCTATTAGCCGGAATTGAGTCAAATTTGGTGTGCAACGTATTTTAGCCGACCTAACCATTTAAGCCGCGAAAATCTAAAAAAAAAAAAAATTTTTGAACAACCCTAATGCAAAGCCTTGACCGAATTCACTTTTTAAAACTACTTTAGTACTTTCAGGTCTTTCATTTCGACTTCCACTTGAAGTACCTTTGAAGTGTTCGAAATCACTACTTGTACTTGTACCTGAACTGAAATATATGGGCTTGCTTCTAGTTCTACTTGAGTAGACAGGCCGATTACGTTGAACACTTGTGAATGCTACAGAGCAGACATCGCGGCTGCTTGATTCGCCGTCCGAGTAGAATCCATCCTCTGTAAGTTTCTCTGCAGTTTCAGTCGGATTTCCCGGGTCCGGTCCATTCACATCCGGATCCGGAGACGCCAAAATCCGGGAAAAACTTATGAAGCAGATGTTACGCGCTCAAATGCACATCCTATGTATTATAGTCGGCCCGCACTCAAAATACATATCGTCGGTAACGCAAGAGTCGCGGAAATCGTCGCTATCAGCAAACACCGAACCGCCGATAAAAGACGAATGGATGATGTCATGGCATTTCGACACGCCCCACGATATCGCTTCCGAAGTCGATTTCGTTCTTTCGTTGTCTTGGAACATTCGATCAGATAGGTGCTTTGAGAATCCGGTTAATCCGCAATTTCCGCCCGTTAATAGCACTGAGGACGCCATTTCTTTGCTAAGTTCGGGGTCGAGGCTGCAAAATAAACTCGCTTCAGACATTCTAAATCAGAGTCGGAACCCTACAATGTTTACAGCTTTTTCAAATCATATTTGAATTAGAAAAATAACTACGGTGTTCTTTTCCGAATAAGATTAAGATTCGAATTACTGAATTCGAGAACACTTGGATATTGAATTAAATTCAGGATTATAAATCACTCGACTGTACCAGGATATATGTGATTAATCTGCTTGACTACGACCAACATCGACAACTATCCAAATTCTACCAGAAACTATTTCATGAGGTTGTTGCGTAATGTGTACTCACTATACTGTCGATATCATTGAGCTATCAAAACGGACATCGATTCTAACCAATACTATGTCACCTTGGTAGCATCTCCTCGTTAGTATAGTGGTGAGTATCCCCGCCTGTCACGGCGGAGACCGGGGTTCGATTCCCCGACGGGGAGCGTTTTATATTTCCTTAAAAATGTGACCGTATTTCATTGTACTCTTCCTCATGCTTCTTTAAGGATTTCATTTTTCATGTCCAGAGAACCGTCCTATTTCATACTACAATACGTGACAGGCAAGACATAGCTACCGATTTCAATCCCTCCTTGTAACGTTTTCATAATATGGAATTACAATAACAGCCGTGCAGCGGGGATGGGGGAGTTGAAACGCTCCCGTTTCAGATTCGGAATCCAGTCCTTGCGAAATGCTCATTTTGTCTCTACTGTTATTTAGCTCATCTGCAATTCAGTAATGCGTATTATCAGCAGACATGGGGTAATCGCGATTAGTAATCGTAATCGATTACGACGATTACAGCATTTTGAAGTAATCGTAATCGCAATCGATTACATTCGAAAAAAATCCGAAGTAATCGTAATCGTAATCGACTACTTCCCATATCTAATCGATTTTTTTTGTGAAAGAACGATTACTTTTTGTTTGTACAAGGACTATGACATAAACTGAATATTCGTGAACAAGAATGAGATAATATACCACTTTAGCGATAGCACAAACGTCTGTTTTCAAACGCCACTGACTCATTATTACTTCAGAAGTATTAGCTCCGCTCGTCATTGCGTAAGAAGTATCCAGTATCCACACATAGTAAACAGACATGCGATGGATATTGTAGAGTGAGTGTAAGAACACCTCTCGTGGTGTATATCAGGTAATCAAAACACTACAGAAGCCGCTACCTCGCAGCAGGATATTGATCACCACTCTGCCTATAGTTTCAAATAGTAACTTATGTATTGATTGATGTTTGGTTGTGCTTAGTTAAACGCAGTTTACCATTGCTGCTTGGCGAGCAGGAGGCCTACATACCCACGTGCACCTGACGAAGATTCGGAATTTTGTACTCGTCGAATAAAACACTGCAGTTTCCACAACGAAGCATTACAAATAAACAGCTGCTGATATATATTATAACCGAGCCGTGCTTAGCCGTTTCTCGTAACAGCAGCTCGCTGTATATATATTAAGTTGGAGGCAGAATTTTTATGTTAACTATAACTTATTCTCATATAACTACTTGAAACGGGCGTCAATCGTTATTTCACAGTTCGTTACTGAGCATTTGGACCTGCCGCCATAACCATCCACTTATATAGCCTGATATGTTAGTGTGGGTTGTAGCTAAAATCAGCAATTCAGCCAAAACAGCAATTCCCCTGTCCAACCGTTGGTCAATTTTCAAAACTGAATTTCGTCAATAATATTGGTAATTGCATTATATTACTATTCATTTATAACCTCTGAGCCCCGAGTGTCAGATTTACCTGTAAAGCTGGGGCACGTAATTCATATTCATAGCATCTGGTATGTTGTTATAATTACTGTATGTTGTTAATTCGCGACCTCCAGCCGTTGTATAATCAGAAGATATTGTACTCGCCCAAACGTAGCAGACTAAAAGAATATCTTTTGTGAGACGCACACACTAATTGTCATGGCTTCATTCCTTTGTGGATGCGCCGGGTGACATTTGCATTGTGGGCCCAGATTGGAAGGACAGGAGTTATTAGTCACGCCCACGCAGCGCGGCTATTGACAATGGACGAATACCCTAAGTTTCGGCCAAGGAATTTCTTTGGTATCACATCCCGTGGAGTTGCGTGTTGGCCGAAACTGCATATGTCTTTTGGTGTGTTGTGGGATCGTGGCGCAGTAATGACCGGCTCCGAAATGCCTGTTCCCATAAAATAGCCTATGTATGTTTTTTTCTTGAGGGGAAGAGGTATGCATTTCAAACCCAGCTATCTACTGGAGCAGGGGTCACCAACTGTTTTGAAACAAAAAGCTACTTCTTGTGTAGTGTGTACTGATTATTGCGACGACCGACGGGTTACCACGTACTCCCCTTACCATGAACAAAAAACGCTCACTCGCAGGGACTCAAACCAGCTCCTCCAAGCTCAGTTGCGTTGCTGCAGTGCGCGCAGAAGCGCCAATCTCCGCGTCGAGACTCGGGAATATTAACTATAGATTCCTGTTGAGCCGCCGCGTGGGCGAAGACAAGCAATGCCCCGAGCGACTGCGTTCGTATGTTCCTTGGGGTCGGTCGACCCATGTTCAACTGCTGCTCATATGAAACTAGCTTCGACTTTCAAATCTCTCATTTGGATATTTGCTACAGCGCAGTGGTGGCCCTACGAACGGGGGGCCCTAGGCGAGACTTACCAGGGCACCCCTATAAGTATCTATCCGTGACTTATGGGGGGCTTCGCTCCCCCCAGACCCCCTTTCGCATCTGTTATTATTGTCTATCTATCAAGGTTTGGCCAGGTGCTGGATTCGGCCATGTCTATTTTTTCATGTGTGTAAGGATAGACTACATTAAAACTAAGTAATTCTACCGCATGCAGAGACGTGATGATTATCGGGATATGGTACTTTTCTAAAAAATACAGAGATTTGATGATGATTGACAAATCTGTACGGAATCCTATTCTTGCTTTACACGGATTTCAATGTTTATTCGTTATTATCCTTGAAAAAAGCGCATAATCGAAATAGGAGAGCCCTTCGACCAGCCCCCCCCCCCGGCGACCGCCCACCTCGCCCACCGCAAAAGCCACCACCACTACAGCGACCGCGGGCGACTCATTTGGTCCGCGTTGGTGACCCCTGTACTAGAGACATTCGAACCGCAAAGCTCGAAGAACATTTTCAAGAATTAATTAAATTCTCGAAAATACTCTATAATTTATGTTGGTTTACGAAATACTTTTGAGTCCCCTTCGAGCACGCTCCCCATCCTATTAAGGAATTTGGGGTGCGGCAGGTAAAGACCTGGCAATAATGCAAATCGTTGGATGCGATAAATCATCCACTATAAAGTTGGGCAATTGGTATATTATGACGTAATAAGCAAATGACGCATGATGTATGAAGAAAGTTGATATCTCATTAAGCCTTTTCATCGCAATCCTTGTATTGTCTTCCAATATATCATTTAAGATTATAGTCCTAAGCAAAACAAATGTAATCGTGAGTAATCGTGATTACTTTTTCAATGTAATCGTAATCGTAATCGACTACTTCTTGATTTTGCTGTAATCGTAATCGTAATCGTAATCGCGTGATTCCGAAGTAATCGTAATCGCAATCGATTACATTCATAAAGTAATCACCCCATGTCTGATTATCAGCTGTTAGTTAGCTGTGCTTTAGTTAGATAGTTGCGGATCTTTAAAAGTGTGCAATTCTAGTTCTAGTTTTGAAAATCTAGTAGTTTTACAAGTCTGACATCGATTCGAATTTTGACTTCCCCATAAGAGAGGTAATAGCAATGTCAAACTGAGGCGCAGTATCGCGGTACAAGCAGCGCGACCAAAGATAAATTGGGATTACCTGCCGACCGCACCCTTGACAGCTTCAAACAGGCCCAGCCCGTTGTTGTTGCCGATAAGATGCGGGCTGTAGAGAGGATCCGTGCATTTATAAACCTCATCCCCGAGTTCTAACACTCCGCCATCTGGCAGTTCGTGCTGAATCGTACGATTGCGTTGCTTTTCGACGGTATGTTCGTCTGAGAAAGAAACGTTTTCGTTAACATCTACACCAGTGGATCCCAACGTGGGCGATATCGCTCCGCAGGGGACGATTTGGCGGTCTAGGGGCGAAAATAACGAAGGGGGCGATAGGGGGGGCGAAAACGGACGAAGGGGGCGATAGGGGGCGAAAATAACGATGGGGCGATGGCGCGTTAAAACGGCTATATTGGATTCAAGTCGTAGAAATGACCTTTTTTTAGTTAACTCGCGAAAATTAAGCTGTACAAGTGTAATTTTGAAAAGTTGACCTTTTTCTCAGTCAACTCGCCGGTGATGACATTTTGTATGGCCATTTTTCGGTACCCAATATTTAGGGGGCGATGAGTCGAAAAAGGTTTTAAACCACTGATCTTCACCAAAAAAATCGAATCGGACTAAAAGTGCCATTGGTCAAACCATTGGCGGGAATCATAATTGCCGAGGGTAAAAAGTAGAGCCTGACCTATATCGAATTTTTTAAAAACCGATAACTAGCACCTTCACCGATAACCCCGATACATTCAGACGGTATTCAAAATTAGGATGGAGTAAAAAATCATAATAAAAATGGAATTTTAAGAAGTGGTCCAGACAAAACACGCCAAATATCATAAAAACCTTCTATCATGATTTTTGGTTTGTCTTCCGTCTATTGCAGAGGTTCTAAACGTGGGCGATTTTGAGAAACAAGAGGGCGAAAACACCAAAGGGGGTGGCTGGGGGGCAAAAATGATAGGACATCCAGTGCGATATAATTGATTGACATTAAAATGCACGTGAAACGGCTTATTCTGCATATGACGATAAAAAAGTCAAATCATCGTGGCCGTGCAATATCACCCAACGAGCCCAAAATGCCTAATTTGACCAGATTTAAATTTTCGCTGAAATTGCACGACCACTAGAGGGTGCACGAATCACGATAGCATTATTTCATTTGATATTTGTCACCATTCATCAAGAATTTCTGAAATTCAATTTTTTGCTTTTTCACCCCACCCTGTGCAAAAGATATGGTATCTAGCTTAAGGCTCATTTCCAAAACTTCAGAGCATATATGTGAACATCGTGAACAGCTTCACAGACATTGCTATACTTAGACATTAATAAACTAGAAAGCCTGCATGAGGACACGAGTAAGTTGACGGCGTCGAAATACACGATTTTCGTTTACTTTACAGTCTACAGTGGCTGAAGGTTTGTAATCGGAAAACGGCAGTCAAGTTACCTCTATAAATATACTATCTACTATACTACACGCGTCACGTCTCAATAACATAATGACAGGCTTCCAGCACAAACTACAAGGTTCGCGAGGCAACGCCGGAATACCAACCGGATGCAAACGCCGCACCCGTCGGAATAGAATCAAAGGCTTGCGTGGGAGGCGAGATTTTCAAATATTGTAAGTTGTAACCAACACGCAGGCACAAAGCGATCATGATGGGTGCCTTATGGGTTTACAGCAAGTTAGCGCATTGCGAAGCTACGAATTATGATAAAATGGTATTTTCGTTCGGGGTACCACAGGAAGTGGACGTGATCCGAAACAATTACTTAGATTTGAACTTGACTCTGGAACTCAAACCTGGAACGTAATTTTGATTTCAAATTGTAGATCTGCTCACTCTTGCTATACAACCTGCGACGATTGATAAGACGCCGATATATGATGATTTTATAGAAGGAATGGAGCGCATTTTTCTCGGCAGGGGTAATCCTCAGCAAGTAGTAGTGATTTCAAAAGAACATTGTACATCAACAATCGCACCAATAAAGTGTTATTTCCGATTCTCCAATAGTTGCTGACGATAACCCCTGACGAGTGTCAGCCGAAAAGATTTGGGTTATCTCAATATGCATATATTATTCAATTGTATATTGAGGCTTTGGGCCATGCAAAGACGTTGGGCATTGTATCCCGAGTAAGTTGCCTTTTATACAGTTACGTAAATGGTTGGGAAACATACAATTATCTAATCCAAAGGGGTCCAACTTTTAAGCCAAAGGGCCATATGCGGTGTACGAATACGAATGACAGTGTGGACCCCTTGAATGTTGATTAGTCATCACTCATCACTCATCAGCTGTATTCACCAGATGACAATACGCCCGTTATCAGGACTGGCGAAAGGTGGTGAGCTATTTTAGTCAGGCTGATCTGTATTGTTGCTAATAAAACGGGTTATAGAGCGGGGTTAAATGTCAGAGCCAACGTCAGCGTCAGCGTCACCCAGCGTCAGAGCCGCTGTACGCAGTATTGGTGATATTCGTTGCAAATCTCACTAACGATACTCGACAGCACAATTTATAACTAAATGGTCACTTAGGGATCAAACACGAGTCGCGTTAAAACCGCGTAAAAGTCGCGTTCATTTACCATTTGTGAATTGTGCATAAGTGCGCTTGACGGAGTCTAGGATTTTGAAATCGGCGACCGAAGAAAAGTTGATGCCTCTCTCCCGAAGTAATAACCGGCCCAGATATTCCGTGATGTGTTGACCGCCCACGCCAACCTGTGAACAAGGAAATGTCTTTTAAGCATTGGATTTTGTACAGGATCTAAGAAATATATGACTAACATGAGAACTGGGAAAATAACCTACGTAGTTAGGAAAAATTATATACGGGTACAAAGAATGATTGTCTTTAGGCCTGGTCAAAGTCGAAACCGGAGCGATACGATTGTGAATCAAGTCTTCGGCTTCGACGCGTGTGTTCGAGCCAACTTTATAGTTGAAATCGGAAAAGTTTTCGTAGATCTCAGGGATATAGAGTTCTAGATATCCCTGGTTGATCTGTAGACTTTTGGTGCTTGATGTTATTACGAATTACGAGGTACGGTGTAATCGTTAAATAGAGCCAATCGTTCTTTCTTCCACAATTCCAAAGGTTGATATCGCAAACAACAGGAAAGCGCGCATTAGATATCGGCAAAAACCGAGAAATTCGAGTCATTGCTTTTGAAATTAGGAGCAGACCGTCACGGCACGATTGAACGGGGAGTCGCACAAACACGCTTCAATTTACGATATACAGAAAATTGAAATGAGCGCCGAATCATACTAAAAAAGGGCAACGGGCTTTTACGACATCACATCGCTTCATTGCTGGTACACTGTTGTGGACGAGATCGTGTGTTACGTCGATTTTCACCATAACGTGTACTCTTAGTGGAAACAGTTTGTATCCGCACCCAAAAACACCAATCCTTATGAAGATATATCGTAGGGGTTTAGCGGGTTTTGTTTTCGTACAACACCCCAAGAAGAAGGTGGCACACTACACTACACCCCTGGGACATATCTTCATAGGAATGGGTGTATTTGAATCATTTTCATCTTTGGAAGGGTGTGGAAGCACAATTTGGCACTGAAAGTGCCGTTTACAGGAATTAATGCCTGCTTTATGGTGGAAATCTGATGAATGCAACGCCCAGAGTTGACAACTACAACATTTTTAGCTTTTTCAAATTAGATTTCAATTAGAATGATAACTATAGCCTATACAGTTTTCTGCAAGCAACATTAGAATTAGAATGACTGATTCGCAGCAACTTGGAAATTGAATTCTCTTCCTAATTAGAAAGAAATACAACCGAAACCGAGTCCAGACCTATCAAATCAGGGTCCAATCTCATAAGAACGCGAATGGCAAATGTCTGTACATGTACGTGTACATAAAGATTGGTTCGTTTCGCACTACACAGTTCACCTGTAGCATTTTCAAGGAAACCAGAAATTATATTAATCCTAAAATGAGAGCATTGGAACATTTCACAAATTACATTAGAATGAGATTACCATCATTTCACTGTAATAAGAGTAATTAGGCAACTAGAATTATGTAGTTGCCAAGTTTCTTTCCGCCCACGGATTTACATTGTATAGCGTGATACGCATTCCAACTCGGACAGCATCACCGTAAGCAATGAGCATAAACGGAATTTCAAGGCGCTAGGATTGTTGACGGGCAATATTACGTAAGGACGCGACATAAAGGTCGCTCATTCGTGACGCAGAGAAAATGGAAACCAACCGCAAAAAGAACAACAAGCAGTTTCGCAGAAGGAGAACCGCGCGACACCCCCATCAAGTTGTTCGAGATTGGTCGACAAAGTGCATTGGAAGTGTTATCACACGCAGCATAAGACATAATATTCACTACAATATGGCGAAAATGGTACAGCTCCGTATATTTCAAGGGAATTTATCGCGACAGCGAAAACTGAAAAGGGCCCTTTGCTTATACTTCGAACGTAAGCCATGCATAAATATTGCATGAGTAAATACGAAAACGAATGGATTGCTCACTGTAAGCGTGAACTGTGGTGTATGACACTTAGTGAATTTGGCGCTCGGAACCAGACATGGACGACCTGATAGTTCTAGTTGTCTATAATTGGAATAATTAGGGCGAAATGCCGATAATCTAATAATTTAATTTGTAAAATGTTTCTATGCTCTCATGCTATAACCTACATTCAGGTTTTCCCGAAACTGCTACAGAACTTGGCTCGGAAATTTCGTAGTTGTTTAGCTTGTTAGGATGTAGATAGGTTAGGATTAGTATATTGGACCGGCAGGTGCCGATTTCTATATGAAACAGTACCGGTACGTTATTTCCGGCAACAGTTCACACGGGATATGAAGTGTCGCATAAAGAAATGTGCTCGTCACAAAACTGACCTTTCTTATCGCGTGATGGATCGCGTATCCGTGGTACACGGGCACTACTTCCGTGCACGAATGACCGCTGTTCACCACCAGACCAACATCGGAACCGGCGTATAGAGCGCTCAAAACAGCTTGCTGACGGAATTGTAACATCGGGCAGTGAAGGGCCTCCATCAATACCTACAAAGAGGAAAAGGTGTTATGATGAAATCACGGGCGATGATAATTATCGGTTACTGATAACATCATGATATCACGCTTCAAACGAAAGATTAGTATCGGCCATTAGAAGTAGAATATATCGGCAATATTGATATGTGTTCAAAGAAGACATCGTCGGTACTCAAGTAGAAATGTGAGTAGATTTAGTTCTAGATGTAGCTGCCAGTTTTGATAAGTAAGCAGTTTTAGTTCTAGTTGCGTACTAAAAATGTACTTACCGAACAACTAGAAAACACGTGTAATCGTTTGGCATGAATCGTGATGCCTATGTTCTGTTATGTGATGTTCTTGCGGCCATTGCTAGCTCAGAGTCAATACTGCTAACAGTGCAGTAGCCAGGGGTGGGTTTTGGGGGGTCGCTGCCCCTCCCATTTCAAACTTGTGCTGATGGTACCAAATCCGATTCGATTGCGATAAAATAAATGTGAATGAGTTACTTCTGAGTTGCATATAGTTAGTTTTTTTAGTTAATTAGTTGCAGATTTTCAAAGGTCGTTAGTTATAGTTCTATAGTTGGCTCTGCAGTTTTTTTAGTTAGTTAGTTGCAGATTTTCAAAGGTCGTTAGTACTAGTTCTATAGTTGGCTCTGCCTACGTTTCTGAAAAATTAAAACTGAGCATGTGTAGGGTCCAGCAGCGTGTTTCCATGTTTAGTGTAAATATAAATGTTATCGCGGAAGGCAAAAGTGATCAAAGTAAGAGTGTCGTTCGTGTGACTGGTTGCCGGTACTGAAAAGGCAGATTGCGATGTCGAAAAAAGGTTGGTCGTCTTTGGTTTAGCCTAAGATTAGTTTCAAAATTTAATGATACCGGAGGAATTTATCTATTCATACAATATCGAGATTTCCCCGCCAGTTTTTATAACTTCAACTACCTCGGCTGAAGTATCTTCAAACCACTCCAATCCAGTCGAGTGCCTATCACAATTCAACGGGGGATAAATTATTTCATATCTGGCAATGAGGGGATAGTACAATTTAACATGATACCTTGCCACACCACAACACATCAATCGATCAAAATAAAAGCAGAAAAACATCCTTTGTCGTCACATTTAGGTATTGGCATTTCTTCCCGGACTGTAGATGTTCATTTACGAAGTACTTCATTGTCACCGGAGCACTAAGTAGTTTGCTGTACCGGCACAACTCACTCAAATAGCAATGTTGCGAGACTATTTCCAGTTCAACAGTTTTGTAGTGAAACTAAATATATCTACATTTACATTGTTCGCAAAGGGAAATATCAAGTATATAAAAAGTCAGAATACTCATTAAGGACAGCAAAAAAGTCACTCACATGACGCAATGCGACTAGGGTTGCATTTAAAACAAATCGTTGGTTAAAACACTTTGTTTAAAACATGGTATAAACAGTGTTTTAAACAAAAGGCATTCAAAAAAATGTTTTTTTTTCAAGTTGTAAAATCATGCCATAATTGTGTAAATACTTTTTAAACAACATGTTATATGTGCCTAGTGCCTATACGGACAATTACCACCCGATATAGCCGACGTATACGATATAGGATGGTTGGAACCCTCAAAACATTCGGTTCAACAGCTATAGTACGAAGATATCGTCAAAGGCTATATTTACCCGATATTTTCAATTGCCAATTCCATTCCACTATGACGTCACAATTGAATATTCGTGGCGCCATGCCTTGGAAAAAAACTTCAACTGGGGGTCGTCGAAGCATTTTCGAGGGGTCCGCGAAAGTTTGAATTTTACTCCATGATTGATAACAATCCAATTTGGCATTTTCTAAGCCAGGATTGATTATATTTGGGGTTGCAGGGTTTATTATCACACGACGTTCTATTTGAAATGGATGCGCACAATGGATTGTATCTTTCTGCAGCGGCAACAACACACCGGGACAAGTGCAGGTTACGATTGATATTACGATAAATCGAAATTCAAGCCGTGATAAATCGATACGGACGAAGTAATCCGCTCTTAATCTCGAATCGCATAACGCGGGATAACATATAGCTATCTATTTCGGTTTCCGGTGGTAAGATACCACAGTATTGATATCAAGTTTGAGATTAGTTTCAATGAGTAGGTCGATAGTGCTAGTTTAGTGGTTCTTGATCTTTAATAACCCATTGAACCCTTACGCTTTAAGAGCTTCTTGGAGGTACAGAACTTCAATATACAATTAAATAGTATATTCATATTGAAATGAACCCGAATATTTTCGGCTGACACTCGTCAGGGGTAATCGTCAGCAACTAGTAGAGAATTGGAAAGAACATTGTATATCAACAATCGTATCACAAAATATGACGTCACCAGCATGAAATTACGCTTTAATGAAAGTCTTCCGCGAACCCCATGCTTCCACTCAGTCAGAATATCAAAAATCTACAATACACATCTAATACATTGTTACAGCTATACACCAATTCTTCCACTACCTCAGGCTAACAGAACAAAAATACATTTCGCTTATTGCTTTTGTTAATACCGGTATATCGGATTCTGGATATAGTTGATCCGTATTATATTTGTATGGATGTGACGGATTGAGGCAAACTTTTAATTTTTGTGTACCTGTCTGTATCTTGGCTAAAAATTGTTGAGTATAGTACGATTCCGAACCACATTCGCAGCGTATATCGAGTGAGAAATTGATCAACTTTTACTTCGAATATGTGTGAATTGTGTATTGCACGTGCTTCACGGGCGCGCAACAATTGCTAGCACCTCTTACCAATGAACTTTATACCAAAAGCAAGAAATGAATTTCGAATGGGGATCAGAAACAAAGCTAACAGTGCGCATACTACCATTTACTATCAATTAAATCTTTATAAATATGAGAATCATGTATTCTCGTAAAATTAAGCAACTACGACAGTAAAGCGAATTGTTATGGCAATGTGGCATTCAGACTCAGAACACTAGAACTTAGTTGTCTCATTTCACTGATTAGAGAAATGCCGGTCATCTAATTCTAATCTCATTTCTGTTTTCCTGAAAAATGCAACAGGACAACCGTATCATGCGAAATGAGCCAAGCTTGCTGTACGGACGTTTGCCATTCACGTACTTATCAGAATCAACTCTGATTTGCATGAATTGAATTTGATTATTCTTGTGCGTCTTTCTAATTCGGAATTGAATTCAATTTCAAAGTTTTTGCGAATTCAAGAATTCTAATCGATTTTGGAAATTTTCTAGTTGTCGAACTGTATCATCGTCGTCGAGCCCACCTAATTTAAAAACTACCATGTCGAATTGAACCATATTAACCAATTACGGTCGTGTCTAGTTGATATCGTATTTGATTGTCGCTAAATGATGGCAATAATGTTGAACCGACAACTAGCTTCGAGTGCCTCAAAACGATTTCAACGACACTTTCTATCACCGTTATGACGTAATTATTCAATTAGGCATGATTCGTGAACCGTGAATCAGTCAAAACACGACTAAAATCGTTCCGAAATGCCACGGCGAAAGTCTTGAAATGTTATTGGTGGGATAAGGTTCATTAGACTTCATAAGTTTAAACCCACGCCATGTAAGCGTTTGTCAGAAGTATATCTATCTACTCCATATTAGGCAATAGTGAAGGTTTCTTGTTATGTACCATTACATAACCGAATTGCTAGGATTCGTCGCAAGGTCAAAAGCAGGGGTGGCCAACCTGCGGCCGTCGACACGTAGCATTCAATTAGTACGCGTTGGCGGCCGTCGGCATGCAAATTGAATTTATGACTTGACTCCCAAATTTTTGAGGGATATTAATTTTAAATCTAGAAATTTTCTTCGGATAAATGTTTGATAGTAATATGTGAAACTACTAATATTAATGATGAAATTCATTCCTGAATCTGATCACAACGGTGCACAACATGACCACCGTTGACCACTCGCGATTTTGGTACGTATTGCAAGTCATATGAATTAATAGATTAGTTACAAGTTCACCGGAAATGGACATGGACAGTTCAACTTGGGTGTTCGGCATCCAGTTAGTTCATTAGGAATATGCCCTGGAATGCGACCGTAGGCTACATGAGTAATCGAAATGCGGCCGTGAATAGCAAAAAGGTTGGCCAGCCCTGGCCAAGAGGGAAGATTCACTTCAAGTTGGGACGTCGCGAAATAATAAAAAAATGCTTCGTTGCGAACGGGGCATCAACTGTATGTTCTAGAAATGTCCTAGATAGTAACGCTTGATAGCATAGAAAACTATGCAATATGCATGTACGTATACGTTTGCCGACGTAGGACGTAGTATTCATGATTGTAAAACAGTTCATCCTTATGAGACAAGCCCTCGTGTTCAACACTAAAATGTCACTGGTTAGTGGTGTCTCAAGGACACAGGATAAATAACACCGTAAATCGAGTATCATCAGCATCTATACAGTAGGCCTAAAGTCAACTTGAATTAGTGCATTACTTTCAGATGGTAGCAAATCGACCTGGGCACAATGATTAGAGCAAGCTACTCGAATTGGGGGTATTAATTCGAATGGTTCGAGCTGAGTAGTGAGTGAGAGATGATTCTTTCGAGTATTGAAGTCATACGATGCTTGCCACTAAGAGCTAATTTATCGAGGAGAATTATAGTTTCGATACTATTTTCCACTTGGGAAGGCCGTATCACAACATACGAAACAAAGCTATGTGTGCGTTAGTGGAAATAATATTTAAGTCATGTCGCGATCAACCCACATATTGTCTGAAAGTGCAATGAAACATAGGTATGGTCGAAACAATATCAAATCATCTATATTGCGATGTCGAACTGGTATTATATTCTTTGTGAACGCATAAAAGGTACATGTCGGCTCGAATCGAAGCCTAATATTGTACTGCATTCAGAATCAAAACACACAGGCACTCTACTCTGCCCATCTCTAATAGCAAACACTGAAAAACTCATTTCACACCAAGCTTTTCGATCGACTCTCACGTAATATGAACTATTGAGAAGTATTGGTAGCTAGAATTTGTACATTTTCAAGCCAGTAAGACATGAGCTTCAAACACCAATGGAAAGTCTTCGCTATTGTAAATTACAAACACGGTACACGTCAGTGCTATAGGCCTCAAGGGCTAAAGACTCGGTTAACAGATCTTGACTCATGATATCGACGACTGTAGAAAAGGAATACCGCAAATATAATAACGAAAGCAGGCATTCAGCGTGGTTCTTGGTTGAATCTAACACAATATCGCACAGGCGTACAAATTATGAAAATTCGATGGTACCGATAAATGGTCACATGGTAATATATGGGGCATGGGCTGACATCACGGATCTGTTACGATGTTGCCACTAGAGGACATGAAATTAGTAGGCGTATCATCGTAAATATATACTCAAGTAGAAGTAGAAGTTGCAATTGCTAAGGCATGTCAAAACTAGTTCAAGGAGAAGTAGAAAATAAACGGTTATAAAAGTAGTCTAGGAAGTATTTTCAAGATAGTAGAAATTGCAACATTTATCTTCGTGGCTAATGAAAATTAACCAATGGCACTACAGATAGGTACCGTATTCTAAACCAGTGGTTCTCAACCGGGAGTGCGCGAAGCAATTTCAGGGGGTCCGCGAGACCTCTAAATTAGCAAAATGATTGATAACCCATTTTTATAATTTTTTTTTAATTGGGGAAAGCATGAGGCGGTTTTCCTCCAAAACTGCTAGAAACTCATTAATCACATCATCAGAATAATCGTCTGACATGAAATATCCTATTGTGCCTACTGATAGAAACATATTGCTGTTCAGAGACGTTTTGTTGGTGTTTGTTGAAAAAAATAAAAATAAGGAGATTGTAAGATCTCGTAACGTTTGAGAAACCTTGTCCATTTGAAGTTGTCAGTGTCATCGAATTAGTGAACAGTCGTTTGAAATAGAATATTCTGAAGTATGAAGGATTTTCCTAAATTTTTCCCAATGAAGGGATTGAAACCTCACCAAGAAACCCATTTTATCCTGTGATATACATTAGCACTATTCCAGAATAACTTCAAGATGAGATGCTAGATAAAATGACTAGGCTGGACGTGATATGTTCATTAAAATATATTTTTTCATTATGGTGCTATAAATGCGATCATACGAAAGTGTCGTCTGAAGCGTTATGCGTTAATATTACATTAGCCTCCCTCTATCATTGTGGAAATGGATTTTCGACACTCGTTCATATCAAATCGAAGACGCGGATTTTCAACACCATGTAGGCCTACTTCAAGTAATACAGCTGCAAAATTAGCTTTGAAATAATGAAAGTCTACCCTATTTCTACATAAATAGTACGATATTATTTTCCAAGAAAAGTCATTTAGTTGCTGTTATCGCAAGCCTACAGTTCATATTTACACAAGACACATCACGGTCGCGCCATAATTGAGTCAAATTTGAACTAAAACTTGAGGGGGCCCGCGAGGGTCCGCGAAGCCAAAAAGGTTGAGAACCATTGTCCTAAAGACCTAAACTATACTTCTTACCGTGATACAAGGGCTATTTCACGAGGTTCTTACGACGATTACACTCATAACAGTGAATCAAATTTATCCCAAAAGCTAACTTGCTACTTTACAAAGTCCATTTTGTAGAAAGTAACTACTTGAGTAAGTATTGTAATTCGAGTAGGAAAAACATACGAATACTCCGAAAAGGGAAAAGTATTATTTATTGACCGCCTCTGGTTACCAACAAACGAATCAGAATGTCACAATATTGGCAGTATTGGCAAATTGAATCAGTCAGCTGATAAGTGAAAGTGGTCGAAGAAGTCGAAGAAACTTACCTCTAACGTTTTTTCTCTCTGCGATTTCGAGACTAACGATTGCTCGATGAAAAGAAGCGGGTGTTCTTTGATATCGACGCCCAGACATCGACACAGCGTCCAGTCACATATGCTTTGAAAGTTGCTCCAGTCCGTTACAACCCCGTCTATATTTAACACGAGAAGTGAATATTGCAATATGCGTACGCAAAATAAAATTTTATCGGAATCAATTTTCAAACCTATCTACCATACCAGAGTTCGTTTCAAAGCGTGGCGTGATATTATATGTGTATTATATGTATATGTGTTACTTACCGTATGCGCCTACGTTATAGTCAGTTGAAAAATATAATGATATTGAAATGAACCCGAATATTTTCAGCAACTAGTAGAGAATTGGAAACAACTTTGTACATCAACATTCAACAATCGTATAAATATGAAAATATGATTCAATCGGATATATTGAAGTTCTGTACCTCGAGTCCGTTCAAATTGAGAAAAACATTGTATATCAACATACAACGCCCCTCTTCATGATAGTGAAAAATTTCGCGCCCCACCTTATCATCATATCACAAAATGCAACCAGAATGCTAGCAATCCCAATGAATACTTTGATGGCATGGAAGGTTATGACAGTTTATAAGAGAATTCTCAAATATGAAATTAGGACTATACACAGAGCAAAAACGATGAGCTGGAGGTAAATCGCGCAGAGCGCTAAAATATTTTCAGTTGGCCGCAGCTTCGTCCCCCCCCCCCCCCCCCCCCTTCAGATACTTGCACGGCTCCCAGTTTGAGAACCACTGTCCTACAAGCTCTTCTAATATTGCAGATACATTGTATAGTACACTTAAAAGCAAAGCGTTTCAATCGGGTAATCTAATTTATTCCGTAAACTGTATATGACAGTTTATTTGCATCGCCAGTTGGTTAAGCGTCAACATGACAACGCAGGATCGGCGACGAAACAATACAGGCAAAATACGCTGTTGCCCCAACGAAATCTTCGTTCGAGCATTGAAATGACAAATTCGTTCGTTATACGTAAGATCGGTGCACCTGTGAGTCTGTGACTTGACTGATCAATATTTCCCCAGGAGTAACCCTTACAACTACATAATTCATTCCATTCTTACCCTTGGCGTGGGGCCACGAAATGAATTTTTACCAGTGTGTGTAAACTAAACTACACACAATACACACACAACTATACACAACTACACTACGCCGTCTTTAAGGCACAAATGTGATAAATACGCTTATTTTCCAAACATAGATTTGCAATGCAGAACTTTCGGAGTAAAAAGTCTCATGCTCAAATATCGGGCATAGATGGACAATGGACATCTATACCACGAACACGCGTTGCAATGTCCATTTTATTTATGGTTGCATTTAAAACAAAAATAGTGTTTTTTTAAGTTGTAAAATTATGCCATAATTGTGTAAATCTTTTATGTAAATCCATATTGTATGAGCCTACGGACAATTACTACGCGATAAAGCCGACGTATATCGATGTGGAATGGTTGGAACCCCCAAAATAGTCGGTTCAACATTAATAGTAGCCTACAGATATTTCGTCAAAGGAGCTATATTTATTCTGTATTTTCATTTGTGAAAGTCAATACACCATGACGTCACAATCGAATATATGTGACGTCATGGCTTAAAACAAAAAAAACAATAAAAACATGTTTAAATCAGGGCCTTGTTTTAAACATGCTTGGTTTAAATTGATTTTTGTTTTAAATGCAACCCTAATTTTAATAATAACATATTCATTGCGTGAACATATTAAAACCAGAAGCTGTACTCCAACACGTACCTTGCAATGTATTATGTAGCATCAAGGCGTTGTGTTTCAAAAGCGCGTTGTCTCCGTACAATATATCCCCGTACGCTTCGCTGTAAGCTTCCCCCACTTGTGGCCTCCACTTTCCCAGTACGTTCCGACAAGTATGAGTTGGTTTATAGTCGCCCGCTGTCCCGGCCTTGATCTCGTACGATCCCATGTCTAGCACGGCCGGGATTCCACCGCATTTCGACGTGGTCGACGATATCGATACTTGCTGGGGTAGACCGTTCGTGAATTTCGGGCTTTCGTCGACTGCTTGGTCATCGGTGGGCTCGTCGCCTCCCGCGATCTCCCCGTCCGATTCGTCGGAGGAAGAGAGGAATTCTTCGTCGTCATCGAGATCTTCCATAGGCATTTTGCGCCATTCTGCGTTAAGAAGTCACAGTTTAAAGAAAACAAACAGCGCCTGTGCTCAGACGTGTACAAACTACAAATCTAGTTGACGATCAACTAAATACTGTTTTTAGCATTTCTAGTTCTAGTTCCGGATTTTGAAAAGTGCATAGTTGTAGTTGTAGTTCAACTAGAGCAGGGGTTCTCAACCTGGGGGGCGTGCCCCCCTTGGGGGGCGCGGGAGGCTCTCAGGGGGGGCGCGAGAAATTGACGAAGTCAGTATAGGGGGGGGCGCGAGAAATTGACAAAGTCAGTATAAATTGTACGTGTCTGAACATGTGTTTCACATCCATTATGAGAAGACGATTAATGAAGATGAAATTTATTCCATATTCAAGAAAGCTTGCAAAATACAAACTCTAGCAACAGCGCTCTACTGAGTATAGTCTGATTTCAACTTCATTTGAGCAAATTTTTGATATTCTTTGGAGATATAGAGAGCAATTCCCACTTGTAAGTCATTCATTGCTTCATAGCTTTGACAGTAGCCTAAAGCTTGTCGCGCTGGGCAGCTCTTGTTAGTAGCTTGCGAACTGCACTGCCTGAGACAGACTTAGATGCAACATACGTTGCCGGGTTTCGCCCTCATTTAGGCTATAAATCAACACAATTAATTAATTTCGAAAACTGATCAAATTTAGCCTGGCAGGACAGAACGACGCCTTGCTCTCTGTTCTCACTACCAGCATCAGGATTAGTCTCAGGGTGACCTACATTGAAATTAATTAATGGATGTCTTGTTCAATGTTTTTTTTGTTATTTTCAAACAAGTTTGAAGAAATTTGTAAGCAATGTAAAAGACTCAACAACTGGAATGCAGATTCAAAATTGGCGTAAGATATACCTTATGTATACTATTAGATCAGGGGTGGGCAGCCGGCAGCCGTAGAAGGGAATTTGAGCGGCCGTCGACACCTAATTCAATTAGTATGTGTTGGCGGCCGTAGACATGCAAATTGCAATTACGAATTCACTCCCGCATTTTCAAGAGATTTTAATTAATCTTGAAATTTTCTTTGCCCTCCGCGCTATTCAACAAGACTTCATTTTTCGATTTTAATGCAGTAGCGCCCTTCTTAATCTGAGCCGGAATGGGAGTTGGCAAGAAATAGCAATTCGTTCGCGGCCCTGAAAAATTTTCGCGCTCCGCGCGACAATATGCACCTCCCGGCAACTATTCATAACATTGCCACTCGCGATTTCGGTGCGTACAATAGGCCATTGTGAAAAGTAGAATAGTCCGGAGTTCACCGGGAATGCATATGGACAGTTTACCGTAGGAATTTTGCGTCCAGATCGTTCATTGCGGCTATGCCCTGGAATGCGGCCTTTACGCTACATAAGCAATCGAAATGCGGTCATGATTATCAAAAACGTTGCCCACCTCTGTATTAGATGATGTGCTCTTTTTGACATGACGATAAATGCAAGGGGGGGTCAGGGGGGCGCGAGTTTTTTGACCATCTCCAAGGGGGGCGCGTGTCAAAAAAGATTGAGAACCACTGAACTAGAGCATTTAAAAAAATTAGTTGCCGAACAACTCGACAACAAGAGTGGTCGTTTTGCGTGAATTGTGACACATGTATTCCGTTATGTGATGTTCTTGCAGCAATTGCTAGCTCAGTGTCGTCACATACTCCCAGTGAGTGATCAGAGGGTGGATTTTTGTGGTCAAAACCCAATCTAACTCCGATAAAATAAAACTTATTAAGTTACTTCAGACTTTCAACTAGTTTGTTTTGTTTTACTTAGTTAACTTTGTTTACTTAGGTAATTGCGGATTCTTAAAGGTCGTTAGTTTTAAGTTCAGAAGGTATCGATATTAACGATCAACATGCCACGCTTGCAATATAAACCAGCAGCCTTCGTGTCAAGCACCGTGAAGGTGTATCTGAAAAGGTCGCGGCATTGCGGTTTTTCAATACAATGAAAGTATATTTGCCCAAGGTGTAAAATCCAAGTGGTATTGAAAGTCCGGTCGGATACGCGGGAGACAGAAAAATTCACCTATCATTGATAACAGCCTGTCGGCCAATTGAGATTAAGGCAATAACTCACCTTCTGCTTTGAGAGATTGATGATTATTTTGACTATTACAGTTAGCATGCGACTAGTAAAAAATCATCAAGCCCATAAACCGCGGTTGCGGTCATTAGGATGTCTATATCTTGCAATACAGATAGATAGTACACATCTTACCAGCTTTATGTTACGTTTCAACACGAGAATGGTTTATCCGATCAAAACACCACAAGATTGTGATACAATGAAAAGATAGGAAGGTCTCAAAAGGACTTGGAGCATGGGCTACTAGTAGTAGGCCATGCTTGGAGTAGTTTTTGAAATTAGACGGGACATTGTAACTCAGTTTAAACGTTGAACTGACCAAATCCCTGGCCCCTTCCCGACCCTATCTATATTCTTGCATAAGACCTAATGCAGTGGTTCCCAACGTGGGCGAATTGGCGGTCTAGGGGGGCGAAAATGACGAAGGGGGCGACAGGGGGGCGAAAATAGACAAAGGGGGCGACGGGGGGCGAAAATGGCGAAGGGGGCGATGACGCGTCAAATCGGCTGACCTTTTTTTTTTTTTTTAGTCAACCCACGGAAATTTCGTTCCAAAAGTGTGTCAAATTAGATATCGATCCGAAAATTTGACCTTTTTTTTTAGTCAACCCGCCGGTGATTACAGTTTGTATGCCCAATTTTCGGTACAGAAAATTTGTGGGGCGATGATCGGTGTTGACCTTGAAAAGGGGGCGATGGGTCGAAAAAGGTTGGGAACCACTGACCTAATGCAAAAAATCCAACTGTAGTTGTTTGAAACCAGCGGCAGCATGTACGTCACTACAATCCAGAAGTAGTCACCGTCGGCCCACAAGTAGAAGTAACGCCGTACATTCCACTCAAGTAGAAGTAGAAGTGGCGAAATACAAGTAATTAAAAAAGTAAATATTCGGGACCTACTTTTGCCTAAAAAAACTGGGAACTGTCGAGCAAAAGTAAGTAAAATAGTAAGCATTCTAGGCCTAAGTTTGCCAAAAAATGAAAACTAGCAAATAAGAAATATCTTAGTCTAAAATAGCCTAAAGCATAACTACACTTGATGAAGTAGTGCAAGTATTCAAAATCTATTTGAAGAACTTCGAAAAGTATAAATACTCTTGCCACTGACCTCTGCTAGAATCATATCTAAAACGTACGTACCAAGATTTTTATCAGAAGGGTCCTTCGAAGTAGACGCGTCTTTCACATTTTGTGATGTTGGTTGATACGTATCCAAAGGTTCAACAACTCCGGGTATATCCTTAATTTCATCGACCCGAATTTGGGCTTTCGAATCTTCGCATAACACTACTGGCTCGGAAGAGTCCGATAATCCGGATTCCCCGGTTTCCGGGAATGCCGCATCCGGTTCGCGTCCGTGAAAAGACCTTTCCAAGTGCTTGACCGTGCTAACGCTAGAGCACGAGCGCTCCAGTCCTTCCATTACCATTTCGGAAAGTTCCTTGCCGATTTGCGGCGCGAAATCGCTGAGATTCGACACATCGCTGACCTGTCGCTCGTACGCTATCGACGAATTGAATCGTGGCTGTTCGCGGACTGTTTTGTCACCTGGGGATTTACAGACGATCTCTTCACCGGTGATATCATCGTCTTGATAAGCGGGATTATCGTTTCCATTGCCCGTTGATTCTGTAAGGTCAACACGGTAGCAGTAAGCACACTTGAGACTTCACAACTACATAATTCTAGTTGTCTTGTTTGATTCATTTATATGAAATGCCGGTAATCTAACTCTGATATAATTCTAGTGAAATCTTGTTAAGCTATTATTTTAATTCTAACCTAATATCACGTTTCCTGAAAACGCTACAGGCTAACTACACGGTGCGAATGCGAAATCAGTCAATCTTGGTCTTCAGCTTTTCCTAATCAGACTAAAATTGGAATTATAACTACATTTTTCAGATTAGATTAGAATTAGAATTATAGCTACACAGTTGTTTTTAATTAGATTACAATTCGCGAAAACTTGGACATTCAATCAAGTTCAGTGTATATAAGACCGGAGTTCATAGACCTACTCATAAGCCTGAGAATGGTAGATGCCAATACAGCACGCTAGGCACGTTTCGCACAACAGTTCTCCTGTAGCATTTTCAGAAGAAACAAAAATGGGATTAGAATTAAAATCAGGGCAAAGAAACAATTCACAAATTAGATTAGAATTGCATTAACGGTCTTACGCTCTAATTATTCTAATTAAGCACTAGAATTATCTAGTTTTTCAAGTCTGGCTCGGTCTATGGACCTCTGATTTGATATGAAGTGAACTTGATATTTCTATTCCGAAATGTAATGTAATCTCTATAGCAGTGGTCGGGAACCTATGGCTCGCGAGCCATATATGGCTCTTTTGGGTATAAGATATGGCTCTTTGAGAAATTTTTATCAATAATTTATCAATATTGCAGCAACTTATTGTAAATTTTCATGAGGGCGAGATTAATTATTCTCGTGGCAGCATGGACAATGGACATGTCTTTGAGAGGCCAAGACAGTGGGGTATCTCGGTCAAGGGCTCGTACCGCCCTCTTTTCAAAATCCACAATTTAAGTTGCTGTCGCACCAGCGACCAAAAACCACTCGCGAATTCGATCTATACCCACACCGCGCACCTAGAAATTGTGGATTGCACGATACCGTGATTGACGAAAGAGAATAGCAGACGGGGTGACACTTGTTGTACAATGCAGTTTTCAAATACACATTGTTTTCCTGATCTACACCGAGCGCTATAATGCCTTTGAAGTGACGTTCACAATAACGAATTCAAATTAAAAACAACGCCATAGCTATCCATTTTCTTGATTGGTTAGTAGCTTTCTAGCACCCTCGTAAGGTGTGTAACGCAACGTTACGTTATAACGCCGAATATTTTAGAAGTCGATCAATACTTAGATTTTCAGAATCAGCGCGACAATTACATCTGATTAATATTAGCGATTATAAATTCCAAGCTATTTACGATGAGTTGCGCTGTCGCAGGTAAGGCCTCGTCTGAGCCTTACCTCCCCTTTCGCGCTTTATTTTAGAACAATAAATATGAAAATTCCGTGATTTTGGGAATAAGAATGTTTAAAATCTAGTCATTCATAAACATCGATAGAAGATGACAATAACCATTGGAAAGTTCACAATTTTCCCTCACTCATCCCTGACGACATCTGAGGCACTGCTTCACTTGCCTCCCCTTACCCCACGTCACTGACGTATCACACGGTGGGTATGTAGTATGTACTGCTGTAGTGACCATGTTTGGTTCCACCTGCTCATGTGGGCAGAAAAATATGGCGCACACTAGGAATCCCTGATATTAGGGCTACCAATACGCCACGGATGTTCAATTGTGACGTAACAGATCATTGACATGTATGGCTCTTTGGGAGTTACAATTGAAATTATTGGGCCAATATGGCTCTTCGGTCGAAAAAGGTTCCCGACCACTGCTCTATAGCTAATTCAGTAATTCTATTTTAATATAATTTGGAAGAGCTAAAAATTTTGTAGTTATCAGATTCAGGTAGTAAGGCGGAGTCGTCAGTTAAAATACTGATAGAGTTGTACCTCTGCTATATTCTTTATGTCCGTTGGTTTCTTTCGATTGGAATGTGGCGTCGCTCAACGAGTTCTTGGTCGATATCTTCGTTATTTCTACTGAAAAGGAATGACAATATCAGACTGGGCTCAATCGCGACTGAACATCTTGTTGTCATGTTTCGAGGTGCATTACTACTTCAATGATAATCCTACAACAGACATCCCAAATGCAAGTGATCGTGTTTAGCCTTTCTGTTACCACAACATTTAAAATTTGCCAACACTTAGCAGGATCGATATGGCGATATACCAAATACGGAATAGCTGAAACGGCGCGATTAGGCTATAACGGGTAACATTCAGCCGAATCTGGGAGTTGGATTTACCTTCTCGGGAATAGGCTTCTAGTTCAAGGTATAGCGCAGTCTAACGTCCTAAAGTCTATTGAAATTTGAGTATTATTAATCACATACTGCGGAGAATGATCTTTAATTCTAAATCGCGGCGGTTCAGCCGCAAAGGGAGATGACAGACACTTCATTCAAATAAGATGCCGCAAAGTCATTGGCGATGCCAAAGCGCACAGTTTCTGAGTTTCATATGATGTAAAGCTATAACCGGAGTCTACGATGTAACAGATACAGTGCATCTGCCTGCTATTCGGTCTGTATTGATGTGATTCATAACGACGCTAGTATCATAAAACCAGTTTATTTCACCATTTCACGGTTCACGAATTACATACCAATATCCCTCATCGCACAGAATGATTATGCAGATATACTTGAGCAATGCAAAGCAATACGAAATGCATTGCATGGAATGGTGTGTTGTTCGCATCATTGGCAATATATGATGCGTTCTCGTGCCGCATTCAGCCGCATTCTCCAGTTGGTGAGACATAAGCAACAGTAACAAGCAAAAGACTAATACATTATGAAGTGATACCAGATACGATTTATACACTTGGAAGGTCTTGTTTATTGGTATCGATATCATAAAATCTACTATAAAATTAATAAAAAGTATTTAATATGAGGCCAAACAGCGTATCTTATCTGAAAGTTTACAATAACGATTCGGTGAAAATGAATATTTGTGTTATACTACTATGTGATTCGCGCAAGGTTTCAAGAACAGTATTACACATCACCGTTTGTCGATGCTATACCTCAGTATTTCCCAAACTATTTTCACACAACGCCCTCTCAGCCAATAACCCAGGTACTACACGGGCCTCTACAACCTAACATCAATACAAAGTTGCTTGGCTTATTGCTTACAAGCTTACACGAACGACGTTGGCGCTTATGGCCTTCTTTGCACGGTACAAGTTATGTCAAGGTCACAACTCGGTAGAAATCTCAGGACACGCACTAACGAGGTATAAAATCGTGCAAGCCAATTTCATTCAAATGTCATTGTACTTCATTGCGATGCAGCAAGTTACTCGTTGCACATGCACAGTTGCACACTGCACAGCACGCAGGCGCTTATAAATGTGTGTTCACTGTTCAATAAGCCTCGCTTGCTAGAAATTCTGTTCGCTACTTTTTAGAAAACATTAGAAAACATAATATCACATGCCAATGAACAACTATGTAGAGCGTAGGTGACATTTTCAGATTGAATACGCCTTGTACGACTGCGAGCGACGTGACCATCATATTCATCTGTCTCTTTTTTGTGCACAAATATAGGTATTAATTAATGAATTTCCCACACTGATTTCTATAGTGCATATCGACTCCTTTTTCTCTCAGCGCCATCCCCCAATCGCACAATTCGTAGCCGCTAACACCCCCCTCCCCCCCCCCCACACACACAGTTTGGGGCACACTGCTATAGCTGTTACAAATTATTCGCGTTTGTTTTTATAGGAGACTTGAGTCACAGTACATCCAAATAACGTAGACTCGATAAGTAGTCTAAAGTAACTTAAGCGTGCAGATATCAAATTCCGATGATTTTAAACGTGCGTTGAATCTACGGCGGTCGAGTTTTTTTCGCGAAATGAACAAATCACATGAGCGCAAGTTGCAATCAATGCATGACAAGCACCTCAAATCGATCCAGCAGTTTGACTTATCCAATCAAATATTTACAAACATATGCGTTCATAAAAATTATAGGAATAATCGGGTAATTCGATTCTCCGTACAATGTAATATCGGGTACTACGAAGCCGATTTGGAGGTGTGGTTAATAATAATGGTCATATTCACAAGACACAAAAGCCATTGTCTTTAAAATTTGCTCGCGCGCAAAACAAAGATACGCGACAATAAGAAGCCATTCCCTTCGCACGAATATAGAACTATCTGCCTAAGCGTGAAGTTACATCATTAACACCACAAGCCAGGAATACTGCATACCTTCGCCATCGTTAGAGTCCTTAGATCCACACGAGCAGCATACGCGACTTAAAAATTTTTGTGCGTCAAAGCAGCTCATTCTATCGACCAACAGTTTTCAAGTACAACATAGCAATAACTCGCCACTAAGATCACTGCATACAATCAGTTACCTATAATGATAAACTTGGCAGTGGGCAATCCGCCTTCAATAAAGCTTAACTTAAGTAGTATATTGAAGTTCTGTATGTCCAAGAATCTCTACCAAGCTTAACTTCCCCTGCACGTGATACAATCCCAGTAAATTAACACGGTCCTGGCGCTAAATCTGCTAAATAGCCGAGCAACAAGAGACAAGGCCTCGGGGAAATACGTACGTTTTACGCATGCAGCGAGGCTCAACGAAGGCCAACGCTGTTATCGGCCGAAACGCTTTGAAAAATCGCGAAATTGTAAAAAAAAAAGGTGAACACAGCCGCAGGCACGGTTTGTCACGCCTGTTTGCTCATACAGCCTTGATTTCGCATTCGTAGGTTAAAGCACTTTGAGATAAGCAAAGCTAATAAATACTACCCGATTATCTGTAAGTTTCAAACCCAGTACAGTTTCAGAGAACGTTCACGCCTGGCCCGTGTATTCAGACCAAACAAACTAGTTTCCTATCCTAGCTTCAGCAACGTGATTTATGAATCGCGTATGAATGGATTTCATTAGAAGATGTCACCGTATTAGGTTTCAATTGGCCGCCGCTACCTTGCTAATTCAACAGGTGCTTCAGCATCTGTTCGGGTGTTTAAAGTGACGTTATTTACTGCGCGGTGATAAAGTTCAACATCGAATTTCTCAAGGCTAGCGTAGGATGCGTACGCGTTCCTTGACATTCACCGATACAGAATAGTTGTTATAAGGTTGTATTTGTAGATGTATGAAGTGGGATTCGCTCGCCTTTTCGCAGAGGCAAAGATTTAAATTGCCAATTAAACTCTAGTCACCGTAACTGGCGTAACATCGTAAAATGATAATATATCACCGCAAGAGCGCACCCCGAGAATCCGAAACTATATACATCCAAACGGCATGACCTAAAAATTTAGGTTGGGCCGTTCAAGACCTGAATGAACGTCCTTACCAATGTCGTTCAGCAAAGGGGTCCCGGTGACGTCATATTTGGTGATACGATTGTAATTTTCATTTTAATATAATTTGGAAAAAGCTGGAAATTTTAGCAGGGTTTGTAGCTAGGATTGTGAAGACATACTGTAATTGGATAATAATTATGTCGACGTACATCGTACAGTAGTATACCCAACTTCAGTATAACTGTAGCAGAGAATGATACGTCACAATCAATCCTGATGTGATTATTATTAATTCCAGTTGCCTGTTCCAATGTTTGCGAGTACATCTCTCGTTGTGATGCATATACGTCCAATATCGCGTAAGTAGGTGATGCATTTGCTGTGTGTAAATAAGCCCGGTCTCGAGAAATTCACAAAATAGTAATAATGCGAAGAAATCAACTCGTCAATCGTCAATAGGAATTTGCACCACACGTATATTCCGACAGAGAGGATCGATACTGACATCTACCGGCGAGTGATTTCTGCTGTAAATATACTATTGGAGATACAGGACATCAATATACAATTATACATACAATCAAATAATTTCTTGCCGGCGACCTCATACTACTGACAAGATTGTTTATCCAATGTTTTTTTTTAATTCTCTACCATTTTCTAGCGATTACCCCTGACCGGTGTCAGTGGAATATATTCGGGCTCATTTCAATGTGAATATATTATTCAATTGACGAGAATAGAATATTTACGGAAATGTATGTGTTATTTTGATGAAAAGATATCATGAAATAAATATTTTTAGATATATCATACCGCAAAGGTTTCCTCACACGCATTTACCTACAGCTTTCGCGATTTATGAGGTCTGCGTCAGAGATTTTCTGTTTGTTGGGGGTGTGAAGTAAACTTGTGTCGACGTAAACATATTTCTTTGTGTCCATCAACTCTAAGACGCTGGCATTCATTTTAATGTGAAGTGTAGGGCGAGTTGTATGATGTTATATGAGCCAAGTGTGTGGATAATGGATAAACTTCAAAAACATCAACGGAATCCAAGAAAGATTATTTTAAATCCGGCACATTTGATTAGCGAGGGGGATTTCGATAAATCCATCAACACTATGAGATCATTGATGCTTTGCCGTGAACGAATGCCATGCGCGATCTCAAAGAAATTCAAGCTTCGGATCTACGCTTCCTGGAGTGACCTGAAGATGGAGAAACTCTCATGTAAAGAACACTATCGATGCCCTGCAAGTAATTCCGGCTTCTCGATCGGTAGGTCGTGGGTTCGATCCCCGGCCGGGTCATACCAAAGACTCGAAAATTGGCATCCGCAGCTATCCTGCTAGGCGCTCAGCAATCACGGATGGCATGGAGGAGAAACAAATTGGGGGCGCAGACTAGATGACCTCACGGCCGTATCGCAACTCCGTCGTCAAAGCATCTCGATGGTGCAGGCGAAAAAGAATATCATATCTCTCTCTCTCTCCCTGCAAGTAATAGCTCCTTGAATAGACGTAGAAAAATATCGAACTTTGTCTGTATATCCGGTATCTGCAGTTTGGTCGCAAAACCCTGTATGGAAGCCCTCATTCCTTTCAACACATCAAGATGGGGCATTTAAAATGAACTGGGAGAAGAGATGTGATTTCAACACGAATAGAGTAGCGAAGCAAAACGCTTCTGACAGTGAACCATTTATTTTAACGTCACTCGTTGATTTGCTATTGGCGTGCAATTGCATGAGCGTATAGACCAGTGGTTACCAAAGTATGTGGCGCTTGGGGTGTATATTTGGGATCGTTCAACGTACGACGTACCGTATCCGCATGTAGTATTTGCTCAACTTCTTCGCGCGACCTTCGTCCGTTGTCGTATTAACTACCGTATCAGATATATGATATGCACGGAAACGTAGTTACTACAATATTTATCGGTCATATAAAATGTGTCCGTCCGTATTACGAAAGTCGGTTTGATGTAATAGTAAGATTTGCGTGATATTTGGTTCCTCTGGAAAGTTGTAACTTGCGGGGATAACTTAAGAGGGCAGAGGTTAAACCACCGATATCCCAGTCCAAGTAGCTTGCCATCAGTTACTGCCTTAGCAGATAAAATGCGGTGTACTGGATTACAAAACTATAGAAAACGCTACGCGGGCGCACATTGATGTTCGGAGCTTTTTTTGTAAAACAATCACCAATTCCAAAGATTCAGGGATCAGCAAGCTTGTAAATTTGCTACAGGGAGTTTGTGACTAGAAATCGGGTGGAAAATTTGAAACCATTGTTATATGCGTAGCGTAGAGTCAAAAAGTACCGTGCATTAAGAATAACACGAAGAAAAACTTTCAGTGAAAACGACTTGACTCAATCAATAATTTTTGAAATGAATCGAGTTTCATAGACTGTGCAGCGTACAACTTCCGCCTGCACCTTCCCTTTATATATTTATATATATACCAGTAAAAACGTAGCACATTAAAATTAGAAATGCATATCTTTCGATGTGTGGGGCTTGGATCAGGTGTTGTAGTACAATTTTTGGGTCGCGCTCTAAAAAGTTTGAAAACAACTACAGCCTTAGACGAAGATAGTTTGGACGATGTTTGTTTTTATAGTGAAATGAAGTGACTGTAACATATTTGTTATAGGCGTGAATTGATAGTGCATTGGACGAGTATATATGGACTAAGTTGGTTTTCGTAATAAAGTGAAGTCATTAGCCAATCTAGAACGGATATAGTTCATAACGGTTTGAGAATATCACATTTGCCACACTACGTTTCTCTGTATTTCTGCGAACCGGTATACGGAGGATGAGCATGATTTCAGTGACGCGTAATGCGATAAAGTTTCAAAATGATACTTGATTAATTTCAATTCAGTGTCAGTATCAGTGACTGTTTATAATTATTAATTTCGTCGTTTCAAAACACCACAAGATTACGATACAATAAAAATATAGAAGTTGTCGAAACGACTTGGCGCAGTCTTTGAAATCAGTCACTCACCTGCGCCTAGCTATAGGCGATATAAATAAGAAATATTCACACTGGATGGAAAGAAATGATAGATGACATAAGACGACTCGTGATGAAAATGAATGTCGACAGACGAGGTGGATACTGGATATGTCAAATCTAGGTCTGGTGATCTTGAGGTCTGAATAGTATCTATTGAATTCAATTATCGAGCTCATAGTTCAGTTATAGAATCAAGGTGTGACTGATACTTTGATGTATCATATTAATGTTTTACATACAAAAAATAAATTTACTTTCTCCATTAATCTTTCCATTTGTGTTTTGCTGTTTTTGAGTGGTTCAAGTGCTTCTGACACCAAGCACTCAGTAATCGCTTTATACAAAATCGATTTACTAGATTTGCGACCAAGCATTATAGGGAGGCTTATGTATCTCGTAAGCACCAACCGCGAACGTTGTTCAATATTTGCTGTTGCAGACGACTGTATTATGATGATATTTACATGATCCTTGGTATTACCGCTGTAACTCGGTGTCATATAAGTGTCACTGTTGCGCGAGTTGAGTCTCTGCCTCTATTATTCTCTTTTTGGGTGAACGGAGAACAAATACAATTAAGGATCTCGTTGCCGTAATCGAGCTTTCACGAATGATTGGGATTGAATGCCGTGACACAAATTTGTGCGGACAAATACGTTCGACCTCTACGCGCCATCTGGGGTTGAAATGAAAGTCTATCTCGTTGCCGTAATCGAGCTTTCACGAATGATTGGGATTGAATGCCGTGACACAAATTTGTGCGGACAAATACGTTCGACCTCTACGCGCCATCTGAAAGTACTTTCATTTCAACCAGATGGCGCGTAGAGGTCGAACGTATTTGTCCGCACAAATTTGTGTCACGGCATTCAATCCCAATCATTCGTGAAAGCTCGATTACGGCAACGAGATAGACTTTCATTTCAACCCCAGATGGCGCGTAGAGGTCGAACGTATTTGTCCGCACAAATTTGTGTCACGGCATTCAATCCCAATCATTCGTGAAAGCTCGATTACGGCAACGAGATCCTTAATTGTATTTGTTCTCCGTTCACCCAAAAAGAGAATAATAGAGGCAGAGACTCAACTCGCGCAACAGTGACACTTATATGACACCGAGTTACAGCGGTAATACCAAGGATCATGTAAATATCATCATAATACAGTCGTCTGCAACAGCAAATATTGAACAACGTTCGCGGTTGGTGCTTACGAGATACATAAGCCTCCCTATAATGCTTGGTCGCAAATCTAGTAAATCGATTTTGTATAAAGCGATTACTGAGTGCTTGGTGTCAGAAGCACTTGAACCACTCAAAAACAGCAAAACACAAATGGAAAGATTAATGGAGAAAGTAAATTTATTTTTTGTATGTAAAACATTAATATGATACATCAAAGTATCAGTCACACCTTGATTCTATAACTGAACTATGAGCTCGATAATTGAATTCAATAGATACTATTCAGACCTCAAGATCACCAGACCTAGATTTGACATATCCAGTATCCACCTCGTCTGTCGACATTCATTTTCATCACGAGTCGTCTTATGTCATCTATCATTTCTTTCCATCCAGTGTGAATATTTCTTATTTATATCGCCTATAGCTAGGCGCAGGTGAGTGACTGATTTCAAAGACTGCGCCAAGTCGTTTCGACAACTTCTATATTTTTATTGTATCGTAATCTTGTGGTGTTTTGAAACGACGAAATTAATAATTATAAACAGTCACTGATACTGACACTGAATTGAAATAAATCAAGTATCATTTTGAAACTTTATCGCATTACGCGTCACTGAAATCATGCTCAATCATGACTCACGAGACGTGATCCTGGTCAAATTCGGGTTATGCGTTTTAGCTGTCTACTCCGAACAAACCTATGAATTCCCAATGGCATCACCACGGAAATTGCGAGGGAACCGATTGAAGTATCAAGCCACCGCTCCCATGCCTATTTCCTAACGTATCCCAAATACATGAGAATTGACGTACAATGACGAAATACATTTCATTGGAAAAACAGCGGACTAACTGTTTTAATCAACACGCTTACGTTCATGACTTGATCCGTGCTTTGTCTTGAAGCGCTTCCAAAGTACCCAAGTGATCACGGCAGCCCCGATTCCGACTAGTAAATCACGAGGGAACCGTAATCCTTCCAACATTTTGAAAAGTTAACTTTACAATGTATACACGCTCTTCCGCGTTAGCTGTCGAGTTACAACAGTGTCCAGATCCGCTTTAGCTAAGAATCACCTACTAACTGCCTTGAGCGAGAACACTCGATGCTTGCTGAGTGATATCCGTTTCTCTCGTTCGAGGCATTGCGCAAGTCAGCTGATTTCGATTGTTTTGACGGCTAAGGTCGGTGACTGTACAAAGAAATGACAGGAGGGCAGCATATCAACACCCAAAGCTCAACTAAATATCGCAAAATGTGCGGGAATGGCAGCTAGGAATCGTAGCGGTCTGATAAGAGATCGATTGATTAGATATATTCGAAGTCCTGTTACTGATTTGAGCAATAAAACTTCAAGCCCTCTAAATTGGTTTCGTAAATGGTACCATAATCGAATGAGTCCTATAATTCGCTTACGATGCAAAATCCCTTAGAAAGACGCACGGCGGGGCCTACGATACTTAAGTATCGTAGGCCCCGCGCACGGTGTTAGAGATTAGGTGTTAGGTGTTATTAGAGATTTCAGGTAGGTCCCAATCTTAATCCGGTTTCGGAAAAATGGCGATTCGCAATCTCACTGAAACTAAGAAATTTTCAAATCCTAAAGTGCTACAATAGAAGTTCGCTTGGAATCGAAAGCTCGTTAGGAATGCTTATCAACAAGTTCTTGGGCATTTTCTCATTGTCCAGCGTAGGGTTGCATTTAAAACAATTGGTGTTTTAAAACACTTTGTTTAAAACATGTCTTAAACAGTGTTTTTAAAAAGTGCATTTAAAAAAATTGTCTTTTTTTTCAAACCTTGTATAAAGATGCCATAATTGTGTAAATACTTTCGAAAAACATGTAGTATAAGCCTACGGACGATTTGCACCCATTATAGTCGACGTATCGTATACGATGCTAACAGAGGTGGTCAAAGTAGGCCTACTCAAGTAGAAGTAGAAGAAGTCACGGAAAAATCTACTCAAGTACGAGTAGAAGTACTTATTTCATAAGAAATCTAAAACTACTTGAAGTAGAAGTAGAATTGACTGACTTTAAATCTAATATAGTAAGTGAGTAGTTTTGAAAACAATCGTAATTCGTTCGCATGGACTGTCAAAAGCTGCAAATTGAGCTATGAGGAAGGTGTAGAGAGCTTGATTCATATTGATGCATCCCAGGAGGTGTTAATTTTTGACGGAATAAGCAGTCTTCCATATCATGGGATGTAAATGATGGTGTAGATATGGAATGCAATAGTAATTATTTGTTTACTCAAACACCCCGTTTTAGAGAATATCATGGCAAGGCCCCATATTATAAGGCAATACTGACAAGTTGCGTCGGATACGGCTGTAACATTTTGCGCGATTAGTAAACGTTAATGAAAAATATGGCAGATCGTAAAAGTGCCATATAGATATAGCGTATAGCTTTATTTTCGGAAAATATAAGGCATAGGTAGACTTGCTTTTATATTTCAACATGAATGTTTTGCATACAAAAGAACTGAAACTATGATTTGAACTCAACGTATAATACTCGTAATTTTAGAAAAAAAAATACAAAAAAGCGGAAAGTATATTTCATGCCTTTCATGTTCATGTCGTTCCACAGTTATAGCAAGTAGATATAGATCAGTGATTCCCAAGCGCGGCCCCCAAAATATATTAAGATATCGATTTATGACAAAAAATAAAATTTATATTTATAAAATACTCTTGCTTGGCTTGGCCTCTGTAGTTTTTAATTATAGAATTGCAGAAAAGTTGTGAGTATAGACTGCTAACGTTACGTCACTGCTGTTTCAATGCAATGTGCACTAACTTTCCAGTTGAACAAGCAGTAGCTATAGATATAAATAGGTATTGATGACTTTCAAAACCGGAGGAAAATCCTGAAAAAATGGTAAATTTTTCCCACTTCGTGGTCGCTTGACTAAAACAGAAAAAGAGGCTCAACTCCCGGAAAATACAGTTTTTCTTTCAGATTAACAGGCGGTTGACTGAAAAAAAAGGTAAACTTTCCGGTCCAGCCCCCAAAATAGCCGCCGTAGCGTTCCTAGTGCTGACTTAATGTATATCAGTCGAATTTGGCCCTATATGTAACCAAAATCCCCAAAAAAGAAGACAAAATCTCAAAAAAGAAGACATTTGGGCGTCCTCCGAGGACACTTTAAAAAAAATCAAAAAAGAGGACAAATCATCTTAAAAGAGGACGCATGTTAACCCTATGATGACTAGATGTGCAACACGTGACTCACGGTTGAATACGCCGAGATGCTTACTGCTTAGCCGGCTAAAAGCAGCACAATTGGTATAGTCCTATAGTCAGGGCCGTAACTGCCGCACCCCAAACCCCCCAATTGAGGGGGGCGATTTCGAAAGGGGCTCAAAATTATTTCGTGAATTAGCATAAATTATAGAGTATTTTTTGACAATTTATGCAACTTTTTCAAAAAAAATTTGCGCTGTGCGCGATTTCAATTCGTCACATATCTTGATTATTGGGAACTCTTCCCCAAGAAAAAATACGCAAGATTTATAGAAATGGGCATATCAGCGTTGGCCATGACCGCACCACAAGTCACCAAGACATATAAAGTTTTAGGCCATGTACCAGGTAACTCCAAGAAGTCTATCAACGATCGGCAGCGAGAAAGCCTTGGCCGTGAAGGACTGCTTTTATCCTGACCAAAAACTTCGAAATACCAAAAACCGCGTTATATATACAAAATACAGATAGGATTAATTGTCCATATAGGCACCTAAATGACTGGCGCCGAATGTTCTTGTCTTGGCAATCTAAACCTCACAAGACAAATACCATCCCGCAGGAAAGAAAATTATATGCCAGTGAAGAAATACCAATCTGAAATCGTGTGATCTTTCAGTTTAGTAGGTTTGGGCAATTCTACATTTTTTGATAAAGCAGACAGGAGGTCACAAAATAACATCATGTAACGAAGTCATACCTAGGGTTCCGCCCACCCGAAGATGTTTAATTTTACGGGTATGCAGTTTCAAAGACACCTCTCATTCAGCTCTACCGGTAAATCTGATTAAGTGGGCGAAGAGGACAACCATGCAATTCCCGATCTTATTCAACCATTTTATCATGAATTATCGAAATATTCGCGCGTCGCGCTGTCTCACTAAACAGTAGGCTACAATTTTAATTTCGTGGCAAAAGCGAACAACGTGATGCGGGGTCAGTTTATCACCCTATGGGAGCCCGGGGTTCTGACGAAGTGCTGTTACGTTCCTGCCAACGGGTATACCACAAGAGATGTTTAATTACTATTGAGGGGGCCTATACCTTTTCAAACACACCTCACTCAGCTCTACCGGTAAATCAGATTGCGTGAACAGAGACAGGATGAAATTTGATAGCAATATATGCAATTCCCGATCATATTGACCGATTCAGTCATGAAACTAAAGAAATTTCTCGCGCTTCGCGCGTTTAGGCGAGAAAAGCTGATTCATTCAACGGACATCCAATGCAGCAGATAAGTAGCGGTAAACAGTGTACAGTTTTGAGATCTCGCCTGGGCAATATAACTACTCCGAAATAGCCATGATGACTGTTTGGGTCCGTTTCATAGCCGTAGTATTCGTGCGGCCCCGACCGTACTCTGAAATTCTAAATTTGGCCCTCACACCGAAAAAGTTTGGGACCCACTGATATAGATCATTGATACGAAATGGGTCTTCTGATGATAGCGATGTAGCCTTGGTTAAATGTATTTTGGTCTGTTTATGACAGTAGTCGGAGGCCCTTTTCGTCGAAGAAGCCATATTTACCCTACATTTACAATCGTCAATGTCCATCCAATGTGACGTCACAATAAAAGATTCGCGACTTCCTGGCTAAAAAAAAAACAAACAATAAAACACATGTTTTAAAAAAGGACCCTGTTTTAAACAGGATTGTTTTAAATGCAACCCTATACTACGATCCCGTAAAAGTATATATGTTGTACAAGAGCCCGACCGGAATTCAAAAACCCCGAATCAAATACGCTAAATGACTCACTGTCGGGGAATAAAATGACAATTCACTTTTGTTTTAAATGCAGCCCCAGTTGTAATGTAGGTTTTGCAAAGGGTAACTCCATCCCAATGTTGGTGACGAGAAAAGAAAACATGAATGGAGAACCTTTTGAGTACGGCAGGTCACTTGAATTGCATACAATTTTATACAAGCCGTAAAACAGCGCAAAGCACAGGAGTGACGTTATACGGAGCGGGAAGAATACTCATGGGGATACCAGAATGACTCTTTTCTCGGTACGATGTTTGCTTTGCCCAAGTTGAACAGTGAACACGCTGCTAATTAATTAAATTTCAATTCGATTCACTATTAACAATTTCGTCTTGTCAATACACTACACGACTGCGATACAATGAAAAGATAGGAAGGCGTCGAAACGATTTGCAGTAGTCTATGAAATCAGCCACCCACCCGGGCCTAGGCGATGTAAAGATGAGGAAAGAGATAGGAAAATCCGTGAATATCTTTCAACTAACATCATAAAGCCACGGTAAAACAATTGTACACTGCGCTAAGCTAACCATCATGCACTGGTTTTGATTTGTTAATGTTTTATTCGCAACTCATTGCGGCAGGCACATTAATTTCGTTTCATCATCAGACTCTCGCGGTTTTCGTGCGACTGCGACCGTATCTTGTCCTTTTGCTGGAGATTCTTGGCTCGGCTCACTTTCATTCTGGGCTTTTCATACACCGCAAGCGCAGCGAGATAGCAATGAGGAGCACAGATAAACCTCCGACACATAGAAGTTTGTCCTATAGCCGGGATTCGAACCACCGCCATTGGTGTCGTGACGCATGTTGATGCTGTCTCCCATGCTTTTTTGCCTTTCCCTCTCTGAGTCTGTGCACAGTGCACTTACATAAGGAAAATACATACCAGCGTTATCAGTATCACAGTTGGAATACAGAACATGATATTCCCAGATGACATCCCTTTTAAGTCTTTTCATCGTGTGTGCTGTGCATGCCATGTATTTACATTTACATGCTCTAGTCTAGGCTAACGTGGGTGTCTGACTAAAAGACTATTCCAATTCGTTTCGACGCCCTCCTATTTTTTCAAAACATAGCAATATTGTAATGTTTTGATCTGTTTAAATTTTTAAGTAAATAATATGCCGGACTTCATTTGTGGGACATTATCTGGCTGGCTATCCGACAGTCATCGAGTGTCAACATTCAAGTCAAAATACAAACAATTTCTACTGAATAAATACAAGTTAATCTTCTAGTCTACCGGACCACGACCTGCCATATCGACCTCGCCTTCCGACACATGCCGCCTTTTTGTCACCTGTCCTCATATAATATCTTCTTTCATTTTTCATTCAGTGTGCGACTGTGCGTGCACGTGCAATCGTGCATGCCTCCTTTCTTACATCGTCTAGGCCAGGTGGGTGTCTGATTATGATGACTACTCCAAGTCGTTTCGACACCTTCCTGTCTTTTATTGTATCGCAGTCTTGTGGTGTCTTGAAATAATGAAAATTGTAGCAATAAATTGAATTGAATTGGTGAAGTTTTTTCATGAAAACCGACTTGGAGTGCCTGCGCAACGACTTCTAGCAGCAATTTCTTCGAGATAACTGTGCCGGTAGTAGTCGCTATTGGATTGTTTACGCTTGCATGCAGCTGCAATACAGGCGGCATGATCCCAACATTTTCTGCTAATCAAAACATGGCGCGGGTTTGATTTAGGTGAAGGGTCTTTGTTTCATTAAATCAGGTTTACGATGGATGACGCGGATAGCCATTGAATCCGGAAGGGAATACATGTGGAAATAACACCAATATGTCTGACAAGAAGCAAACTTCGTCTGCGCAAGTTCCGTTAGTTCAGCGACGGAAGAAAAGCTTTCAGGGACATAAATATCGCCGAAGGTCAAAGCCGATAACTGAACAGGTGGGATGAAATGGTATTATAATGAGTGATTTAACGCAATTTCACTTATTGGGGGATGTTAACGTAGGAAATATAGTCCAGAAACATCGTATCCATGCAGGCATTTTGTATTTATAAACTTCGATAGCCTACTCGCTTTTTATACTTGTATAGTGTAGAAGTGTACAACTGTACATTGCCTCTTCTTTACCTCACCTAGGCCAGGTGGGTGTCTGTTTCCAAAGACTACGCCTAGTCATTTCGACACCTTCCTATCTTTTCATTGTATTGCAATCTTGTGGTGATTTGGAATGATAAAAGTATTAATAAAACTGATGGGTGTCTTATTTAAATTAAAAAGTTTACTCCAAGTCGTTTCGGCACCCTCCTATTTTTTCATTATATCGCAATCTTGTAGTGTATTGATTTCATAAAAATTTAATAAAATGATGCTGATGATACTGAACAATCTTTGTAATTTTAAGTTTTATTGAATTATCTAAAAGCCTGTGTGTAGGGCATGGTGAGTGATGAGTGTTCCTGGAATCCATGATATCAGTCCTGATATAGCTCACAAACTATGTAATTTGCTATTGCCAAGCAATCATGTAGGCCTACGATTCTACAGTATTCATTTAGGTCTGACTTGTATAGTGTAGCCAACCTGTGATATTTGCCTACTTTTCGACTCCTATCACAGGTTCAATCAGATTACCATTTCAGATAGTTAACCATTTCAGATAGTCACTTCCTTTCTTTACAATTCCAATTGTTATTATTAGTAGGCAGTTAGGCAACTGTTACTCCCTATTTCAACAACAACTGCCTATTATAGCAACAACGTTTTGGCTAGTGGATATAAATGACCTGTTACCAACTTCAACTAGTATGGCATGGCTACTTGGCTAGTTGTAGCAAGGCAACTGATTCTTCTGTCTTGAGAAAATGAGTGTGCACAGAGACGCTTTGAAGTGCAGAACTTCATGACACATTTGAATAATATATATATTCATATTTATTCCCGAAGCTTTCCGGCTGGCACTCATCAGGGGATACCGTCAGCAATAAGGCGAGCAAATAAATATGTTCAACAACAATCAATATCGCTATTTGTGACATTTGTATATAGTCTGTGTGAAGTCATAATTAGCGATACTGATTGTTGTTAAACATACCATAGTTATTTGAATGCTCGTATTATTGCTGACGGTATCCCCTGATGAGTGTCAGCCGGAAAGCTTCAGAAATAAATATGAATATATTATTCAAATATGAAAATGAGTGTGGCCAATTGATGGAAAGTTAGCTCTATAATACATAGATCTGATCAGAACAAATTATGCCGAATGGCTTTTAAAATCTGTCAAGCCTCGGCCCAATTTTTATGTTCTTTTCAAATTGTAGGCCTACCTGTCAATGATCTCAAGATAATTACATTGTTGGGATTGACTAGTCCCAAACAGAACATGTTTATTTGTACTAAACCAGTGTTTACCAATCTTTTTAGCCCACTGATCAAATTACCACAAACCTATTTACGAATTCAAGCTTTAGATAGCCTATGATAACATACCTGTACCCAATTGAACATTTATAACACCTCACATTATAAAGGCAGCAGCGGTTTCTTTATAGGTGTGCAACCGTGCATGTTCAAATCTGGAATTATGAGTGACAATGCCTCTCTAATATCATCCTCAGACTGAAGTTGTGATCCCTGTATAGTTAGCGGTAGTTCTAAACATAGTTATCATGCCAAATACAGCTTCATGGAAGTAGTCTAGGATAAGTCAAAACAGCAATTGCTGCTTGTATGCAGACAACATAAAATTGTGTAAGCTACCCCTTCAACTTTGTCGAAGAAATAAATTTACTTCTCTTGTATACATATCTGCCGACTTGAAAATTTTGTATCCACCGATCCATACCCACGACAGGTCAAAATCAAATTTTCTTCAGAGTGCTTGTGTAATATTTTCTATTACTATGGTAATCAGGAGAAATACTGATTAATGATGATATAGGTGACACTAAATACAATTGCCGGAGTTCCATTCATGATGATTTTTCTTCATTTTACCATTGGCAGATCCTGAGTTGTACCATAGGTAGGATGAATGCAGTTATGCAGTTGTCCGAGGTGTCCAGTTGTTGCTAATTTCGCACCACAAGATAGTGTGGTTTGTTACTACGTATAGGTTCCCTACAAACTCGACAGCCATCCTAATCTAAAATAAATGCAGCTAAACTGATATGCTGGTGTTTGATTACATAGCCGAATAAATCAACGAAGGGTATCAATATATATATATATATGTTAGCCAGCCTTAGCCTATGCCATCAAAAGTTGATGTAGGCCACTAATCCTGGATTAATTTAGGTCTGTGTCAGAGTCATCTTATGAGCCTTTGAATTACATCATATTCGTAAGATGGTTATACTTCCCAAGTTATTTAAATCACCATCATAGAGAAAATTGATCAGGGGGCTTCTCATACCAGGTGACAGTTTGGACACTGTTTGGGAAGCACTGCATTAACCCTGTGCTACGCATGTCAGCTTCCTTCTTATAAAGACAATTAAATGAAAAATTTTTTAATTTGCTGACATTGATCAACACAGCTGGCCGATAACTGCTAAAGTATTTATGACGGAATTTATGCAAAGCATGCAATAAACTGTTTTTGTCTTTTGCTGACTGAAAGAGCTGACTGAGATGAACATTCGACTTGGGGGGGGGGGGCATGTGGGTTTTTAGTTTTTTTCTAAATGAAAATAGAATTGGAGATCTATATACCTACACAGTTTATTCCAAATTAGATTAGAATTACTGAATTCCGAAAAACTTGGAAATTCAATCAATTTTAGTTTGTATCAAATCAGACTTATTTCATTTAAAGCTTCTGTCTGTTCAACGAGCATGGCTCGTTTTGCACTACCGACTAGGCTACAGTTCTCCTGTAGCATTTTCAGAAAAACCAAAAACTAGACTAGAATTGAAATGAAATCATAGAAAAATTTGACAAATTAAATTAGAATTAGATTCCCGACATTTCGTTCTAATTAGTCTAATTATGCAACTTGAATTATATTGTTGTCCAAGTCTGTGGTCAAGTGTCGTCTGCTGAATTTTATTTTTATTGTGTCACTTGCTCAAATGTTGTGCAGCCGACTCGGATACATGTTGTGTAAAGGAACAATTCGTGTTTACCAACTAGTATTGAGCTTTCATCAGAAAAACGAACTCAATCGATCGCGGGCCATGCAAATGACCTGGCAGGCTACCAGTTTGATTCCTTGGGATAATGGGCTTACGTCTTGGCAAGGGTAGAGGACATTCATTCATGAATATAAACTTGATGTAAACTGCCCTGAATAGCCACTATAGCGTCATAATCACAACACTCGTCGAAAATATCATTACATTAGCGTGGAAAAAGTGTTGACAGTTATCCTTGTGAGTTAAAGAAACAATGGACGGATATTGTGAGGACATGGAAAAAGTCTTTGTTATATCATTACCGCGTCTGAAAAAGTCTTTTGTCTCTAGTGATCACAAATGATTGGAATTCTTTTGCTCTTCCGCTGTTGTGTGATTGTTTATTGTTAATAGATTTGATTTGATCGTTTTGAGGGAACGGTTACTATATTACGTTGCACTGTATACAATTTTGATACATCTCCACCATTTTTAACAGTTATGTCGTCACATGTTCACTCAAAAAGATACCCAGAAATATCCCAATTATTCACCAATGGTAAAAGTAGATGTGTATGTCATAAAATCTTCAAGTACGTGTAGTCAGACCAAATTACTTCAAGTATAAGTAGAAAATGTATGGTTTGGACAATAGATGCATGAATAACGAATATTTATTCGTTCCATTTTTCAGTACAAAGCCGACTTGGGCCGAGTGCTGGGACTGACCGTGCGCAACAATTCGGCCTTCGACTGTAACGAGGCCACTGGTAACATCGCTTTTCCTGCCGGCTGCGTCATTGTCGTGTGCCAAGTGCGAAAGAACAAAGAATTCCATATCTGTAATGCCGGACACAAGAATATCACATGCCTACGATTTTCAATTGACGGACAATATATTGTGACCGGAGAGGTACGTCGGTGATATTTAGAGGTGTCTGCTTGCGGAAATGGACAAATAGGAAGTTTTCATCAGTCAGGAGAGCAATAGTCTGTACACTGAGCTTGGCCCGTTGCACGCTATACAGTTCTCCCTTAGCATTTTTATCTGTTGATTAGATTACAATTAAAATAAGAACATAAACTCATTTCACAAAGTAGATTAGCATTGTAGCATAGAAAAATTTCACGAATTAGGTAAGAATTAGATTACAGGTACTGACATTTTCCTCTAATTAGTCATGATTAGACAACCAAAATTTTATAGTCCAAGTCTGCTTGGGTTGCGCTACATTTGAGCATGTAACACAATGAAAAACAACGTTGAAGCATGCAACACTTGAGCAATTAGCACATGACTTGATAACGCGAAAACTACTCTGACCAAAGGTGGTTGGTAACGACCTACTTGTACTTTTTTTACTACTTCAAGTAGATTATAGTCTACTTCTACTTGACAGTATTAAGGCAAAACTAGGCCTACATGACTTCAACTAATTCGCTACTTCAACTTCTATTTGAATAAAAATTTAATGTTGCTTCTACTTCTACTTAAGCATCGACGGTGAATACTTTGATGATCTCTGGTAGTATGTGAATTCAGTTTTTGGCTGGGCACTGAAAATATCGCTTTACAGCTGTACCAGTAATAATAAAAAGACATGTCATATAGTTGTGTTTAAATCTGTATGTTTAAGGTTTGGATGTTTGTGTCTTGCGAACTAGAGCAAATACAAGTAATCTTATAGTAAACAAAATACACATAGTTTACAATGCTCGGTGTATTACGACATGTAGTAATATCACAAGTTATTTGCTTGATGGTGAAATTCCTCGATTTAATAACTATGTCACACTCACAGACACAGATGTTATTTGCACTTAGCAACAGATCATAACATGGAAACACATTCAAATTAATCCAAGAATGGCTGAATTTGAAGAATAGGCCTATAAGCGTCTGCAAAATGGTGATGGTAGCTATTATTGTAACTGTTGAAGGTTGTGTTTACAGACTTGTACAAACTTTTTTCAAAATTTGCGACGAGAACTACAACTATAACTACTCACATTTCATCAGTCGCAAGTAGAACTAGAATTAACAACCCTTGAAAAGCCGGAAATAACTAACTGAATCACAACTAACTAGATTCAATTCGAAAGCAACTTGTTCATTTTTGTTTTATCGCAATTGGATTAGTTTTCAACTTCAGTACAAGTTTAAAATTGGAGGCTTTGACCCGCAAAACCCACCCTTGGCTACGCCATGTTAGTAGTGGTGACTCTGAGCTAGCAATGGCAGCAAGAATATCACACATCAGAACACCGGCATCACGATTTACGTCAAACGATGACACATGTTTTCTAGTTCTTGGGACATTTCTTTTTTGTCCATCCCCATGCTTTTTCTGTTCTCATTCCTCAGCTTTTGGAAGATTGCTGGCACAGTCCTTACTGAAACAGAAGAATTTAATTGATTCCACTTGAGAGGGCTGATTTATCGGTTTTTGAGTACCAATTGTAGGCAATGGGTTGGTCCAGTGTTTGTTAAGAATGTTAATACAAACTTTTCAGCGTGTGATAATATGGAGTAGCCTACGATAAGGCATCTTCCCCTATTAATCATTAGTAAGATTCTGCACTCCATGTTATCATGGTGATCGCAGTTCACAGTGATGTGATTTGACCCTCAAGGTTGCCGTGGTTACGGGGCTTTTGGGGATGCGGTCCATCAGATTCAGCCACACTTCCTTCATTCTGTTTTCAAGGGGCCTGCGCGTTGCAGACGTTTTTCAACATTGTCATCATTTTTCAGGGGTGGTCAAGGTAGTTGAAGTTGCTACTCGAGTAGAAGTAGCACCTGGAACGTCTAAATTTCTGCTCAATCTCAAGCGGAAGTAATGATTCCCCAGACATGTCACAACTAGTAGTGAAAGCAGAAAGTGGAAGGTTTGAAAAGTATTCCAGAAAGTAGGCCTAGTAGAAAAAGTAGATTTGGTCGAGGGGTCGCAAACTTTTACCAGTTACTCGGAAATGGGTGCTTCCGAAACTGAACCATTTATCTGTACAACTAATGCAAAATTACGGATGACCCTACAAACAGGGGCAATTTTGACAATATATTCTGTTATGTTACCATAATACAGGAGCTATTCACTCGGTTCTTATGACAATCTCACTCATAAAAGTGATTCCAACTCTTTATATTGTAAAAAGTGAGGCGTTTTGCTCAACTGTTGAAATAGTCTGAAAACGACCACTTGAGTAGGTAAGCAAGTTTGCAAAACCGATTGAGTTCTACATACACTCACAAGTATTTCATTACTGGCCTCTGACCACTGACTAGTGACCAACTCTGATAATGGGGCAGTGCAGAAATGTCAGAGGTCAGAGCAAATGCGTAGGTGTAATGCGGGGGCGGGCCGGATATTGAAAACGAATTACTTGGCGGGCCAGATTCAAGGATTATACAAGGATTAATCGTATTTAATGTACTTTAAGTTTGAAGCATAGAGACCGAAATAGTATTCAATGAATATATTAACCTAATGTACCGGTAATAGACGTCAATGAGACATCTGTGGTCGATCAAAGTTGTTTACATGCTCTTTGAACTCTGGCTGCATAACGGACACACAGAAAACAAAGAATTAAAGAATAACTAACAATCACTATTATATGTGTCCGAAAAAAGAAAGAATAACCTACAGTCACAAAATCACGTCGCGGGCCGTATGTTGCACGTCCCTGGTCTAATGCATACACGAGTCACAACCGACAGAATTGACCGACTTCAAAAAAGTCATGGTTTTCAGTCCATTTCCTATGCCTTATACCTTGAAAATATATTCTGACTACTTTTTTCTGTCACTCATCCCTTGCATCTGTGTGCATGTGGAGCTGGAAGAATGTCGGCTGAAAATGGGGGATTCTGCTAAATTTTGCCGGCTGCGATTTCACTTAACCTGACAAAATGCCATTCATGTCAGGGTTTAAGCGGCTTTTGTGGTCTGGGGTGATGCAAAACCTCACTGTAGATATTTTCCCGAGTTCGGGCACCATTTCATATGGCATACAGCCTTGGAAATCATCAAACGTACCTAAAACTGAGCATCATTTTGCACGATTCACCATGTAAAAGAATGCAACTGTAAATGCACCATCCAATCGCACAGCGACATTGTAAATATCTTATTATTCAATGAAACGCAAGAACATAACAGGGAAATGGATAGCGAAGCGGGACAACATAACAAAGAAATGGATTCATTTGATGGAAATGCAACACCAATCAGGTGGATGAATGGGTTGATTTTTCCAAATTTTGTAATATTTGCCGGAGATCTTCCACTGCTTGTAAGAGACTGGCTTGTGTTTTCTGTCGTCAGGTATGTACATAGCGCATACTGCGGTCGAGTCTTCTAGTTTGAAAATGGCATAGGTATCCGCATTTAATGAGTGCTCGGAAGTTCATGAATAATGGTCAAGTACTTAAGGATCCAGCAGATTAAATACCGACCACGCTATGTACATACCAGACGACAGAAGACAGCAAGCCTGTCTCTTACAATCCGTGGAAGATTTACGGCAAAGATTTCACGACTTTTTGAAAGTCAATCGGTTCTGAACAACCCTAGTGGACATGCCTCCTTTCCGTTTGTGTGTGTAACATTGTGATTTGTTTCAGAGCGGTCATCTACCGTGCATTCGTGTATTCTCCACCACGGAAAGATGCCAGCTTGCGTCGTTCGACGCTCACAAGTTTGGGATATCATGTGTTGCATTCTCTCCCAATTCGCAGTACGTGGTTTCTGTCGGGTTTCAACACGACAACGTTATCAACGTGTGGAATTGGAGGGTGGGTTGTTATGATTTTAGTTACTCTTCTGTTTGCTAGAGTCCTAGATTTCTCTTTTGATAGGTCAAAAATAGTTTCCGATGTAAGCTGGCATGAGCCGTGGCACTTGTAGATGTCCTGGTTTTGTATGTGTTTACAAGATTGCCTGCAATTACACAATGCGTACTCCTTATCTCATTGTATCATCATATTATATCGATAAACTTTTATCTTTCCCAATGGATTTGACACTTGAATTGATGGGTAGCCTATAGAGCTCAATCTTATGACGAAAAGCAAAATTGATTATACTGCAATGTTATATATTGCGGTTTTATGCAAGCCTAACGGAACAACCGTTTATCTATACTTGAGTACGTCACGAATGTCCAAACCTTTTTCCTGGCGGTCCCCGTTGCACCTTTCATATCCTGTTACGGTCCACACCTTTACTCAAATTATTGAAATTTCTGTTAGTAAATTTCCACCAGTCGTTTTATTACCAAGAAGAATCAAACTACCTAATATTAGGGTTACCATAAGTCCTCCTTAAGGAGGATTTGTCCTCCTTCTTCGGGTTCTTGAAAATGTCCTCCAAGAATGCCTAAATGTCATCCTTTTTTACATTTTGTCCTCTTTTTTGAGAAGTTTGATTAAATATAGGGCAGAGAGACAGTAAATCAGCACTGAAGTAACACTCCGACGGCAATTTCGGGAGCTGAGCGAGAAAGTTGACCTTTTCTTAGTCAACCAACCACGAAGTGGGAAAAATTTACCATTTTGTCAAGATTTTCCTCCGGTATTCCAAGTTTGAAAATTTTGAAATAGTGTTTTCCTTTTCCGATTCCAAAATATGTTAACCCTACCTAATATTGGACAATATTAACTTGCACACTTCCAATTGCATAGCATAGCACGTATCGACGTTACGACGTATGTGATGAATTGTCTTGCAAATGCAACTACTGCATGACTTTACACCTACGGTATAGAAATTTTAGGCTGTCACTCGTGACTGGTAATCGTCAGCAACTAATAGAGAATTGGAAAGAACATTGTGTAGCCTATCAACAATCGTAGCGCCTAAGCTCAATGTACTCTTTTTAGATGGTACACCAACTCTTTCTGATGGTAAAAACTAGGTTAGCGTATTTTGATAAAAGTCAAGGCGCACAAATGACAGTGTGAACAGCCTTTCCCAATCTGAAATTTACGATAGAGGAAACATTTGGCACCCTTGGGATTACTCCAATGATCCTAGACACCATCTCTGACTCGTTGCTCGTCCCAAATTTGCCAACCACCCATTTCAAAAGAATTTGTGGGCCTATGAAACGTGCCATTCACGGTGTACGGCTTCTCGATGTACGGCCCTGTAATGGAAGTTTCGGCGGAAAACGCATGTGTTCCTTGGAATAATCTCATGTGCCGTTCTTTTCAGAAAAATGCCTTGGCAGCATCGAACAAAGTCTCTGTGAAAGTGAAGGCGGTCGCGTTTTCGGAGAACAGCCGTACTTTCGTCACGGTCGGGAATCGTCACGTCAAGTTTTGGTATATCGAAGAATCAAAAGTGCCAGATGTAAGTACAGACTTGTACAAGCTACTTACTTTTCAAAATGCGCAACTAAAACTAGAACTACTGTACTCACTTTTCAAAATCCATGACTGGACCTAGAATTAACGACCTTTGAAAACATGCAACTAACTGACTCAATTCAATTCTGAAGCAGCTCATAATTGATACGATACCGTAATAGAATCTTAAAAGTACTTTTTGGAGGTGCAGAACTTCAATATACAATTGAATAGTGTATTGATATTGAAATCTGTCCGAATATTTTCGGCTGACACTCGTCAGGGGTAATCGTCGGCAACTAGTAGAGAATTGGAAAGAACATTGTATATCAACAATCGTATCACGAAATATGACGTCACCAGCATGACATGAGATCTCAAATAAGAGAGCGTTCAAGGTACTATTTCAAGATGGTACACGAACTCCTTTTGTAGACAAAGCTTAGGCTGATGTATTTTGACAAAGGTCGACTCCAAGGCACACAGATGAAAGTGTGAGAGGCCCCTTCAAGTCATCCGTGTGCCTTGGAGTCGACCTTTATCAAAATACAAAAGGAGTTTGTGGGCGCATTTATAATTAGTTATTAATTAGTTATGAATAATATAATTTGTTATTATAAATGTGTCCACCGTAAATATTATTTTATTCAAATCCAAATTTTTCGACGGCAATATCTCGGCTTCCGCTGGCTGGAATTGAACCAAATTTGGTGTGTAGGCTTAAATTAGGTACCCTAACAATTTTATCAAGTAGCCAGTATCATTTGAGAAAAAAAGTCATTTTTAAACACTCCTATTGTACAAGTCTGCTCGGAACGTTGTGAACCCTGCGTTTGAGTGTCGCGTGCTGCATCGTTGCTTGCTCAACTGTCGTTTTTATTGTATCGTATGCTCCAATGTCAGGCAACCCTTGCAACACAATGGGATCAGACTTCGTTTTCGTTTCAATTTGTTTAAACTCTTTGAATTTTTTTATTCAGACAGAAACTGTTCCGTTGAAAGGGCGTTCCGGCATCCTGGGATCGATTCGACATCAATTATTCTGCGACGTTGCATGCGGTATTGGCGGTGACAGCGCTTCCACTTATGCTCTTTCTCGATCGGGGATGCTCTGTCAGTTTGACGAGGCCAGGAACTTGATCAACTCTGTGCAATTAGAGGTACCGGTCAGGCTTTGGCAATTATGTAATTCTAGTTAGAGTTAGAGCTAGAGTAATAGTGAAATGCGGGTTATCTAATTCTAATCTAATTTGTAAAATATTTTTTGCTTCAATTCTTATTCTAATCTCATTATCTCATTTCTGGTCTAATCAAATTTCCTGAAAATGCTACGGCCAAGCTCGCTGCATAGACATTTATCATTCTCATGCTTATGAATATTAATTCTGAATTGATATGAAATGAACTTGATTCAATGTCCAAGTGTCTATGAATTCAGTATTTCTAATCTAATTTGGAAAGAAACTGTGTAGTTCTAATTATAGCTCTCATCTAATTTGGAGAAAACTGTGTAGTTCTGATTCTAATTGAATTTGGAAAAGCTGAACATTTTCTAGCTGTCCAACTCTGGTACCAGCACCGCAAATGTATATATTTTCATATTTGGTAAGGAATGTAGTACTTGTACTTTTTTGAAGTAGTTACGTAGGCCACCACTCGCACTATTTACTCATGTTATGAGACAAGGCGAAGCTACTTCATACACTTTCGATTTTGTTTTGTGTAAAGTAGTTTGTTAGGTAGCGTATGTTTGTGTCACCTTTGCAAGCAACCTCAATCATTTTCTCGAAGTAGGCCTATGTGACTCCTCGGCCAAATCCACTTTTTCAGACTACTGTTACTTGAGTACTTTCCAGACCTTTTCATTTCTTGTTCCGCTCGAAGCAAGTTTGACAAGTCTTGAAAATCGCTACTTCCGCTTGTGCTCGAGTAGTAATTTACGTCGTTACTTGTACTTTTACTTGAGTACTTTGACTACCCATTCCATCACGACATTTTAGACTAATTGGACAGTTTTTAGTGATATGTATTTTGAAAAGCAGAAGTAGTTTCTGGGTAAGTTTTTATCACTTTTACGAGTGGAATTTCTACTCGGGTACCAACACTGACTACTTTGATGACCTCTGAAATCTTTGCCAAACTTGTACAATATTATTTTTCTGTTTTAGACTGCCGCTGCCTACTGCATATCGGTGGTGAACGGACATATCGTGTGTGGTTGTGGCGAGGGAAAGATCTTGATTTATAACCCGTCCGATTTCTGCCCAATCGCTTCCTTCCTATCTTCAGACGGAGAATCGGGGTAAGATATGGGGGCGGGTGGCAGATGATTTTTCGATTGCTGAACTGATACTCTTGTTGCAACTGAGAAAAAATATATCAAGAGAGTTCTAGTTTCGATACTATTCTCCACTGTGGAAATCAGTAAACCTCGATTGGCCGTTTCTCAGCATACGAAACGTGTAGTGCGTGTGTGGCTTTGTACAACATGTTTCTTGTGTTGCTATATGACCAATCGAGGTTTACATCCTTCCACTGTGGGAAATATTTTGATTTTTTTTTCATGTATTTTCAATTTCCAGACTCAACGACACAATAGCCATCAGCATGGACAGCAACAACATGTGGATTCACTGCGTTCATGCCGACCACACACTTAAAGTTTGGGATCTCATCGATTACAATTGCCCGGAACTGCATTCCTCGCACAGCTATCACAGTGAATGCATATGGGATCTCAAGGTAGGAACGTTGATTTTATCTACAGTATAGAGCAGGGATGGGCAATGGGCAATGTTTTCGGCGTCTGAGTATTGCTACGTTGATATCAAGCATAGTATAAAACGGGTTTCAGTACTTGCTATACCTATATTACCCCATTAACAAATTATACAGCAGTAGCCAACATCCCAATCGCACGGATTTGGTTTTTATGATACAATAAACATATGAAATCAAGATTGACCCCGTACATCAGACAACGTAATCAATCAATTTCATTGGTTGGTTGAATAAGCATCATTCGCTCACTACCTACATGTAGGTTATTTCGCTCTTGATGTCGTGTGGTTACGAGTCAAGCTCATAGCAGAGAGTCACTAAATATTCACAAACGGAAAGCTGGATATTTCAAGCAAACTTTCGTAAGAAAGCAAGTAAAATTTTGAGATTGTCAAGGTGCATGCCCTTTTAGTGTTGATTATTTATGCTGTCAGCGCCATGCATAGAGTGGCCCGCAGTTGAAATGCAATAAATTTCAACCAAAGATGTAATAATGAAGTGAAAATTGTAATATATGAAAAAGGTTCATAGTGCAGAACCTACCAAGGTTCGTTTATGAAAGTGAACCTCTAAATTTCCGAGGTTCACACACAGAACCATCCCTGCTATGTAGCCTACGGCCCCACTCCAGGACATAGTAGTGACGAACTAGCTTCTCCGTTGAACTCTGGACAAATTTACTTTTTCATATCGTCTTACTATCCGCATCGAAATCGCTAGTGGCCATTTAATGTATAGATACCGGGAGTGTTTATGGTCGTGCGATGCGCGAAAATTTTTTTCAGATTCGCAAACAAATTTCGTCACTAATATCAGTAGTTTGACATAGTACTATCAAATATTTATCCCTTCTCAGCCCATGTGATCAGATTCACCGGTCGAGTTGATGGAGGGGGTGTTTTCAAACATGTAGGGCAGCTTATGGATGAGTATGTGTATTTGGGTGGGCCAATCGTTATTAGTCACTTGGTTGCATGCTGTTATATCTTGACCTCCATCAGGATTGTCGGTATAGTGCAAAGATATTGGAATCTCCCAAACGAATACCGGAAACAAATTTCTTTCGTGAGGAGCACACGATTATAAGTTGGTATTTCTATATGGGGCGCATCATTTTCTCCGACGTTAGATTACAGTCATTTTGCAGTAATTAGTTAAATTAGACAACTAGAATTATTTAGTGGTCCAACTCGTCTAAGTATGGCAATAACGGAGCCCTAGATGAAAATCTGAAGCGGGAATACCCTTAGATTTTTTTTACTCATATCAAAGTACCCCAGCCTAGTTTGTGCCAACAAAAGGAGTTTCTGTACCATCTAAAAATAATACATTGAGGTTAAACCATCGTTTGCCTCGATTTATCGAATTTTCATGGCGGTGACGTCATATTGGTTGATACGATTGTTGATATACAATCTCCTTTCCAATTCTCCACTAGTTGCCGACGATCACCGCTGACGAGTTTCAATATGAATATGAATATATAATTCAATTTTTCCCAACGGTTTTTGCACTTAACCCTTACGAGGTGGGGCCATATTTTGCAGAATTGACCTTCACTTTTCAAATTCTTACCGTGACCCCACCAAGACTTGGATCTTGGCCGTTCCAGTTTAAAAATGGGCGGAGTATAGCCCTCTACCGATTCCACCCTTGATCGACACCCCATGAGATATCAAGGGTTTTTTAATATATTTAAATAAACAAACTTTTTCTCCAAAAAAATCTCTCTCTCTCTCAATTTTCAAGGCTGACCCTCAGGATGGCGTCTGAGAGAGAAATATGATGTTTCAGTGCGTAGCCACTGTTGCCTGGTTTCAGACAAGCCGTAAACCATGGTTGTAAACCGCGTGGTTCGTCAGATATCGAAAAATAGAAAATACATATAAAATTTACAAATGGGCGTGGTCAGTGAGTGGTCATCAAGGTCAAGTTCATGATCAAGACTCAATCGGACCCTACTGTCTGGTTTATGGCATAAAACAACACAATATGCTTTCTTTTGTCATATCCAAGCATTTGCAGGTATAGTAAACCAGTTTATGACTCATATGCCGTCTTAATTTGCTCTTGAACTTGACCTAGATCTTGAAAATCACTGAAGCGTGACCAAATTAACAAATCCCCCTCAGAAAACTCTCCAGAACACGTTTTAATGTTTGAAACGGTGAAAATTTACACAGAATACTGCACATATCGACTTTTGATGTTCTGGCAGATTTTCCGACAATATTTCCCACTCGGAAAATATCTGGAAATTTTAGGTGATAACCATTTTTTCATTGTTTTTTTATTTTAATTTTAATTTCTGCAAACCAAAATTTTTGAGTAAGGTACCAAATGCATCGGAAAAGTCTCAGCTTTTCAAAAAACGTAGTCCCCGATGTCTAGGACGTATCAACAGGGAGAAATCGGTGTCGGAGACATGCCATATCATATATGATACACCCACCTCGTAAGGGTTAATCTTAAGCGTAACGGTACTTTCATTTTATAACTGTTGGAGAGAAGAGACATGTTGTCCATGATATATTTCTGTTCCAGACTCAGCCGGTGCCCGATGGAAAATCTGAGTTATGTTTCTATTCTTGTTCTAACGACGCCACTGTGAAATTATGGAACACACAAAACGATAACTGTGTAAGTGCCGTGAATTCAATTTAGTTTTTTGATAATTCCACCATTTCGAAACACCACAAGATCGTTATAAAATGAAGGACTCGGGAATTAGAACCCTATGGATGGATATTGGTTTTTTGAGCCGATACCGATGAAACCAATTCTAGCACCTTTCACCAATCGCTCCAATATAGTAAGCTGATTAAAATAGGGCTAAAATAAACTAGAAATGATCTCAATTTCATTAGAATGACTGAATTTGCATCAAGCCCAGCTCATATCGAATCAGAGCTCATCCTCACAAGCATAATAATTTCAAATGGGTTTGTACACCAGCATTTTACTCCAATTGATCTAATTAGTATGATCTAGTTGTCTTTTTCTGGTGTCTATTGACAATATTTCCTGTTGAGTAACAAATTGGTAGAGTTTTACACCAATTCCGCAATCATCAATCCGCATCTCGTACCACACCCCTTCCTGTTATGTGTATTTCCACAATCCAGGAAATGAAGCAAAGCTTTTCAGTCAACACTGCCAACCAAGGGGGAGTTCATTCCAACTCAAAAGGCGGCAAACTCGGAATCCGTAGCCTTTGCGTTTCTAACGACGCCAAGCTGCTTGCTGTCGGTGATCGAGCCGGCGTCATTCAGTGAGTGTTGAAGAGCTTTTGACTGGCCAGATGTGGAAATTCTGTAGATCCGAACTAGCTTTGAAGCTTATCCTATCCTATGTAGTCGTTTTAATTATTTCAAGTGAAAGTGGTGCGATTATGACACTTATGAAGCCCTTACGGTTCTATTGTTTTAGATACGTATCTGCTTTATCAGTTTGAGTTTGGTGGAGACGGTCAGAACTTAGCCTTTGCTTTGGTTTCAGTTATTTGTTCAGTCTCCATAACACAATGCATTGTTCTACCGTTATTGTTTTTACTTTATAGTTTTTATTTTTCTTTCACGATTTGTTTTGTCTGGAGTTTGTTTTGTGCTTTTGTGTCCCGAAAATTGTTCTCTCAACGCCAAAATAAATCATTTTGTCTTTTCAACGGAGATTACTCCCACCCCGACCTCATTCAAGAATGGGCATTGTCCGTTAAAAAGTAAATAATGCTGAAAACGCACATCTGTGTGGTGTATGACATCTAACTTGGCCTGATTCAGTGTAGGTTGCTCTGAAAATCTGAAGTTTTTTTGTATAGTCAAGTCCATTCATGTGAATTGACCTATTTATCAAATTATTTGCAGTCCATTGTAGTGTCACAATATTTACATGAGATGTTTACCCAAACAAATATAGGAATATTAACTTGGTCTCTTCGCAATCTATCACTGTCAAATTCATTCAGGTCAAAATGAGTGATGCTGTTTTTAATATAAACATTTTCGGAGCACTAACTCGGCAATTGAGCGTGCGTTATGATTTGGTAAAAACTTTAGATTCGGAATCGGAATTTAAAAAAAAATTTTATTTCAAGCCCGCTTTACAATGATTTACTAGTTGTGGACTTTGATTGTGGTAAATTCTGTTCGATAGTTAGGTTTATAGCCAACATAGAAACGATTCCTCGACAATACTCTTTGACTTGCTCGTTTAATCACAGATTTAAACAACTAGATAATTATAATTAGACTGATTGGAGCGAAATGCCGGCAATCTAATTCTAATCTAATTTGTGAAATGTTACGATGTGCTCATTTCAATTTTAATCTAATTTCCGATTTTCGTGAAAATACCGCATGGGAACTGTACAGTGCGAAACGAGCCAAGCTTGCTGTACACCAGTACAGACAATCAACTCTGGTTTTATATGGAGTGAACGGATTTTTGTTGGAAAGTTACAAGTTTTTTCGAATTCAGCCATTCTCAGTCTTATCTAGTTTGGAAATAAGCGTGTAGTTATTATCTAATTCTGATCCAATTTGAAAAAGCTGAGAATTTTCTAGCAGTCCAAATCTGTTTAATAAAATCCTTACATTACAGTATCTATAAAAATGATGACAACAACTCCCCGAAAGCGAAATTGCAAGTGGATATTCACGGCGGAGATGTTCTTTGCGTTTCGTTCGACCCTTCGAGCGGTATGCTGGCCTCTGCGAGCCGAGACAGATTCATACATGTGCTGGATTCCAATCACTCTCCGACGTACACCATACACGACCATTCTGCTGCTGTCACTGCCGTACAGTTTGCCTTTTTGAACAACAAGGTGTGTTATGCAGCTATCTGTGAATCATTCTGTAACTAGCTCACTGCCCTGGCCTAGTAAACCACTTTGTAACAATCTATCATGAAATAAAGTACTAGTACTTTTGGGCAGAGGTGTTCAAAGCAGTCAGCGTTGCTACTCAAGTAGATGTAACGGCGTAAATTTCTAGTCAATTACAAGTATCTAAGTAGAGATTTTCGGGAAATGCCAAAACGACTTCAAGCAGAAGAAGTGAAGCTAGTTTTGTTGACTTCAGGAACTCACTGCTTGCTGCTTGGACTTGAACCACAAAGATTTTAGGGACCAAAAGTACTTTCTCTATGGATTTGCGCCAGCTGTTGAGGGAGATAGAAATATATACAAATTGAAAAAATAGGGAAATGAATTGTAAAATTATGCAAAGTAATGAATATAATGATTAACTAAAATTTAAAAATCACAATATTATATTTTAGGCGATTTTTTTTTTTTGACATATCAAAAAAAGTTAAAGTTTTGTCAAAATTGTAGCGTTAGATCAAAAAATATCAAAATTATTCACAAAGTCAAAAATTTTTTGCAACCTGTATTTCGTTTGTATCGAAGATTTTGCACTGTCGGTGAACTTATCACTTGACATTTTACCGCTTGTAGCCTACTTTATAGGCCTGCCGTATTAGACGGCCCATCATCTGTTCATTTTGAATTATCTACTACTACTAGTTGCTGACGATTACCCCTGACGAGTGTCAGCCGATATTCGTGTTCATTTCAATATGAATATACTATTCATTGTAAATCATAAACATTCCAATGAAACAAATAGGTTGACATGGTGTTATGCTCAACATACGGTACCGCAATATCCTAACTGAAGCAAGACTGCATGGGCATTGCATGGTTCCTATATCATAAAGCGCATGATGAAAAATTGTGATGTAGACCAGTGGTTCTCAACCTTTTTCACCTCACGGACCGGTAAAATTTCAAAAAATGTCCGGCGGACCGGTGGACTTTCAAAAATTGAAAGGAAGCCAAAATGTAAAGTATGCAATCGTATTTTGCAATTATATGGTGCTATAGAGTGACATTTAGATGGTTTTGATCGCAATTAATTGTCTTTATGATGGCATCCATGTGTTTTTATGGTAGTGAGTCTGCTGAGTCGAGGTAAAATTGCCTTGTCCAGATAGACGTGCTACCGCCGAAAATCGTTTACGCAGTCTTTCGTGCCGGAGGCCGTGGGTTTAACCGGCCACGCCAACTCGAATAATATCCTTCTCTTTGACAATATCGAGAGAAGAAGCTTTTTGGAGTCGAACCAAGCACCTTTTCGTGCCACCTTGCTCATTGCCCACTACCACCAGCCGCATGATACTGTGGCAACTACGAACACAATGCGCCACACGAGAAGATCTTACAGCAGCTATACCAGTCATCCGCAAATCCGGGCCGAAAAGCACCTCGTCAGCCGACCCCAACAAACGTTGGTCTTGGGCCCCCACAGAGCGATAAGTCAAACTTCCGGTTTATTCGCCCCCAGACCCCACAGTTGGGTTGTTTTCTCGTGTACTTGTAAGCATATTCCTTCTACTCAGTTAGGCGGACAGTTTATGTTGCTTGATCGGCCCAAGAGCAAAACTTTTCGATCATTCATGACTGAATCCGGTTTTCTCGCTGCCGAATTTTTGGCACACCTTTCTGAGTCCCATGTTAGCCTAAACTTCATCATGTGTTGGTACGTCGTGCCGTGGTAGTGGCTGAGGCGGATATGCCTATTTCTATAAATCATGCGTATTTATTGGAGAAGGGCAGCTAATAGGCAAGACATTTTGTGACAGTAAATCGTGAAAAGCGCGAAAATAAATTGAAAAATGTTGGTAAAAGTTTCAAAAAATACGTTATGATACATGTTCATTTGCAAAATAATTGTAGCTCGGCCCCTCTCCAATTGGGCGGTTTGGGGTGCCCCAGTTACGGTTCTGCACAAAACGAAAGGATTGAAATCGAATGATCGCGCAAACTGTGCTGTTTAGCGACGAGTCAGCTCGTATCAGTTCTGTACTTGTCAGCTCGCATGTCGTCAAATGACACGTCTGGAACTTCAAGTCAAATCGAACATGTCTCCAACCCTAATGTTACCTCATGAAGTTGTGAATCAGTTTAAAATTTGATGTTTAATATAGTTTAACAATGGACAAGCCTTTAACATTGCATCTTGAAATTAAGGTATAAAAATTGTAATATGCCTGGCGGACCGGCAGGAATGTCGTCGCGGACCGGCACCGGTCCGCGGACCGGCGGTTGAGAACCACTGATGTAGACACCATTGTCAGAATGAAGCAACACGGTTTGTCACCAGCAGTGTACCCACAACTTCAGTTTTGTCAGCCAATAACTGCTGCTGTTCAACATTCTTTCTCCATTCTTGGCAAGCTACTTAGTAAGGACACTTTCTACCCGAGAACGTAGAAAAGCATCTTTCGTTGTACTACAACAAATTTTAATAATTTCTACCATAATGCGTTAAGTAACTACTGGAATTCTTCATAGGACCAGATTTTGTTAAAATAAAGTTTTTTCATGTGAAAATTTGTCAGTTTTTGAGTCAAAACAGTTTTTTTCGGGCCAAACTACTCCGTAAGGACAGACAGTTCCAACCAGAAATGAAGATAAGTAGTAAAATTCTAACGTTATGTGGGAAAACACCAAATTTTCATATGTTAGGTCAAAATTAAGTTTTTTAAAGTCTAGAAATGTCAAAATTTTGATTTCTTCCGTTTTCCAGGTAAAAAAAAATCGCCCTAATTATAATATAATTTATCGGAATTCTGATTTTTAGCATATATTTCTGTACTCTTCCGAAGAAATGTAGTTTTCACGAAACACATGACAGTCTGATGTTTTTTTCCGCTTACATTTTTTATTTTATTGTATACAGCTGCGGTTGATTTCGTGCGGAGTCGACAAATCTCTTTACTTTTGCACTGTGGAACAAAACGACGGGAAGGTAGAAATCGTGAGAGACCGACACATTGTGGAGAAGCACGCCATGCATGATATGGCCATTATGAGGTAATAAACCATTGGCGGAGTGGAACGATTTGGGTATTCTTATCAGAATTGAGTATTAATTCTAATATGTCGAGTCGAGGAGTGAGAGACATTTTTTGAGCACTGAAATCATACGCTCCTTAACAATAAAATCTGTCTTATTCAAGAGAATTCTACTTTCAATACTTTTTCTCAGCATGACAGCGTAGCCTTGAAATCTCCGTTGCTCATATCGTAGCATAAGATATGAGCAAAGTGATTCTGTGATAGTGTGAAAGTGATAGCAAAGTGATTCCCAACCTTTTGCAGTTCGCGCTCCACTTTTCATCCAAATTTCATTGTGCGACACACCAGACGTCCTTTCGCGACTCATGTTTAAACCACTGCTCGTGGGCACCAGGTTTTTTATGTTGTCAGTGCGTTATAGTTATCTAGTCGCGCCTGGTGTGAATATCTTTTCCAAATTCATGATGGCATTCGGTCGTGCTTCTCATTCCACGGCTGGATGCCAAGCTCCGCTCATATTTAGCACGTCGGTGTTGGTGGCGTGCGGCGGACATTTACGCGAGTACGACATCGATTCCGGTAAAAGCGTGAGATATTTGCGAGGCTCCGAAAACTCAACGACGATCATTCGGGTGACGACGGACTTGGACCAAGGTCTCATCGCCATATCCTGCGCCGACAAATTTGTTTATTTGTGGAATTACGCATCAGGTAACTCCATATTTTAATCATGGCGAGATTACCAGGCATTCCCAACCATTTTTCTATCGTAGCCTCCTGTGAAAATAGATTCGCCCCTTTTTTTAAACCTATTGAAAATTGAAGAAGCGGTATTTTAATTTAAAACTGATTTCTTATAGTAACCCTATCTAGAATCATATGATATAAATGCAACACACAACAGCCATGATAGTACATGAATTAATTATCACATGTTCGGTTGATGTGATGGTTGAGCTAAATTTTGCTGTGACAATGTAAGGAAGAATATAAACTCGAGATCAAGAAGTAGCTTTTGGCCCTACCAGCATTTTTTATAAATTTCGATTCACTTTGTTACTGACCCCTCTTCTTTTCGAAAGTAGTGAAGCAGGTTTCGTCTGCTTGAGTGACTTACTTGAATGGCGCTGGATTAAATGCTTTTATTTCGCTACTTTTTGGAGCCAGAAGGCTCATTTTTTCAATTCTGCCTGATAGAATGTACTTTCGCTACTGATTTGCATCATTTATGGAGAAAACAACGATTTTATGTGTTGTAAAACAAAATAATGTGATAATTGTTGTAAGTTGGTAAAACCTACTTGAGTACCGGTACAAGCTTTTCCAAATTAGACGAAACAAAATTAGTGAATTCACAAAAACATGGAAGTTGCATTTAATTCTGATTAAGAAAGAAATCCAACAAAATCAAGCTTAGTTCGTAGCGAATCAGAGTTGCTTCTCATAAGGACGAGAATGGAAAATGGCTGAACGGTAAGATTGTCTTCGTTCTACACTGTAGGCCCACAGTTCTGTAGCATTTTCAGGAAAGCCTGAGAGTAGGATTATAATTCCGGCATTTTGTTCAAATTAGCTGTATTTGACAACTAGAGTTATCTAGTTTTTTCAAATCTGGCCCTCATCTATTCTATATTTTTTCCAGGAGAATGTATCTTGGAACTGTCGGGGCACTCTGAAGTCTGCACGGCGCTGGCCTTTTTAAACTCGCCAACGGAACAAAATCTAATTACCGCGTCCGCGGACAGCTGCATTTTTGTATGGAAATTGCATCGTTGCGCTAAATTTGACGAAGTGCTCAATTATCGACTGCGACTCGACGCTCATCCCGAAAATCACAAAGAAAGCGACCCGGCACAAGTTTCCGATTTGAACCGGACCGATTATTTTGGCGGGGGAGATCTAGACCACTCGTTGAGCATGATGAAAACGCGCGACGACGATGTTTGTTTGAGTCCGGACCAGGGTAACGATTCCACGGGTAACGAACTGAGCGACACCCTGGCGTCAGACGAAGAAACGTCGAGGACGGGCGCCAACCTTTTGGACATGGACATGTCCTTGCCTACTTGGCTAACGGGCGAGAAAGATAAGGTGATCAAAAAGCAAGTGCCAGGCGGTAAATGGGCCAATCGCTTTCAGGTATGTTAAGTACTTACAAGTAGGGCTGAATAGTATATTCATATTGAAATAAACCCGAATATTTTCGGCTGACACTCGTCGGTGGTAATCGTCAGCAACTAGTAGAGAATATACAGCGCCATCCGACCAATGGGATCGCAAAGACCACTCATGTACGGGTTGCCAAAAACTCACATAGACAATGTCCCAGTGAGACCCATACTTTCCATGATCGGGTCTGCTCAACATCAGCTGGCAAAATGGCTTATTGACATTTGGAACCTGTTCAAGAATTGTATGGCACGGAATGTGTTTGTGATTCCTTCACTTTCGCTGTTGAAATACGAAACTTGGATTTGTTGAATCCAGTCGTGTTTCTGAGCTCATTTGATATCTCTAGTCTCTTTACAAACGTTCCGTTGCAAGAGACTATTGATATGTGTGCCAACGCGCTGTACCATGGTAAGGGACCACCACCATAAATCCCGTTGAGCTTTTACAGGCTGCAACCTGTTCTGTAAAGTTTAGCTTTAACAATGTCATGTTTAGACAAAAGGCGATGGGTATTGGGTAGTCCCCTGGGACCTATTTTAGCTAACATTTTCATAGGATATTATGAGGCGAGCTTCTCTCCCAGCATGAGTCCGTCAAACCACTGTTGTACTGCTGATATGTAGATGATTCTTTTGTCATATTCAGGAATGTGACTGAGTGTGATCAATTTTTCATTTCCTTAAACTCGCTTCACCAGGCCTTGCAATTCACAATTAAAAAAGAACGCAATAACTCACTATAATTTTGGAAGTCTTAGTTGAAAAGCACAATACCAACAAATTTGAAACGTCAGTCTTCAGGAAACCGACATTCACAGGCCAATACCTTCGTTGGAATTCATTTAGTCCTCAACGCAGAAAAATCAACCTCATAGGCACCCTCGTGCATAGAGCGTTAATGATATGTTCGGGTAACAAATGAGTTTAGAACTTGACAACATCCGCAAAATCTTACTTGATAACGGTTACCCTGAACACGTCATCAATCGCGACATAGAAAGGAAATTAACGCAATTCAATGCAGAAAAGTCAACGAAGCTGAACGAACGAACAACCAAGGATGTTTATATCCATCTACCTTGGATTGGTCCCATTTCCACCCGCTTTGAAAAACAATTATTTCTCCGATCAGTAAGTGTTACGACACAGTCAAAACCAATGTGATTTTTACGACTACACAACTGCTCCCTTCAACACGCTCCCTGCACTTCAACTAAGTAATGTAGTGTACAAATATAAGTGCCACTGTGATTGTGGCTATGTGGGAAGAACGTCAAAGCGTATGCAGGAACGCATAAACCATAAACATCTGAACGCATAAACGCATAAACATCTGTTAGATAATCCGATTTGTGCGAATAATTATCGAGACGACAGATTTCGCGTCGTTGGGAGGGGCCGTTCACACTTCCATTTGTGTGCCTTGGAGTCGACTTTTATCAAAATACACCAACCCAAACTCTGTCAACAAAAGGAGTTTGTCCACCTAAAAATAGTACATTGAACACTCTCTCTCTCTCTCATGCTTGTGTCGTCATATTTTGTGATTCGATTGTTGATATACAATGTTCTTTCTAATTCTCTACTAGTTGCTAACGATTTCCCCTGACGAGTGTCAGCCGAAAATATTCGGGTTCATTTCAATATCAATATACTATTATTTGGCATTCATTGACAGAATCAATATAACTTCCTGGACACGCCGCGTACCGTGACGGACTGGGACGACATGGCAGACAGAGACGACAACATCAGCCGGGACTCCTTGTCTGAAAACAGCGACTCTGGCGAAGTATGCCAAAACGGTACGGGCACTCCTGGCAATGAAACTATCGCAGACAGCATGGAAGATATCGTAAATAACAAAGACGAATCATCTCAAGCGATTCTCGGAGGTACAGAACTTCAATATACATTAGAATAGTCAATTCAGCTTAAAGTAAACGCGAATATACTTCGATATCAAGTAGATTTTTCCTACTTGCACTACTTTCTCAAATTGTTATGATTTTTACTACTTCTACTTCTACCTCAGTTTTCAAGTCAAGACTTGGCCTAGAATACGTAACTCTTTCACATACTTAGACATCGCTACTTCTACTTTTACATAATCAGCAATTCACGACACTACTTTTACCGGAGTATACAACTCAATAATAAATTGATATTGAAATGAACGAGAATATTTTCGGCTGACACTCGTTAGTAGTAATTATCAGCAAAGAATTGAAACAAACGTCGTATGTCAACAAAGTAGTCACAAAATGCAACTACTTCTACTTGACGGTTTTCAGTGTTCTAGGCAAAACTAGACCTGAAATAGTTACTTTTGTACTTACCTAGCAAGTTCTACTTGAGTATACAATGTGAATAAATTATTCCAAGATGAATCGGCCACAAAGTCTCCGATAGCATCAGAGACATCAAACGTGGCGCAGGACTCAAAAGTTTCGCCGGGATGTGACAGTGTCTCTGATATGTGCAAAGAGAACGACACGCACACGACTAGCACGCCGTCAGACGGAGACAATATGGTGACCAACAATGAATCTAGCGACGCAGCAAATACGAAAGAGTCTTCGGACGCTACCTTTGATGAGAGCTTGGTTTTTGAGGAGGCTGTTTCCAATCAGCCCGACTCCGCTCGAACAAATGGTGGGTGACGATTTTAGCAGGGTTGTAACCGAGTCACAAGTTAATCCTACGTCCATAGTTTTGACTCGGGTCAAGCTGAGTCATTTCCAATTCATCACCGAGTCACAGCGCCACAACACTGTTTGAGTGATATTCAATGTCCGCATTCAAAATAGAGTTATTGTCCTCTAATTTTGAAAAACTGAAAGTTTTCTAGTTGTCCAACTTTTCTCACCAGAACACTTTTGACAGGGATGTAACCAAGTCACAAGGCTCCGAGTCGCAAGTCAATTTCACTTTTATAGTTTTGACTCGAGTCAAGTCGAGTCATTTTCAAATCACCACCACGTCAAGTCCAAGTCAGCGAGCAGAGGGTTGAGTCTGAGTCCAAGTTATTGTGTTCACTGCTCAGTTTCCGGTTCAACTCTGGTGATATTGAATGGTTCGCATTTATAATATACTAATTTCCTCACGTTTAGCAGTTTCTGGTCGCATTTTCAAATACCAGTGCCAATAGAAAAAAGCCCAATAGTGTGGTTACTGGTTACTTTACTATTCTTCGAAATGACAATGAAATGTCGGTCTTGGCCGTCTTGGTCGAGTCATGAGTCAATACAATACACAGATTGAATCGAGTCGAGTCATTTGCGTATGTTGAGAAAATGACTCGAGTCGTCAGAAAATCGTGACTCGAGTTGAGTCATGCCTCGATTCATTACAACCCTGACTTTTGAAATGTTGCGTATTCTATGTAAAGTAGTTTGATAGATGAGTTGATTTAGATTCACTGTAACATGAACCGATTGTTTTTTATACAGGCGGTGCGACATTGTCTAGCAACTACGAGTCTGCGGTAGAAGGCAGTGACGATGGCGTGATATCATCGCCAGTGCATACCACCGCAATGCCAGAAGAATCAGGGCCAGAACACAATTCTGTGCAGCCTGTAAATGACGCCGCAACAAATAATGGCGGCAGCATCAGTAAAGAAGAGTCTGCTGCCGAAGGTCAAGTCCATAAACATGAACAAAACCCAGTCGAATCAGGAGATCCAAAGATACCGCCGGCCTTTGCGGATTTTCTCAAAAATCTGGACAGGAAACGTCCGAGAAGCACGCCAAAGTCTCTGCCTGTCCGTAGACAATATCATTTCGACCAGCCCCAGAACGGCAGCGATGCGCGCACTTCAGCGTTACCTACTTATTCTTTGACGTCCTTTGAAAAGAATGATGCTTCACAAAGTACAAAAGGTGAGTGTTGAAATCCGATAAATCCGATAATTCTACTTGTCTAATTTGACTAATCAGAGCGAAATGCGGATACTCCAATTCTCATTCGAATTTCCTGAAATTTCTACAGAACTATTGTGCAGGGTTGTAATGACTCGATTTGAAATTTTTTGTTGACTTGACTTGACTCGAATCATTTTCAAATCATCAAATTTAAAATGACTCGATTCACTCGAGTCAATTCATATGTTGACGACTCGACCAACTCACATGACTCGAGACGTTCTAGTCCTGACTCGATTCATTACGATCCTGGAAAATGCATTGAAATCATTCTCTTGGTTAATGCACTCTTAGTTGAGTGAAGATGCTTATGGCTTGCATATTCACCGTTTTTGAGGCAGTTTGTTAGGACACCCAATGATATTAGTCATCGTAAAATGCAGTACTCGAAAATACCGGTCAGGCCTAATCATTTTCGGTGTTTTGTGAGGTAGAGTTTCCATAGTAAGCTATTGCCAACATTCACATAACAGCCGATTAGTCCTTGATATTGATTTACTCAGTCATTAGCTACAGCGCGCATATGATATTTCTCATGACAATTATGTCATCCTCTTCACTACTATTTTGAGCATGTAGCAGAATGCACATTACTCTGGATAAATATTACTCAGAAAACGTCTGGCTGTTGTACTTCCTTGTATGTGAATTGCATTTCTCGCTGCATTCTTACTTCATGGAATGGAAAAAACGATCGATTTGCAAAACAAATTGGGAGATTAATTAGCACTGCTTGTATATAGTAGGATTTCAGTGGTTTTTTTGCCTATTATGTAGTCGGTACCCGTTGTTTTATCTCCACACTGCATATTTATGTAGACCTGCAAATGCATGGGTAAGCTGCACCATTGCATTCACGATTCACTTGCACTTATTGAAATGTGACCCCACTCAAAGCAATGGCCAGTGATGGAGAACTTCTACTTTTGGTAATGCTGATGTAGGTTTTCTTGCTTGTACTTCTACTTTCACAATTTTTAGTCGAAACTTGTTCACTTTCCACATTTCGAGTGAAGCTGTCATAAACACTGCCAGAAATCGCGTGGAAATACAGAGATATGATACACCATTTCCTTGCTATTTCACTCCGAATTAATTTGTCTCCTTTTTTGAAAGGAGACGAGTCCACCACGTCTGCAGGCTGTCAGAAGGTCGTGGAAAATCTCGTGAATGCATATGAGGAAGCAGAGTCTATGTATCAAAAAGTAAGAGAAATTGTGCTTGACCAAATGACCATAGTCTCAGCCATTCGCAAAAGCTACCAAAGGGAAATTTTGCTGTAGTGATTCCAAAATCGAACCAAATCCTGCCTTAAGTAGAAGTAGGTGATGAACACGGAACAGAGGCGATCGGTAACGAGATGGTCCTACTTTTGTAAAGTAGTCAAGTAGATTTTGCCACATGCACCGCTTGAGTGGTCATGTTTTTTTACTGCCTTCGTTTCAACCTCAACAGTGGTTTAGAGAAAACTGCTCACTTGTGTCATTTTAGATTTTAGAAAGTGGATGATGGTTTTGGAAAAGTTTGCGTGACTTTTCAGAGTGAAAGCGTCAAAAAGAACTGTGCGAAATAACCATGACGGCAACTGATAAATATTTTCTATGAACAACCAAAAGTACGCAACCCCCGAGCAAGTCTGCTTTCTGAACTACTTGCCCGAGCACACATTTTGTACTTGTGCTTCCACGTCCAGACGTTTTGACACGTCTTGGGAATCGCAACATCCAATTGAGAAGTGATTTACTACAATACCCGTATTTTTTAGACTATCGCCTGAATATGTCGTTGAAAGCGAGGTTCTAACCAATGTTCCTTCTAAGCTGCTCACGTGCTGACACGGTCTCTGCGCACAGAAAATCTGAAATGACGACCTTTCTCTTAGTCGTTACGCACTGTTGTCCAAGAGTCTGCGCAGTGAGTGGGTGAGTGTGCGCTGACTCGTCAAAAATTAGAGGGAACATTGGTTCTAACCAAGTCTCAAGGTTCCGAGTCGCAAGTCAATCTCACTTTTACAGTTTTGAATTGAGTCAAGTCGAGTCATTTTTTATTCTCCACCGAGTCAAGTCCAAGACAGTGAGTAGAGGGTCGAGTGATGGTCACAGTGTTGTGATTGGAGTCCGAGTCCAAGTCATTGTGTTCACTGTTCAGTTTTGAGTTCAATCCGGTTCAACCCACCTTTTTTTTCAACTCTGCTCAAGTCATATAGATTGGCTCGCATTCATCATATCGTATTTTCCTAAGTTAAAACACTTTCTGGCCCTATTTTCCAAGTATCAGGACTAATAGACCAAATACAAATCATGTGGTGACTTTACTATTCTTCGAAGTTACAATGAAATTTCTGTCTTGGCCACCGTGGTGTCGAGTCATGTGACTTGGTTCGAGTCATGCACAATGACTTTGGTACAAGTCGAGTCAAGTCATTTTACGCATTTGAAAAAATGACTCGAGTCAAGTCGAGTCACCAAAATATCGTGACTCAGTCGAGTCATTACAACCCTGGATGAAAGTGACCAGTCGTTTAGTAAACTAATTAGAGCAACACGCCGGTAATCTAATTTGTGAAATGTTTCAAGCTCTCATTTCAATTCTACTCAAATTTTTGGTTTTCCTGAAAAGACTATAGGAGAACTGTATGGTGCGAAACGAGCCAATCCCTGTGTACAGTAGCACACACATTGTTCTTTTTGAGGCTAATGAGAAGCAACTTGATATGATATGAAATGAACTTGATTTTTGTGGTATTTTGTTGGTGTTGTTTCATTCAATCTCTAAGTTTTGGCGAATTCAATCACTCTCGTTCTAGTGTAATTTGGAACAAAACTGATCTAATTCCATTCGAATTTGTAAAAGCTGAAATCGTGGCTTATGCTGTCCGTGCGTTGTCAGGTATCGAAAGAAGACAAAAGTTCCCGCGCCTTGCTGCAATCCACATTCTCGTCTCTGGCCGCCAGAATCGAACGCTTGCAACTGGAAACCGCGAAACGCAGCAATGATCCAGACTTGCAGGTCTTATTGCGCGAGTACTCCGATAAACTCTGCGCCATGGTCAGTGAGGAATTCAAGAAAAAATCCCTTATCGAAGAGTGACGTGTTTTACGATGATTCTCGTCATCATTTGGGAGAATTTTCAAATTAGTTGTGTATTACATGACGGGCGCAGCCAAAAACAAGCTGTTTGGACGCGGTTCGTTTCTCCTCACTGTCATGTGTATCGTTGACGGATTACGGCCGTGATTGTTGCTTGGGCAAACAATCGCGTACGCCACTGACATTGGAATGTGTAAATGAATAATGAATTGAATTGGCTCTCCGATATGCGAACCGACTCTATGGTTCCACGACATTTGAGAATGCGAGACGGATGACTTGCGCGTGTGAATTTACATCCCCAAAGCTAGCCTTAATCCTAGTTTAACTTGTGAAATGTAAAACGAGTGAATTTGTAACCCTTAAAACCAAACCTACCCCGAAATCATACTGTACGGTACCCAAACCCTGAAGTAAGGTTGTTCGAGAATAACTTTTTCTTCAACTCTTATTTGTTGTTCAGAAAATTGTTTGGTTGGCTAAAAGGAGCGGTGCACCTAATTCGGCTCCATTCCAACCTGTAGAAGCGAAACAATTGGGGTGGGAAAATTTTAAATTTTATTTAAAACAGATAAACCCCATGAAATCGTTACGTTGTCAATAACATCGCTACTACTGGTTGGAATGGAGCCAGGTTTTGTGTGCACCGATATTTCAGCTTAACCAACAATTTTATAGAATAGTTATTATAATTTGAAGAAAAAGGGTTTTACGAACAACCCAACCCTGAAGCTAGGCCTGCACAGAACATACAACTATCTTTAGCCTCAAGCCTAACCCCGAAGTCAACCCTTTTCCTTTACCATAACCCTTACCCTAATTTTAACCCACACGCTCAAGTGTCGCGTAACAATATCTCCACTGGTACTGGACTATACATGCCGATTATGTTAATTGGCCTCTACTGTGAAAAAGTTCAACATTCAGGTAACTGTAGGTTTTGCCACGTAAAAACGTAGCAGTTTGGCACACTGTATTACGGCATGTCATTTCGAGTGTATGATGCGGTTCAACGTCTTTTCTTCAGCACTTTCACTGTTTTTTTCTTGGCGCTAATTGTGTTCATATATGAAGAGCTTCTTGGAGGCATAGAACTTCAACATACGGCATACATATTCATGTATGTTCTGCATTCCATTTGCGCGCGTATATTTTTCAGATATAATCATGTTATTCCCAGCCATCGCTCGTCGACTATTGAGATATTCGGAATTCCTTTTGTAGCACTGTTCATTTTTCTTCTTACATTGTGATATTGCCGCCTTGGGAATCATTTCCACTATTTCGTTACTCTTTTCACTAATGTTATTTCGAAAGCTTGCGAAATATATGCGGTCTGGACGAGTCACGTGCGTTTTTCGAAAGCATGGACAAGGCAGTTGTGTTATGGGCCGGTCAGTCATTATATTTAGACTTGACTGGGAGACTGCGTAGTGGTGACAAGCGCCCACCGCACAGGCGGCACGCGTTCGATTCCACGTCTGGGCTCCTCTTCTCCGCGTCGCTGTTCTTACGTCGTCGACGAAAACGACCCGATGAAAGAGCGCACTCGCAAAGAACGGCGAAAAAGGAACTGTGACATCGGGCAATACGCCGAGGTGGATGCCAGTTTAAGAGATCGCAACTGGGTCGTTCGGCATCATCCTATATGTTCATCACATAGCATTGTGTCTTGTAGCATTCTACATTGTGTGTAATTATCGTACAAACCACTGTATTTTCGAAATTCGCAACTACAACTGGAACTATTCAATTTTTGAAAGTCGAAACTAGAACTACTCTATTTTAAAACTCGGAACTAGAACCAACCAACGACCTTTAAAAGTCCGCAACTTTCTAAAACAAAAACTAGTTCAAATTCCAAAGCAATTCATGAAATTTTCTTTTATTGCATCGACTTTCGACATTACAAGTTTTAAATGGGAGGGTTTCGACCACCAACGTCTCTGTTATCGGTAGGGCAAGTTTTTGTTGCACTTAAATCGTGCGAAAGTTGCCCTTAATGTTAAAAGTTGCATTTATCACATGCACATGTTGCAAAATACCAACAGTCACTGCTCTATAAAAACAATTGCCCCAACTGACAACTAGCACTCTAGCCTCCTTCAATCAGTCTCTGAAGCATTATTTAGTGACAATCTCCTGCCTTATGCCCTCGTACTCATTTCTCAAGAAAGCAGGACACTCAGAAATTCCCGAATGTCCTCTTTGTTCGCGTTTCGAGTTAGTCGCTTATACTTTAAACAAATGATTCATTTCCATAAATTACTGTGACCGTGAAACATGCTGAATTGCTAGAATTCGCGGGCTGAATCTGAAAAATAAATCGGAATTGTTTATTTTTGCGTCTGATTTCGGGACTTTACTACCAAGAAAATGTGAAACAGCATCAAAAGTAACAATCTTACTAGATCTATCCGATAAACTATTGTTTGCTCATCCTAGCACGTCAGTACACATAAGCAAAACACTGAATATTGCTATAGCTATATAACCATTTTTTTTCGCTTGTCACATAAAAGTTACAATCGCTGTTGCAGAAAATTGTCACAGCGCCAGAAAAATGAATAAGTTGTTCGCGTACCCCAGTTTGATAACCCTGGTTTAGAAACATACCGGCGCACCCCAGCAAAGATTTCTGCATTGTAACTTTTATTGGGATAACTAGCAGAACCCAAATCGGCAGGGAGGAACTAAGAACATGCGGAACGGACCACATGTAGGCTACCTTCGATAGTTGTGGTCTTACCGGTTGTGTGTGACTCTTTCAGGACATTTCCCAATGCATGCAATAAAACCACGCGGTATTTGGCATTTTCAGAGTGGTAAATAGTCAAGGTTCCGATTATACCAGCGATGTCAACGGTTAGGTGCATGAGAGAGAGAGAGAGTCTTTATTTTCATTCAACCAAAATACATAAAAACAGACGACAATGATGGTGGGTGGTACAGAAAATACCGTAGGTTAGTTATATATAGTCTAACAGTTACACTTGACTCTATACAGTCTGGCTGTAACAAACGTTAGTTCAAAAAGAAAAAGTAAACGATGGTAGGCCTATAGCAATTGATCAATGAAGCAATGCCTGCATGGGCTGGGCAAGGTAGGACAACAGTGTTAATATACGACAACAGGTGATTAAGTGGGTCGTGTGTGAATCTATAAAGGCAATTCACGGATATGTGGTGGTAATTCATTCAAGATGATAGGTCCTGAGTAGTCGATAGATCTCTTAGTTAGATTGCTATTGGGTGGGGGTAAGTAGATATTTCCCTTTGACGAGGATCTCGTGTAATGGGAGTGGACATTTTAGCAGGTATGAAAAAGTCATCAAACGCATGCGACATTCGGTAGTCCCTGGGAATTGACAATCAATAGTTGGGATTTCGCGGCGTTGTTGAAAAGGCTATTATTGACAACTTGGGTAAACACTATTCTCTCCATGAAGCTGACAAATTGGCAAATCCGTCTCGAATGAGATTATAGACAACGGCCTTGTTAAATTTAAATCCATGCATTATAATCTGACTATTATTGATATAATAAAATGGGTAATTCCACTTCAGTGGAATAGGCAGGTTGAGCATGATAGATTGAAATGCCAATTTAAGCTCAGGCCTGGCCGTCGCATGTATCATAATAGAATCATGCAGATCTGTCAGATTGTCACGGGTAGCCAAGTTCATAATTTGCCAAACACACATATCGTCGGTTGCAAGAGAAAGTTGATTCTTGAGCAAGTTATGCGAGTGTTCGTTTTATGTTTGCTGAAGAATTTCTCAATGGCAGTTAATCACCCTGTACTAAGATTAACGACCCTGCGTAACATGTTGTAAGGCTGAGTAGCGTGTGTCTGGTATCAAAGACTACTCCAAGTCGTTTTGACGTGGCCCTGTCTTTTTTCTAACTATCGCAATCTTGTGATGTTTTGAAACGATGAAATTAAAAAACCGATAGGCCTACTTATACTGCAGTGTTGGCTTGGGCCATGGTTAGGCTGTTTTCCCAAGGATTGTCTTAGTCCGGAGAGATGTGCGGGTCGCAATTCGTGACATATATCTGTTGAAACGTAATATTCGTCATCAATAGTCCGGGCATCAACTGCTTTATTTGTGTGAGTTGTATAGGCTTCGGACGAAACATCATGCCTACCCTCTAAACCAGCGGTTCTCAACCGGGGGTCCGCGGACCCCTAAGGGTCCGCGAAGCAATTTCAGGGGGTCCGCGAGACCTCTAAATTTTTTAAATGGTTGCTAACCTAATTTTCATTTCATTTTTTAATTTGAGAAAGCACGAGGCAGTTTCGCACCACAACTACCAAAATCTCATGACTCATAGCATCATCATAATCGTCTGAAATGGACTATCGTATTGTGGAAACTCATTTTCATTGCCAATTTTCCAATAACCTACTGATACAAACATATTACTGTTTAGAGACGTTTTGTTGGGGTTTGTGGAAAAATAATAATATGGAGATAGTAACGTCAATCAGGGTGACTTCGTAATGACTGCGAAACCTTCTCGATTTAAAGTTGTCAGACTCATCAAATTAGTGAACAGTCGTGAGAAATAAAAATTTCCGAAGTATTTCCCTAATTTGTCCCAATGCAGGGATTGAAATCTCGCCACGAAATCCATTTTATCCTGTGATATACATGACCACTATTTGAGCAGCTTCTTGGAGGTACAGAACTTCAATATACAATTGAATAGTATATTCATATTGAAATGAGCCCGAATATTTTCGGCTGACACTCGTCATAAATCGGACAATGATATACCTGCTCTTGAAGCTCGACAATCAGATTTGGCGCATTCTTATTGCGGATGCCCTATCGACAAGGCTGATTTTTTTATGAACAAGGAGTGTTTCGTTGCTATCAAAGCATTACGCTTCAACCCTGAAATTCATATCACCAGTTATATTGGTATGCAGCCTTGTCTTGTTAATGTTCAATTGTTCATGGTCGAAAATGTTTGCTCGTAAATATATATATAAGCCTGAACAGAACAAGTCGTTTCATGACAGTCTTTCTCTGGTTGGAAAACGTGGATCCATTCTTTGCAGCATAAAATTTGTCTATACTTTTAGATTAGGATTTCACTTTGACGGTGGAAACTCTCTGCGGGCCGAATCCTGCCCGTTGTCCGTATGCTGCCCGTCCCTACGCTAGATGGTGGACGTGATATGTTCTTAAAATATGTGTTTCTTCATTTTGGTGCCATAAATGTTGCGATCACACCAAAAGTATCGTCGGTTTTTGGCACTCCTCGTTCAAATCAAAACGAAGACGCGGATTTTCAAGACACAACCACGTACTTCAAGAAATACAGCAGCAAAATTAGTTTTGAAATAATAAAAGTCCACCAATTTCTACATAAATAGTATGATGTTATCATCCAGAAAAATCATTATTTTGCTGTTTATCACAAGCCTACAGTTCATATTTGCACAAGACAGATGAAGGTTGCACCATAATAGAGCTAAAATTGAACTAAAACTTGAGGGGGTCCGCGAGGGTCCGTGATGGTCAAAAGGGGTCCGCGAAGCCAAAAAGGTTGAGAACCACTGCTCTAAACGCTCTTCCTCCCAAGGTTTAACTTGAGGCCCATATTTTAGAGTGATCCAAGACTGCATTTGCGGGTCGCATGGTGGATAAGCAAAGTGACGGAAGCCAAGAGGGTGGGAAGTCCAATTTAATAATCCACCAATGTTTTTTCATTGTGTTTTACGTACTTCTCGGCGGTCTCTTCTCTATCTACTTGAAACTCAACGTACGAGTCTGAAAAATATCAAAAAATAGCAGTACAATATTGTATAATCTCGGTGATCGACAAGCGTGAGAGTGTCTTCCGCGGCCCTTTCTACTAGTTCTTTTCCATTCATTGTGAGTGCTTTCTTTCGTCGGGTCTTTTTCTGGGCTTTTTTGTCGCCGTAAGAACGGCAACGGCAGGGGAAGAGGAGCCCAGATAAACCTCCGGCGGGAATCGAACGCGGTTCGCCTGCGTGCTTATCGTAACCACTACACTATCTCCCCTGCGTACCGGCATTTCAGATCATAAATAGTCTTATCCTTGTGACCTGAACAATTAGACGTTCCCTGCATTTTCAAAGTCATCATCTCCACCAGACTTACCGCTAACTTTCATCACGTGGACTGAAAGGCAACAAATAATTTAGTGACACATGGAATAACCAATAATATTGGCAGAATTCATTCGAAAAATTCAACAATCAGATGCACATAGAAACCAGATGCATATATATAGTAGGCCCACCAGAAGTCAAATCGATCACCTTGTGGTGGAGCCCAGGCCAGTGTTATTTGAGTGGGAATTGGCTTAAAAGTGTTGTTTCGGTCCTGCCTATAACACACAATCACATATCTGCGCCGACCTAACAGTATAGCAGACCTGTCAAACATACGGCCTGCGGGCCAGACAATTTCATCCAGCCCGCGAAAAAATCTGTTGCAGACCAAATGACAATACCGACCCTAGCAATCACTAAATATCAAATTAGAGATGGCCCAATAGTCTATAGGTAATCCACGGAGTATATTAAAATGAATACACTCCTGTATACAACATACAGGCAAAGCATTGTCAGTGTGGCGTCATGTGTGTTCATACCTCATTTCAAAACCCACTAGGGTGCGCTAAAGAATGTTCAGAATTGGGGTCGCGAAAATATGGTAACCCTAGGCTAGCAACACTGAAGTTCTGCGAAATTCGTAATTCGTAGAGCGTTATTTCAGATTATAGTGAAAATTCGGACCAGACCTCTCGCGATAATTCTACAGATCTTACTTTGAAAAGCACTCAATTCGTTTAGGGCAGTGTTACGTGACCTGTGTCGCGGACCGCTTAATGCTCTTGGGCGGTTGCGTGGACCCTGATCATTTCCGACCAGCCCTAATGTCGACTTCATATGTGTTCTAGTTATCGCATAAAAGCTACCTGGTGAATAAAAAAGGTTATCGCGCGTGTGACCTGTGCTGAGGGCTGAAAAGAAGTTAAAATAAGGATGTAATTCCGAAATAACGAATGATATTAAAATGATGTTATAATACTAGTCGGCCCTCAAGATTACCGGACCACAGTCTGACCTGTCGACCTCGATCGCCTACCGACCCATGCAGCATTCATTCTTGTCGCTTCTTTTTATGATATCTCTATCCCTTATTTACATGCTGTAGGCCAGGGTGTGTGTGTTATAAAAGACTACTCCAAGTCGTTGCGGACCCTCCTATCTTTTCATTATATCGCAATCTTGTGGTGTATTGATTTAATAGAAATTTTAATAAACGGTGATGATGATGAACAACGTTTCAACACTGGCTCTTCATGGATGATGGAGCCCTTAAAACCAGGGCTTCGGAGCAGCCGTAAATTTGCATTGCTCCAGCTCCGGCTCCAGCTCCGGAGCAGCATTATTACCACTGCTCCGGCTCCAGCTCCGGCTCCGGCTCTGAAAACTATCGAAGGTGTCTGTCTGTATCAGGGGTGAGCAACCCGCGGCCTGCGGGCCATATGTGGCCCGCGAGAAGGCTTTGAGTAGCCCGCGAGCTAATTTCACATTATATTATCGAAATTCTGTTATATTATCGAAATTGAATTGCTCAGATTGTGAACTCGCTAGGCCAACCAAAAATATGATTAGTCTGGCCGCGGCACTTGGGATGTTGATGACTGGACTAAAATATCAGTTTCGACGCATTGGCAGATACAGGGTCCAGTCACATTTTTAGTAAATCGTCGTATATTACAATAAACTAAAAAAGCACTCTACTCCGTGCCACAGCATTAAAATTCTGATGCGGCGTTTTAACACTGGCACTGTACTCATTACCATTAGGCCATACAGCTCAATTCAATCTTTTAATGTGCGATTATTATTCAACTGTAACTGTAGTAAGGGCAAAATGGGCGGATATAACGACGTGATCAATAGAAATTCGATTTGTACCAAATGGCCAATGGTTTGACGTTCGATATTGGTGCACTCGTTACCAGTCCATCCGGTGTCGATCAAGTTTATCGGAATAATATTTTCCCGTTGAAATGAATCGAATAATCGAAATAAACACTGTGCCATGCACATTGCGCCATGCCATGCCCATAACGAATTAAACTATGCAGTATGTACATTGCACATTTACAAGTTTACGAAACAGATGATTACAAATTGGAAATCGCGTATTAAATCAGTAGTTTGTCTCCAACATAGAATACTTTGGGGTTTTGGCCTAATCTTCTGCCGTCCCCTATTTAAGCTCGAAAATCCTTACTGGAGTGAATGACAATGATGCGCAGTAATGAATTGCAATTAGCAAGTATAACTGCATACTCGCAATAACACTGTCCACTTTCGTGGCCCGACTAAAGAACTAACACGAAAAAACGAGTATTTGCTTATCCGATTCATAGCAATGATGAGACGGAATTTCTCGGCTCGCGCTCGTCATATCGACATGTGCAACGAAATCACGTTTTTATACTCTGTCCCATTTCGCGTAATACATAGTGATCATTATTTTCGAACCGTATACAATTGGCCAACAAGGTTGTGCTGATGATGAAATTGCGGGTATGCCGAATACCCACAATATTCCCAGGCATATTTCGCATACCGAGGTTCGGCACTCATGTATGAAAATTGAGCATTGAACATACGACTGCTCTGCTGTTAAACCCCCAGGAACATGGTTAGTCGAAAAATGTAGCGCCAAAGAGATAAAGATTCTTAATTTCGCGAAGGCCTGCTGTTGAATTCGGTATACTCAGCAGATATGGTTGTTGCATATATAATAGCATCTTATGAAAAACGTCGGAGCCGGAGCTACCCCTCAAATAACTGGCTCCAGCTCCGGCTCCGGCTGAATTTTATATAGAGCTCCGGCTGCAGCTCCGGTAAAAATGCACGGCTCCGGGGCTCCGGCTCCGGGCTCCGGCTCCAAAGCCCTGCTTAAAACTAATCCGCGAACCCCTCTGAACTGCAAACTGTGACGTCGAACATCATAATGCCGCAGTGGTGGGAAGACGGTTTTTCTGAGCTGACGTAGTGATCATGTCGAATTGAAATCATGGGTTGCGCCGCTGTGTTTAAGATTAACATCGAAGTTGTCATATTAGTATCGCGCATTTTGAGCAAACTGGATATGTTTTTCATTTTTACTGTAGGCTCATTTTGTGATTACCGAAATTGGTAATTAGGCCTCCACATGACCTCTTTCAGGATGATTCGTCCTCTTTCCTCAATAAATGTGAATGGTCCTCCGAGCATAGCTTACTACTACTTTGGGTCTTTGGCCACATCCGCAGGCACGTCGTCTCCTACAAATTGCGCTTCAAAATCAGTGCAGTTAGCCATTCCTAATATTAAGGCTTCATATGTGCGTACCAGCTGGTAGTTTTTACGGATTCCCCCCGGACGTGAATGACGAAACGATAAGAAATACGTAACCTATCTGACGCTCCACATCTGGCTAATGGCTTTGATAGCCCATGGCCATAAGTGATTTCGATTTCAAGACTCTCGAAAGGAATACCGCACAACGGAGAACACCTGCTCATTATTGCACACAGCATAGTAGCCTACTGAGTGCGGGTGATGTAGAGCCAACCAATGGTATTAGGTTTAACTGGCTTGGCTGAAATGGCTGCTTAGCTGGACATTCTTGTCATGTTCTGTACGTTGGGGATTATCTTGAAACCGCAAATATTACTCACGACTGTTCAATTAGCTGTTGTCATAATGGGTCTGGCGCATATTGCGCAGCTGTCAGCGATCAAAAGATAAGATCCCGGTACGTACAGTAGCAGATGCAGTTCGTCACAACGTACATTATATTTCAATATTAATTTTTAATATGTTCTGATAATAACATGTCATTATGTCGGTCTACTTGCCACTAATGCTGGGCAAAATCGAGTTCCTGTGTGATTCAATCCCGAATCCAGTATCCCTCGTTATGACTTCATAACAGTGGCCTCTGTGTGACTTCACTGACTCGGCAAGGCAGTAGCCTAGGTGACGACCACAAATTAGGTAATAGCAGTCACACACACAATAATAAGGAAATTTAGGTATTTTTCGAGAATATCTAATTTATAGCGCTCTGATAACGGTGCTGTGGGTTGTTTCACAGAAATATCGCCTCAATCAATAAGGCGCGCAAGCTCGAATAACAGGAATTGGATGCTGGGATGGTTTCCAGATCCAGGCATTCACGGCCTGAAGAATATAGCCAAACTACAATTCTCGTCCGATAACTCTCAATCTTGTGGCAACTGGCGAATTATGCCACTGCTCGTAAAATCATCTGTCGCTATATATTCTTGATTAGAAGCGTTGCAATTCCTGCTCGATTAGGCCTACTCGAATTGTGCCCAGCACCACATAATCACTATTTCGTCACGAGAATTGAATTTTTCAACCGTCCCAGTTGGACAGAAGAGGCCATGGCAGTGACGTGCGGTGAGGTTCATGGCTGGTGAAGCACTGACCCCCCCCCACACACACACACACAAGTAAAGTATAGGCTACCTGATACACAAATATGTGAACAACAACTGCAGCAAGAGAAGTGGCCAGGTGACAGCGTTTTTTCTCTGCATCCTGTTAGCCGTTGCAATTCTACATTCTACAATACATGTTTAAATTTTTCCTTTAGTGAAATATTCAGTTATTTAATACAGATTGCTCACCGAAAAACATAAAAAATATTATATTTAAGGTCCTAATTTCGGTTTTATAGTCTCTATTGCCCTTTGCTCGTCCAATCTCCTTTTTACAAAATTGAAATGGGCACTGTATTAGCAAAACTTAATATGTCACTCACTAACATCAAACATGGTTCAACGTAACTTCCGATGCGAACCATTTACACAAACGATTACGTGGCGAGATAGCGTAGTATTTTGTTTAAATATAGGGTAAAATTCGAGTGAGATACAGTAAGTCAGCACTGAAGTAACGCTCCGGCGGCTATTTCGTGAGCTGAGCCGGAAAGTTGACCTTTTTTTCAGTCTACCAACGGATAATGTGAAAGAAAAACTTTATTTCGGAATTTGAGCTGTAATGTTGACCTTATTTTTTAGTCAACCAACAACAAAGTCTGGGAAAATTTACATTTTTTTCGGATTTTACTCCAGAATTGTAAGTCGGAAAATTTTGAAAAAGTGTCCTCTTTTCACATTTTCAAAATATGGTAACCCTACACCCATGGGTTGCGGTTTCGAGTCTGACCGAGGTCGACTCCAGAATTCCTACGTAAGTGTTGGAGGTTTATCTAGGCTCCTCCTCGCCACCTCATCCGCATAAGCGATGTCTTACAAAAAGCCTGGATGTGGGCCGTACTGTAAGCCGGCAGATACGGAATAAAAACGAGCAATATCGGCCTGGTGTAAATGACCATAGCAGTCGACAAACACCATGAATACCACAGACAACACAAACGATTAGCAAATAAAGACACTGTTTCAGCATAGTGTCCTATATGGTGTCGACACAAGCAAATCGCACGGTTCAATGAAATTGTATCACGTCACAGTTTCCATTTGGCTACAGGCAATTTGACGGTGATTTTTGACCGACTTGCCGAGCATCAAATTTGATAAAACGGGTATCAATCGAAAGCTGCCGCCGTACTGATTACGAAAATATAAATTTTATTCCGCTCGCGGCCCTGGAACCCCCACAATCAGCCTCTAATTTTTGATTGTTATGGAGATTGGCATTGGGACGCAACAATGCTGTCTTGCGAAACGAGCGACGCAACAATACTGTCTGGCTCCCTTTTTCTCGAGCACCTGTCTCGTTTCGCTAGACAGCATTGTTGCGTCCCAATGCCAATCTCCATAACAATCAAAAATTAGAGGCTGATTGTGGGGGTTCCGGGGCCGCGAGCGGAATAAAATTTATATTTTCGTAATCAGTACGGCGGCAGCTTTCGATTGATACCCGTTTTATCAAATTTGATGCTCGGCAAGTCGGTCAAAAATCACCGTCAAATTGCCTGTAACCAAATGGAAACTGTGACGTGATACAATTTCATTGAACCGTGCGATTTGCTTGTGTCGACACCATATAGGACACTATGGTTTCAGCATCGATATAAGCCCGGGATTACGCAATTCACGAGCGCAAGACATGTACGACGTACGTACGTGCATCGGCCTATCATTCGCAGGGTTGCATGTATGCCGAAACTTCACACGTCGTGGTCTGTCCTTTGGCGGGATTTGTGGACGTCGCCGAAATACCGGGGCGCAATAGTCCGACCCGAGTTATAGGTATATCTCCATAACAACTGGTGTATTTGACTCATTTCCACCCATTGAAACGAACCCGAAAGCTTAATTTAGCGCAGTTTACCCCGTGAAAACCCCGGACCGCGGCGGAAATCTCATAAATGAACATACTTCCACTCACGGATTTACAGGGTAGGTGGACAACGTAATTTAATTCAATTCACAAGTTTTTGGGAATTCGGTAAATCTAAATTCAGTCTGGATTGTTGAAAACCATGTAGCTATCATCCTCATCTAATTTGGAAAAGACGATCATTTTTCATTTGTCCAACTCTGCCTACCCTCACAGCACAAAATAACAGATACACACAACTCCCTCGCGTAGCGGGACTTGTATTCAGGATCAATAGTTTTGCGTGTAAAACAATAACAAAGGTAAACAAAATACACATGTCAGCATCTTCAACAGCGCACAGATCGCCTACGGACGGGCCACGAAATATCGACACCATCGAGGATCCGACCCCATAAAGCAGGGGCCTACATTTCCCGTCATAAAGCGTATAGATATCGTCACCGTCGAGCGATCCGCACGCATGGGCGCGTCATCACTGCTCGATTGCAAAAGAACGAAAGAAATCTCAACCGTCGGTTTGAAAATACTGATTAAGCTGGTGGTGTTGACCCCAAAGCGTGAACGTGAACGACCCAACGAAAAGGCATAGAATAGGAAACAGAACATGCCCGGGAGATTTGAGTTTAGGCAAGGTTGTGTCGAAAATGGAAATAGAAAATGGAATAAGATAGATGTTAGCACGCCTCTACGTATGCAAGGTAAAAACGGGCGCTCCCACGTCCACCAATATCTTCGTAAACAGAGGGTACTTCTCGATTCCCACTATCTTTGTTTTCAAGTTGATCAAACCGTCATCTTCCCAACTGAAAAACACAAAGACACACATGAAAATCGGTCCTCCGCGGCCAAGGAACGACCTGCATTTTCCATTCATTTATACATTACAGGTAAACATCCGACTTTACTATTTTAGAGTACACCAAGCTATCAGTACAGCTGGTGGTCTCCAACTTGTTCATACCAGAGACAAGCCCCTTTCTAGTACCGTTTCGTTAGAAAATGCCTATTCCGCATCAGGCTCACACAGTAAACAGTCGTGCACACAATTTGGACCTAACATTGCATGCAAGTCATTGTCCAGCCAACACGGAGCGCAAGACTCTATCCACACAGCGACAGAGCTTTTCCGCAAAATCTATGCTTTTTGCGCTCTGCGCTTTTCGCAAATCCATTACTTTGCACAAGTCTGGCTATAATTGTACTTGTGCGCGAGAGGATCCTTGAATCGACTACAGCACTTTCGAATCAATGAATATATCGAAGTCAGAAGCGATTTGACACCGAGACATTTACTTCCATGAAATGCAACACGACAACAGCACTCCCCACACAGTGACTATATCAGCCGGAAATATTCGGGTTGATTTCAATATCAATACACGAATACTATAGTCCAGTGGTTCTCAACCGCCGGTCCGCGGACCGGTGCCGGTCCGCGACGACATTCCTGCCGGCCCGCGAGGAATATTACAATTTTATACTTTAATTTCAAGATGCAATGTTGAAGGCTTGTCCTTTGATAAAATAAATAAAACATCTAATTTTAAACTGATTCAAAACTTCGTGAAGTAACATTAGGGCTAGAAACATGTTCGATTTGACTTAAAGTACAAGACGTTTCATTTCACGACATGCGAGCGACAAATACTGAACAGATACGAGCTCACTCATCGCTAAGCAGCGCAGTTTGATCATTATTGGTTTTCGATTCATTTATTTTGTGCAGGACCGTAACTGGGGCACCTCAAACCGCCCGATTGGAGAGGGGCCGAGCTTGAAAAAGGCCCAAAATTATTTCGCAAATGAATAAGAATCATAGCGTTTTATTTGAAACTTTTTCCAACATTTTTCAATTTCTTTTCGGACTTTGCACGATTTAGTGTCCCTAAATGTCTTGCTTATTAGGTGCCCTTCTCCGAGAAATATGCATGATTTATAGGCATTTCGGCGTCAGCCAATGCCGCACAACGACGTATCCACACATAATGATGTTTAGGTTAACATATGGGACTCCGAAATTTGGGCCTAAAATTCGACCGCGAGAAAAGCGCTTCAGTCGTGAATGATCGAAAATTGTCGCCATTGTCGCGATCATGAGTATTATTAAATACGATCAAAACCCTCCAACAGTCACTCTCTAGCATCCTATAATTGCCAAAAACGGTTGCATACTTTACATTTTGGCTTCATTTCAATTTTGACAGTTCACCGGTCCGCCAGACATTTTTTGAAATTTTACCGGTCCGCGAGGCGAAAAAGGTTGAGAACCACTGCTATAGTCAATTGTATATAACGTTCTGCAGGTGCACCTCCAGGAAGCTTGGTAAACGGATATGAATTGCCGATGTAGGCATCCCGTTCACGCCGGCCATCGTTGTTGTATAGTGCGATGAATTGCCCTATACAAGGCCCAATACAAATGAAATTGCGGTAATATACCGCTGTCGACACGCGACAAAACAACATCCGTATGGAGACTAGAGCGCAAAAAATTATCTTTTATACTTAGCCAGCCGATTATATCGAGACGATATCACACTTTGTAATAAATATCGGTACATGAGAGAGAAAAATATCGGCCATTTTCGTTGACGACACAACATGGTAGTAGGGAGTCTTGAAATATCATCTGCGAATGTTACACTGGGAATATTCATCGATTTCTTTTAGCTTATAACGTGTCCAGAGGCATCCTTTCTAGTTTATTTCATGTCCTGTCCAAGCATTTCAATGGCTGTAAAGCTGCATTGAAGTATTGAAAACGCGCCTCGAGCCGTGTCATGTAGGGTTACCATTTGCCCCCCATTTTCGGGATTTTGAAAAGTCCTCCGAGGGCGCCTAAATGCCCTCCTTTTTGGCAATTCGTCCTCCTTTACAGCTTTTACAGCTAACATAGTGGACAGATTGTAGTGAGAATGGGCATAAATGACGTCAAATAGGTAATTCGTCGTTCGAACGCGAGTGACGTCCTTTTTTCAGTCGACCAACGCAGAAGGTGGCAGAAATAAAACTGTATTTCCGGAGTCGAGCCGGAAAGTTGGGCGTTTTTTTGTCAACCAGCCGCAAAGTCGGAAAAAATACCATTTTTCCGAATTTTACCCCGCAATCCTGAGTCTGAAAATTTTGAAAAAGTGTCCTTTCTCGATTTCAAAATATGGTCACACTAGTGTCATGTCTTTTGAATATCAGCTAAATCATGGCTTAGTACTGCTTTTAGTAGGGCATGGTTGAATAGATATCGGTCGGCGGTTCTATCGGCATCGATCGGGGTCGAAGGACAGAGATCGTAATACTAGCTTATCCGGAAGAACGACAATCGTATAATTAAAACTGTATCCATCGTAATGTATCCAATCTACCAGACCGAGAGCGCAATCTCACTTGTCGTGCGGAAAACAAAGAGCATTTCCCGCACGCCTGACACGCGCAACGCAAATTCGCGTCTTTTAACAGGAAGTCAAAGCTACAGCCGTCAAACAATCAATCATAGGCGACCTGCGCACAGCGTGAAAACAGCAAAACAGTCACTCAGAAACAAGATTTCGCCTCTTCGAAGTGGGCGAGTTTCTGCGGTAATCGCGTCATGGCGTTCCTGAAAATACACGTTTTCACGCCCACTGTTGATCTGGTAAGAGCAGCGTACGTGGGCGACCGCAGGCTTGGACAATATACAATTCTGAGTGTCCAATAAGACTAGTTATGGCGAAGTGCCGGTCTAATTTGGAAAAAACTGCGTAGCTGTAATTCTAATCTAATTTGGAAAAAACTACGAATATCTATAACTCTAATTGAAATCTAATTTGGAAAAAAAGTCTGTAGCTATCATTTTAATTTGAAAAAAAAACAGCGTAGCTGTGATTCTAATCTAATCTGGAAAAGCGGGGAATTATTTAGTCGTCCAAGTCTGCGTAGACGTAAATGCGACACACCGCCAAATCACGCCGGAAAGACCGGTCTAACGCACCGGTAACAGATGATACATCACACTGTTACACGCGACTTACACAAAACACCGGTAAACGCATCGAAGCGCAGCTTTAACGCACGCTACTAGGCGGCACGAATGAATAAATCGATGCGTCGTCATTATCTGTCTTGCGCAGAATAGCCTACAGCAGATATCGTATTGTAGATTTTGGTCAGGACACGCTTCTACACACCGAAAATTCGATCTCAGATAAAGTACCGCGATTTGCGTCCGTTATCGTGACGCGGCTGAAGCCGAAAACCCGTTCTCGGCAGGTCGCGAGAACGTACGCGATTGCGCACGTTCTGAGACTTCCTCGTTTCTAGTAGACTAGATCACCATCTTATTCTATATGCATTGACAGTCGTCCTTTGAGATTAGATGTTTACTAAACCAAGGCTCATACCTGTGTTTGTTTATGATTAGGGCTTGGCAAAACCAAATATCCCAACAAGAAATGCAATCTTGTGACGAAACGTGCAATTCTCGTCATTAACATGAAACTTTCGCAAGCCAACAACTCAAAATTATGTCAAGTTCTATAAATAGCAATCACTTTTCACGTGACATACGACACTAATTACGCACCAGATCACGAGCGAACTCAATGTTGACATAGGCCCGCATACAGACGGTAGTTCTTCCGGACCGGGGCCTAGCGTTGGATACCGCGGAAAAACACGACAGCGCAAACAATGGCGATTGTACACGCGCGCGCATTGTTCTCTATATACCCGTCGAACCTGAAATAGATTTTCGGGCGCGCAGCCTTTGTGATCTGCCGAACGGGGCTTGAGCAAATTTGCCGAGAGACGCGTCCATTGTAGGCCCGCGATTCGCCAGGCAACCGCGCGCTGGACTCGCAACACAATGGCCACGTCGCGCAGTTACAACCCCACCATTCTCATTCCGATTCTCGACTCGTTGCTGAGGATTACCCCTGACGAGTGTCAGCCGAACAGATTCGGGTTTGTTTCGATATCAATATAGAATTCAATTGTGTATTGAAGTTCTGTAACTACAAATCTTATATCCGTCATTTAAACCGGCTCATGCGGGTGTCTTGACATCGTGAAAAGGAAACTGGCCAGCAAATAACAACATACTACAGAATAATATATCGATATTGAAACAAACCCGAATAGCTTCTAGCCTTCTACACTGTGCCAGCCGAACATAGTCGGGTTCATTTCAACATGAATCCAATCGTTCATTGGCATACTGAAATCTTGCATCGTTACGTGTTCTAATTCATTTTCACATTTTTTATTACTATACGCGAGTAGCTGTCATGCTAATACTAATCTAATTTTGGCAATTAAATCAGCAGAGATCAGTAGAGAATTGAAAAGAACATTGTATATGAACGTTGAACAATCGTATCACCAAATACGTCATCACGAGTATTAAAAGTCGTATAATCGAGGCGAACAGATGGCTCAAGGTCAACGTATTATTTTTTGATTACACACGAACTTCTTCGGCCGGCATAAACTAGGTTGCCGCATTTTGATCAAAGTCGCTCCTAGACATAGGATAACAGTTTCATCGCATGAAATCAACACACATACACACACACACACATTGGAAGCAGTTAATTCCACGCAAACACATTCACCAAAGCATATTCACGCAAGAAAACCATCCATTCCCAGGCAGTGGCTCAGACATCTTATAGACTTCTTGGCAATTCTCACGGATCGAATCGGAAAACAAGTCCATAACCTCCGCCAGTAACGCACACGCGTAATTACGCAGTAATTCGGTCATAAAATCACGCGCACCGCGTACGTCACTGGAATCAATTCAAAATAAAGTACGACAGCATTGTACACACAGAGACACAAATTCAATCCAATAATACATACACACTCAATATTCGTATGTCAATAGGAATATATTAATCAACTCATCAACTGTATATTCACTGTATTCCCATTTTGATATAAATCTATTTTTCAATCGTGTACCGGGTTACCTGAGAATCCGGTACTTTGTAAATTTGGTATTAAAAATGCAATAAATACAACACTACTATGCGAGTACGAGCGATGCATCAATATTGCATTTATATTTTCCAAATGAAGTTTTCACTGAATATGAGATTGAATTGTGATATATGACACTTGGCGAATTTGGTGCGTGTAATTTGACACTTGGATTGTATGCATTAATGTATTCGAGGAGATTTGGTTAGATTTACGGCACTCGTTCTATCACTTTTTTGATCGCGGACCCCTTCTAGTTTTGCGGGCGGCCGTGCGTACCCCCAAATTAGCAGATCTATATAAAGAGGCTATTCTATGCATAAAATAAGATAACCAATGACTGGAGGAGCATATTAATAATCTGGTTTTGTTGGTTCTTCATGTAGTTTAACATCGCTGGTGCACGCACTCTATAAAACCGCCGAAGTTTAAGAACAACCCCTGGTTTAGGGGTTAGACTAGGGCTAGATTTGGGGCACTGTACCTCCCAGGGTCGCTTCCGAGACACAGGTGGCTATTAGTTACGTACTTCTACTATGACCGCGTCGTTATTACGCCTTCACACCCCTCAGCTTTACACAGAGTCGGTAGTAACACGCAGAAAAGCGAATCTGATTTACCTGTACCAAACGAAGGCCATTTTCGGTATGTTGAGGTAATTCTTCGGATTCTGCTTGTCCCGTTCGTGTTTTATCATCGTGAATCTGAAACGTACAATTCAATCGTTGAATTTCAGGGGTAATCGTCAGCAACTCGTAGAGAATCGGAAATAACCTTGAACATCAACAATTGCACCACAAAATATCTGAAACGCAACGCGTCGCTTCGGGCTAATCGCGAGGTTTGACCGAGAATAGCACTCGGTATTTTGTAACCGTAGCCTATCATCAATAAGACTTATAACCTTAGGCTCAAAAAGGCGCGCTCGGGCGGAACGTTGCGCAGTTGTAGTACGGACGAGTAGGTTTCTTGAAAAAGCGAATTACCTTCACATAATTGAATTCATATGGAAGTTCTATACGTCCAAGACGCTCTTAAATACACCACAATAATTCCGCGTGGAACAAATCATTGCAAAATCGCATCGCCTTCATAACGAATCGCCAAAACCGGGCTATATAAATACTAGTCTGCGCTTGAGACTGCCGGGCTGCGTTCCGACATATCCACCGTATTTTCATGGCTTGCCCTTTTTACGCTATCTTGAGATACTTTTCATTCGACATTCCTTTGAATAATATATTCGTATCGAAACAAGCCCGGATATTTTTTTCGGCTGGCACCCGTCAGTGGCAGACTTGGACTACTATATAATTGTAGTGGTATAATTAGAATTAGACTAATTGGAGCGAAATGCCGTAATGCAATTTACGAAATGCTTTTGCGATGTAATTTTAATTCCAATCTGACGCGGTTTTCCTGAAAATGCTACAGGACAACTGCATGGTGCGAAACGAGCCAAGCTTGCTTTATACACATTTGCTACTCTGGTGCTTACGAGAACGAGCTATGTTTTGATATGAACTGAAATGGATTATTGCTGTTTTGATTCTGCGAATTCAGAGATTCAAATCTAATCTGGAAAGGCTGAAAATTTAATTTGTCCAACTCAGGTCAGGGGTAATAATCGAAACGGAACTAGTAGAGAAATATAATTGAAATGACTAGTGTCAGACGAAAAAAATATTTAAATGTCAATATATCATTCGACCATATACAATCTTGTGATGTTTTGCGATGAAAATAACAATAATAAACGAGTGAATGACAGCATTTCCTGTGTTAACGTGCGGCTCCACCGAAATCCAAACAATGCAGCAATACGGCCGGCAACAAGGAAGTCGTACAAATAAAGTATCCGCGATTAGATATGCGGCCACGCCAAAAGTTCCCCCGAACAATAGCCGTCTTCAAATCTAGAGCGGTCAAACGCCTTACAAAAGCCCAACCGATCGCTCCGACTCCAGACAAAAGAATAGCTAGATGTAAGTTGTGGTGGTCATAGCAACCGTCCAGCAAACACCGGATCATTTGTATACCGCCAAGAGTCTGTTTATCCTATAGCGTTGAATAAATACAGCGTGCGAGACGCGGCTTGTGTCCTCAACCCAAGCCGGAGTGATGATCACGAAACAAGGTATCTCCACATGTTATGACTAGGGCACAATGATACGAGAACTCTAATCTGCACGGAGCGTGAGAGATTATTTTTATACCATCCTTGCCCACAAGACATAATTTATTAACGAGAATGATTGTTTGGATTCATTTTCCACTGAGGAAGTCTTAAAACCTCGATTGTTCGTATCGCGACATACGAAGCATGTAGTACAGATCTACGCATGTTAGTGGAAATGACGTATTTGTGAAGTCGTGATCAACCCAAAGCATTGTTACAAAGTGCAATGAAATAGGTATTCTCGAAAAAATCCCAAATTATCTTCATGTGATGTAAAACTGGTATTATATTCTTTTGGTCGCATAAAAGGTGCAATAACAAATTGGTTTTGTACTGATTCAACCCTTAGTCGTGACAGCATGCAATATAGAAGGCGTACCTTCCCAAAGGCGACTCCGGCCTCACAACTTTATAACCTTTGTATTCGAGTCTTTTGTTGATATCGTCGTCTTCTGCACCCCAGCCCCAATACGAGTTCGGATAGCCGTTGATCTAAACATGCATAATCTCACATTTTACAGTGTAAGCATACACGTTTCGGTATATGTTATTACCAATAATACTAAACATCACATTACCGCTGTCTATATCAAAAATGAAGCAGCTTCACATTATTGTCGAGTGAGCATCCAATAACACGAGCTTGGTGTTCAACCTCATTATTTGAAAAAACATCTCAGTAACAAGTCAAAATTCGAGGTGGAAATTGAGAGCCCGAATGTAGTGGAAGCGTCGGACAACTAGAAAATTTTCAGCTTTCCAGATCAGATTATACTTAGTTTTTACCAAACTAGACGATAATAAGAATTAGAGCAACACAGTTTTCTCAAAATTAGGATAGAATTAGAATTACTGAATACGCGTAAGCATGAAAAATCGAACCAAACTCAGTTTATATCAAATCAGATTTCTTTCTCATAAGCAAGAGAATGGCAAATGACTGTACAGCAACCTTGGTTCGTTTCGCATTATACAGTCCTCCTGTAGCTATCTCAGGAAAGCCAGAAATTAGATTAGAATTCACAGAGCATTGACAGATTTCACAAATTAGATCAGAATTAGAATTAGAGCAAAAAAACGTTCAAAAATTTCGCTCTAATTACTCTGTAAGATAACTAGAATTATTTAGTCTGTGTCTGGTAATGAAATTCAATTCAATTTCAGCTCTCTCTTAGCTATCACAAATATACCGCAAAATTCGATCGGCAAATAAAACGAAATCTCATGAAAAGGGAAGAGCATCATGGTAAAGTCTATTAAACACAATTTCTAAGTCATGTACGGGGCAGAGGTCTTGCACAGTCATCAATGAGTTGAGCAATATCCCATTGCCTTTAAATCAGTACTTTTCACAAAGCCTTATCATCCTGCAACCAGGACACTGCGCGAATCATGTCATGCATGAACAGGAGAGTGTCGAATTGACCAGGAAACGAGTGGAAATCGCAGAAACGAATTCATTACATTTAAAGCCTATTGAACTGAACGTGTGAACACGTGACACCATACCATTGCACGGAAATACACCACGGTCATAACTATAGTTTGCATTCCCAGCAATAGAACTGATGTGGTATTAGGTGTAAGTCTGATGCTAGTTTGAGATTTAACTTTGGCGATCTTGCGAGAGAAAATGAGAATATATATAAAGCCGAAATTGGCAGTTTAACTTTGGTCTAGAAGCGGATGAATCAACATTTCATCTTTGACATAGTACCCTGGAACCAGAACTGACATATGAATAAATAAATGTGCATACAATGAGAGTGTAACGCCTTTACACTGGCAGGATTCCTCACTGACTAAATTTGAAGACCAAATAAAAAATGTATTCAAATCCATTCCAAATGTAATGCTCATGGCCAGCGGCAGGTTGTAAGCTTGTAACAATATGAATTGAAAATCTGTTTTCATATTGATAGTGAGTGGGCCAATCAAAATGCGACCCATGCATCATGCTAATGAAAGCGTGGAGCAGATCAAGATATCAAGACTGATCCTGTTGTTACAATATCTGAGTTGCTTGGAATACAAACCATCCATTGCAAAATGCACCTAATGTGAATATCACCACATTTAAATTTAGTTAATATAATACAATGCACGGCAATTTAAATCAAGCCCAAGATGTGATTATTTACGATTGCCTAAATGCTTGTACAAGCGACAGATCAAAGTATATTTTGATTTTCTGTATTTTTCGTCACATTACAATATAAGGGCATCTCTGTCATGAGCATGACATGTTTATGCCTGTACCGTAACTGATCTCGACATTGAAATTTCGGAGATTTACTGTTCCTCTATTGGCCTACGTCAAGCAAACTTGAAGATAATGAAAAATCACCTTGTGCAAGTGGAAAATGTCAAAGTAGTTAAAAAGAGGTGTTTCTCTTTATGAAAAGGAGCGTTTATAATTCTGAGAAAACTTGTCAGGCAGCCGTACTGTGTCATAAAAGAGATGGAGTGAAATTTCCTTACAGGTGAGTTTGGAAACTTTTCCAATGCAAACAAATTGACATTGAATCACATAACAGACCAATCGCGAGCAACACCCCCCAAAAAGCGACAAGCAATATTTATTGTTGTTTATGTGCGTTTATTCCAAGTGAGGGTACTCCCATTTTATAGGCTGAATCCAAAGGTTGGTTCTGGTCAAATATGACATTGCCCAATAAATGCCTATCATTCTGTTTGTGGCCTTTACAGGCTTAAAGCAAATGCTGATTCGACAGCTTGGTCGCTCAGAACAATCAATTATTAACAGAACACACGCTGGCGCAGGTCTCGTAAATGTAATGAAAGCTAATACAAAGTATTTGTCACACAGAAAACTTCAATCTACTTATCCCTATTCATAACAGTGACACTGCCATGACAATGAGTAAAATACTGTGGGTTTTGGTAGTTTCACAATACTATGTAATAATACAGAGAAACATACTAAAAAATCCTCCTCCGCCACAGTTTCTACCCATAATTGATCAAAATTTATATAAAGCTTGAAGAGGAGTGCACAAGTAGCCAGATAATTGTATCTGTATTCCTATGTTTTGAAGTGTTCAATGAACCATGCGTAACCCATCTCTCTGGGAGATCTTACTATCCAGATTTAAGCGATCATTTATGTGATTAGTGAAGTCTGCCATTGCCACTACATCTCATCTAAAAAGAACAGCACACACAAGTGGGTCCTAGCATAAATGAGCAGATAGCGCACAGCTCACTACCAGTACCAGATAACGTCACTTGTCCCACACGCATTGCGGCATTCATGATGCAAGAAGCCAACCGACTACCATCAACTCAATTTCACAGCAATAGATTAGGCAGTCTTTTTATGTGTGGTATCGCTCTCAACCTTTTTGACCTCGCGGACCAGTAAAACTTGAAAACAAACACTGCGGCCCGGTAAACCTTCAAAAATCAACATTAACCCTAAATTTAACCACGACAAATGTTTGCAACTCAAATGCAATATTGGAAACTTCATTCAATGCTGTCATTTTGATATTTTGATATTAGATATCTATGCGAAATTGCACTGAAAGTTTGTTCAAGATGAAGCTCGCGAAGTTGATAGTGAATGTTCGGTATTGTTTGGAAGAAATGCGACTTTGCTGTTTTATAAAGCCTACCGTAGTAAATATTATACTGCCAAGTGTCGCCTAATTGCTCTGTCAGATTTTGTTTATAAGCTTCTGTAGCTTTCACATACATCCTATCCTGTCCGAAATGAGTGTAATCTATCCTCAAAAACAAACTCCCCATGTAAAAATATATGTTCAAAATCTAACAAATTCAAAATTTTATGTTTCATTTCTATAATTAATGGGAAAGTGTGCAAAGTCTTGCATTTTGGAATTGAGATGTAAAAGTATAATATATTTTTGGTCAGCAGTTGAAAACCACTGATCTAAACAACTTGATCCATATATAGAACTTTACGTTACCTTACGAAATTGGCTCTCTTGAAGAGCCAACACACCACCCACAGTCATTCCGCAGCAAACATATTCATAATCAAACTTGTTGATTCTCGTGGACAAATGATCCACTTGCTTGTCTCCAGAGCATCTGAATTGAAAATGATATTTCAAACGATGAGAAATTTATGAGAGGTTTACATGGACACGGACAGGTTTATAAGGTCTTCCCGTCACTAAGATAAAAATTGTGATGTTACAAACGGGGAAGGAATTGAAAACCATGCTGGGAATTTGCATTCAAAAGACTGCTTAAAACATCTGTCTCCAGTTCTTAGATCAGAAAGCTCCAGAAAACGAAAACAAATGGCATAACAAAAAACCAGCTGATTCTCCAGGTCTATGGATGGGCTACTTGATATATCTGTCGTAATATCAACATTGAATAGAACAATGACATTGTTTTGTTAGGTTGAATCGGGAGTGAAGCTATTCAACTTGAGAAACATAAATATTTGCCAAAAGATGGATTGAAATGGTAGTCAACGCAACAAATAATAAATTTGATAACAAACCTAAGGATTAGTTCCAGATCAATGCTGACTGATATAGAAATAATAAGAGCTTAATGCAGCATTGTGAAATCCGTTTCAAGATTACTTGTGCCATGGTCATCATGAAATTAGCAAGTCAACCTACTCTAGCCAGTCTTAGTGTTCGTTTCATACAAGAAAATATTATTGTATCAGAAAGTAGCATTATCTGGCTGGAGGTGCGACAATTGAATAGAACATTGGCAAATCATATCTGTTCAATTTGGGCAAGTTATTAACTCAAGATTCCTTGAAAACGGCCTATAAGTAACACTATCAAACTAGTGTTTACGAAAAATATAATCACTGATGTTAACATTTTTGAACTATCGCATTGTGGACCTCAGTTGCAACTCTCCAGAGCCTCAATGGCAGATCAGAGCAGAAATAATAGGACATTGATTTCGCTAGAATCTGTTTGGCATCATACCATGCTTATACATACAGATACACACAGAATATTATCAATGACAGCAGGTTATGCTATTTTGAGAAAGCTTGGAAAGGGCAAACACATCAAACACACCAACCCAACGATTGACATCTGCCATTAGTTGCTGGTCACCAAAGAGTTCGCTTCACAAATGCTAGCCATGTGTATTGTAGGACTGAGATGCCGGCCTATCAATCAATCAGTCAATCAATCAATCAAGCAAGCTAGAACTTTTTCTCTCCTTATAATGACCTTATATGAAGCTGCTTCATTGAAGCACTCACCTATAAAAAATCGCAGTTGTACCTTCGTTTTGTTAAACTTACTTCATTTGATATTGTTCAGTGCACATGTTAAATTATATCCACTAATCCATAAATAATGTCATGGAACATATGAACGTTTGGAAATGTACCTTGTCACGCCCAGCTTTAATCAAGTATAAATTCTCATGACTTGCAAAAGGAAGATGTAAGAGTGTAACACGGCAATTGCACTACCTCGCAATGTCACTGAATAGCCAAACTACCACCCCCTTTATCAAAGGAGCCTTAGCACGCTTGAAATCATATTACCCGCTTCCCAATGGACAAATTAATACATCGACCAATGTAGACGCTCATTCATGCATGAAGTTCGAGCTATTGCTAATTCCTTCAAGTTCACCCACCACGTAGAATACAACCACAATAAAAATTGTTTGAATTGAAAGCTGGGGATATCAAGTGACGACACTGTGGAGTATGGAGACAACTGGCTCATTTATCATCAATTGATATGTAATTTTCAGTTTTCAAATAAACTAATCACAAGTAGGATAGGCTTTAGATCAGGAATTGTCAGTCATTATATATAAGGTATGCTTGCAACAGATTGGAATTTATAATCGACAGTCAAAAGAGACAGAACACTCAAATTTGTAAATGATTATATGCCGGTCCATTAGAATGTTTTTTCTTCCAATCTCGCATTAGAGCAAGATCATGGATAAATAGAAATATTTATTGACATTGCCAATATGATCAAACAAGTTGACCTCTTTATTAAGGTCGTAACGAAGGCTACCAATTCCACACCGAAGACCATACGCTATTTTCGTATCCACATTTTAGGATTGGACAACAACATAAAAATTCTCTTCTAACAAACAATAGACATTATTAGTAGAATGAAAGTATAGTCCGTACAAGACGCACAGAAATATAGGTTTTAGGTTTATTAGGCTAATCGGTTACGTGGGAGTCCTTACCTGTACAGTAATGTGTCATTTTCAACCAGCAAATCGACATCTTGAAATATGAAACAGTCAAAGGGTGTTCCCATTGTTCTGCCGGCCTCAGCAGCAAAATTGAATGCTGTATTCATAAGCCTGCCTTTATTAAATATCTCCTCCCCCGTTTGCTCCACAACAAATATGCTGTACCTGGGAAAAGCAGAAGCCATGTTAGATGATTGGATAGCGTCGAATAAATGAGTACCTTTTAACAAGGAAATACTGAAATATTGAACTGTACAGGGCGCATATGTAAGATCAGTGAATTGTGAGCAACAGGAAACTAGTACAATTACATGACCGAGCGTGTATTGTGCGCAAAACCAGTTTAACTTCGCATCAACTAACGCAAGGTTGTAAGATTAATGCATACCGTAGGCCTACTGGTTGAAATGCGTCAAATTTTAACGACTTAACCTGATACATTATGAATCATGTGATTTTATTGGATTTGATTTCGCAGAACCATCAAGAGGACAAATGCTGTAAATGCAGGTCTGGTAAATTGTATGAATTTTTCAAGTGCCTTCACTTGCCATTAATCATACATGAGCGCAACACCAGTTTATTGCATTCTAATAGCAATTAAAACTTTGCCTCAATCATGAGTGACCACAATCACTCAATACCAATTACCAATTTCACATCTAGATCACAAGGAATTCTATCAACTGATGCCAATGCTGGGGCAAAGTCAAGTATGCGAGTGATTTGATTCCGAATTGAGCACCAAGCTTCGAGTACAGTATTCAAGTATCAATCATTATTATATTATACGGTCATGGCCTTTTTGTAGGCCATGATACAATATATATGATAGTACGGTTAATGTGGAAGTTTTAAATATTTATCTTCTGTTGAAAGAAAAGAATGCCAGGTCTACACCCTATAAAGATGATTTACTATATTTTCGGCCATACAGATTTCATTGCACTTTGTGACAATGCTGCAGATGCTATATGTTTTGGATGCGTTGATACCGCCAATTCAGGTGTTAAGGCTTCCAAGCTAGGTCAAAGCCTCAAAACTGTAATTGCTGTCGAATCATTGCGCCCAGCCCGACCAACGACAGGATGTTGCTTACCTGATCTGCTGCCTGCGCAGGACTGGTATCAGATGTCCCAGTAGAGTACGGAGATGGTATTCCCGCCTTCGAAATGGAATAATTATCGCTATAGTCTGTTGCGGCCTGCATAACGAAGGCTGATATATATCGGCAGCAAAATCGCGACGTATCGTCGGACCCAAAAAGGTGCCGTTGTATGACGCCTCTTCAACGGGGGACGTCGAGTTCGATAATACCCAGTAATTTTGCTCTGCGTTTTCGAGGTCAACCTCAATGGAGCCTTTCAATTTCTGCTGTTCGCAGCCTTTCAAGTAATACCCATTATCGACGGGGTGAACGCTTTCAATAATAGTCCTTTTGTTAGAAACCGCTTGACTCGCGATTTTCTGTCTCGTCACTTCAATGTGGAGTCTGTTAATGGGATATAGAAGTGCGACCACAAAAAACAAGGTTGTGCAGAAAGTACGCCAGATTTTGACTTTGCAAAATATTTTCCATATTAAAGACATAGCAATGGGAATCAGCGGAAATCGAAAATGCTGAAATTGAGTCTTTTTTCCGTCAGTACACAGATGAGATGATGATTGATGAACCGCCGGGGTAATCCTACATATTCCGCAATCTAAACTAACATACCGGTAACCAATACTCTACTATGACAACCTGAAACGCAATCAGGAAATTAGAGCAACAGTACGCCTACTCAATTTCTGAAAACAGAATAGTCATCCAAAGCTAACAGTCGAATCGGAATTGACGAATGAAGGCCACTCGTAAAACAGGTTAATAATTATAGCATACCTGCAGATAATATACGACACTCTCACCTTATTAAAGCCTACATTTATACAGTTTCAGACACGTATGTACACCTGGATATATTTCAAGCTCCCAACCAACAAATAGCTACATATGGATTACTTTATGCTGGTGAACACTTGACTATTTTTAACATAACCAACATAGACCGGTTAATGATTAGCTTAAAATGCGCAACACAGGGTGAATAGCAAACAATATAGGAGATAGCACAATACTTCCCAGCAGGATGAAACCTAAGAATTCCTTATCAAACTGGAAACCACAGATTCTCTTCTATGGCCTCAATAGCGACGGAGAGGAAATAAATGGTGGTGTTATTTTGATGACCTAATGATTTCTTCACATCTTCATCAGTAATGCACCGAGATGGTGGTTTATGAAAAGCAAGTATCTTCCTTCCACAATAATTACAAGTTGAAGAGACTCTTGCAGGTAGAGAACTTCAGCATATAATTGAATGGAACAAATCCAACTTACCCAAAAATATTAGGGGTATATTTCAATATGAATATAGCCTATTACTCAAAGATTTGCTTGTGTGAAATCGTTGTGACACGGTGACATATTGATACAATATTCAACACAGCTTCCTGGTTTTATTATCATTGATATAGGCTATTACTGTTGGTAACTACTAAATCAGGGGTTCTCAGCCCTTTCTTGGCCGTGGCCCATTTTCCGGTTTAAAAATGTGCTGTGGCCCACCTGATATCTCACGGTCATAATCCCGCTTAATGCGTGGTCATGGACAGCGCCGATATGCCTATTTGTCTAAAATATGCTCATTTTCCGCTAACTAATGATATTTAAATGTCGAACTCCCGGGATATGAAATCGCGCGAAGCGCGAAAAAAAATTTCAAGTTGAATAAATATCCTCCAATAAACGACCAACGAAATAATCTTGGGCCACTTCGAGCTCCCCCAATTGGGGGCGTGGGTGCGGCAGTTACGACCCTGGTAGATCATATGCTAAAACTCCTAAGTAGATTATTTTCGTCCGCTGCTCCATTCGCGTCGCGAAACACAATTATGAGATCCCCGCACTGTGCGATTAGGACTTGAGTGATACTATTGTGGGGAATATTACAATCATTCTGGGCCAGCATCGAACAATTCATTGGTGAATGGGGTACTGCAGAGAAGTGGAGAAAGATTTTTCAATATGCATGATGTGGGCTACTTTGTATGTCTTGTACCAAAACAACTGAAGTTGCGATGTCAGAATATTCAATCCAACGATACAATCAATTCCTGTGACTCTTTCATTATGTACAATGATTTCCAGGCTGGACATTTTAAACCGACTTCCAAGATTAATGCCCTCCGTTGAATCCTCAATCCATTACGATTCGTTGCGGTGGTGCAGTATACCTCCGCCAGAAGTTGCTAATAATTTGCAATTATGACTATTTTTAGCTTGCAATAATACGGCCTGCCGAAGTACAGTAAATCTGTACATCAATTGCATTTCATTGCGAGTTCATTGCATACCCCTTTCAACGGCATGCGACATGTGACCCTGCTGGAATACTTGGTTACTTCAGCATTATCTTCCAGTAGGCCTATTATACGCTTGAAAATTGTTTAGTTGCAGTTAGCTATAGGTTGTCATAGCCAGTAGAAAAAGTCACCGCTTCTCCCTAACGTTTTCGATTTGTACAAGCTGACTTCATACGTGCCACTACGTCTAATCAGAGTCGGATGAAAAGCTTTATGTAGGCTAGCCTATGTATAATTAGATAATACGAATATATTTTTAGCGAATAACATAAGAAATATAGCTGAACTTACATTATTTCTGAAATTTTCTAAATAGCTCTGTGGCCCACCTCAAAATGCTCTGTGGCCCACCAGTGGGCCATGGCCCACCCTTTGAGAACCCCTGTACTAAATACTATTGCTGCAGACAGTAGGCCAGTATTGAAAAACGTAATTAAGTAGCCTATTATTTTTAACAATAGTTGAAACATCTGAAAAATATTATCTGGATGCATAACTTTTATGGGCACAACTGATTAAATAGGAATCAGCAAATATCATTCTTGTTGAAGGAAAGGAAATACCTGACATGCGTTTGATATGAATTTCACGGATTCAACCCTTTCAAGCCACACCACAGCAGGAAGCTGGAATGCAAATGCAGGAAGTGGAATTGTTTATAACCATCCTCATTATCATAATTGCCCTGTTTATTGGGCCTATTATTTTTATGACTCTATGAGCGTGGCAATGCAGTGAACAAAAGGAATTAGTTGAAATGACTTAGTTTATCAATCGAACTCCAATCTTGCCTTACAAATATATGTTATAACAAATCTGTCTCTCTCTAGTTCCTTGGGAAGTCGCAAAAGCCGTATATTCGTACTTGTATGGCACATTCTGAAGAAATCCTTTTTAAGATATGATCGCATTGTTTTCGAAATGCGATCATCTTTCAGAGAAACACAATAGCCTATTGATCAGATTATTGCACGACACACCTTCAAGTAGCGAATGGAGTATGCTTTCCATCGAGACAAAAGCAACTAAGCTTCCACTTTCCTACCTACATTCGTAATTTCTGAATCGTATTGAAAATGTAACTTGTATTCATCTCAAATGATGCCTTCCACGCATTATATATAATATATATATATATATGTAAAGGAAAAGGAAACTGATGATGATGTTACAATAAAATTCAATTTAGTGATATTATCAGTATGCATCACTTGATAATGTTGCGTCTCAGGCGAAAACCTGACAGAATTGGCTATGATAACTAGCCTATGATACAATACCATCCAAATCTCTGATTTGATACTGCTAGCAGCACAACGTTAACACTGGTTAGGTCAGTACAGCGATATTTTCGCTGTACTTAAACACATTCGAATTTTAAAAATATACATGGTGACCGACTTACGGAAAAGCTGTCAGTCAGCTATCCGCCCATGACTATCGCCCTATCTACAATTCACTATTTGAAGATAGGCTACAAGATCACGCTCGCGCAAAAGTTGGAATGCGTGACGCTCCCACACCTTCCAATTACGTACATCACGCGCAAATAGCAACCGCGAAATCCAATCAATATCGGGCCCGTGTATGAGCCTTAGGCACAACAAGAATTTCCTGACTTTCCTATTGAGCTTGCGAACATGGTCAGGTTTCATTGATAAGGATAAGAAGCCGTCTGACTATAGAGACTGTCTCTATAATCTGATGAAGAGTGAGTGTTGTGACTGAAAAAAGAAGCCTCAAGTTACACTACGACTCAGCTGTTCGCAATTCACGCTCCGCGTACCTTGTACTCAAACTTTGAATGTACTCAATGAGAAGTTACGGCGCAATCAGAAAAGATTGAGCGTAGCCGGGTGATTCACTAGCGACCCTTGCGGAACGTCTGATGCCGTATTTCTCTGCCGGCTAGGGTTGCCAACCGCGGGAAGGCTCTCAGCATAGCTACGTTGTAAATTGCTATGCTCTCAGTGTCAAATCTTGGAAATTAACGTAGAATAGTGCCAAACTGACTGAAAACTTGCCCAATTATCTTTAATATTGAAAATGATGGTAACCCTATTCTATTATTAGGCTACAATCAGATGTACAGTAAGGCATTCTTATTTTGCGTGCAACTAGTGAGAATTCACTTCGGCAGACATGGACAATGGACATGGACGGACATCATCATCATCATCATTGGTTTATTAGCAATTTTATCAGTTCAATACACCACAAAAAATGCGATACAATGAATAGACAGGAAGATGTCGAAGCGACTTGGATTTGTCAATGGAATCGGACACCCACCTTGGCCTAGGCGTAGTAAAGAGGAGGCATGCACACTGAATGAAAGTAAAGAATACAGCAGAGTTGGATCAATTGTAATTTGTAATTTAATTGATGTAATTAATTACATTTTTCAATGTAATTGTAATGTAATTGTAATTGAAGCATTTTTATTTTCTGTAATTGTAATTGTAATTGTAATTTGACAAAAATTTTGCTCAATTACAATTTCAATTACATCATATTGCTATTGAGACCTGACACAACATAAAATAATTGACTTATAATGCATTCTCTTTAAATGTCGACAAGGAATTTGGTGGATCCATTCGAGGAAGCCCTTGACTGCGCCCTTGCGGGCGAAGTTTTATTTTTATTTTTACCGCTATGCTGGCCTCGGCTGCCATTGTATACAATTTTAGATTACTAACCAACGGATGGATTCGCAACATGTGACTCACGATTGAATACGCCGAGAAGCGAAATGCTGAGCCGGCTAAAAGCAGCAGAATTGATAGTCCCATAGCTGGCGATCCAAGCGTCGAAATTTGATATGTATGGTCCTAATCGAAAGCTAGTGTCGCACTGATTCCGCAATAAAAGTATATTTCCAGGCAATGGTACCATCCCAAAATAGTCGCGAAAGTCTGGGAATAGGCATTGTTCTGAACAATCGCTGGGCGTAATTGGTAATTGTTGTGGTCATGCTGCTGTAGCGCTCTCACTTTTCAGAACAGTCCGCATTAAACGGCTATTTTGGAGCAGTTACATTGCCCTGACGAGATTTTATTTTGTATTTTCGGAATTAGTACATCAATAGCTTACGATAAAGACCAGATGCATCAAATTTGGATGCATGGATCGCCAGCTCTAGGACTACGAAGTTTGCTGCTTTTAGCCGGCTCTGCAATACGTTTGTCGGTTCATTCATCCGTGACTCACATCTTGCGCATCTATCCGTGGGTTGGCAATCTACAATACGATTTCAGATCACGATGCTGCATCGTTACTTCGTCTGGCTAACTAACCAGACCACTGGATATTATATAACGTCTTATCTGACAAAGCACGGTTTTGTTTTTACTCCTCATCCTAATTCCTACATCCCTCGATAAAAATAATATTATTTCTTTAATTATATACTATATACGCAAATCCAACACGTGCATATATTATAATACTTTTTCGACGACATACTGCACCCTATCCTTAATCCTAACCCATAGGAAATTAGGTAAATAACATTTTACATTTCCAATTACGTGAGCCATAATTACCGAGCATACAAAACACGCTTATATTACGTCACAATGACATCTTACATAGCATACTATGTACGTACGTACGCACATAAACGCATTTATTACTACACAATCTGAACTAGACTTGAATTGTTGTTAAATACGACGCTACGGATGTCAAGGAGCACGGTTGAATTTATGATTATTCAATTACATGTTCAACAGCAGCAATTGTAATTTAATTGTAATGTAATTGAAGCGTGCAAGGAGTAATTGTAATTGTAATTGTAATTTGATATATTTAGCATGGAGTAATTGTAATTGTAATGTAATTGAAACATGCATGAAAGTAATTGTAATTGTAATTGTAATTGAACTGAAATAATGTAATTGATCCAACTCTGGAATACAGTATAGAAAAAGAAAGCGACAAGAAATAGGGCGGCATGTCATCCAGAAAATTTTTAAACATAGGTTTCTTTTGAATGGATTTTTGTTTCAAATGCAACCCTCTGTACAGCAATCTTGACTCGTTTCGCACGGTACAGTTCTCCTTTAGCATTTACAGGTAATCCAGAAATTAGACCGAAGAATCATTTCACAAATTAGATTAGAATTAAATTAGAATACCTACATTTCACTTTAATTAAACAAAGTGGCCTATTACATTAGTCAACAGGATGAAGAAAAAAAATTGGCAGAACCTCTGAGTGCCGTTTTTGGGGTTTTCGGGGTTGCTGATTACGAATATCAAATTAGTTTTGCCAGATCGGCTCTTGTTCCGTAGATATTTATACCCCTAAAAAAGCCCAAAATTATTGTATTTATCCTTGAATATTTCACTTGATAGTAGATCGTATTTTTTTCTAATTTCATACTGAGCATATATAATTGAATATGAAGAACCCTCATATCGTTCTCAGTCATTCTATCAATATTAACATTAACCTAGTGCGAAATATTTGTGTGTCAGAAAAGCAGTACAAAAACAACTGTGCTTAAAATAAATGAATAATAGTATATTCTAGGGTTACAATACGTCCTCCTTTTTCAGGTTTTTGAAAATGTCTTCCGAGACACCCAAATGTCCTTATTTTTGAGACTTTGTCCTCTGTTTTGAGAATTTTGATCAAATTTACGGTCAAATTGGAGTGAGATACCGTAAATCAGTACTGAAGTACAGCTCCTGCGGGCATTTCGGGAGCCGAGTCCGAAAAATGACCTTTTTTTAGTAAACCACCTGTAAACGTGCAAGAAAATACTGTATTTCTGGCGCCGGACGAGAAAGTTCACTTTTTAGTCAACTGACCACGAAGTGAGAAAATTGACCATTTTTTCTAGATTTTTCTCCGGAATTCTGGGTTTAAAAATTTTGAAAAAGTGTCCTCCTTTCCCGATTCCAACATATGGTAACCAGTGGTGGCTTTTGGGGTGGGCGAGGTGGGCGGTCGCCCGGGGCCCCCTGGTCGAAGGACCCCCCTCTTTGGTCAATCATCAAATCTCTGCATTTGTTAGAAATATCCCATATCCCGATAATCATCACGTCTCTGCATGCGGTAGATACTTAGTTTTGATTTAGTCTTAGCAGCCATGCAATAGATGTGACCTAATCCGGCTCCTTGCTCAAACCTTGACGTGGTGGGCTGGCGCATGTCAGCCGATAGCATTCCAGATTAGTGTGGGACTATTCAGCCTGCAGCAGTTGTATCGCTATTCTATTATTTCACGCTACATGCTACATACATCTTCAACTGGAAGGCATGAGCTTAACTGGTTCAATTATTTTATAATTTGATAATGTATCATAAAAGAAGGCTCAGGAGATAGAGCAATTCAGCATTCCGGCCTTCTCTAAAGCCGTGTAATAGTGTCACATACACATTACTAACCCCCCGTTTTATATGTCGCACTAATCTAAAGTTTATAACAATAGATGCGAAAAGGGGTTCTGGAGCACCCCAGAAGCTGCGATTACATACTTATAGGGCCACTCCGGAAGTCTCACCCAGCCCCCCCCCAATCGTAGGGCCACCACTGATGGTAACCCTAGTATATTCCAACTGATTAATTCAAATTTACAATAGGTGGTTGACGTTCAACTGATTGAATTAACGCCACGTTATTTGACTATCTAGGTAAATAGTAAATACTTATGTACATGACTGGAGTTTTTTATGTACAATGTAGGCTACATGACATCCGGGGAAAGTCTATAACCAAACCACGATAAATGTAATACCCCTAAATATAGTGCTGCTGCTGTATTTTGATTTAAAAGAGTCTTATGCGTGTAAAAATAACAAGTAGATTGAATTTCTAAACTTTATAGTACGACTGAGCCGATTTTCTATCTAGCCATTACAGCGAAAATGGGGGATTTCGGCCAAAATAGCCACATAGGTTATCTCCAAAACAAAAGCCAATTTGAAAAAATAAGGTCATATTCGGAATCAGTGCCCTCAGAACCCCCAATACCACTCTTGTTTTGTCTGCCAAAAATATGTGTGTTACCGCAGTGTTACTGAGCAATGAGCATGTCCGGCTTGTCCGCACATTCACGTCCAAATACAAACAATTTTTACTAAATCAATATAGTCAGCCGTCTATTTTACCGGACCACGACCTGACATATCGATCTCGCCTTCCGACACATGCCACCTCTTTGGTCATCTGTCATTTTATATTATCTTCCTTTACTTTTCATTCAGTGTGCATATGCCTCCTTTCTTATATCGCTCAGTCCATGATGGGTGTCTGATATCGAATACTAGACTCCAAGTCGTTTCGACACCTTTTTACCTTTCATTGTATCACAGTCTTGTGGTGTTTTGAAATGATGAAATGATCAGCAATAAATTGTAATATCCAGTTGGCCACGACCGCACTGCAACACCAGGTTCTCCGACGTTCAACCGTCAAATCGCTAAAAGATATGGGTGTTCTGGCCGTAAAAGATATGTGTGATTAGAAATTGTCAAGTTTACGTATCATTTCCATTGCGGTCACTGGCTCACTGCAACGCTAAATTCAACTTTTCGACCTCGGAAATGTAAACAAAGCATAAAGCTATATTAGCAAAACGCCGGTAATCTAATTTGTGAAATGTTTGTACACGATGTAATCTTCCTGTAAATGCTACAAAAGGACCGCAATCAATCAATCAATCAATCAGGAGCCAAGATTAGTTTACAGCAGGGGTCAGCAACCTTTGTGAAACCAATAGATGTACTTCTCATGCATCGCTAAATGCGAATGGCTGTGCTAGTTACTCCCACTCTCGACCCGTGTTTGTTTGAATTCAATCACTTTGACAAAGCGCTGGGCAGGGTTTCTGCTCCTTACCGAGAGAAGATAACTCTTCTCAGGACTCACGCCAGCGTGTCACAGTCCAGTCGCTGGCAATGTTACCTCTAATTCAGTGGTTCCAAAACGGTGGGGAATTCAATGGTTTCTAGTGGGGAATAGACGCATTTGTTCATAATTATATACAGGACAGTCTGCTTATTTACTGAGACACATATTATGCGCAATTACCGTTACCAGTTAACTGCTCTGGAATGTATGTATCGAAAATTATATTGAGTGTTGTTCGCAAAACCTCATTTTTAACTCTGACGGGCTAATCACGGCGTCACAAACGCATCCAGCACGACTACATGGGGATGGTGTGAACGTGAGGTTCACGTTCGCGTTCTGTGTGTGAACCTCAAATATTTAGAGGTTCACGTTCGCAAACGAACCTTGGTAGGTTCTGCACTGTGAACCTTTTTCATATATTGCAATTTTCCACGTTATTGGTTAAAATTTTGGGTTACAATTCATTGCATTTCAACTGCGAGCCACTCTATGCATGGCACTGACAGCATAAAAAATCAACACTAAACGAGCATGCAGCATTGACAATCTCAAAAATTTTAGTTGATTTGCTACAAAAGTTTGCTCTAAACATCCAGTTTTCCGTTTTTAAATATTTAGTGACTCTCTGCTGTGAGCTTGACCCGCAATCACACAATATCAAGAGCGAAATAGGCCTACGCTACATGTAGGTATAGTCAAAGTCAGCGAATGATGCTTATTCAACCAATCAATGAAATTCATATCAGAATACATCATTGTCAAATCTAGCAGGCGTATACGGAGACCATCTTGATTTGAAATGTGTATTGTATTATAAAAAAAAACAAATTGGTGTGATTGGGGTGTTATGGACACTCCTGTATGACTTGTTAATGGGATGATATAGGCAGCAAGTATAGAAACCCTTTCTACATTATATTTTGATTGCTCCAGTTGATATATTTGGCTACCTTTAAAAAGTCAGTGTGTACTTCAGCATTGTGGCATAATGAGGCCTGAGTCGTCACTAGATATCGTATCATACATGAATATATCACTTCACTGAAATGTAGGGTTGGAATTACCAATATGACGTCACGTGACGTCATGAGGTTCACGTTCGTGTTCACACAGAACCTTTCAAAAAGGTTCGCGTTCACACGAACCTGAACCTTTCAGAGGTTCACACCATCCCTGTGACGACTAGTATAACGTGAAATAACGCTTTCGCGAAATTTTGGTCGTTACTGGTATCGGTTCACAATGCATTTTATGTTGCAGTTATAGGCGATTGTCTTGCGTACTGGTGTGGTTGGGTGTCTTGTGTAGTCAAACCAGCAGATAGCTGCTCTGTGATGAAAAAAGTGTTGGGTAGTGGGCAATGGGCATAGGCGCCGACTTTTATTTTTACATGGGGTGGCAAGATGAAAAGGGAGGGGTTTGAATAAGAAGGGAGAGGTTTGATATTGTTTCAAATTTACCAAGTTAGCATCAATTTATTATGGTCAAGTACATGCGTAAATGCTCATAGTACATGGATAGGACAAGCTTCATCGTGTTGACAAATTTGCGCGTATAAGTGCGAGGTTGTCAGCGAACACAGCGGTTAATTAGCGATTCCTCGACATCGCTTTGAAATATCAACTATTCACCAATACGCGCGCGAACAATTGAATACGCAACCTCGGTGACGACGAACTATTTCACGAATTAATACGATTGAAGTCTGCTGTGGAATCTGTTCTGTAATGGCACCGATTTCACGTGATTCAGGCCTGTCGTATCTTTTGATAGCTCGGCCTTAACACACATCTTCCGATATTTTAGTATTAGCGCGAATGAATTACGCCCGTTCGAGTCTGAGTCAAAGTTATTCAATTTGACGCTTTCAGTCTTAATCCAGTATGACATAGCAATAGCATAAGTAGAGTAGCAGGCAAATCATGCGAGGCCTATAGCAGACGCTACGCTATAGTTTAGGCCAGCGATGTTATCACATGCGGCAGTCTTGCTGTAGACTCGATAGTTGAGGCTAGTAACTATATTAGGCCAGGCCTGGTGCACGTGATAGTTTATGTCAGCGATTATAACGTGCAGGCCTGCATGCAGACGTGCCAATCAAATAAGCGACGATGGCGCATATCAGATGTCAATGACTCATTTCGCATACAAATGATTCTCGCTAATTTGCAGTACGCAGCATCGATAATACGAATTAGTGAATTGGCATTTCAGAAGGATGGGATTCCTGGTTGTAAATGAGAAACTCCCTGGTTACGCACCTAGGGGCCTATACGCCTACATAGGTCCCGATCAGCCAGTCAAATTTGATCGTGAAATAATGCGACTTTAATTATCCAGGTGTTATTGCAGCAAGAGCAATACGTGCGCATGCCGCAACGTTATCAATAGAAATACAAATCTCGATGGTTTGAGATTCGATCCGCGGTATGGTTACGCCCGATAGAGTCCGTCCCGCAGCAATGAAGTTTATTGTAACGTAGAAGGTTCCCGCTCAAACTATTCGAATAAATTCAGAATTTGCGCCACCGAGAATTTCGTGTTGCAAGTGACATCGCGGCCCCGTTGCCAATTTAGCGATTTTCGCGCTAGATCTAGCGATTTTTCATCCGGTTTAGCGCCAAAAATATGGATCTAGCGCCTAGCGATAAATCTAGCGATTTTTGAATAAGTATTTAGCGATCATTTAGCGCTTTTTTTACCGAAAATAACCAATAAATATCAGTTCTGGCTGACATAACATCAAGTTGTGCAACATTTCTCGCTCCATGAAAATACGTTCGGACGATTTGTCATGGTTGAGTGACTTTGGGTAGTAGATAGATACGCAACTCCTGGCGGTTACGCATGGGCAAACAGTGTCTCTTGCTGAGTAGCATAATTGGCAGTGCTACTACATCTGCCGACCTGTGCGCTGAAATTTAATATAATTGGCAATGATCGAAAGATAGTTGCAGCAGTGATTTCAAAAATACAAAATAAAATCTCGCCCGGATAATGGAACCATGCACCCCGAAACTGCCCTCAAAGTTTGAAAACCGGCATTGCTCCAACAATGGCGCCGCCGCAACACAATCAACATAACAATGACCAATTTCTTCCAGCGATTGTTCTGATCAATGCCGATTTTCAGACTTTGGGGGCTGTTTTGAGGTCGTTCCATTGTCTTGAGAAGAATTTAATTCGTATTTTCGGAATCAGTGTGACACTAGCTTTCGTTTAACCCTTTTGAAGGGGGGGGGGGGGGGCATATCAGAACTGACCATCACTTTTCAAATTCATAACGTGACCTCACACCGTGACTTGAATATGGTCTGTTGCAGTTTAAAAGTGGGCGGAGTATATCCCTCTACCGTTTCCGCCATCGATCGACACCCAATGACATGTCTAGGTTTTTTATAAGACTGAGTAAACAAAATTTTTCTCTAAAAAATATCTCTCTCTTTCTCATTTTCCAAGGCTGACCCCCGGGATGGCGTCAGAGAGTCAAAAATGATGCTTCAATGCGTAGCCACCGTTGCCAGGTTTCGAACAAGCGAAAAATAAAAAAATACATGAAAAATTCACATATGGGCGTGGTCAGTGAGTGGTCATAATGGTCACGTTCCAGATAAATACCGAATCGGACCCCCACCCCCAAGTTTATTGCATGAAACAACGAGTAAATCTTACTCTTGTCATATCTAACCATTTTCAGGCATAGTAAACCAGTTTATGACTCATATTTCGGCATAAACTTGAACTTGACCATGTTCTTGAAAATCACCGAAGCGTGACCACAATTAACAAACCCCCTCAGAAAAATCCCCAGAACAAGGTTTGATATTCGAAACGATGAAAAGTTGCACGGAATACCGTACAAGTTGACTTCTGATGTTGTGGCCGAATTTTCGACAAAATTTCCCATTCGGAAAATATCTGGAAATTTCAGGTGATAACCAATTTTTTCGGGTTTTCGTAAAAAAAAATTCGTTGCGAACTAAAATTTTTTGAGTAAGTTACCAAATGAATCGGAAAAATCTGAGCTTTCCAAAAAACCAAGTATCCGATGCCTACGGCGTGTCAACACGGAGAAATAGGTCACAGAGACATGCCATATCAGATATGATACACCCCCTTCAAAAGGGTTAAGACCAGATTAATTACATTTCATACCCCGGGTTGGTCCTCGGATTATTTTCTTAATGTCTCTACTTATAGTGGCTTGCAACCCCGGTTCAAGACGTGTTGTGTCGGGTCAAGTCGCATGTCGTGTACACGTGTGTCAAGTCGCATGTCGTGTTCAAGAACCCCAACACAGTTTAGAGAAGTCAAGCGCATTTCCACGGTAGATCGCATCACGTATTTACGGACACATCGATCAAGGCACGCTTATATAGTGAGCGGTTATGCCTGCAAACCTGGTCAGTGGTCACGTATAGCGATCATTGCGCAAAGCGATCTGCTTTATCGAAATGCACTGCACGTTTTGTCCCACTTAGAGATGACTATTATTACGTATTATGAAATATGGTAGGTGAAATATGGTAAGTGACTTTGGACCCAGACGAGTGAAATATAGCTGAGAAGAATGTATTGAAATAATGGTTCAATTTAACACCTTTAGCAACTAATGTAGATTTAGCGCTATTTTTTAGCGTTTTTTCTCAATATTTAGCGACATCTAGCGATTTTTGACACCAGTTTTAGCGATTTTCTTCCATCCGGAGTTGGCAACACTTCGCGGGAATACGAGCGGATAAAGCAGACAAGAATCACTACAGCTTACAGATGATAGCAAACGAGAAAGCGCGCATCTAATCAGTCTAATTCCTCCACTTGCGTACAGCACAATGGGGTGCCGAGTCTGACATCGCGACAATTGTTTGCTCTTCATAACGACGTTTGCGCTGCATTTTCCGGATAAAGTTGGCAATAAGCCTTGTCAGAGTAATGAATATGTGCACTTTGCGCAGGAATGACTTTCAATTCGCAGGCATTCACAAACACACATGTCCTGTTTCGTGTTCGAAGCCTCCAATTAAAGAGACGATCACTATTTCACGAAACTAACTCCAGAATTATTTGGTAAACGAACATAGGCGCAAATACAATTTAAGAGAAGGAGACCGTGAATTCGCTCGTCTGGTCGAGAGAGGAGATGATGTTTCTCAGCGCACGCGTGTCGAAATCGACGTCGTAAACGAGGTCGCTTCGATTGTCTGATTGCTAACCACGGATTACAATTTATTGGGGCGTTTTAAGCACTAGTTCGTCGTCGTCGACGAAGCTGCGTATTCAATTTTTCGCGCGCGTATCGGTTATTAGTAAATAGTTGGCATTTACGCGCTATCACGGACTCGCTAATTGACATCGCTGATGATTTGAAATCGCAGACGGCGGGCGTTTAATCGTTTTGTATGGTGTGGCCGCCACCCCATATATGTGTCATGGGGTGGCTGGGCCACCCCGCAACTCAGCGCCTATGGCAGTGGGGAACAGGACCGTAACTGCCGCACCCCAAACCCGAAGGGGCCCAAAATTATTTCGGTAATTACCATAAATTATAGAATATCTTTTGGCAAATTTATGCCACTTTTTCAAAAGAATTTCGGGCTGGGTGCGCGATTTGATATTGCCGAATATATTGATTATTTGGTACCCTTCCCCACGAAAACCCGTAGATTTTATAGATATGGAGACTTCGGCGTCGGCCATTATACTGCGCTCGACGCAGCAAGACATATGAAGTTATAGGCCATGTAACATGCGACTCCGGGAAGTGTGCTAGAACGATCAGCAGCGAGAAGTGCTTGTCCGAGAAGGAATGCCCTTGTGCTGACCGAAAACTTCGATATGTTTAATTGCCCATAGGCGGCTAAATGACTGGCGCCGAATGTTCCTGTCCTTGCGATCTGAACCCCACAGGACAATGCCATCCCGCCAGTAAAGAAATACCAATTTGAAATCGTGTGTGCCTTTTAGTTTTGGTGATTTCCATATCCTTTGACATAGCAGATATAGGAGGTCACGAAATAGCATAATGTAACGAAGTCAATATACCAACGGGTTCGCCCGAAGATGTTTAACCTGCTATTTAGGGGTCTTACCTTTTCCAACACACCTCACTCATCAGCTCTACCGGTAAATCTGATTACGTGAGCAGAGAGGGGATAAAAAAATGATAGCAAAATATATGCAATTTCCGATCATATTGGCCGATTCAAACATGAATTATCTAAATTTTTCGCGCTTGCGCGCATTTAGTCGATATAAGGCGTCGCACTAAACCAGTGGTTCCCAAACGGTGGGGAATTCCCCACTGGTGGGGAATTCAATGGTTTCTGGTGGGGAATAGACGCATTTGTTCAAAATTATATACAGGACAGTCTACATATTCACGGAGACACATGCGCAATTACCGTTACCAGTTCACTGCTCTGGAATGTATGTATCGAAAATTATATTGCGTGTTGTTCACAAAACCTAATTTTTAACTCTGGATGGCCATTGGTCAATCATGGCGTCACAAACGCATCCAGCACGAATAGTTTGACGTGAAATAAAACTTTCGCGAAATTCTGAGCGTTACTGGTATCGGTTCACAATACGTTTTATGTTGCAGTTATAGGCGATTGTCTTGCGTCCTGGTGCGGTTATGTGTGTCTTGTGTAGTTAAACCAGCAAATAGCTGCTCTGTGATTATAAAACTTGGGTAGCGGGGAACAAGACCGTAACTGCCGCACCTCAAACCCCCCAATTGTGGGGGGCGAGCTCGAAGGGGCCCAAAATTATTTCGTGCATTAACATAAATTTAAGTATTTCTTGAGAAATTTATGTCATTTTTCAAAGATTTTTCGCGCTTTTGCGCGATTTACTATTGACGGATATCTGATTATTGGATACCCCTCCCCCACGAAAATAGTAGCATTTATAGAAATGGAGACTTCGATGTCGGCCATTACTGCGCCACGACGCACCGTGGCATATGAAGTTATAGGCCATGTAACATGCAACTGCGAGAAGTGTGCCAGAACGAACAACAGCGATAAGACCTTGGCCGAAAAGGAATGCCCTTGTGGTGACTGAAAACTTCGATATATATACAATATACTTATACATATATGTTTGATTGTCCATAGGCGGCTAAATGGCTGGCACCGAATGTTCTTCTCCTGGCGATCTGAACCCCACAGGACAAATGCCATCTCGCAGGAAAAAATTATTTGCAATTAAAGCAAGACCAATTTGAAATCGTGTGTGCCTTTTATTTTGGCGATTTCCATATTTTTTGACATAACATATATAGGAGGTAACGAAATAGCATATTGTAACGAAGTCAATATACCAACGGGTCCGCCCGAAGATGTTTAATTCTGATTTAGGGGTCCTACCTTTTCCGACTCACCTCACTCAGCTCTACCGGTAATCTGATTACGAGGGGATAAAAAATTGATAGCAAAATATATGCAATTCCCGATCATATTGACCGATTCAAACACAAATTATATAAATGTTTCACGCTTCGTGCGTTTAGTCGATATAAGACGACGCACTAAACAGTAGACCCAATGTAGGAGATAAGCAGCGGGGAAAAGCGTACAGGCTCAGCGGGGCTAAGGGGGTTTATCACCCTGTGGGGGCCCAAGACCAACATTTTTTGGTGGGCGATGACGAAGTGCTGTTACGGTCCTGGTGGGGAATGAAGGCTCGAAATAAATCTGAAGTGGGGAATGAAGACAAAAAGGTTGGGAACCACTGCACTAAACAGTAGACCCAATGTAGTTGATAAGTAACGGCGAAAGGCGTACACTGCTCTAATTTTTGCCGAGTCTGCGCACACTGACCAACTTACTGCGCAGACCCTTGGAAAACAGTGCGAATCGACTAAAAAAGGTCAGCACTGCGCACGTGCGCAGCTTAGAGGGAACATTGGTCGCTGGGCATCGTAGCGCCAATCTCTCGGGAATATTGACGTGGTTACATCACCGACTCAGCGGGGTGTACGGGCAACGCTACCGCCCGATAATGGAGTTGGAAGGGTCCTTAGGTTCGATAGAGCCATTTTAACTACCGTTCAGATGGAACCTTTCTCCACTCCGACCTTCGAAGCTCTCTTTTGATTTCTACTAACATAACATAACATAACATTGTTGGGTTATTATTACTATCATCATGGGGACTCGACTGCGGTCCTTGTGGGCGACCTGGCACCCGCGTTCACCCTGCTTTACAGACATTTGCTGTACTCATTATAGGGAGAATGAACTATGAATTGATATGAGCAGTGGTGGCTTTTGGGATGGGCGAACGCCCAGCCACCCCACTGGTCGAAGGGCCCCTCTTTGGTTTATGCGCTTTTTCCAATGATTATAGCGAATAAACGTGGAAATCCGTGTAACAATCAAGAAGATGATTCCGTACAGATGGGTGAATCATCAAATCTCCGCATTTGCTAGAAAAGTCCCATATATCCCGATATTCATCAAGTCACTGCGCATGCAGCAGATGTAGCCTACTTGGTATAATGTAGTCCAGGGGTTCTCAGCCGTTCTTGGAGCGTGGCTCATTTTCCGGTTTGAAAATGTTCTGTGGCCCACCTCTTATCCGAAAGTCATAGTATCGTTCAAGGCGTGGTCATCACTGACGCCGATATGCCTATTTCTATAAAATATGCGCATTTTCTCTTACTGATCATTACAAATGTCGACCTTCATATTCATGAAATAGCGCAAAGAAAATTTTCAAGTAGAATAAATCTCCTCCAGCAAACAAACGACCAACCAACGAAATTTGGGCCCCTTTGATCTCCCCCCCAATTAGTAGTTTTAGGCGCGGCAGTTACTGCCCTGGTATATCGTATAACTCTTGTGTACATTAATATGGCCGCAGTTCCACTCACGTCGCGAAACCCAATAATCTAATCCCCGCTTCCACTGTGTGATTGGGGTTTTAGTTTCACTTTCACTTGGAAAAAGAATATTTTAATGTTCAAGCTGTACAATGTAGGCCGACGTATAGTATTTTCTGTATCTACTAAAGTTGCGATGTCAGAACATTCAATTCAATGATACAATCATTTCATGTGAATCTTACATTATGTACAATGATTTCAAGGTCGGAAATTTTAAACCGACTCCAAAAATTAATGTGCTGCGCCAAATCCTCAATACATTGCGATTCGTTGCGGTGGTGCCGTTTACTTCGACAGGAAGTTGATAATTGATAATAAATTGCGAATATGGCTATTTTGATATTACAATAACACGACCTGCCAAGGCGCCGTAAATCTACTTCAATGCACACCCTTTTCAACGGCATACCACACACGACCCTGCTGGAATACTTGGTCACTTCAGCACTAACTTCAAGTCAATATATAATCAAAATTATTTTCGTTGCCGTTAGCCGTGGATTAAAGCCACCGTTTCCCCTCCCCTTTTCGACTTATACAACATGACTCCATACGTGCCACTACGTCCCACCAGAGCCGGGTGGAAAACTTAAGGTAGCCTGGGCCTACTTATAATTTGATATTATGAACATATTTTTGGGCGAATAACACAACAAATATAACCAAATTTTCACTAGTTCTAGAATATTCCAAATAGCTCTGTGGCCGACCTCAAATGATCCTGTGGCTCACCACTGGGCCATGGCCCACCCTTTGAGAACCCCTGATGCAGTCCATCCTTGCAATGGCCTAATTCAGCGCTCAAACGTTAACGTGCTGCAGGGTTGTAAACAAGTCGCAAAGCTCCGAGTCACAAGTCATTCTCACTTTTATGGTTTTGACTCGAGTTATTTTCAACTCACCACCGAGTCCAAGTCATCGAGCAGAGGTTCGAGTCCGAGACATGGTATTATGATTTATGACTCGAGCCCAAGTCCAAGTCATTGTGTTGACTGCTCAGTTTCCAGCTAAAGTCTGGTTAAACCCACTCTTATAGCTCTGTTTGGCGACATCGAATGGTTCGCATTCATAATGTACTAATTTTCCTCACTTTTAACAGTTTCTGGTCGCATTTTTGAGTACCAGTACCAATAGACGTAATCCCAATGGTCGTTACTTTACTGTTCTTCAAAATAACAATGAAATGTCGGTCTTGGCCGTCTGAATCTCGAGTCATATGACTTGGTTCGAGTCAATACACAGATTGACTTGAGTCGAGTTATTTCCGTATTTTGAGAAAATGACTCGAGTCGAGTCATCACAACCCTGACGTGCTGGCATATTACTAATGTCAGTCGATAGCTTTCCACATTGGCGTGGTCTATTTAGCCTGCAGCAGTAGTATCGCTAATCCATTATGCCACGCTATATGTCAGACATCCACATGAAGTCATAAACTAGTTAACGGGCCAGTTATATAATTTGACAATATATGATAAAAGAAGGTCCAGGATCCAGAGCAATTCAATATTTAGCCAGAAGCTACGATTATATAGTTGTAGGCCCCCTGGAAGTCTCGCCCAGGGACCCCCAATGGCAGGACCACCACTGAATATGAGCAGAACTTGAGTCAATATTCAAGTTTTCGCGAATTGAGTAATTCTAATCTAATTTGGAAAATGAGTAGCTATAATTCCAATTTTATTCTAATTTTTAAAAGCTGAATATTTTCTGGCTGTTCAAGTCTGGTCGGAGTCCACTACTTTATAAATTGCAGGGTGCAAAATGACTAATGATTGAGGAGTTACTGTGATCGCTATTTCAAGAGGTTCCTGTGACTATTTCACAAAGAAAAACAATGCAAAAAATAGTAAAACCACCATCTACCTTTCATAATCTAAACTCTAAAGCTATAGTTTTTCCGAAGAACATATCAACCTACTTGAGTACTTCAAAAAAGTAGGAGTTTGTTACTGACCGCCTGTTCTGTTCCTAATTGAGTAGAATTTACAAGTCATAACTTCCATTGAGTCAATGGTTACTCCAGACATACCACGGTACCAAATTCTCTTCAAGATGAACCATATCGCTTTCTTCTAACGATATAACATAACGACCATATTCAAGATGGATTTCATTTTGACAAGTCGTCAATGAAGGCTAATGAAAGTTGAAAAAAGCTACTAGGCACATGTTGTGGCTATCTTATAAACGACACAGAAAAATTTGCAATGGGAAAGGTATTAGCAACATATTGATATATCATCATAGTAATTGGTTAGGTCATTTGACTGAAATAGAACACAACAGATGATATAGTAATAGTGAACGACAACAGTTCAGCAATAAGTGAATTTACGAGTTTGCATATTTTAAATCGGTGCTTCAATCATACGTCATACCTAGCGGTGAACAGTCTAGAGCAGCTCCTGAAAACACCAAATGAAATTTGGATTCTAGAACGACAAATGCACGACAGATCGAGAACGAGCACATATATTATATAGGGCTGGGAAAATTCGAGTACCTGTGTGATTCGATTCTGGATCAAGTATCATGCTTCGAGTCCAGTATCACTCAGTATGACTTCATAACAGGACGTCATATGTCAAAGTTCAAATACGAACCATTATGCCACCACAAATAACATAATGCTTGTTATCCATCACATTAACCATATTTAGTATTTTATTCAGTACTCGAAAAAATCGTCTTTACTACTCGACTTAAATCATTAAATGTTAATTCATAGTTTCATACCAACACATTGTTCTGATATTTTGGCTATTAGATGGATGTGACCAAGCGTAAGATGATTATTTTCACCAGAAATACTGATTGCCGCGTGTTTTATCTAACTAACTTGGCAATGTCAACGGCACCGACAACAAATTGCACTCATTACAACTTAAAATCCGTATGGTATTTTCCCCAGGTGGCCAGCAGCAAAGTACCTACTTTTCTAGAGTACTCAAGTACGTTTCCCCTACCTGTAGTACCCACTGAAGTGGTTGTCATGCTTTAAGCTACTTCCACTTGTGCTTGAACAGATTGTTTTAGGCAGAACTAATTCATTTATATGATTTTTAATAGTACAGTAAGTAGTTTTGTAATGAGTGTACATAAGAAGTGAGTGAAATAGCCCATAGAAAGTAGTTTTGTAATGAGTGTACATAAGAAGTGAGTGAAATAGCCCATAGAAAGTAGCCAACTCAGATTCACTATTAAAAGTAAGCCACCCCTCATAGAAAACAACTATTTCCAACTGCTTACTGGAGTGGTCTTCGTATCTTCCAATTTGTACTTCCCCTCTACTTTTCAGAGTAATTGGAATTGGGTAGAAATATACAGTATTATGGTACATTTACTTCTACTTGATTTCTGACTACTTCGACCAGCTCTGATATTTGCATCTACCGGACACGCCCCTCTCTTCAGGACCGGACATTCCTAGCAGATTCGGGTTCGAATCTGGGAATCGCTGATTCATGGCAAGTAGATATGAACAATTAACATACACAGTCTAGTGCAGTAGTTCCCAACCTTTTTTAGACACCCCCCCCTTTATGATAGTGAAAAATTTCGCGCCCCCCTTATCGGCATATCACAAAATACAACCGGGAGGCTAGCAACCTCAACAGATGGTTTGATGACATGGAAGGTTTCAATATATAGAGAAACATGCGTGAATTGGAGCTTAATCGCGCACAGTGGGAAAAATTTGTTCAGTTGACCACTTCTTTGCGCCCCCCTTCAGATGCTTTCACCCCCCCCCCCCCGCAGGTTGGGAACCACTGGTCTAGTGGATTGTTCAGTTCAGGCAACACATGAGCAGATCACAACGACTAGCAAAATAGTATCGAAAATCTGGAAGAAATATAGGATGCGGTATACAAAATATTACGAAAATCCTTGCAACGTATACATACAGCTACGGTTTACCAGTCCCGTTACCATGATGAATGCATTTAGGCCACGTAAATCCACCACAACTAGCAGTTACAATAATATACAACACCACCACAGCAATGAGTCCCAAAATCACCACCATTTTAACGTTTTTCCAGTAAAGCTTTCGAGCTAGGTTAGTGCTGGCTTTTTTGAAAGTGACAGAAGATGAGCTCAAGTCTTCTGTTTTGTCAATGAGTAGATTTAGATTTTCACCCCGTTGCGTTAAGGTGTCAATGTTTTTCACCATGATGCCTTTTAGTTCGTCGAGCTGATCGCGAACTTGGTCCACTTTGTTTTCTTCGGGGATTGCATCAACTTCTCTTGAGAATTTGAGCATTTGCGCGCTGAGAACTCGTGAAAAATCATTGTCCATCGCATAAGGAAGCGCCGTTAACGCAAGATCTCCGTAGCTAGTTTGAAATTTCTTCTTCACTTCCCCCAAAAATTGAAAAGCGCGCGACCTTTCATAGTCATCCTCTGTGATGGCGTAATAAACGATGCCGCTCTCTCTCACGTAATGAAACAGGTAGTTTCCGTGTGAATATGTCATTTTTGCGTCTTGATTCGGAATCTTTTGAAGAATTTGTTCAGTAACGACAGCGAAATTTCCAGCGCACGCAGCATGTTTTGCAAGGATAGTTGTCCCCCTCGATATTACAGAATACAGGATAGCCATCGTGACCGCTACTCTATTAGGAATCGAAATAATCCAAACATATCTGGAAAGACGGTAGATACTCGTGAATAAAATGCTGATCAAAATAGAGTAGTCGTCACAAAATGAAATCAGTATGCTATACGGACAGTGTTTAGAGTACTCGGATTTGAATTGTGTATTAATTCTTATGATTCGAGAATAATAGTGAGAGATGATTTTTTCAACTACCGAGACTACCGTACACTCTCATCAATAAGAGTTGATTTACCAAAATGTAAGGTTTGACACTATTTTCCATTATGGCTAATTCCGTTATAATTTAGCAAGGGCTGTAATGCATACCCTCAGAATTGTCCAATATTTACAAATGTTGTTTTTCAATTCTGGGTACATTAAAAATAATTAAATTGAAAAATTTCTAGCGGTTCAAAAGATAATGCGATTCAAAATTCTCTTGTCACTAGGTGGCGCTGCCTGCAAAAATCTTTAAAAGGCATATTTTTTTCTTTAATGAAGGTGGGGAATCAATTAAAATGTCTAATTCTACAATTTTGTGGCGAAGGAATTGAAAAAATCAACTTTTTTGCTCGAAACTCGAAGTAAAAAAGTTACAGATGAAAAAAAATTGGGGGGAGCCGAATTGAAAATCCATGTAGAATTCCATTCACACACAAAAAAAATTATTGCAAAATGCACTGTATGATTGATAAAAAATTGGATTTTCAAATTAATCTCTATTCCTCAACGAAATCACAAAAAAATGTCTTTGCATTAAATAGTTGGTTATAATAGTAGTTACGGTGAGCAACATTGCCTTGAAACTTAAATTCCTTGCATCGCAGCGTTTGGAACATGTAGTGCAAAGCTATACATATGTTGGTGGAAATGATATATCTGTGAAGTCCTGATCAACTAACAGCATTGTCACAAATTACAATGAAATAGGTATGGTTGAAAAAATACAACATACCCTTAATTTCACTTAGACTTGGCATTATATTTTCTGTGGTCGCATACGTAGCCTATCTGAGCTTTCCACATATTCCATACTGCTATGGCATGAGGCATCATAATCAGTGATACTCAAATACGGTAGCCTACTCGACTCGAAGCCTAATATTCGAATCAGAGTAAATCACTCTCTGGTACTCGCTTATGCCCAGGCCTACTATCAAGTGAATCATCCTATGAAGATTATCTCTTGCCTGCAACAGATAGCACCTGGTTGTTACCAATGAATTATACTCTTTGTTATAGCCGGTGTATGCCTACACCACAAAAGATGCAGAAAATGATTCATCTCAATGCCATTCCCAACAGATGAAGAGGTCAAATTCCAGACTTAAATTCCTTACGCAGTTCCATATGAAAGTAGCCTACTAATGCTTGGAAAAGTACGGTGACATAAATTGTGCTGCCATCATTACCACGGTGGATTCCTAAAATGGAAAAGAAATAACTCAAAGGTCCTATTAAAAATTGATTGCGATTCCACAGAATTGGCTAATGGCGGTCTAAGATTGCGAGCAAGTAGGACTGCATTAGAGCATATGAGAAAACCTTTGCAGGCCGCAAAATTGTGAATTTAGCAAAACTACAGAATTCACAATGATATAGATCCTACAGAAATGTTTTCCTATGTGCCCAAGTATTCGAAAAACTACAAGCACATTTTTTGACTGGAAATGCAATATAGAATGATTAATTTTCACGGCAAACGCACAACATCAATAAAATGCGTGTCTGGATGTATGATGGTTTGCAAATGCGATGGCCAATCCAGCGACAAAATGCTAATATTGTCACTAGCCTTTGGTTTATATCAATTTAGACTGAGACCCTATTCATTGGAAAGCACCACTTAAAATCCCTTCCAACGTTGCACAGTTGGTCTCTGGCCCAAGATTTTATACGATGAAGTACGAGCTGTCTTGAAAAACAACAAAATCGGCCATAGATGTCACGCAAGGGAATTTACCATCACTCAGGATTAGTTGCGGAAAAGGTACCAAGATTTCATCCAGGCGTAAGAGTGTTGTGAATAGGCGTATTTCATAGATGCAGTCAACTGAATTGCAATTAACAGGGTTGGAACGACATGTTAAAAATCATTGGCTTCCATGGCCGAAAAGTTCACTTTAATGGAGACACTTTGAGTTTCAAAATCTTCGCTGTAGAATTTTAAACCAATAGGGCCTACTGAGTTCGCAACATTGGACAGAAATAAGACACATTCTACGGTCGCCCAGCTAATATAAAAAATGAGATCGATGCATTGCACATAGGCTACGGTATTCCTTCATCAGGCACGATTCATTAGTCAATACGCATAGGCTACCCATGTATTATTTAACACGGTTTCATCGAGACAGACAGACAGAGATTTAATTCATCAAACATAATACCGTATATGACTGGAGGTGACGGTACGAGAAAAATTGTGTGCAAAAAAGGCTAATATAATCTTCATTGGTCAAAATGCCCAGCACAGGTCAGGGCATTGTTCATCAAATGTAGTTCCTAGTGATCTTCCCGATGTTAACGGACTTGCGATATTATGTGTACCTCCTAAAAATAGTACATTGAACGCTCTCTCATTCACGAAATTTCATGCTGGTGACGTCATATTTTGTGATACGATTGTTGATATACAATGTTCTTTCTATTTCTCTACTAGTTGCTGACGATTACCCCTGACGAGTGTCAGCCGAAAATATTCGGGTTTATTTCAATGTGAATATACTATTCAATTGTATATTGAAAGTTCTGTACCTCCAAGAAGCTCTTCAAATATTATGAAATGATTTAATAATTCTTGACAGCAAAACGTATAATTGAACACAATGAAACCACATTCTTGCAAAGGAATATAATTAACCTAATATAAGAGAATTCACCGACAAGTGACATTGAGCAATTATATACTAATTCACGATAGCCTATATGCTAGAGATCACTTCTGATTATGGCTACAGGCTACAGCAAAATCTCGGAGCAATCAGCTACGATTACACAGGAAAGTGATCACGATTAGACGTTTTGCTTCCTCGACTTCAACTCTTGAACATATATTTCGAAACAATATGACGACTTTTGATACTGCACGAGAGGATTTTTTTAAAATATGATGCGATTGGCTTATTACGTATCACATCATATCCATTACCCTCCTGACCTCCACCAATTCTCATTCCAGCTAAGACCCATGCTCACATGATAAAATTAGGAGTTTGAAGGCACGTATAAATTCAAACAAAGAATGACAAAATAACATCACTGCTGTTTGTTTGCAGAAGTTAGCCTACGAAACGAACGCTTAGCCTACAAATTAATAAATACACCAAACGTTACCAACGGGTTAGTGACCACATAGACCACGGCAGCTACACTCCAGGTTCAGCCAAAAGTGTTTTATGGCACAATGGCAGATCAATTGGTTGATTTTGACTATAGATAACTAAGGTAAACTAAGGTTTACCTTAGTTATCTATATTTTGACACGGCCGAGATGAAGCTCGTCATATCACACCACGAGCCCAAATCTGAAAGAACGTAGTTACGTAGGTTGACACAGCGCGGCCGCTACACTCCTGCCACAAGTATATTTCATAGTCGGCAAAATCATGATTGATTGCTTAAAATAATGATGCATGATGTGATGTGATGATGTCAAACAGCTATATCACATTACTTGGGCAATTCTAGAAACACTTTATATTTGATGACAGTGACGTCCGAGCAACAAGACCACGACCTAATATCGACCTCGTCTTCCGCCACATGCCACGTCATTTTGTCGCTTGCGAGAGAGAGAGAGAGAGTCTTTATTTTTCATCAAACCAAAATACATAACATTCGGCAGTGGTGGTGCGTCTTATATTCTCTGCCTCTTCTTTACTTCGCCTAGGCCAGGGGAGGGCAACATACGGCCTGCGAAAGGACTTTGAGCGGCCCGCCGAGACGTTCAAATCTTACATGATAATGTGGCCCGCGGCCGGAGAAAGATGGCTTTGAAACATGTTCAGTTCGGGTCTACATAAATTTTCGACCATGAAAGTGAACAGACAGAGCCGCGTTCCAATCTAACTGATGCCCACGTGCAGTCTTTACAAAGGGTTTCCATGTCCGACATGCAACCAGAGTTCAAAGAACTTGTCGGCAACTTTTTGATCAAGCGCAGATATCATTGACTTCAACAGATATTGAAGTGCATTACGTTAATAAATTCATTAAATACTATTTTTGGTCTATATGTTTTCAACTTAAAATTCACGTTGTATACGATTTATTCCTTTTATAGGTGGATAAATACACGATTACTGTATCGATTTAGGAATCCGAACCGCCAAGTAGACCCAGCAAACACAAAACCGTAAAAGGATCATCCGGGATCATCTCGATTAGGTTCTGATTTTCTAAGTGTCGAGGGAATGTCTAAAATACGTAGTAGGATGGTCTTGTGGTTATATTCAATCAGAATAAATTCATACTCGGTGTTGTTCCATCTCATGCATTAGGCTTCGTTATATCCGGTAGTTAACCTAATAATGCAAATTTTCTATCTCTCGCGGGTACGACTAAAATACGTAGAAAGGATGACTTTGTCGGTACATTCAATCACGATGAATTCTCTCCGGTTTTGTTCGATCTCATGCGGTAGCTTCGTTCTATCCATTAGAAAACAATGTTCTCCCTTCGTTTTATTGCGTGAGGATGTCACCGGTGTTGTATATTCGTGTTGTTGCTCTAAGGTCGAATAGTTTTGTTTTCCTCTGATATATATGATCTTCATTATATATATATTCGCTCTTTCGGTAATCTCGCATGTTCAACGAGTATGGTTAATAGTTTTATTCAGAGAATAACTAAATAAGTGATATGTTGTACGTTTAGGAATATGATTATCGATGCGTGACTTCTAGAATATTTCGGCGATTCAAATTTTACGTCATCGCGCCATAAAAAGATTTGAAGCGCAACAGGTCGCAGCCAGGCATAGTTCGCTCTTTCTGTATGGTAAATGCCGTAAATATATAGGAATTGTGACTGACTGAGGTAGCGGGTTAAAGGTATATATGCAGTAGCATATAGCTTATGGGGTATTTCGAATTGCCTGTAGTATATGACGCCTAGAGCTGTTTGACTTTCTGCAAAACAGGTGTAGATAACTATAGAAAAGTTTCAGCTTTTCCAGGTTAGAATTAGAGCTAAACCGTTTTTCCGAATTAGATTACAATTATATTGCTGGCATTTCGCTCTAATTTAGTGAAATTAGACCACTATAATTCGCTTCAAACATCTGAATTACCGGTACCTATACCTACGGTATATCATAATATTTATGCTTGAATTTTCTAGGTATATAAGTCATATAGATACATTCCTGTAGAACACTGATTCATGATTTTATAAAAGTTGGTGCAAGAATGGACATTTTCAACTTGATGTTGATTAATGGAGCAAAATTTGATATTTGAGTGCAATTATACCTCGAATCCAGGGACAAGATTATTAATCGTTGAAACCAAACGCAGCTTGATTATGTTGGCCCAGAGAATTTGGCTAGCCAGACCATATTGATGGAATATGGTCACAGTAAGATAATATTTTGGGCTATTTTACATGAACTTTCCAACATTTGATTTGATATGTCCACTAAAACAGTTGTTATTCTGCTTTCGAATAAGACCTTAATTGCTGGTTTCAATGGTAACTGTGTTTGTCAAAGGCTGCAAAGGTAATTTCTTTTCCTTGTTAGATGTTTATTTGTTTGTTTGTGGTGTTCATGGTGGTGGTTCAACTACACTGGTCATTTTACACCAGGCCGGTTCTTCTTATTATTATTCCGTATCTGCCCGATTACCAGTGAACTCGGCACTTAGTGAATTCGGCCGCACAAACTCGGCACTTGGTGAATTCGGCCGTGGTAGATCTCGTAGCGGTACCGGTCACCATGATTGGTTACTGGAATGTTTGCCGATGAACTTGGCACTTTGAGTGGTTGTCAATGTTGTATGGCGGTCAGGGCATGCGTAGATCACACAGTCACGGCGTGATTAGATCACAGATTGCGTAATTGCGGGAAATAACGCGACGCTCTTCACTTGGTGAACTCGGCCCTTGGAGGAATTGGCACTAGAACACCTTCGCATTAGAAATGCATTTAGTATGAATGAACAGTATCAAAAAGGAAATTTAAACGTGTCGTGGCTCGTGGTAGATCTCGTAATCTTGGGATCCTTCAACCGTGTTATCGAGACACCCTAATCCCAGAGTGGAATCGTCTCTCCAAAGGCAAAAAATAATTTATTTTGACGTGATCATGCGAAACATTTGTTGATGAGGAACACTGGCTTGTCGTGATCGATAAACGAAGAAGCGCCGCTTGATGTTCCACAGTTTTGATCTCACATACAACGCCAAGATCCATCTTCTCAAAACTTACACGACACAGGCCCGTGACTCACGCCATCGATTCCAAGCAGACCGCGCGTGGTCGGTATATGAGCGCTGTGTTATTTCCCGTGGCTACGCAATCCGTGATCTAATCACGCCGTGACTGCGCGATCTACGGATGCCCTGACCTCCTTACAAGATTGACGAATCACTTGATAATACTATTATTAGTTTGATAATTCATATTAATAGCTGTAAATACACTTCATTTCAAAATTTCCCGAGGGCCGAATTCACCAAGTGCCGAGTTTGTGCGGCCGAATTCACCAAGTGCCGGGTGCATCGGCAACCATCTGCCCACTTACAGCACGGCCCACTCCTAGGCTTTTTAAGACATGGCTATGCGAATCAGATGGCGAGGAGGAGCCTAGATAAACGGCCAACACTTCGGTAGGAATTATGGAGTCGACGTGTCACGCTAGAACCCGCAATTCATTGGTGTTTAGCTATAATCAGGGGTCTTTAAAGAGTACTTAAGTACAATTTAGCAAAAATAGCTTATTTTATACTCAACCAGAATTTTAAATTATACTAAATTATACTTTTATGAAAAATGGCTTTCCAGGCGTAGGAGGGTACAATACTGAGACTTTTATGTGAAAACAAGCTCGTGTTTTGCGTTACTCCACCTGCCGGTATTTCAAGTTTAATGATCTAACCAAAAATCACACAAGCTTCTGCAGCTCTTGAAACTGTTTTGCATGAAGGCAGCCTTCGAGCGAGAAATCGGTCAGGCTCTCCCGGTGGTCATCCTTTTCAATTCCGATGGCGGGAAAATCCGCCTCCACTGGTGCCGTCGTTGGAAACACGGTCGAGAGCATCCCGCAGAAGTCCTTTAGGGTGAGCAGGTGGATGTTCATACCCTCGAGGACACCCCAAGCGTCCCTGAAGCTGCTGTCAGGGCCCTCCTCCTCCAACGTAATGCGGAAATTGTCATGGTCTCTGTAAAAGTCCCGCAGTTGAGCGTGCTCCGTCTCGACATCCTCGAGTTTTTCTTCGGCCTACCCAGCTGCTCGAAGCCGTCCTGACTGTTCGCGAACCAAGTCAGAGACAGCTGAACGACGCAACTTAACCAGTTCCTTCGGGAGCGTTGGTGGTATCTCGTATTTGATGTCCGCGTTGTTTGCTAGGAGATCACAGACGCCATGAAGTAGGGTGCAAACCAGAAAGCCGACTCCCCTTTGAACAGTTTTCCTCGTAGCCTCCGAGATTTCATCAAGTTTGGCCTGCACAAAAAGTCCTAAGTCGAGGATAAACTCCTGAACATTTGTCATGGAAACAGTTGACAAATTTGTTTGGCAGTTTTCGCTCCAAACACAGGAACAGCAATCACGTGAAAGTTGTGAATATCACCATCCTTGGTTGAATACAATCGAATACGAATATCCAAGTAATTTGTACTCCGCTTGTTACCACAATCGACGGCAACAGAGAATGCCCAGGACTGTTCCAACAAATCTTTGAGACCCTGCACACACAGCGCTGCGCAGGAAGAACCCCAGTGCGGTGCGGCATCTGCACCCCCGCCGCTGCCGGTCTCCCCACCCAACCGCCAGGCAGCACCTGTGGGAGCCAGCAGGGCCCGAACGGAAGCGATAAACCCGCCAATGCGTTTCTTAGAGACTCCGGTGAACTGACAAACACCGAAAAACGGTAAACAAAAAACAAAAAAAATCCTTATTTTATACTCGACAGAAATTTTATTTTATACTAAATTGTACTTTTGAGACCCAAAAGTACAATTTAAAGTGGCCTGGCTATAATGGAACGTACCACTACGTTTCCTCGCCATACCTTGTAAAATGAGACCGTAGCATTTGGCATTTCGTGTGGCAATTGACTTTTGTGTGGAAAATTGTGTTCGTTTTAGAACTTATCCGAAACTTTTATTCCGCCATAGATTGTATATGATAAAACAATATCGGAATTGATCCTAGAAGAATTCCAAAGCAACTCACCACAAAGGAGGATTTAAAGAAGTTTGCAAGAGATGTGGTATGTTGAATCTGTTTTGGTATTTTTAAATAGGCCTACTTTGTTGTGCCGATAGCAGACAGTATATATAAACGTAAGATGTGGAAGCTATCAAGGTGTTTTTAGAAATTCAGTCAGTCAAAGTGGACGATCGTATTGCTTGGATTATATTTAGGCTTATTTTAGCATCTTTGAGATGCAACTCTAAACGTGGACGGTCATGAACAGTAGGGCTCTTCAAAAATGACTTTTTTTCTCAAATCGTACTGGCTACTTGATAAAATTGTTAGGTTACCTAATTTAAGCCTACAAACAAAATATGGTTCAAATCCAGCCAGTATCCGCTTTGCTACAAGAGAAGAAAGTTCCTATTTATTATATAAAAATGAATAATAAAAAATTTGAAGATTTTCTGTTAACCCCATGAAAGTGTTAGGCTGTCTATAGAAACGATGCTCACCAAATTTGGTTCAATTCCAACCAGTGGAAGCGGAGTTATTGCTGTCGAAAAATTTGGATTTTAATAAAATAGTACTTACGGTGAGCACAACTTTAATAAGTAAACAAAGAATCGGTCACCGTAAATACTATTTTATTAAAATCCAAATTTTTCGACGGCAATATCTCCGCTTCCACTGGTTGGAATTGAACCAAATTTGGTGAGCATCGTTTCTATAGACAGCCTAACACTTTCATGGGGTGAACAGAAAATTTTCAAATTTTTATTACCTATTTATTTTTATATAATGAATAGAAACTTTCTTCTCCTGGAGCAAAGCGGTTACTGGCTGGAATTGAACCAAATTTTGTGTTTAGGCTTAAATTAGGTAACCTAACAATTTTATCAAGTAGCCAGAACGATTTGAGAAAAAAAGTCATATTTTAAGAGCCCTAATGTCCATGTCAGAGAAACGTTTTAGGGTAGGCCTACTCACATGTCTCGCAGCGTTCTCTACATAATTGTCAATTGCGATACAAACTGTTTGCTTGTATTGGTAAAGCCATCCAACTTCGAATTGTAAAATGTTGGGAGTCTTGATATCAAATTTTTGAAAGGTGCACTTTGAGAAGATTTCGGAATCTGTCAAATTATACAAAAATTTAGCAAATTCTTTGACATATTTCATCTATTTGGGACTCGATCAACGTAAAAGAATTGGTAATCATTTTATACAATATATTGTATTTGTAGTTGAAGTATAGTAATAATTCTTATGGTTACCGCACTTGTAACGATTCACGGCCATAACTGGAATAATTAGAATGATGTAACTTTCAAATTGTCATGCATTTTGCAACAACATTGTTCTCAATTTTCAAGGTGCTGACCATTCGAGGAAGAATCACCCACCGGGAATTCACGATCCGTAAACGCGGCCGACTGTTTCTCTCCTCAAGCGGAAGCGACAGAAAAGAGGAACGAAGAGAAAAAAGGAGCAGAAATAGCAAGAGTGTGACAAGTCGCGTCCGTTCGCTTTAATGCGTATTTCCATCCGCGAAGTAGTAGGTGGGAAAACTAATGGGCGTTTGGTTAGGGCTTATATAAGGTTGACTCCAGCGCTGTATTTGCTAAATGTTGCTATGAAATAGGGGTGGTGTCATTTGGTATCAATATTGACTATTGAAAGACCATTTGTTAGTGGTCATGGATTTGTTCGGCCAGTATGCAGTAATTTCTGATGGTCACTTCCCGGGCTTCTGTTCTCTAACCCCTCATGATTGTTATTCTGCTTCTAGTAAGACTGTCGATTCTAATGTTTTATCGTATCATTTGTCGGAGGTTTCGCTCGCTTTATTTACAACGTTTTGCTCTCTGCTAGGTCAATTACTGGCTGAGTATCACTACAGCCTAAGAAACTGCACTAATTCTCATTTTAATGTCTTGCTGGTTATCTTGCTGTCAATTCTAATAATTTATTAATGTCTATACCAGTGCCGCCACTCAAATGTTTTGTTCTCTGTACACAATATTGTTAGGTCTTCAGCTTTCCAGGCAGAGTAGGCTATCATTCCACTTTCTAGACTTGAGTATATATCTCTCCAACTAGCTGCCAAATAACTGATTCATTTGGATTGTTGAATTGATCATTTTGGACAGAATGTGAAGAAATTTTAGTCAAGAATTCTTTTTATGTTAGTGGCTGTTTTCAAAGAGTGCTGAAGTAGTCATCGTTGATCTTGATAATCAAGTAGAAGTGACGATTGAAGTCAGTTCTCTAGTCATATAATATTAAAAAATATAATAATAAAACTTGAGTGGAAATAGTTCAGAATCGAATCCATTTTAGTAAGTATGGGCGAAAAAAATGTAGGAGTCATTCGTTAGTCGCTACCTCTGCCATTTTCGCAGTACGAATGTCTTAGCTATTAATCATCATTTTCATTTTATTTCTGCAGGGTGTTGAAAAAAAGGCCGCATGCTGGTTATTTAACTGGCTCATCAGAAGATGAAACCTGATGATAAGGACTGTTTTCACTTTCTTTCTAAAGACATTCGTTCGTTTGTTCGTTTTATTTTTTACAACGGCATTATTGCCAATTCGTTTGAAATTAAATTATCACAAATGTGATTAATATGTAGTAAATAATGTGGTGTGTGTACGCAGCCGTGATCAGGTTAAGCCCATAGTGGTAGAAAACAGGTTATTATATCAGGATCTTCTTCTTCTAACGTAGGATCTACATTCTACTCACCATGTTTAAAGGCTGTAGCATCTGCATAATATTTACATTATTGAAGGACATGGAAAAGACGTTGAATTGAGTCGACACAAAATCCCCCTTTCTACGACCTGCCGAGATCTAATATCTACTATATCGGCTCGGCTTTTCTACATCTTTGGTCTGTACTGTGTTTGCTGGGGACTACTTCATTTTCATATATCAGGCCCATCGACTGGAGAAGCTGCCCACCCCTGGCCTAGGCCAAGGTGTGTGTCTGCTGATCTTATAACGACTTCAAGTTGTTTCGACACTCTCCTATCTTTTCATTGTATCGCAGATTTGTCGTGTTATGAAACGATGAAAATATTTATAAAACTGATTGATTGAAGATTAAGTATTCTGAATACTGTGTCAGTGGTCTTTATAACCGCTGTTCCCCGAATCCCTAAAGATCCCGTGAGAGAGTCTCAGGGGTTCCCTGGAGGTCAAGACCGTCAAGACACGCATCTAACTTATTCATCTGATTTGATGATCAGTGATGACTGGGGTAAGATTTTGCAACTTTTGCAACCTTTTTTTACAGACCCGCAGTTTCGTATATACTACTCAAAATCTATGTACTATGGTGTTTTAAGCTATTTGGACGGATTTGATAGTGCAACCTAGCTTTATCTATTTTTATAGCCAATTCTTACTGCAATTTTTATCAAATATTGCGTAAAAACGTGAAGGAGTGATTTAGAAACATACTATAAACCAGTGGTTCTCAACCGCCGGTCCGCGGACCGGTACCGGTCCGCGACGACATTCCTGCCGGTCCGCGAGGTATATTAAAATTTTATACTTTAATTTTAAGATGCAATGTTGAAGGCTTGTCCTTTGATAAAATAAATAAAATATCTAATTTTAATCTGATTCAAAACTTCGTGAGGTCACATTAGGGCTGGAAACATGTTCGATTTGACTTGAAGTTCAAGACGTTTCATTTGACGACATGCCAGCGACCAATACAGAACAGATACGAGCTCACTCACCTCAAAACAGCGCAATTTGATCATTGGTTTTCGATTCATTTATTTTGTGCAGGACCGTAACTTGGGGACCGCAAACCGTCCAATTGGAGAGGGGCCGAGCTTGAAACGGGCTCAAAATTATTTCGCAAATGAACATAAATCATAACGTTTTATTTGAAACTTTTCCCAGTATTTCTCAATTTCTTTTCGGGCTTTGCACGATTTATTGTCCCTAAATGTCTTGCTTATTAGGTGCCCTTCTCCGAGAAATACGCATGATTTATAGGCATTACTGCACCACGACGTATCCACACATAATGACGTTCAGGTTAACATATGGGACTCCGAAATTTGGGACAAAAGTTCGACCGCGAGAAGTCCGCTTCAGTCGTGAATGATCGAAAATTTTCGCTATTGTCGCGATAAGGTACGTAAACTCTCTGCTTACGCTGAGTAGAATGGATGTCATCACAAGTACAGGTGAAAACATTCACCCAAGTGTAGGGTCTTGGGGCGAAGCCCTCGGAAGTTTGGCTTATCGCCCTGTCGGGGCCCCAAGACCAACGTTTTTGGGTGGGCTGACGAAGTGTTTATTCGACCCGGATTTGCGGATGGCCGGTGTAGCTGCCGTAATGTGGTTTCTTGCGGCACGCATTGTATTCGTAATTGCCAGAGTAGCATGCGTCTGGTGGCAGTGGGCAATGAGCAAGGTAGCACGACAAGGTGCTTAGTTCGTCTCCGATACGCTTCTTCTCTTGATATTGTCAAAGAGAAGAATATTATTGGAGTTGGCGTGGCCGTTTAAACCCACGGCCTTCGGCGCGAAAGACTGTACACGACCCTCGGCGGTAGCACGTTTATCTGGACAAGGCAATTTTGCCTCGACCCGGCAGACTCACTACCATAAAATCACATAGATGTCGTCATGAATATAATTAAATACGATCAAAACCCCCCAAATGTCACTGTCTAGCATAATATAATTGCAAAAAACGGTTGCATACTTTACATTTTGGCTTCATTTCAATTTTGAAATTTCACCGGTCCGCCAGACACTTTTTGATATTTTACCGGTCCGCCAGGCGAAAAAGGTTGAGAACCACTGCTATAAACTATTTCTAGTATGGTTCTAGCCTACTCTCTTCGATTTGCATAACAAAGAGCTATATGATTGGTTAGCTGCATCTCACTGTTATATGACACAATGGATAAAAGTAGCCTACAACTCTCCCTGCCAAGCACGACGGCACCTGGATAATATCTAAATATATCGCTTTATTAATTCTGTCGTAGAAATTTGAAATAGTTTCCCATTTCACGAACGCCAAGGCGAGACCGCCGAAAATTACATTTTCACTGGAAGCCCTTCTTCAGGCTATTGATTTTGTTAAAGTCGCCAAGAGCGAGTTTTTCTTTAATGCATTGGGTCAAGTTTGCAGATCTAGGTGGTTAGGGGTGTGGTATTCTACTTGTTTTAGGGGGAGGCCGGGAGGGGTTATCGCTAACCTGTTTTTTTGGGAAAATTATTCCCGCATTGCATAATTTTCTTGCTGTGTGCCGGGAAAGAAAGTAATTTTAAATATTTATTGATGTCAATGTCTCGGAAGCAGCATATTGAATGCACAATCCAATATCTAAACTAATAATGACCCGTCTTCAATCTTTGGTTTCTAAATCAATACTACGAACCACCTACTTCTCTCTTTTGCACTCTCACCTGCATTTTGGAATCGTATATAGCAGGGGTGGGCAAACTTTTGAGCTCGCGGGCCGCATTCATCATCTGAATCCATTCGCGAGCCGCACTATATAAAATTGGGATCATAAATAAAAATGCAATATTGGTATTTGATTATATAGTGAGAACATGGAGATGATATATATGCTTATTTGAAACAAACCAAACATGCTATGCTGATATCGTACACGCGCCACAAACAATGGCGAGATTTCATAGGCTGGTCGACCTCAATAACCAATTTGTCAAAACTATTGAGATGAAAGTCTGTTGTCCCGATTCTTAGACCAGGATTGAAATTTAAATCTGTGACCAGTGATCTGTTCATAGATTTAGCCTACTAATTCCGCTTTGGGTTCAGTTCCAGGACACACAATGCTGACAGCATCATAACCATGTTAGCTTCAAACACGCTTCTACTATATGTGTAGATTTTGCGCCCCCTTATCGTCATATCACAAAACGGAACCAGAATGCTATAGCAAACCTAACGGATACTTTGTTGGCATGGGTGGTTACGAGTATTGAAGAGAGATTTTTAAATATTTTTAAATATTTTTAAATATGAAATTCAAACTAAATACAGAGCATTAATTATGAATTGTAATTAAATCGCGCGAAGCGCGAAAAAAAATTTCAATTGAGCTCTGCTTTGCGATCCCCTTTAGATGCTTTCATTACCCCAAGGGGCACGCGTCCCCCAGGTTGAGACCCACTGCCTTAGAATAATCATGGTGAAATATACTCAGAAAAAGTTTAATCAAGTCCCTGCATTAATTCGATTTTTAGTACGAAATTTTTCAATATTTTTAATAAGTTTCTTTAGACTCTCGCGGGCCGCACAGAACGGTGTTGCGGGCCGCATGCGGCCCGCGGGCCGTAGTTTGCCCACCCCTGGTCTATAGTATGAGCCCTGGGGAGATGCACGCACAACATTTTGGTGCAGAATTCGAACCCTACAGAATGATACGGTTGATCTCATCTGTACCTTTACGTACCAAATTATCGCCCATTACACGAGATCCTTGTGAAAGGGAAATATCTACATAGTCGCCTACTTACCCCCACCCAATAGCAACCTAACCAAGACATCTATCGATTACTCAGGACCTTTCATTCATCTGGAATGCATTTGCCACCACATCATCATTGGTTTATTAGCAATTTTATCATTTCAATCCACCACAAAATGCGATACAATGAAAAGATAGGAAGGTGTAGACTGTAGAATCGACTTAAAGTAGTCTATGGAATCAGACACCCACCTTGGCCTAGCAGGCGATGTAAATAAGAGGAGGCATGCACATTGTACACTGAATGAAAAGTAAAGAAGATGGTATAGAAAAAAGCAAGCGACAAAAATGGGGTGGCATGTCATGGAAGGCGAGATCGATAGGTCAGTCGTGGTCCGGTAATCTTGAGGATGGACTAGTATTAATTCAGTAGTAATTATCCGTAAATTGCCCTACGATAGATTTAAAAAAGCATACTTAATCACATCTTGTCGTTATATTAACACTGTTGCCCTTCCTCGCCCAGACATTGCTTCATTGATCATTTGCTACCATCGTTTAAATTTTCTTTTTCTTTTCTTTTTTTTAACTAACATTTTTTACAGCCAGACTGTCCCGCGGGTGTGATCAGACTATAGTTGACCTTCACGGTCGTATCGATCATTCCTATTTGATACCGAATGGGCCTACTGTGCATGCATATTTTCTGTAGGCCTACCACCATCATTGCCGTCTGTTGTTATGTATTTTGGTTGGATGAAAATAAAGACTCTCTCTCTCTCTCTCTCTCTTATAACTATGTTTTCGTTTTGAATGAAAATCGTTCTTTCGGCCTGTGTTGATCCATTGACGTATGCCTACAGTTCGTTTCGTACACCAGTAATCTATAGTAATGCATTAGAATTGATGTACCATTGTGTCCTATATGGTGTCGACACATGCAAATCTCACGCCTCAGTGAAATTGATCCACATCACAATTTCCATTTGGCTACAGGCAATTTGACGGGCATTTTGACCGGCTTGCCTAGCATAATATATATTTTATTCCGCTCGTGGCGCGTGGCTTGGGACGCAACAATGCTGTCTGGCGAAACGAGAGAGTAGTTCAAGAGAAAAAGAGCCAGACAGCATTGTTGCGTCCCAATGCCAATCTCCATAACAATGAAAAATTCGAGGCTGATTGTGGGGGTTCCAGGGCCGCGAGAGGAATAGAATTTATATTTTCGTAATCAGTGCAGAGTCAGATTTCGATTGATACTCGTTTTACCAAATTTAATGATCGGCAAGCCGGTCAAAAATGACCGTCAAATTGCCTGTAGCCAAATGCAAATTGTGACGTGAATCAATTTTACTGAGGCGTGAGATTTGCTTGTGTCGACACCATATAGGACACTATGGATGTACCAATATGTTTTTGATGCCCCGTGATCGATGAAAAAGTCAATCCATTCAAAATCGCTGTTATATTCCCGCGATCTTTTTGGAATTTCGGAAAAGGAATGTATCATTGTAATAGGCCAACCAATTTCCAACACTAAAAATGCCAAATACCTTGGTGTTTTACTGGATTCGGACATGTCCTGGAAGAGTCAGATACAATCACTCAAACCACAACTATTGAAGGTATGTGGTCTAATTCGCCGCCTTGGCTACACTATGCCAGTCAGCGTGCTCTTGATAATCTTCAACACTCTATTCCTATCAAAGTTATACAATACGGAATTCTTTGTTGGGGTGCTGCCTGCAAGAATACAATTGACCCACTGCAAAAACTTCAACATCGGATCATCCGTATAATTGCCAGAGCCCCACGGGGGCCTGGATGTGCAACTGATAAATCGCTTCTCAAAAGATTTGGTGTCCTAAACTTAGAAGATATATATGAGGAAGCTAGAAATTTCCAAGTTTATGTATCAGTTCCATTGCGGTCAATGTCCCTCAAATTTCAACGACTACTTCACCTCGGAGACAAAAGCGCACAAGTACAGCACACGTGCGTCAACGAAGAACAACTACCATATGATCAGGACCAGGGATTTCCAAGTGCGGCCCTCAGATAGCCTTCTTGCGGGCCCCCAAAATATATTAAGAAATCGATTTATGACAAAAAATAATATTTATATTTATAAAATACTCTTGTTTGGCTTGGACTCTGTAGTTTTTGATTACAGAATTGCAGGAAAGTTGTGAGTATAGACTGCTAACGTTACGTCACTGTTTCAATGCAATGTGCCCTAACTTTCCAGTTGAACGAGCAGTAGCTATAGATATAAATAGATATTGATAACTTTCAAAATTGGAGGAAAATCCTGAAAAAATGGTAAATTTTTCCCACTTCGTGGTCGCTTGACTAAAAGAGAAAAAGAGGCCCAACTCCCGGAAAATGCAGTTTTTCTTTCACACTAAAAGGTGGTTGACTGAAAAAAGGGTCAACTTTCCTGTCCAGCTCCCGAAATAGCCACCGTAGCGTTCCTATACAGTGCTGACTTAATGTATATCAGTCGAATTGGGCCCTATATATGACGAAAATCCTCAAAAAAGAAGACACTAGGGCATCCTCCGAGGACACATTTTTAAAAAATCAAAAAAGAGGACGTATGGTAACCCTATGATGACTAGATGTGCAACACGTGACTCACGGTTGAATACGACGAGATGCATACTGCTTAGCCGGCTAAAAGCAGCATAATTGGTAGTCCTATATAGTCAGGGCCGTAACTGCCGCACCCCAACCCCCCAATTGAGGGGGGCCGAGCTCGGAAAGGGCCCGAAATTATTTCGTGAATTAGCATAAATTATAGAGTATTTTTGGAAAATTTATGCAACTTTTTCAAACATTTTTCGCGCTATGCGCGATTTCAATTTGCCACATATTTTGATTATTGGGTACTCTTCCCCAAGAAAAAATACGCAAGATTTATAGAAATGGGCATATCAGCATTGGCCATGACCGCACCACAACGCATCAAGACATATAAAGTTTTAGGCCATGTAACATGTGACTGAAGTGTGTCAGAACGATCGGCAGCGAGAAATCCTTGGCCGTAAAGGACTGCTGTTATGCTGACCAAAAACTTCGAAATACCAAAAACTTCGTTAGAAAATACATATAGGTTTAATTGTCCGTATACGCGCCTAAATGACTGGCGCCGAATGTTCTTGTCTTGGCAATCTGAACCTCGCAAGACAAATACCATCCCGCAGGAAAGAAAATTATATGCCAGTGAAGAAATATCAATCTGAAATCGTGTGGTCTTTCAGTTTAGTAGGTTTGGGCAATTCTACATTTTTTGATATAGCAGACAGGAGGAGGTCACGAAATAACATCATGTAAAGGAGTCATACCTAGGGGTCCGCCCGCCCGAAGATGTTTAATTTAACGGGGTCTGCAGTTTCAAAGACACCTTTCACTCAGCTCTACCGGTAAATCTGATTACGTGGGCAGAGATGACACCCATGCAATTCCCGATCTTAGTCACCAATTTTATCATGAACTATATCGAAATATTCGCACGTCGCGCGCTGTCTCACTAAACAGTACAACTTTAATTTCGTGGCAAAAGCGAACAACGTGATGCGAGGTCAGTTTATCACCCTATGGAAGCCCTGGGTCCTGAAGAAGTCCTGTTACGTTCCTGCCAACGGGTATACCCCGGAGATGTTTAATTACTATTGAGGGGGCCTATACCTTTTCAAACACACCTCACTCAGCTCTTATACCGGTAAATCAGATTACGTGAACAGAGACAGGATGAAAATTGATAGCAATTCATGCAATTCCCGATCATATTGACCGATTCAGTCATGAAACTAAAGAAATTTCTCGCGCTTCGCGCGTTCAGGCGCGTAAAGCTGATTCACTCAACGGACACCCAATGCAACAGATAAGTATAGCCGTAAACAGTGTACTGTACAGTTTTGAAATCTCGCCAGGGCAATAAAACTACTCCAAAATAGCCATGATGACTGTTTGGGTCCGTTTCATAGCCGTAGTATTCGTGCGGCCCCGACCGTACTCTGAAATTCTAAATTTGGCCCTCACACCGAAAAAGTTTGGGAACCACTGAGACTGAATACAAGAAAACGCATTGCTCTATCAAGTATGCCGGACCCCAATTGTGGAACAGCATCTCGCCGGCTATCCCACAGTCGTCGAGCATGTCCGCCTTCAAGTCGAAATACAAGCAATTTCTTCTAAATCAATACTAGCCAGTCTTCAGGATTACCGGACCACGACCTAACATCGACCTCGCCCTCCGCCACATCATTTTGTCGCTTGCGTCTTATATTCTTCTCTGCATTACTTTTCATTCAGTGTGCATGCCTCTTATTTACTTCGCCTAGGCTAAGGTGGGTGTCTGATCTTAAAGGCTACTCCAAGTTGTTTCGACACCTTCCTGCCTTTTCATTGTATCGCAGTCTTGTGATGTTTTGAAACGATGAAAATATTAATAAACCTGATTGATAGGCTATGATTACTTGAAGCGTGACGTGCAGACAAGTTAGTGGTTGAAAAGTTACATATTATCTCCTATTATATTATTATCTCTGGCTTGTTTGATATCAACCTGAAAATCTTGAGCAGATTGTCTGGACTTAAGCCTGCACTATAACATTGCTTTCCGGGATTCGCTATAACTGCACACGAGGATAGCTAAACCTGAAGCAATGAATCAAGCAATATTTCTCCAGAAAACAAACCTTGAGCTCATTGATTTAGGAAACTACCCGTTGATTAAAAATATTCACAAGTTAGTCGTCTGGCCACAAATCATATTCCATGGTCCGTGCAAAAGCAATCGAAATTTGTATATTGGATGATTTCCGAACATCGCTACACTCGCAAATTACCTTTTCCTCGTCGACGTAAATCATTATGTGTGTAATTTGACCAACTGTGCTTTCAGACAAGTAGCCCAACACTTGACGCGCGAACCAGAGTTGGAATAGTCCCACCCTGAGTAAACTCAGCCGGAAAACAAAGCAAAAATGTGATTTGTGCATTTATTACGGAAATATCTGCATGCATAATTATATACACAGCATAAGTTTCCAACAATGTGATCAGCATGCTGAAAACGAAACAGCAACTCGAGCCGAGAAGCACCATTCAAGTAACGAAGCGTAACGGTTTGGTCGCCAACTTGCGCCAGCAGACCGCTTGGGGACTGGGGACCGTGTAGCAGTTTCAGAGGGTTCACTGCGACGATTTTCTCTCGATATGAAAATCAAATACAATAACCGACTGGATACGCAGTAGACGAGATGTGATTTGCGCTATTCAAATTTAAACATTGGCGAATGAATTGCCATAATACAAGCGGACCCATCCCATTAAACGCGGAGCATAGCAATTCCCAACCAGGGTGTCGCGAGAAAATGAGGTAAACAAGGTCGCTGTCATAAAGTATAAGAAACAACGGCTTATCTTACGTGATGGATTCCGCTGCATGGTGTGGTTTTTCAATTTTACCTACAGAATTCGTCGATTCATATATGGAAGCGAAATATTAGAATAATTACGAATGTCTACCTTGCAAAAATTCTCGTAAATTTGGGAACCGATGGCATACATGTTTTGGCTAGACGGCCACAAGGCGACCACGGTCGCTCATATATACAATGACCTTTTACGAACTGTGATGTGTCGCTAAACGTCGTGATCGTGTGTACGAACGAATGAATGAAATGCACTGAAACATCAGGATGAAAGGGGGCGCAGAGCACGGCTGAAATTTAATAAAGTCGTGTAGACAACTCGACAACATACAAAGGTGAATTATCACCCGTCAAAACGTGCCGTGGTCTCTTGGTTGTCGGTGTAGCTGTCATGTTCGATATCGTGTTCGGAAGCTGAGAACAGAAAAGGAATATCGGGTTGGAGAGCGAATGAAAATTACCGTGTAGTTAATGTAAGAACGCCTGCAACGATGGCCTAAGTCAGAGGTTTCAAACTAAAATGTGTTCGCGGGCCAATTTCCTAATTTTTGATGTCGCCGCGGGCCGCAGCCTGGCTAAAACCTTAACGTGGTGAGCTGGCTTATTACTAATTTCAGCCGATAGTTTTCCAGATTAGTGTTGTATATTTATGCTGCAGTAGTTGTTTCGACCTTCTATTATTCCACGCTACATGCCATACATCTTCAACATGAAGATATGAGCTATAGTTAACTGGGTCGTAAATGTGGTGTTATATTTATCCGTTAGGTGTCTACCTTCTCTTCATTTCCGCTAGTAATTACTTCGTGCGTTTGTCTATCTGTTAGTTCATCATTCTGGTGTAGGGCGTTCTGAGAGTAGCATGTGTTTCCTGATTTACTTCTGTTTTAACGTTTATATTCTTTGTAGCATAGTCTACACTTTTAGTGAATAAAAGCCTAGAAAGCCGTATATCTATTGGTGGGTTTTCCTCGCAAGGTCACAACAATTTTATTCACTAAATCTGAAGATCATGGCTGGTTCTCAGGAAAAGTATATTCGAGTGCCAATACTCGAAATCCTTCCAAGTTCTCCGGATTCCCTCAAGGTCTTCAATCACTGGGAAAAGATGCTCAACAATTTTATCACTGCAGTTGAGACTTCGAATACGCCACCTCCTAACTCTGGTGAAAACCCTCCCGCACCTGTCATCGATAAGTTGGCGATCCTTACAGGGTATGTGTCTCCCGACGTCTATTCATTGTTCGAACAGCTAGATACCTTCACGGCAGCAATGGACCTGCTTAGATCCAGGTATCGAAAGAAAAAGAACGTCATTTATGCAAGGCATCTCCTGGCCATTGCGAAACAAGATCCAGGCAAATCTATCACCGAGTTCTCACAGGATTTGCTCATGCTTGCTCGTGATTGTTCGTTCGAGAATGTATCGGCGGACCAGCACAGACAAGAAGCCGTACGGGATTCACTAATTACTGGTCTACACTCGTCAGCTATTCGTCTGCGCTTACTCGAACATGACGATTTGACGATGGAAAAGGCCATTAAAATTGCAGAGTGTCTGGAACAGGCACAGAAGTTTTCTAGTTCCTATGAGCCGCAGAGTCAACCTGTTCTGAATGTCAACAGCGATCAATCTGCTAATAGTGCCAATTTATCGGCGTTCAAGAGCGATGTGCCTGCCGCGAATATATTGAAGAAGAAGTGCATTTTCTGCGGAGAAATTCACGAAAGAACACGGAAATCCTGTCCCGCGAAAGATGCTTCATGCTTTCATTGTGGCGTGCGGGGACACTATGCGAAAGTGTGCAGATTGCGTATCGGAGGAGAACCTGCTGCCTCGTTGAACTCGTTAGTCTCTGGTTCGGCACTTGCTGGAATACCCGACTCTCTTCGGTATTCTTGCCTCGACGTCTCCGTTGCGCAATATAACGTGAAGGCTTTGATAGATTCCGGTGCTTATGAATATATGCTATATCAGTGAATCCCTATCGAAATTCCTCGGCCTTCGCCCGTTTGGTCGCAAGTACTCCATCACACTCGCAGAGAAGAACTCCGTAACAACTGTTCTCGGGTGCATTGAAGCTTCACTCGAGATACCGGGGTGTAATTACGGCAAAGTCAAATTCAGAGTCGTTAAAGATCTCATTGCTGATGTGATCCTGGGATTGGAATTCATGAAGCAGCATGGAAAGTTGTATTTGAATTTGGCGGACCATCGAAGGATCTCATCATTTCGAATGGTTTACATTGCGCCGTAGCAGCTGCGAGAGTATCCGCACCTCCTCAAATATTCAAATTCGTCGACCCTGAAGTGCGACCCGTAGCTGTCAAATCAAGAAATTATAGTTCAGATGACCGGAAATTCATTGCGAGTGAGTTGTCGAAACTGCTGCGTGACGGTGTAGTAGAACGTTCCGTGTCTCCCTGGCGAGCCCAGGTCTTGGTAACGAAAGATTTTCGGCTCAAGAAGAGGTTAGTAATCGATTACTCACAGACCATCAATAGGTTTACTCCTCTGGATGCATACCCTTTGCCCAAAATAGAGAACATCGTGAACGACGTGGCGAAAGGAATGGTATATAGCACGATTGATTTGAAATCTGCTTACCACCAAGTACCGCTATCTGTATCCGATAGGCCATATACTGCATTTGAAGCAGGTGGATCGTTGTATCAATTTTGTCGTCTCCCTTTCGGGATAACCAATGGCGTAGCTGCGTTTCAGCGGTTCATTGATAAATTCATTGCTGAGCACAAACTAAATGGTACTGTTGCCTATCTTGATAACGTCACGATTTACGGGGAAAACCAGAAATAACATGATGAAAGGCTTCAAGCCTTCATGTCTGCTGCGACGAATTGGGGATTGACTCTCAATAAAGATAAATGTTTGTTCTCCGTGTCAAAACTCTCATTACTTGGACATTTAATATCACATAACAGAATTCAGCCAGATCCTGATCATCTTAAACCATTACTCGACATGCCAGTTCCTAACGACAATCGCAGTTTGAAACGTTTCATGGGGATGATGGCTTACTATTCAAAGTGGATCCCCTCTTTCTCGGGGAAAATCAAACCATTATGTCAAAATTGCGAATTCCCGTTGATTGGCATTCAGCTGGAAGCCATTAATACTCTGAAAACGGACTTATTACGGGCCTGTCTAAGTTGTATTTATGACGATGAGCCTTTCCAAGTCGAATGTGATGCTTCAGACCACGCCATCGGGGCCATTCTGAGCCAACGGGGCAGACCAGTCGCCTTTATGTCCCGAACGTTGTCTAAAAGCGAGATCAAATATCCGGCTGTTGAGAAAGAGGCGTTGGCAATTATAGAATCGGTCAGAAAATGGGGTTATCTGTTGATCAGAAACGAGTTCCAATTGATCACAGACCAGAAGGCGCTATCATTTATTTCCCGAAAAAGTCACCCGAGCAAAATCAAGAACAGCAAGTTATCTATATGGAAATTAGAACTAAGCTCGTTGAAATATGAAATTATTCATCGTCCTGGTAAGGAACACGTGGGCGCTGATGCACTTTCTCGTTTGTGTTCTATTTCGTCGTCGTCTGGAATGTCGTTGCAACAGGTTCATGAAGCCCTGAGTCACCCCGGAGTCCGTCGACTACATCACTTTGTTCGAGCGAAAAATCTACCATTCTCCATGGAGGACGTCAAAAAGATCTGTTCTAATTGTTCGGTTTGCGCTGAATTTAAACCGAGGTTTTTCAAATCCAACCAAGTGAATCATCTCGTCAAAGCTACTAGACCCTGGGAACGTATAAGCATTGATTTTAAAGGTCCTGTTTCCGGACCAAAGCGGTTTATACTCGTTATAATCGATGAATATAGCAGATTTCCATTCGCTTATGCTTGTCGTGACATGACCTCTGCTACTGTATCAATTGCCTGTCTTCATTGTTTTCTATTGTTGGACTCCCAGAATACGTCCACAGTGATCGGGGAACTTCATTCCTATCGAAAGACGTAACGGCCTTCCTGACGCGTAAAGGTGTTGCGACAAGCAGATCAACACCCTATCATCCAACGGGTAATGCTCAGTGTGAACGTCTGAACCAAACCCTCTGGAAGGCAATTAAACTCCGCTTAGCTACCCAAAGGTTGCCTGAACGGTTGTGGGAGCAAGTCTTACCCGATGCCTTACATTCGATAAGGTCTCTACTCTGCACGTCTACTAACTATTGTCCTCATGACCGATTTTTCAGCTTCGAGCGCAGATCCATGCTGGGTATGTCGATACCTGATTGGCTACTAAACGGTGGTACTGTGCTGCTACGGAACTTTGTTCGCAACAAGAGTGATACCGAAGTGGTTAGAGTATAGAGCTTCTAGATCAGTGGTTCTCAACCTTTTTATCTTCGCGGACCCCTTTCGGAACGTCACGGACCCCGCGGACCCCCACCAAGTTTTACTTCAAATCGTGAAATCGTCATCTCTGATTTGTGCAATAGGCCTAAACAAGCAGGAATGGGCGACTTAATATGATACTGCAAACTACCTACTAAAAGACGGACCTACGGGGCTCGTTCACTTTCGGACCAAAAACACATTTTCTCCGTAAGGCTGTAGTCACTTTGGTCCGAAAGTGAACGAGCCCCGTCCTGGTCCGGTTTCGTCAAATCCCGATTTGATTATTACGCTTCAAGTACTTAGGATATGCGACTATCTTACCCGTCAATCTATTCGATACACACTGACATAGGTCTGTTTCATAACTGAAAGTAATGGAACTACTGTGGTGCAATTACTTGAAAGTTGGGATGTAGATGAAGCCATACGAGCAAGTCTAGTATAGCTAGCATCGGATTATCTATCGAACATTCGTATTATTTGAATATGTGAGTGGCGGTAATAAACTTCAATATTGCTTTCAGATCTACATTGATCGCAGTGGAATTTATAACTCCTACAGTTTTCGTGTGCGCCTTATCAAGAGTTAATGGCGCAGGAATGATTGCTAAATGTAGATATGCTTCCCATCTGTCTCTGTCTCTAAAATTGACCAAACCTTATTTATGCCGGCAGGAGTAGTTTCCATACAATCTTAAAATTGTCCATTAATATATAGGCTACCGCTAATTGTCCGTGTATATTATAATTTGATTTTCTGTGGTGTCTTTATTATGATTACCGGTACAGCTGATTTGCCTAGCGTTCCGTTTTATTATTGCATTGTTACGCCATACTTTGCCAATTTAGTTTTCGTTTGGATCTCTTTCCATAATCTAATCATGCTTCATATTGAGCCGAATAGGCACACGAAAAGTCTTCGAGTTACTAAATTCTACTGCAATGAATCTATTCTGAAAGCAATATTAGTATTTTGTCGACTATTTGTGCTTCTACTGCAAATCGTGTTAATAATGACGGATTTTGCCCAACGTTAGGACATTTTCTAAAGCGACCTTATGATTCCAATTTCATAAAGATCGATTAATTCATTCGTTTCAAAATCATGGGTGTATGACTGATTTTCCAATTCGAGGGGAGGGGTGGGTGCAGTGTAGTCTATTCCCTTACGCATGGCTGGACAATGCAAAATCATCAGATTATATATACCTGTCCTAATTTTTCACAAATACAGTCTTCAATTTGAAAAGTTCAATTTCTCGGCTTTTCAGTTTGCGCAAATATGGTTCAGCTGCGGAGAGAAATTATTGTATCAAAAGACCTTCAATCTCGATCAAACTTGCCTCCAAACTAGACGTAGGCGTGTTCTACGTGGGATAATCATAGAATTCGGAGTAAGACTCTTAATTTGCTAGTTAATAGCTGTTTTTTTTATGAAATCTGATGGTCCTATGGACATTTCATGAAGCATTATTTGGAGTGTACAAGAACTCCTTGAAGAAACAGGCTTTCCAGCGTACCAGCCAAGAATACCATACAAGAATTCCCTCCTTTTGTCCAATGAATTATTCTGAGAAACCAAAATTAACGTATCATAGAAAGAATAGTACATTGAAGTCATACACGAAATTGTGAGAAGAATTGTGATAAATAGTCAAAAAATGACTTTTCTTGAAAATAAGATCATACTATTCATGTAGAGCTCGGGTTGACTTCTATTATTTCAAATCGAATTCTGCAACTGCATTTCTTGAAATATGTGTGGTCGTGTCTTGAAAATTTGCGCCTTCGATTTGATATGAACGAGTGCCGAAAATCCATTTGCACAAATATATGTGGTGGCGAATGTAATAACAGCCCATAACGCTTCCGACGACGCATATGGGTATAATCGCAACAAATATGGCACCAAAATTGACAAACGCATTTTTAAATGAATATATACCGTCAAGCCTGGTCTTGTCCATCCAGCATTCTATCTTGAAGTTATCATGGAGAAAAAGGCTATGTATATCACAGGAGAGAAACGATTTTTGTAAACATTTCGAAGTCACCGTGATTGACCTTACTCATCCAACTTTTTTTCCACAATTCCCAACAAAACATTTCTAAACAGCAAAATGTTTGTATCAGTAGGCTAATGGCAATTACCATGAGTCTGCACAGTGTAGCATATTTCATCTCAGATGGCCATTCTGTTAATGTGAACTCTGTAGTTTTATTAGTAATGAAGCGAAGCTGCCTCGTGATTTTCTGAATTTAAAACAAAATTAGTTTATCAATTATTTTGAGGCTTCGCGGACCCCCTGAAAATGCTTCGCGGACCCCCAGGGGTCCGCGGACCCCCGGTTGAGAACCGCTGTTCTAGATGCTAACCCGAAATATGCATTAATTCGTCACAGGAACGGGACGGAATCAACAGTATCAGTAAAGGATCTAGCCCCGTGCCCGCGTGAAGAGAACGATAATGGGCTTGATTTCCGTTCCATCGAGCCTGCAGTCGACTTGCGTTCTGTCGAAATCAACAACGACCAGAATGGTTTATTATCTCAGAACTCCTCGGATCATCATTCAAACTCTCCTGTCGATACTCAAAACGACTCCCACGATACCTCAATCGGTCGCAACGACTCCGATGCAACTGTTGATGAGCCACCGATCCGAAGGTCATCAAGAATCAGACGAGCGCCAGATTGGTATGGTGACCGCACATGACTTCAGTACAGTGGCCCGATCATTTTAGGCTGGGGAGATTGTGGTGTTATATTTATCCGTTAGGTGTCTACCTTCTCTTCATTTCCGCTAGTAATTATTTCGTGCGTTTGTCTATCTGTTAGTTCATCATTCTGGTGTAGGGCGTTCTGAGAGTAGCATGTGTTTCCTGATTTACTTCTGTTTTAACGTTTATATTCTTTGTAGCATAGTCTACACTTTTAGTGAATAAAAGCCTAGAAAGCCGTACAGAATTCGTCGATTCATATATGGAAGCGAAATATTAGAATAATTACGAATGTCTAGTTGTCTACCTTGCAAAACTTCTCGTAAATTTGGGAACCGATGGCATACATGTTTTAGCTAGACGGTCACAAGGCGACCACGGTCGCTCATATATACAATGACCTTTTACGAACTGTGATGTGTCGCTAAACGTCGTGATCGTGTGTACGAACGAATGAAGGAAATGCACTGAAACATCAGGATGAAAGGGGGCGCAGAGCACGGCTGAAATTTAATAAAGTCGTGTAGACAACTCGACAACATACAAAGGTGAATTATCACCCGTCAAAACGTGCCGTAGTCTCTTGGTTGTCGGTGTAGCTGTCATGTTCGATATCGTGTTCGGAAGCTGAGAACAGAAAAGGAACATCGGGTTGGAGAGCGAATGAAAATTACCGTGTAGTTAATGTAAGAACGCCTGCAACGATGGCCTAAGTCAGAGGTTTCAAACTAAAATGTGTTCGCGGGCCAATTTCCTAATTTTTGATGTCGCCGCGGGCCGCAGCCTGGCTAAAACCTTAACGTGGTGAGCTGGCTTATTACTAATTTCAGCCGATAGCTTTCCAGATTAGTGTTGTATATTTATGCTGCAGTAGTTGTTTCGACCTTCTATTATTCCACGCTACATGCCATACATCTTCAACATGAAGATATGAGCTATAGTTAACTGGGTCACTTGTTTTATAATTTGACAATGTATGATAAAAGAAGGCTCTGGAGCTAGAGCAATTCCAAATTTAAGCCTGCTTCAAAGCCGTGTGTATAGTGTCAGACATGGGCCTACACCACGTAATCCCGTTTCACATGGCGCACTAATATGAAATCGGTAATAATTGATGCGAATCCGCCCCAGATGTCGCAATTACATACTTATAGCCCCCCGGGAAGTCCCGTCCAGAGCACCCCAATCGTAGGGCCACCACTGTGTGGAGTGTACCACTACCTTACTCGCCCCCCGATATTAACATGAATAAAGAGAACAAACAACACCAAGGATGTAACCAAATAAACGTCACGGGGGCCACAGAATGCCAATGGTTTCCAAACATACCTGATTAGATATCTATATACCCTGGGCAACGCAAGCTACGGGCTTTTGAAATACTACTATTCCCCATGGCAGTTTCATAGACCAAGTCACTACTCCGAGACGCAAGTCCTTCTCTGATTTCAACTTTTGACCCGAGTCAACTCGAGTCATTTTAGTTTACCACCCAGTCAATCCAAACTCGAAAGGTCGCACCAACGAAATCACAATTTTCATTCACGAATCATCAACGGGTCATGTTCTATCATAATGAACCTGAAATGTGACGTAATAGCGATCTTCCACCGCATGGTAGATTTTAGAAGAGATGTGATAGTGAAGTTTGCTTAGATTTCCGGTTTTTGTAGCTTTAGAGTTTGGAGCGAACTGTAAGTTTTTAAATCTAAAAAAGATATGCGACACTTGAATATATTGTCGAATACTTTAAATTGCAAAATGCCGTCGCCGACCGCACAAAATAATCTCGCGGGCCGCGTCTCTGGACTACTTTCAATTAACATGTTTCAGCTTTTAGGCGAAACAAGGCCTAGAAGACTTACTATTCAACTTTTTCGGAGTCCTCAATTAGATTTTATACCATTGCACTACTCAAATGATGGGTATGATTGGAGACTACTTAGAAGTAATGGTTCAGTTTTTCAGGCAAAACTAGACCCGGAATACTTACTTTCCACTTCTATACAAGTACCAACGATGATCAAATAGTTGAAACTCCAAAAGTACCTCCGGTCTTCAAGGCCCTTCTTGCGCTGCTCTCTCCTCCCACTTCGCTTTCTAGCGCCTGAAAGTGAGCAGATCAGCTACAATAGTGTTGGTTTTTTGATAGAAAAATGAGCACAACTATTTGGACGGGGACTAGCGCTCATCATACCCCAGTACGCACAAGAATTGAAAGAATTCTGGATTAATACAAACATACAACTCAATTAGAATTGGCGCATCGCACGATGCAGTTCTCCCGTAGCATATTTCCAGATTACAATGAATTGGATTAGAATCAAAATTATAGCACAGAAATATTTCACAAATTAGAATCACATAACAGACAGGATGATGCTACAAGTATAATTGGACAACTATAGAGAGATCTACTTGTACAAATCTGTAAATAGGAATGGACTCGACCGAGCACTGACTTTGAGCTCTGTGAATCTCTCCACAACCCTCTTCCTTTCCGCGAAGTAGAATCGTTTTTTGCGAGACATTTCCTCGCGGTACTTTTGCTGCAAAGTTACCAACAACGTCGATTACACGTCTTCAGTCTCCGGATTAAATTTCACGAAATAACGCTACAGCTAGACAGACATCTTAGGACTGTGATGTATGTTTCAAGGAATAATGGAAAACCTACTAGTTAATTTAAAGCCGTGTATTTCGCAGTTCTCCACCCCAGTGTATAGGGAAATACTATTTTTCCACACATTACAACGATTGAAATCAGTCAGTCTAGTTCTAGTTCTAGTTGCTTATTTTCAAAAGTAGATAGTTCCAGTTTTAGACATGGAACTCTCCAGTTTTAGACGTGGAAAGTTCCATATCTAGTTGGGCATTTCGAAAAATAAATAGTTTCACGTCTATGTCTGGTTTTTGTAAAGTGAATAGTTCTACGTCTAGTTGTGGTTTTAATAAAGTGAAACGTTCTAGTTCCAGCTATGAATTTTTGAAAAGTGAATAGTTGTAATTCTAGTTGCGCATTTTGAAAATCCAATTGCGTGTAAAAGTCCGAGCAAGAAGGTGCGTTAAGAGAGAAAACTTACTTCGAGTTCTTCCACCCGATTTCGTAACAAGCCGTTTTCGCTTCGTTTTTCGTCCAGCTGTTTGCGGATCTTTTCATTTCGACGTCACGATCTTCCAGATATCTGGCGTGTGGAAACAATTATTACCACTGCTAATGCAGATCGCTGCCGATTATCACGATAATCAAAAGCGAAGCACTGGATATCGAAGCTTCTATTGGAGAGACTATTCGAGTAGGACTCCTGCAAGCTATATAGTTACCTAGTAAGTTGGCGGCCAACTAATCAATGTTTTTTTTTTCGCGAATTCTAGTGCTAGTTCTAGCGAGTATAATAACTACAATAACTATACTATTGAGTAGTATATTCATATTGAAATGAAACCGAATAGTTTCGGCTGACACTCGTCAGGGGTAATCGTCAGCAACTAGCAGAGAATTGGAAAGAACGGTCCGTGGATATATGAGCATGCGACATTACAGCATGCGAGACTACGGCATGCGACAATTTGGCATGCGACACATGAGCATGTGGGTTAAATTACGGGTTAGGGGTAGGTTAGGGTTGGATTTATGGTTGGGTTAGGGTTAGGCTTTAGGTTAGGTTAGGCTAGGTTAGGTTAGGTTAGGCTATGTTTCGGGTTAGGGTAAGTTTTTAGGTTATCCAGTCACATGCTGAAGTGACACATGCTGATGTGTTCCATGCTGAACTGTCGTTTTCCATTGTGTCGCATGCTCATATTTCGGGCAAACGGAAAGAACATCGTATACCAACAATCGTATCTCGAAATATGACGTCACCAGCATGAAATTTCGAATGAGAGAGCGTTCAATGTACTATGTTCAATTCGTACCTTTTGACAGTCCATGCGAACGAATTAAGATTGTTTTCAAAACTACTTACTTACTTGAGTAGATTTAAAGTCAACCAATTCTACTTCCACTTCAAGTAGTTTTAGGTGGCTTATTGAAGAAGTACTTCTACTCGTACTTACTTCTACTCGTACTCGAGTAGATTTTTTTCGTCGCTACTTCTACTTCTACTTGAGAGTAGCTTTCGTGACTACTTTGACCACCTCTGCCCCTCATCCGCTCAAGGTTGATGCTAAGCGATCAAAGTTCATTAATTCTGCCATCGGCAAACATCTGTTGGATAATCCGATTTGAGCGAATAATTATCGAGACGACAGATTTCGCGTTGTCGGGAGGGAAAGGACGCAGTATTTTTTGTCCATGATGTTTTTGCGGCATATACACCGACTCATGATACACAATACACATACACACGATCTGCGCATATGCATACCATGAGTGCATGATGTGCATATGCCGCTGGACAAGGAAGGTGCAGATATAGCCTTGTAGGTCTTTCTAAGTCTTGTACCATCCCTCCATGCTATACCACTAATGCATGAGCGCCAAGCATGGAAGTCATGGATACCAGTGTTACTAATCAGGTATTTTGGTCTGACCCGGGCGGGGATCGAACCCACGACCTACCAATCAAGAAGCCGTTCACAGTTCTATTTGTGTGCCTTGGAGTCGACTTTTATCACAAATGCACCAGGCATAACTCTGTCAACAAGAGTTCGTGTACCACCTAAAAATAGTACATTGACCGCCCTCTCATTCGAAATTTCATGCTGGTGACGTCATTTCGAGATACGATTGTTGATTTACGATGTTCTTTTTTTCAATATGAATATACTATTGAATTGTACATTGAAGGTCTGTACTTCCAAGAAGCTCTTCAAATGACTTTACTGTTCACTATATTGCGCATTTCAGAATTTCAGTAGAAAACACGTGTCATCCTTCGTCGCGACTCGCGATATCGGTGTTTTGTTGTGTGATATTCTTGCCGTCATTGCTAGCTCATCGTCATCGCTACTATCAGTGGCGTAGTTAGGCTGTATTGTTGGATCAAAACCCTCACATTTCCGACTCGAAATCACGTCCTTTTGAACTCCCAATATTTCTGAGAGCATTTGCATTTAAGTAATTCGTGTCAGTTGGTCGTGTTCCAAGTAATAGCTATATACAAGTTTTGAAAGAGTAGTTCTTGTTATAGTTTCGCATTTTTAAACTCCATTACTTCGCACAAGACTGCTCGAGGTACAGAACTTCAACGCACAAATTAATAATTTACATTGATATTGCAATAAATCCGAATAGTTTCGGCCGACACTAGTCACAACTATCACTGCCGCCTGTTCATGTATTTTGGTTGGATGAAAAAAGGCAGACTCTCTCTCTCTCTCTCGCTCGCTCAGGACTAAACGCCAGCAGGGAGAGGGTTGGGCAATTATTTCTTCCGGCGGAACAAATGTGAAGAACATACGTTGTCGGGCAGGGACAAAAGTTCACACTATATTCTGTGGCGTGGCAGTTTTGTGTTAAATTGAAAGCAGTGCATTACATTGTTAAAACATGCCGCTAAGTGGTTGTGCTAATATTAGGCTGTGTCCCGTGCTCAACGTGGCTTGGTAAAATAACCTTGTTATTTTGCTAGCGAATCCTCAGCCGAGTGTATGTATATCATTGCATGCTTTTTCTCACGTCTATTTGAATTATATTGCTTAAACACTGACACTTGCTCGGTTCTCATTATAAACTAAAATACAGATGTACGGTGGATTTCAGTAAACAAATATGTAGTTCTCAAAATCATGCGCAACAGTTTGAAGCAAATACATCATGCAGTTGTCTTCAAATCTCGCGTATTATGCATTCGATAAAGACGTTTCTTATGTTAGAATAAATTACGTTCATCGATTTGTCAAGGCTGCAAATGTAATGAAAAATAAATGCAATTTTGCTTCAGTGGACGAATCAAGAACGAGACCTTCAAATGCCTAATGGTAATAAATCTACAGATTCTAACACATGACATGATATACTAACGATCTCAACGTCCTCGTTTTGTTTTTCCAACGCGATTCCTTGGCTGCGGCCTGTTTCAGCAAACGTCTCACGCGAACTGTCGTTTTTCGATTTTCGTGCTCCAGCTCCTGGAAAATAGGATGTCATATTAAAATCAGACGCGGTCGAAGCATAGTCATCGAGTAGAAGTAGAGGAAACGTAATAAAATGTTCAAAGTGTAAGTACAAATGCGATTTACAAGTCATTTAAAAACTAACGCAAGCGGAAGTTGAACATGTAGGTCTGAACACGAAAGCGAGTAGCTTCATAAAGTGAATTCAGCCAATAGGCCGCACAATTTTGGCAGTTAATCGGAGGTGCACACAGACTGCATATTGGCGAGTAACGAAAAATTACTATTTAAATTCAGGCTGTTTGCTTGGTACTTTGTATTACAAATCCACGCATAAAGTTGATGCAAACCTATACTCCAAAACTACTCTCTACTTTACACCAGAAGTCTTAAAAATACCTAGTTATGCCTAACGAAGTGTCAATTACAAGCGAGAGTCGTCTAAAAGCATAACAACTTAAGTACTGGAAATGGTCAAACCGTACACGAGTACTGCGAAAATGCATAATTATTTCGTTAATGACTCAATTGCGCCTATAATAGTCCCCTATCAGTGATTTTTTCAAGACATGGGACATTTTCAAACCGTATCGGATGGGTATTTAAGTAACCAGAACGGCATTCATCACCGAATCGTCAGGAAACGTTACCTTAGTCGGTTCAGATGCTAATAAGGTATTTACAAAGCTTCAAAAGCTTTATATGAAATTCAGCCTTCGGTCGCAGATTTGTATAATATTGGAATACCTGTATTTCTCTGATTTATTATAATTAGAGCCCGATACCGATGAAACCGACAACTCGCACCATCACCGACAATCCCGATATATTCGGTCGACATTTGAAAAATAAGCAAGGCATCTAGCTCAAATCGTATTTCCGAAATTTCAGCATTTATTTCAACAGCTGTACAGCTACTGCTATGCTTGGACATGAGATGAACTGGAAAGTCTGCACCTGGACGCCTGAAGGCAAAGGCACAAAGTATTTCCACATTTAAGAACACTCGGGTAGATTTTGCCTGCTTGCACTAATCCCTCAAGTCGTTATGATCTCAGGCTACCTCTACTTCTACTTGACAGTTTCTAGTTTTTGATGGAGAAATCATATGCCAAGAATACTTGGTTGTGATTTGAACATCCCTACTTTCTACTCGCTCTTGAGTAGAAAATCACCACGTTCATTACTTGTACCAGAGTAACGACGACGAGTACTTTGACTATCTTTACTTGTAAGCTACAAGAAATAGATGACTATTTTCAGACTATCATTCGCAGATTACACTTCTTCCTACTACCATGTTGTGACGTTCACGAACATGGTGTAAAGTTTTCACCTATTATTTCTTTCAAGGTGTCGACTCCAGATTATCGACAAATCAACAATAGGACGGGCTCTCATTACAATCATTCTCCAGGCGACCTTGGCATGTGGTGATATTTTCAGGCAGATATAACAATCACATCCAATTACAATAACGGTGTTGCCATACCTCAAGACGTGCTTTCTGCTTCGACAGCCGGTCGTCTTGCTGAGTATACATGGCATGGTAAAGATTCAGCAAGCGGGATTTACCTATCACAGGTGTTTCAGCTGTAAAATAAGTAATCGATTTCATATCTGTTCCTTCAACCGAGTCACCACTGAAAAGTAAATTACAAGTAACTCGTGAAACTCAAACTTGTAGAGGTGTCGTATACTTTCAGTAGCTGATGAGCGGTGGCTACTTTGAAAAGTGCATTTTATCCGTTATTATAGAAACGACACATCAAATTTTCAGTTGAATTAGAGATTTGGAACATATTTCCTCCCATGGTGTCGTAAAATATGGTTCATGGTCTGCTTTGTGGACTCAGGATATACGTCATAACGCAATAACGCTTCTTGGTCGTGCGAAACTGTTTGAATGTAGCCTGTTTGTCGCCGGCTACTTATATGTCAAATCTAAGAATAATTTGAAAACAAAATTCATGAAATTTACACAGTACAAACAAGCGAAATTTGGCAGCATGATATAAATCATTTTTCTTTTAAAATAAATGGTAAATCAAAATCAAGCCAGTGGTTTTAACAAGACTTTGCCTTGCTGAAATTACAAAAGAACCGCGCAAAACACGTTCAGTATCAAAAATAGAATTAAATCAAGTTTCCAGTATTTACTTTCAAGTTGCAGAGATTTGTAGCAAACAGATTTTCGGTTAATTTTTATATTTGAAAGTACACCGGTGCGCAAGGTCACACTGGTTTCCCTGCATGCAAAACATCATTTTAATTGGATTACAAGAAAAGCAGAATTATCCAATTTGCGCATTAGATTTCACGACCTTATTAAACCAGTACCATGCAGTACAAGTGCAGTGTAGCAAATGGGCTTATCAATCCTACCATCCTCATTTGTGATCGTCAATTTGGCTGTAGATCCTACTTCTTTGATTTGACATGAGGGCGATGACTTCCGTCTTTCAGTCTTCGCGAATTCTGCTTTTTCAAACGTTGCCTCCGGTGTGTCGGAAGATTCTTTGCTGTCCAAGCAGGCATTTTCGGTAGCTCCGCTAACGAGTGACACCGACTCTTCAAAAGCTTGATTTGGATGCTGTACAATTGTGACATGACAAATTATTTCGTTTTTTGATTTCAATATATGCCATTGAATAATATAATCCTACTGAAATAAATCCGGATCTTTTCGGCATGATGAGTAATTGTGAGCAACTAGTAGAGAATCGAAAACAACGGTGCATATAAAAAATCGTATCCCAATCGCAGATAATTACGAAAGTTTCGGAGGGACGCGGAACTTGATATACAACAGAATATTATAGTCACTTTGACATAATCCCAAACACCACGAACTCTCTATTACAATTTCAGGGAGAAAATACCTTTCAAACGTTTCAATAAGTTTACATTGGATATTTTACATCTGTACTTAATACACAGCCGTTCCAATTTGATTTTGGAATCAAGATATAAAGTCCTGATATTATATTTGGCGGACCGGCGGTTGACAACCGCGGGCCTACAATATTTGAATTTTCATGCCCGCGACTTCATATTTGGTGATACGATTGTTGATATACAACATGTTCTTTCCGATTCTAGTTGCTGACGATTACCCCTGACGAGTGTCAGCAGAAAATATTCGGTTCTATTTCAATATAAGTATAATACCGTTGTATTCAATCACGATAGTAGCCTGCACACTGCACACTGCAATGCACAGACAGCTCGGCTTTCGCTGTGCGTGAAGGAAAACTACGCCATTGCTTACAACTAAGATAACAATAGTATTACTGGACAGATATCAAGTTGGGGACGTCCAACCAGCGTGTACTCAAAGGTGGTGTGGACACTCGAAAATTCACGTGACCGTCACGCCTTGATACCTTTGATGACTTTGTTATTGTCGATCAATCTGCAGCACTAATTAAAGGCGAAGTCGCTATTGGTCTTTATTGATTTTGACTGTGTTCCATATCGAGTTGGGTGACAGGATTTAGTATGATGGTATATTTTGATGCTGTCATCTAGACCTGTACCAAGTTTCAAGGCTGCGACTCAATGATTAGCGTAGTAATTTTGCTGTCCAAGTCGAGTATTTGGTAGATGAGCGCGCACCGATATATTGCCGACTTTGATAACGGAATTACCATGCTAATCATTGAGTGACAATCCTCAAACTTACTGAGAAGTTAGATAACACAACCCAGATATACCATGCCAAATTTCGTCATCCATCGCGGTATGGAACACTCTCAAAATTCACATATACCAATATCAAATTTTGCGAAAATTCCTTATGCGGTAGGCTCAAAGCCAAACAAGCGCACGGAGACACTGGATACTCGAATTTGATAACGTACTTACTAGGGATGGTGTGAACATGAGGTTCACGTTCGTGTTCTGTGTGTGAACCTCGGAAAATTTGAGGTTCGTGTTCACAACAGAACCTTGGTAGGTTCTGCACTGTGAACCTTTTTCATATATTGCAATTTTCACTTCATTATAACATCTTTGGTTCAAATTTATTGACTTTCAACTGCGGGCCACTCTATGCATTGGGCTGGCAGCATAACATTCAACACTAAACGAGCATGCCCTTGACAATCTCAAAAATTTACTTGTATTGTTACGAAAGTTTGCTCGAAATATTCAGCCTTCCGTTTGTGAATATTTAGTGTCTCTGTGCTGTGAGCTTGACCCGCAATCACATGACATCAAGAGCGAAATACAATGTATTTTTTCAGGAAATGATCCGTATCCAACCAATCAATGAGATTGATATCGTCTTCTGATGTAAAAATCTAGCGTACGGGGTCAATCTAGACTACATATGTATACTGTATCATAAAAACCAAATCCGTGCGACTGGGGTGTTGGCTATACAACTGTATAACTTTTTAATCGGTAGCAAGTATAGAAATCCATTTTACACTCTGCTCAATATCCATGTGGCAATACTCAGACGCCGAATACATTGTCCGATCAGGTCGAAATTGTAGCTAAAGCGACGCAAGATACTGATTTTATAGGATTATTATATCATTTGATCGCCCCAGTTGATACATTTGGCGACGTTTCAAACGTCAATATGTACTTAAGTACTGAGCTATTATGTGGTCCGAGTCGTCGCTCGGTATCGTGTACAGTAGATTAATATAGGCAATCGCCGAATTGAAATATGGGGTTTAAATTAGCAATATGACGTCACGTGACGTCATGAGGTTCACGTTCGTGTTCACACAGAACCTTACAAAAAGGTTCACGTTCACACGAACCTGAACCTTTCAGAGGTTCACACCATCCCTAGTACTTACTACTCTATAGAGTCACACCCTTGAAACTTCGTACAGTGTTAGATTCCTTCATCAAGAAGATATACAATACGAAATTTTATTATCCGTAGCCGTATAAAATACATTTAAATTGTACACATACAATACTGGCTTTTGCAATAAAATCTGCTATGCGGCAGGCTGAATGCCAAATCAGCGCGCACCCTGCCATACGCGACTTTGATAACTAAATTGCTACCGTAATAATGGAGTCACAGCCTTAAAACTCGATACAGTGCTAGATGTCTCCATCAGAATATATAATACGATATTTTGTTATCCACCGCGGAATAAAACACATTCAAAACCTACATATAGCATTATAGCAATTTCGGCTTTTGTGAAAAATCTGTCATGCAGTAGGCTATATGGCAGGTCAGCGATGTACTTGATAAACGCGACAAAATTACTATCCTGATCACCGAGTCACACCCTCAAAAATTGGTTCAGTGTAAGATGCAATCATCTGACCTTCAGCCTACCGCATAACTGATTTTTCACGAAAAACAGTACTGGTATGTGTAGATTTTGATTGTGTCCTATACGGCGATGTATAGCAAAATTTCGTACTTCATATCTTCATGATGACATCTAACACTGTACGAAGTTTTAAGGCTGTGACACAATAATTACAGCAGTAAGCACGCTATCAAAGTCGAGAATCACGGGTCCGCGTGCGCTGATGTCGCAATGAGCCTACCTCTTAATGGAATTTTCGCAAAATTTGATATTGGTATATGCGAGTTTTGAAAGTGTTCCATACCGAGATGGATGACGAAATTTGGCATGGTATATCTTGGCTGTGTTATCTAACTTCGCAGTAAGTTTCAGTATCGTCACTCAATGATTAGCATAGTAATTCCGTTATCAAATCGGCAATATATCGGTGCGCGCTCATCTACCAAATACTCGACTTTGATAGCAAAATTATCACTCTAATCATTGAGTCACAGCGTTGAAACTTGGTACAGGGCTAGATGACAGCATCAAAATATACCATACTAAAGCCTGTCACCCAACTCGATATGGAACATAGTTAAAATCAACGAAGAGCAATAGCGACTTTGCCTTTAATTACTGTTGCAGACGGATCGACAATAACAAAGTTATCAAAGGTATCAGGGCGTGACGGTCACGTGATTTTTCGAGTGTCCACACCACCTTTGAGTACACGCTGGTCCAACGCAACAATCAGTACTAATCAGTAGCACTGTGAGTGAGACTAAACTTACAAGGGCGTCCGTCATCTTCCATCGATACCGACCGAAATGAGGCTTCAAATCGTCAGGCTGTTGTTCAGTACCAACATGGCAAGTTGGCAACGTTCGCATTCACTGCGTACAAGCCAATATCGGGAAATACAGGAGAAACACACTACAGCACTACAAGACTGGGCTTATTACACTGTGTCAGTAGTGTATACTTAGTACTTACTGGATATTCCGATGGCGAATCGGACGGGGCCTCCGCGGCTGCAGCCGTCTCTGAATCACTTTGCATGGCATCGCTATCCGACGTAATGATCACTTCCATGCTATATCTATTACTATCCTTTTGAATCTCGATAGGATCTGCGACACAAATGCACTTAACAAATCGCCAATTTTATGTATAGAATAAGCGATAGAATATCACGCCGCACTGACAAGTGACAACAGCTCAATGCCCAGCTCCACGTGCTCTATAATGAAGACCCCAACCGCGTAGCAATGAACTCTCGATGTAATAATTACCGTACGCGGGACTGCTAATGAGAAATACAGGATCGGATTATCCAGTTGTCTTTGCCTGACCGGGTGCCTCCGACTCAAATCGGTAGCGGATCACTTTTCGCAGGATATCAATATCGATAGATAACATGCTCTACCTGATTTCCGTATTTTTTCATGTATAATACGCAACCTAAAAATGGCATGTCAATCCTGCAAAAAGCCTGTAGCTTACCCAGGTATAGTAATAATATTATACAAGCCTCTCAAGTTGACGAACTTTAGCGTATACCAGCGATGGTTATTGGTTATGTTTTAGTATTAGCGGAAAACAATTACGCACGTTGAATTCTGTTCGCGGTGATTCGATGTCATTCTGTTTTACGATGTCACTGTTGAACCGCCATGGCATTACCATGGCTACGGGTAAATCATTATATACTTTACCGGCATAGCCTCTAAACCAGGGGTCACCAACGCGGTGCCCGCGGGTCACAGGTAGGCCTATTGCAGATGCGATTGTTCAGACCAACGATTATATCCTGCACACCAGGCCTATTGTGGATGCATTGGTTAGACCAGCGTAACCACCAACCACAACCAGTCCTGTGGCAGCTGCAACTGTTTTGGCCAGCGACGAAAACTGATTTAATGCACTACAACAGCCTGACAACAATAGTCCAGAACCTTAATTGTATCAGTACCTCAATTGTGTGTAATCAATTATTACATGTGTATTCGCCTACCTATATGTCTGGGAACGATGATATGCTGGTTCACTTACCGACAGTGCAGTTAGTTTTGATGTGTGTTTGGTTCGGCGAGGTTTGCTGTATAGGTATAGCTTGTAGAGATTTGGGCGTTTACTATCCAATTATGTTACTATACTGGCGCTGACTTGCTGCTTCCAAAGTTACTTACACATATCCGCTGCTAGTATTGTTCGTTTTTATCTATTGATTGCCATTTCGTAAAGCCAGCAACGAAACAATGTCGGTTAAGTGTAAATTGAATATATTATTGTGTATTCAGGAATTTAGTTGCTTTAATTTACTGCAAAGATGTCGTTCACCCTCGTTTCCTGGTCAAATGATGAATCACTTCGCGCTGTAAACTTTATGATCGCGTACGCCGGAAGATTCCAACTTCATCAGGAGAAGTCGCATTCCATAAGTCCTGTATGCGCGGGCAAGTGCAAGCACATGGTCGCCGAATGTTCTGTGTGCCGTCTGCCGTACGTCACCGACGGCCTGACCGAAGCTAGGGGCGGTAACTTCTGGAACATGCATCGTTACGTTGCGAGAAAACTCGGAAAGGGACTCTATCCGACCCGACCAGACGTTTTACAAGCTTGCGTCCGGGTCGAGGGTATGCTTCTTTATTACTATTTGAATGTAGCAACTATAAGATAAGTATTATATCGACCAAGTTTGCGAGCCGAAATATCGGATGAACCATACATACGATTGAAGTGAATCACAATTTTAAATGACACGGACGGGGATTGACCACAACATTGTCACGAAGTGCATATATGAATTTGGCATGGTCGTAAAATATCAACTCTATGCGATGTATGACTGACATGACATTATATTCCTCGTAGTAAAATGTACATATTTGAAGCCACGCTGCTCAACGGCCATTGTTATAGCTAGTTCTCATGTTGATTCAATTGATACAGAACTGATCAACGACCTTCGTATCTCCTTCGAAAATGGGATCTATTCAGAAGACTACACGCTGGAATTTCGCCACCGTCAACGAGAGCTCGCGTCCAAGATCGACGATTGGATGATGTCGCGCGAGTATCTGGTCGGCAGTTCTCCCACTTACCTGGATTTCGTTTTGTACCAGCTCTTGTTGCGTCACGATGTTCTTTTTCCTCTGTTCGTCGATTTATTGCCGAATATCAAGCCTTACTTTGAGGGTATTCAAAATATTCCGAAAATATGGAGTTACCTGCAAACGTTGGTTTACGATGATCGTGCTCCTAATACTGTGAGTTTATCCGTGCGACCGATACTTGGAATCTTGTAAATGTTTTCCTATTTCAAATTTATCGCGATTGAAAGTATTGTTGCTCATACTTCGCTTCCACTTTCGGGTTGTATTTCCGTTCATGTTTTTCGTGTGGTGGCATCAATGAAGTGACTTTTTCTCGACAAAAACACTGAACGGTGTACTCTAATATCCATAATATGTGATGAAATTATTTATCGCTTGTTACCATTTTCTGTGATGGTTGTAGTATAGATCAGGAATAAAAGTGTTGCCTAGATCAATCTGGACACAGACGTTGTGGGTGCACTGTAGTTAAGTATCAGCGGCCGCGTTTTGCTGTAAGATGTATATAGTTGGTGGCACTCGCGTCATGATGCTCATACATTAGTTTATCATTATTTTTAACTAATTCAAATCGCGATAAATGAACGTAAAATGACAGTAACTTATGAAGAAATTTCTACCGTAACCGTCGAGCGTTAACCAAGAAACCAAATGCAGTGTTGGTCGAAATCATCAAGATGCCATAGCACATTTTGTCACTATCTCGATATGAATCACCGTCAACATCAACGGAGACCGACTTTTGTTTCGCGATAGGCCCAGCGCGCAAGACCACATCTATCCAAACAATATTGATTGATAAACTCACTGCAGTGTTAGATTCATGAACTAATCAAGTCGGGAAACACTTCACCTTTGGTTCACATGTCTTCAATTGAAGGAGACATGGGCGGGTTTATCTTCGCATCCTCAAAGATCGATGCTATCTTGCGCTTATGCGGTATGCAAAAAATCACCGATTCTTCAATATTAAACTTTATGACCGCTATCAATAGACTTTATTCATCCAATTTTGTGTGTCGTTATACGTGAAGATTGCTGATAATGCAGGATAACAGACACTGCGAAAGAATGTGTCTCCAGCTCGCAGACGTCCGTGCACAGCCGCTTATGAACCAGCCAGTTCCTTACATGGCATTGCGTGATGGTTTTATGGCGTAAAACTCAAAATGTCACAATTTCATTCGTCTTCGTTTTGTAGCGCTTCAACCAATACATATTCGACAACCCGAACACTTAAGCCAGAGTTGGACAAGTAGAAAATTTTCAGCTTTCCAAATTAGATTGCAGTTATAATGATAATTACACTTTAAACAGTTTTTTTTTTCAAATTAGATTAGAATTAGGATTATTGAATTCGTGAAAACTTGGAATATAATAAGTCCAGTTCATTTCTAATAAGAGTTCAATCTCATAAACGTGAGCAAATGTCTGTACAGCAAGCTTGACTCATTTCGCACGCCATAGCTGTAAACAGTTCATCCACAGCCTTTTCAGGAAACCCAGAAATTAGATTAGAATTAGAATTAGAGCAAAGCAGCTGTTCGTATATTAGATTACAATTATATAACAGGTTTTGTTGTAATTATCGTCGATCGCCCGGATGATTTCATTTCTCATTTTATAAGTCTACATTTTTGCTCCATTCATCTAGATTCTAGAACACAACGTGTGGATTGCAGGTTTAAATTCCTCCACGGCATCTTTATTTGCTATCTGCGTTATTGAGTTAATCGTCTCATAATATATTCGCGGAACGATCGAAGTCAGCAAGGCAGTTTAAACACATCAAACAGAAAATGTTACTCCCTGCAACATATAGGTATTTTGTCTTCCAAACATGACTGCGCTACTGCATTCTTTGTATTTACGTGACTCTATGGTCTTATTTTGGGTCAAAGATTCCTGGAAATGAAATGTTCTAGTAAGTCAGGATGAGATATGCCGAATATGAATATCGTGCAAGGAGAGTATACCGCTTTTATGTGACTCTCTACCCATACACGTTTTAATGGCCTAACCAGGTCACAAGTGTATTTCCCCATCTTACTGTTATAGTTTAGACTCCCGATTTAAGTCTAGTCATTTTCAATCCACCACCGAGTCAAATCCTAGTCCAAGTTCTACTGTTCAATATTGTTCAGTGTGGATTCAAGTCATGTTCAACTCATTTACAACAGTGCTTGGATGAAACGAATCCATTACCTTCATAATATACTCATTTGTCTCGCTCTTATCCAGAGATGCTCAGTAAAGAAGTATTTCTACTTTGTCGAAACACTCAAGTAGGTTTTACTTCTTCTACTACTTCTACTAAAACTACTTCGCATGATTTCAGTTTTTTTCTATACAAGATACAAGACACTTTCTTGCTCGATTCGTCTCGAGTGAAGTGACTTGGTACAAGTCGTGTCAATACGCTAATTGACTCGAGTCAAGTCGTGTGACTTTCCATCACAAGAAAATGGCTTGTGTCAAGTTCAGTCACCGCAAAATTGCGACTCGATTCACTACAACCCTGTTCCTAGCTCTAATCGTGGCGGAAAATTCGACAAAACGATTTTTTCACCTATATCATTTCTATTAGTCAGGCGGAGCGTGGTGTTATTTCTGGATGCAGCTATATACGTGCTATTGCAGTGTTCCTGAACCTTTATTCCAGTTAGGACCCCTAAATGTTGTGGGTTGGTGGACCCGTAAGCTCAAAATATATGAACAGTAAACTCTATTACTTGGACTCGGACTCGTGTCTCAGCACTATGAATCGGACCCGAACCGTTGCTCCCTGACCTGGACTCGGACTTGACTCGGTGGTGAATTGAAAATGACTTGACTTGACTTGAGTCAAAACTATAAAAATCAAATTGACTTTTGACTCGCAACGTTGTGACTTGGTTATAACCCTGCCATGGAACCTATCTTAAGAACCCCTGCGCTCTAGAGTCTGTAGTATAGACGGCCGAATGAGTCCTTGTAACATTGTACTGATGGATCAGACAGGTGAGTCGTTATCAGCTACTCCACACGCCCACAAATTAACCAAGATAATAGTGGAAATCACTAGGAGTTTATGTATCTGATACACTGATAAAGAATGAGATAACATCTCTTCGTATCTTCTTATTGAAGACACTGTTGCTCTACCAAAAAACTTTTGTGAACATCAAAAGCGAAGGAACACTCTGCCAGAATTTGAGCTCCATGTACCAAGCCGTGGGGTGAAATTATGACAATTTGATAAGTAAGGATCTCATCTTGCTACCAAAAAGGCAAGGATCTTGAGTCTCCTGAATTGAACTTATCGAATCCAGCTCTAGTGCTGGAGCCGCCACCAAAAGTCTGAGGATTCAGTTGGAGATGCAACACTCGTGAATATGTGAATATGTTTTGCTTACATTTTGGCATGTGTATCGTGAATGTGTATTTTGTACACAAGTTTATATCTAAATACGTTCTACCGGAGCACTGTTCTTACACAGATGCTCGTACGCTGCTTAGGCCTACCATAATGTCCTTGTTAAGCAGAATTTTTTCTCAAGAAAAGTGGATGGCCCAAATGTCCTCTTTTTCACATTTCGTTTTTTGGTTATATACTTTCAGCAGGACTTTTAAGCGAGACGTATTTATTTCCAAAATAGTACAGTAGCAAGTCTATTATAGTTGGATCGATTTCGAGAATTTTGACAGTTGTATATAACTTCAATGATATTATAGGTAAATAATTTCACGATTTCGTTATAAATGATCACTCCTTACTGAGAAAATTTGACGGAGCCGCAAGGTATTCATGGGCCGAATCTATAAAAAAAAATCAGGTTCGTTGTTTTTGTATGTGCTTTTGTAACGTTTGCCTGCAACTAACAAGAAAATGTAAAACATCATCCAACTCAAACGTAACAATTCTACTTTCGTTTTACTTGCCGACAATGAAATGTCCTCCTTTTGGGAGATGAAAATATGGTTGGCTTTACACTGCTGGATATAAATGACCTCCCTCCCCTGTATGAGTGATGCATTCGTGTTTGGCAGTTTCTATACATCTGCTACGGTAGCCAGCTCTTTATCAATGTTTTGTCTTTGTATTCATACTGTTTTTAAATCCTTTCACATTTGAGTTCTGCCACAAGTTTACAAATATTGAGGTGTGTCGACGCCTGGTTTTTGTGACACATAATTTGCCCTCTTGCCCGCGGACAGGTGTCTTCTCTTCATCTACGCCATATTCCGCAAAATACCGACGCTTCATCCTGAATATCGCTGCAAAGAGTCCGCTTATGTTGACAAATCCATTTGATAATCTTCAGGTACTTGAATGCTAGTGCGATAGATGGTCCGCACCGTTTTCACGAGACAGAGCAGATGTGTTTATGGTCAGTGACGGTTATGCATCTACCAAATTATTTTTCAGGCACTAATTATAATTGAATATTGTTCAAGAGTCTGCTATCGAGGACAATTTTTTAATCTTGTGTCTAGATCAGTGGTTCTCAAACTGGGTGGGCGCGAAGCTGCGGTGAACTAAAAGATTTTCTCGCGCTCCGCGCGATTTACCTCCGATTCATAGCTACTGCTCTGTGTGTAAGTCCAAATTTCATATTTGAGAATTCTCTCATCAACTGTCATAAACTTCCATGCCATCAAATAACTATATGTTGTGATTGCTAGCATTCACGGTTTATTTTGTGATATGACCATAGGGTGTGCGCAAAAGTTTTCACTATCAGAAAAGGGGGGCGTGTCTAAGGAAGTTTGAGAACCACTGCTCTACATCTAGAAAGTGGATATTGAATCAATTTGTATCATTCTAGTATATACGCTGTCTGGACAATAGAGGGTATGCCCGATTATCACGAGTCCCAGACCTTTTTTTTCCTTGTATGATCCAAAAATATGATCGGAAGTTAACAGTTGCTGACAACGAACTAATTATTGTATACCTTATTGCGATTTTGCTACTTTTCAAAATTAGGCAGTACTGCATACTTTTGAGTCAGCAATAACTTTTAGGAGCTACAGGAACACCTACAACACATCGTTTTCTATGAGACAGTATTATCGCACGCGATGTCTCTGCGACAGTACGAATGTGTACCATTTGTTAGCCTCATATCCTTTATATGTCCTTCATTCCCATATGCTCAGCGAGTTTTTGCAGCTTCTATTTCGATTAGGTTAACGTCGCTACTCACCTGTAGCCTGTCAGAGCGCTAACAGTGAAATCTACAGGAACACTTGGAGAGCACAGTATATGACATATTTTCTTCTAATGTATACAATTCAATAATATATTCGTATTATATATTATTCGATAAATTTGATATTCAATTATATACCGAGGTTCTGTACCTCCACGAGTATCTTTCCATACTGATGATATTCATCTACTTACAAGGCATCACCAGAAATACAATTTTCATGTTGAAGAGTAAACTCTTCTATTCATCGTGTGATCAAATTTTCAGTATTTTCCAACTAGCCAATAGTCTTGGCTAGTGACCACCAGGCACCATTACACGCTTCTGGTTGAGAGATAAGCACGGCCTACAATCGTATGGTTGAATTCGCGTCGGTTTGAACCCGTGCTAATTAATAATTAGTTATGCAAGGATGAGAGCATTTAATCCGCTGGAATCGTTGTGAATGGTAGCTCATTGCAGCATAATCTAGTCAGGACTGTACCACAGATCGATATTTCACAGGGTATTCCACACCAAGGACGAAGGTTTATCTTACCGTTCAAGTGCAGAATGCGTATAAAGGGTCACTTTCAATAGAAACTACCATATTATGAGAAACTCATGCAATGTTCTTGTTCTAAAATATTCATTATTCTAGCAATAACAAAGCCAGTCATGGGGTATTTGCACAACCTTCATCATACGATCACATCTATTTTATATCTTTGAAGTTCATATACACACTACAATGTACATTGCACATGTTTATGTTATTATGCGCTTCATTTAACACCTTTCCACGACCCAGACGAAAGCAAAAGGAATCGTATTGGCGGAATTTAGTTGATCACTCGGGAGTCTTTAGAACGAGAAACCTTACGTGATATTTAATTGTTAGCTTTGTCTTTAATCGGGACTTCGGGGCCAATTTAAGATATTTGCGAGAGGAATTGATAATATCTAATTGATATATATATATATATATATTATCTGTTCTATCATTGCTGTATTTGGTGATAGAAGAGTATCACAACGTCGCTGATAAAAATAGATATTATAGCGGATGCTGTGGGATGGCATGATGGTTACACATTATGCCACGTCGCCTGAATACCGTGTCTAAATCCTGACTAATCTGCAGACGGTATACTTAGCTCAGGTACAACAGCTTTGCCGCGATTAATATGCCAGTTTTATCGATCATTTTAAAGCGCGATATCCATCAGAAAGCTTTAGTCCCGCTACTTCGTGCGAATGATGGTGAAACGGGATCGCCCAGTCGTAAACATTTTGCAATAATGAGAATACGTTATGTAGAAGGCTTCTCGCGGATTAGGCTCGTGTCTCCTAATTATTCATGATGTATTGAAAACGGAACAAACATAGCGCATGTAGTTCATTTGATATTACTATTGAACACGGTCTACCGTGATCATGAATTTTGGCCGCATTTTCATTAAGGAGATCCATGCGTAGTCAGCGAGATAAAGTTAACACAAATCAGATGACCTATATATCAGTGCAGTATAAATAGAGGCGATCTACTATATGCACTGTGCGATGTGCAGTCCCTTGAGACTCTCAAAGGCGAAATATGATCTGGTTGGATTGAGGTTCTGACGCTTTCAAGCAGGTGGTATGCAGGGTAGTCTATGGAAGGCTTGGAAGCAAGGTCACGGAATATTGCTGCTCTGGTCATAAATGGACGCGCGTCGATACTGATTTGATGAAGCGTGTTCGCAGTGCTGGCTTTCATCGCATTTTACTATCGAACCGGAAGATATATTTGGCGCGATCGTTGGCAACTCAATTTAAATATAGACTTCAAACATTATAGGTTTGCATATTTTCGCGGTAATTAGGTTTAGGGCTGGGCATAGTACTCCAATCCGACTCGAGTATCTATTTTCAAGATTCGAGTCGAGTAGTGACATATGATTGTACTGAGTGAGAGAACGTTTGTGACTATAAGATTGGGAATAATGATCTATTTGTAATACCTTATATGTGTCCAGATGTAGTTTCTCTAGTTATTTCATGTTCAGGCATTGCGATGGCTATACAGCTGCTCAATTAGAAGATCTGAAGTTTTAGAAATGCGCCTTAAGCGGCGAATATAGTGATTTTTGGGTATAAAAGTTTCGTTGTAACACAGATTTCTCTATGCTCCCGAGGGCTACAGTTGGGATTTTGGCGTCAGATTGTATGACTACACGAGTTACATCAAACGTACCCATTGATTTATTCCTGGCTAAAGCCGTTTAAGCTAGATGCCAAATTTTTTGAATGTTGCCGGTTTTATCGGTATCGGCTCGAATATCCGATATTGGTCAGGATCTACTTATAATACGTTTTACGTGGTGCTCGACTCGAACCTTAATTATCGACTAACAATCGAATCAATCATATATTCCCTTTTTCTCAGCCCTTATTATGATTATGAGATTTTGAAATTCGACATCGACATATATGCTTTATTGATGGAATCGATCCACTGAGCAGCTTACTTCTGTCAATGCCTCGCCTAGATTTGTTTTGCAAGGGAACGGCTTATTTACCGAAACAATGCATAGCGATCATCGCGACTATTCCGAAAGTCAGTCATCCGCGCCGGTTCCGCGCTCCGTTTCACGGGGCCCGGTTGTGCCTGTGTTGAATAAATTCTCCCCTAAAGTGCTTTTGCGCGGTTCTTACCTCATGGGTCACTAACTGGCTCGTATCGAATATCACAAATCCGAATTTCAGCTATTTAAAATATCCATTAGATTTGCGCGAGCAGACAAATCCGTATACGAGCGACTAAATCCGGTATTTTGCCGATTGACTTTTAGTTATCTGCCGCAGTTCAATTCAGTTTCATTAATACTAATTTCATCGAATAGCATATTTTCTATCAAAATAATTGTTGATATAAAATGTTCTTTTCAAATCTTTGCCATACTGAATATTACCATTAACGATGGTCAGCTGAAATATTCGGGTTCATTTTAATATGAATATAGTATTCAATTGTATATTGAAGTTATTTACCTGCAATCAGTGTTGATAAACAATGTTCTTTGCAATTTTCTACTAATTTCTGACGATTACCCCTAACGAGGGTCAGGTCAGCCGTGCTGGATGCGTTTTTTCTTCATGTTGAGTAGTTGTAGTTGTAGTTCTAGTTGCGGGTTTTGAAAAGTGAGTATAGTTGTAGTTTTAGTTGTAAGTTTTCAAAAGTCAGTAGTTCTAGTTCTAGTTCTCGTTGCGGAGTTCAAATTCCAGTAGTTTTTGCAAAACTGTCCACATTCGTTGTTCGTCATACTCGATACAGCTGCAGTGATCGAACTTGGTGATCTCTTCTATATGCGTTTAACTGCATATAGCCCCGATATCTCGAGGCTGTGTCTATGGCTTTCGATCGGAATTCGTGTGGCGTACGTCAGGGAGGAAATCGAACCTTGATCACAGCTATCGCGCGGTGGTCGCGCGTGTCGAATAACGCGGGGTGGATATCACGTTTCCCGTAGATATGGAAAATTATCCAGAAAAAAACACATTTGCGCTGCCGTCTCGGCAAACAGCACCTTTGAAATACGTTATCGAAACGGTATTACGAAAAACTTGCAAGTCCGTAAAAGCGAGAGAGGTACCAATGCGCATTATCAACAGACGCACCTATTAGATAGCTCGCAGAAACAAAAGAATATAGTAGCCGTTCTCTGTTCAGTGTTGTCTGTCGCCCAAGGCGCTCTAACGCTTTTTTTCTCTACGTGATCACTCAAGCGGGTACGAACCTTTCGCAAATGCGTGAGATTATAGATAACTAAGGTAAACCGTAGATGCGACACTAGCGAGCATCACGTGACTTCACGCTCTAAATATACTTTACGGCACTGTTGTTGTTTTGCTTGGCGCTTATGCAGCAGGAGGCAGATTTCAGCATTAGGATGGTAATATCTATCCATGGGGTATGTTTAGCGAGTAGCTGCTCCGTATGGTTACTAACCGAGCTTAGTGGATCCATGCTACACAGTCGGTGCTAGGATAACGAGCAAGCGAATACAATTTTATGAAGAGGAAGGCTTGGCCAAATATTCATATCTTGGAGGGAAACAAGCCCGATACTGAAGTAGAAATGACGTTAATTTCATCTCAAACGCAAGTAAAAGTAGCAATTTCCAATATGGCAAAAAGATGTTATTCTAGGCTGAGTTTAAAAGTAGTAGAATATCATAACCATGCTAGTAAGTCTTACAAGTAGGAAAAACCTACTTGAGTATTTCGTCACTATCCACCTGTTGGAATCAGCCAAAATATATCTGACTGTGACATAACCAACAGTCCATGTGTTTCTGTTTTTATGTGCCATATTTCGTGATTTATTTTCTATATCATCATGAAGAAGGAAGCAATACAATGCGCTTTTACCAAATTTGTCCAACCTGGGAGAGCCTAACAAGGATTAGAAATCCGAGTCAATGGTCATAAGTCACAGTGAGAAAGGGAGTGTCTATATTTCCATCAAACCGAAATACATATCAAAAAGGCAGCATCAATAATGACATGGAAGATATAGCCTAAACATGCGCAATACTAGGATAGGAATGAGTGATGAGACCTTCGCATTCAACTTGTAGGATCACACCTTCATCAAACATGTTGTACAGCGTCTCTGTATAATCTGACTGTGTGAATAGTCGTAAACATATATGATTAGAATAATGTCAGGGTTAAGTAGGGTAACAGTATTGATATGACGACAAGTTGTAATCCAGCAAAGATTTTCTACATCCATCATACAACTTTTCACGGATATATGTTGTGACAGTGAATTCCAAATGAGAGGCCCTGAGCAATAGATCTTGAGTCAGGTTACTATTAGATGCAGATAACTATATTTGCCCGTTGACAAGGATCTCGTAGTATGAGGGTGAAAATATTTGTGTGTAACTATTATCTTGTAAAATTCAATGCTTAATGAGGGTGGGTGACAATCTGGTACGTAGAGGTGCTCCTACATCTGAAAGCAGATGGGCTGCGAATCCCGCTGGTTGAACGTCATGTTTTGAAAATACTGGGTGTCAAAAATGTGGCAAATAGAAACCGCCTTACGGTATCAAATCATCCAGTTAAATGATGTCAAATGTGAAAAATCATTTCACTGATAGCTTAAAACGATGAAATTGACATTGCGCTGATCTTATGGAATTTTGTGCTTCTGAGATAAATTCCAGCAGTGATTTGGATATATGACTTTGGAGTTACGCTAGTCACTCCATCATACAGGCATTCACAGAGTCTCTTTGGCATAGCTGTGCAATAATAGAGTGATTATCAATGATGTTACGTACACACAAAAAAATCTGGTAGATTTACAAAGAAATTTCTGTAAATTTTACAACGAATTACCGGTCGCACCCAATAGCAGCGTGTAGCTTGTCATTTTACATTTTGATATGTAATATTACATTAATTTAGCTGCTAAGTCAAGTTACCAGTATTTCTTCGCAAGGTTACTGACTGTTACTCGCTACGGCATTTTACCAAGCTATTGGCAAAATTGATTTGCTTCCAAGCCCCAGCAACCAGTGGATACGTGGAAGTGCATGTCACTGTGATATCATTCTTGTTGCGATTTGACCTGATTCAACCTCGTTCGCGAGACAGGATTAGGTCACACGGAACTGGTTGACCATAGTACCAATTTCGGTATAGTGCATAGTTGGGTGCAAGAAGCAGCCGACAATGTAGTTACACCATATACATTATATTATAAGGCTATGGCTACACGGTCGGTCTCGGCGGTTAGATTTGTTGTAACAGATAGGGCTAATGAGTTACAAAAATCAGTTTAGGATATATAATCTTATTCGTGAAACTAGAAATATCAGCACAGCAGCAGGCTCAGTTGACCATTTCTTAATGGCGGACACGGCGACCTATAATAGGTTACCTTAGGTTGCGCGTTGCAGGTTTTTCTGAGATTCGTAGTAAACAACCGACAATCAACTGTGACATCACAAATAGCGTCCGGTTAGGTAAGTAAGTAGGGAACCACACGTGGAGCACTAAATATCAATATATACGAAATTAGATGCAAAAGAAAGGGACTATAGGTGTTGATAGATGTTTCTGTATGAAAAACCAACCTGGATGAACATTAAAACGTGTACAGTAAATATTATTGGTGGCATATGTGAGCGGATGAATATCACTTATTTCAAAGTCGTCTGCGTGTCGAGCCGAGTAGCCGACTGGTCGCCATTAATATTGAGCTTCGGGCATGCAAAGGCTGACGGAGTGACGGTGCGAAGCTTGTGACTTGTGATTGAAGAAAGTAGAGACTTTCGTTGAAGATTCTCAGGACTGATGAATGGGATGCGCATCGTAAAAGGTACAGTAGCCTACTGTATAGTATTAGTTACCGTGAATATCTACGACTGTGCACACCACCCGGATGACTTTGGTTTCATGATTTAAATATTTCAGTCGCCCCATTCTCAGTTCTATTTTGGGATACTAGTCGACTTGTATAATGACCCGCGACACCACATACTCTGCCGCGGAGTAGTTGAAACTGTTAGCTTGTTATTGACATTTATCGGGTCATAGCTTAGATATGTTTTCATCCACTGCTCGATATGTTTGGCTCCCATGCCGCATCAAATGAGGCACCTTTTCTTTCAATACATTGATCATTTTTAAGTCATGAATGTCTGCTATATCATGTCAAATGAGGAGTCGTCAACTCACAATGTACCAGTACCGGTACTTCAAAACTTGTTATATTTTTGTTAGCCTATTTGTCTTAGTCTTTATAAGTCATGTCTAGGTTAGCAACTTGGCTTAGTATAGCGACTTACGCATGAATAATTTTTAGTGGAACTGCAAGATACTAGTCACACAGAAGGAATGAAGACGAGAAAAAGAAACAATTGGAAGTTTATCCGGCGTTGGAATTAATGCACCTTTTCTTGGGACCACTCGTGCTATATTTGCATGCCTCCTAAACAAGAATTATACCTCCAGCAGCAATACTTTTTCATCGTGAATCATGAATGAATATACAGTTGTCCTAATGTCGTCTTGAGAGCGTGAAGAAACTTTTGCGGTATTTTGGGATCGCGTTGCTTTGGGATAGGTATGGATGTAGGCTTAGACGTGAATTTACAAGCTGGCATGTAATCTGATTTACAAGGACAGCATGTAGGGTTGTAGGTAGGTAGGTAGGTAAGGCGGTAAAATTACAGTCTCGGTGGTAAATGTACACAGAAGAAAATGTAGATTGAATATACCAGAGGTGACTGTAACATTACAGTCTGGCATGTAAAGTTAGATTACCGGACGGTTGTAAGTTGAATTTACATTGAGTGACGGTAATGTTATATTACTGCCAAGTGGCTGGCCACCCTGCTTCCAGACATTTCGCGGTAAATCGAGGTAATTTTTTTTTTCTTATATCACACAAATTTCACAACCTTTACTTTCATCCTCTTTGACTGGACTCAGCATCGTCATTTAGTTTCATTTTGTCGAGAAGAAACTCAGTCCTTGATAATTTTCATTCCCATGCATGAGATGCTTGGTTGGATCACCAGCTTTGACTAAAATTCGTACCAAAATCCATCAATTTTTTGCTTTTCATATTCGGATAGCGTGATTCCATTACTGAATTCTTGAATGAAGATAGCTGGTAGGTGGTATGATAGTGACCCTTGTATAAATTTCATATCCAGCAACCACTTGCTTATTTGCCATCACTGTCCTCCATGTCAGATCTTGAATAACATGTTCAGTGAGCAGTGATTTTCATTCAAATCCACCTTCATCGGCCAAGTCACAACGGTTACAATTAGATTCAAAGAATTATTCCTCTGTCAAGTAACAATAATTCCTATTACTACAAGGCGCGATTCCATGCTAAGCAGTATAACGGAATATATATTGTTTACGCCATTTTAAGATTCGAGCAATACGGAGTCTTGTGAAACATTACCTAATCCCTGGATTCCTATATGGAATCTCGGTCCATTTTTTAAAATAAATCCTGCGTGATGAGAGCTTTTCTGTATAGCATAATTAAGCAATTAAACAGAAAATCCTACGTGACGTTGCCACCAATTCCATTCCGGGCTGGAGTGAAAACCCGACAAGACATTCGTGAGTCGCCTATGTGTCGTGTGAATACTGATAAGAGAAATAAATCGCACGATGTTTTGTGCATATATTCTCTTGTGGCTATAATATATATATGCGTGTAATACAACGTATGAACAATGAACATTCAGTCAATTAAATTTGTGATCCAAAAGCTATTACGTCGCCGTACGTTGCTTCAATAAATTTACAAGTCGTGGAGACAGAAACAAAAAGAGTTGTCCGTGTGATCTTCGAATACGTGTGCCAGATAGGCTTCGTGATACCTGATACGTCATATAAAGAACCCCGCGGGCGAACCCTACGGAAAGAAACACGCAACGAATGGTAAACGTAATCTTCTGGAGTCAGAGTACACAAGTGCAACATCTACAAACATTCGCTCTGCGTTATAGCGGCATAACGATATCTACAGAATTTGAAGGGGCTGAGACCGCGTCTACTGAAATGCGATTTGTTATGCTGATTGATATTATACCAACACGTCATTAGTAGTATAATTACTTTCAATACAACACCTATAAACTTCTATTTCGAGAAACAAGAAACCCGCTTCGGGCAGCCGTATTTAATGGCTTCAAAATTGTATTCGATTGCTCGTTATCCTAGCATAGAATGTGTATGGATCCAACAACCTTGGTTAGTAACCATACGGAGCAGCTACTCGCTAAACATACCCGATGGATAGATATTACCATCCTAATGCTGAAATCTACCTCCCGCTTCATAAGCGCCAAGCAAAACAACAACAATGCCGTAAAGTATATTTAGAGCGTGAAGTCACGTGATGCTCGCTAGTGTCGCATCTACGGTTTACCTTAGTTATCTATAGTGAGATACGCCAGTAGCATTGTACTATGATGGCAGGAGCACCTCGGCGTTTATATCCGCCCAGTGTTAGTAAACTCAGATAAGGAATTATACACGGTTGGTGATTTTGCAGATTGCGGGATATCTTAGCGCAGCAGGTTTGCTAATTCGTAAAGACTGCCCCAAAGTGGAGGCCCAGTTTTGTGGACGTACACGTCGTACATACTATCATCTGCCAATGCTGTTTTACGGAAATCGACGCAAAGATATGAAAGTTCTGGATGTACTTGTCGTGGCTACGACATTCATTTTACTAGCATGCGGTGTGGAATTTGCCACCGTCGATGCGGCGTCAGACGGCAAATCGATCCCGCCTATTTATTGGAATACATCAGCGCCCATGTAAGTATTGCGATAATGCAATATGTGTGTCCGAACGCCTGACTGACGTTGTAGTCTTAGGAGGTTGTAATCCCCTTGCATATTCGTCGGAAATCTTTTTACCCCTGTCGCGCATTACATTATCCAAGTGTTACAAGATGTTCAACACGGAAACGTCTGTTTATCCATGTTTGAGCAAGTCCTTTCAGACTGATTCTTTGTAGATGCTTTGTTCTTATGGAACTCTTTCGCTGGTGTAATGTAACAGTTTTGCGGGACAACAAACGGTGAATGATAACCCGAAGTGTTCAATGAGCATTCAGTAACTGACAGCATGCTTGTTATATCCCGATGATATCAGCTTTCGTCTCACACACAAGAGAGTCTTAGGTTATCAACGGGCAGGCCACGCGCTGGCGTCGTCATTTAGCCCAGTGGTTCTCAACCGCCGGTACGCGGACCGGTGCCGGTCCGCGACGACATTCCTGCCGGTCCGCCAGATATATTACAATTTTATACCTTAATTTCAAGATGCAATGTTGAAGGCTTGTCCATTGATTAACTATATTAAACATCAAATTCTAAACTGATTCAGAACTTCATGAGGTAACATTAAGGCTGGAAACATGTTCGATTTGACTTAAAGTTCAAGACGTGTCATTTGACGACATGCGAGCCGACAAGCACAGAACAGATACGAGCTGACTCATCGCTAAACAGCACAGTTTGCGCGGTCATTCGTTTTCAATCCTTTCGTTTTGTGCAGAACCGTAATTGGGGCACCCCAAACCGCCCAATTGGAGAGGGGCCGAGCTTGAAAGGGGCCCACAATTATTTTGCAAATGAAAATAAATCATAACGCATTTTTTTTGAAACTTTTACCAACATTTTTCAATTTATTTTCGCCCTTTTGCACGATTTAGTGTCACGAAATGTCTTGCTTAATAGGTGCCCTTCTCCGTTAAATACGCATGATTTATAGAAATAGACATGTCCGCGTCAGCCACTACCGCGCCACGACGTACCAACACATAATGAGGTTTTGGCTAACATGGGACTCAGAATGGTAAAAGTTCGGCAGCGAGAAAACCGGATTCAGTCATGAATGATCGAAAATTTTTGCCCTTGGCGCGATTATGCAACATAAGCTCTCCGCTTAATATGAGTAGAAGGAATCCGCCCACAAGTACAGGTGGAAACATCCACCCAACTGTGGGGTCTGGGGGCGAATAACCCAGAAGTTTGACTTGTCGCTCTGTGGGGGCCCGAGACCAACGTTTTTTTGGGTAGGCTGACGAGGTGCTTTTTGGCCCGGATTTGCGGATAACTGGTATAGCTGCTGTTAGATCTTGTCGTGTGGAGCATTGTATTCGTATAGTTGCCAGAGTAGCATGCGACTGGTGGTAGTGGGCAATGATCAAGGTTGCACGAAAAGGTACATGGTTCCACTCCGAAACGCTTCTTCTCTCGATATTGTCAAAGAGAAGAATATTATTCGAGTTGGCGTGGCCGGTTGAACCCACAGCCTCCGGCGCGAAAGACTGTAAACGATTCTCGGCGGTAGCACGTTTATCTGGACAAGGCAATTTTACCTCGACTCAGCAGACTTACTACCATCAAAACACATGGATGCCATCATAAAGATAATTAATTACGATCAAAACCCTTTAAATGTCACTCTATGGCACCATAAAATTGCAAAATACGGTTGCATACTTTACATTTTGGCTTCCTTTCAATTTTTGAAAGTCCACCGGTCCGCCAGACATTTTTTGAAATTTTACCGGTCCGCTAGGTGAAAAAGGTTGAGAACCACTGATTTAGCCGTAATATTATCCGACGCCTGCTCTCAAATATTTAGATTTCGAACACTTCACCGTATGCGATTATTCACTTTCATTCACTAAAATATACAGCACCCCGTAACCTGTAGGATTTGCTTACTAGTTAGGCCTAGCTATTACGATAATGGATTCGTAATAAGATATAAGCGTATAACATATTTACACGCTCATTTTTAGTCGAAATCTTAGTATAGTGTTTCCTGCCCTGGGTGCGCGGTTACGCCGTTGACAGATCATACTACTTGTTCATATTATTTCCATTCTATCTCTACCAGCTGTTGACGATTACCCCTGACGAGTGTCAGCCAAAATATCCCGATTTATTTCAATATGAATATATTATTCAATTGTGCATTAAAGTTATGTACCCCAATAAGCTCTGCATGCTTCAATATGAGTATACTATTCAATTCTATACAGATCATAGTTACGGCCTGTCGTTGATGAGACTATTTGCGTATCATACGGGTACAGTTACAGTACCGGGCTAGCTGTCGCTCAAATCTCTGATGATGCGTATCAATTCGTTTCGCCCAGCAGTATCAATATGTTTATTGTTTATCGTCGTACAAAATATCTGTTACGGCGTTTTGCGTATGTTCTCTGTAAAATGCCAATATATTTAGAAAGTGCTGCATTTTGACTTATTGATGGGTATGCGAGAAACTTCCGACTTCTCTGTAGTCAAAGCAAGGTAAAGATGATGGTATATGCTTTTTACCTAGTCGGCGATCGGCTCGGTCACCACCAGTGGCGTCAGGTATCGAGCCTTCAGCTCAGTCGCAGCCTGCAGGATTGACCGGACGTTACTGATTGATATTCGTGCGGCCATGGATAGACTTTTCGTCTGTGGTACATAATATATAAGTTACATATAGACATAGACGTTTCGGCTGTGGTACATCGTACATAAATTACATCTAGATTAACCTTTTACGTTGGCTGGCAACCTAGACATACACGACTACTCACCATCAACAAACCGTCACACTGGGCGGCAGCTCGCCTCCCTGCCTTCTTGCCGCCTGAGTATACGTACACACTGTTCATATTACTATCTCGGAGCAACAGTGCCATAAAGGGGACACTGCATTTGAATGACCAGAAGTGGGATATTTGTCGCCTACTTGCTAGGACATTCGCTGTAAAACTAGGTATATCGTTCACCGACGTAGCTGCCATGCTCTCCCTCCGTATTAATGCTTACACTGTCGCCCACACATCTAGAAGGGGCTAGTGACAGACATTTATACATCGTGCACAACTGATTGCGTGCTCACCTCGTCCGAATTCATCATAGTCATTGCACTTGCTGATTGTACGAGCCAACCGATCTAATATTGACTACGTCCGTTCAGCTCATCTGTAATGTGAAGATGCTAGAACCAGGGCTTTGGAGCAGCCGTAAATTTAAACTGCTCCAGCTCCGGCTCCGGAGCTTTCTTCTATCATACATTAGCTCCGGCTCCAGCTCCGGAGCCGCATTATTACCACTGCTCCGGCTCCAGCTCCGGCTCCGGCTCTGAAATTATCGAATGGGCCTGTCTGTATCAGGGATGGCGAACCCGCGGGCCACATTATTATATTATCGAAAATGAATTTCTCAGATTGTGAACTTGCAATGCCAACCAAAAATTACAAGTCTGGCTGCGACACTTGGGATGTTGATGACTAAAATATCAGTTCCGACGCATTGGCAGGTCCAGGGTCCAGTCAAATTTTCAGTAAATCGTCGTACATTACAATCAACCAAAATAGTAGTGAAATTTTTCTTCACGCTTCGCGTGTTTAATTGTCACACGATTTCTTGCTTGGTAGCCTACCCCCTACTGCAAATGAAAAAAACGCCTAATTTACCCGATTGAGTCTCACTGTATTCGCGGATACGGGAGAAAGTCTTTTCGCGTTTGCGCTCGCATAAAGATCGTCGACGTTGAAATGTAGGCAAAAAATGATTGTCGCATATTATCGGAGACCTTCGATATCGATGTGACCAGACGCCGAATAGTCGTGTCCTTGCAAACTGAGCCTATAGCAGGTGGTATACTATACAGTAGAGCCGCAATATACTCAAGTAATAATACTATTGACCTAGTTTATATATAAACTTTGTAAATTTTTCCCGCTTGGCGCAGCTAGTGGACCGCGCACTCGTTCGTCAATTGCATGTGCCCCTGTAGCCGAAAAGCTTGACCCTCCCTGGTCCATGTAGATTACTGATCTACCCATAGGTTGGTTATCTATAGCAATCTAGAGTCAGTCAGCCGTCAGTAACATCCGATGTAGCAACGAAGACATAGGTGCCGCTGTGCCGGCTTGTGAAGTCATAATGAATACTTGTCAATTGTCGATAACATCATAGTTGCACTATAGTTGCACTAGAATGCACTTTACTCCATGCCATTGCTGTGCACGCACAGCATTAAAATTCAGGCCGGCTGCTCAATTATGATAAATCAGCAGATGTGGTTGTTGCATATATAATGTCATCTTATGAAATAGGTCGGAGCCGGAGCTACTCCTCAAATAACGGGCTCCAGCTCCGGCTCCGGCTAAATTTTATGTAGAGCTCCAGCTCCGGCTCCAGCTCCGGTGAAAATGCACGGCTCCGGGGCTCCGGCTCCGGGCTCCGGCTCCGGCTCCAAAGCCCTGGCTAGAACAGCATGTAGTATGTTACTAAGAGTTTATGAAGATGCGGTAAGCTGATGATCTACGGTGGTTATATCGCAGGTCCCATGCGCGTTTTCTACGATTTGTCTGTACCTATTGTACGTAAGACCGGGCATACGAATGGGAAGCTATAGTCACGATGTATCACACATACGCACATCACACACAAACATCATAGACCGCCGGAAATACCCGTAACTAATACTGGCATGTGTTCAGTACATAATCGGAGCGATAGCTGCCATTATATATATACCAGTGCTACAGATCAGCGCTCACAATAACATTCATTTGGCGGTATGAACGGCTTCAAACAATATGATGTCTTACTAGATCTCACGCACAGCTTGTCCGTCCTATCACTATTATCCATCGTGTTCAATTGTAGCGTATCTATTTGTAAGGACTTCACGGGTGCTTAGATACATAAGCATTGGGTCCCATTGAGCATCCTCTAGCACCGGGCGTCATCATATCTCATGTCGTGCATAATATAGTCCTTATATACTTGGGGGACATATCCTATTATGTCTACCACAGTGCTATGGATGATAAGTACAACGGTAGCGTTCGAATTGATGATACTAAAAGCACTTAGCAAACGGCCTTTTGATTAGACGTCACGCGTGTGTCGCCACTCGTGTATTGCTACTATCAACCGTTGTAAACTGTACCACCCCTATCTTAACCACGTCATTGACGTATATTTTTCAATCACCACTGTGACCCGTCTACCATCCGTTCTTCACGGGTGACATATATCATCATATACCGGAATTATATGTTCCCGCGCGAGCATAGTAACCTGTACGGTGTGGGTACCACTACACTATACACGGTTCACTACATTTGAGTTCCATCATATTTTCCACTTGACCGACCGCACCTTCACACCAGTTGTGTCAGGGTTGACGATCGCGAATTTATAGTATCACAATACGCCCTACACGTATAATATTAATACGGGTTGTATAATTAGGTGTGAAGCTCGCGCACAACATATAAGATGCAGTTTCGATTCACTTGGACTTTCTTCTGAACAGGACGAGAACGCGGTACTCCAACTGCAACGGAATGAGTCTATTTGTTCCCGATCATTAACAGCGAATCGGACGGGTTTAGGCGAGCCTCCTTCGTCGGTGCTGGAATTGGATGGACTCGTGAATCGAAACAAGTCATCAACAAAGTGTGTGCGCCAATCCTCTGGATGGTTATTAATCGACCTGTCCACTGGCGTACGTTTTGCAATCATGTCGTGGTGAGACGAGCCTTCGCCATCGGTGCTGGACTGTTCAGGAGTGGTGATCCGTAACAGGTCATCGCACAATTGTTCACGCCAGTCTTTTGGTTGGTTGGTGTTCGTGATGACCAATATATATACATCACGTTTGGCGGTCCTGGTACGGTTTGTTTTATTCGGGGATCTCTGGCCCGACTATAGACAGTGTGAAAGCGCTTCCGCGCGTGATAGAGCCTTATCTTTTACGCAGCATGATGTGCAGCATGCTACAGTACCCCCAACTGTGAAATGCTGTATTATTATATTTTCGGTCACATGGTCTCTAAATAACATATAACCCAGCGGTTCTCAACCGGGGGTCCGCGGACCCCTGAGGGTCCGCGAAGCAATTTCAGGGGGTCCGCGAAGCCTCAAAATAATTGATAACCTAATTTGTATTTTTTTAATTCGGAAAATCACGAGGCAGTTTCGCTTCATTACTAGTAAAACTCCAGAGCTCACATCAACAGAGTGGCCATCTGAGATGAAATATCCTATTGTGCAGACTCATATCAATTTCTAGATTGCAAATAGCCTACTGATACAAACATTTTGCTGTTTAGATATGTTTTGTTGGTGATTGTGGGATTGTGGGCTTGTTTACGAACCATTGCGTGGGCCACTTGAATGTTGATGACCTTGACTTTACCCGATTGAATAGGCTACTACTGAAAACGATACTTATAATAATACGCATCAAAATCAATACCAACTATGATATGAAGACTCAGTGTGCATCCATGACCGAGACGCGCACAGCGCGAAAATTTTTCCATGTCAATGAATGAATTCGGTCAACAAAAATGTTACTTGCATAAATTTTGGGTCGCCTCCGCATACCAACGTCCACGATTATTCGGCACTTGGACTTTTCAAAATCGAAGATTTCGGCGAATTCACGAAATATTTTACTTTTTGGTCATATACGAGGATCTACGAAAAATGTGGCTGGCCCTTGGATACGCCAATGCGTCGGAACTGATATTTTAGTCATCAACATCCCAAAGTTCGCGGTCAGGCTAATCTAATTTTAAGTTGGCTTTACAAGTTCACAATAAATTATCTCGGTAACTTATTTTTGATAATATAACTAGTTTCGATAATTGGCCCGCTGGCCACGGGTTTGCCGCCTCTGTGTTAAATAAAAAGGACCAGGCTTGACGTAACATGTTCATTAAAAAAGTTTTTTGTCAATTTTAGTGCCATTTGTTGCGATCATACCCAAATGTGTCGTCGGAAGCGTTACGCGGTATTATTACATTCATCGACACCTATATTTGTGGAAATGGGTTTTCGGTAGGCCTACTTGTTCATATCAAAGTGAGGCGCGGATTTTCAAGACACCACAACGTATTTCAAGAAATGCAGTTGCAGGATTCGCTTTGAAATAATAGAAGTCAACCCAATTTCTGCATGAATAGTATGATCGTATCTTCAAGAAAAGTCATTTCGTTGCTGCTTATCACTAAGCCTACAGTTATCATTTGCACAAGACAGTTGACGATTGTACCTTAATTGCGCTAAATTTTAACTAAAACTTCGTGGGGGTCCGCGGGGTCCGTGACGGTTCGAAAGGGGTCCGCGAAGACAAAAAGGTTGAGAACCACTGATATAACCCGTTGATCACTTGCACCGTCCCAGTCGCAAACAATCCACACTCAAAACAGTGCCCGGCACTATCGCGAAGCGATCCAATGCTATCCGAAAGCTCATTCGTCTTACGGTTTTCCAGTAATTCTTCAATATCGCTCATGATTCGCAGGCGTAGTCCTTCACCCAAATGGCAGTATTCAGCGTGTGACAATCCACTGGCAGACGAGCAGTCACGTGTGTCTACGCACTGATGCATCCGATACGGTTTAATGACATGTAGTGTCGCTCTTGGGCACTTTCGTGGTAAGTATGCCCTTACCTAGGTCTCATTTGTAACGTAGGCTGCGCTCAACCTCGCTGCATCAGTCTTCCGCTTATCCTGTATCAACACAGGGACAACATCTTTCTTAAGCGTGACCACGTGGAAAGGCGTGGCAACTGCAATAGTAATTAGGAACACAAAATAGATGGTCACCGCCTCCACTCGTCACTGCATGTCAAAGCCGATACCCCTATAATCATCATCATCATCATTGGTTTATTAGCAATTTTATCAGTTCAATACACCACAAAAAATGCGATACAATGAATAGACAGGAAGATGTCGAAGCGACTTGGATTTGTCTATGGAATCTGACACCCACCTTGGCCTAGGCGATGTAAAGAGGAGGCATGCACACTGAATGAAAGTAAAGAATATAGTATAGAAAGAGAAAGCGACAAGAAATAGGGCGGCATAAGGTGCGCATCTTATTGTCTCACTAAATTGCAACCAAACTCGTCCGCTTGACGTATCTCAACTTTAGTGGCATATATATCTAATGAGTAATGCAGGGACAATAACATGCATATGTATTCGCATAAACGAATACCTAAGTAATGCAGCAGTACTGCAATATTGCATTGATGTTGTAACCCGTACGGCAGCCAACAAGAAATTGGGCAGCATTTCTGTCCAGCTGGTCATACTCACGGTAGACATTGCACGAAAGATGACATACGACGAGCGGACGAGCCAGGGCGCGAGCGGGGCGTAGCGCCGTGTCGACACATCACATTTGCATGTCACTCCCAAGCGTGACATGCTATTTTACTGTATGTCATCGTGACGTAATGCAGTCACACGATATCACAAATTGGTTAGTATATTAAATAGTATTATGTCACGCTTGGTAATGACATGCAAAGGTGATGGGGCGCCATGGCGCTACGCTCCGCTCGACGTATCTCAACTTTCGTGGCATATGTGAGTAATGTAATGAGTAATGCAGCTACAATGACATACATATGTATTCGTATAAACGAATACCGAAGTAATGCAGCAATACTGCAATATTGCTTGGATGTTGTAACCCGTCCGGCAGCCACCATGACATGCTTAGGTATTCGCATAACCGAATACGCATGCTATTTATCATAATATTATTTCATGTTTAATACGTATATATGACTATTAGTATATGTATAATACATATACATGACTATAATCATGTCTCTCAGGTGAAGTAGGCGTGCTAACAAATTAAAAATGTAGATGTTAAATTGTTCAGACGTATGAGTCATAGTTTGAGTTCCTAGTCTATGTCTGTTACTTGATTCGGCAACACGGGCGACCTTTTGCAATAGGCGGTTTTCCGAATCCGTGTCGCGCAATGTCATCGTGACGTAATGCAGTAACACAGTATCAAAAATTTGTTACAGCATATTAAATAGTATTATGTCACGCTTGGTAATGACATGCAAATGTGATATGGCGCCATGGCGCTACGCTCCGCTCGCGCCCTGGCTCGTCCGCTCGACTTATCTCTACTTTCGTGGCATATATCTAGCAGTAATACAGCTACAATGACATGCATATGTATTCGCATAAACGAATACATAAGTAATGCAACAATACTGCAATATTGATTGGATGTTGTAACCCGTCCGGCAGCCAACAAAAAATTGGGCAGCAGTTCTGTCCAACTGGTCCTACTCATGGTAGACATTGCACGAATGATGACATACGACGAACGGACGAGCCAGGGCGCGAGCGGAGCGTAGCGCCATGGCACCACATCACATTTGCATGTCACTACCAAGCGTGGCATGCTATGTTACTGTATTTATTGGCTATGTGCCATGGCGCCACAGCACATTTGCAGATCACTGTAACGCAATGTCATCGGGACGTAATGCAGTCACACGATATCACAAATTGTTATAACCCATTAAATAGTATTATGCCACGCTTGGTACTGACATGCAAATGTGATGTGGCGCCATTGCGCATGGTTCATTTGTGGTTTGCAGAAAAAAGCGATCATCCGACAGCGAAGATGAACAGTCACCTGAAAGGGAACCGGTCAACGTGACCAAGGTCTGTACCGGCTTGTTTGACACAATAATCCAGAGTTAATGGACCCCCGTCAAAAGAAATGGTTTTCCGATCGGCCGTCAAAGAAGTCGTCGTCATAATAGATCGAGTAGAACTAGCAATATCGGAGTAATGAAAAAGGAAGTATTCTAGGCATGCATATGCTTAAAAAATGGGAAAGTGTGACCTGGAACTAGTCTAACAGCAAAACCACTTTGTAGGTAAGCCAAACCAGTAGACGTAGCGATTCCCAGTAACAAAGTAAGTGTTCTATAACGACATTTGTCAATCTGTCCCAAAATGAGAGTGCTTGAGTATGTACTGCAAACCTGCTTAAGGGGCTAGGCTACCCCTGAAAATGAAAAAAAAAATGAAAAAAAATATTTTGGTGATATTTGTACTAATAGATGTTATCTTTCATCTACGCAAGTTTCGTAACGATTGGATAAACCTAAGTGTGTAAAATTTAACATTTTATGATCCTATCCAGTGACCGCACCCCCTGATTATCAACTCACCGCGCAACAACAACCAATATCCTGAGACCCTGACCGCAAGGCTTGATCATTACGATATTCTAGTGTTATTTGAGATATCTATGGTTTGATCAATGATGCGTTACACGGATGTAAGCAAACCATATGCGGAACTCGGCGCTTGTAGCTTGTGGTTCGTGTGTGCTTAGAAACCGGGTTTGGTGACTGGTTTTCGACGATAAAATGATAAGATTGAAGACTGTGAGACTCTGGATTAGACCTTTACATATATCACAGTCTCTATCTATGCTATGGGGCATGGCATGACAGAACACATACAAGCAAGAAGCAAGTATGGCATTGGGTTTTGGTACTAGCCACTCTCGTTTCATTGTCGACTACCGGAGCAACTATAGCAAATCGTGTGGAATCATGAGGGAAAATCGATTTTAAAGAATGGAAATCAACTCGCTCAGATCACTGCAACAATGAATAACGCTATCAAAACCATAAAACATGAAAATGATGAAGGAAATCATATACTCCTGGGGCGTTTCATTGGACCAACTATGTTAGAATTGAAGTTTTCATAGTATAACTATTGCATTTATGTGTTGCGAAATTAAAATGACTTTTTCTCGAAATTTTGATTTTTCGTAAGTATGAGTACTAGTAACCATTTTTGAGGCAGAAAAAATCATCCAATCAACTTGAAAATTTGAAGATTGACATATATTGATTGACATATACCCCCAGTTCCATCCAAGTTCCAAATTGATGGTGACTTTGTAAACACAGTCTTTCCAAGATGCTCTGATCTTTGCAATAATCTGAAAGTTGGTGACCCCTGGTTTACATCATGCTGCAACCTGATTGGTTCGTGTCAAAGGTCACGTAAGTGTCTATTGCAATCCGTCTCCGAGTGACGTCGCCGCAAGCTTCAATCCGACTCGTTCAACCGTTGTGTTTACATGACGCAAAAGGGCCATTCCATACAACCGATGTTCACATCAAATCTCCTGAAATTTGGTACGCGCACAAACGAGCTAATTCCAGACCGGATGAACTAAATTTTATGAAAATTGGACTTTGGGGTCAAAAGTTACGTCACTTTGAAAATTGACAATTTTCTGCTCATTTCGGGTCTGTGCATCTCGGGTTTTATCAATGAAATATTCAGGAAGGTGTAGCTAAATGTTGGACGACAGTTGAGATACGGCACTTGAATTTATCTGAAGCTTGTATAATCGTCTATATTTCCAAGTGAAATTTTATACCCTATAGATTAGGGTCAAAGGTTAAATTGGGCGGGAAATCTAAAATCAGTCAGACGTATGGCGTGTTCGGACATTGAGTCTGGGGCGTGTTCGGACTGTGTTGCCACTCGGACATCCTGTCTGGGATGAGTTCAGACTGTTTTGCCACTCGGACATCGTGTCTGGGGTGTGTTCGGACATCATGTCTTGGGTGCGTTCGGACAGCTTTGCAACTAGGACATCGTGCCTAGGATGTGTTCGGAATGTGTTGCCATTCGGACATCCTGTCTAGGACGTGTGCGAACATCATGTCTGGGGTGTTAGGACTGTGCTGCCACTCGGACATCGTGTCTGGGGGGTGTTTGGACATCATGCCTGGGGTGTGTTCGGGCTGTATTGTCACTCAGACATCGTGTCTGGGGGGGTGTTCGGACATCATGCTTTGGGTGTGTAAGGAATGTGTTGCCATTCGGACATCGTGTCTGGGATATGTTTATTCTGCGCCAGACATGCCTCAGACCTGATATCTGTGGACAATTTTTATTCGTACATGCTCGGGAACTGATACCTGCGCACTAAATACCGCCAGGCATCGTCTGGACCGGATATTTGCGCGCTTAGTCGACACAGACATGCGTCAGACGTGATACCTGCGTCCTAAACGACGAGTGACCTATATATGACCTATATGTCTGCGCTTTTTGCTGATATCTGCGATAGCTGGTTATATCCACAGTAGTGATAGATGAGTATATGTTTTTGATGCGCACTATTTTAATCTGGACATGCTTCGGAGCTGATACCTGCGCACCAAATACTGACAGGCATGGTCTGGACCTGATATCTGCGTGCTGAATGGACACAGACATGCTTCAGACGTGATACCAGCGTCCTAAATGACGCGTGACCTATATATGACCTCTATGTATGCGGTTTTTGGTGATATCTGCGATAGCAGAGTATATCCACTGTACCGATAGCCAAGTATATCCATAGTTCCACATCCACAGTAGTGATATCTGTGATAGCTGAGTATATCCACAATCACACATCCACAGTAATGATATCTGTGATAGCTGAGTATATCCACAGCAGTGATAGATGTGGATATACTCAGCTATGGGCTTACCATATTTTGGAAATCTGAAAAGAGGACACTTTTTCAGAAATTTGAGACTTGCAAAACCGGAGAAGAATTCTCAAAAATCGGTGACTTTCTTCCTACTTTGCGATCGGTTGACTAAACAAAAAGGTCAACTTACCTCTGAGAGCTCAAAATACCGTTTTCCTCTCCACATTGCTAGGTGGTTCTCTAAAAAAAAAAAAATAAGGTCAACTTTTCGCTCAGAGCTTAGATCACCGTTTTTCACTCCGAAATACCCGCCGGAGCGTCACTTCTGTGCTAATTTACGGCATATCACTCGCATTTTGCTCTAAATGTGACTTGAATTTTCAAAAAAGAGGACAAAATCTCAAAAAATAGTACAAAAGGGTGTCCTCCGAGGACACTTTCAAAAAAGTCAAAAAAGAGGACTAATCCTCTTAAAAGAGGACGTATGGTAACCCTGCTCAGCTATCACTACTGTGGATGTAAATATGCTCATCTATCACTACTGTGGATATTCCCAACTATCGCAGATATCAGCAAAAACAGCAGACATATAGGTCATATATAGGTCACCCGTCATTTAGGACGCAGATATTCGGTCCAGACAATGTATGGGGGTATTTAGTGCGCAGGTATCAGCACCGGAGCATGTCCGGATAAAAATAGTGTGCATATATCAGGTCTGAGGCATGTTTGGCGCAGCAAAAACATATCCCAGACACGATGTCCGAATGGCAACACAGTCCGAATTCACCCCAGGCATGATGTCCAAACACCCCCCAGACAAGATGTCCGAGAGGCAGCACAGTCCTAACACCCCAGACACGATGTCCGAATGGCAGCACATCACGAACACACCCTAGGCACGATGTCCGAGTTGCAAAACTGTCCAAACCCACCCAAGACATGATGTCTCAAACACCCCCCAGACACAATGTTCGAGGGGCAAAACAGTCCGAACTCATCCCAGACAGGATGTCCGAATGGCAACACAGTCCGAACACACCCCAGACATGATATCCGCACACACCCGGGACTCGATGTCCGAACACGCCCTACTAGTACTGCATTTCCGTGCATAAATGAAGTCTGCTCTTGAAACTGCAATTTCATCACTCAGTCTAAAAATCAAACAGCTATGAACGAATTCTCCTTGAAGCAAACTTTCATTTCATATCGTTTTTTCCAAAATATTTTAATGTGATTTTGAGCTATCCGCAGTCTAAATCGTGTAACGCCTGACTAATTTTAGATTTCCCCCCAAATTTAACCTTTGACCCTACCCCACAGGGTAATAAATTTGACTTGGAAATATGGACGATCAGACAAGTTTCAGATAAATCTAAGTGCCGTATCTCAACTGTCGTCCAACATCTAGCTACACCTTCTTGAATATTTCATTGAGAAAACCTGAGAAGTGCAGACCCGAAATGAGCAGAAAATTGTCAATTTTCAAAGTGACGTAACTTTTGACCCCGAAGTTCAATTTTCATAAAATAAAGTTCATCCTGTTTTGAATTAGTTCATCTGTGTGTGTACCAAATTTCAGGAGATTTGAAGAGGTACTGATGTGAACATCGGTTGTCTGTGTATGGCAGGGGTCGGCAGCCTTTTGCTAGTCACGGGCCAAACTTGGGTGTACAACTTTTTGGCGGGCCGGAATTTTTTCTTAGTACTATATTTTGCGCTCACTTCGGTATATACTACATTGCTGCAATCTCAATCATGCCAATCAGAAGACACATGTATTTACACTTCACCAACACAGAATAAATGGGACAATTGACGCAGCTTGCTTTGTGAAAGGTCTTCAACTTATGTTAACAAGTTAGATGAAACAAGAATCAGACCCCATTCAAAATGGACGTCTGAAATAGGCTACGTGATCATAGCTTGCTCTTCGTGAATTTCATTGTTCAAAACTATTGTTCACATGGGTACGTGCTTCCAAAAATTGATGCAATTTCTTTTGCATTGTTGGTCAAGCTGGGATAAACATCAATCTCAAGAACGTAGGCTACTCATTGTCAAAGTCATGCAGCGATATGCTCTTTGTATGAAATTTGTCATTCAATTCAACTGCATCGCATTTCAGAAAGGCCCATTTGAAATTTTCAGGCAATGGTATTGGCGTCCACATTAAACAGAGTACTGAATAGTCAGAATTCATTTTGTAGAGAAGGAATGTCGGAAAAGCGGGTGAATATTCAGTTGTTAAATTTCGTATCACAGTTACAAATGTAGTGTTGGTACTAGGTTTTCTCTCCTCCAGTATAGGAAAGTGAGCATAATTTTCTTTGTACTGTTGACATTTCCAGAGTCACAGATTTGTTTTGAATGCGCCTCAACATCTCATGTATTTAGTTGTTTTCCCCCTGAAGTTGCAACTTCAATATGTTCAGATGTGACGTTAAATGTACCAGGAAAGCAAGATGAGATACCCATTTTCGATTACAAGATTATGAGTCGGCGATATTTGTGTTTTCGAGGAAAGTTGCTATTTCATTTCTCAGTTCATACACTCGTGTAAGCATAGCTGCTCGACCTAATGCGCGAACATGACAGATATAGGCCTACATGACATCGCCATATTGATTCTCTGCTTCTAGTAATATCTGGCATAACTGATTCAGTTAATAAGACAAAAATCATATTAACAGTTTTCACCATTGTGGCCAAAACACTATTCAGGTGTTTTGTCTTGGCACAAAATGCCTTATGGAAAATTAAACTATAGATAGGCTAACTAACATACGGAGGCTAGTTATCTATAATTGAACAGTTTGAGATTCCGTCATAGCGTCAGAGATGTTTCAAGCGTTTTTGAAGCAAAGGAAGAACACCTTTACTGTCACACCCCGTTAGAGTGGCAAACCCTCTAAAAAAGTATGGAACACCTTCGGTTGCGAGATACACCCGATTGATAAGCACTGATCCAGTCTAGTCCAGTGGTTCTCAACCTTTTTCGCCTCGCGGACCGGTAAAATTTCAAAAAATGTCTGGCGGACCGGTGAACTGTCAAAATTGAATTGAAGCCAAAATGTAAAGTATTCAACCGTTTTTGGCAATTATATGATGCTAGAAAGTGACATTTGGATGGTTTTGATCGTATTTAATAATATTTATGATAGCATCCACGTGATTTTATGGTAGTGAGTCTACCAAGTTGAGGTAAAATTGCCTTGTCCAGATAAACGTGTCGTTTACACTCTTTCGCGCCAAAGGCCGTGCGTTTAAACGGCCACGCCAACTCAATACCGACCGACAATATCAAGAGAAGAAGCGTATCGGAGTCGAGCCAAGCACCTTGTCGTGCTACCTTGCTCATTGCCCACTGCCACCAGACGCAGGCTACTCCGGCAACTGCGGATGCAGTGCGTGTGCGTGCCGCTAGAAAACACATTACAGCAGCTATACCGGCCATCCGCGAATCCGGGCCGAAAAAGCACTTCGTCAGCCCACCCCCAAAAACGTTGATCTTGGGGCTCCCACAGGGCGATAAGTCAAACTTCCGGGGGCGTCGCCCCAAGACCCTACACTTGGGTGGATGTTTTCGCCTATACTTGTGATCACATCCATTCTACTCAGCGTAAGCAGATAGTTTACGTAGCTTATCGCGACAATGGCGATAATTTTCGATCATTCACGACTGAAGCGCTTTTCTCGCGGTCGAATTTTAGGCCCAAATTTCGGAGTCCAATATGTTAACCTAAACTTCATTATGTGTGGATACGTCGTGGTGCGGCAATGGCTGACGCCGAAATGCCTATAAATCATACGTATTTATCGGAGAAGGGCACCTAATAAGCAAGACATATAGGGACACTAAATCGTGCAAAGCCCGAAAATAAATTGAAAAATGTTGGAAAAAGTTTCAAATAAAACGCTATGATTTATATTCATTTGCGAAATTATTTTGGGCCCGTTTCAAGCTCGGCCCCTCTCCAATTGGGCGGTTTGGGGTGCCCCAGTTACGGTCCTGCACAAAATAAATGAATCGAAAACCAATGATCAAACTGCATGCGCTGCTTAGCGATGAGTGAGCCCGTATCTGTTCTGCATTTGTCGCTCGCATGTCGTCAAATGAAACGTCTTGTACTTTATGTCAAATCGAACATGTTTCTAGCCCTAATGTTACCTCACGAAGTTTTGAATCAGTTTAAAATTAGATGTTTTATTTATTTGATTAAAAGACAAGCCTTCAACATTGCATCTTGAAATTAAAGTATAAAATTGTAATACTCCTCGCGGACCGGCAGGAATGTCGTCGCGGACCGGCACCGGTCCGCGGACCGGCGGTTGAGAACCACTGGTCTAGTCTATCTCCATCTCCTACTTCAACCACCTTTGTTTTATGGCGTAACTATAGACTAATACGATGTAGGCTATTATTATATCGTAGCAATGCCGCATTTTTTTCATGCAGTGCTGCACTGCAGATTGAAACTCATTTTGAAACGGCGGACCGTATTCTTGTGATAACTAATTATTATGTCGCGGGCCGGACGATTTCGCTTGGTGGGCCGGATCCGGCCCGCGGGCCGTAGGTTGCCGACCCTTGGTGTATGGAATGGCCCAAAAATAAGACGACCGGCTCCGTAATTCGTACTAGTACTACCGGTATTGGCTTCGTACTATAGCGACATGGCGGAGGTTAAGAAAATACGTTTTGGGGCATGGAGCCAAGAAGAAACCAATCTTCTTTTGTGTTTAATCGAGGAGATGAAGATTATACAGAAAATTGATGGCTGCAAAGGCAAGAACCAGCAGTACTACGGTAGTATTGCCCAGGAACTCTCCAACAGGGGCTACAGCAAAAATGGGTATAGGAATATGTGCAGAATCTTATTGTTTGTGAGCAGTATATGCTTATGCTTTCTTCAGGAAACAGATATTCATTAGAAGAGCTTCTTGGAGGTACAGAACTTCAATATACAATTAAATAGTATATTCATATTGAAATGAACCCGAATATTTTCGGCTGACACTCGTCAGGGGTAATCGTCAGCAACTAGTAGAGAATTGGAAAGAACATTGTATATCAACAATCGTATCACAAAATATGACGTCACCAGCATGAAATTTCGAATGAGAGAGCGTTCAATGTACTATTTTTAGGTGATACACGAACTCCTTTTGTTGACAGAGTTTTGGTTGGTGTATTTTGATAAAAGTTGATTCCAAGGCACACAAATGGAATTGTGAACGGCCTCGGCCTACGATTCGAAATCGGTCGTCTCGATAATTATTCGCACAAATCGGATTATCCAACAGATGTTTGCCGATGGCAGAATTAATTGCCTTTGATCGATCAGCATCAATCTTAAGTGGATGAGTTAAGGGTGAGCTTTTCACATCGTGTGACGTACGTGTTCTGATAAATCTGGGGACATGTTGGTTTATGCGGTCCTGCAGACGTCTTGACGTTCTTCCCACGTAGCCACAATCACAGTGGCACCTATATTCGTACACTACATTACTTTGTTGAAGTGCAGGAAGCACGTCTTTGCGTGTTGAAGGGAGCAGTTGTGTTGTTGTAAAAATCACATTGGTTTTGACTGTATCGTAACATTTACCGACAGCAGAAATCAATTGTTTTTCAAAGCGGGTGGAAATGGGGCCAATCCAAGGTAGATGGATATAAACATCTTTTATTGTTCGTGCGGTGGGCTCTGTTCGTTTTTCTGCGTTGAATTGCGTTAATTTCCTCTCCATGCCGCGGCTGATGACGTGTTCAGGGTAACCGTTATCAAGTAAGATTTTTCGGATGTAGTCAAGTTCTAAACTCAGTTTGTTACCCGAACATATCATCACCGCTCTATGCACGAGTGTGCCTATGAGGTTAATTTTTCTGCGCCGAGGACTAAATGAATTCCAGCGAAGGTATTGGCCTGTGAATGTCGGTTTCCTGAAAACAGACGTTTCAAATTTGTTGGTATTGCGCTTTTCAACTAACACGTCCAGAAATGATAATGAGTTATTGCGTTCTTTTTCTATTGTGAATTGCAAGGCCGGGTGAAGCGAGTTTAAGCGAATGAGAAACTGGTCACACTCCGATTCATTCCTGAAAATGACAAATGTATCATCTACGTATCGGCGGTACAATAGTGGTTTGGCGGACTCACGCTGGGACAGAAGCTCGCCCTCGTAATACCCTACGAAAATGTTGGCCAAAATAGGTCCCAGGGGACTACCCATGACTAAGCCGTCTATTTGGCGAAACATGACCTCGTTAGCTTTTTTAGCTTTAACGAGGTCATGTTTCGCCAAATAGACGGCTTAGCCATGGGTAGTCCCCTGGGACCTATTTTGGCCAACATTTTCGTAGGGTATTACGAGGGCGAGCTTCTGTCCCAGCGTGAGTCCGCCAAACCACTATTGTACCGCCGATACGTAGATGATACATTTGTCATTTTCAGGAATGAATCGGAGTGTGACCAGTTTCTCATTCGCTTAAACTCGCTTCACCCGGCCTTGCAATTCACAATAGAAAAAGAACGCAATAACTCATTATCATTTCTGGACGTGTTAGTTGAAAAGCGCAATACCAACAAATTTGAAACGTCTGTTTTCAGGAAACCGACATTCACAGGCCAATACCTTCGCTGGAATTCATTTAGTCCTCGGCGCAGAAAAATTAACCTCATAGGCACACTCGTGCATAGAGCGGTGATGATATGTTCGGGTAACAAACTGAGTTTAGAACTTGACTACATCCGAAAAATCTTACTTGATAACGGTTACCCTGAACACGTCATCAGCCGCGGCATGGAGAGGAAATTAACGCAATTCAACGCAGAAAAACGAACAGAGCCCACCGCACGAACAATAAAAGATGTTTATATCCATCTACCTTGGATTGGCCCCATTTCCACCCGCTTTGAAAAACAATTGATTTCTGCTGTCGGTAAATGTTACGATACAGTCAAAACCAATGTGATTTTTACAACAACACAACTGCTCCCTTCAACACGCAAAGACGTGCTTCCTGCACTTCAACAAAGTAATGTAGTGTACGAATATAGGTGCCACTGTGATTGTGGCTACGTGGGAAGAACGTCAAGACGTCTGCAGGACCGCATAAACCAACATGTCCCCAGATTTATCAGAACACGTACGTCACACGATGTGAAAAGCTCACCCTTAACTCATCCACTTAAGATTGATGCTGATCGATCAAAGGCAATTAATTCTGCCATCGGCAAACATCTGTTGGATAATCCGATTTGTGCGAATAATTATCGAGACGACCGATTTCGAATCGTAGGCCGAGGCCGTTCACAATTCCATTTGTGTGCCTTGGAATCAACTTTTATCAAAATACACCAACCAAAACTCTGTCAACAAAAGGAGTTCGTGTATCACCTAAAAATAGTACATTGAACGCTCTCTCATTCGAAATTTCATGCTGGTGACGTCATATTTTGTGATACGATTGTTGATATACAATGTTCTTTCCAATTCTCTACTAGTTGCTGACGATTACCCCTGACGAGTGTCAGCCGAAAATATTCGGGTTCATTTCAATATGAATATACTATTTAATTAGATATTCATTAAGTGGAAAAACTTAAAAACAGTTTACTATTTTGTCTTGAAGACTTCCTCCAAGTCAGGCACTGGAGGAGTAACTTGGCCGTATTTTGCAAAAATGCACAGTCTGATGTGCGAAAGGCCATAGGACAAAAGTAATCTTTGATAAATTACGTAGAGATTGGATTCGTTTGTTTCTACTGTGATTCCTACTTTGTCTGCACAGGCATTTCAAGGTGAGCTTACAGCTGTCGACACCTTGTCGCAGCGATTTGGTAAGGTTTAATGATTAGACAAGGTAAAAATTGCCAATCAGGAAACTTCTTGATTATGTACAGACACGACTGATGATAGCATTAATTCGTCAACGCAAGACACCAGCAGTTAGTTCTTGATCTTTGTAATTTGAGTCATTCATATTAAGCTGCGTGTAAATTTCAGTCATTAGTGAAGAATCAAATCCTCCTTCCAGCTCAAACCAGGATGTGGAATATCTTACGAGCCAGAACAGCCTAAACAGAGTCAAGTTCAAAAAGGGAAAGAGGTAGGTCTTATATTTGTTAGCAGCACGCGGCACAATCCTCTCTTGACTATTACTAAACAAGATCTCGCTTGGTCCTCTCAGATCGTATCAGTCAACGTCGGCATAAAAGGAGAAAGGGTATGATGATTGATAACAAGATAAGATTTTGTCAAAGTAGTGCAGCAATACAATGGGTTGTGTTCCTGGTGAGTAGAAGTATAGCTAACCAAAGTATTATAGGTTCAGCTGGCTGACTACTTAACCTGGAATCCTGTACTGTAGCCTGGTGAGATCTTCTTAAGACGCCGATATACGCAAGACATACGAATATATTTCAGACGTTGTTACAAGTAGGGTTAGCAAATGAGTCTCATAGCTGTATCAGCGGTATAAATTGCAACCCTCTGCAATAGTTGACAGCGGTTGTCTCTGATCGAATGAAAGCCAGATCGAATGGTATCTGTTTTTGGTTAGCAGGTTCATGAAGGTTTGGAGGTTGTCAGTTACCAGCTCTTACACGAGCTTATAGAGACACTCCATCATTCCAATAGGAAGTCTCCGTCATATGCTAATATGGCGTGAAAATATACTGTTGTGACACGCCCTATACACTGCCACACCGCCTCCCCTTTGAGGGAGCGGACATGCAATGCAGCGGAAGGACTAGAATTTGTATAGGTGTAAACAACAGCAAGTCATTTAGCCAATCTATACCACATACGAAACAGGTCCAATTACTAAGACAACGAGAGAGAGATGAACAAGGCAAATTACTCTAGAACAGGATGTCTCTCAGCATAGTGTCCTATATACACATTTCATGGTTGAACGACAACAGAGGTCTGTTACACAATCCCTTCAATGAAAGGGAAACTTAATTAGTTAAATTAAGTGGAAAAGCCAATTACACAACCATGAAATAACAACATCAATTTAAGATGTTTAGTCCAATAAGAATACGGAAAGGGTCTAATAGATCAGGGATCTCTACCGTCCCTAATAGAAGGCACTTGAATAGGCAGATGAAAGTGTCTAGGCAATTATTCAACGACCCTTGTAGTGACTACACAATTACACAGAATATCTAACAATGACAAGGAATTGAGCCTAATTGTTGATTAACAAATTCATAATGTCAGAACATATTTTTCTACAGCTTTACTAATGTACAACGTAGGCAAACGGACTAACGAACACAACACAATTTTTTTTTTAGCCTAACAAAAGCACAACACAATTTTTAGCCTCCAACATACCAGGCAATTGTAGCCTAAGAAAATACGAGACTAACACAAGATCGAACAATAGCAAAGGCATTAGGCCTATAATCTTTTTGTTTACTTAAGTGGTGTTGCACTAGTAATGTTTTTATTCATTGTTTTCTAATATACAAGTCAATCCAATTGAAAATACACAGCACAACATCTAACACTAACAATACTAAATAATTCTAGCCTAACAAAAAAAAATGCTAGAATAACACAATACAATACATCCCAGTAGGCTCAAATATCAAGTGTGTTACATCTGCCAAGCCTGGGAGGCTATCCAACTGCAAAACAAGTCCGTGGCCACCGAGATATACAATGTGGCCGTTACATAAAACTGATTATACTTCGATCAGTATAATTAAGACTGGGTATAAATCGACGTATACCTCAGTCTATCTCGCGCGCGGTGCACATCTGCTACTCATAGCTGAGGGATATATCTGCCTGCTGTAGCATATACAAAGCAGGTTTCAAATGGGGTCTGGCTCTTCTTTTCGGTGTGGGAACAGCGTAATATATGTTTGAATTCCCGACTGGTCTGTCTTGAACAGACTTCAGGGAATCGGCTCTCGCAGTACCATAACTGCATATTTCGTACGTGGCGACATAATCGGTCGATTGATGTAGAGAGCGGTATTACGTCGGTAATCTGCTGTGGACATATATATGGTCAACAGTCAGCATCATTTTGCCGCAGTTGGTAGTGTACTGTCGGCGTCAACCGTTTCCCGATATCTCGTTCCGTTGCGAATCGGTCCGTTGATTTCGTAACACGAAATTTATGCCAGAATTGTTCCCCAAGTCGATCGAAAACGTTCGATGTCCCTTTGACTATGAGAGCTTGATGCACCGGAAGCGAAGGCGAGGTCGGAACGTGCATGCGCAATCTGAAACAGCACACGACAGCCAGCATCACTTTGAAAAGGACTTAACAACTAGGCTTAGCACGAATACGACACAAGAGAAACAAGCAATAAAATACAATGAAATAAATGTCTCCAAAGCCCCGTAACTACAAGCTATATGGAGGGTAACTACTTGACGAATGGTAGTTTCAAACGTTTTGATGGCCATAGTTACTGTGATGACTATTTGATATGGCGACAGTGCCGTATGAGCGGAACAACACAATACGTAACCTAATTTATATTAACCGACATTTCGTGGAAAACGTATTTGTCAATTTACAACGACTGTGCGCGAAGCGAAAAAGTCCTGGCTTCACTTGACTTAGTAGTCAGCCAGCTGAACCTATAATACTTTGGTTAGCTATACTTCTCCTCACTCGGGGCACCATGCAGCAATACAATGGGTTGTGTTCCTGGTGAGTAGAAGTATAGCTAACCAAAGTATTATAGGTTCAGCTGGCTGACTACTTAACCTGGAATCCTGTACTGTATCCTGGTGAGATCTTCTTAAGACGCCGATATACGCAAGACATACGAATATATTTCAGACGTTGTTACAAGTAGGGTTAGCAAATGAGTCTCATAGCTGTATCAGCGGTATAAATTGCAACCCTCTGCAATAGTTGACAGCGGTTGTCTCTGATCGAATGAAAGCCAGATCGAATGATATCTGTTTTTGGTTAGCAGGTTCATGAAGGTTTGGAGGTTGTCAGTTACCAGCTCTTACACGAGCTTATAGAGACACTCCATCATTCCAATAGGAAGTCTCCGTCATATGCTAATATGGCGTGAAAATATACTGTTGTGACACGCCCTATACACTGCCACAGTAGTCCTTGTTGCTAGCCTACCTAAGTTATGGTTGATTTGGCGCATATTCTGTTTAGATGAAGTTGGATGGGACAAGTATATCGCTGCTTATAAGGAGCAATGCCAAAAGGACAGAGAGTCATGCGAGAGATTAGTTATGTCCTTGAACCAGACCTTGCGAGACTCGATAGAGTAGGCCTACTTAGTTACAAACCAGCGACCTGCTGTAGTTCTACAGCTACCAACATCTAGCGAGGCAGAGGAAGGCATTGCGGAGTGATCAGAACATTGGACCCCGGCCCCCGGGGTTAGTGAGACAGATGGAGCAATGATGAGTGCGTTTGACTATTTCATTGACGTTTTATTTGAATTGAAAACAGAAAAAAGAAATCCGGCTGTTTATTCAGTTATTCTGAATTCAGTAATCTACAGGAAAGCTGCGGTTCGCTACCAAAATGAATTACTATGGTAGATGACTCATGTTAAGTGGGCGGATAAAGAAAATGGTACAGCATGCACTGAAGAAACACATTGTGTGAAACAATGTAAGCAGTTGTTCTCAACCGGGGGTCTGCGAAGCGCCTAAATCAGTGGTTCTTAACCTTGCCCACAGCGCCCCCCAGGGGGCGCTGGCGACTTTGAAGGGGGGCGGAAGCGCTCATGGGGCGATATGGGGGGCGCTGGGCTCAGGGGGGCGGTATGGGGGGCGCTGGAGAAAAATGGTATTGCAGTAGAATCTAAATTTTAGAGCAAATTGCGAGTGATATGCCACAAAATAGCACAGAAATGAAGCTCCGGCGGGTGAAAAACGGTGATTTTAGCTCTGAGCGAAAAAATGACCTTTTTTTTTTTTAGTCATCCACCTGACGATGTGGAGTAAAAAAAGTGGGTAAAATAACCGAATTTTGGAAATGTCACTCCGGTTTTGCAAGTGGAAAATTTCTGAAAAAGTGTCCTCTTTTTTGATTTCCAAAATATGGTAAGCCTATTATTACATTCCTTACAATATGAAGTTGGGGGGCGCTGGAGCACGATAATTTTTGAAAGGGGGCGCTGTAAGAAAAAAGGTTAAGAACCACTGGCCTAAATTAACAGAAATAATTTATAACCTTATTTTCAAAACTGGGGAATTACTGCATCAACCGAATGACCATCTGAGATGAAATAGCCTTGAAACTAACATATTGTTAAGAGATATATTGTTGATTAAAAAGTAGCATTAGTAAGATCAATGAGCGTGATTCAATTGTTTTGCAAATATTCGCAAAACACAGATTGCACGGTAATTGAGCTAAATTTGAAGCAAAACTTGGGGTCTGCGGGGGTCCTTGACGATCGAAAAGGGGTTCGCGAAGATAAAAGGTAGAGAACCACTGATTTAGAGGGACACTAGTTCAGATGCTAACAGTAATTAGACTAATTTATATGACCGAATGAACACACCAACTAGTGTAGACTAATTTAGAAAATTTTATATGACTGAATGAACAGTGAATACACCAACTAATGTAGGCCTACATGGAGCAAATGTCCAGGCAAAAGCATATTTAGTCAAGAACTTGCTCTTGTCAATCCAAGACGACAACCAACATCGCCTATCCTATATGCGAAAAGCAGTGGTGGCTTTTGGGGTGGGCGAGGTGGGCGGTCGCCCGTCCCCCTGGGCGAAGCCCCCCCCTATTTGGATTATGCGCTTTTCTCAATGATAATAATGAATAAACATGGAAATCCGTGTACCAAGCAAGAATATGATTCCGTACAGATGTGTCAATCATCATCAAATATCTGCATTTGTTAGAAAAGTCCCGTATCCCGATAAACATCATGTCTCTGCATGCGGTAGAATTACTTAGTTTTGATGTAGTCTATCCTTGCACACATGCAAAATAGACATGGCCGAATCCAGCACCTGGCCAAACCTTGCCGTGGTGAAAGATAGATAATAATAACATATGTGAAAGGGGGGTCTGAGGGGCTCCGACCCCCAGAAGTTACAGATAGATACTTATAGGGGGACCCCCCGGTAAGTCTCGACCAGGTCCCCCCGTTCGTAGGGCCACCACTGGCGAAAATACCGCCTTAGTGGTTGCGTACTATTCAAATGTTCAACTAATGCTTGTCGCACATTGTGGCCTTCGTGATGCAGATCGGTTTGTGGTATTGCGTTGGTCGGCGGCTGCTGGTAAGCGCTCACTGGTCCAGTGTGATGAGGAATGGCGATGGAATTTCTTTCACAAAGGTTATGTAATGCGCAGCAAGTCGCACCCAGATATTCTAATGTTTTTTGAATTTCAATACCGATTTTCCATGTGTATTTAGCAATATGTATTGAATAACTTGCTTCCGAGAAATAAATAACATTTTACATAACATTAAAACACAATTTACGACCTATTTTCATTAGACGCATACAAGCGATTCCCAAAATATTTGTATTAGTGATAAACAACATTCATTATACGATAGTTGATACTTTTCTCAGATATTCTATTATGTGTATTTAGGACTAATGTCATCCGTCCATGTTTTTAAACTTGATTTTATGTATAGACCTACAAGATACGGTCTCTGCAGGCTCCATATTTTACGACCTATTTTCCTACACATCATCACTATTTAATTAATATAAAATGCGATTCTGAGCGCTGCGACATGATAATATTAAGCCGCGATCCGAGTTCTTGCGTTCGAAACGTACCTATTCAGTGCTAGACGGACTTTTCGTAAATGAGCACAAATATACCAACGGACTAGCCGCAGGCGCAAAATTCTCGGCGCTATAATTAAACAATCACCTTCGCTGCAGGTACGCGATCCCTAACGTTATAAAGATAGGGACAAATTAGCCGCACTTTGAAATCTCTATGATGCATGATTTTTTGTGATAAGGACCTTGGTAACATTCAGAGTCTGCAACGATTGCTATTGAGCATAGACTAAGCTCGCTTTCAGAGTTGGAAACTAAATACATATGAAAATTTAACTAGGTTTTCCCCGCACGAATCAAATGAAGGCCTACTCAAGTGTTTATGAGGTGGCGAATAGTTCGAAGGTTGTTGGTATGCAAGGACGTCACATAGAATTGTGGAGTTTTCTGTAAACTATAATCCAGCGATCTATTTTCAATCACTATACTTTTATTAATCTAAACTAAGTATTGTTATTAGGCAAACCCCGGGAAAGTATCCTCTGATAAAAGCAGGAGTAATTCGTTATCCGTGAAATAAATAAATAGCGCGCAATATGAGCGGTGCTGCGATGACTGACAAATAGCCTACTTTGAATTAATGTATAGAAGTAGCGATTTCGAACTACGTATGATAATGCTCGATCCCGTTGCGAGTATACGTAACGATCAAACCTCCTTCATGCTTCAGAGTGGCTCGATATTTCTGAATGCTCCCGCTTGTGGAATGTACAAAGAGTTGGTCCGAGGTCAATTCTGCTTTATTCGAGGCTTCGAAACGTAATTTTGTGATGTCATTAAAAAGATACAAGACTTTTCTATAGGACCCCAGGGGGAGATAATTAATTGATAATATTGTAACCACACTGCGCGAAACGAGTAATAAGCGGGGCTAGAGGGTCTACCCTTAATAGGGAACTTGCATATACATACGAATTTATCCGAATTCGACCATATCCTCGGCTAACATTATAGCCGTGCACAGAACTCATTATTACGTTATTAGCTATTTAAAATGACGCGACATAGGGGAAGTCTCGTGTGTAGAAATTTCGATGTTGCGCAAATCTTGCTTTCAGAGCCGACAACTAAATGCAAGACAGATTTTACGCAAAAGGCGCTATTCTGAAAATTTTATCAAGGTAGTAGTTTAAAAACTTATAGTTGAGCACTGTGAATACTAATCTTATTTAAAAAAAATAAAAAATAAAAAAAAGACCAAAAAATTACAATTTATACCGGAACGCAAAAAGAAAAATGGTATGGACTTGTTAACTACTTATTCATAACATAATAATAATTCTACTTGTACACTTTTTCATATTTTATAACACTTTTAATAGTACTTAACAGTTACAGATTAAATAAAATTCGGAATATTATCATGCTAATAATCAAATCCCCACCCTGAAACTTGGTACGCGGCTGTAGGACATTATGAAAATACAACATACCAAATTTCGTCAGAGATTTCATGATGTAACACCTTTAAAATCAACGCAGTTCTATACCGACTTTTGACTAAATCTGTTATCCGTAGCGCAGCACGCACCTATACATAGTCAACTTTAAAACGGAATTACCATGTTAATATTCGGCTCCCTACCTTGAAACTCGGTACACAGTTGTGAGACACTATGACAATGTACCATGTCAAATTTTGTTACGCATTTCGTGACTGAACAACTTGCAAACTAACGCAGTTCTATACCGACATTTGCGTGAAACTGTTTTGCGGGAGCTTAGCACATACCTATGCGTAGTCAACTTTAATGACGGAATTGCAGATGTAATTAAGTTTCAACACTTTTACAACGTTTCTTCTTGCTTCCTATAACATCCCACTCGAAGCCCTCGTTATTAGGCTATGATCTCAGCCTGAGCTATGTCTTGAAGCCTACGGGACTCTACAAATTGTTTCGATTTATTACGCCCGTCTTAATTTAAGGAAGCCCATTTCACTCAATGTATCGATGCCTACAGTACTCTACAAAATTTTCTGATTAATTCTCCCTATGGTAATTTACCATAAGAAAGACAATTTGACTCCTAAAGTCCGAAATACTTGTTCGCTTGCGCAAAGCCGCAGCGCCTGGAGCGGAATTTTATAGTTCTTGTAGAAAGTTGTTTGTACACAATGATTGTTTAAGGTAAGTCCTACGCATTCATGATTTCGTCCGAGTTCGTATTTTAGTAATATATACTAATTTACGATACCGCGTTTGTAACTTGTGCAAGTACAGGAATATCATAGTTCTTGAACCGTGCTCAATGCTTGATAGACCATTTTTGCTATTTTTCATCGCCATAAGTCATTCTGGACCGCGTAAACGCATCGTACGATATAGATGAAAGTTATGCAAATCATAGGATCCTCATTTTCAAAGCAGCTCAGATCTCGAAATAAGCTCTGACTCGCTATTCTCCTCAAAGCATGGAATTATCACGAGTATCACCTTCGATCACTGAAGAAAAGGATGAAATTATATCCGAAGCATATTCCTTGAGCAGGAATTTTATCATGTACGAACTCGACGGCTCATGCGTTAAGGTAAATACGAAAGCAGAGAGAACCTTACGTCGAGTTGGGGATAAAATGTTCGAGCGACATCGAACTGTCCTAAACGCAGTCTCCAAACGTCTCCGCTATTTGCACTTTTTCACATTTTATAACACTTTAAGCAGTACTTAACAGTTTTAGTTTTAAATAAAATACGGAATATAAACTAATCGAAAAATTCGGTAACCAATTTCGCGTAGGCTATGCATCCAAATGAGGAAAGTTACATCAACACCTATTAAACTAGTTGTATCGAGTTATCGAATGATTTTTTCCTTACATCAAAACAACTAGTATGTGTAACTACATTAAAAAACGTATCTAAATGAGCTCCAGGGCATTGTGATTATGCAGCATACCAAATTTCATCACACATTTCATGATGGAACAACTTTAAAACTAACGCAGTTCTATAGCAACTTTTGCCTAAATCTGTTTTCGGTAGCGTGTACATATACATAGTCAGCTTCAATAACAGAATTACCATGCTAATATGTGACTCCTCACCTTGAAACTTGGTACGTAGTTGTAGGACATTGTGATTACGAAGCATACAAAATTTCCTCACGCATTTCATAATGGAACAACTTTAAAACTAACGCGGCTCTACATCGACGTTTTGCGTATATCTGTTTTGCGAGGGCGTATAGCACGTACCTATACATAGTCAACTTTAATAACGGAATTACCATGCTTAACATTGAATCCCAACTCTAAACTTGATACGTAGTTGTAGGACATTATGGCAATGCACCATGCTAAATTTCATCACACATCTAATGATGGGACACCTTTAAGACTAACGCAGTCGAATACCGACTTTTAGGCATTTCTGTTTTGCGTGAACATAGCATATACCTGTACATAGTCAATTTTAATAGCAGAATTACCGTGTTAAACATTGAATTCCCACCTTGAAAGTTGGTACGCGGTTATAGGAGACTATAACAATGCACCATACCAAATCCCATCACACATTTCATGATGGAACAACTTGAAAACGAACGCGGCTCTACATCGACTTTTTGCGTACATCTGTTTTGTTGGAGCGTATAGCACGTACCCATACATAGCCAACTTTAATAACGGAATTACCATGCTTAACATTGAATCCCAACTGGAAACTTTATACGTAGTTGTAGGACATTATGGCAATGCACCATGCTAAATTTCATCACACATCTAATGATGGAACACCTTTGAAACTATCGCAGTCGAATGCCGACTTTTACGCATATCTGTTTTTCGTGAACATAGCATATACCCATACATAGTCAATTTTAATAACATAATTAGCATGCTAAACATTAAATTCTCGATACAACTCAATGAATACCCATCGGCCTGTTTACTACATTTTAAAGATTCTCTCCACTATTGTGTATACAAGAATATACTTCTCTTAGTAAGCAATTTCTCGTGAATTCCGAAGCACATTGACGTGTGTTAACTTCTGTATTAGGTGATAGCATAATTTTCATGTCTGATAATGTTACTTGTCAAGGTGATACAAACGTAAGCTCAAACTACTTTAAAATTTAAAGCAGAGGTCTCAAACTCAAATGTGCTCGCGGGCCAGTTTTCCAGTTTTGACGACGCCGCGGGCCGCAGCATTTATAGGGGTGTTCTAATGTCTTTCCAAGTAGGCCTTATTTGGCAGGAATGAACTGTCTTATTGAAAGTGAGCCGATCCAGCAGACTGACAGTAAGCACTCATCGTCAAAATGTAATTTACTCTTGTATCAATTTAGGCCTGGGACGAGAAGAATCGTCCGTCACATTTATAACTATATTTGAATAAAATTGTTGTTGTACTTGATATATATTAATTATAAGATATAGACATCACCTGGGTGGACAAATGTATCATGCCATCATAAAAGCTATCGGGTTATAATTTTTCAGCTACTATGAATATTTCGAATTTAACAGATTGATAATAGAGACTAATCTGATATCAAAACATTTTTAAGATGAGCATTGTAATGCCAATCCATGATTCGGGTATACTTCTGATGAGTAGGCTATTAATCTCATGGCCAAATATCTTCAAATATAGAAGCAGAAAAAAATATAAATATAATATAAATATATCAATGAATGTGTCCTAGTGATTGAAATGTCGGAACGCCGAACGGCCCATTGCTATTACATCGTTGGAGCGTACCACTACGGTCCTCGGCACCTTTAAGAACATGGTTTAGCGACCAAAGATGTAACAACAGATTGCCAATGGTTGCCATAACTACTTGCTTAGTTAGCGAAATACCAAGCTGCGACCTTCTGATCTATTAGTATTCTCCTGATACGCGATTAGTTAGTTGCGTCCATGGTTCAAACAAATTCACGGCATTCCGAGTCACTCCAAGTCCACTCGAGTCATTTACATTCTCGAGTCATTTTCATTTTGCCATTGAGTTAGCCCGAGTCTGAGTAGTCCAAGTCCAACTCACAAGTTTCAGTCACGAATCGTCTAAGGGTCAGGTTTTGTCATCATGAATTGGAAATGTGGCGAAATAGTGAATCTTCCACTGCATGGTAGCGTTTGCAATTGATGTGAAAGTGAAGTTTGATGAATAATTTAGGTCTTTCGGGGAAATTTAAGAGGGGATTTTCACTTCACAACCTGAAAAGATATGTTATACTGATATATTGTCAAATTAAGAAAAATCTAAAATGTCGTCGCGGGCCGCACAAAATGCTCTGGCGGGCCGCATGCGGCCCGCGGGCCGCGTGTTTGAGACCTCTGATTTAAAGTGTCACCAAATTTTATCTAAAACTGAAACTGTCAAGTACCGATAAAGTAGTCTAAACCCTAGTCACTTTTTACGTGGAGGGAGTACATAGCGAAGTACTTGTATATTTTGGAGTACTCAAGTATTGGTTTGGCCTGCTTGCGCTATACTAAATGAAGTGATTGACTATTTACACTGCATCTACTTCTATTTCAGAGTTTTTCGGTTTTCGAGCAAACTATACCTTCAATACTTACTTTTTAACTCACTCGGAAATCATCACTTCTTGTACTTTAGTAGGACTTTACTGTTACTAAAATGTTGAAATGTACTTTTTATCAGTGGGCCAGTGGTCTTGGTGAGTGGTGTCAGTTTCATCTATATCCAACGAAAAGCTACTTGAGTACTTTACAGGTTCGTATCTTCGCAAATAATATATTCTAAACATGTTTAGATAGCGAGGAGTGAAAGGGACAAATTTTATCTAAAAATGAAACTGTAAAGTAGCGATAAAGTAGTCTAGAGTATTTTTTATGTTTATTCAGCTCAACGAATATCTTCATATTGGCCTGCTTACTACATTTTAAAGATTTTCTACGCTAGAAAAATCGCTGTAACATGATAAGTATATTATAATTAATCTTATCAGCGCGACATAGTACATTCGAGTAAATTCATTTAATTAGCTTATGTTTATGAAATTATTTGGTTTCCGAATTCTATCTAAAACTGAAACTGACGAGTATCGGTAAAAGCAGTCTTAAACCGTAGTCATTTATTACGTGGAGGGAGTCGATAGCGAAGTACTCGTGCATTTTGTAGTACTCAAGTATAGGTTTTACCTGCTTCCACTATACTTAATCAAGTGATTAACTATTTACACTGCATCTACTTCTATTTCAGAGTATTCGGTTTTCAGGTAAACTATACCTGCAATACTTACTTTTTAACTCACTCGGAAATCATCACTTCTTGTACTTTACTAGAAATTTACTGCAACTAAATGTTGAAATGTACTGTTATCAGCGGTCTTGATGAGTGGTGCTAGTTTCATCTATATCCTACGACGCATTTTTGCGCTGCAGAATGACTTATCGCAATAAAAATAACAAAACTACTTCGATAATTTGCGAACTCTCACTGCGCAAAAACGTTAGTACTCTAGGTCTATTTCTGTTTAATACTGTAGCTATCATGAAGTTGATGTACTCCAATATCATAACGACTTGAGAGTATTTGGTACATGTAGGCAAAAGAACCTACTTGGGTATTCTCAAGAAGTACGAGTACTTCTATACTTAACAACTCTGGAAGTTAGCGCAGTTTGTGGCATTTGTATGCAATCGAAATTTGCGTGCTTCTCACTTACCTTATGTTAATAGTTTTCCTTTTCTATCTACTTTACAAGATTCAGTGTAGAAGTTTAGTGAAAGTGTAAGAGTTTAGCAAAAGCAGTTTTTGATAATAGCACTTGTCAAGGTGATACAAACGTAACCTCAAACTACTTTAAAATATAAAGTCCTAAAAGTAGGTAGTTTCTCTAGCGATAGCCTCTATCATACTTGCGGAAAATAGGGATTTGGTACACGAGTATCAAATTAGAGTAAATTGAGTAAACTTGAGAGGTTATTAGTGATTCTGCTGGAGTTTATATGAAGGGAAGTCCTGATAAAACCTTGATTATTTCAGAAAAGAATAGAGGGCTTCTTTCGATATTTTGATAGTCTCCGTCGTAGTGTCGGATGTCATGAAATTGTATACATGCCATCTAGTACTACGGAAAATGTCAAGGCTGGTACTCAATGGTTCTGTTAGTAATTATATGGAATGTTTGGGAATCGAATTGGAGCGTAAAGTATGGTCCTATGGCATAGAGCCCTACGAAATGAGTCCACATACCACGTAAAATTCCACTCCAAGCGCTGCGGCTTAGCTCAAGCGAACAAGTATTTCGTACTTTAGGTGTTAAATCATCTTTCTTATGATAAATAAGCATATGAAGAATTGATCAGAAAATTTTGTAGAGTAGCGTAGGCATCGATACATTGATAAAATGGGTTTCCTTATCTTAAATTGAAACGGACAGAATAAATCGAAACAATTTGCAGAGTCCCGTAGGCTTCAAGACATAACTCAGGCTGAGATTACCTCCTAATAACGAGGGCATCGAGTGGGATGTTATAGGAAGCAAGACGAATCATTGTAAAAGTGTTGAAACTTAATTACATCTGTAATTTCATCACTAAAGTTGATCCCGCATAGGTACGTGCTACGCTCCCGCAAACAGATTAACGCGAAGTTGGTACAGAACTGCGTTAGTTTTAAAGGTGTTCCATCATGAAATGTGTGATGAAATTTGATATGTTTCATTGTCATACTGTCCTACATCTGTGAACCAATCTTCAAGTTGCGCATTCCATGTTTGGCTCGCTAATTCCGTTATTAAAGTTGAGTATGCATAGGTACGTTTTACGCTCCCGCAAAAGTCGGTATGGAACTGCGTTAGTTTTAAAGTTGTTCAGTCATGAAATGCGTAGTTTTAAAGTTGTTCAATCATGAAATGCGTAACAAAATTTGACATGGTGCATTGTCATAATGTCTTACAACTGCGTACCGAGTTTCAAGGTGGGGAGTCGATTATTAACATGCTAATTCCGTTACTAAAAGTTGACTATGTATAGGTACGTGTTACGCTACGGAAAAACAGATTCAGATAAAAGTCTGTATAGAACTGCGTTGGTTGTAAAGGTGTTACATCATGAAATGTCTGACGAAATTTGGTATGGTGCATTGTTATTATGTCCTACAACTGCGTACCAACGTTCAAGGTGAGAATTTAATGTTTAGCATGCTAATTATGTTATTAAAATTGACTATGTATGGGTATATGCTATGTTCACGAAAAACAGATATGCGTAAAAGTCGGCATTCGACTGCGATAGTTTCAAAGGTGTTCCATCATTAGATGTGTGATGAAATTTAGCATGGTGCATTGCCATAATGTCCTACAACTACGTATAAAGTTTCCAGTTGGGATTCAATGTTAAGCATGGTAATTCCGTTATTAAAGTTGGCTATGTATGGGTACGTGCTATACGCTCCAACAAAACAGATGTACGCAAAAAGTCGATGTAGAGCCGCGTTCGTTTTCAAGTTGTTCCATCATGAAATGTGTGATGGGATTTGGTATGGTGCATTGTTATAGTCTCCTATAACCGCGTACCAACTTTCAAGGTGGGAATTCAATGTTTAACACGGTAATTCTGCTATTAAAATTGACTATGTACAGGTATATGCTATGTTCACGCAAAACAGAAATGCCTAAAAGTCGGTATTCGACTGCGTTAGTTTTAAAGGTGTCCCATCATTAGATGTGTGATGAAATTTAGCATGGTGCATTGCCATAATGTCCTACAACTACGTATCAAGTTTAGAGTTGGGATTCAATGTTAAGCATGGTAATTCCGTTATTAAAGTTGACTATGTATAGGTACGTGCTATACGCCCTCGCAAAACAGATATACGCAAAACGTCGATGTAGAGCCGCGTTAGTTTTAAAGTTGTTCCATTATGAAATGCGTGAGGAAATTTTGTATGCTGCGTAATCACAATGTCCTACAACTACGTACCAAGTTTCAAGGTGAGGAGTCACATATTAGCATGGTAATTCTGTTATTGAAGCTGACTATGTATATGTACACGCTACCGAAAACAGATTTAGGCAAAAGTTGCTATAGAACTGCGTTAGTTTTAAAGTTGTTCCATCATGAAATGTGTGATGAAATTTGGTATGCTGCATAATCACAATGCCCTGGAGCTCATTTAGATACGTTTTTTAATGTAGTTACACATACTAGTTGTTTTGATGTAAGGAAAAAATCATTCGATAACTCGATACAACTAGTTTAATAGGTGTTGATGTAACTTTCCTCATTTGGATGCATAGCCTACGCGAAATTGGTTACCGAATTTTTCGATTAGTTTATATTCCGTATTTTATTTAAAACTAAAACTGTTAAGTACTGCTTAAAGTGTGATAAAATGTGAAAAAGTGCAAATAGCGGAGACGTTTGGAGACTGCGTTTAGGACAGTTCGATGTCGCTCGAACATTTTATCCCCAACTCGACGTAAGGTTCTCTCTGCTTTCGTATTTACCTTAACGCATGAGCCGTCGAGTTCGTACATGATAAAATTCCTGCTCAAGGAATATGCTTCGGATATAATTTCATCCTTTTCTTCAGTGATCGAAGGTGATACTCGTGATAATTCCATGCTTTGAGGAGAATAGCGAGTCAGAGCTTATTTCGAGATCTGAGCTGCTTTGAAAATGAGGATCCTATGATTTGCATAACTTTCATCTATATCGTACGATGCGTTTACGCGGTCCAGAATGATTTATGGCGATGAAAAATAGCAAAAATGGTCTATCAAGCATTGAGCACGGTTCAAGAACTATGATATTCCTGTACTTGCACAAGTTACAAACGCGGTATCGTAAATTAGTATATATTACTAAAATACGAACTCGGACGAAATCATGAATGCGTAGGACTTACCTTAAACCAGTGGTTCTCAACCTTTTTGGCTTCGCGGACCCCTTTTGACCGTCACGGACCCTCGCGGACCCCCTCAAGTTTTAGTTCAATTTTAGCTCTATTATTGGGCAACCTTCATCTGTCTTGTGCAAATATGAACTGTAGGCTTGTGATAAACAGCACAATAGTGAATTTTCTTGAGGATAAAATCATACTATTTATGTAGAAATTGGTGGACTTTTATTATTTAAAAGCTAATTTTGCTGCTGTATTTCTTGAAGTACGTGGTCGTGTCTTGAAAATCCGCGTCTTCGTTTTGATATGAACGAGGAGTGCCGAAAACCATTTCATCAAAGATAGGTGGAAGCTATAATGCAATATTAACACATAACGCTTCCGACGATACTTTTGGTGTGATCGTAACATTTATGGCACCAAAATGAAGAAACACATATTTTATGAACATATCACGTCCAGCATCTAGCGCAGGGGCGGGCAACATACGGCCCGCTGGCCGGATTCGGCCCGCGACGAGATTTTGATCGGTCCGCAGAGAGTTTCTACCGTCAAAGTGAAATCCTAAGCTAAAAGTATGGACAAATTTTATGCTCCAAAGAACGGATCCAAGTTTTCCAACCAGAGAAAGACTGTCATGAAACGACTTGTTCTGTTCTGGTTTACATATATATTTACGAGCAAACATTTTCGTCCACGAACAATTGAACATTAACAAGACAAGGCTTTATACCAATATAACTGTATGGTGATATGAATTTCAGGGTTGGAGCGTAATGCCTTGATAGCAACGAAACACTCCTTGTTCATCAAAAAATCAGCCTCGTCGATAGGGAATCCGCAATAAGAATGCGCAAAATATGATAGCCGAGCTTTAAGAGCAGGTATATCATTGTCCGATTTATGACGATTGTCAGCCGAAAATATTCGGGTTCATTTCAATATGAATATACTATTAAATTGTATACTTAAGTTCTGTACTTCCAAGAAGCTGTTCCCCGCATTGGGACAAATTATTGAAATACTTCGGAAATTTTTATTTCAAACGACTGTTCACTAATTTGATGAGACTGTCCACTTCAAATCGAGAAGGTTTCGCAGACATTACGAAGTCACCCTGATTGACGTTACTATCCCCATATCTTAATTTTTTCCACAAACCCCAATAAAACGTCTATAAACAGCAATATGTTTGTATCAGCGGGTTATTGGAAAACTGGCAATGGAAATGAGTTTCAACACTACGATAGTCCATGTCAGACGATTATTATGATGATATGAGTCATGAGGTTTTAGCAGCTGTGGTGCGAAACTGCCTCATGCTTTCTCAAATTAAAAAATATAATAAAAATTAGGTTTTTAAAAATTTTGAGGTCTCGCGGACCCCCTGAAATTGCTTCGCGGACCCAAAGGGGTCCGCGGACTTCCGGTTGAGAACCGCTGCCTTAAACAATCATTGTGTACAAACAACTTTCTACAAGAACTATAAAATTCCGCTCCAGGCGCTGCGGCTTTGCGCAAGCGAACAAGTATTTCGGACTTTAGGAGTCAAATTGTCTTTCTTATGGTAAATTACCATAGGGAGAATTAATCAGAAAATTTTGTAGAGTACTGTAGGCATCGATACATTGAGTGAAATGGGCTTCCTTAAATTAAGACGGGCGTAATAAATCGAAACAATTTGTAGAGTCCCGTAGGCTTCAAGACATAGCTCATGCTGAGATCATAGCCTAATAACGAGGGCTTCGAGTGGGATGTTATAGGAAGCAAGAAGAAACGTTGTAAAAGTGTTGAAACTTAATTACATCTGCAATTCCGTCATTAAAGTTGACTACGCATAGGTATGTGCTAAGCTCCCGCAAAACAGTTTCACGCAAATGTCGGTATAGAACTGCGTTAGTTTTCAAGTTGTTCAGTCACGAAATGCGTAACAAAATTTGACATGGTACATTGTCATAGTGTCTCACAACTGTGTACCGAGTTTCAAGGTAGGGAGCCGAATATTAACATGGTAATTCCGTTTTAAAGTTGACTATGTATAGGTGCGTGCTGCGCTACGGATAACAGATTTAGTCAAAAGTCGGTATAGAACTGCGTTGATTTTAAAGGTGTTACATCATGAAATGTCTGACGAAATTTGGTATGTTGTATTTTCATAATGTCCTACAGCCGCGTACCAAGTTTCAGGGTGGGGATTTGATTATTAGCATGATAATATTCCGAATTTTATTTAATCTGTAACTGTTAAGTACTATTAAAAGTGTTATAAAATATGAAAAAGTGTACAAGTAGAATTATTATTATGTTATGAATAAGTAGTTAACAAGTCCATACCATTTTTCTTTTTGCGTTCCGGTATAAATTGTAATTTTTCGGTCTTTTTTTTATTTTTTATTTTTTTAAATAAGATTAGTATTCACAGTGCTCAACTATAAGTTTTTAAACTACTACCTTGATAAAATTTTCAGAATAGCGCCTTTTGCGTAAAATCTGTCTTGCATTTAGTTGTCGGCTCTGAAAGCAAGATTTGCGCAACATCGAAATTTCTACACACGAGACTTCCCCTATGTCGCGTCATTTTAAATAGCTAATAACGTAATAATGAGTTCTGTGCACGGCTATAATGTTAGCCGAGGATATGGTCGAATTCGGATAAATTCGTATGTATATGCAAGTTCCCTATTAAGGGTAGACCCTCTAGCCCCGCTTATTACTCGTTTCGCGCAGTGTGGTTACAATATTATCAATTAATTATCTCCCCCTGGGGTCCTATAGAAAAGTCTTGTATCTTTTTAATGACATCACAAAATTACGTTTCGAAGCCTCGAATGGAGCAGAATTGACCTCGGACCAACTCTTTGTACATTCCACAAGCGGGAGCATTCAGAAATATCGAGCCACTCTGAAGCATGAAGGAGGTTTGATCGTTACGTATACTCGCAACGGGATCGAGCATTATCATACGTAGTTCGAAATCGCTACTTCTATACATTAATTCAAAGTAGACTATTTGTCAGTCATCGCAGCACCGCTCATATTGCGCGCTATTTATTTATTTCACGGATAACGAATTACTCCTGCTTTTATCAGAGGATACTTTCCCGGGGTTTGCCTAATAACAATACTTAGTTTAGAATTTAGATTAATAAAAGTATAGTGATTGAAAATAGATCGCTGGATTATAGTTTACAGAAAACTCCACAATTCTATGTGACGTCCTTGCATACCAACAACCTTCGAACTATTCGCCACCTCATAAACACTTGAGTAGGCCTTCATTTGATTCGTGCGGGGAAAACCTAGTTAAATTTTCATATGTATTTAGTTTCCAACTCTGAAAGCGAGCTTAGTCTATGCTCAATAGCAATCGTTGCAGACTCTGAATGTTACCAAGGTCCTTATCACAAAAAATCATGCATCATAGAGATTTCAAAGTGCGGCTAATTTGTCCCTATCTTTATAACGTTAGGGATCGCGTACCTGCAGCGAAGGTGATTGTTTAATTATAGCGCCGAGAATTTGGCGCCTGCGGCTAGTCCGTTGGTATATTTGTGCTCATTTACGAAAAGTCCGTCTAGCACTGAATAGGTACGTTTCGAACGCAAGAACTCGGATCGCGGCTTAATATTATCAAGTCGCAGCGCTCAGAATCGCATTTTATATTAATTAAATAGTGATGATGTGTAGGAAAATAGGTCGTAAAATATGGAGCCTGCAGAGACCGTATCTTGTAGGTCTATACATAAAATCAAGTTTAAAAACATGGACGGATGACATTAGTCCTAAATACACATAATAGAATATCTGAGAAAAGTATCAACTATCGTATAATGAATGTTGTTTATCACTAATACAAATATACATAATATTTTGGGAATCGCTTGTATGCGTCTAATGAAAATAGGTCGTAAATTGTGTTTTAATGTTATGTAAAATGTTATTTATTTCTCGGAAGCAAGTTATTCAATACATATTGCTAAATACACATGGAAAATCGGTATTGAAATTCATAAAACATTAGAATATCTGGGTGTGGCAATGGGTGTCATATAGGCGTGGTAATTAGGGTGACGTGGCAATGGGCGTCCTGTAGGCGTGGCAATTAAGGCGACGTGGCGTAATTTAATTGGTGTGGCTATATCGATTCAAACCCTACTACTGAGAATGCGCCATCTGGCTTTTAGTCGTCCAAAGGCGTTTTCTACACATATACGCACACTACTGTGATACACGTTGAACGATTCTTTTTCTCGCGCAATTCCCTGTGCGATGAAAGGTTTGACTAACCATGGTAGAAGTGGATAAGCTGGGTCCCCTAAGAGCAGCAATGGAAGTTGCTGTCCATTCAAGTTGATTGGTGCCTCGATAAAGAGGGTGATGCGGAGAGTGAATCATGTGAGAGAACTGAAATTTCAAACCTGTGGTAACTTGTCAAAATGCTTGAATAAGCCAGACTCCGCAAAGACCGCTGCATCATGGGTGCTGCCAGGCCATTTAACATTTATATCACGAAACCTGTAATGATTAGGTCATTGAAATATCACTAGACCTAGGTAAAATACACTAACTTGAACTTATCGTCGACAACTGCCTGAAGTATAATGGAGTCCCAACCTTTACGATTTGTGCAATCCTTTCTTTCCTTCAGAAGGCGCGGCTATAGGAATATGTGTCGCATCAATACACCCAATGACCCATAGGACGTGAACATTGAAAGAAAAACACTTCTAGTAGAATGATTTTTCCCCACAGTAAGATAGGCTACCTGAGGAAAGTGGTGTTCTCTTTCTAGACGCGCTGCGATTTCTTTAGCTTCTTCCAAACTTGGCCAAGAAATAAATAGGTGCAACCGCTTTGTAATGGCTGTACAAAAACTATAACAAAAATTAAAGCTGCTTCAAGTTGTGCTAATCCTGTCATTCTGGTGTATGCAGGCTTACCGTTTGACACAATTGCATACAGAAGATTTGCTGACGCCAAAGGTATGGGCAATGGTTTGGTATTCGGCTGACGACGCCAAGGCATAGATACCAATTGCAGTTCTCTTTTCTGCGGAGATTGGCTCACGTACAGTCTCATCATCTGATACAAATATAACATGATGGTAATAGATTGCTTAGACAGCTTGAAACACCATACACATTGCATGTTTCTCTTTGTTATAGTTAGAGATCACAACAATATTCTACTATAACTAAACAGGACACATGTTTTCTCATTGGCAACGTTTGTACTAGAATCTGTAACAAAAAATACCAGGACTGGAGCTATAGGAAAGACGTGGCATGATGAAGTGTGAATGTGCCGAAACAATGCAACGTACCTGGCATCATATCATCATAAACAAGATGCACAAGGCTAGTGAAAGTTTCTTTCGTCATTCTGAAATTTTCAATCCACTGTGCATCATTGTAAGATATTACGTCAGTTTCCCCATACTTCCCAGCCCTATAAAGTTAGAAATATCCTTTAAACCAGAGGTCACCCCGTTGTGGTCGGTGAGCAGTTCAATCAGGGCCTAAGTGCATATGTGTTGATTGTAAATTATTTTACCTGTACACATCTTGGATGCATCCAAATCCTTTCAAAACGGTTTCCTTGTAGCTCCAAATATGATGAGATATTCTCAGGTGATGATCAATATTTGGTGTTGACATGATTTGATGGATGGAATCTATCGCGAATTTGATCGCGAACAAAATTGCGAGTTTCTCATATATTCAGTAAGCATGTTTTGTTTAGTATAAACCTCAATTATCTGTAAGAATAATAAAATTTAGTACGATAATATCCTGTTCAATAGCAACTAACTCCCTAACCACCTGCAACTGCATGACATAACTAAAAATAGCGATGTGTCCAATATATATATTCACCCGCGTTGGAAAAGGTTGTGCTGGACCCACCAATAATAACAAGATCGAAGTCTGTTCATTATTTGGTCGGATATTCGTATGAGTGTATTATTCACTCCAAGTTACCTACTCTACGCCAGTTTCTACAGTATTTGCTGTATCAGAAAGAGGAATGTCCTAAAACTACCAACATTCAGGATTGTCGTCTTCAAACCGCTGAGGAGGTTGTCAAAATATGAAATATGGCAAGAATAATACATATTAAGCAAATGCACCACATGCCAGGTGGATGGGGACTATTCCATATTCTCAGAATATGTTCATATGGGCTGATCAGATGCAATACTCGTCAAGTTTCGTTACTCAACTGGAACGCAAGAACTCGTTTCTAAGCTTAATCTATGTTCCTGTTTCGCTGGACTGCAGCGTTGGGTTGACGCGCTGGGAAACGACTTGCAGTTCATTCAGGAGATACGCGGTTACACAACTACCGATAAAGATGTTTCTGAATCTGCTCTCAATAAATTGAAGAAGCATCCATGGTACATTGTGGAAGAAACTGTGCTTTATGCCCTATTATCCGAAAAATAAAGTTACGATACCAGAAAAAGCATTGTAAGCCGCCTACTGAAAGTTGCAAAACCGCAATCTTATCGACACAGGCCACCCATTCTCTCATCAGAAGGACTATAGGGGGGAACACCACTTTGGCTGATTTAGTGGGCCCTCAGTCATGGCATCTGTTCAACTAATTTGAGTATTCTGGAGAATGGTTGAATCAGCCTGTGAATTGGCCCATGGATCTTAGGGGCTTTGCGGGCAAGGAAGATCGCGATGAAAATAACCAAAATCGCTTTTAGAGGTGTTTTTATGTACTAAACTATCATTTGGAATTACGCAAAACTAGTTTCCAAAAAAATGCCCAATTCTGAACAACCCTACTGCCCACAATGATTCGAGTACTTGAATTGGAATTGAGTAGGCCTATCAATTCCAATGATTCGAGTTGAGTAAGTGAAAGAAGATCTTAGTTTCGAGTACTGAAAATATATACTAATTTAACGAGAATTACACTTTCGATTCTATATAGGCCTACCACTGTGAGGCCTTGAAACCTCGAACGGCCGAATCGCACAATACGAAACATGTAAGACATAGCTGCGCACGTTCGTGTAAATGACACATGTATTGTCACAGCGCAATGGAATAGGTTTGATCGAAAATTTACCAAACAATCTTCGATGTGATGTAGAACTGGTATTTTCTTCTTTCAAGTTGCATACAAAGTAGATATTTCAACTTGTCATTATTCATAATGTTGGGACGTCATAATGAGTGGTACTCGAATCGAAGCTAAAATACTCGATTCAGCATCGAATCACCCCTGTACTCGATTTTGCAATGCCTAACCACAACGCGCTAAAAGTATGAAATACCTCCAATAAATCTAGTTTTTGAAACTTCTTAAGTACTTGTGTAGCCCCCCTTTTCAGAACTTTCTACTTCTTTTTGAAGAGATTTTGACAAGCCTTGTGAATCGCTAATTGTACTGGAGCAGAAGGTAACGGCGTTGCCACTACTTTTACTCAAGTGCAAACAATGATTAGCCTACTTTGATCACCCCACCAACTATTGAATATGCAGTGACGCATGCTAAAGTGTCCCATGCTCATATGTCGGGCAATCGTATGCAACACCTCGACCAAATCTACTTTTTGAAAGTAATAACTCGAGCATATTTCAGAACTTTATTTTCTACTTCTATTTCAAATAGATTTGACACACATTGTAGCTTGTTACTTCTACGTGTGCATAAATTCATGCCGTTACTTCTACTTCAGTACAAAAGATGATTACTTTGACCACCTCTGGTTTCCATATAGTGTGTTCAATCTTTTATACCTTCAATTGCTTTCTGACTTTTTCCCGAGCCTGACGCAGCACCGATTTTGTAACGCAGAAGCAACGCTTGTTCCAAGTTGCAGTAGTTCTTTCAAACGATGTTGGCCCCAGTCTGCAATGCATTCTTCGTACAGTCTGCTTGAAGTTGTTGCCATCAATTGAAGACATTGACGATATAGAAATTTAAATAATTAGAATGGGTGTAGTCAGGGATGGCTTTACGACTGAGGAGGGGGGGCTGGGCGAAACTAGGGGAGGGGGGGTCTATGTGTACGTAATCGCAACTTATGGGGGGCTCCGCTCCCCAGACCCCCCCTTCACACTTCACTACACCTTCTATTTCTTTTTGCCACATATTACGTCACAAGTATGATTACAAACCAAATCGCCTCAAAACTGCGGGAATTAACATTTCCTGGTAGTAAAATGTGTCATTTGCAGTATAACCAAGTATATGGGACTTTTCTAACGAATGCAGAGATTTGATGAATAACCCATCGCTGTACGGTATCATCTTCTTGATGAGTACACTGATTATCGCGGATATTCGTCAAACGATAACGTTTGAAAAAAGTACGTAAACCAAGAAAGGGGGCCCTTCGAAAGCGGGGGGGGGGGGATACGGGCGACCGCCCACCTCGCCGCCCACCCCAAAAGCCACCACTGGGTGTAGTAAAGCCATTTGACAAGAACTCAAGCCAGGTATCTATAGCATCCTGTTAAAAAACAAAAACAATGGAGTACACGCTGGACAATTCGCACTAGGATGGAGTGAAAATAACTTTTTCTTCTGGGGTTCTTAAATCGCGACACCTCAGCTCGCCAACTCGCCTCAGCATCAACGTCAGCGGTGTCTTTCAAAAGCCTAGAGGTGGGCCGTGCTGTAAGTCGGCGGTTACGGAAAATAAGAATAATATCGGCCTGGTGTAAATGACCATAGTAGTCGACAAACACCATGAATACCCCAAAACAAACAAACAAACAAATCCCGACAAATGACCTAAAACTTCAGGAAAAATTGATTTTAGGGGATTGCCCTTATTTTCCAGCCGGCAACCGCCCCAATTTCTGCGTGTGAGGGGTAAAATTGCCCGTCTCGACAACCACTGGTAGATAGATAGAGTCATGATATTCAGCTCGAAAGTCGCCAAAACCAGAGGTGGTCAGTAACGAAGTACTTCTACTTTTTCGAAGTACTCACGTAGTTTTCCTCTACTTCTGGTACTTACTCAAGTAGATCTGATTTTCGCTACTTCTACTTCTTAATATTTTGTGATCTACTCACTTACTTTTCGATATTTTCAGTTTGTCAAGTAGAAGTAGTTTAATCCTCCAATCAGGAAAATAGCCTGAGAAATTTCGGTGCTGTTTTCACGGAGTATCAACATTTAATTTTCATGAAAGTTGATTAAAGCCCAGAATTTTCGTCGCGCTTCGCGCGCAGTGGTTTCGGAGTGACCAGTATGATTTCACGAAAGTATCGGTGAATATAATTTAGGTAGCGGGTTGGCGTGGTTCTGTTCACACCGCATAGTCGCCCTTCGCCGATATGAAATATTTCGTCACAGTTTATATGTCTCGCCATCATACCGTTTGAAACTGATGTTTCGCACTCCAGCATTCACTTATCATATCGTAATCTAGCAGTCCATGACGAGTCCTAATCTGGAAAAGTGGACTCCGACTTTTTTTTAGTTTCAGAGTTGTTTTAGAACACCAACCTTCGAAACTTTCTGAACTACAGACATGAAATACATGTCCCGCTTTTAGAAGTAGTAATTAGATTTCACTTTCAATTCCCAGTATCATATACTCTGAGTTCTAATAAATATCAGTTCTTTTGTCTGGATAGCATACATGTTGAAGCATAAACGCAAGTGAAGCCTTGAAGCCTTTAATTTCCGGCAATAAAGCTGCACAATATGGCATTCTTGTGATCCATCATACTTTTTTATTAACGTGTACTAATCACGCAAAGTGTTTACACCGTATCCTATACAACTTCCCCGTATTGCTCTCTGACCAAACTAGGAGCCTCATAATATGGAGAAGGGCGTCATACCATGCTATTTTCTAAAACGTGCTATTGGAGTAAACAGAGGATTAGCATCGCATTTCCATTTCAATACTATCATTTTCATCCCATGATGCGGACGAATGCTTATGCTGTCGAAAATTGGATACCTCCGGGTATGCATCAATATGAATCAAGCTCGGCACCTTTTGCATAGCTCAATTTGCACTTTTTGACAGTCCACGTGAACGAATTACGATAGTTTTCACAACTACTTACTTACTTGGAGTAGATTTAAAGTTAATCAATTCTACTTCTATTCCAGTGGTTTTAGGTTGCTTATGGAAGAAGTATTTCTACTCGTACTTGAGTAGATTTTTTCGTCGCTACTCCTACTTCTACTTTTTTGACTACTTCGACCACCTCTGGTAGTTGCCCTTATCATGTCATAGTACTAGAGCTAAACGTCCGTCTGTTTTTTCTCGCTCAATTTTAATAATTAGTTTCACAATTTATTCACAACGCGCATTATTATTCTTCGCAATTTTACCCGTCCTAAATACATCTAAGGGTGTCTTCATGCTGAGCTTCGGTTACATTTTATACGGTAAACATTTATCGAAATCACTCATTACGAACGTAACCCCTCTGTCTGGTGTGAACGTAATATTCCCCGTGAATATTTTCGAAATATGTGCAATATGATCGTAGGTGGCGCCGTACTCATTTCACCAAACTGTCAATCATTTCGTGCTTTTCGAAAACTCGCCGTTCATATTGACTTATGGTACCGGTACCGAGTCCTGACGGTACCGGTACTGCTGGTGTCTTTTAAGGACGACAGGTGATGTAAGCTATGATCATGACACTTGATGTTGATCCATAAACTTGGCAATTTCTAGCTTCCTCATATCTTCTATGTTTAGAACACAAAATCTTTTGAGAAGCAATTTGTCAGTTGCACATCTAGGCCCCCGTGGGGCTTTGGCAATGTTACGGATGATCCGATGTTGAAGTTTTTGCAGTTGGTCAATCGTACTCTTGCAGGCAGCACCCCAACAAAGAATTCCGTATTGTAACTTTGATAGAAATATCTGCACTATTGCTGTTGAACCGACTATTTTAAGGGTTCCAACAATCCCATGTCGATATACGTCGGCTATATCTGGTGGTAATTATCCGTAGGCTCATACAACATGTTTTTGTATGTATTTACACAATTATGGCATAATTTTACAACGTAAAAAAACAAAATTTATTTTTAAGGATTAAGGATGTCTTGAACAAACTGTTTTAAAACACCGTTTGTTATGCAACCCTAGATGGAGAAGAGTTGCTATCGAAGGGGGTGGTGCCTGGTTGGTTGGTTGGTTGGCTTGTTGGTGGGAGTTGGCAGTTCATTCCTCGACAGCAGAACGTTCTGGAGTGTCGAGATCAGAGTTGGATCAATTGTAATTTGTAATTGTAATTGAATGTAATTAATTACATTTTTCAATGTAATTATAATGTAATTGTAATTGAAGCATTTTTATTTTGTGTAATTGTAATTGTAATTGTAATTTGACAAAAAATTTGCTCAATTACAATTTCAATTACAATAAATTGCTATTGAGACCGGACAAGCACAACATAAAATAATTGACTTATAATGCATTCTCTTTAAATGTCGACAAGGAATTTGGTGGATCCATTCGCGGAAGCCCTTGACTGCGCCCTTGCGGGCGAAGTTTTTTTTATTTTTACCGCTATGCTGGCATCGGCTGCCATTGTATACAATTCTTAGATTACTAACCAACGGATGGATTCGCAACACGTGACTCACGATTGAATACGCCGAGAAGCCAACTGCTGAGCCGGCTAAAAGCAGCAAAATTGATAGTCCCATAGCTGGCGATCCAAGCGTCGAAATTTGATATGTATGGTTCTAATCGAAAGCTAGTGTCGCACTGATTCCGCAATAAAAGTATATTTCCAGGCAATGGTACCATCCCAAAATAGTCGTGAAAGTCTGGGAATCGGCATTGTTCTGAACAATCGCTGGGCGTAATTGGTAATTGTTGTGGTCATGCTGCTGCAGCGCTCTCACTTTTCAGAACAGTCGGCCTTAAACGGCTATTTTGGAGCAGTTACATTGCCCTGACGAGATTTTATTTTGTATTTTCGGAATTAGTACATCAATAGATTACGATAAAGACCAGATGCATCAAATTGGGACGCATGGATCGCCAGCTCTAGGACTACAAAGTTTGCTGCTTTTCGCCGGCTCTGCAGTACGTTTGGCGGTGCATTCATCCGTGACTCACATTCATCCGTGACTCACATTTTGCGCATCTATCCGTGGGTTGGCAATCCACAATACGATTTCAGATCACGATGCTGCATCGTTATTTCGTCTGGCTAACTAACCAGACCACTGGATATTATATAACGTCTTATCTGACAAAGCACGGTTTTGTTTTTACTCCTCATCCTAATTCCTACGTCCCTCGATAAAAATAATATTATTTCTTTAATTATATGCTATATACGCGAATCCAACACGTGCATATATTAAAATACTTTTTCAACGACATACCGCACCCTATCCTTAATCCTAACCCATAGGAAATTAGGTAAATAACATTTTACATTTCCAATTACGTGAGCCATAATTACCGAGCATACAAAACACGCTTATATTACGTCACAAGACATCTTACATAGCATACGATGTACGCACATAAACGCATTTATTACTACACAATCTGAACTAGACATGAATTGTTGTTAAATACGACGCTACGGTTGTCAAGGAGCACGGTTGAATTTATGATTATTCAATTACATGTTCAACAGCAGCAATTGTAATTGTAATTGTAATGTAATTGAAGCATGCAAGGAGTAATTGTAATTGTAATTGTAATTTGATATTTTTAGCATGGAGTAATTGTAATTGTAATGTAATTGAAACATTCATGAATGTAATTGTAATTGTAATTGTAATTGAACTGAAATAATGTAATTGATCCAACTCTGGTCGAGATGTCGAAAGTTCATCTAGGCGCCAACTCCCCTACGTCGCTGCTGTGAAGGAAGAATAGCACGAAACTAATACATTACACCGGGCCAATTTGTGAAGCGAGTGGCGCAGTCTGCTAAGCGACACCGTCACGACACCATGCAATTGTTGATGATTCGAGTTTCGCCTCTGCAATGTTTCTATGTGTTGGAGGTTTATCTGGGCTTCTCATCGCCGATCCCGCTGCAAATGCATCGCCTTTAATAGCCCAGAAGGAAGAATGAACCGAGCTAAAAAAATGGCAGCGGGGACCAGGAAAAAGTACGCAGGAAAGATCTCAAAAGACACGAACATATGAAATTACCATGCGTGCGCAAATGAACTAAGTGTTGGTAAGCGCCAATTGTGGTAATAAAAGAAACAAACACCGGGCCAATCATGTCGTTATTTTCGAATGCAAGTGTAAATTTTTGTAGTGGGGCATTCACCGTATACCGAAGAATATGCACACTTGCACAATGTACACCTACACATTTAAGTGATCTTCTACCTACATCATATTAAATCTAATGTTTCGCACCTCGAAGGCTCGAGCCCGGGTTCGATTCCGCGTCGGAGTTTATTCTGGGCTTCCTCCACGTCGCCAAATTCACCTTATACGGGGTAATTTGAGTCTCCCGCAGTTTCCGCCTTTTGTAGATATTATCCACCAGGTCATGTTCAGCGTCTACAAGGGTCAGTGACCCAATGTTTAACCCTCAGACACCTCAATTCAATTTTCAATTTTCATCTATTACGACATTTCTCGGCCATTTGAGAGGACGTAAATTCGTCTTACACTCGAAATTTAGGGTGTCCCGCAGTTTCCGCGTTTTTCAGATATATTCCGCCAAGCTATGTTCAGCGTCTATTAGGGTCATGCAGTGACAGAATGTTTAACCCTCAGATGTCGTTAGTGAGAGAAAGAGAGAGACGATATGCATCATCGAGATGCTTTGACGACGGAGATGCGTTACGACCGCAAGGTCACCTAGTCTGCACCCCCATTTTTTTCTCCTCCATGCTATCCGTGGTTGCTATGCGTCTAGCAGGATAGCTGCGGATACCAATTTTCGAGTCTTTAGATCGAACCCACGACCTACCGATCGAGAAGCCGGACGCATCACTATTACACTCGCTCGCTCTTGAACAAATGTCTGTATCTCAGATACTTAATATTTTCAATATTCCGCAACTATTACGACAGTTCTCAGCCATTTATGAGGACTAATTCGCCTTACTCAACAATTGGCGTCCCGCAGTTTCCGCGTTTTCCAGATATATTTTCCGCCACCCCATGGTTTAGCGTCTATAAGGTTCAGTGACGTAATGTTTACCCCGCAGATACTTCATAAGTTCAATTTTCAACTATTGCGACAGTTCTCGGTCGCCTGTGAGGCTTTTCTTATAGGCCTACTCGAAAATCAGGGTGTCCCGTAGTTTCTGCGTTTTTTAGATATTTTACGCGACGCCACGTTGAGCGTCTATGACGGTCAGTAACGAAATGCTTCACCCTTAGACACTTGATAATTTCAATTTTCACTACCTATTATGATAGGGTTGCCATACGTCCGGAATTTCAGTGTTAAAACTAGCGTCCGGGAGGAATTTCTAAAATATGCCAAATGTCCGGAATTTTGAAGACTTGACGTAGGCTCCTAATTTTTTTCCTAAATCATCTTAAAGACAATATTTTTGGGAATATTAATGCTGATGCAGAATATTTTTATTCGCGCTAGGCGCGATTTACTATCACACTTATTGGTTTTAATATGGAGACTACCACCCTCGCAAAACTGCAATAAAATATAAATAAAAACAACTTTAATTACTTGAATAAGCTGAATTGTAATCACAATTACAGGAGAACGGTATATTCCTAGAGATCGTTAAGTCCGTTTAAATGCTTTGTTCAAAGATAGTGGTTCCAAACGGGGGTTGTTTGCATTTATTCTGGGGTTTGCGAATATGCTGAATATGCTTCCAAAATAGTCCGTGAGTAAGTCTGGGCAAAGGTGCTGACTTCTTTCAGTAATCAGCTCGTCAAATTTTGATCTGATCCAGGGTACATTTTCAAATTGGAGATAGAGTCGCGACCATAAAAGGTTGAAAACCACTGGTTGTGGGGTGTTTATAAAGCTCCGGGGTGCGCACCGGCATAAGGCTGATAAACAATCTTATCGACAAGACATGAACATGACTTAACGATGTGCAATTACGCTCCCTGTATTTTCGAACTCATCATCCTCCACCAGCTCTACCGCTAAATCGGATCATGTTGGCGGAGAGTAGTATCTATATAGCAATAAATGGAACGACCAATATTATTGACAGAATTCATTCAAATAATTTAACGACCAGATGCATATCGAAACCAGATTCATATAGCAAGCACCCCCCAGAAGTTGCATCGATTACCCTATAGTGTGGGTTCAACATCATTGTTTACTTGGGCGGGAGGGGGCCGAAAAGATGTGCTTTCGGTCCCGGTTACACAACACACAGCCACATACTCCTGAGCCGGATCGTGACCACCACTGGTCTATGAGCAAAGCTTTGCTAGTGTGACGTCATAACTAACTTTGAAATCCACTAGTGGGCGCTAAAGAGTGCCCGGAATTTGGGTTGCTGAAATATGATAGGGTTATGTGATGTTTTTGTGAAGCAAATTACGGACACTCTTTAGCGCACACTAGCGGATTTAAAATTGAGGTATAACACATTGTCTGTCAATATGACGTCACACTTTCAAAGCATTGCACATTGCCTGTATACAGGAACGGAGTGGAACATAGGTCATCAATTGGGCCATCGGTAATGTGAGCTCTGGTGATTGCAACTTGCTAGGGTCTTCACGGGCCGGATGAAATCGTCCGTGTTTGACGCTATACTGCTAGCTCGGTGCGGCTATCTGGTTGTGTGTTTTAATCAGGTCCGAAACAACATTTAGTCAGTCCTCTTCCGCCCAAATAGTACTGATCTTGGCCCCACCATAGGGTGATAGATGTAACTTCTTGGGCACTTACTATATATGCATTTGGTTGTTAAATTTAATGGATGAATTCTGCCAATAATATTGATTCTTTCATATATTAGGATACCATAAAATGCACCAGCAGGTTGCACATCCGGTGATTTCACAGTCACAGTCCCCATTGTCAAGTACAGGTGTTGGTGATTGTTTTCCCGGCGGGCCAAATGTGAAGCAAAATACGATGGCGGGGCGAGACAAATGTCTAGAGTTCAGACTATATGTTCTGAGGCGTGCAGTTTTATTTCGAAATTGAAAGCAGTGAATTACATTGTTAACACATGTCTCTAAGTGGATGCGTTAATATTAGGCTGCGTCCCTAGGTCTGTGTGGCTTGGTAAAATAGCCTTGCTGTTTTGCTAGCTTGGCCAGCATGCAGGTCCGCATCAACCAATTGTATGTTATTCACTGCATGATTTTCGATATTATGCCGACACACACTATATATTCCTTCAACACGAAGACCTGCTCGGTGCTCACCATAAACTAAATAGACGATTCATGCCTGACTTCAGTAAATAAATATTCAGTGCTCCAACTCTTGTTGAAATGTTCGCCTTCCGCCGCATCTTTCATTGCTTGGCATACTATCGTTTAAGTGAGGATGACCGCTAATCACTTGCGTTAATTAATAAATATATTTTATAGTCTGCATTTCAAGAAACTTTTCGCGGGCCGCTCAGAATCGCGTCGCGGGTCACATACGGGTTAAAAGGATGACCATTCTTTCGTAACCAATATTCATCGATTTATGAGACTCAACGATTAACACGATACAAAAAAGTATTGAAGTATAAATAAACAACAAATCCATTTCATATACAGAGCTTAAATTTCATCAATTTATGAAAATTTTAAATACGAACAATCGTTTTGTTGTGATTAAAATTTGCTAGTGATCTGTTGCTCTCAAATCAAGTCTTGCAAAGCTAGACGGCGTCAAAAAGAAATTTTTGATGTCATCCGGCAAATTATCGGCTGTTCGTTCTCTCCAGACTTCTCGATGTAGCAAACTTATCATTGTCGGGTACATTTCAGCGAAAAATTTCCACACATCGGCTGTGGACACGAAATACCGATTCGTATTATCGTGGTAATGGGCATGTGTATTTCTTATGCATCTTAAAAAAGACGACATTTTGGATTTGTCAAGTTTGTCAGACTTAAATGCCACTTGTCCTTTACCTTTATAGTAATTAGCAGTTATTTCGCGAATGGCTTTTCTATTTTTAGTAGCCATCTCTTTCATGGTTTGAGCAGACTCCACTTTTCCACGGATAAAATCATTTAAATCTTTCCAAACACATTCATTTGATTCTTCGCTAGCATATTCAGTTTCTACAACATTGCTCTCGATAGTAGACTTTGCTTCATCGATCTTTTCGGCGATATCATCCTTTAATTTTTTAACATTTTTCAAGATAACTGTCTTTGCTTCGTCGATAGATGCCTTGATATCTTTACCTTTGACGATAGCTTCACTGATAATGTTCATATTCTCTTCGATAGCACGTTGCAGATTTGAAAATTCCTTATTCATGTTATTTTTTAGTTCTACCATCCAATCGGCCATTTGCTTGATATTTCCGGTGTTGGTGATTTCTTCGTTGGCCATCGTCTTCACTGCCCTCTCGATAGCTGCACGCATTTTCTTATACTGTGCGTCTATAATTTCCATTACCTCTTTGATTGCCTCCGTCATTTCCTTGACCTCCTCTGTGATATTTTCATTTTGGTCTTCAATGATATTCCCAATTTCGGTTATAGCATCGGTAATGATCTTTGCTTTATCGATAGCACTATTCATGTTTGTTACATCTTTCTTTATAGTTGTCACCCCTTCTCTAATACGGATGTTCAGTGCCTTGACGTCATTCTCCATGACCTGTTTGTTGTTCAGTTCTTTCTGGATAGCACCAGTCAATTTCTTACGTTGCTGCATGACAGTGTCCGTTGTTCTTTTGGCAGAAGTACCCAATGTATCAATACTTTCGGTTTCCACATCAAATTCTTTTCTTGCCGTTTCCAATCTTGCAATAATATCATCCACAAGTTTTGTCGATATTTCGATATAAGTCAGGTCGGGTTCTAATCCGTCGACGACACGTTTCATATCTTCAACTCTGTCTAAAACAGCTCCTTCATGTTCAACGTTGGTACATCTCAATTCTATTGCTTTATTCACTTGATCAATGTATTTGAAGATTCCTGCGCACTCGTCCACTGTTCTGTGGGGTTTTTTATATCTTTTCAACTTTTCTACAAATTTAGAGTACCAATCCAGGCCCGCGAAATAGTTGTTAAAGCTGGATTTAATTAATTCCATGCATTCTGCAATATGTTTCTCTTTTTTTACGTAGAAGCAGGCATCCATACGATTAACAAAGTAGATCAACGTAGAGACGTCCCAAAAATATGGATGCTGCAGTACATCCCCCGCCGATATATTTTTCTCATAATACATAAACCAGACGAGATATTTACCAAGATTTTCGTCGATCTTAACAATATCAATGCCCGTCGTATCTTTTTCCGGTCTTAGCCAATCGTCAAAGCGTATCTCTGCAACTTCCAATGTCGGTACGCTGAATTTGCAACACGAGTTAAGGCACTCGCGGAATACTTTTGCAGTGTCCTGAAGGTCATTCCTATGAATGCTAGAAGTTTTTTCTTCTCGATACCCCGCCACAGCCGTTTCGACGTAGTTCCCGATCTTTAGGCAGGAGAAATCAGACGAAAGTAAAATATTTTTCAAAATTATTTTTTTGTGCATAATTTTCATGTCATGTATGTGGATTAATCCCTGCATGATGTTTCCGAAACATATTTTCATTTGTTTCAACAGTGCACGTTCCCATGCTTTATACGTAATTAAAAAATCTAACGTGTAACCGCCATAAAACTCCATCGCAATCCAAACCTCTCCGCCTCTGATCTCTGTGGACGCTAAATATTTCATGGTGTATTTTCCACCAGCTTCTGAAACTCGGTCCAGTAGATCTCTGAGGAAGTCTTTCTCATCTCTTGAGTTAGTAACAAAGCGTTTTAGCGCCACGCGCGTAGGATTCCGGTCGGAGTCCTTTCGCTGCAGGAATCCAAAATACACTTCATGTAGGGACTCTCCTGTATCAAACCTTTCCTTGTTCACGCAACATTTATCTGCGATTATCAGCTTCTCGTATAATCCTTGTGCTTCGAATATTTCAATCAATCCATGATTACTGTCGTCTGGATCTTGACGATACAATCTTAAAATCTTCACCTTGCATATATCAACTACGCGCAAGTTCGTGATTATATGCCGTTTTTCAGCAGGTAGTTTCACCATCTCTTGTGGACAAACACGTCTACCATTTTTATCGTACAATAATATATAATACATGGCGCAGTGTTCATCGTAATCATCGTTCCATGTAAATTCAATTTCGCCTTTTTCCATTCTTTTTTCCTCATTTTCCAACGAAGGTTCGATGCAAACTGTATGAAATGTAATATATAGCAGCTTATCTTACGGATTCACCAATTTCTTGATTCTATCCCAGCACATCTATAGTGCTTATATAGCCCGTTCGTAGGAAAATTGAGGACCGTGCCAGAAATGGGCCGATCGACCGCAGCTAGATGCTGAAAACTGATTAAATCCACGTTTAACACTGGTCAACCCATATTTTTAGGCAGACACAGAAAGAGTGGTTTGGGGGTTCTGAAAAGCACTGATTCCGAGTATGACCTTAGTTTTTTCAAATAGGCTCTTGTTTTGAAGATAATCGATGGGGCTAGTTTGACAAAAATCTCATATTTTCGCTGTATGGGCTAAATAAAAAACGGCTCAGTCGTATTATAAAGTACAGAAATTCAATCTTGGCCTTTTTTTAAAAAAATTGTGTTTTTCTAAGTTGTCTAATCATGCCATGATTGTATAAATACTTTTCAAAAAAGGTGTTGTTGGAACACTCAAAATAGTTGATTCGACTCAAAGTAGCTATAGTTAGTAACTATTTCATATATTGGTGCAACCTTTCCCCTTGCTATTCACTCTGATCCCCAGGGCGATCAAGAACCGTATCAATATTTACTACATCCCAGAAGGAATTCCATGCAGTGAGCTCATTTCTTAATTTAAGATTGGAATCTTTCATCCATATTTGAATCTGCGGTCCTCTCTCGATATGGATAGCCTACTATGGGTATACCAACTTTGTTGCCTCAGCCGAAAACTACCCATGTACAGACCAAATGAGACGAGACGCATATGGGTATTGTGGTTTAGCTTTTCAATGTCAAGTTTGATAGCTCTTTCATCTTGGTAGAACGGCCAATTGGTACAGGCGAAGATATATTTCCGTTGTGCAAAAGTACATTTTTAGGCTTAAAAAACTGTTATTTTTTTGACAAAGATTTCGCATCAGGTCATGTTAATATTGTTTGAATAACTGAGGGCTACATGAGGGTTTTTCATATACAATTATATATTTGTGCGCAGTATATAAGTATAGAAAGCTACGATTTACTTTCTACCAAGTTCAATATTTAGCGAATAAATACAGTAATTTAGTTGTTTTTTGGGGCATGCGTATCTTCTAAACTAGAATTAATATGGCAAACTAATGTCACATTCGTAATCAGCAACCTTGAAAACCCCCAATAAGGACTCCTAGATCTTCGGCCAAAACATATTTTTCATTTTGTTGACCAGTGTAATTCTAATCCTAATATAATTTGGGAAATAATTTGGGGAAAGTATCACTCATTATGACGTCATAAGAGAATGTAATTCGTCAAAGTTCAAATAAGTACCGTTTATGCCACCACATAGAATATGATGCCTGTTATCCATCTCATAAATAATACTCTGATGTTTTTCGACCATACCAATTTCATTCCACTTGGTGACAATGTTGTGGGATAATCGTGACTTCGGAAATGTGCTACGTCCAGTAACCTTCGTAGTTTTGTACTATATGTTTCATATGCTACGATACCGCTAAGCAAGGTTCCAAGGCTTCAAAAGAGAAAATTAGTATAGAAACTATAATTCTCGTTGATAAATTAGCTTTCAGTGGCGAGAAGCGTATAATTTCAGTACTCGAAAAAATCGTCTTTTACTACTCGACTCGAATCATTAAAATTAATACTCGATTCAGATTCGAGTACTTGAATCATTGAGCCAAGCCCTACACATGAACTAGAAATTCCCTATAACAGTCGCCTCGCACAGCCAGTATATCGGTCTTTACCTGTCAGGTTTTGAATGTCTTCCCGTTGGTCAAACTGATCGATTGTTGCGAACATTTTCATACCAGGCTCCATTCTGCATTTCTTTTTTGAGGATTCGTCTTTGCAGATACAGTAACTACCTGTTTTCCAGGTCTTCATTGTCTGAATGAATGATTTCATTCATCACACCATCGTCGAACCTATAGGAGTCGCGATCATCGGTCATGGTCATCTACAGTCTACACTACACCATAGGTTTTCAACTTATGGTCTATGGCCCAGTAAGCCATGATGCTGTTTTCAGTGAGCTGGAGAGCTTGCATGGTATACAGTCTGTTTTGCCATACAATTCATCATCGTTATTTATAAGTTTTGTTTAAGTTTAGGTTTTTGGGAAACGCAGAGTCTTATTAAAATTTACACTCCAACTGGCAATGAGGCCGTGACGAGGGGTTCTACCTGATCAGCCGAAATGGATCCCTTTTTTATGCACCAATTTCCCAAGTACGCCATAGTTAGGACTAGGCGGAAGTGTTGTCTTTATATTTAGGTATCATCCTCCCAAATTTCGCGTTTCGGTTTTCATTCACGTTACAGGGCCGACGGGATGATTTTACTTATGTAGTGGGCCAGGCGCTGAAAAAAGGTTGGAAACCCTTGGTCTACACTGCAGTAGCAAAGAAACCACAATGAGATATAGCGATAATAGGTGGGATGCTATTTGCAGTAGATTTAGATTATTTAGAAGAATCTAGAATAGCGGCATGAAACATTTTGGTCAAGGGAGCTATATTGACACTTTTCAAATGAATTTCCGAAAGATACCTGTAAAATATTCAATGTTTCAAAGATTCATGTTCGCACAAAATATTCAAGCTCAAGGACCCCTGAATCAACAACATTTGCAATTTACAAAACGAAGCACTGAACATTCAATACCAATATGCGCCCATATCATGCGAATACCGCTTCTATGACCTCTATCCGTCACTCTACTCTGCACACCTGTTGCCTGCGCCAGTTGGATCTACCCAGTAAAACCAAATGTCACACAAATTTTAGTATGACATCAAACCGACTTTTGTAATATAACTTGAGTGAGCACATTTTACATGGTTAGTTCCTATTGTTCAGTTCAGTTTATTATTAATAATTTCATCAGATCAATACACCACAAGATTGCGATACGATGAAAAGAATGTCAAAACGACTTGAAGAATTCCATTAAATCAGACGCCGTAACAATATTTCTACTTGTGACAGCTATTGGCAATTTTACCAAACTACAATTGAATTGCTATCACTTAACGCAGGGGCGGGCATCTTCTCCGGTCGGCGGGCCAGGTATGGGAAAACGAAATGGTTGGCGGGACGGATTACAGAGTCGATTCATTAATCGCGTATTTATCCACCTTCTTAATTAATGTAAACTTCCAGTTTCAAGCATAGAGACCAAACGCAATATTTATTGAATTATGAACCTAATATAAGCCTACATTAAAAGCTGTTGAAGTCAATCAGACATCTGTGATCGATAAACGTTCTCATCAAGTTCTCTAAACTCTGGCTGCATGTCGGATGTAGAAACACAGTAATGACTGTACGTGAACATCAGCTAGATTGGAACGAAGCCTTGTTAATGTTCATGATGGTCAAAAATGTTTGCTTGTATATGTGTGTAATGTGTATATTAGGGTTGGCCAAAAGGTTGAAAATCTATGAAATGCTCCGTTGTAACATCCTATTCTATAGAGCAGTGGTTCTCAACCGGGGGTCCACGAAGCATTTTCAGGGGGTCCGCGAAATCTCTGAATTCCCAAAATCATTGATAACCTAATTTGTATTTTATTAATTAGGGAAGCATGAGGCAGTTTCGCTCCACAATCAGAATGGTCGTCTGAGATCAATGATATATATACAATGATTGGAAACTACCACGCCCCTCAACGCTATAAGATAGGTTCCCTGCGAAATCAGTCCGTCGCGGGATATGCTTGAGCAGAGGTACGGGATTGCGTATGTCGACGGTGGTGGAGTGCTGCAATCGACCTTGCTGGCGTACTAATTCACTGATTCTCCCCAATTGGTTGATTTTTTGTTGGTTTCTTGAGCATAGTGAGGCAGTGCTGCATACTAGGATGTAATATAACTTTTAACAATGCACATTTATCAAAGTACCGACTAGCTGCGAGGCATTTTAGCATCGGTTGCAACCATGCATGTACGACACAGCCTAAAGAATTAATAGATACTGTGGGTGAGCGTCAATATAGATGTGCATAACCTGGAAGGATTGTTAAAAGATGATTTGAAAATTTTTTGGCAGCATTTACGTCACCTGATTTTCTAAAAGAGAAGGGTTGATTACGATAATTGTGTGAGCAACTAAGTTGTTTTATATAGTATATACTATACTATACTATATACTACTATTGTGGGGCCGAGTTCACTGGCAACCATCAATATAGCGATTGTACCTTCATAATATTAAATCAGAACTAACCGAAAACTATCATTGTGCTGATTGCTAAAATGCTAACATATATAACTTTTTACCGGGTCAGGCCGTTGAATCACCATCAATGATGACAATCGGCATTGTTCCAAACAATATTCCATCGGCAATACAATGCACTGACTAGAATGACATTGCGGATAATCACTGCATAGTTGGTATTATTCACATCGACCTGGCGTGATATGTCGTACTCCTCTCAATAGTTGAATCTTTCACACCGAGGTGTCCGAAAGCGTCTACCAATGCCCATTTATTCAAAATATACCTAGTAAACGTTTTGGCACTTCTTCGATATAAACTACACGTTGTGAAGTGTTCCCCATGAATTGCCTGTAAACTTTGAAAACTAACAAGGAGTACTCGTTAAGATTGATAGGTGGAAGGATTGTACAAAATAGATAATTTATGCATTTGCTAGCAACATTCTATGGCGTCTTATTCATTGAAAGGTTAGGAAATGATTTTGTAACCTTCATCATTGTATAGTGTGTAAGTATATGGTATTTTATGTATGACCTTCATAACTTTTCGCTATTTGCATCACGCTTCATGACCTGAGCGTGAGCATCAACTTGCATTTGTATCTACTGCTGCCTCAAATACCCAGGTTATTATTCCACAATGTAACTCCACAATCCTCCAATGCAAAATCTCTCTCTTGAATATGCTCATTGCTCATATATATTGCATATGCAGTAATACGGAAATTACTTGACGGCTTGAATATTTCATTTGATTTCAATTGTAGTTGACTGGCAAAACTGTGACATAACAAATTCCCATTCTGTAAATATCTAATGCATAAATTTTTTACAGGACCGTTATTGATCAATTTAAAAATTGTAGTCCATTCTAACTTTCAAGAAAAGATTGTTCGTGAATTGAAACATCCGCAAAGCAACCCACAACCGCGAGGAAATTGGAAAGAATTTAGGGATCTTAATAATGGTGCAAATCATTATCTTATAGGATTCGGGCACGCCGGGCATTCCATGAAAAGCAACCATGTCATGTTCCACTCTGCTTCAGACATTGCGATATTTCCAAAGATTGTAGTCAAAATGAATAATACTTTGAAGATTGGTGCCGGATTGGATTGATACTCATTGGATCGATTGATGCAGAGAAAAATAGTCTTGCTGAAAGACTATGGATATTATTCGAGTGCGAGAGGTGAGGAGATGGACACTACAATGCAATCTGTGGATAATTTTGGTGTGCCTTGTGAATATGACAACCAAGTTCAGCTACAACTGCCATTTTAAGCCATATTGCATTACAGATAATATTGCTTCACTTGTACTAGCTGGAAAAAGATATGCCGCTACTGCAAAACTGGAGATATTCTTATACCGCAGAAACAGCAACGAAATTCGTGAGAAGGGAAGCTTATCAAGGAGACAAGAAAACAACAACAACAACGATAAATTTGATACGGACATTTTTGCCAATCCATCGAGCAGACTACCTCATTATCACCAAGAGATTGAGTCTTGATCCGTTATTGGAATCAATTTTAGCCTGATCAGGAAATCTGGCCGTACCTGCGATATGGTAATTTTCAAAGAATAATTGATTTCTAAAGAGGCTTGAAACATATTAGTGTTCAAATGCCATGGTACTTGATGCTTCAATGCCCTCCGATGCTCAACGTCATGTAAAATCGCTGCTCTATCATCCAACTGCAGTCCTGTTGTCATTATTTGTGAATTATTTGTCATTATTTATCCAATTGTCATTAAGAGAGAATAAGAAAGCTCGAAAAAATAAAATTTGAGAATATATATTTTTGTTACGTGACAAGAAACATTGACGTTATCAACTATTAGGCACAGTTATTCGATTGTTCATAATCAGGCCTGTTTATTTTTGGATATTGGGTTTTATTTTTGGAGATTCTCCAAAAATAAGATTTCAAAACATCCAAAAATAAGATATTTTTGAATGATGTTTTTTCAAGTTTTTCAGTGAAATATACAAGTCAGAGCGATGTAAACGACCAGAAAACTCATAAAAACACACAAAAACAGAATCTATGTGAGGGAGGGGGGTCACCGAAACGCTAAAACTACTTCCACTCAATCCACTTCACGTTTCTGCTGACCTTGCCCTACCCTGCCTTTGTACTCCTATAAGTTTCACAGTGCGACACATAGAGAAGACGGGAAGGCAGCTTGAGTGAGGCAAAGGGAACGGCGAAATCATATACCGCCATCTCTGTCACAATCACTTCGTCCACACGATGACGGGACTGATCTGCTTATGCTTCAGATGCCAACACAACTTGATCCAGTAGATGGAAAGTGCGCGCCTCAATTTTTTTGTCGCTCGTTTATTGTCAATGACGAGGGTGGCCTCTTGGTTGACTGGAAACCGTACCAAACTCCTTTAGGTTATGGACGAGAACAGTCCGGCGTGTGGACCTTTGCTGCAGTGGTGGATCCTGCTGATCGTTCTCGATCGCATGGTCACGGTCTCACAGAGCTGAGCACCACCGTCACGAAGCTTCATGGTCTTGACGTTCTGATCATGGAGCACCAGGAGCTCATGCGCCTTGTCGAACTCCTTCGAGCTCTGTGTCCAGGTGAGTAATGGGACAACGAGGACCGCCACAAGGAAGGTTTTCTGGTCAGAGGGTGTTGGGCTGTCAAGTTCAATGAGGCACGTAACTTCGTGGAGGATCAGAGGTTTCAAGCGCATTACTGACGAGCGCTTGTCAGGAGCAAAGGCTTGGAAGATTGGAGAGTTTGAAGAGTTGTACATTCTTCCATTTTGGACCCCTAACCTCGATGTTTCCCACAATTGCGACGTCCGAGGCCGATATCTCGAAAATCAAGTGGGAGGAGGGTTTCGGCGGGGCGTCTCGCACTGATTGATTTTCTTTAGAAGGCATTGTCCAGGCCAAAGACTAAATTTGTGAAGAATGTATTGGAAAGTTTGATCAATATCACTGATGATATCTATGTGTTGGAGGACTTGAATACATGATAATAACATACTTTTGGTGGAGTTTTTCAGTAGTAATAGGGCTCAAAACACCTTCATTTCTTATTTTTGGAGATTCTCCAAAAATACAATTTGAAAACATCCAAAACTAAGCTATTTTTGTTGTTTTTGGAGAAATCCAAAAATAAACAGGCCTGTTCATAATAGAACAGCACAGTTTCATAAATTACAACAAAAATTGATGCACACAGTACATTTATCGAATGGCTTAAACATAAGTAGTCTATATCTGAGATTGTAATTTGCATATACATGAAAATCCCTTTTTGCTACATATTGACTTGACTTGAATGCTTTCCGTTGATTAGAATTTTGGTTCTTGTTATTCTGAATTTAGATGACAACAACACTCATAAGTAGGGCGATTTTTTTTGACATGTCAAAAAAAGTCAAAATTAGGTCAAGATTGTAGCGTTAGGTCAAAATTTGTCAAAATTGTTTACAAAATCAAACATTTTTTGACCTCTACATTTCGTTTGTATCGTAGATTTTGCGCTGTCTGTGAACTTATCATTTGATAATTTACAGCTTGTAGCCTACTTTATAGGCCTATCGTTGTAAACGGCCCATCGTCTGCTCATTGTGGATCATAAACGGTCAAATGAAACAAATAGTGACATGGTTTATGGTCAACGTACCGCAATATCCTAACTGAAGCAAGACTGCTTGGGCATCGCATGGTTCTTACATCAAGAAGCGCAAGTTGAAAATTTGTGATATAGACAACATTGTCAGTATGAAGCAACATGGTGCATCACCAGCAAGCATCAGTGTGCACACAACTTCAGTGTTGTCAGCTAACAACTGCTGCTGTTGAACGTTCTTTCTCCATTCTTGGCAAGCTACTTAGTAAGAACAGACACTTTCTACCCGAGATAGCGCAGTGGTATAATCCGCGGCTGCAACACCAATGGGTGTGGGTTTGATTCCGCCCGAGGTCGACTTCTTAATTCCGATAGCTAAGTGTTGGAGGTTTACCTAGGCTCCTCCTCGCCACATCATCCGCGTAAGCGGTGTCTTACAAAAAAGCCTAGAGGTGGGCCGTGCTTTATGTTGGCAGTTACGGAAAATAATGAAGAATATCGGCCTGGTGTAAATGACCATAGTAGTTGACAAACACCATGAATACCACAAAACAAGCACTTTCTACCCGAGAATGTAGGAAAGTATCTTTCGTTGTACTACAACAAATTTTAATTATTCCACCATAATACGTAATGTAACTACTGCAATTCTTCATAGGGCTAGATTTTGTTAAAATACTAGTTTTTTTCATGTAAAAATTTGTCAGTTTTTGAGCCAAAAACGTTCTTTCAGGCCAATCTACTTTGTAAGGACAGACAGTTCCAACTAGAAATGAAGATAAGTAGTACAATTTTAACATTATGTGCGAAAACACCTAATTTGCATACGTGAGGTCAAAATTTGGTCAAATTTCAGTTTTTTTAGGTCAAAAAAAGTCAAAATTTAGATTTTTTAGGTCAAAATCTTCCGTTTTTTAGGTCAAAAAAAAATCGCCCTACTTATAAGATATACCATCATAGCATGGTAAATTGTACTCATGAAGTAGTTTGAAAAAGTAGGTCAAGACCAGATTTTGCAGACGTTTGTTAGTCAATTGGATATTGAAATCTACTTGTTGAAGCAGAAAATGAACGGTCTCAAAAGTACTCGAGTAGTATGAATAAATTAGTTAGACTAGACTTTGTATACATCTGTTAGTCAATTGTATACTGTATCTACAAGCTGCTGATGATTACTCCTGATAAGCAAGCATCAAACGAAAATATTCCGATTATTCAATTGTATGTAGGAGCATTCGAATCACAAGCTGAATCTCCGCAACAAAGGAATAATGACTATTATTACTTCAAATACGTGATGCTTTTTGCGAAGTCCTCGAGTACGTTTTGCCCACTTTCATGACTTCAGAAGACCTGGCTTCAGAGTCAGTTTTAGAACTTGCCTGAATTTACTTGAAAAATTTAGAAATGACTTCTTGACTTGATTCAAAATTTGCAATGACTCGAAGATAGTGACATGATACCAACTCTATCTCGTACTATATGAAGTATTCACAGTTATTTGCTACTGCGAGAACACCTCCGATCACAATGTTCATCACGTAGGCACACTGGTAAATCAGTATCGTCTGAATATTACGCCATGCTACCGGTAGTGGCCAAAACCTGTACAGTATGCACATATTTCACCCTCAACAGAGGTCTCGATAAAAAACTTTTCACTAAGTTAACGCCAGTTCCTAAAGAAAGATTGCTGACGAGCCGTTAGTTTACATCGATTCGATTCCGCTAATGAAGCATGACTCGCGACGCGCTCAAACGCAGAGCTCACTAGAGTTTCCAATCATTGTATATATATCATTGTCTGAGATGAAAGTCAATTTAATTTGAAGTCGTCAGTCTCAGCAAATTAGTGAGCAGTTTTTTAAAATATTAATTCCTAACGTTTTTCCCAATCCGTCCAAATGAAGGGATTGAATCCTCGCCACGAAATCCTCTCCTACTGTGATATGCATAACCAGTAACCACTATTCCAGAATAACTTCAAGATGGGATGCTAGATAAAAATGACTAGGCTGGGCGTGATATGTTCGTCAAAAATATGGTTCTCAATTTTTCCAAATACCAAAAGTGTTGTCGGAAGCGCTACGCGTTAAAATTACATTCGCCTCTCACCTATCTTTGTGGAAATGTATTTTAGGCACTCTTTCATATCAAATCGAAGACGCGGATTTCCAAGACACGACTACGTACTTCGAGAAATACAGCTGCTACATTCGCTTTGAAATAATAAAGGTCTACCCAATCTACCAAAAAATGGCTTTTATTGCTGCCAATCCTAAGCCTACGGTTAATATTTGCACAAGACAGGGGACGGTTGCACGTTAATTGAGCTTAATTTGGACTAAAAATGGGACAAAAATTTAGGGAGTCCGCGGGAGGGTATGTGACGGTCGAAAAGGGGCCCGCGAAGACAGAAAGGTTGAGAAACACTGCTATGAAGTATTGATAAAAAAAAACGATGGGCCAAAAAGAAGATCACAGGAAAACCCTTAAGATTTCGTGCAAATCGTTTGAAAGTAGCTGCTGAAGAATGGGCGTGCCACCGACCATTGAACGGCGAGAAGACTAGTAATCACGAAACCACTGCTCTTGATTGGCTAATAGGCTATGCTTCAATGATCACGCCTTAGCAGCTTGCTGATTAGTTGATCAAGGAGTCTGCTACCGGCGGCGATTCTGAAAGCGCATTGTAGGTAGGTTGGCAGATAATATTTTAGGATTAATCCTAGGTATGGTAAAGTACGAAATGCGCGATGAGCAAAGAACAGTCGCCTCACAAAAACGTCTAAAGCTTGACTGCTTCATTGTGAAGGAAACCGCTGTAGTCTACACGCCTTGTTTTCATCGAGGAAAAGCAAACGCGCTTATGCAAACGGCGAACGAATTCCTAGTTTCAGAAGGGATTCCTCATCATTCAATACAAATATAAAGCTTACCAATGACACTATAATTTGTTTGATCTTATTAGGCTCAGGTTGTAGTATATAGTTGAAGTTTGTGGATGAAGATGTTTGTGGATAATATTAAGATACGTTTCCGTCAGCACTACGTGCATGACCAGGAATCGAGTAAAAACAAAATCACGAACCTTTATTACGCCTACTGGCAGATACCTCTTTGCGAGATACAACCGTATATGACAATGATGTTCCGTTGTGCAAGATTGTTCCTGGGCACCAAAACCTCTCCCCGAAGATTTTGGGCAGCCCCACAATGCCGGTGGTAAGAGTGGCTCTAGCACAGGGGCGGGCAACTTCTCCAGTCGGCGGGCCGGATATAGGAAAATTAAGTAGTTGGCGGGCCGGATTGCTCAATCGATACATTATTCTCCCATTTATCCACATATACAAGGTGTAAATCGTATTTAATTAATGTATTTTAACGACAGCAATGTCACTTCAAAGCCATTTCTCGCCGATAATGACGAAGACAATATGGATTTGAGAACAGCATTGTCATGCAGGCGCCTCCATGTCTGCTTCTCTCTGATCAATCAACACACGGTGCAATCACTAATTAAGATTTCAAGGCGTTCGATAATCCCGTTACGCCAAATTTACCAAGATATCAATTCATTAGGGCTGAGTAGGTGACGAGATAGGGTCGTTGTTCAACTGTGTGGCCTATTTTATCTCGATATTGAATTCACGCGGACCGAGGCTTCTACGACATTTGAAAAGTGCATCGCGATTCGCGACCCATTTTGAGTTGGCGACCCCTGGCATAAGCAGTGTATTAGAAAAGCCTAGAAGTGTGCCGTACCACATGTCGGCGACTAAGGAATCAAAAATAAGAAATATCGGCCTGGTGTAAATTACCATTACAGTCGACAAACAACATGATTACCACAAACGATATTAGGGTTGAGTACATCGTAAATTCCGATAATGCAAGTCTTCCCGCTTCGACGAACGCGTAAGCTCCACTCTCGCACGCTGCGCAGTGCACACTGCACAATGCACTGCACATGCACATGCATATATAATAACAGTCACTAAGATTTGACGTAGTAACCAAGTAGCGGGGAATCTCGGAGGCTGTAGCCGCGGGCCACATTATCATATAAGACGAAAAACTGTCCGCGGGCCGGACAAAATCCCTTCGCGGGCCGTATGTTGCCCGCCCCTGGACTACAGCTACAACTCCGCTACTAGATTGTAGCAGTCCGAAAGTAACATCGAATGAGCCTATCGGCGTATTCATCGCTATCGTAGTTTAGGAGATATTGGCAGATTTAGCTATTTTTGGGGGTATGAATATTTATGAAAAGTTCAATATTCGACCAAGATTTTTTTATGTTCCCGAGGGCCTACAGCTACAACTCCGCTACCAGATTGTAGCAGTCCGAAAGTTACATCGAATGAGCCTATCGGCGTATTCATCGCTATTGTAGTTTAGGAGATATTGGCAGATTTAGCCATTTTGGGGGGTATGAAAATTTATGAAAAGTTCAATTCGACCAAGATTTTTCTATGTTCCCGAGGGACTACAGCTACAACTCCGCTACCAGATTGTAGCAGTCCGAAAGTTACATCGAATGAGCCTATCGGCGTATTCATCGCTATTGTAGTTTAGGAGATATTGGCAGATTTAGCCATTTTGGTTATATGAAAATTTATGAAAAGTTCAATTTGACCAAGATTTTTCTATGTTCCCTAGGGTTGTTCAAAATTTGGAAAATGTTTGGAATTCTGCGTGTCCATCGCTTATTCTGTAGATTATTATTAAAAAACAATAATGGGCTTGAAAGCAGCTCGCAGGAAAGCCGCTAACATTTGTCTAAATGCGTTTGAAAGTCGTTGTTGAAGAGTGGGCGGGCAACCGACAGCAGAGGCGGGCAATCACGAAACCACGGTTCTTGATTGGGTAATCGGCTAAGCTTCACTGATTACTGCAACAGCTGACTCGGATTCGGGAGCTTGGCTTTGTTTTGCTGAGGTAGAGTCTGTTAGTAGCGGTTGTGGTTTTGTACAAGCGCGTTGTGGGTTGATGAGTCAATAGTAGTACTGTACGTGTTCTTTGAATACTTCAGAGTCTATAGCAGTAGTTTATGATTTGGAGCAACAATAGTGCAGTCATGGCAGAGGCAAAACGGCGAAAGATTGCACACATGCCGCAGCGAAGAACAAGATCCAAATCTGAGCAGTACTTGGTCGGATATACTTGCGATTACATCTGTGGCTCGAGATTACCTACTAAACGAGAAGTAATGAGTTACTTGCTGCATCTGAAAGAGCATTGTCCTCAGTCAACCCCTACTCATTACTCATGTACTGTGGTGGTGGATGATGTAATGACAGTGTGAAAAATGGCGAGAATTGCGACAATGCAGAAATCACATGTGGTGCGATCACTTCAAAACCTGCACGAAAGTTGGCGTGATCTGAAAAAAAATCCGAAACAGGAAAGTGATCCCAAGGGTAAGAGGAGAAAATTCACTGATATTTTGGACAAGCTGTGGGATATTGGAAGTAGAGATGCCATAACAACAATAGAAAATGACATTCATCTATCACATGAAAGAAAGCTTGAAGACATTACATTTTATGAAGATCAACGGCAATCTCGCCAGTCAATGATGTTGGGAAGAGACAAAATTCTGGCTAAAGACCTCAAAAAGAAAACAGCAGCCATTGCAGATCAAACTGTTGAAAACGTTTCACACGACTCAAGTTGTGACTATGTTGTTTTGGCATCTTCGTCATCTTCAAAAGAGGGTGACAGTTTAGTTTCAAGTTCTGACTATGATGCTGATGTTGGACTTGGCACCTCGACCCAATCCATTAAACCAGTGGTTCCCAACCTTTTTCATCTCGTGCCTCCCTTGGCCGAAATTTGAGCCAAAATTCCCCCCTTAGGAGAAATCTACCCGATGATTAAACTAGGTCATTTTTACTGCGCAAACACTTCTTGACTGAAAAATAAGACGGGCGGTACCGAGTGTTTGTTTCTAGCAAGGCTGTAACAACACTTTGTAGACCTCTAAAAACGATGGTCTTGGTCCCAATCAAACTACATTCTGGAAGGCTTGACTCAACAGACCCCAACACTTCCATTTGTGTTTTCGGCTTACCATGCACCAATCGTTAATATAACTGCTGTGAAAAATCAGCATGCATAAATTTACTGGTCTCACGATTTTTTTTCTCGAGTTTGCGTATGCATTTGGCATTGGCAATTTCATACATAGCAGGGTTGACCAGACTCGAGTCACCATTTTCTGATGACTAGACTTGACTCGAGTCATTTTCTCAAAATACGGAAACGACCCGACTCGAGACAATCTGTGTATTGACTTTACTTGGACTCGAGTCATGCCATATGACTCGAGACGATAAGACGGCCAAGACCGACATTTCATTGTAATTTTGAAGAACAGTAAAGTGACCGCTCACCACCCTATTGGAATTTCGTCTATTGGTCCTGGCACTTAAAAATGCGACAAGAGACTGCTCAAAGTGAGGAAAATTAGTATATCATAAATCCAAATCATACAATATCACCAAACGGAGTTATGAAAAGTGGGTTTAACAAGACTTCAACTGGAAACTGAGCAGTTAACTCAATGACTTGGACTCGGACTCGAGTCACACTACCATGACTCGGACTCGACCCTCTGCTCGGTGACTTGGACTCGGATTTGACTCAATGGTGAATTGAAAATGACTCGACTTGACTAGAGTCAAAACTATGCAAGTGATATTGACTTGTGGCTCGGAGCCTCATGACTTGGTTACAGCCCTGATATATAGCATACACGTGACCAGATTTCCTGCTGGAGCTCATTGAAATTTAGGACACCCATTCCGTTTCGGCAACATGGCACTAAGCTTAGCATGTCTTTTTTCGATCGGGTAACTGTTCACTAAAAATAAAGCAAGGCTAGCGATATCTTTGGCTTGAATCGATGACGTTGGAATATTTTGTCACTTTCTGAAAATGTTGAGTTCACAATATAAGATAAATACTTTCACTAGAGGCATTGTTGTGATAGATTCGGCACGACATTTGCTCGCTTAGGATATATTTGATTCAGAGGCCGTCGCTGGCCTACAAAATTTTCCTGCGAACTGCTGCACGTTTGAACTAGTTTAAGAAAAAACAAGGGGAAATTTGTAGGTGACAGAGAGATTTCAAATAGCATTGAACATACTTTCAACAACAACAAAAAACAGCCATAAGAAGCATACGTTCGGATATAGCTGGTTGAATACATGAACAATTTGGGAAATCAGTTACAATTCTAAAGTTGAATTCCTCCCTATAAATTTCAAAATTCCCCCCGAGGGGGGAATTCCTCCCCGGTTGGGAACCACTGCATTAAACTGATGGCACCTAAAAATATTATGAAAAGTACGCATGTGTCCCAAGCTCTGGATCGATTGCAAGTAACTGACAACGATACAACGATGCTGATGGGAGCATTTATTAAGGCGTGTGGAGGAGATATAGCCATGTTTTCCCTGACAAGATCTTCAACGAATAGAGCCAGGGAAAGAAATCGCCTGGAAATATCTCAGGACATTTTGGAAAAATTTGCCGAAAATAGACCACAGCCATTCATTGGGATGGAAAGCTCACCGAGGATAGATTAGGAAATCGATATGAAGCTTTGTCAATTGTTCTATCTTGTCAACCTCAATACTCGGAAGGAAAACTACTTGGAATTCAGAAGATACAAAATGCGGCAGGTCAGACACAAGCTGAAACTACTTTCGACATAATTAAAAAGTGGGATATACAAGATGCTGTAACAGCTTTGGTTTTTGACACCACAGCAAGCAACAGTGGCTGGAAGAAGGGTGCAGCGAAGATCCTTGAGGACCTTCTAGGAAAGAAGGTTTTTTACCATGCGAGTCGGCACCATGTGTATGAGCTAGTAGTCAAAGACGTCTGGAAATGTTTATTTGGAAAAGCAACAACCGGACCAGAGAACACATGGTTTGCCCACCTTAAGAAGAGCTGGAACAGTCTTGACAGAAAACAGCAATTCAAGACTCTGACTATTCCTATATGCTTTAAAGAACGAGCAGCAATGACAGTTCAGAACTTCAAGCTACTACTCGCCAGAAAAGATTTCTTCACACGGGATGACTACAAACAATGTGTGACTAATGCTCTTGCTCTTCTCGGTGCAGATGGCGATATACATCACCACAAACCTGTTGCAACACACCATGCAAGGTGGATGGGCACAATTCTGTATCCTCAGAAGATGTTCATGTGGGCTGATCAGTTACATTACAAAACTGAAGAAGTGGAACTGCTGCATCGCTTCAATTTATTTTTAGTTCTCCTTTATATCCCTGCCTGGGTTGCTTCCAGCATCGGTCGTGATGCAGCCGGTAATGACTTAAGATTCATCCAGGACATGTTGAGTTACAAGGAACATGATGAACAAGTTTCCAAAGCTGCTTCACAAAAGCTTTTAAAGCATGACTGGTATATCGTGGAGGAAACCGCTGTATATGCCTTGTTTTCGCCGAGTGAAAGCAATGAAACCCGAGAATATATGGCAAAGACGCTCCTGCAGGTAGAGCGAACTTCGAGTTTCAGGAGAGGCCCGCCCTCGTTGAATGCAACTTTACACATCAACAAGGACACTACTTTGTCTGATTTTATTGGGCCACAGTCGTGGTACATATTTGATGTTTTTGAATGCTCTGGGGCGTGGCTATTAGCTCAACCGGTTGATGTTTGGCACTTATCAGATTCCTACACCGGAATGAGCTCCTACATCAGTTCTGTCAAAGTCGTTAATGATGCCGCAGAACGAGGTGTAAAGCTAAGCACAGACTATGCTGCAATCTTGACTGACAATGAACAACAAAGAGACAGTCTGCTTCAAGCTGTGGAACAGCATAGGAAGACAGTTGGACACAGCAGGAAGTCAACTCTAATCAAAAGCCTGTAATCTGCAACGTGTGCCTAACAATGCAACACTGATCTGCAACGTACTTTTTTAATGTCTTTTGTAAATAGTGCTTTTCGCCTTCATTCAATCGTGAATAAAAAGTGTAATATGCGTTCGTTTATGGGTGAGACGTCTACTAGTCATAACAAGTACTACTGAGATGTTGACTCCTGGTGGTAAATTTTTGAGTTCCACTCACTGTCAGTAACTTTTGGAAAGGTTGAAGGTAGCAAGATGCATGCATCTAGTTTATTCGTATCTCAACTAGCGAGAGCACCTGTGCAATACATAGCACTTATACACATTCTGCAGGGAGATATTAACTTAGGCGGTTGCAATGTTGTACTATGGACTCTTGATGACAACATTAACACAGGCAATATAGCATGTCTGTAATGCCACCAACAGAAACGACTGCACAACATCACGCAAAAATCGTTACCAGCAGTGTTCACAAAGTCGGTCTTTCAGCCAATCATTAGCTTATTATTACTGGCTTCAGCCAATCAGGATCAATGGCTTCTCTTTGCCCGCCCACTTCATCGATGCCCCGCCCACTCGCCGACGGCTACTTTCAAACGCATTTAGACAAATATTACCGGCTTTCCTGCGAGCTTCTTTCAAGCCCATTATTGTTTTTTAACAATAATCTACAGAATAAGCGATGGACACGCAGAATTCCAAACATTTTCCAAATTTTGAACAACCCTAATGTTCCCGAGGGCCTACAGCTACAACTCCGCTACCAGATTGTAGTAGTCCGAAAGTTACATCGAATGAGCCTATCGGCGTATTCATCGCTATTGTAGTTTAGGAGATATTGCCAGATTTAGCCATTTTGGGGGGTATGAAAATTTATGAAAAGTTCAATTCGACCAAGATTTTTTTATGTTCCCGAGGGCCTACAGCTACAACTCCGCTACCAGATTGTAGCGATCCGAAAGTTACATCGAATGAGCCTATCGGCGTATTCATCGCTATTGTGGTTTCGGAGATATTGGCAGATTTAGCCATTTTGGGGGTATGAAAATTTATGAAAAGTTCAATTCGACCAAGACTTTTCTATGTTCCCGAGGGCCTACAGCTACAACTCCACTACCAAATTGTAGCAGTCCGAAAGTTACATCGAATGAGCCTATCGGCGTATTCATCGCTATTGTAGTTTAGGAGATATTGGCAGATTTAGCCATTTTGGGGGTATGGAAATTTATGAAAAGTTCAATTCGACCAAGATTTTTCTATGTTCCCGAGGGCCTACAGCAGGAGCGGGCAACTTCTCCAGTCGGCGGGCCAGATATAGGAAAATTCAGTACTTGGCGGGCCGGATTGCTCAATCGATACATCATTCTTCCATTTATCCACATATACAAGGTGTAAATCGTATTTAATAAATGTATTTTACCGACAGCAATGTCACTTCAAAGCCATTTCTCGCCGATAATGACGAAGACAATATGGATTTGAGAACAGCATTGTCATGCAGGTGCCTCCATGTCTGCTTCTCTCTGATCAATCAACACACGGTGCAATCACTAATTAAGATTTCAAGGCGTTCGATAATCCCGTTACCCCAAATTTACCAAGATATGAATTCATTAGGGCTGACTAGGTGACGAGATAGGGTCGTTGTTCAACTGTGTGGCCTATTTTATCTCGATATTGAATTCACGCGTACCGAGGCTTCTACGACATTTGAAAAGTGCATCGCGACCCATTTTGAGTTGGCGACCCCTGGCATATGCGGTGTCTTAGAAAAGCCTAGAAGTGTGCCGTGCCAAATGTCGGCGACTAAGGAATCAAAAATAAGAAATATCGGCCTGGTGTAACTTACCATTGCAGTCGACCAACAACATGATTACCACAAACGATATTAGGGTTGAGTACATCGTAAATTCCGATAATGCAAGTCTTCCCGCCTCGACGAACGCGTAAGTTCCACTCTCGCACGCTGCGCAGTGCACACTGCACAATGCACTGCACATGCACATGCATGTATATAATAACAGTCACTAAGATTTGACGTAGTAACCAAGTAGCGGGGAATCTCGGCAGACTGTGGCCGCGGACCACATTATCATATAAGACGGAAAACCGTCCGCGGGCCGTATGTTGCCCGCCCCTGCTCTAGCAGGTCAAATAATAGTGACTCCTCATCTAACGAAACGTTACGAACAAATGACATCCTATGGTGACACGTTCGCTCCGCGAATATCGGCATGACTCATATTAATAATTGCACCAAACGCATTTTGACATTATTGACTACCACCGAGTAAATATCTTATTATGCAGATATATCGACAGAGGCATGTATAGTAGGTCAAAGCAGTGTTGGGATCAAGTCACTACCTTGAAGTCACAAGTCATCTCGAGTCATCGCACATTTCGACTCGAGTCAAGTCAAGTCAATCGATTTTCGAAGGTGACTCGAATCAAGTCAAGTAACCCGTTTTTTGGATGTGACTCGAGTCAAGTCAAGCCAAGTCGAGTCACGAGTCAAGTCACAATTCAAGTCAAAATGAATTTTCGAAGTATCAGTGACGATTCAAAGTCATTACATTATGCTAACTGTGTGAAAGACAGAATAATTTGCCATTTATCTTGCATCAAATAACTAATATAAAGTTTAATATGCATGCAAGAAGGCGTCTATCACGCACACGTAGAACCGCAAATAAAATACGCGACTAACTTTATAGCTATGCTACAGCCTGTTATTATATCAGCCAATAGGATCGAATACGAAGCCTCGAGAAGTTGTAACAAATTGATATGGACTTGAATCACACAAAAGGGCAGGTAAAGGTGATCACTGCGCAATGTTAGCACTGAGCCGTCTAAGAAACATAGATACGTTGCTACCGTATTGTTGTTGTTGTTGTTGTTGTTGTTGTTGTTGTTGTTGTTGTTGTTGTTCTTCTCCTACCACTACTACTACTACTACTACTACTACTACTACTACTACTACTACTACTACTACTACTACTACTACTACTACTACTACTACTACTACTACTACTACTACTACTACTACTGCTACTAATACTACTACTAATAAATCAGAAGAAATCAGTGATGGCACAAAACAACGATGGGGGCTTTGCGCGGTGCTAAGTTTTCAATAGTCAATTTAAAATGAGTATTTGTCGTCCAGATGGGCAATGACGACTTTCCGCTGGAATGCGGCCGCATGCTATATATGTAATCGAAATACCCCCATGAATAGGAAAAAGGTTGAACACCCCTGGATTAGGCTTACTACTCCTTACTACCCTATTATGTGGTCAGAGGTGTACGAGTTTGAAGCTTGAAGAGCACTGGTGTAGATAGATCTTGATTGGAAACGGAGTATGTTCTATGGTTACCATATTCTGAGATCAGAAAAAGAGGACACTTTTTATAAGTTAGGCTAGCAATAGATATATTAGCGGAGGAAATAACGCGAAGTTTTATTATCTTCAATGGAAATATTATCGTGTTGACTAAAAAATGTAGATTATCCAACTTGACTACCGCAAGACCCGCTCCCACGTAAAATGGGTTAGACTTAGTATTTTTTTATTTTTTTCAGTCAACCTTGCCGTCACTGCCGTCGAAATCCAGATTTTTCGGTATTTATGGCATTTTTAGGTGTTCGTCCACAATCACATGGCTCTCAAAGCTATAAAATAGGACGAATTCCAAAAAAGGAGGACATTTGGGCGTCCTCGGAGGACATTTTCGATTTCTTGTGAAAGGGTGATAAATTCTCCTAAAGGGGGACGTACGGTAACGCTATTATATTATATTGACTCTCGCCGCGTCGCTGCTCACTGCTCGCTGAGCTGCGTCATCGTAATTGCAGACGGCTTTTTTGCGTCACAATGGGGGATTCCATGACCTTGAGCAGATTACCACAATTTATATTCTCGTAATCAGTACAGGGGCAGCTTTTGATTGATACATGTTTTCTCAAATTTAGCGCTCGGTAAGCCGTTTAAAGATTACCGTAAAATTGCCTTCGGCAAAATGGAAAGTATGACGTAAACCAAACTCAGTTTAATTTCGCTGTGTCCACACCATTGTAGGACACTATGGTGAGGATGGTGATATTCATTAAACCATCCTTCCAATGTCGGTATAGCACAGCTCATGATGTCTTAGTACCGGTTACTCATTGGATGCTGCAAATACAGTACATACACCCAAGATTATTTTCCGAGCGACCGTCGCCAGAACAGAACAATATTCACTCAAGACACGGACGTTATTAGAGAGCGAATTTGCTTCAGACAAAATGGCCGACTACTGCTGCAATATCCAGTTTTAATAGTCGATTAACAGTGTACTTGGCAATTACGGGCAAGGCCAAGACAGCACTTTGTTTGCTCTCTGAAACAGTGGTCTGTCGCTTTCATGGGGTGTTGAAACTCTACTTCTGGCAACATCACCCTTTCAGAACCCCATTTCTTCTATGGGTCATTTCACAAGTTGATCAGTACCAGTTATGCATACGATTACCAAGCATACACAATCTCTCCATTGCCAACGAAGTCCGGTATTACACGATTCACGAACGAGCCGCGTTATATAAATGCGAGTACAAGACGTATCTATTCAATCCCATCGGTTTACTTGCTTATACGCATTTGTTTTGCAGTGGCGTAACGAGAAAATTTTTGTTGAAAAGTAATGATATAATTTTGTACAAGCAATTGCATACATGATGACAATTTTATCCTCTCTTTGGTCATGTGATCAGATTTACCGGTAGAGAGAGAGAGAGAGAGAGAGAGAGAGAGGTGATCAGATTTACCGGTAAAGAGATAGAGAGAGAGAGAGAGAGAGAGAGAGAGGGAAAGAGAGAGAGAGGGGGAGAGAGAATTCAGTTTTATTTTCGGCTGTACCATCGAGATGCTTTGAAGATGTAGATGCGATACGACCTTTTAAGCAAGGTCATCTGGTCTGCACCACCGTGTTTTTCTCCTCCATGCTATCCGTGAATGCTGAGCGCCTAGCAGGATAGCCGCGGATAACAGTTTTCGAGTCTTTAGTCAGACCGGGTCGGAGATTTAGCCCACGGCCTACCGAGCAAGAAGCCGGACGCATCACCATTACACTATCTCGCTCGGTAGAGTTGATGAAGCTGCTGACTTCGAGCATCTAAGACACGTAATTGTACAATACATCTTTGGTCATGTTCATGCCTCACTGTTAAAAATATTTGTTAGGAAACCAAATGTTTTCACCGAGAGTTCCCAATGGCTCCATACCCTCCTCTTCTTGGCGTGAGGATCGTCCAATCTACCCCCACCCAATCGTTGGATTCGCCAATCCACGGAATTGCAGTAAATCGAGGATTTATCGACACGGCGTTAGCCGATTCCCAACGTTTTTGATTGAACTTTTACCGACCCCTTGAAACCAGGACATGATATTGCAGTATGGTATGGTATGGTATGGCATGGAACGAAATTTCGGTATGGAATATGGAAATGTGCACGTTTGGTATGGTATGGAAATTTTCAAGTATTATCAGGAAATTATATGGAAATATGTATCTTGTCTCGCAGCGACGTTACACAGTGCCTACCTCCAACACACATTGTATCTTCAATCAATCTGGTTTCTCTCTCATAAAAGAATGGACTCCCTGATACTAGCTAATGATGCGAATGGAGTAATTATGACCCACACATTGGCGGTATAATTGGACATTTGATCCGCTGTCGCAAAGTCCCTAATCGTTGTAGCGATGTAAAATTATATTCGAAGATATATTTTAATTGAGCAATCCTTTTGTTTTATGAAATTATGTAGATTATATCTCACTATTACTTCTGGCAGTGCGTTGCCACACTAGCTTTACATGTCATGAGATTTTGCTGTGATTCCCATCTGACGTTCCGTCTTCGATAATAATTAGGCAGCCTTAACGGCTTAGATATGACACAAATAAATTGAGGATAGAATTGGTGCATCAGGGCCATTAAAAAGATAATTAATCGAAAATAATTAAACTATAAACGCCGGAAACTTTCCTCTCGTCAAAAATTGAATATTATCTGAGAGGATAGGCAATTGCGAAAGAATGCGAAAAGTATCACACATGATATGGAAGAATGAAAGAATATTCTATGCTACTTTTTACTGCAACTCTTGTCCAAGAAAACGATGCACACCAAATTTTACTCAATTCCAACCAGTAACGGCCGTGCAATCTTGAATTGAAATTTTTAAATAATTATTAAAAATAAAAAAATAAAAATTCTCAAATTTTTCTGTCAACCCCATGAAATTGTTGAGCTGTCTTCAAAGACGATGCAAAACAAATTTGAGTCAATTCCGACTCATAGAAGCGGAGTTATTCGAGTTTTTCGTTGATAATTCTCAGATTATCCTTGATCCGGGGATTATCAATGAAAAACTCAAATAGTTCCGCTTCTATAAGTCGGAATTGACTCAAATTTGTTTTGCATCGTCTTTGAAGACAGCTCAACAATTTCATGGGGTTGACGGAAAAATTTGAGAATTTTTATTTTTTTATTTTTAATAATAATTTAAAAATTTCAATTCAAGATTGCACGGCCGTTACTGGTTGGAATTGAGTCAAATTTGGTGTGCATCGTTTTCTTGGACAACCTGACGATTTAGTCAATAGGCGAGTGAGATTTGGAAAAAAAAATTTTTTTGAACAACCCTATTGGGCATTTTACGGCCTGATGCGGGCCAAATACGGACCGCAAAAAGTTGCTTGGAATTACGAATTATACATTTGAATGTGTACTAAAAATATGGGCTGCATATCAATTGAACCGGAACGGTCGTCTTTGCTACATGATGATTGCATACTGATTACCGGTAGCCTATAGTACACTGGACCTCTGGTTCTCCACCTTTAACAATCTGTGGAACACTTACGCTAATCTGCAAGCCTTCGCGGAACCCCAAATTTTCGCTGTGTCGTAAAAAAGCTACCCTCATACCCATCTATAACTACCCATCCAATACATTACAATAAAGTTCTGGTGCACAATTTGAACTGTGCACCGACACAGTATTAAAAGAACAAAACCGTTAAATATAATTTTCACACATAAGGTGTTCATTATTATGAATGTTTATTGCATATCAATGCATATCAATGTGACTGCATATCAATGTAACTGCTACCTTGGAAACTGAAATTGTACGCTATCGTTCGGTCAAAACGCAACCACGTGATACCATTTTCTTGATAAAAATGGGTATTGGTGATGGAATTGGCATTTCAGAATGACGAGGTTTCTATAACGACGTACCAACATAATAGTCACCATAGAAGTCACAGTTCCATAGACAACAGTGATCATATGCACAAAGTTATTACCTCCGACCAGGGTTGCATTTAAAACAAAAATCAATTTGAAACAAACTAATTTAAAAATAGATATTTATTGAATTTTTGTTTTTGTTTTTTCAAAGCCATGTCGTCACGAATATTCAATTGTGAAGTCATAGCAAATTGACATTAACAATTGAAATTATAGGGTAAATATAGCTCCTTTGACAAAATATCTGCACTCGTGGTGGCGACGATAGGCGTCTGCGAATCGGGCGGCCTCCGACCGATTCCCGTCGGAGGTTCATCTGAGCTCCCCTTCCCCACCGACAAGCCCCGACGAAGACCCGGCGAAAGAAAACACTCACAAGGAATGGAAAGAACTAGAAAGGGCCACGGCTTCCAAAATGATCATCATCGAAAAGAACTGTAACATTGGGCAATCTAGGCCGATGTGAATGTCAGTCTAAAAGGATCGCAACTGCGTGTCATTCGATATCCTCCTATCTGTTCATTACATCGCATTGTGTCTTATCGCATTGTACATTGTATGTGACTTGTTCAGATAAAAAATATAACCAAACGATTATTGATATTTCTATTATTATTGACCTCCAGGAAACCCCTGAGACTGGCTCACGCACCGATTAAGAACCTCTGCACGTGGAACATAATTATTACTTGCATACTTCCACTATATTAGTGCTTCTCTACCTTTTTCCGTTCGCGACCCACTTTTCATCCAAATTTCATTGCGCGGCCCACCAGACACCCTTTGGCGACAAACGTTCAACCACTGCTCCAGCCACTCCAACTGCACTCCAACTGCACTGGGCGCCAGTTTTTATGTTTTCAGTGCGTTACAGTTATCTCGTCGCTCCTAGTAGTACAAAGACACCATGAATACCACAGACAAAAACAAGCAATAAAGCGAATATCCAATCAGCAATTTGTCTAATAGGCTACGTCGAACTAACGGGTTATGAGGAGCTTGATTTGCAGTAATTGGGCTGAATTGGTGCATTTCTCGATCAACGTTCGCAAAGACTTTGGAGGAAAGAATGAATTTAAATCTCACGCATACACAATAACGCACTGTCGGATTTCACGCTCCAATCAATTGTGACGAAAATCTAGCCCTAGAATTGTGAGCACGAAGACGTGGCTTGTGGCGCTTATGGCGCAAAACAAGTTAATTTGGAGTAGGAGAATGTGAAATTACTTTTCTAATCTTCAGAATATAAAGTATTTGGAATATTTGGAAATTTGGTAAGGGACACACGAAAATTAGTGGAGGTAATAAATTCTACTGCAATCAATGTGGTTCTGAAAGCACTAGTTCAGTACCGCCAGTCACATATTTGAGGTATATCTGCATTTCTCTGAAAGCTATAAAGGTGACTAACATTTCAAAACTGGTATTTCCCGAAGCACGCAGCCTTAATCACAAATCTGAATTTGAAGAAACCGGAAGAGTACGGGGCTCATACACTTTCGGACCAAAAACACATTTTCTCCAAAAGGCTGTAACGAGTTTGGTCCGAAAGTGCACGAGCCCCGCAGGTCCGTCAATTACATGTTCTGGAATCATCGTTCGAAAGTAGCATCTTCGACGGCAGAGCTGGATGCACTGACTAGTGACCAAATGCCTAAAGTCCATGAGTGGACGGCCCAGAACAACCTTTGCATAAACGCATCGAAATCCCAATTGCTGACAGTAAATTCAAAAAATAACCTAACCGTTAATATCGCTGGAGAGCCCGTTTCCAACACAGATAATGCCAAATATCTCGGGGTTTTAATGGACTCGAACATGTCCTGGAAGAGTCATATTCAGTCCCTAGACACTAAATTATCACCGAAGTGCGGCCTGTTCTACAGCCTTAGGCGCTTCATGCCAGCATGGGTTCTTCTGATAGGCCTACTCTTTAAATCCTTAATCCAATCGATGTTACATTATGGCATCTTGTGTTGGGGGGCTGCCAGTAAAACTGCACTCAATCCACTGCAAAAATTACAGCATAAAGTACTCCGAATCATAGCTAGAGCCCCAAAGGGGCCTGGTTGCCCATCCAACAAGTCGCTGCTGAAGAGATTCAGCGTCCTAAACATAGAAGATATGCGGAATCTAGAAATCGCCAAGTTTATGTATCAGTTCCACTGCGGTCTTTGCCCCAAATATTTCAATGATTTCTTTACCTCGGAATCAAAAGCGCACAAGTACAACACACGCGCGTCCACGTCGTCCAAATATCATATGATCGACCGAAAAGATAATCGCTCTATAAAATATGCCGGACCTGATGTGTGGAACAGTATCCCGCCGGCCATCCGACAGTCGACGAGCATGTCCAGATTCAAGTCGAAATACAAGCAATTACTATTAAATAAATAAAGTGCATCCTCAGGATTACCGGACCACGAGTGACCTATCGATCTCGCTTCCCATGACATGCCGCCCTATTCTTGTCGCTTTCTTTTTCTATACTGTATTCTTTACTTTCATTCAGTGTGCATGCCTCCTCTTTACTACGCCTAGGCCAAGGTGGGTGTCTGATTCCATTGACAAATCCAAGTCGCTTCGACATCTTCATGTCTATTCATTGTATCGCATTTTTTGTGGTGTATTGAACTGATAAAATTGCTAATAAACCAATGATGATGACATTGAAACATTGAAAATTTTGACATTTTTCGTTAATTTTCGACTTGCGTGGTAGAGAACAGACCTACAAATTGGGATCAACGATCGTTTCCTAAAACATCTTCGCGGCCCACCTGACATAGCTTCGCGGCCCACTGGTGGGTCGCGACTCACCGGCTGAGCAGCACTGCACTATACCATTGCTTCAATCGACATCCGCCAACATTGACAATGTGTGATTGTGAAGTCGAAGGAAAGAAGATAAGAATGGTGGAAAATTTAATTATTGTGAGGTAACCCTAACCAGGTCAAAAATACGGCTCGAAAGAACGATTGGGGTATTCTCGAATCCGAAACGATCATCGATTCCGCTGATTCTATCCCAGTAAAGAGATATGCATATCAGTTCAATATAGCTCCAATAAGTAATAATTTGTTATCCCCGTGAATTTTTATTACAATAATTCCTTCACTCTCTTGGAGCATTTAAATCTCGATTGGCAGTATACAGAACAGTATCCAAAACATAGGGCAGAAGACTATACAATGCACATGTTGTTGTTGTTGTTAGTATTGTACATATGGTGTTCGGCTACTATGGCCTTTTACACCAGGTCTCAAGAGTCTGGTAAATCCATTAACGTCACAACAGTCTGCCGGTGAGGATAACGAATTCAGCCACTGGTAGTAAAATCCGTGGATCTGATAACAGTTTTGTGAGCTGAAGCGGTATGCCTAGATTCGTCGCTGTCGTCTTCAAGTGATCGCGGTGGGTCGAGTAGCGTTCGCAATGAATTAAAAAGTGGTCGACCGTCTCGATCGTCGATGTCGCACGTATCGCATAAACCCGTGTCGTGACACCCGACTATGTGAAGGTGCCAGTGGAGTCTGCAGTGGCCCGTTTGCAATCTTATCAGAATTGATGAGATTTTTCGTGAGGATATGTTGCAGCTTGGCATGATTGTTTGCGAAGCAAATATTTCGCGATATTGCGAATAATCATCTGATTCCTTGAATTCATCATTCCATCTTTCCTCGCAGTGTTTGGCAATTTGCGATCGTACTTCGTTGATTGACAGCGAGATTTGTTCGACCTCACGCGCATGTTCGTGGAAACTGTTGTATATTTGTTGTCAAATTGGCACCGACTTCAGTTTTGTTGTGATGACCTTTCTGTGTTAATTATCATTCGCTGTACTGTACTGGCGTGGACTATAGTGATTGCAGACTGCCTGCGTATTTAGCGTACTGAGAACCGTTCTCCAGGGTGGCGAGAGAGCGCAGCGGTATAACCCGCGGCTGCAACACCAATGGGTTACGGGTTCGAGACCGACCGAGCACGACCTCAGAATTCCTATACCCACGTGTTGGAAGTTTATCAAGGCTCCTTCTCGCCATCTCATCCGCGTAAGCGGTGTCTTACATTAAGCCTAGAAGTGGGCCGTGCTGTAAGTAGGCAGTTACGGAATAAAAATGAAGAATATAGGCATGGTGTAAAATTACCGTAGTAGTCGACACACACCATGATTACCACAAAACCAACAAACAACCAAACCATTCTTCATTTATGTTGCTGTTGTCATAACTGTTGGTATTGCGAGCATCGTAATCGTCCAGCAGGTATTAGTTCATTTAAGCCGAAGTAATAAACTGCTTACGAATGTTGTTTCGTGCTCACGACAGAAACAACATCTCCGTAAAATAATGAAGGGTCCAAAACTTTTTCACGAGTATGCCTATTATCCGTGTCAAGAAAGACAGCATTCTTTTTTATATGGGTGCAATGATGAAATTTAAGTTTCCGAATCATTTCATTTGTTTGACGTCGCAAAAAGTGATACTTAAAAACTCGACTATGGATCTATTCACTCGGGTGCTAGATTTTGCCCAGTCCATATTGAGATTGCGTTGTACCGAAAAGGAGGAGCTACTAACCATAGGAGATCATTGTGCTTACCCGGTCAGTTGGTGAATCCCACGTTGTGCAAAACAAGAGGGGGTTTCAAATGTTGAATTACGAATTACGACGCTTCTTCTGAAATGAGGGTCATACGCCCACGAGTTTTCGCAAATGCGCAGCTTTGTATGTTTCACTGAAATTGCTCTCGTGATCTCACGTATTTCATTATAATACTCTTATGCCATCTCAAGAATACAAAATAAAGTGCATATTTAGAGTACTATATTCACGTTCCCTGTTTGCGTAAAGCTTCAGCTTGATTTTGAATCAAGTAATATTATTTTATAACTCAATCTGGTTGAAGCAACAAACGTCCTACCCACAGCTCTGCGAAGCAAACGCGTCCTTTAGAGGACAATGACTAGGCGACTAGGCTACGCATATGCCTATGTACCCGCTATCCATCGATACATGGGTAAACAGTCGGCATTGTTAAGGTAGCTAAGGTATTGAATACAGTTTCAGTGAACAATACTTCCTACATTTATCGGTAATGTTTTCATAACACTGTAGCCCATTTGACGACAGGGCTTGAGGGCTTGCGTTGTCGTCATTATATTGTATATCATTGGGCAAATCGTAAGTTCTTGAACAGTTTTTGCATCCTGGATGTTATGTCCCTATGAGCTACTTCCTATCATAATATGATCCATACCATTCCTCAATAGGAACAATAATGATTTCGCGATATGGACAAGATCTATGTATTAAGAACTTAGATGAGCAAGGCATTGTGTACATATTAATTGACGTATCGTAAAAGTTGCTATTGCACGCCGTTAATTGCAATCTGGGTAGGCCTACATGAGTCAGCAAGTCACAATAATAAAACATTATGTCATGCCGGTGTCTTCATTATGAGCATGACTTTTGTAACTAAATAACTACCAACCAACCGCACTCAAGCAACCACCATGTCAGTGCGAAAATAACCGCGTCATATTTGCAAATTAACGGAACCACCGTACCGCGTATGGCTGGATTTCCGGCAAGACTTTTTCATTTTTGGCCGGAGCCAGATCAGTCCTTCGTCCTGATACGGCCGGAGCCGGATCGGAGTCGGACCAGAGAATTTGTCAACTAAAAACCAATAGATGGAACATTGTCGCTGATCATTTTCAAATTTCGGAAGACGCCGCGGGCCGCATGAATTCCATTTCGAGATAAAATGGGCCACTAACAATCCAGTTTTAAAACTATGTCAGCACAACGGCTAACATGGGTGACGGGCATATAGTTATCACAAAAGAAATACCATTTTATTAAAGAAATACCAGTACAATAAACAACATTCTGATCAACACTTTCATTGTATTTGGAACTATGAGCTACGGACGATACCTGATAACTAGGGAGGTTTTTTTTTGACATTGTCAAAATTGTAGCGTTAGGTCAAAATTTGTCAAAAATTTTCATAAAGTCTAATTCTTTTTTGTCGTCTGTATTTCGTATATATCGTAGAATTTGCGCTGTCGGCGAACTTTTCATTTGGTATTTTACAGCTAGTAGCCTATTTTATAGGCCTACCGTTGTAAACGGATAATTGTCTGTTCATTGTGAATCATAAACGGTCAAATAAAACTAATAGGTGGTCATGGTGTTATGGTAAACGTACCTCAATATCCTAACAAAGACTTCTTGAGCTTCTCATCATTCTTATATTAAGAAGCGCATGATGAAAAATTGTGATGTTGACAACATTGTCAGAATGAAGCAACACGGTGTTTCACCAGCAGTGTACGCACAACTTGAGTGTTGTCAGCCAACTGCTGCTGTTGAACGTATTTTGCAAGCTTCTTAGTAAGGACATGCACTTGCTACCCAAGAATGTAGGAAAGTATCTCTCGTTGCACTACAAAATGTTTTATCGTTTCTACCATAATACATATTGTAACCACTGGAATTCTTCATAGGGCCAGATTTCGTTAAAATATTGGGTTTTCATGTAAAAATTTGCCTGTTTCTTATTTTTAACTAATTCAAATCGCGATAAATGAACGTAAAATGACAGTAACTTATGAAGAAATTTCTGCCGTAACCATCGAGCGTTAACCAAGAAACCAAATGCAGTGTTGGTCGAAATCATCAAGATGCCATAGCACATTTTGTCACTATCTCGATATGAATCACCGTCAACATCACCGGATACCGACTTTTGTTTCGCGATAGGCCCAGCGCACAAGACAACATCTATCCAAACAATATTGATTGGTAAACTCACTGCAGTGTTAGATGGCATCCTCGATATAACATTGGAAATATGGGCAAAGTTGGGTATCCGTAACATTAATCAAATTTCTAATAAACCAACAACCAATCAATGGAACTCCGACTCAACTCCCCTGTACTGAAGTAATGGTGAAGTGTGGGCGCTACCTGTCGCTATTGAGTCAGTTCTCAGGCGTGCCGCGAAAATCAGCTCGTCGGTCATGGTCTGCCCTATTTACCGGACGGTATGGATTTCAGCAAATGGGCATGTGCCTATTTGATGGATGTAATACTAATAACCAGATATGGTCACAGTAACGAAGTAGTACTACGAAGTCGTGAGTACAATAACGAAGTCGTTACTCGTTAGTCCGATCTCAGGCCGCGTCGGACCAAATACCTGATCAATGGCTTCCCCGCTTGGCGCTCAGCATCAGGAGCATGGAGGGGTGGCGCAACATTTAGAAAACCTTACAGAGCTATGTCTGCACCTTCCCTAGCCAGCAGAATATGCCCATCATGCGCTCATTGCATGCACATTGCAACAGGGCCGTAACTACCGCACCCCAAATCCCCCAATCTGTGGGGGCCGAGCTCGAAGGGGGCCCAAAATTAGTTCGCGAAGCTACATAAGTTATATAGTATTTGAAGGAGATTACCTGCAACCTCAAAATTTTCTTCGCGCTTCGCGCGATTTAATGCGCTTACATGTATAATTTTAATATGCTACCATCAGCGATCCCCCAAAAAATACGCCTATTTTTTTAAATAGGCATTTCAGCGTCGGTAATTACCACTCCACGAAAGCCCACACCAAAATTTCTGAAGGTTCGGCCAATATGCGACTTCGCGGAGTGTGTTACCAAATAAAACCTTGATCGAAAATAGCCACCGCATGTTGGCCGAAGTCATCAATTGCGAATTGTCCATTGTCCATAGGCGTGGAATAGTTCTGCGCTTGCTATATGAAGTCACCATATCCCCCGGTTCTACTAATATATATAATCACGAGGATTGAGAGATGAAAAATTAATAGCACCCCTCATCGTAACTTTGTATCACAAACAGCATGAGCGGTGCTTATGATTGATGATTGAATATGTTCCACATATTCTACGATCTTCTCTATACAGAGTACCCTTTTCTTCCGAGCTTAGCATACCCAGTACGCAAGATGATCCTCCCTGTAAGCCCCCGTAAACAAACCTGAAATATTACGAAACATGACGTGTATTGGATCATATACAATTATGATTATGGCTTGATGCTGATGCCGGCACGTTGGTTTAGCAAATATTTTGCTTGCTAACAAACTAACTAACTAACGTATTCTAAAGCGAACGTGACCTCAACCTCGAGAATAGGATAATTATGCTTGGCCTTGAGAGATCGGGGGATATCTCGGCCGATTAGCAGAATCAATACAAAGGCTCCGCGCCTAAAATGAGTTTGCACAGGTAATTACGTCGAGTGCTATGCATTTGATGTGGTCGACACGTTTATACTTTACTATTGTGTTCCTTATCAAGATGCAAATGATAGTCGCTGTGTTTATGATCAGATGCAATACTGGTTACATGATATGCGCATTGTTTCGATCGTAACTGTGCAATAATTAATCGAAGATATAATTCATTTGTTATTCAGACGTTTCATTGTGTTCAAGTTGATTTCACGGTCGAGGCGATAACGATCGTTTTGTTTAAACTTACGCAACACTCCTTGGAATAATTGCTGGAGGAAGTTCGTAAAATGGTTAGATTGGCGGTATACTTGGTTTCCTTGACAGCGCATTTGTAGATCAGCGACCAAGATACCGAGCTTATGGTGGCGTTTAGCCATATGATACAACGGACGATGACAGGAAGAGCTCCGAGGGTAAGTCTTGTAGGAGGTACCGATAAACATGCTCAACCAGAACTACTCACTATTCAAAATTCGCAACTAGAACTAGAACTACCCACTATTCATACTCAGCATCTAAAACTAGAACTACCCACTATTCATACTCAGCATCTAAAACTAGAACTAAAACTCGCAAATAAAACTAGAACTACTCAGTTTTCAAAACTAGCAACTAAAACTAGAACTACTCACTGTTCAAAATCGACAGCAAAAACTCTAACCAGAACTACTCACTTTTCAAAACTCGCAACTAGAACTAACGACCTTTAAAATGCGCAATTAAATAGCTAAAACGCATCTATAACTAGATTCAATTCAAAATTGCCAATGAGCTACACAATATTGGAGATGGAGTCGGCACATCAAGAGGGCGGGGTTTCGAGTTTGAAGTGGGAGGGGCTTCGACTAATAAAGCCCACCCCTGACTACGACACTATTAGTAGTGGTGACTCTGAGCTAGCAATGGAGAAGATCACAAAACAGAACGCCGGTATCACGATTCACGCCGAACGACGGAACGTGCCCTTTAGTAGTTCGGCAACTATTTTTTTTTAATGGACAAGTAGAACTAGAACTACTCAGTATTCCAAATTCGCAAGTAGAACTAGAACTACTCAAATATTAGTAGTTCGTTGACCGTCAATAAACTAGATTGGTAGCTTGTACCAGTCCTTCCACGGTCAATTTGCCTTTCTCATATATTCAGCTACACCGGATCTTCAGGTTAACATAGGCACACGCCTTCAATGATTCAATTTATGATGATGTACATGTAGGCTACAGCGTACACTGTAAACGAAAATCGTGTATTTTAGTGAATTCGTTTACCATAGCGAAAGTGGCAAATCAGACAATCCGCACTTTCTGATGTAAAATTTTACTTTCACGCCCATTCCAATATAGATAAAATCGACTCAAATACATCAAACAGCTATAAGGGTGATGTGATAAGGTTGCAATGGGCTCTGTCCACGTGCGCCACCTTTTTGCGCCGTAATCCTTGGGGTGCTGCGCGAAACAAGCTGTATTCAATCCTTGGACATATATATCTATCAGGAGTGTTTTTTGACTAGTTTTCACCCATTGTGCCGAAGAAAAATCTGGTACCGGACGGTACCGGTGGGTTTATTTACACCGTAATCCTTTGGTGTAAATCTGGTGCATATAGATCTAATTTATTTTCACTCAAATATAAATATGAGAGTACAGTGTACAAACCCTAGTTATCTGGTACGGGGAATCTGAAACAGAGTCTCGCGACCCAAATGTGTCGATGTCCAGACAACGCCCTCGTGATTTGCGAGGTGATTTTTAGTTTATCAGTCGATTTATCAACAGCGAAAAAAAACGAATGAAATGCTTTATTCGAGGTCTTGGTTTTCCCAACTCCGACTTTTCGTCGCATGTGCTTATTTACCAGCTATCGAAGCAGTTCGAGAAATTATATGCTTGTCCAAGTGACCTACTGTAAATATTTATGCAAATCTTCTTCCAAAATCACACGAAGATTCGCGGAACAGCCGATGTAGCGGCTCATAGTTTGGGGATCTCTGGCGTATATAGGCGGATGTGCAGCAATTCATCATAAGTTGGTTTTAAAATGATACATTTTCATGAACTAATCAAGTCGGGAAGCACTTCACCTTTGGTTCACATGTCTTCAATTGAAGGAGACATGGGCGGGTTTATCTTCGCATCCTCAAAGATCGCTGCTATCTTGCGCTTATGCGGTATGCAAAAAATCACCGATTCGTCAATATTAAACTTTATGACCGCTATCAATAGACTTTATTCATCCAATTTTGTGTGTCGTTATACGTGAAGATTGCTGATAATGCAGGATAACAGACACTGCGAAAGAATGTGTCTCCAGCTCGCAGAGGTCCGTGCACAGCCGCTTATGAACCAGCCAGTTCCTTACATGGCACTGCGTGATGGTTTTATGGCGTAAAACTCAAAATGTCACAATTTCATTCGTGTTCGTTTTGTAGCGCTTCAACCAATACATATTCGACAACCCGAACACTTAAGCCAGAGTTGGACAAGTAGAAAATTTTCAGCTTTCCAAATTAGATTGCAGTTATAATGATAATTACACTTTAAACAGTTTTTTTTTTTCAAATTACATTAGAATTAGGATTATTGAATTCGTGGAAACTTGGAATATAATAAGTCCAGTTCATTTCTAATAAAAGTTCAATCTCATAAACGTGAGCAAATGTCTGTACAGCAAGGTTGGCTCATTTCACACGCCATAGCTGTAAACAGTTCATCCGCAGCCTTTTCAGGAAACCCAGAAATTAGATTAGAATTAGAATTAGAGCAAAGCAGCTGTTCGTATATTAGATTACAATTATATAACAGGTTTTGTTGTAATTATCGTCGATCGCCCGGATGATTTCATTTCTCATTTTATAAGTCTACATTTTTGCTCCATTCATCTAGAACACAACGTGTGGATTGCAGGTTTAAATTCCTCCACGGCATCTTTATTAGCTATCTGCGTTATTGAGATAATCGTCTCATAATATATTCGCGGAACGATCGAAGTCAGCAAGGCAGTTTAAACACATCAAACAGAAAATGTTACTCCCTGCAACATATAGGTATTTTGTCTTCCAAACATGACTGCGCTACTGCATTCTTTGTATTTACGTGACTCTGTGGTCTTATTTTGGGTCGAAGATTCCTGGAAATGAAATGTTCTAGTAAGTCAGGATTGAGATATGCCGAATATGAATATCGTGCAAGGAGAGTATACCGCTTTTATGTGAATCTCTATCCATACACGTTTTAATGACCTAACCAGGTCACAAGTGTATTTCCCCGCCTTACTGTTATAGTTTAGACTCCCGATTTAAGTCTAGTCATTTTCAATCCACCACCGAGTCAAATCCTAGTCCAAGTTCTACTGTTCAATATTGTTCAGTGTGGATTCAAGTCATGTTCAACTCATTTACAACAGTGCTTGGATGAAACGAATCCATTACCTTCATAATATACTCATTTGTCTCGCTCTTATCCAGAGATGCTCAGTAAAGAAGTATTTCTACTTTGTCGAAACACTCAAGTAGGTTTTACTTCTTCTACTACTTCTATACTAAAACTACTTCACATGATTTCAGTTTTTTTCTATACAAGATAAAAGACAGTTTCTTGCTCGATTTGTCTCGAGTGAAGTGACTTGGTACAAGTCGAGTCAATACGCTAATTGACTCGAGTCAAGTCGTGCGACTTTCCATCATAAGAAAATGGCTTGTGTCAAGTTCAGTCACCGCAAAATTGCGACTCAATTCATTACAACCCTGTTCTTAGCTCTAATCGTGGTGTCACCTATATCATTTCTATTAGTCAGGCGGAGCGTGCTGTTATTTCTGGATGCAGCTATATACGTGCTATTGCAGTGTTCCTGAACCTTTATTCCAGTTAGGACCCCTAAATGTTGTGGGTTGGTGGACCCGTAAGCTCAAAATAAGTGAACAGTAAACTCTATTACTTGGACTCGGACTCGTGTCTCAGCACTATGAATCGGACCCGAACCGTTGCTCTCTGACCTGGGCTCGGACTTGACTCGGTGGTGAATTGAAAATGACTTGACTTGACTTGAGTCAAAACTATAAAAATCAAATTGACTTTTGACTCGCAACGTTGTGACTTGGTTATAACCCTGCCATGGAACCTATCTTAAGAACCCCTGCGCTCTAGAGTCTGTAGTATAGACGGCCGAATGAGTCCTTGTAACATTGTACTGATGGATCAGACAGGTGAGTCGTTATCGGCTACTCCACACGCCCACAAATTAACCAAGATAATAGTGGAAATCACTAGGAGTTTATGTATCTCATACACTGATAAAGAATGAGATAACATCTCTTCGTATCTTCTTATCGAAGACACTGTTGCTCGACCAAAAAACTTTTGTGAACATCAAAAGCGAAGGAACACTCTGCCAGAATTTGAGCTCCATGTACCAAGCGGTGGGGTGAAATTATGACAATTTGATAAGTAAGGATCTCATCTTGCTACCAAAAAGGCAAGGATCTTGAGTCTCCTGAATTGAACTTATCGAATCCAGCTCTAGTGCTGGAGCCGCCACCAAAAGTCTGAGGATTCAGTTGGAGATGCAACACTCGTGAATATGTGAATATGTTTTGCTTACATTTTGGCATGTGTATCGTGAATGTGTATTTTGTACACAACTTTATATCTAAATACGTTCTACCGGAGCACTGTTCTTACACAGATGCTCGTACGCTGCTTAGGCCTACCATAATGTCCTTGTTAGGCAGAATTTTTTCTCAAGAAAAGTGGATGGCCCAAATGTCCTCTTTTTCACATTTCGTTTTTTGGTTATATACTTTCAGCAGGACTTTTAAGCGAGACGTATTTATTTCCAAAATAGTACAGTAGCAAGACTATTATAGTTGGATCGATTTCGAGAATTTTGACAGTTGTATATAACTTCAATGATATTATAGGTAAATAATTTCACGATTTCGTTATAAATGATCACTCCTTACTGAGAAAATTTGACGGAGCCGCAAGGTATTCATGGGCCGAATCTATAAAAAAAATCAGGTTCGTTGTTTTTGTATGTGCTTTTGTAACGTTTGCCTGCAACTAACAAGAAAATGTAAAACATCATCCAACTCAAACGTAACAATTCTACTTTCGTTTTACTTGCCGACAATGAAATGTCCTCCTTTTGGGAGATGAAAATATGGTTGGCTTTACACTGCTGGATATAAATGACCTCCCTCCCCTGTATGAGTGATGCATTCGTGTTTGACAGTTTCTATACATCTGCTACGGTAGCCAGCTCTTTATCAATGTTTTGTCTTTGTATTCATACTGTTTTTAAATCCTTTCACATTTGAGTTCTGCCACAAGTTTACAAATATTGAGGTGTGTCGACGCCTAGTTTTTGTGACACATAATTTGCCCTCTTGCCCGCGGACTGGTGTCTTCTCTTCATCTACGCCAGGGGTCTCCAACACGCGGCCCGCGGGCCGCATGCGGCCCGCGAGGTCATATTTTGCGGCCCGCGAGCTGATTTGGAGAAATTTCGGAAGAACGCTTAGTAAAGCATTTTGAAATATTGAAATTGATTTAGGTTTAAACATATTGTTGTTGTTGTTCAAAGTAAGCCATTTTAAACTGTGCCCAATATCACTATTTCTCACTAGCTGATACTGCTTCGGAGATGGTAATATCATTCCACGGATGAGGAATTTGCTTATATGAATGGGAATATTGCCTTGACGTGCACTGCCAAGACTGAGATAGTTTTCCAGGAAGTGGGTGGCCAATCCAATATATTTCCACTAAACCGACAATTCTGATGGGAGGTCAAGCAATAACTGCATGCAACAAAGGGGACTAATAAGAATTGGCCCACCCAAGGATGCATCTCAGCATTAATACCTTCCCTTGGAAATCCAAGACACCCCCTGCATCAACTTTATCGGTGAATCTGATCACATGGGCCGAGAGAGGATAAATATTTGATAGTAATATGTGAAACTATACTAATATTTATTGGCGAAATTCACTCATGAACATGAAAAAAATTTTGCGCTTAGCGCGACTTCAGATTGAATCCCTGTGGCTCTTCATAACAGGACTACTCACGATTTCGATGCGCATAGTACGCCGATACAAGTAAATCGATTAGTCCGGAGTGTAGCCGCAATTGACATGGACAGTTTGACCTGGGTATTTGGCCCCAGTTAGTTCATTATGACTATGCAATGAAATGCGGCCGCAGGCTACACGAGTTATCGAAATGCGGCCGTGAACAGCAACAAGGTTGGTCACCCATGTTTTAGTTGCTACAGAGTGTTGTATCGTGCGCAGCTCATAGGTCAAAATAGAATGAAATTGACGTTCATGATATTTTTGTTGTATTTGTGTTAGTTCAATAAAATATTATTTCTTCTGTGGTGACTATGCCCATCGCCCATGTTAGAGAGCACAGCATTGTACTAACACAGAGTTATCAAACGTAATTTCAAACTGTGTTGCCTATTTTAATCTCGATATTGAAGACATGCGGCCCGCGGCCTCTGGGAATTTTGAAAAGTGGCCCGCGACCCATTTTGAGTTGGCGACCCCTGATCTACGCCATATTCCGCAAAATACCGACGCTTCATCCTGAATATCGCTGCAAAGAGTCCGCTTATGTTGACAAATCCATTTGATAATCTTCAGGTACTTGAATGCTGGTGCGATAGATGGTCCGCACCGTTTTCACGAGACAGAGCAGATGTGTTTATGGTCAGTGACGGTTATGCATCTACCAAATTATTTTTCAGGCACTAATTATAATTGAATATTGTTCAAGAGTCTGCTATCGAGGACAATTCTTTAATCTTGTGTCTAGATCAGTGGTTCTCAAACTGGGTGGGCGCGAAGCTGCGGTGAACTAAAAGATTTTCTCGCGCTCCGCGCGATTTACCTCCGATTCATAGCTACTGCTCTGTGTGTAAGTCCAAATTTCATATTTGAGAATTTTCTCATCAACTGTCATAAACTTCCATGCCATCAAATAACTATATTTTGTGATTGCTAGCATTCACGGTTTATTTTGTGATATGACCATAGGGTGTGCGCAAAAGTTTTCACTATCAGAAAAGGGGGGCGTGTCTAAGGAAGTTTGAGAACCACTGCTCTACATCTAGAAAGTGGATATTGAATCAATTTGTATCATTCTAGTATATACGCAGTCTAGACAATAGAGGGTATGCCCGATTATCACGAGTCCCAGACCTTTTTTTTTTCGTTGTATGATCCAAAAATATGATCGGAAGTTAACACTTGCTGACAACGAACTAATTATTGTATACCTTATTGCGATTTTGCTACTTTTCAAAATTAGGCAGTACTGCATACTTTTGAGTCAGCAATAACTTTTAGGAGCTACAGGAACACCTACAACACATCGTTTTTTATGAGACAGTATTATCGCACGCGATGTCTCTGCGACAGTACGAATGTGCACCATTTGTTAGCCTCATATCCTTTATATGTCCTTCATTCCCATATGCTCAGTGAGTTTTTGCAGCTTCTATTTCGATTAGGTTAACGTCGCTACTCACCTGTAGCCTGTCAGAGCGCTAACAGTGAAATCTACAGGAACACTTGGAGAGCACAGTATATGACATATTTTCTTCTAATGTATACAATTCAATAATATATTCGTATTATATATTATTCGATAAATTTAATATTCAATTATATACCGAGGTTCTGTACCTCCACGAGTATCTTTCCATACTGATGATATTCATCTACTTACAAGGCATCACCAGAAATACAATTTTCATGTTGAAGAGTAAACTCTTCTATTCATCGCGTGATCAAATTTTCAGTATTTTCCAACTAGCCAATAGTCTTGGCTAGTGACCACCAGGCACCATTACACGCTTCTGGTTGAGAGATAAGCACGGCCTAATCGTATGGTTGAATTCGCGTCGGTTTGAACCCGTGCTAATTAATAATTAGTTATGCAAGGATGAGAGCATTTAATCCGCTGGAATCGTTGTGAATGGTAGCTCATTGCAGCATAATCTAGTCAGGACTGTACCACAGATCGATATTTCACAGGGTATTCCACACCAAGGACGAAGGTTTATCTTACCATTCAAGTGCAGAATGCGTATAAACGGTCGCTTTCAATAGAAACTACCATATTATGAGAAACTCATGCAATGTTCTTGTTCTAAAATATTCAATATTCTAGCAATAACAAAGCCAGTCATGGGGTATTTGCACAACCTTCATCATACGATCACATCTATTTTATATCTTTGAAGTTCATATACACACTACAATGTACATTGCACATGTTTATGTTATTATGCGCTTCATTTAACACCTTTCCACGACCCAGACGAAAGCAAAAGGAATCGTATTGGCGGAATTTAGTTGATCACTCGGGAGTCTTTAGAACGAGAAACCTTACGTGATATTTAATTGTTAGCTTTGTCTTTAATCGGGACTTCGGGGCCAATTTAAGATATTTGCGAGAGCAATTGATAATATCTAATTGATATATATATATATATATATATTATCTGTTCTATCATTGCTGTATTTGGTGATAGAAGAGTATCACAACGTCGTTGATAAAAATAGATATTATAGCGGATGCTGTGGGATGGCATGATGGTTACACATTATGCCACGTCGCCTGAATACCGTGTCTAAATCCTGACTAATCTGCAGACGGTATACTTAGCTCAGGTACAACAGCTTTGCCGCGATTAATATGCCAGTTTTATCGATCATTTTAAAGCGCGATATCCATCAGAAAGCTTTAGTACCGCTACTTCGTGCGAATGATGGTGAAACAGGATCGCCCAGTCGTAAACATTTTGCAATAATGAGAATACGTTATGTAGAAGGCTTCTCGCGGATTAGGCTCGTGTGTCCTAATTATTCATGATGTATTGAAAACGGAACAAACATAGCGCATGTAGTTCATTTGATATTACTATTGAACACGGTCTACCGTGATCATGAATTTTGGCCGCATTTTCATTAAGGAGATCCATGCGTAGTCAGCGAGCTAAAGTTAACACAAATCAGATGACCTATATATCAGTGCAGTATAAATAGAGGCGATCTACTGTATGCACTGTGCGATGTGCAGTCCCTTGAGACTCTCAAAGGCGAAATATGATCTGGTTGGATTGAGGTTCTGACGCTTTCAAGCAGGTGGTATGCAGGGTAGTCTATGGAAGCAAGGTCACGGAATATTGCTGCTCTGGTCATAAATGGACGCGCGTCGATACTGATTTGATGAAGCGTGTTCGCAGTGCTGGGTTTCATCGCATTTTACTATCGAACCGGAAGATATATTTGGCGCGATCGTTGGCAACTCAATTTAAATATAGACTTCAAACATTATAGGTTTGCATATTTTCGCGGTAATTAGGTTTAGGGCTGGGCATAGTACTCCAATCCGACTCGAGTATCTATTTTCAAGATTCGAGTCGAGTAGTGACATATGATATTCGGGTTCATTTCAATCAACCAAAACTCTGTCAACAAAAGGAGTTCGTGTACCACCTAAAAATAGTACATTGAACACTCTCTCTTTCATGCTGGTGACGTCATATTTTGTGATACGATTGTTGATATACAATGTTCTTTCCAATTCTCTACTAGTTGCTGACGATTACCCCTGACGAGTGTCAGCCGAAAATATTCGGGTTCATTTCAATATGAATATACTATTTAATTGTATATTGAAGTTCTGTACCTCCAAGAAGCTCTTCACATATGATTGTAGTGAGTGAGAGAACGTTTGTGACTATAAGATTGCGAATAATGATCTATTTGTAATACCTTATATGTGTCCAGATGCAGTTTCTCTAGTTATTTCATGTTCAGGCATTGCGATGGCTATACAGCTGCTCAATTAGAAGATCTGAAGTTTTAGAAATGCGCCTTAAGCGGCGAATATAGTGATTTTTGGGTATAAAAGTTTCGTTGTAACACAGATTTCTCTATGCTCCCGAGGGCTACAGTTGGGATTTTGGCGTCAGATTGTATGACTACACGAGTTACATCAAACGTACCCATTGATTTATTCCTGGCTAAAGCCGTTTAAGCTAGATGCCAAATTTTTTGAATGTTGCCGGTTTTATCGGTATCGGCTCGAATATCCGATATTGGTCAGGATCTACTTATAATACGTTTTACGTGGTGCTCGACTCGAACCTTAATTATCGACTAACAATCGAATCAATCATATATTCCCTTTTTCTCAGCCCTTATTATGATTATGAGATTTTGAAATTCGACACCGACATATATGCTTTATTGATGGAATCGATCCACTGAGCAGCTTACTTCTGTCAATGCCTCGCCTAGATTTGTTTTGCAAGGGAACGGCTTATTTACCGAAACAATGCATAGCGATCATCGCGACTATTCCGAAAGTCAGTCATCCGCGCCGGTTCCGCGCTCCGTTTCACGGGGCCCGGTTGTACCTGTGTTGAATAAATTCTCCCCTAAAGTGCTTTTGCGCGGTTCTTACCTCATGGGTCACTAACTGGCTCGTATCGAATATCACAAATCCGAATTTCAGCTATTTAAAATATCCATTAGATTTGCGCGAGCAGACAAATCCGTATACGAGCGACTAAATCCGGTATTTTGCCGATTGACTTTTAGTTATCTGCCGCAGTTCAATTCAGTTTCATTAATACTAATTTCATCGAATAGCATATTTTCTATCAAAATAATTGTTGATATAAAATGTTCTTTTCAAATCTTTGCCATACTGAATATTACCATTAACGATGGTCAGCTGAAATATTCGGGTTCATTTTAATATGAATATAGTATTCAATTGTATATTGAAGTTATTTACCTACAATCAGTGTTGATAAACAATGTTCTTTGCAATTTTCTACTAATTTCTGACGATTACCCCTAACGAGGGTCAGGTCAGCCGTGCTGGATGCGTTTTTTCTTCATGTTGAGTAGTTGTAGTTCTAGTTCTAGTTTCGGGTTTTGAAAAGTGAGTATAGTTGTAGTTTTAGTTGTAAGTTTTCAAAAGTCAGTAGTTCTAGTTCTAGTTCTCGTTGCGGAGTTCAAATTCCAGTAGTTTTTGCAAAACTGTCCACATTCGTTGTTCGTCATACTCGATACAGCTGCAGTGATCGAACTTGGTGATCTCTTCTATATGCGTTTAACTGCATATAGCCCCGATATCTCGAGGCTGTGTCTATGGCTTTCGATCGGAATTCGTGTGGCGTACGTCAGGGAGGAAATCGAACCTTGATCACAGCTATCGCGCGGTGGTCGCGCGTGTCGAATAACGCGGGGTGGATATCACGTTTCCCGTAGATATGGAAAATTATCCAGAAAAAAAACACATTTGCGCTGCCGTCTCGGCAAACAGCACCTTTGAAATACGTTATCGAACTGGTATTACGAAAAACTTGCAAGTCCGTAAAAGCGAGAGAGGTACCAATGCGCATTATCAACAGACGCACCTATTAGATAGCTCGCAGAAACAAAAGAATATAGTAGCCGTTCTCTGTTCAGTGTTGTCTGTCGCCCAAGGCGCTCTAACGCTTTTTTTCTCTACGTGATCACTCAAGCGGGCACGAACCTTTCGCAAATGCGTGAGATACGCCAGTAGCATTGTACTATGATGGCAGGAGCACCTCGGCGTTTATATCCGCGCAGTGTTAGTAAACTCAGATAAGGCATTATACACGGTTGGTGATTTTGCAGATTGCGGGATATCTTAGCGCAGCAGGTTTGCTAATTCGTAAAGACTGCCCCAAAGTGGAGGCCCAGTTTTGTGGACGTACACGTACATACTATCATCTGCCAATGCTGTTTTACGGAAATCGACGCAAAGATATGAAAGTTCTGGATGTACTTGTCGTGGCTACGACATTCATTTTACTAGCATGCGGTGTGGAATTTGCCACCGTCGATGCGGCGTCAGACGGCAAATCGATCCCGCCTATTTATTGGAATACATCAGCGCCCATGTAAGTATTGCGATAATGCAATATGTGTGTCCGACCGCCTGACTGACGTTGTAGTCTTAGGAGGTTGTAATCCCCTTGCATATTCGTCGGAAATCTTTTTACCCCTGTCGCGCATTACAGTAATCCAAATGTTACAAGATGTTCAACACGGAAACGTCTGTTTATCCATGTTTGAGCAAGTCCTTTCAGACTGATTCTTTGTAGTTGCTTTGTTCTTATGGAACTCTTTCGCTGGTGTAATGTAACAGTTTTGCGGGACAACAAACGGTGAATGATAACCCGAAGTGTTCAATGAGCATTCAGTAACTGACAGCATGCTTGTTATATCCCGATGATATCAGCTTTCGTCTCACACACAAGAGAGTCTTAGGTTATCAACGGGCAGGCCGCGCGCTGGCGTCGTCATTAGCCGTAATATTATCCGACGCCTGCTCTCAAATATTTAGATTTCGAACACTTCACCGTATGAGATTATTCACTTTCCTTGATACACATTACGATAAATAATAATGCGAGTCATTTCGCTAACTGTACCCACAATCGCGTCACCGTAAAAGGGTATCGAAAACTTTCGACCGGAATAGCTATAACTTTAATATATATCACAATCATAAGCATACAGAACAGCAATGAGTCTTGTTTGCATTGACTGATAATACCTGGCCGCTCGCGAACCATTCCAGTATTTTTTACGATCGGCTGCAGTAAAAGTGTAGGCCTGTCAGAGGAAACCAGTCATACGAAAATTGAACCCGGTTATAAATTACGTTAGTTATTAAAATATGATATCAATATGATGTCAACATCGCGGTAGGTCTGTTTATGTTGCATTTTGATCATTCGAACACATCTAAAATATACAGCACCCCGTAACCTGTAGGATTTGCTTACTAGTTAAGCCTAGCTATTACGATAATGGATTCGTAATAAGATATAAGCGTATAACATAGTTACACGCTCATTTTTAGTCGAAATCTTAGTATAGTGTTTCCTGCCCTGGGTGCGCGGTTACGCCGTTGACAGATCATACTACTTTTTCATATTATTTCCATTCTATCTCTACCAGCTGTTGACGATTACCCCTGACGAGTGTCACCCAAAATATGCCGATTTATTTCAATATGAATATATTATTCAATTGTGCATTAAAGTTATGTACCCCAATAAGCTCTGCATGCTTCAATATGAGTATACTATTCAATTCTATACAGATCATAGTTACGGCATGTCGTTGATGAGACTATTTGCGTATCATACGGGTACAGTACCGGGCTAGCTGTCGCTCAAATCTCTGATGATGCGTATCAATTCGTTTTGCCCAGCAGTATCAATATGTTTATCGTCGTACAAAATATCTGTTACGGCGTTTTGCGTATGTTCTCTGTAAAATGCCAATATATTTAGAAAGTGCTGCATTTTGACTTATTGATGGGTATGCGAGAAACTTCCGACTTTTCTGTAGTCAAAGCAAGGTGAAGATGATGGTATATGCTTTTTACCTAGTCGGCGACTCTTAGAGGCGCCTCACAGTTCATTTTACCTTGTGAATAATTTACTAGGTTGTCGTACTTTCCGGAACAAATCACAGAGCGTTCAACGGTAAAAGAATCAAATGCCATCAATTGTATGCTCATTTCGTTGCACAGTAGGCGTTTCCGGCGAAGCCATGTAAAAGTAATCATCTCGACGCGTAGTTTGTTAATGAACTATCACCGCGTCGCACCTGTACATTTTTCGTGGAGCTGTACACAATGGTAGCGTGTTTGGAATTGAGCAAATAGTACACAGCCTCCCGACTGGTAATAAATTTCGCTTGGCGAAGGCCGTGACCCTGCGTTGCCAATAACGAGGTCGCAAACCGAATGACTTCATCTGGTTTACGTACGGCATTGTGCGTTGCTTTAGGAGTTGAATCGCTCCTTGAAGCTGACTGCTCTGGGTAATGAAATCAAAACAACTGACGAAAAAAACGTTCATGCTCTGTATCAATGTAAAAGGAACCGACGAACCAACTGTACCCTATAGTATTATATCTCTTATTAGGCCGACTTGTGTATGAATAAGAATGAGCTACTGCGTTTAGTTTCCTGAAAGCGTTTGGTGTAATTTGATTTTTCTTTCGTGACTATTCCGAAGATTCCCATGAGATGACACGTTCTGAAAATTATTCAACTATCAAGAGATGCACTGTATAATTTTTCGATTACCAAAAACTGGGATAGATAGTTTTCGCATAAGCACCGCCTCAGAGTCTACACTCGACGGGTTGCTATTCTCTTCACAAAGTAAGCTCGTCGAAATGCAATTTGACACGACTGTATAACCCGTATTATGTACGATAGACATTTTGGGACAGTAAATTGCATACCAATACCATTTCGTTATACATCGGATACCCGTATTAAAATACAAGCAACCACAAAATATCGCAGATTTTTACATCAATGCTGGATTGTCCATATAGAGTTACGCTTTCCCAACATATAGAATAAGCCATTATCACTGTCTTGAATTCCAGATAGCCAGCTAGCTATCCTTGTTGACGCTTCTGGCGGGATATTATTCATTCGTTGTTTTAGGTAAGCCTACGTTCCAATGATAAATTAGCGGGAATTTTATAATCCGTTTCACACAATCGAGTGTTAGTATTACGGCATGTTAACATCGTATGTGTAACGTCCGACTTAAAACATGGGCAAGCGCATGGTTGTCTGGGGAGTTGGTTTATTCAAATTTATTCGAAATCACATTAAGCGTGTGTGGGACGAGAATATTAAAATCTTTGCTTGGAGTAGGCTCACTGTTTCATTCCCATTTTGTGACTAATACTGAATGCGTTCAAGGATATAGCCTACCTTCATTAGCAGATGTTGCGTTATGGGAGTATTGCAAAAATATTTGTTATTCGACATAACAGTATTGCTTGTATTACATGTCACCTCATTTTCCTTGATTGTAGTTAGTATGTTTAATTGTTGTGCAACTGTAAAGTACAATAGTAGTATACACCACTAATTTATATGTTCTACTGAGGCCAAGGTCGGGTAATTGAAGACTATTCCAAGTCGCTTCGATTCCTTCCTATCTTGTCATTATTGCAACGAAGAATATGTTCATAAATTGCTAAATTTATTTCATCTCAACAAGAGAGAACGTCAATGAATGCTGTTAACTGATCATAGTCAGCCGAAAAGCTTCAAATGGAATAAATTTTGCAATGTCAACATACTTTTTGTTGCAGTATTGAAGTTCTGTACTTCTAAAAGCCTATCTTTGCATTGTATCGCAATCTTGCGGTGTTTTTATGTTGAAAACAAGAAATTATTTATAAACTGAACTGAACCGTGGTGCAGGCTACTTACTGTATTACACACAATTTTTCCCGTTACACGAATGTATTTCATCGTTGCAGGGTGACAATCGTTCACTGTGATTCTGACTGTGACTGTAAGTGTATTTCATTATCCCTCGCGTTTTTCTGTGTCAACCTTTTTTACGATTGTTGATATTCCATGTTTTTTTCCAATTCTTTACTAGTTGTTGACGATTACCCCTGACGAGTTTCAGTTGAAATTATCGGGTTTATTTCAATATCAATATAATATTCAGTTGTATATTGATATTATTTACCTCTAAGAAGCTCTAACCACTTTTTTACTACCTTAATTTGACCATTTCAGATTCAAAGACAACCACAATTTCGTGCAGCACGTGAAAATCGGTCAAAAAATGGACATTATATGCCCGATCATGAATCGCAGCCAGAAAGACGGATCTTATTATTTCATATTATATAAAGTTTCGAAAACGAATTACGATAACTGTGACACGGACGGCGAGACGCGGCTTCTCACTTGCGACGACCCGTTCAGGGAGAAGAAGTACACGTTTTTATTCGAAGACATCACCCCCTCGCCCTGGGGACTCACTTTTCGACCGGACGAGACTTACTATTTTATATGTAAGTCCATTTTCGAATCGGATCCGGAACATATTGCGTGGTTAGCGGATTACAGCGTATGCATATGATCTTAGTCATTATCCCCAACTTCCAATAGGATTCGAGTATAATTGGCTTGCTTGTTTATTGCTACTCGAGGATTGGGAATGAGAAAACTAGTTTATCGCCACGGTATGGTAGAGAGGATTGCGCGGATAAACCCTGAGGGTAATTAGGATAAATAAATACGGTATCTCCCTGGCAGCTTTTCAAAGAAAACCAATCGAAACGAAATAGCAATAACGACCGTTTAATCGCGTCGCGTTTGTATTATTAATTGCCGTACGTGTCGAGGGATTTGAAAAGTTCCGTAACGTAAACTCTCTCGGTAACCAAGGGAATATTGTGTCGGAATGCAATAAGCTAGCGAGTTCGGTACACCCAGCTGAGCATTCAATTTCGGGAGACTTCAAAAACAACTCGCAGACGCTCCTTATCGTCGAAAAGAACTGCTTTTTAAATGCTTCGCGAAGGTAGCCGAGCGAAACGGCCCCAACCTTACGCGGTTTCTAGCACGTCTCAGGTTTGAGATGATTACCCCGCGATAGCATCTCGCTAAATCAACCGGCCACGAAGAATCGACGCCGGTAACCAGTTTGTTTATACAGTATCGCAATTCGTTAAAGGCTAGGCATCGCACAAGTGGGTTACTCACGAAGTCGAATGTATCCTATGACTGTCAATGCGCGGTGTAGCACACACTCGACCCCGCGTTTTAGTTCTAAAAACGAATACCTGACGGAGATTAAATCATGGAAATATAACGTCGTGAAGTGGCATTAATGTATCTCCAAGACGCTAAATACGTGTGAATCGATTTGCGCACGATTTTTCCTTTGCTACTGGCCCGTGTTGCGTTTACTCTTTACCGCGGAGGTATTCGTAATCGTTTCACGCTCAAGTAAGCGAGCACTTCCCACCGTAACGGTTTGGCGATGCTGAAATAGTTAACATCTGCACCGAGCGCCTCCATTGCAGTGTGATACTGATGTCTTTCAAGAGCTTCTTGGAGGCACAGAACTTCAACATACAATCGACCATATTGATGTCTGTCAATTCTGAAAAACTGCTGATCAGACCGCAGAGTCACGCCCCGTTGCGCGCGGAGATTATCATGATATTGGCGCGCTGACATATTATTTCCGGAGCATAATATTTATCGCGCTACAAATTTAACATAAGTTATACTTGGATTTGAGTAATGACTAGAACCCGAATTATCGCATTTTGAACCCATATTCAAAAGATATGGCATCTAGCTAATGACGCATTTCTGGAACTGCAGTGCCTTTATTTAAACGGCTTTAGAGCTTCGACGTGAAATAAACTAGTAATGCTGCCAGATATAAGAAATAGATGAATATTCCCAATCTACCAGTCGCAAACTATAGTTCTCTGGGTCCCTAATACGACGATATGAGTTAATCTTAAGTGGTCGATAGTCGATACATAAATTTCTTTCAAAATCAACTCGATAGCGATAGCAAGCTAGTCGAGCAAATCAAATCATCGTTTTTTTCAAATAGATTTGTGGATTCTATTTATTACGTCGGAGTACGTATTTACTGTTTTGCGAGATTTTCGGTTCCTTAGGTCATCGCACGCACTTTGAAGTACACTGGCAAAGGATGCCGCCCGACATTCCAATATCGCAAAAGCGAATCGGGCTCAATGATCCCACAAATCTATCCATACTGGTCTAGTGAGCAACCTTGAGCTATACCGCGTCATAACAGCAGTACAGTAATAATGCGTTGTGTATGTAAGACAGCTCACATCAGAATTGAATTAGATAATTCTACTTGTCTCGTTGGGTCAATGAATGCGGAATGGCAGTAATTCTAATCTAATTTGTCAAATGTTTCTATGCTCCCATTTTAATTCTAATCGATTTTCTGGTTTTCTGTGTAGTGCGAAACGAGCCAAGCTCGCTGTACGGACGTTTGCCTATCTTATGCTTATCAGAATGCACTCGAATTTGATACGAACTGAACTTGCCAAGATTTCACGAATTCAGTAATTTTGAATCTAATTTGGAAAAACCGCGTAGCTATAACTTTAGTCTGAATTGGAAAAACTGAAAATTTTCAAGTTGTCCGACTCCGGCTCACATGCGGCTAATTGTCAGCGTCGCGTCCCACGAAATAGAAATTAGACTCGGCTTATGGAGAAAAGGCATCTCGTTTCATTTGTAATGTCTCGTGTCAGATTCCATCTATGTCTTGCCGCGTCGGTAATCTTATTACGGCCTTGATGGCTAAATCATTCGCCTTGTGACATATGCGAGGCGCGGAACCTTGTTAATCACCGTACTCGAGAATGCACAAAGTTTGTCTTACGCCCGAGGTAATCTCTTGATTGGCAGTTCGAATGTTTCTCAACGAATAATGTGTATCTTTTAAAACTCCAAACCTGCAATTACCTGGTCTTACACGGTGTCGAGGCTACGCCGAACATACTCGTAAGTCGGCAGACACTTGGGCTGAAGTGCGGATTTGCGATGTGGAAACTGCAGTGCATAGTCTACTTATCAAGACCACTATGGATTTAATAATGTCGCCGATGATTACAATTGTTTGAGTCGACATAAACCTTCCGATATTCAATGACGTCTATGTTGGAGTCCGATTATATCGGATTTTTCTCGATACCGATCAAAGCTACAACTATCACCTTCAAACCAGATATATTCGGCCGATATTCAAACGTATAGCATCTAGCTCATGGCTCATTTTCAAAACGTAAGAGAATTTATTTGAAACAATTTACAGTCATTGCAACGCATGAAATAAACGAGAGAGTAGACTGCTTCTACTCGGACAGTTTTTAAACAAAACTATTTATAGAATACCTAATTTTTGCTTATTTGAAAACAGTTACTTCTATTTGAGTGATTACTTTGACCACCTATGTTAACTATAAAAAACGTATCAATATTTCAAGTGTAGCAGCTAAGCTACTATATAGTTCTTTGAGACCCTGCTAACATGCTCTGAAGTCACGTAAATTGCCGATAGTTTCAACTTCTAATGTACGATAGCTATTCCTTTCAAAGTGTGATTGGTACTCGATATTATCGCTAAATCGCTCGGGTTCCAGTCAATGCCATTCGGTTGCCACCAGTCGGTCGTAAAATAAGTAGAAATAATCGTTATGTGGGATTGTTTTCGGATGGCACAATGAAGTTCAGCCTAACTTGTCTCAAACGACGCGTGATAGCCAATACGTATGAGTAACAGCCCCGAGTTACTGTCATCTTTCGACACATTTTGTTTGTTTTCTCACGATCCAAAATCGTATCTGGGGATAGATATCGTTGCCTGCGGCTGGCATTTCACCGTTAACGCCGATGACATCTATTATGAGTACTGTGATAACATTCGTTGTATAATCAGCTTAGAGACGACTACAGTCATACAATTAATCACCGCACTGTACGAGGATGAAATGGGATTGCCATCACTTTTTGAAATTGGTCGGAGCACAGCCTCGGGCGGTTTAGAATAGATAATACGCTGGGTTAGTCACAACGAATGTATCAACCCGATACTGTCTTACTCCTATTCGTAGTTAAGGTAACCCGATTTTAAGGAACGCGTTCGCAAAATACGATTAAGTTACCACTCGTCCCATTAATAGTGCGCGACTAAAACGGAGTAATTTTCGTCAAAGTATCGCGGGCGATCACGATTCGCTTCGTGTGAAAGACCCGTTACGTCAAACTTGTCTGAGTGCGATTTTATCTAAAGCGATGATTCACGGCTCGGGACAGATTTTGCGAATAAATGATAATGAGCGTTTCCAGAAGGTATCGTGGAATTTATGTGGTGCTGACGAGATTAAACTCTATATTTGAGACCAAAAGAGTCTGCTTTGCATCGAAACTGTAACGACTGGTTTTTGACGAAATCGTCCAAATTCCATACAACAATGTCGGTTTAAAACGGGATGGATTTCATCTACGACTGTAGTTTGTTTTACTGAAACAACTTTACGTCATCTGGCGGTGATTTATTTATTAGAAACACGATTTTGTGAGTCAATGTTAGAAACGATATAGACTGACTGCCGATCCGGCACCACGCATCTTTTTTGTATAAACAAAACCGATGGTGTATCATAAGTATTTGTTCTGTTCTGTGACACGGGTGGGCCCCAATATTTCGTACCGCAATTGTACTGTAATTATTACTGGAAACACGGATTCCATTGTTAATACTAATGATTTGAGTCGAGAAGTCGGAGATGTTTTTTTTCAATACTGCAATGATACGATCCTTGCCAATGTTTAGAGGTAATTTATAACGAAAATGATAGTGAAAACCTCGATTGGTCGTATTGCATCATACGAAACGTGTAGTGCAGAGCACGTTGGGGTAAATGACAGATCTGTGGAGTCGTGCATTGTCATAAAGTGCAATGAAATAGGCATGGTCGAAATAATACCAAATTATCTATAATGCGATGTAGAACTTGCGTTGTTATATTTTTTGTGTCCGCATAGAAGGTTCACGTATGAACTTCCCATATCTTTCATGCTGTGCTGATTCCATAATGAATAAAACTAGAATACTCAGGTACTCGATTTCGCCCGCGTTTTAATTGCTTCCCCGAATTGATAGAATATGTTTTCTGATTACTTTCGCTATTCTCTCGCGCGTTTTGCCGGATGTCATGCATTATTGATGCCGTTTTTAAACACGCGAATCGATTGTTTGAATGCGGCAACTTCATCAATTCGCGGTCGCTCCGTGGCCATTCTGTTAAACCTAATGACACGGGTCGTGCGGTGCACCCGCGTTTCAGAATTACGCCGCATTTTCCCACAGAAGTATCTGGATTGTCTCAGATACGTAACGAAACGCGATCGCGATTCACGGTTTAGCTTTTCAAGTGCGTCGAACGTTTCTTTAAAGAACTACACCTTCTAGATACAAACCCAACAAGTTCCGAGAGCGGAAGAAATGCGATTATGAAGGTATTTTTTGCCCGCTTTGAAGTAGCGTATGAGAGCGGCCATGTGAAAACAATAGGGCTCTATGGATTGATTGGGGCTTTTTATAAGCGGTATTACCGCCTGTAAAGATACGAATTGTCGTTGTTTTGAAACGTGTGGACGCTTATTCTGCCTTTCTCGATACGAAAACTAATTTCACGTTAGCTCTCTTTATATAGCAAGTGATGCACATATTGTCAGCGTAGCGCATCGTGGGCGTATCAATGGCCGCATTGTGCCGTGCTTGTACAGTTTCTAGTGCTTGTCAGTTGTTTTAAAACGCGATGTTGGTGGTGAAATTTGTTCGATATTTTTGGTTTTTACACTTACATAGTTAGGACGATGTAGACTTTTATTTCTTTTCCACACAAGACACAATCCCGCACTTTTATGCAACTAAATGATAACTAGTTGCTTTCGGTATATGGTGGAGTCCAGTAGTATATCACAAATATCAGCTGCTTTTTTTCTATGATTATAGGCCTTTTCCGTATGTGTAGGACTTTCACAGTCACTTTAAAGAGATGCTATGATATGGATTATTTGAAGAGCTTCTTGGAGGTACAGAACTTCAGTATGCAGTTGAATATTAGATTATACTATTCAATTGTATATTGATGTCTTATTTGTTACAAACATTCCTAGAATGTCACATATATTCCGCGTAGTGAAAGATATCTACTCTCACGACACCGTATTCGTAATTCTAATGCGCATTAGATATCTGTCATATCTGAAGAAGAGTCGGTGGGATACAAGCCCAATCAATAAGTTTCCCATCTGCACCGTACTGTATGTATACACGATAACTCTCAAATCCAATCGATAGTGTATTATTGATTGGAAGATCTGTCGAAACTTGTCTAGTTGTAACAGCCTAGCTCACCGCCGAGCATATGTTAATGTCACCGAACTTAGGCTGGTTTACAATGCCAGCGCGCTGGGATGCGCTCATCACTCCACATGCCACCAGATATGGATGCAATTCGCTATTGGAGTATCCGGTTCATTGGCTGTGTTAACGTATTGGTCATAAACAGCGATCGATGTTTACCAACAAATATTGAATGTTTTACACATAATACCCATGCTAGGATACAACAAAACACTGTCCATCTCGTTCTTTGCCATGATTTGAATCCATATAGAGCACAGAAAAATAACTGAAAAATTTCGCTGTGAATCTTTTTACCAAAGAGTTATTTCACGAATCGTATGAAGCAAAAAAGAGTATAAAATGTCGACGGCTTCCCACCAAAATTTCACCAACCCTACGATTTCTAACAAGGCACCTTGAGAAGAAATTTCAGCAGGATTGCTTCATTAGTTTTAAAGTTATGGGCGTTTCACTGATTTCCAATTGCAGCGGCAATGTAGAAGACTGCTTTTAAAATCTGGTGTGGCAAATCGAAGTACTCTAGCATGCCAGAATTGTACCGAAATCAGACATTATAAAAAACTTTGTAATGAAGAATTTACCTCGTCCGAATGGTGAACATGAGCATACCGGCACCGATATTATCTTATTCAGCGATTGATTTGGGGTGTTGTAAACCTATTTTGGTCCACGAATCTATTTTAGCTAGCACATCATAGCCAATATTGTATTTTGAATAGAACTAGGGTTTTAGCAACAAACCGAAATCAAGCATGACGAATCCATGAATGGCAAAAAATCAACCCCATAACAACGCCCGTACGTCTTAGAAATACGCGACTTGTTTCGGTTCAATTCGCGCGATATCAATACTCTATTCTTACGCGTAAGCGTTCGGATAGCACACTATCTTCTCCATCATCACATATTCAAAAACTGCACCTATGCCACTGCAGCACCGCAAGCCATTGCAGCTACTTTCTAACCTACTGTTGCAATGGAAGAATTTAGATAACGATTTTAACGAATTTAGATACGGTGATGATAATGTATCCTTGCTAGGCCTATCCATCACGAATGGGAGTTATAAATCAGCCAAGCCGCTGGCCAAATCTCGATAAGGATGAGCTTATATGTATTGTTGAAACTCATCACAGCTGAGGATAAGAGCCGGCCCGCAGTGGAGACATGAAGAATCGCACGGTCGTTCATCATATAAAAGATGTATGGCGTGTTATGCTTATCGCATCATTGAATCACCGCTGATAGTATAAGGCAGACAGTGTTGTGATGCAATATTTTACTTCAAAAGAGAGCATTTTGGATCGGGCATGATTTGTTTGCTAATGTGGCCGAATTAGTCAGCGTTGCTACCGGACTACAAGTAGAAGTAACGCCATAATTTTTCTACACAAAAACATGCAAAGTTGCGCTTTTCAAGACATGTCAGAAGTACTTCAAGTAGAAGTCGAAAATTGAGATCTGAAAGTAGATTTGATCGATGGGCCGTGTACTTTTAGCGGTTAGTCGGAGGTGGTCACTTTCGAGTATTCAAAATAACCAGTGGCACTACAGACAGGTGTGATATTAGACAATATTTCACTCAATAATGTCTATTTGCTAGTATTAAAACGCGATTAGTTCTAGTTCTAGTTGCTAGTTTCGTAAAATTAGTAGTTCTTAAAAAGCGAGTAGTTCTAGACTTCTATTCCCAGTAGTTGCGAGTGTTAAAAAGTGAGTAGTTATAGTGGTAGTTATGCATCTCCAAAATGCACTATATTTTGTACACTCGAATCAATCGCGGCATCGAAAACATCCAAATATTGCAAGTTCGCCCTGCCGCAATCCGTCACGACCGCGCTCCATTAATCAGATTTGTTTTCGCGATAATGATACCGTTCCGCAACCCAACACCTGAAGACTTTCGGCGGCGCTAGATTGAAATGTCCGCCTCTAATTGATGATGTAGCCAAGTCAACAATGGTACGTGACTCGTGCCATATCATTGAATGCTAAAGTTATGTACCACCAAGAGCATCTTCATAAACCTATACCCATATCCCGTATTACTATATTATGAACTAACAGTGGGGATATCTTGAGAACGGAAGCAATGTGCTACCATAAAAACGATGATATCGCTTCTTTCATCGTGTGGCTATATAGTAGTTGCTGACGATTACCCCTGACGAGTGTTAGCCGAAAATATCCGTGTTTGTTTATTTCAATACCAATATATTATTCAATCGTATATTGAAGTTCTGTGGCTCCAAGTATAGCTCTTGAAATACATCATGTATTTGTTTGCCGTATGAAATCTGGAAGAAAACATGTACCTGCCGTCAGACTGAGACTGTCGTAATTATATTGTTGTCTGTAAAAATTCGCGGAAAAACCACATAATACCAGTGCGACACGATTCCGATGCAGGTGCGCGCGCGAAATTGGGACCCGATCCGTTACGTCGATAATCTCGAATGCAGAAGCACTTAGCTCTTTTCGAAATTCGCACCGTGTCATTAAACGGCCGAAATAAAAGATTATCGCATCCTTTTCCTACAAAAATACAAGCGAAACGTGTATCATCGGCATGCGCGTATACGCCGGCTGTGCATTCTTACATTTTTGCGGATATTCCGATTCGGCCATGCCCTCGATAGGCTGCGTGTAGCGTCGATGTTGTCAAATTTCGCGTGGGCTCGGTCAAGCTTCATTTATCACGGATAGCTTGTTTACTCCATTTTGTTTAAAGAGAATCGTGGAGGTCCACGACTCCAATGTACAATTGGATAGCATGTATAATATATACAATGTTCTTTCGAATTCTCTAGTAGTTGCTGGAGATTACCCCTGGTCATTGTCATCCGTAACGATACGTTTTTTTTTAAATATGAATACACTGTGCAATTGTATACTGTAGTTCTGTACCTCCTAAGAAGCTCTTTAATTTGATCGTATTGGAATGAACCTGAATAGTTTTGGTCGACACTCCTCAGCGGTAATCGTCAGCAACTAGCAAATACGATTCTCCACCAGTTGCTGACTGTGCGCATTACTGCTGAAATTGCGCGGCCCGGCTGAACCTTAGCCCTGATGCATCGCTCGTCTTCCGTCGATCTTATTAGAATCGTAGATGAGTCTTTTGCCTGCGCGGTTCAAAACCGTAACAATATTTGAGAGGCAAACAACTTACCCCCGTGATTGGTTGCGAATATTTTCTCGTATAGTCATTATCGCCAGGTAAATACTGCGAAAAGGCGTATCGCGCAGTGAGATTGCTTAAAGTCCCGGAATCCCTTCCGTAAATAGAAAGTCAAATAGGGCAGCTTTATCTAACCGTTGGCGGAAGTGATTTAAACAATTCCCCCAACGGTCGCCGCGATTGTCAATACACACAGAGCGCGTTGTAGTTGTGACAAATAGATCTGAAATTTCAAAATGATGCATGCCTGTGCAGTGCATCTTTATGGAATCGAACGCGCCGCAATTATAAAGGTCGCTGTGATCGTATTTTAAGTGGATTACTTTGTTGTCGAGTCCGTGACATGTACGATTTTAGAACATATCTAAGGCCAGTCCATATGATGGATTGTCTGTTATGAGCGCTGCTCGCATGTCGCTGATACTCGAGTGGGAGTTTGCCAATCGCCGGTGGTCTTACACGCTGTAATTGGTGTGCTAACGATGACTTTTCCCAGGTCTGACATGAGTCAATCGCGTCCAACGGCTTCCCACAAACCTTATACGTTCAGTGTGTCTAAGAAATAGGTTGTGAACCAGAAATAAAACGCCTTAGAAAACGATCTGGGCCGTGTCACGGGTGGGAATATATCATAATGTTCAATGACTAAATCAGGCTTGTAGCAACTCATTATATGTTGCTAAATGTAGGAAAGACGGATGTCAATTGATATTGTCCAAAATTGTTCAATCGCTTTGCGCGAAATGTTAACTTTTCCGTGAGCTTCTTGCAGACTCGTTATTGTTTTTCATCAGATCCTTCACAGCGCATCATATTTGAATTTTCCAACTTTTGGAAAAAACAAATTGGCCATGTTCAGTAGTGCAATTTTATCGGTATATTGTATGAAAAATATAAATTCTTGATCGGTGTAATGTGCGCTTTAACGACACCGCTGCCATCTGTTGTGTCCACTGTCCAAGTGTCCATACTCGACCAGCTAATGTCACCCAAGCGGCCGACAACAGCATACGTTTGGCATTAGATTCACTCATGGGTAAATAACGCGAAGTTATCATCCATAACCAACAAATTACCAGAAAAATCAATACTCATCACACTGAAGAGACTCTTGGAGGTACAGAACTTCAATATACAGTCGAATAATATAATTTTAAATTAAAAAAAAAACGAAAATTCGCCTCGTTAAAGGCAATCGTCAGCAATATGGATTAACACATCGGTTGTTGATAATGATACACGATGTTCTCTTGAATTCTCAACTAGTTTTTGAGTAGCGAGTGTCAGGCGAAAATAGTTGGGTTTATTTCGATATTAATATATTTATTCAAAGTGATACACTGTATCTACACTCAATAGCACATGCACTCCAAGAATCACTCTGGATTGCAAGTAGCCTGGTTTACTGTCTACATTTACAACCAAGTTCCCAATTGATGCTACCTCTGTATTGGTACACTTGTGAATGTTGCAGATTGGACTCGACCTTACATTCTTACTAAAGTGTGTCTAGTCACAGATTCATAATTTTGGTAAAACAAATCGATGAGCCGCGGAATAGATCGATTTACCGAGTCGTAAGCGCAGTGTGTACTAATGGCAACCGCGTAACTTATTGTAAAGGCTTTTAGTCGGTTGAAATTAGTTGAAATATTCATCGCATACATCGAATTAGCGCGCTCCCCTCAGTCAATACATGCCTGGAAACAATGGTTACCATCACACCCCAATAAATCATAAGACGGTTTGCATTTCGAATGAATCTGTCTGCGCTGTTGAATCGTTTCGATCATTATCGCTGTTTGAATTTGAAGGCCGTGTCAACACAGCGAATTTGCAGTTCACGTTTGAGCGCGAAATCCACATTCATTTTTTATCCGAAAGTGTCTTCATCGCGCCGTTTGCTAGTCTTTTTCAATACCGATCGCGTTCCACATCTCAATTCCCAAACCGCATCGGACGATATGTCTCACTCGTTCAGCTCTAGAACATAAAAGAAGCTTATGTAGTCGCCGGCGAAATATCGCCCAACAAGTGTCTTGGTAATCTTGGCAAAATCTTTGCTTTCAGTAAATTCGATGATGTTTGATTGAGTGATTGTCGTAATATACAATATGCGTAACTATAGACATATTGATGAATATCATATAAACGACGGTTATCGAAATCCAAATACTGGCCCTGCGTAATTTAGTTGTTAGGCCTTCCGAGCGTGTTGGGGCTGGCCTGTAGTTTCGGGCTTCACTTGTACATCGGGTTCGATGTTGTGTCTGCTGCGATGCGCGACAATACATCTTAACTAGACTTAAGTACAAACTACCAAACCACGAAACTAGGTAGTTGACGATCAACCAGCAACTGTTTTTTTGAGTATTTTGAAGAGCCTTTTGGAGATACATAACTTCTTTACCTCCAATTATAATAGTTCTAGTTGCTGATTTTGAAAAGGCAGTAGTTCTAGTTCTAGTTCTAATTGCTAATTGTGAAAATCCAGTAGTTCTAGTTCTAGTTCTAATTTCTAATTTTGAAAATCCAGTAGTTCTAGTTCTAGTTCTAATTTCTAATTTTGAAAATCCAGTAGTTCTAGTTCTAGCTGCTAATTTAAAAAAGTGAGTAGTTCTTGTTGTAGTTGTTAATTTTGAAATTCCAGAAGTTCTAGTTGCTAATTTTGAAAAGTGAGTAGTTCTAGTTGTCGTTGCAGTCAGTAACGAAGTACTGCCGTATTTTCGAAGCACTCAATTTGGTTTTGCTTACTCGAATTACTGACTCAAGTGCTACTACGTTGATTCTACTTGAGTATTTAAAGACACTCTTGTAGGTACACAACTTCTATATATAATTGAATAATGTATTCATATAATATGAATATATTGTTCTACTTGAGCAGTATCGCGGGCAACTCTGACCACCTCTTTGAAACTGTTGACCCGTTGAACCTGGGTAGTCTTTGAAAGTCGATTTTCGTAGGCGAACACCCCTACACAATGCCATTCCCATTATCGCCGTGTCTAATCTACAAAATTTCTCGCCGTTACAACGCCGGTTCTTCCTGCTAAACACGAAAATCTATTCACGGACTTCTTTTGTGTTGGGTTTGTGTTCAAAATAGCTGCTGAATGCGAACGCTATCTCAGGCAATAATGCCTTTCTAGCTGGCGACTTTATCTCGCACAAGCTTTGATAAAGCTTCACGCTGTGACGGCGTTATTGTCACCGTCCGGTGGGAGTAATCGTTTCGAGCGCACGCCCAAAATTGGGCATACTTTGGCGCTTTCTTTTGGGCCGCTTAGTTAAAAGCAGAAGGACCACGCTATGGGGGTCGCGTGAATCAGACATTGCATAATATTTTCCAGAAAAGAATTTTTGAGGTGCTGAACTTCAATATACCATTGAATAGTATATTCATATTGAAATGAACCCGAATATTTTCGGCTGACACTCGTCAGGGGCAATCATCAGCGAATATAGTAGAAAATTGGAAAGAATATTCTATTTCAACAATCGTATCAATGTTCTTGTTTCATGTTCAGTATTAAATGTCCTTTTCAATTCTCTGCTAGTCGCTGACGATTACCCCTGACGAGTGTCAGCCGAAAATATTCGGATTCATTTCAATGTGAATATACTATTCAATGGTATATTGAAGTTCAGCACCTACGAGGAGCTCTTCTATTAAAGAATTGATGAGAAAATTGCGTCTCTACAAGGCTACAACTATCTTGTCATTAGATCATATGAGCTAACCGGCTGGAACATTTGAGTGATCGATTGTATTTTCGAGTGCTTTACAGGCGATGTAATGTATCTCTCAAATTTTTCCACTCAAGTGACATATTTCATGTGAAGAGTAACTAAGATAATTGCGTCGAGTCACGGTAACTCATAAAAATGTTAACCTTTTCGTTACGTGTGTGACCTAACATGGTGCGACAAAGTGACTATCATTCTTTGTAAACATCGCTTTTATCACGGTATGTTCTAAACATGGTGTTCCTTTGCAGCGACTTCGGACGGCACCAAGGCTGGTATTGGAAATAACAAAGGGGGTGCTTGCACGGAGAAGAATATGCGGCTGAAGATTGCCGTGAATCCACGAGGTGTGTAAAATGACTTGCTTACGAGCATGGCTTGATAAATCGAGCACCTGATTATTACTATGACGCCACGAGAGAATGGATGATGTTGAAAATTCTAATATGTAGCATTTATGCAACGACAAAGAATATTTTGCAAGTTCTACACCGCATGAAAATAATTTGGTATTCTTTCGACCATAACTATTTCATTGCCCTTCGTGACAATGCTGGCGGGCGGGACTTCACGAAAATTTCATTTGTACTACGTGTCTACTGGTTTCGGATGCTGTGATACGACTGGTTGAGGTTTTAAGTTTTCCACGTTACGAAAAGGGTATCGACAGGCACTATAATTCTCATTCTTAGTCTTGGTGGAACTGGGTGTATAATTTCAGTGCTCGAAAAGTCTCTCACCACCCGATTCGAGTCATGGCAATCAATACCCGACTCGGATTCGAGCACTCAATTATTGTACCGTGCTTGTATTTCATATTTCTAACATATTTCAGTATGCTTGCTCGTCGGCATTTGTAGTGTCTTAAACCCATTTACGCTAGAACGCGAGTCACCCGGTTAGACGAATTTATGTCCCCTTATGTCGATTTGACATTATCTACTCGATAGTGTCGCATTACGCTCGTGCCACGAAACACTCAAATCCCGAGAATTCACTTCAACTTATCGGGCAATCTCCGTAGAGGTACGCACCGCCTGGTGCTTGTCAAGTGACGATGTGTGTGACATTTCGCTGTAGTCAGCGACTTTATTGCTGGATTGATTATGCGACATGATCGGGTCAAAATGTGTCTAAATAATGTGCTCAGACTTGTACACACAACTGGAGTTTCAAAATCCGGAACTAGAACTAGAACTAGAACTACTCACCATTCAATATTTGCAACTAGAACTGGAACTACTTACGGGTACTTTGAAAATGAGCAATTGGAACTAGAGCTACGCACTTTTCATAATGCGCAACTAGAATTAGACCATCAGCGAATAGTAGAGAACTCTAATATGCAATTGAATCATAGTGTCCTATATGGTGTCGACACAGGCAAATCTCACGCCTCAGTGAAATTGTATCACGTCACAATTTCCATTTGGCTACAGGCAATTTGACGGTCATTTTTGACCGGCTTGCCGAGCATTAAATTTGGTAAAACGGGTATCAATCGAAAGCTGACTCTGCACTGATTACGAAAATATAAATTTTATTCCGCTCGTGGCCCTGGAACTCCCACAATCAGCCTCGAATTTTTCATTGTTATGGAGATTGGCATTGGGACGCAACAATGCTGTCTGGCGAAACGAGAGAGAAGCTCATGGCGCAACAATGCTGTCTGGCGAAACGAGAGTGTATCTCAAGAGAAAAAGGTCTAAAAAGCATTGTTGCGTCCCAATGCCAACCTCCATAACAATGAAAAATTCGAGGCTGATTGTGGGGGTTCCAGGGCCGCGAGCGGAATAAAATTTATATTTTCGTAATCAGTGCAGAGTCAGCTTTCGATTGATACCCGTTTTACCAAATTTAATGCTCGGCAAGCCGGTCAAAAATGACCGTCAAATTGCCTGTAGCCAAATGGAAATTGTGACCTGATACAATTTCACTGAGGCGTGAGATTTGCCTGTGTCGACACCATATAGGACACTATGATTGAATAATATATTCATCATAGAGAAATCTCTTCTAGTGCCTGACGATTATGCCTGACGAATGTCAGCCGAAAATATTCGGGTTTATCTCAATAACGATATATTATATAATTGTATGATGAACAAGCATCCAACGCAGACTTGCACAAACCACCGATCTAGGTGACGATAAACTAACCGTAGCTACCGTTATTTTTAGTGTCTTTAGTTCTAGTTGTAAATGTTGAAAGTGAGTAGTTCCAGCCTGCTTCAACATCTCGAATTTTGCAATCGAAACTATAATTGAAAATTTCCAATTATTTCACAGACGAAGCGCCAGATTCCTATCCGCTCCACCGGCCTGTTGTTCCGGAGATTGTAGATCCGGGCGATGACCGGCGCCCGCATCGCACCCAAGCGCCAAACGCGAGGCCGCAAAACCCGCCGATCTTTCAGAACACGCACGAAGCTCCAAACTACAATTCCAATCAAGACAATGATGAAGGTACGTTGATTCCAGGCCTCTACTAGTTACTGACGATTGACCCTAAAGAGTGTCAGCTGAAAATATTCGGATTCATTTCAATATCAATTCATTTCATTGTTCAATTGTATGTCGTAAATCGTAATCGTTACAAACATGGACATTTCTAATGTCAAAGCTCGTTCGCTTTTTACTGCCGAAATTTCAATAGATGTTGGCTTTATAGCGGTCGAGCTATTTCGATGCGCTCGTCAATTTAATAGCATGTCGAGTCCGATAGTATTCTAACTATCGGGTGGGTGTAGAGTCCAGTATGTCAGTGCTCGTTTTCTATGTCTGCCAAGCGGCGTCTTTGCCCGTAAAGTGCGATGAGACGTGTGAGTCATGCTATCAACTTTACAGCCTTGTTCTCCACCGCCTCTAATCACTTGATTTGCTACTTCTCGTTGCGCAATCCTGACCATAGAAACTTTAATTGTGTACTTTGTGTAAAGGACTGTGTATCGCAGTTGATATCGTATATTCACGTGCGTGTAATGTTAATTGAATAGTATATCGAAGTTCTGTACCTTGGAAATATCTAGTTCTAGTTTTTCAAGTCCATTGCATAGGTTTTAAAACACTCGAAAATACAATATGTGTAAGACGCATCGATTACGAGAATTTTCATGTCGATGTCGATTTGTTTACGCGATTGTTGATATACAATGTTATTTATCAATTCTCTACTAGTTGGTGACGATTACCCCTGACGAGTTTCAGCCGAAAATATTCGGATTTATTTCAATATGAAACTATTCGATTGTCGGAGGTGAAATATGAAGTTTGAAATTTGTAATCATTCTCACACTGTGGCTGGCAACAGACTTTTAAAGGCTTTCAATCTAGTTAGATGACAGTCAAGTCACTACTGTGTTTTGAGTAGTTCTGGTGGTATTCCTAGTTGCAGATTTCGAGAAATGGCAGCTTCAGTTACACATTTCAAACCAAATGAGTTTCTAAGCAACTGGAAAACTCGTGTGGTCGTTTGGCGTTAATCGTGATACCGGTGTTCTGTTGTGTGATGCCAGCAGCCATCGCTATCTCAGAGTCGCCTTTACTAACAGTGGCGTTAGTGGTGGATTTTAGGGGTCGAGTCCCCCCCCCCCATTTCAACTTGAATTTAGACAGTACAATGTAGCGACATGCTCAAGTATAATATAGGGTAGTGAACCGCAAAGTCGCAGTTCTTCCCAAAAACGTACAAACAACATCAAGTTGGTGGTTTAATGATCATTCGCCTTGCATAAATATCAATATAACCATCAATCACGTATAATGCTAATAAGGTAGCAGCATATTTCTCATAACATTCAAGTGTCTGATATTCCCTATTGAGTACATTCGTCGTCACTACATTTTAGATTAATTTTGATTTTTGAACGTTCACAAGTCCGCGAAATTGGTTTTTAAATGTTACCGTTCCCCAAGCTACAAAAGCTTTGAACCACGCAGCCTTAGAGAATATACGTCCAAGCGACTACGAGACCTTAATCTCCGCCAAACTTTCAACGCATTCTTTAAACGAGGCTTCGCGCGAGATGATTTTCCGCAGGCTTCCAAATTTCGTGACAGATTGCAGGCTTGCGGCCGCGTCTTAAATACCGCGAACGCGCCCGAATGTAACAGGTGCGCGATCTGCAAGTGAAGGAATTCCTTAATGATAACTCAATGCGGAAGCGGCGCGCATCCCATTATTTCGTGGATGAACTGTAAATACAGGTTGTATTTATCAGATTTCCACCGTAGCGGAAGGTAGAAATCAGCACATAGTAACTTTGCGCTACAAAACTAGGCTTTCATACCTATTCCAATATGTGAAATCTGAAAACGAGCCTCCTACAGTAGTACAACTATTCTTATGGTGATATATTCCGGGAAAATAAATCGTGTATTCACGCCGTAAATGTGGTATACGAAAATATAACCTACATCATAATTTACAAACCCCGTTCGCGGGGTTTCGATCTAATCTTTCACCTTACCTGTTAGCGACTGAATAGCATTTCCTCCAACAGCATTTCAATTTAGAGACGAATTGAGCAAATCATCGTTATCAATCGGCACTCTTTCTCAGCATATACAGTATTCAATCGCTATCTTATTTAGTTAGGATACTTTGCGGACGAGTCGGTTCAGATAGATTGATTCATGGTAGCTGTGTTTTAGAGTTTGGATATTTCGTTGTGGATTTTAAAGGTCGTTACTGCCAGTTCTAGCTGTAATTGCGAGTTTTCAAAAGGGCGTTGTTCTAGTTTTAGTTGCGAGTCTAAACATTGAGTAGTTCTAGTTGTGACTTTTTAAAAGTGAGTAGTTCTAGTTGTAGCTGCAGTTGCGCATTTTGGAAATCTAGTGAGCATGGCCGAATTGCGCGATTTCCGTTTACAGAATGGGATTTAGCTTTTCGATACCGGGATTCGTTGAATTTCGTTTTGTAACATTCTACGCATATCTAAAACCTAAATTATGTTTCTGGGTGGCAACCCGAACGCTTTGTTACCTTCCCGCTGGTAAACCGCCGGGTTTTGTTACACAATATAAAATTTCGGTGACGACCATGTTTTTCCGTGTATCGATATACACATCAGAGCTATTAGCGCTGTTTAGTCACCGGTCGCGGTCCTGTTGTTTAGAGAAGTTCTAATATCGCAGGTCTAAATGCTGTTGTACCAAACTGATTAAAAGTAGTTCTACAACCAGTTTAATACCAGTAATATGTGGAAGCGAAGAAGACGCTTTAAACAAAATTTCGACAGTACTATTTGGAGACATTTGACGGTATATTAGAATCGCAACAGCGAATTCGCATTTCTTTTCAAAGAAGCTCAGCAATGAAATTCGAGTTAGGGTTTTTAAGAGGAATTTGCATTGTGCTGCAGCTGCATGTTCAATATTCATACGTGCCAACTTTTTTTGTTTCGTTGTGAAGTGACAACTCCAATCTAACCCAATCTTCAATTTAACTCTTTATTACTTCGTTTGTTATTTGCGGTGTCGTTGCTCATTATTGTGTTGATGTTCGAACTTTCTTCATTTTCAGCTATTTCAAACTACATTATAAGTATAATTACATCGGAAATGGAATTACATGCAACGAAAATCGAGTTACGAGAATATCTCGTAAGTGTGTGTGCGAGACTGGCAAATATCTGTCTAGCAAGCTTGGCTCGTTTCGCACGATACAGTTCAACTATAGCATTTTCATGAAACGAAAAATTCGATTAGAATTCAAATGGGAGCACACAAACATTTCACAAATTAGATTAGAATTAGGCTACAGCCCACGGTCATCTTGCTGTAATCAGCCTCGATTATCTGTTCTCCATGACTGGTCGAGAGTAGTTGTGTCAATTCCTTGTCTAACCGGTGGTATTCTGTTTCAGAAAATAAAGACGGGAATTTGAACAGCAACGGTTTGATCATCGGAGTGGTGTTAGGCGGTTGCGCTGTCCTGTTCATCGTCCTGCTGGCTTTTTTAGGCTACAAAGTACACAGGCGCCGGCGGAACGTGAAGAAATATCAGTCACCTGGTATCAGCGCGAACCGCGGCACCCCGCCCCAGGCCCAAGTCACGTTACTGCCCATCTCCTCACACCACGGCACGCACATGAGGACACACACGGCCAGGTCAGGCTCGCACCATCCCCTAGAAATGCAAGACTTGCCAGCTCCACCTCCGTATAACGAGTCGTTGATGGACCACGCCGGTTCTACGATGGAGGTTTGAAAACCTGCGGGATTCTGGCCGTTTTTCGGCGGAATGGAAAGGTTTTTGTCGCGAGCCACGGTGCGGGGGGTGAAAGGGTCGGGCCGACCCGCCCGCGCTGCGTAGCGACGCCCTGTTCAGTATTATACGCGCAAGAACTCCGCCCTGGGAAGGGCGTCAAAGTGTTATGGGTCGCGGGACTGTTTGGAGACGGCCACGATGAAATCGTGAGCGCAAGGGTTGTTCGAAAAGACTTGTTTTTCATATTTACTGGCTTTCCGTGGAATTCCTAAAATCACTGTCTACCAAATTTAGCCCAATTTCAACCAACGTTGCTAGAGTCGGAAATTTTAGACATTAAAAATAGCTGTAAAGAAATTTATTTTCCGATTTTTCTATCTGCTCCATGCATGCGTGCGTGCGTGCGTGCAATTTTGGATTTTAATATTTTTTTTTAATTTCACTGGTCACGCCATGAAATTAAAAAAATAAAGTTAATCGAACAACCCTAGTCAGCACCGTCTCGACGAGCGAACGAAAACAAATCTCGCATTTTCGAGCAATCTGCGCTGCTTTATCGAGGGCGTATTTACACAGTTTGCGTGTCGCCTATCACTTGTGTGAACGTATCATCATCCCGCGCGACGAGCTACGCTTTCTGTGTAAATACGTCCCGAAACGAATCGTCTTATCGACAACCCTTTCTATTTTACTGCTCTTCATACTTTTGCCTTACTTTGCGATAAATATTATCATAGAATATACGACGAGGGAGTGATTTATGTCAATGCTGTTTTGTATTTTCGCGAGATTTCGAAAAGAGCGTGTATCCGCTTTTATCTTGTGTTGTGGTGCCATGCGAACGTACGACCCGGGGTAGGATTAGGTGGTAATTACAGGTTTCAAGCCATGACATTAGACATATATTATACCCCCTGAGACAATCATTCCAATCCATCTTAGTCATGTCAAATCTAGCCACGTTTTCGTGATTCCTGTGTCAAAAATTGGGCAAGGCTGCGCAAAATCGAGTACCTGGAGATACCATTCCTAGTCGAGCAACGAAAATGTTGCCCGTTACACTAAATTCAACATTGAAGTATTTGGTTGTATTAAGGTACTTGTCATGAACATTGAACAAGCATCGATGCTTAACTTGATATATTATGCGTATCAAAGGACGTCTAGTATTTGTAAGAAAATAGCATGGTTGCCTAAAAATAATTTGGTATTTCTGCGCCAAAACTATTTTATGGCACCTTGCGGCTATTGTGTCGTTCTATCCCTGATGGTCCCGCGGTCTCGACATTGCAAAAATGGTGTGGCTTCTGCGTATTGTGGTACCTTTTGAAACCACGTTTCGCTCCGTTTATCTAAAACTATGTCATTTATTTCCACGAATCGAGAATTTCACACTGAACTGGTAATCCTATTTTCATTATATGCATGTACCCGGCATTTTCTTCGTTTCTCTGAGAAATGTTCGCATCCAACATTTGTATTTCGCGCGGGTTCCTTTCGTTTTTTATGTATTTTTCCGTTTATGTTTCGAGCGCTTTTATTTCTCATTATATATTTTGCCAAATATTCTTTCAATACAGAAACCATGCAGTCGTTAAGCGGGATTGTGAGTATGTGTTTCGGGCTCGATTAGTTTAGGAGACTTGGCAGGGCAGTGAGGAACTTGGCATAATAACAGACCGGCGGTTCTTAAGCGGGGTTCAAACGAACCCCAGATGTTCGCTGAGCGTACAAGACAGACTTGGACGACATGATATTTCTAATTAAACTAATCAGAGCGAAATACTGGTCATCTAACTGTAATCTAATTTGGGAAATGGTTCTGTGCTCCCACTTTAGTTCTAATCTAATTTTTGGTTTTTCTGTAAATGCTACATTATAGAGCTAAACTACCCTAGCTTTCTGACCACTGTAGGTCTACCTATATCTGCGATTCTCATGCTTACGAGAATGAACTCAGCCGTGATATGAAGTGGACTTGATTCAATTTCTAAGTACTCGATAATTCAGTAATTGTAATTCCAATCTAATTTGACAAAAACATGCGTCTAATCGAATTCGGAAGAAATGAGTAGCTATAATTCAAATTGCAACCTAATTTGGAAAACACTAGCTATAATTTTAATCTAATTTAGAAAGCTGAAAATTTCTAGCGGTCCAAGTTTTGTTCAGGGTGCACAATGCACATCCGACTCATACAGCGGAAATCACGCTGATTTGGAGTAAATACTCATAACGATCTTTTTATTTTGTAGGAATTGGAATTGTACAATTCAGGTTGAAATCCTGTCTGCAGAGCAGAAAAGGTTGCCGCCCCTTGTTCTAGATCAGTGGTTCCCAACGTGGGCGATATCGCCCCCCAGGGGAGATTTGGCGGTCTAGGGGGCGAAAATGACGAAGGGGGTCACAAATGGACAAAGGGGGCGATAGGGGGGCGATGACGCGTTAAAACAGCTGACTTTTTTTTTAGTCAACCCACGGAAATTTAGTTACAAAAGTGTGTCAAATTAGACATCGAGCCCAAAATTTTTCTTTTTTTTTAGTCAACCCACCGGTGATTACAGTTTGTATGCCCAATTTTCGGTACACAAAATTTGGGGGGCGATGGTCGGTGTCGACCTTGAAAAGGGGGCGATGGGTCGAAAAAGGTTGGGAACCACTGTTCTAGATTCTGTCCACTACCAAGGAAGGAATGGAGAACGCGTAGTTCATTTTTGTCCTTGACGTTTTTGCGGCAAATAAACCGACTCGTGATATATTATACATACACACGATCCGTGCATATGCATATCATGAGTGCATGATGTGCATATACCGCTGGACAAGGAAGGTGCATAGGCCTATGTAGCCTTGTGCGACTTTCTAAGTCTTGCACCACCCCTCCATGCTAACCCAGTAATGCATGAGCGCCAAGCGGGGAAGTCGTGGATACCAGTGTTACTAATCAGTAATCAGGTCTTTGGTTGGACCCGGCCGCGAATCGAACCCGCGACCCACTGACCAAGAAGCCGGAAGCGATAGCTTTTCTTAAACACTTGCCGAAATATTCACCAAGTGATTCAGTTCAGTTTATGAAATATTTTGATCAATTCAAAACACCACAAGACTGAGATACAATGAAAAGATAGGAAGGTGTCGAGACGACACCAAAAGATTTACTGAGACACGAAAGAGCTTCTTGGAGGTACAGAACTTCGATATACAATAGAATAGGATGTTCATTTGGAAATAAACCCAGATATTTTCGGCTGACACTCGTCAGGGGTAATCGTCAGCAACTAGTGGAGGATTGGAAAGAAAATTGTCTATCAACAATCGTATCAGTATGAAAGCTTTAAGTAGATGGTATTACGCAACTTAGATTTGTCACGCAAGTCTGGCGTATAGGACGAATGTATCGAAATGGTTTGCAGTCCGCCAGCTGATCCCTCAAGAGAAAGAAATCTTCTCAGTTCAGATAATCGTGAGAGTGCCGCGAAAAGGTGCAGTCGCCTTGTTTAGTACATAAGGACTTTATCGGCTTTGATTCGCCCAAACAATAACAATCTTCGCTTGCCATCAATACCTTTCAACCGAGAAAGTAGGCCGTCCGTTTCGGATTATTGCGAACTAAATCGGTGCCAGAGGAATCCGGTTTCTGTCGCATTCGCACGAGATTTGGCAACGGACAAATAAGTCTGTGATATTTTGGAGCGAAACCTCTTTTTAGCCATTTGACACTCGATACGTTGATCTGGCGATGTTTTGTCCTGAGCGCGTCTTGGAACAAAGACGAAGTGCGATCATTCTGCATGGATCGTTGCATCATCCTTACCAGTACCGCTAAAAATTCCTGCGTTGCTTTATAAAGCCACGAACGCTTTCATTGGTATGCGTACCAATAAGAGTTAGAAAAGTAGAAACTTGTAGCTTTTTCAAATTAGATTATAATTATAATTATAGATAAAAAATTTCAAATTAGATTAGAATTAGATTTACTGAATTCGGAAAAACTTGGAAATAGAATCAAGTTCAATTCATATCTAATCAGAGGTGTTTCTCATAAGCATGAGAATGGCAAATGTATGTACCTGTTCACTAAATTGGGCTCTTTTCGCACTATACAGTTCTGTAGTATTTTCAGGAAAAACAGAAATTACATTAGAATTAGATTACCGGCATTTCGCACTAATTAGTCAAGTTGGAAAACAATAATCATCTAGTTGGCCAAGACTGGCATCAACTCACATTTACCCAAATTACAGAGACAGGGGATTTGAAGTCGGTCGTATTTTGGCAATATATATCAGAATTCGCATGCTAGAACGTATACCATAACTACACAATGAGAGGACTTTTCACATTGTAAAATCACGCATACCGTTATCAAATTATATGAAACAATGTCATGATCTGACTGTTGATGACTAATGAAGATTGTGAAAAGGGAAAGAATTGCTGGCCCTATTTAATGTGATATTATGCGCGATCGTAAATCATTGAACGGTCTATTATAGTAAGAGGATGGTTGGATTTCATATTTTCAATCCAAATCCTCATTACAGTTTTGAATATGACTACAAATTTTCACAGCGAGTTCATTTCGAGAAGATCATTTCATTTCGAGATCGACGATATCTTAACTACAAATTTTAATTTATCGGATTCCGGTAGTGTTTAATTATCATCAAAATACAGAGTGTATAATGCATTATAATCCACGATGATAAAGAGTTCAACATGTCTGTATCCTGCATAAACTTGGTCACAGGTCAAATAATTTGGCGGCGTAGACGCAATAACGAACGACTTCGAGTGCGTCGTCTGTTTACAAATATTGTTCCATCTTCAAGTGCTGTCATTCTGTTGTATTCGTGTTCACGGGTTTCAATAGCACGAGACAACAACTTCCTATTAAATATTAAAGGTGCAAGTCCATTTCACTAAGACTAAGCGATGTTGTATATATTTTATATGATAGGAATTCCATTTCATAACTCCTACAGACGTGGCGCACTAAACCTGCGATGTGATATGCGCCATTATCACGATTTATTACCAATAATAATATTGGTAATTTATTCACGAATGCGTTTTGCGGCTGTCTCTTATCAGTAGCGAACATCAGTGATAGGTCGAATCAAATTCGAAACAGGAATTATTGTGTCTGTGTGACATAGTCATGTCGAAAACAAACAAGTCGTCGACAGTGTGTTGATGTAATAACGGTACACAACAGCGTTTACAATTACATATTCGGTTATAAATAGCTTAAAACAACAACACATAACAGCACTGAACACCTGGAACTAAATTTTTTAAGTATTTATAAATGGGATGGTCGATGTTGCGTATATTCCATCGCTCAATTTGCATTTTATCATCAGAACTTGTCTACGTAATCACGCTTCTGACGACAGGCGATAACGCAAAATTGTTCAGTGGACAATTTTTGTAAAATATTATATCTTGCATGATGTTTGTAATAATAATAAATGTACCCCTGGTATAATTCACACTTGTACTAAAAATTCACAACACAACTTACGCAGTTTCCATTCTTCATTTCCAATCATCTCTACCTCTGCAACTTTTCCTCATTTTTTCATCTGCCACATTTCTGTAATGTGTAATTTAACCTCCTCATGTATTGCATAGGAATATCAGTTTGACTGTATTACTGAAATTCTAAAAGTTTACTTCAATCTCGCCATTTTCCTTAGTAGTCAGGTTGCTCCTTGGATTATGTGTGCATTTACCAGTTTACTGAGGATACAGAATAATATTTTAATTTATAGAGCGTCAAATATAGCGATATATCATCCTTACACACACTAGGGCGTGGTACTCGAGTACAGTAAGATGTAACAAGCATAAAGTTATGTTAAAAAGATGTAGTGCATAGCTGTTTATAGATACATTATAAAATGTACCAGTTTGCAAAAGAATGCATTTATGTAAACAAAAATTGTATCGGAATTTTCTGTCGAGATCGATCCGCAGAACGAATTGACATCAGGTGGCCCAGCGAACGAAAACACTTGATTTTTCATAATTAAGCCTCGTGGGAAGCGGGGTGTCTGCTTACCCGTAGATGCATTACACAAGTGGCCTGCAATCGCAGAGCTATCATGTTCGCAAGGGTCTCTTTCGTCTCGAGCAAAAGGCGAGAACATGGGTCAAATGTAACCGAGCGTGGAGGCGACCTGCGAATATATCAACATAAGTGTCGCGGTGTCAGCCTACCAATATTCGTTGGATACTCACAAAATAGTTTTTTCAAATAGGTTTTTGGAGTTACAGAACTTCAATATACAATTGAGTAATATGTTGAATTGTTGATATTGCAGTAAATCCGAATATTTTCGGATGGCACTCGCCGGGGTAGTCGTCAGCAAGTAGTAGAGAATTAGAAATAATTGTATATCAAAATTCGTGTCCCAATCGTATTTGTTGTTGTTCAGTTAACTCTTAGTTATTTTCATGTTATTCATAAACACATACATACCAGTGGTTCTTGACCTTTAATACACCACGGAACACTTACTTTATAATCTATACGCCTTCGCGGAACCCCAAGATTCCGCTTCCATAATAGTAACAGTTTTGCATTTCGAATCCCAAATTCACTGACAACCATCCATTTGTACAATGGTCACATAATTGTTCGAAGTTGCAAACCCAATGCAATCCAGTTTCAGACTTCATCGATAACCAATAACATACACTGCTGAAATTCACCGGCACTGCGAATTAGGTTATCTCACATTTCCATTTTCGATAGGTCGCAAAACCGAGACGATCTTTTGCACCTTCTGTTGATTATTATTAGTATTATTGTTAGTGGTAGTAAAATCGTGATCAGGCCGATTCGGTTCAGTTCGGTTTAATTATAAAATTTTCATCAGATCAATGCACCACCGGATAGCGATACAATGCAAATACAGCAAGGCGTCGAAACGACATGGACTAGTCTTTGAAATCAGACATCCACTAGACCTAGGCGATATAAATAGGGTGCATGCACACTGAATGAAAAGCAAGAATATAATATAAAGGGACAACGCATCACAGGTTTTGTACGCCACGCCTGAAAGAGTTATTATATAGGAATTTGAATCAAAATACATATAAATCGTTTAGTCATAGCGGCATGGACTGTCGACCATCCCGGGTATATATGAAACACCTCATGTCAGGCAGAGTTGGACAGCTACAAATATTTTAGCCATTACAAATTCATTAGAACTAAAAATATAGCTAGAAATTTTCCCCAAATGAGATTACAATTAGAATTGCATAACTACAAGAACTTGGCAATTGAAGTCAATTCCGAATCAGAAAGAAATACAGCATAAATCAAGTTCGTTCTCATTAGCACGGCAATTACAAATGTCTGTGCAGCAAGATCGGCTCGTTTCGCACGATACAGTTCTCCCGTAGCATTTTCAAGCAAACCTGAAATGAAATTACAATTAAAATTAGAGCAGAGAAACATTTCACAAATAGATTAGAATAAGGTTTCACTCTAATTAGTTTAATGAAATAACTATAATTATGTAGTTGTCCACAAATAACAATTTCAATATCATATTTATGAACTTATCACAAATTCAATATTTGTAAGTAAAGCACTCGGTGCATCAATCATCCCCGTAATCGTTTTTCTTCTATACCCGCGTACGTGACAGTTTGCTGTGTGATTGAATCACTCGTGTAAGTTTCTTATTCCTTCGCCAACAACGAATTACACGGTTCGTCTAATCCGAATTAGATTCGAGGGCTGGCTTGTATAGCTGGCATTATAGCCTTTGCGGTATTGAAGTAAGCACGAAAATTTTCTTTCTTTACATTCTTTGAAATACTTCAGAGTACAATTTCGGAATTGCCACATTAAAACAGGCTGTTTCCTTGCACAATGAGAAAGTTTGGTTATTCAAAGCAGGATTAAAACTGTTTGGTGTATGTAAGCTTTCGTATCGTGGATTACCGATACCGACCCAATACCGATTCATTACAAAGATGATATTGTCAGTCGCGCCCTTGTTCGTGAAGTCATTATCTTTAACACGAGCTCTGTTGCAATTGGAATTACATCGAAAAGTTGCTATTGCCCTATCAAGCACTACACAAGAGCCACTTGTCGTAACAAAGATCACATCCTATCGCAGTTCAAGAGATTAAACAAGCATCTTCAGGCTTGTATATGAGTGGATTGTGTATATTTCCAAATAGTTTAAACATTTCTATCTGATACGATTTATGGCGTCAGTTCCTTTTCGTTTCGGCGAACTGTAAATAACGGTGCGCCATGCCGAAATCCAGTTACCTCCTGTTCTAATATCCATTGCTACATTAGTAGGTGTCAGTTTGCTTTTTAACAGAAACATAAACGTCTAAAAAGGGTATTCGGGGTAAAGATCCCTACTTTTTGACGATGAATCATACCTTTCTCAATTTGAACTAGGACTCAAAGATGACGTAATACAACCTGTTGAGAGAAAGCGGGTGATGACAGACTAAAAATGTCGTCTCTAACGTGCTTTAAAATCCATGCCAGGTATACACAGGCCACGGGTTGCGCCTTATAAAGGCGATACGCTAGGACTGAAGCGAGATATCAGTTTCGTCAAACGCATATCAGTATGCAGACTGCGGTGCTGTGGGCGATGATTTACGAAGTAAAACTATGGGATGCGTCGCCACCCAAGTCGATGCTGATATTAGTTTGAATATAAATTGGTTCAATGCATTTCAACTATTTTGCCAAAGCGCGATGCTTTAAGTAATTTTGGGTTGGTGCGAAAGTTATGTTCACGTTCGTGATCGCTATGCAAACCATAATTATTTAGAGCATTGGTCCTCAACGTTTTTGACTTTGCTGACCCCATTTGGACCGTCACGGACCCCCGCGGACCCCTCGAGTTTTAGTTCTATTATCGTGCAACCGTCATCTGTCTTGTGCAAATATTAACCTTAGGCTAGTGATGAACACTAAACAGCAACAAAATGACCTTTCTTGAAAATAACATCATACTATCTATGTAGAAATTGGGTAAAATTTCAGTATTTCAAAGTGAATTATGTAGCTGCGTTTCTTAAGATATACACAGCCGTGTCTTGAAAATCAGCGCCGTTGATATTAAATGAACGCGTTCCGAAAACCCATTAATTTCCACAACGATACGGTTGCCCGACATATGAGCATGCGACACAATGCAAAACGACAGTTGAGCATGCGACGCTACAGCATGAGGACACATTAGCATGGTAACACATGAGCATAGGGATACATGAGCATGGGGACACATGCGCATGGAGACATATGAGCATGTTGAAATATGAGCAAGGGGACACATGGGCATGGGGACAGTTTGGCGTGCGACACTTGAGCATGGTTACACATTAGCATGGGGACTAATGAACATGGTTACATATGGGTATGGTAACACGTGAGCATGGGGGCACATAACGATTGGGACACTTCAGCATGTTAACACTTGCGCATGGTGACATATTAGCATGGTGACAAATGAGCACGCGGACACTTGCGCATGCGACACTTGGGCATGCGACACTTGAGCATGCGACACTTGAGCATGCGACACTTGGGCATGCGACACTTGGGCATGCGACACTTGGGCATGCGACACTTGAGCATCAGACACTTGGGCATGCGACACTTGGGCATGCGACACTTGGGCATGCGACACTTGGGCATGCGACACTTGGGCATGCGACACTTGGGCATGCGACACTTGGGCATGCGACACTTGGGCATGCGACACTTGGGCATGCGACACTTGGGCATGTGGTCATGCTGCACTTGGGCATGCGACACTTGAGCATGCGACACTTAAGCATCAGACACTTGGGCATGCGACACTTGGGCATGCGACACTTGGGCATGCGACACTTGGGCATGCGACTCTTGAGCATGCGACACTTGAGCATGCGTCGCTTGGAAATGCCACAATTGAGCATGCCACAATTGAGCATGCGACTCTTGAGCATATGCGACACTTGAGCGTGCCACATTTTAGCATGCGTCACTTGAGCATGTGACACTTGAGCAAGTTAGCTTGTGTTAGTGATGGAATTTGTTGGCAAAAATCCACGCTGTTATAAGCACCACAACATGCTTTTATTAATAAATAAAATAACTCGATTTCACGGCTAGCTTCGACTGCGGTTAGTGAAACATGACATCAGTGGAAATTGCAGTCTGTATATTTCAATCCTGCACATCACAAGACTGTGCAGTGTGCATGTGCATACCCATGCAGAATGAAGTTTGTTGTCGATGCGGGGACGCCACGATACTGGATGTAGCGTTTGTTCTGAAAGTAGATTCTAAACCAGTGATTCCTAACCCGGCTAACCTTCTTGCGGCTCTGATAGACCCCTGAATATGCCACTAAAATATTATAAACAGTTGCTGATGTTTGCCAAAGGCCTCTTCTGAAAACGGAGAAAGAGAATTTTTGCAGAATAGCGTCAAAACCATGGATTTATACCCGTCAGAAAATGATATAGCCTGAGTTCTGATGGTCATAGACCTTTACAGATTGTCTCTGTGAAGAGTAACTTTCGACACAATTTTATTGGCATCAAAGTATCTCAAGTGCTCAAGTGTCGCATGCGTACATGACCCCATGCTCATGTGCACCTTCGCTCTTATGCCCCCATGCCCATGTGTCCATATGCGCATGTGTGCCCATGCTCTTGTGTACCCATGCTCATGTGTCGTCAAGGCTCATGTATCGCATGCTCATGTGTCACCATGCTCAAGTGGCACTTATTAAATTGTCACCATGTTGATGTGTCCCTATGCTCACGTGTATCCATGCTCGTGTGTCCCTATACTTTTGTGTCCCCATGCTAATATGTCCTCATGTTAATATGTCCCTGTGCTGATATGTCTACATGCCCACGAGTCGCCATGACCAAAAGTCGCTATGCTCAAGTGTCGCATGCTCAAGTGTCGCTTGCTATTGTGTCGCATGCTAATATGTCCACGGACCCTTTTCACCATGTTCGGAAGAAGTCAGAATGTGATCGAAATCTACTTGTAATTAAGTGTGGCGAGATAGCGTAGTTGTATAATCCACAGCTACAACACCAATGGGCTGTGGGTTCGTTTCCGACCGAGGTCGACTCCAGAATACCTACCTAGGTGTTGGAGGTTTATCTAGGCTCCTCCTCGCCATCTCATCCTTGCAAGCGGTGTCTTATAAAAAGCCCAGAAGTGGGCCGTGCTACAAGTCGGAAAATACGGAAGCAAAAATAAGGAATACCGGCCTGGTGTAAATGACCATTGACCATAGTAGTCGACAAAATGAATACCACAAAGAACAACAACTACTTGTAATTGAGTATGACTTGACTAGAGTCATCATCTTACAAATAGAAAATGACTCGACTCGACTTGAGTCAATTCGGGTATTGACTCGACTTGTACTCGAGTCATTGCGCGAAGTCATATGAATCGAAACATTCTATATGACTTATCCTAGTCTCGTGTATCAGGACCAATGATTGATCAATCGTCCAAGAAATTGACTTTTATCAATTCGAATGCACGTGTTAGAGGTGAGAAAATAAGTATATTATGCATGGGAGGCATCGATATCGCCCTAGAGTTTCACAGACGTGAGTTGAACCTGACTTGAACTCGATACGGAACAGTAAACACTATGACTCGGACTCGACCCGTTGCTATTAGACTTGGAGTCGGACTTGACTCGATGGCGAATGGAAAATGACTCGACTTGACTCGAGTCAAAACTATAAAAGTCAAGTTGACTTGTGACTCGGTTACAACCCTTGTGCAAGTCCATTCTAGTGTTGTTAATCTAAATTCGAAGTGTTACTGAATTGATGATGGTTGATACGTTGATACGTACACCCTCAACCGCTCCGTTGAGATTTTATCAAGAGCGACTTTATCACTTTTAAATCTGCATAATTGAGTGTATATCGATCAAACAAATCGCGGAATGCCGTCAGGGCCCGAGCCGTAGCGCAGGTCAAATATTCGCCAGTTACTGAATGGTTTAGAGATACGGCCTCCATGCAGTACGTATCCAATCGCTATACCTTATGATGATGGAAGAGTTGCACTTTCCGGAACTCATGTTGAGAGTATAAGCTCCATTGCTGACCGCTTTGTTATGAACGAGTAGACGCAGGGATTAAAATGATTGACGTAGTCGGATTAGCCGCGCGTCCCGCTGCATTATCTGAAAAAACTTCATTTGAAAATTCGTCCAATGGAACTTCAAATGCTTCCCTTTCATACGTTCATAAATTCATGATCATATTCCTTATGCATCAGTTCCGGGGGGTAAAAGCACTCGTCAGCTCAGCGCGGTATAATCTTGGACATTTTTTTCGTTAATCCGCAAAAATTGGAGCGTTCCGGCGGGAACGTTGACCTTAAAAATGTAATACGCATAAATTATTGAATGCGCAGTCGTGACAGCTACGCAAGTTTCGGGCGGATGTAATAATTCCTCACCATTTTGGGGTTTTGTGGTTGTCATTTGTAAGCCTTTTGGGACAGCGGTGGTTTTGCATTGTAGCTGTCGACGTTTGTAAAGATTCGCTTGAATCGCAGTTGCGATAATCGTAATCGCACGTGAAATTCACAAAATTTTCCGGTAATCGTAATCGATTACATTGAGTTTTTTAGACTATTGAAATTAAAGATTCCGTAGTTTTTCCCGCAGCGAAGGCATTGAAGTTCACAAGTGGTCAGCAACGAAGTACTTTTCGAAATACTTCAAGTAGATTTTGCTTTCTCTCACTACTTTCTCAAGAGGTTACGATTTTAAACTACTACTTCTACTTTTAATTGACAGTTTTTAGTTTTTCTGCGAGAACCTAGAATACTTACTTTTTACTTACTTGTAAATAGCTACTCTTACTTGTACTTGAGTGGAAATTGATGACGTTACTTCAACTTCTACTTAAATACCGACAATGTTTACTGACCATCCAAGCCTCAATTTGTCGTATTATAGCACCCAAAACTAAAGGTCGACTGATATTGATTTTTGCGGGCCGATACCGATACTGATTATTATCGACACACTAACATGCCCGATAATTAAACTGTAACCGATAACATAGGCCGATATTAATAAGGAAGGTGCAGGGAACCTTTTCCCCAAAACATTATATATTAGGCGAGATGGCACTTGTGTATGCTACAGAAAGCTAAACAACAAACAAGCAAACTGAAGTCAAACAGCATTGTAACTGAATTGGGCATATTCAATGGAATTTAGGCTAACCCAAAATGCAGAACGTGATACAAAATTCCAGACCGGTCCAGTAGAGGTAGATTGTAATGCAGGAAGCACAGTTTCTCCGCATGCTAATCAGGAAAACTGGTCCTGCAAGTTTGTTTATCTGAGTGATCTCACTGAAAACACGTTTACTAGGGACAGATGCGTGTGGCTGGGTTAGATACTTCTTTGCTACTTTGACTAGCAGCTTTTATCTTGAACTGTTGCTTTTCCACCACTCACGTGGAACATCTTTTTGCCTATTTGTCAGCGGTTCTTTGGGGTATCGATGTATTTCGTCATTATCACCGATACTCTCAGTATACTCTTGAAGTAACATCTTCAGTATTGAGATGCATGCATTTACATGAAATAGATGAGTCACGATAAATAAGTGAGAAATACGAATGTCTATTTCGTATAATCTGCGTTTTTGATGGAAGATATCGAATGAATGTAAACGTGAAAAAGATTATTACTTTCATTTTCTCTATGTGTGGAAGCAGTGATTCTGAATTCGAGCCAACTCAGGCTTGAAGAAGGCCTACACGGTTTTAATGAGCGATATAATTGGTATCATAGTCAGATATTGTTATAGTGTAAATGTGGTGCCTTGCATGATCACTTTGCGTGAACTAATGATTATGTTTTTTATACAGTTCAATAATATATTCATATTGATATAATCTTGTCGAATCTCTGCCGTTTACCACATTGGTTCAACATTAGATAAATTTCCTAGTAAGAGCTACCTGTATTCATCACATCTAGCACACCGCATAGAAGCCACAATACTAAAAGTCTCGATCCAATGCAAATGGAGCGACTAAGTTACCCATAATGTTAGGAATACTACTCATAACGGCTTGTGAAAGGGTGCTGCGCTTGGACCACACCATGTTTTAAAACGAGGATCGTATAGGTGATTGTACGCTAATACAGAGTCAGCGCTACCAACCTATTACCTTATTCCACTCTGTTTCACTTGACAACAGATTCATTTTAGGTACGGCTCAATTTACAAGCTGAATTCCCAGCATTCAGAGTAACGCGGGAGGCATTTTCGCCAATGCGCATATTGAAATGATGGTAATGAACCAGAGGTTTCCTCATACTTTGTTTCAGACTGGTAATGAACAGCGATCACCACCATCCATCCATCCATTCATTCCCGACTGCATGCAAAGCAAACACCGTCAATTTTCTTGACGCACTAAAGCATCAAGGATTCGTTTCTGTACCCACCGGGAAATCCTTACCCCAACACGGGGCACATGCGATTCAGCCGATGGGGTTTTGAGATGCTGCTTCCGGTGATTGGATTCCAAGCAAACCACTAAAATGCATGACGTATCCTCGGCGTAATCGTTTCAGGAATGGAAATATAGTTTGATGTGTTTTCTATTCGTGTTCGTGAAGATCGAGTTATCGTTAAAATTAATTGCTGTAAAGTAAACACTGGATCTCATACAAATTACCTCGCCTGTACGGAGGCATGTCAATTGACGTCATTGGGGTGTTACAGAGTAGACGTTAGTTAAACTGTGGCTTTGACTGCCTATTTCTTGTAGGAGAGTGTGGGCGTTGTCGTCGAGTATGCGCATTAGCATGTTAATGTGCTTTTTCCGTTTTGTCCCGTTTGTCCAAGGACAGGACAGTCATTAGATCAGTGACTTATCAGACTGTTGAGAGAACAAAACCATTAAAATATTAAATATTTATTGCAAATCAGTGTGTCATCCGCTGTTTGCTTTCAGATACCAGTTAAGGAATGCGGGGCTTCACCGTGGAAAGTATCATCGAATTGTTCGGTCGAAACGCTGCATTTTAAAATCGCTACTTTACCCGCGGCTTATGCCGTTCATAAGTGAGATGTGCGGATCGGTGGATGAATCATATTTGGCCATACGGATCAATTCATTGCAAGTATAGTCTAACGACCGCGCGTTGGGCGGAGAAAGAAGCCTCCAAGTACAGATAACAAACGAGCAATTGACGAAGACGATTTGAAGATTTGGTCGAATGCGGGCCGACCTCGATACCAAGAAAAACGGATTCGGAATTGGATTGAACCCAAAATTAGCCATAATGTCAAGTCTACACGACTCTATATGAGATAATAGCATTGCTGTTTAACATCTACTTCGATGCATGCGTCGCAAGTTTCGTACTTAAATCACCTTCATATTTTTAACGTGTGATCGTGAATTCGTGATCGTCAAAAACGCTACCGTTGTTGCTAATTGATGGTAAGGACGGTACCATGCTTTGGGATGTGAGCTGCATTCCTGTATTTATTTTCGATTGCTGGTTTATGTACGAAATACACGCGCCACGGTCACGTATGGCGATTCGCCAATTTCCGTTTTCAGGTTACAGGTTCAGACAGATTCTCTCTCGAAGGTAAATGTCACACAGATGTTTGTTTGTGTTTGTGTTATTCGTGGTGTTTGTCGACTACAACGATCATTTACACCAGGCCGATTGCCGTTATTTTGATTCCGTAGCTGTCGACTTGTAGCATGGCCCACTTCTAGGCTCTTTTAATACAAAGCTTGCGCGAATCAGACGGCGGGGAGGAGCCTAGAAAAACCTCCAACACTTAGGTAGGAATTCTGGAGTTGATCACAGATGTCGGCAGTGCTCTAAAAGGATTTCAGACACATACGGGTATACGTTGGTTTGGATAGATCTTTAGAAGGTCTGTTGTAACATTAATTTATTGTACTTTGTACGCTACCACGGGCTTATGGAGTTCCAAATGCCTATTTACATCAATAATAGCAAGATTAGCATGATTTATCATCGCTGCACTAACTGTTGGATTACATTAGTGATGCCTTAGAATATCGTCCTGCTGACCACACGATATTGCTATTACTACTTTTACGGAGCACTCAAGTAGATTTTGTTTTAATTTCTACCTATACTCAACCAACTCCAATGGTTATGCTTATAGACCACTTGCACTTCTGCTTAAAGATCTAGGGCAGTGGTCATCAACCTTTTCTCCTTCGCGGACCCCTTTTGGGCCGTCACGGACCCCCGCGGGCCCCCGACGTTTTTGATAAAATTTAGCTCAATATTCGCACAATCATCATCTGTCTTGAGCAAAGGATAGTGATAAACAGCAACAAAATGACATTTCTTCAAAATGACATACTATTCATGTAGAAATTGGGTTGACTTTTATTATTTCAAAGCGAATTCTGCAACTGCATTTCTTGAGTTACGTGGTCGTGCCTTGAAAATCCGCACCTTCGATTTGATATGAACGAATGCTGAAAATCCATTTAGACCAGTGGTTTTTTAGACACGCCCCCCTTTACGATAGTGAAAATTTTCGCGCTCTCTTATTATCATAACACAAAATGAAACCAGACTTCTAGCAAACCCAATGGATAGTTTGATTGCATGGAAGGTTATGATTGTTGATGAGAGAATTATTCAATACGAAGTTCGGGCTAAACACATAGCAACAACTGCCACTGCAGGTAAATCGCGAGAAGCGCGAAAACACTCTTTAGCTGACCACATCTTTGTGCCCTCCTTCAGATTCTTTCACGCCTCCAAAGGGGGTGCGCCCCCCAGTTTGAGAACCACTAATTTAGACAAAGAAAGGTGGTAACGAATGTAATAGTAACGGGTAACGCTTCCGACGACACAATTGGGCATGATCGCAACAATTATGACACCGAACATTTTTTAGTGAGCATTTAACGTCAAGCCTGTTAATTTCTATCTAGCAGCTAATCTTGAAGTTATTATGGAAAAGTGGTTATGTATATCACAGGAAGAAATGGATTTTTGTAAGCATATCCAAGTGACAGCGATTGACCTTACTAATGCAACTATTTAATTTTTACACAATCCTCAACAAAACAGCAAATTATTTGTATCAGTAGGATGTTGGCAATTAGCAGCTAAAATAAGTCTGCCCATCAGGATATTTCATATTTGACGGCCATTCTGTTGGTGTGAGTTCTACTGCTAATGCAGAAACACTGCCTCATAATTTTCCTAATTGAAAAAAAATACAAATTCGGTTAAGAATGATCTTGTAAATTCAGAGGCTTCGCGGACCCCCGGTTGAGAACTGCTGATCTAGGGCTAGACTATCCCTCGAAGTGGAAAATCAGTCATACACCCACAACTTTGAAACTAATGACGCAATTTTTCTGATATTTGGGGAAAAGGTGCTTCTGTAGACGTTTCAACATTGGGTAAAATTTGGTGAGAAACGGCTGATAATTGTTTTGCTTTGACCGTCTTTCCATGATTTTTGAAAGGAATTTTGGCGAAAATTCTTGTGGCAAAATTTTTAGACGAATTTTTTTTTAATCCCGAGGGCTATAATTGGGAAAAACTGCAATTTTAGATGATTTTTTTTAATCCCGAGGGTTACTATGGGGAAAAACTGCATTTTTTTTACCTTGATGAACCTAAAGGGAAGGACACCTCACTTATAAAATAAAAATAAACCTTTTCAACTTGTTAGGAATCCCAACATACTCCAACCTTCAATTTTCACGTTGATTGGATGATATTTTTCTGCCTCAGAAATTTTGTTATGCAGCGCCACTTTATTTCACTTGTTTGACGTTCGTAAAGAGGTAAGTAATTTTGGTTTGGTTTGCATCAAAGATTCCCTGTATCATGGTAATAGAATAGATTTTCCAAAATCACTATATTTAGATAGTGTCCTTCTGAAATTACCAAAGTAACCACATCGGCTTTCCACTGAAAATATACGATACCGTCACATCTACATTTTAAAAGCAGTCACTTGGATAATTTTCGTCACATCTATTTTTAGCTCTTTAAAGAATTTTGGCGTGTATTGAAAATTGCTACCTCTACTTGTAACCGAGTAGACATTTACACCATTACCTCAACTTTCACTTGGATAGAATTGCTGACTACACTTTGACCATTTCTCGGTATCGGTCTGACTCTCAAAACGTCGATATCATAACGTAGCGTCATTTTACCAAGCGATTTCCCAATGATAGGTGGCTAACAGTCGCATCTTAAATGATTTTTGTCATCAAATATTAAAGGAAGTGACACTTTAACCTCGTCTGTGGCGTTGAACATCACTTACAGTTTTGCATAAAATATTTAGTATTGCTATTTCTCGTTGTTAATACGTTTTCCGTCATTAACTCCACGCAAGATGTGAAAACATCGGAAGTGACATCTCCATGCGGGCTTGGAAACAACAAAAATTCAAATATTCAATCGTCACAATCAATACCCCACAGGTTTGGATGACACTTTTCAAAGATCAAGACATCTTTGGAATACTGTTCGAAATAAATTCTTGTTATTATCGCCATAAAATAGTTGGTTCAAAATCCCGCCGAAAATCTGATTCGGACACGTGCAAACTACAAATCTAGTTGGTTCACGGTCAACTAACAACTGTTTTAGGAGTAGTTCTAGTTGCGGATTTTGAAAATTGAGTAGTTGCAAGTCTGGTTGAAAACTTGATTACCGAACAACTAGAAATCATGTGCCGTTTTTTCGCGTGAATCGTGATACCGGTTGTTCTTTTTTGTGATCTTCTCGCAGTCATTGCTAGCTCAGAGTAGTCGCAACTAACAGTGGCGCAGCCATGGGGTGGCTTTTGGGGGTCGAAGCCCGAACCCTATCGCATCACAAATTCGAAACGCCATCCTTTTTAAATGCCTAGTCTTACTCCAGCATTTTGGATGGAATTTCGATAAAATAAATGTCAAGGAGTTTCTTTGGAATTGAATCTATAGTTGAATTGTTTTATTTAGTTAGTTGCAGATTTTTAAATGTATAGTTAGTACTAGTGTTCAAGTTGCATATTTTGAAATCTAGTAGTTTGTGGAAGTCTGACAGGATCATCATTAAGAGCCTGCTCCATGTCTAGACTGACAGGCCGTATATGCAAGTGAAAAAACGACTTTACATGCTTAATTTGACGCACAGTTATCGCATCATGCGCTTGTAACAAATGCATTCGTGGTTCCACGAACTCAAATCAAGTTGTTCGCGCAGAAAGAAACGAAATAGCTGGGATTCCTTCGCAGACGAATGTCAGGCAAAACACAGCATTAATGATTAGAATTAATTAGCATGCAGCACTTGTCGAGACATGGAGATTAGAAGATGTCTTGCAGAAGTACTTGCAATTGGCCGGTTTCCTGTTAAGACAGTCGCAATGCTTTACATTTCGTCTGATAGTCGATAGTTTTTGCGACAGTTATGTCGACAAACTCCAACCGTATCAAGCACTTCTTTCATCAAATGCTTAAATTATATTTGCAATCGGTGGTCGCCCGAAAAGTTTGAGAACGCATCGAAGATATCCACTTATTAACAGATTTGTCAAAATTATGCAGTATATACTGAGTATTTAACAGAAGCGAAAATCTGCCTATATAGTTGTCGATGATTTGCCATATTTTTTCACAGAAATGAATCAGAATAATGAATGAGCAGATGGTCTCAATCTAAAGTGGTGTGATTATGACAGATTTTGCGGTTTATGCCACAATGATAGGTGTACGCGCAAATCCGTTTAGAAATTACGTTCTAGGAAGATACAGGTGTGTATGGCATAAGCTTAGACTACTTTTTGAACAACTTAATTCCAGATGAATTGTATGTCGCTTTTCACATTACACTTTGCTGTGTACACCATGATTGATGTCAATGATATGTGTTACTGATTTCACAGAAGCTTCAAGCCACTACAATGTGACGAGAAACTGGTTTCCCAAATTTTCTCTGTAACATATTAATTCAGCGACACTTTCTGGTGGAAATTGCGTCTTCATCAAGCCTATACGAATTGGTGTAGATAAGTCAAGTACATCCATACACAAGATAAGTTCTTGCTGTTGTTGTTATTATTGTTGTTTGCTTGACATTCACGGTCTTTCAACACCTGGGCCATTCATCTCGGGACTTTCAAAATTTTAAATACACTTATAGCGCTGTCTCTGAACTATACCCCAGCTACACAAGATCCCGTAGCACCCTGCAAAGTGATTAGGTCTATTAAAACATTTTCGGTTTTTCTAAATTAGATTAGCATTAGAATTAAAGCTATGCAGTTTTTCTTCAAATTATTTGATATTCGAATTATTGAATTCGCAAAATTTGGAAATTGAAATTTATTGGAAATGAAATGAAATTACGAATTAGAAAGAAATACTGAAGAAATCAAGTCAGTTCATAGTAAATCTGAGATCATTCTAATAAGCGTGAGAATGATAGATGTCTATGAATCCAGCTTAGTTCATTTTGCAGGATACAATTCTCCTGCAGAATTTTCAGAAAAAAATCAGATAAGAATTAAATATAGAGCATAAGAACATATCGGCATTTCGCTCTAGTTAGTTTTATCGTAATTAGTTTTATCAAACGATCTTAAAAAAGCACCGTAACACCGATAAGGTCCCAGAAACTAGAAATATCGACATCGCACGAAAATGTGAATATCATAGTCGGTCGCTAATCGATACTAATGCGTAAATAAGCGCGATATTTTCTTACGCTTACGCTCATTTATCTTAAGAACCGTCGTCACAGCAGCTGTTCTGGGTTATTCTATCCTGCATTACTTACCGATGTGTAGTTTCGATCCGTGTTATTTTTCCATATATGATATTACACACCGCCGGAGTAGTCTCTCCGTAGCAAAACGATGAAAAATTCATCTCGCTCATAATATTGTGCATGGATCATGTTTTGTACATCATGCGGACCGCCAAGGCTGACTGTTTGATTCCATAATAATCTCGTGGTCGGATGTAGGTAGAAAGATATCAATTGCGGTAACAGAATAGGTGTGGAATATATCCAATCTAAATTGCAGACATCCATTACAACAACACAACAGATGCGTAACACAGTCTAAGGATATCTCAAGATCGCAATGTCTCTTACCAACGTCTTAAGAAGACTTGGACAACAAGTTGTCAAAAATTGGACTAATAATAGTGAAGTGCCGGCAATGTAATTCCAATCTAATTTGTCATTCTCGTTCCCATGAGAATGAAGTGAATTTTATTTTTGTTGTAAAGGTCTCTGTACGAGTCTAGGACAAGTAGAATTCTATTTGTCTAATTAAACTGCCAGATATGTATTTTAAATCTAATTTGTGATATGTTTCCATGCTTCAATTTTAGTTTTAATTTCATATCTATAGGTTACCTGGAAATACTGCAGTAATAGAACTGTATACAGACATTTACCATTCTCGCGCTTGTGACAACGAACTATGATTTGTTATGAACTGATCTTATTTAGTTGTATTTCTATTCGAAATTTCTAATTCAATTTCCAAATTTTTGCGAAAAATACTGTATAGCTATAGTTCTAATTCAGAAAATCTACAATATGTCTTGTTTTCCATCTCTGGGGCCAAACGAATGCGGCATAAGTTATTCTATTTATTATTTGCATCCCCATTAATATACGAAGCTCAATCGCGTGTATTTATGCGTCTGGCGGACGTGAAACTCAGTGTCAGAATGAGTAAACCCGACCTCTAACAACCCATAAACAGACTTCACGTTGTTGATAACAAACGCCGCGAATAGCAGTACGTAATTGGCTGCGTTTAAATCTGCACGTTTATGCGCAAACGTCGCAGCATAGAACACGCAGATACTACCAGACATTGACTATCACCTGGGATTTATATTTTCCCGTGTATGGTGCCTGCTTGTTAATATATTTATTTTCACGATCGCTGATTTCACTGTGGAAAGTATTTCATTTGCGAAATATATCACCATCGTACTAACGAAGATATCTCAACGAAGTTGACTAATTACCAGCTAATCAGCGCCATCATTCTTTCATTAATTAGTAATTTCTTGAATAAAGCGCTATCGCAGCCCCTTCTGAATATTAAACGCGTGAATTAGCAGCAATTTCCAATCAAGCATGCCTGGAACACGACATTTAATCATGGCTAAGTGACGGAATGTTACACTATTAATACTATTCTTTTATAAAATGTTTGAATGATATATTCACAATATACCGAATATGTTCGGCTGACACTCGCCAGGGTACCGTTCGCAACTTACAGAGAATTTAAACATGAAAGGTTCGGTTTCGGTCGGGGCCCCGGTTCGGTATATATTAACCAGATCACGTTCTGTACCTCTAAGAGGCCCATGAGACGGTTGAAATTTCCAATTGTAAGTACGTCGCTTCTACTGACCTCAATTTATTCAAATTTGCCGTGCAACGCTCTAACAATATGATCAGGTAGCGGTGGAATTTGGGAAAAAAGTTAATTTTACGCAGCTGTACTGAACGGGCTACAGCATCAACTCCCTGTGTGTGACTCCATGTATATTCCACTCGCACTCTGTGGAATGCTGGGACTTCAGACACCGAAATCGTACGACGGGAAGTGTTCGTCGTCGCGTTGTTATAGTTATACGGGACTACATAGTATATATTTGCTACACTTGAACAAATCGTTTCACGAACCTCCGCGAGAGGAGTATGTTGTTTTTGGTGGTGGTATTTAGTTCGCGCTAATTATCCCGGTCGCTTGAAGCAACAGAAACAGTAATTATGCAGCACGGCACGGGCAAATGCGGCCGTAAAATCGTTTCGGGTCAAACTTGATTGATATTACTTAACCCCGTAAAACTGTAAACAGGCGCTTGATTTATGTTTCACGTCCCGCGCTTTTTGGTGTGTCGAGTGCTATTTCGATCCGTCAAACGCGTAGATAACATCGTGTGAAGTAGGGACGATCACAAAATAATAAAAGCAGAGCTGGTTAAATTACTCAATGTTGCCACTTGTAAATAAGTAGAAGTAAATTTCTACTTCGTTATAAGTATAGAAGTCATATCTGAAGGGTTTTAACCAGAAAACGAGAGGTTTGAAAAGTACTCAATTAGGAAGTTTTAAAAAGTAGATTTGGTAGGAGGCAGACCTGAACAATTAGGTAATTCTAGTTGGTAAATTAGACTAAAAACAGCGAAATGCCGGTAATCTAATTCTAATCAAATTTGTCAAATGTTTCTATGCTCTCATATTAATTCCAATCTAATTTCTTGTTTTCGTGAAAATGCTACACGGAAACTATAATGCGAAACGAACATTCGTCATTCTCGTGCATTTGAGACTGAGTCAGGATTTGGAAGAGAACTTGATACAATGCCCCCTATTTTATTAATTCAGTAATTCTAATTGTAATTTAATTTGGGTAAAACTGTGTAGCTATAATTTTAATTCTATTCTAGTTCTGAAAAATATGTATAGCTGTAATTCTAATTCTAGTCTAACTTTGAAAAAAAAATATGTGTAGCTATAATTTTGGTCTAATATTGTAAAAACTGTATAGCTACCATTTTAATTCTTGTCTAATATTGGAAAAAAAATTGTAGCTGTAATTCTAATTCTATTCTAGTTTGGAAAAGCTGAAAATTTGTTAGTAGTCCAAGTCTTGTCGCTTCTTTATAAATTGCGGGATGCATCTTGCCTACTGACGCAAAATTATTAACGAAGCTACGACAAAGTGGAATTTTCTAAAACATAACCAATTACCGTGATACGTGAACCGTATGTCGCGAAGTTCTTTCGAAATCATTCTGTCACTTGTCAAAATGAAGTCACACACTAATGGAATATGTATTGAGATGTGGGTGTCGGAATTGAACGGCAACGAGCAAGACTCTACGTACCTACGTTTACACGCACCATTCTCATGCATGCAAGTAGAAGTACTCGCAAATAATAACCCCTCGAGGAAGTAGTGTGAGTAGGAAAATCTAGTTGAATACTCCGAAAAGTAGAAGTACTTCGATACTGACCGCCTTTAATAGTTCATGCACGCCAAATATAATTGAGAGATCCGAGAAGACAATTTCGTCGTTACGCTAGTTTTGCTCAAAATTCTCTAAAATTATGTGCTGTTTTCGCGATGCTCTTACAATTGGGTCTAATTACATCTTTTTGTCCAATTTTTTACTGGTTACTCACGATTACCCCTGACGAGTGTCAGCCGAAAATATTCGGATTCATTTCACTATCAATATGTTATTTCAAACCGTATTTGAAGAGCATCTTGGAGGTACAGAACTTCAATATACAATTGAATAGTATATTATTCATATTGTGATACAATTTTCCATATACAATGTTCTTTCCAATTCTCTACTAGTTGCTGGCGATTACCCCTGACGAGTGTCAGCCGAAAATATTCGGGTTCATTTAAATATGAATGTAGTATTTAAAAACGTATTTATAAATCTCGGCTTCCGGGGTCGTGGGATCAGTCGATGTCGAATGATGTTCTCCATGGAGCGCGCTAATTCCTAAACATTCACACAAACACCTTTTTCTTAAAGTTTGTCTGTTGCCAGAGACGAGGGCATCTGTTTGAAAGCGAAAAGACGTGTGGCACTCGAAGTATTGATCTACCGGTCACGAGAGAAAAGTAACAACATTCGTGTCTAGGCCATCTTTCCAGCACGTCGCTACCGCGTTTTAATTATTGTGACGAGATAGCGTAGTTGTACGCTCCACCGCTTTCAATGCTGGCCAAATCGACAACCGTCCGTTTCTTTTTCAAATTAAATTCGAATTAGAACTACGGTTACACAGTTATGTCCGAATTAAATTAGAATTAGATGGAGCGAATTCGCAAAACCTTTATTTTTCTAATTCGAGCTGAGGCTCTGGTAGTAAATTATCTACAGAATCGCATGAGATAGCGCAACTGCAAAAGAGATGCCGTAGTTCGTATGTCTCATGCAGCAGATTTTTAATTTTGTTTCATTGTATGCAAGAACGCACGCAGACACGTAGCACTGATTTCCAATCTGTGTGCCGCCATATATTCTCAGGTGTGCCGCGAATATTTTTGGAGTTTTAGAAAAGAACTGTAGGCTCTAAATATTTTTAAAAGGGCCTTAAGACTAGCGTATGTGATTTAAAGACGCTTTAACTTCGCCAACTGCTGATAAATAATCACCAGTTGTAACAATGAAAAAAGTTATCACATCCTTTCCATCCAAGTAATCTGTTCGCAGAAGAAAAGCTAATTGATTTGCGAAAATGCACATTTAGAATTTGAAGCTATTTCTTCAAATGAAATTGGATGAGTTTTAGCTGTCAGATAGCAAATCCTCTTCCATGATCGGTGCATAAACAATTAATACTGTGTTAAAATTTGCATCTTCGTGGCTAGGTGGACAGAACATGGCTTTTCTTTTTTGAGTGATATTAAAAGCTGCAAAAGTGAGTCACAGCTTGCAATTAAAGACAAAATTCGGGTATATCTTTTTGAATAACTCAACCTTCTTTCTGTTGTATGTGTTCTGTACATATAATATAAACATCGATCTGTTTTAAAGCATGTTTTCTTGGTCTATGTGTGACGCGAGAGCTTTATAATTTTTCTATTGTGCAACAAGCCGAAAAAGTTTAGGAAGCACTGATTAATAGCAATGCTTTATTAAACCATGAATCAATCTTCCGCGAAGAAACCAAAATCAATAAACTAGCTATTGATTCCATACGGGAAAGAAAAAAGCCGATTGATATAATGACTTTGGCTCTAAATTGACACACACGACTAAGGAAATTCTACTCATTCGGTAACAAGTCCGTTGGAGTATTCGATCGACACCCCGAAAACGGGGTTTCTGAGTTCTCAAGTAGTTTCTGTTTTTCGTGGACCACCTTCAGGATGTAAATACACATTATTTTTGCTTGGATGGTAGCCTGCTGTTTGGCGAAAGTGCTTATTCCACGGCAGCACCCTTCGCGTCATCATAAATTGATCTTGACCGCCGTATGAGTGATGCACGTCAGCTGAAAGAGGTATCAGTCATCATTAAAACGATCTGTAAACCTGCTGACGAACAGCAACAAACAGATCTCATTATTTCCTAAACGCGATATAAAATCCACTTGAATCAGATGAAAGCTTGCCCCGAGGCCAATCAAGATAAACTTCAACTTGACATATGCGGGACGGCTGGTAATATTGTTTGGAGGTTTATCATCACGATCGCTGCATAGAATGATATCAGATGAAATTCAGTGTCGAATTCACAATCCTTTTTCTCGACTCTGTTATCTAGCTTTGAATACCACGAAGACTTTACAATATCCTTGGCCCTGTATAGCTTCAAATCCGGATGTAAATGCACGGTGTTGACCGATAACAACGATTTAAGATATCAGTATGATGCTTTATCTATGCTACTTCCGCCAGACGACATGAACTCTATAGTTTACTGTCAATACAGAATCACGAATCACGGAAAAGTGATTCCGTCTTATATACCTAATATATATATATAGATGCATGCTTTTAATATCATGAGTAAACCACTTTATTTGCCACTCCTTATTGTGATTTGTTCCGTGTATCAACAATTGTATAATGCGTCTCAGAATTGGGCGAAGCGCAGTCTGTTTTAATGAGGCGTATCGTCGTTTCTCGCTATAAACATACCCACATGACGCGATTCTTGTGTCTTTGATTGCGCTCAAAGTGCGCCAACACGGGAACATTAGTCACGGTGCCTCGTTGCCGAAATAGGTTTACGACGAGACGGTAACTCGATGTTCGTGCTCGGACGAATTTGATTGGAGGTCGAATCAATCCATTCCATACGATCAGATAAAGTGGTGATCTCATGATTCGTTTTGTCACGGGGTGAATTGGAAAGTATGATCTGTCGTAGTATCTGCTTGTTATAGTAATAGAACCTCATATAGAGTCATTTAGTTCAAAGTGTGCGTATGTCATAAAACTGTTGCAATTACGCATGTACTTTACAGTCGGCACGGAGAAATATTGCAGATGTGCGAATGAAACGTGTGACGTTTCGAAATGAACAGTCTTGGGACCGAACTGTCCCGGATCGGGTTGAAAATATTTTAAATTATTCATTTTCATTGTCATTCATTTTTCGGGAAGTCATAGTTTAGATTAAAACTCAAATGAGATCATAGAAAGATTTCACAAATTAGATTAGAATTCGACTTCTCGCATCTCTCTCCGTTAAATGTAATTAAAGAACTAGAATTGTCTAGTAGACCAAGCCTGTTATAAAGTTTGGCTGAGAAGTGTAGTTTGGCTTCTCTTACTATTGCAGCAAACATAGACTCATTTTGCCAAAACTTCAAGGTATTCGGCTGAGTCTGATATGTAGAAGTAAATGCTAAATTCGAAATTCGACGGAATGAAAACGCGTAATTCATAAATGAAATTCCGCAATGATTGAAACATGTCTGCCCAATTTAGTTTCCTTGTTCAAGATTTGGTCGTATTTTGTAGATCTAATTAATCGAAAGCTGAAGCTGACATATTATTTCCAAATCCATCATATTTTTGTGTATACATAGATTATAAGAATTTACGGATACCTGGTAACTAAATTTATTCCAGCTTGTAGAGATGGATAGTTGAAGTCGTATTTTAAAACTCCTGTATTTATGTCTGCACATAAATTAACAGAGCGACATCCATCGATACCGCCCCGTGTCACATTTGTGTCAATAATTCACTGGTATTCGTCATAGACAGATAGTGTATCGACGCCAGCCGGGGTCGTAACAATAAAATCCGTCTCGGTATCACGTCACAAAAGCTACATCTCTATCAAAACTCGACTGAATTGACCCAAAAACGTCAGGTTTTTAGGACTGTGAGCGGAATACGATATGCTTCGAATTAATGCTGTTAAAAGTGATGTGTGACGAAACCATAATCTTCCTGAAATTAAGACACTCATCAATTGTCTTATGCGTGTGTTGTGTATATCTGTGTATATGTACGCTTGTAACGATAAAATTTATGTTTCAAAGAGAGAGAGAGAGAGAGAGAGAATCTTTATTCGTGTACATTATACGTCAACATTACACTACAAAAATGTAACAGTGAAATGCGACATGCAAGGTAGACGGGAGGCTCGATATGACAAAGTCTTCAGAGCCGAGTCACCCAGGACAGGAGCAATTTTCACAGTTAATAACTAATAAACCAAAATAAAAACAAAAAAATAAAAAATTAACTAACGAACGAAAAGAAAAATAAGACACAGTATCATGGACCAATTCGAAATACAATGCAAATACAATTTAGCCGTAGTTAGAGATAAGGGAATGAAAACATTGTTTTTTAAATGCACAAGAGTCTAAATTGCGGAGATTAGGTGGCAGCTTGTTCCACACATTGACAGCAATAAAACTGATCGAATTTTGTACTAGACTGGTAGAGTGGTGTTGCACAGACAGAGACAAGTTAGAAGAAAATCTGGTATGATGTTGGTGGGTATCTGAAGGTATCTTGAACAGATTATCAAAATATAGTGGCAGTTCACCCTGATGATAGCTATGCATAAATTTCATAACCTCAAATTTGAAAATGTCTTCCACTTTCAATATTCCAACGCTTCGATACATGCTATTACAATTTTCATATCTAGATTTCCGACAGAGAATTCGTATGGCTCGGTTTTGCAAGACTTGCAATTTCTGCAGATGTTTTTTTGCAGCAGGTCCCCAAACTAGGATCCCATAAATGAGATAGCAGTGAATTAAGGCATAGTAGACTGATCTGAGAGTTTGATGAGGAATTAAATTTTTAAGGCGATAGAGAGCCCCGACACCACGCGAGATTTTAGTTTCTATATTGTTGATATGATCAGACCATCCGAGTTTATCATCAATGATAAGGCCAAGATATTTAACAGATTTATGTGTATCAAGACGTGCGTTATTTACTATAATTTCACTTCGATTCACTTGTGTATGAGACACGAGAGTTTTGGTTTTGGAGGCATTGAGCTGAAGTTGGTTAGATGCCATCCATTTTGACACTGTCGATAGCTTAGTGTTAATGTTGTCAAATGCATCAGATAAATTTTTACCGGGTATAACTAGACTCGTGTCATCAGCAAACAGCGTGATGTCATCGTCAAATAAATGACCAATATCATTGATGTAAATTATGAACAGTAGGGGAACGAGAACTGATCCCTGAGGTACACCAGTCTGAATGGATAGTAATTGTGAACGCGTTGTTCCAATATGAACAAATTGCTTCCTATTATTTAAGTAAGATTCGAAATACATTTTTGCAAGTCCACGTATATCATAGAATTCAAGTTTAGCAACTAGTTTGGAATGATTGACACAGTCGAATGCCTTTTTCAGATCTAAAAACACGCCAGTGGCAACATTTTTGGAGTCAATGAGCTCATATATTCTTAAGGTAACTTGTAATATAGCTTGAGAGGTTGTGTGGTTATTTGTAAAACCATATTGATTTGAGTTTAAGAGATTAATTTTATTGAGATAACTGTTAAGTCTCTCAAATAATATTTTCTCAAGCAGAGTGGCAAACGGTGACAATATCGAAATGGGTCTATAGTTGCTTGCGTTGGTTTTGTCCACGCATTTAAATACAGGTATCACACGTGCAATCTTCAAGTAATCAGGAAATATCCCTGAAGAAAATGAGAAATTGAATAATTTAGCAATGGTATCTGCCAGGTGTATTCCTGCGTGTTTGACAATAATGACAGGTAGTTGATCATGACCTTGAGCTTTATTGTTTTTCAGTGTAGATAGAACACTTATGATTTCATTTGGTGACGTTAGTTGAAGATAGAATGATTTACTTGGACGTTTTCCAAAAACATGATGGTGATCGACATCTTCATTCAAGCAGCACTCAGATAGTTTTGTGCCGATGTAGGCCAATTCGGTATATTTATTGTACCAGTCCATGTCACTACGACTAGACGATGTATAAGTATTTATTTGATTAGAATTGTCTACAATAACTCCTATAAACCTGGCGCACAAAACCCGTGTGATATGATAAGCCCCAAGATCACGATTTTATTATACTAATATTGTCGACTTTCGGAAGTGACGCCTCGCCTTCTTATAGGTGTTACGACAAGGCACGCCTGTGTGAAACAAGGCTAACGTCGAAAAACAAGTCGACTTAGCTCCCTATCAGTACAAACCACATGACAAAATACATAATATACCAGGGTTACACGATAATTTTAAACAAAGACCCAGTCACGAAATTTGGTTTTACAGTCGGTACAAATGCAATACGGATTAACTATATACAAAATCCGGTACAATTAGAAAATGCAATAAGCGAAATGTATTTATTGCTCTGCTAGTTACAGCTAGTGAGAGAAATGACATTTTTATTTCTTGCTAGTTCTTTACGTCTTGGTTCTAAAGTGGGGTCGAAGGCAGTAGTGTAAGTTTTCACTCGTCATACGGATGCGAACTGTATTCTTTGTCAAATTCATGTTTGCATATCAGCGATTATAGATTTGGTTTTGTTATAATCTAAGTAAACGCTGAGAAAAATGAAGTCCGGATTCAACACTGCAAAGCTCCGCATTTGAACTGCGGTGCGCCAATTGAGTGGCTCTGTTGTATAACATGAGTCCCTTCCATATCCAATAGCACATATGCAGAGATGACAAGCCATAATAATTCACCATTGTAAGCTGGTTGTAACCAGCGAAACAAGAATCATGTACAAATCCGATCGGTTCACCGAGGTCTTACCTATAGTTCTCAACTGTTTTTCGGTCGAGTTTCACTGTTGCGATAGAAGATTATTTCGAGATTTGGACGGATGTACTATTGTCTTCTCGTGCGTCATCAAAAGCTATGCAAGGCACCACCCACAGTTATGTTAACGGCAGTTTGTGACCACGGAAATTTACCGAAAATAATTTATACATTCTCAAGAGAGAGAGTCGATTATAAGTCTATGTATAAGAAAGGCCTAGCGATTGATGTGCGTATGTGTATGATGTATAAAGATATTCCGTGTTAGATTTATGACATCGCTCGCGACCAACTGCCTCATCAAAGAAGCGGGGAATTACTGCCGGTAATTTTGCCACAACAAGAATACCGACCAGTGACATTTAGTGTTGCGAGCATTTATCGGAGTAATTAGAGATGAATCGCCCTCCGCAAATCCCATCGACAGGGTAAATAATGGTATTGCAATCATTCATAGGAGCGAATGTTAGTTCAGGCAATTTGCTAAGTTGCGAATAAACTAATTCACGTGGCGATGAGTACGTGATTCGATTCGCGCGCATTTTCCAAGCAACATCGGCGCAATATATCAAATTTAATGGCCGACGGTTTAGCGTATCTTAAATCCGCGAGCACAGAAATAGTAATGGTATCTTATACTCGGAACGACTGGGTATTGATAGGCTAAACCTACAGAAAATATTTCGAGATTTGAACGATGGATATGCGGGTCGTTTTAAAGCTATAAATCGTATGTATCATGGATCATCAGTCACTCGTTCGTAGACTAAAACACATTATTCTACCTTCTCACATGCAGAACGGTTATTGTTGCATTTAACGTTAACGTTGCATTTAAAACAAACAGTGTTTTAAACAAATGCCCTTTAAAAAACATATTTTTTTTCAAGCGTTGTCTAATTGTGCCATACTTGTGTAAATACGTCCGAAAAAAATGTATAGTAATGATTTGCACGCAAAATAGTCGACGCCTACGATGTGGGGTGGGTGGAACCCTCGAAATCGTCGTCGGTTAAACAGTTTCAGCACGTAGATATGGATCATTGGTACGGAATGGGTGTTCTGATGATGATGATAACCGCCGACCGTGGAAATGCTGCATAACGATGTAGTTCTGGTTAAAGATATCTTTGGACAGAGGTCGGAAGCCCCTTTCGTCGAAGGAGCCATTTTTACCCTATATTTTCACTTGTCAATGCCAATCCACTGTGACGTCACTAGTAAATATTCATGACGTCATGGCTTTAAAAAATGTTTTGAACAAGGGCCATGTTTGTTTCAAATTGATTTTTGTTTTCAATGCAACCCTAGTTATATAAGGTTTATAATATTAGAATTAGAATTATAGCTACACATTATTTTTGAAATTAGATAAGAAGAATTAGAAGTACTGAATTCGCGAAAACTTGGACAATGAATCAAGTTCTGTTAATATCAAACTGTAGTTCATTCTTATGAGCACGAGAATAGCAAATGTCTGTACGACAAGCTTGGCTCGTTTTGCACGAATACAGTTCTCCTGTATAGCTCGTACAGGAAAGCCAGAAATTATATTAGAATTAGAATTAGGGCATAGAAACATATCTAAAATCAGACTATTATTTCGTTCTATTCAATCTTACTATAGATCACTAGAATTTTCTATTTTTTTCTAGCTCAGATATACGCACCGAAAAATATAAGGTGAGCAATTTCAAAGGCTTTATGTGACGATTCATAATAAATACATGCAACGGCATAAAGATAAACTACTCATACCTAAATCCCGGATAAGTACATACATACAGCATCAAACGCATTGCGTGCGATTCCTATTTTATGTGTATCTGACTATGCATCTGACTGCATTAATAACAACAAATGAGCCCGAAAATACATCTATGCCCTTCTCTTGCTGACAGGTACCTCCATTTATAATCTGGTCGTCTTTTTGGGGTAGGCTACGCCTAATCGGGCTGTATACAATTCAGTGATTTATAGTCTTGAGTTGAACTAACTGCATAATAAAGGTCTACCGGTACTCCATTTTGTAGACATATATTGTATAGTCACATATTATAGTACTTCCACTCACGCTTCAATTGCGTATTTACACTGTATTAATCAGTCATAACGAAACATTATAACTTATCATCTAGGGCAGTGGTTCTTAACCTTGCCCCCAGCGCCCCCCAGGGGGCGCTGGCGATTCTGAAGGGGGGCGGAAACGCTCAGGGGGCGATATGGGGGGCGCTGGGCTCTGGGGGCGATATGGGGGGCGCTGGAGAAAAATGGCTTCGCAGTAGATGATGTGGTGATGGGACATATCCTTAATGAGTATTCAGAGCAAATTAACACCGAAAACTTCGTTACATATAGCCTTCAAAATACATATAGGTTTAATTGGGCGCCTAAATGACTGACACCGAATGTTCCTGTCTTGGCAATCTGAACTCCAGAAGACGAATTCCATCTGGCAGGGAAAAATTATATGTCAGTGAAGAAATACCAATTTGAAATCGTGTGCGTCTTTTAGTTTAGTACGATTGGGCGACAGGGATATTCCTGTTGGGCGATATCCGCGTTGAGCGATTCTATATTTTTTGATATTGCAGACAGGGGGTCACGAAATAACATCATGCAACGAAGTCATACCAACGGGTTCGCCCACCCGAATATGTTTAATTATTAGTAACGGGCCCTACAGTTTCCAAGAAACCTCACAATTTTCGCTATAAGTTTTGATGAGTCTGCGCACACTCAACAACTCACTGCGCTGACCCCTGGACAACAGTGCGTATCGACTAAAAAAAGGTAATAACTTCGGATTTGTTGTGTGCAACGTAGATTTTCTGTGCGCAGAGACCGTTTTAGCACTGCGCACGTGCGCAGCTTAGAGGGAACACTGCACCTCACTCAGCTCTACCGGTAAATGTGTTTACGTGAGCAGAGAGAGGATAAAAATTAATCTCAATTTACATGCAATTCCCGATGATATTGACCAATTCAATCAATAATTAGTGAAATTTTTCGCGCTCCGCGCGACTAGGCGAGAATAGCTGCCTCAGTTAATGGACACTCAATGTAGATACATAACAGGCTTTCAGCAAATAGAGGACAGCCTAATGGGGGTCTGGGAGTGGAGTCCCCCGGAAGCTTGGTTTATCACCCGATGGGGGCCCAGGACCAACGTTTTTTGTTTGTTTTGGGGGGGGCTGACGAAGTGCTGTTACGGCCATGGTAACGAATAATTGTACCTGCGGGCACGCCCGAATATGTTTAATTATTAATTACGTGCCCTTTATCTTCCTATACAACAGCTCACTCAGTTTATCGCGACTTATAAGTAATTACCACCTATTCATTCATGCATTATAGAAGATTTTGGTACCTAGGGCGACCAGGCCACACAAACTTTGCTGGCCATCGATATCACGATAGGGGGTTCGTGGGGGCGAAGCCCTCAGAAGTTCGGTTTATCACGCTATGGGTGCGCAAGGCAATCGTTTTTAGGGGGTTGACGAAGTGCTGTTACGGCCCTCCCTCTTACTCATTGTCTTTATGACATTCCTTACATTATGAAGTTGCGGGGGGAGGGGGGGGCGCTGGAGCACGATAATTTTTGAAAGGGGGCGCTGGAGGAAAAAAGGTTAAGAACCACTGATCTAGGGTAATAGTTCTCAATCGTTTTTGTCTGGGTGGCCGTTAAAATTTCTGAACAAATATTTCGGACCGGTGGATGTTCAAACAATAAAATTAACCCAAAATGTTATCACGACAAATGTATGCAACTCAAGCGCAAATAGAAATTTCCATTTCATGAGAATTCTCTGTTGTCTTTCAAATAGTACACGTATCACAAGTGGGCTCTATAGAAGTTTTTGCAAGACAAACTTGATTTTGATTATTCGGTTTCCTTTGAAAGAAGAACTGAGACTTTTCTCTAATTTAGACTCTATCATTATGCCTAACGTTACAAAATTGTACTGACAAAATGTAACGAATTGTGTTTAAAAAGTCATCTTATTTTTCTAATAAAACTGGTCTTAAACGAGGCTATTTTTAAACACTTTCGTGCAACACTAGAATTGCGAGGTACGCCAAGTCCACAGTAGAAGTGGTTTTCAACCGTTTTAAGTGAAATAGATAAAATTTCAAACCAAATTTTACGGATCGGTGAACCTTCAAAAATTGAAATTATTCCAAAATGTAATGACGACAAAATTCCTACTGCTACAATGAATGCTGTATAGTCTGGTCTCGCCATATCCAGCGACATAATTCTGATACGTACCAAATGATTGTTTAATATAGATTTTCCGGTGCGGTATCACACTGCGTGAACATTTTCATCCTGCCTATTTTCAAGATCTTCTTGGAGGTACAGAACTTCAATATACTATTGAATGATACATTGATATTGAAATGAACACGAATATTTTCGGCTGACATCTGTCAGCGGTAAACGTTAGCAACTATAGTAGAGAATTGGAAAGAACATTTTCGTTCACTCGTTCACAATACGAGATGGTTGTTGTTGGCTACGTCTGTTTATTAATTACAACGCCAGTGTTTTTACCATGCCCAAGTATTCTTTTGCATATGTAGAGCAGGGCTCACCAACACGCGGCCCTCGACCTGAATTGAGACTTCGGAAGAACGCTTAGTAAAGCATTTTTAAATGCTGAAATTTATTTCAGTTCAGCGCACAGCGTTGTAGTGTGGCGTATTTGATCTCGATATTGAATTCATGCGACCCCAGCTTCAACGAAAGTTGAAAAGTGGCCCCCGACTCGTTTTAAGCTGACGACTCCTGATCTAAAGGGTGATGCGCCTACATGAAAAACAATCATTTCAAACGTATGGTTACGTCGTGAGGACAAATTCCATAACCTGTTGAATATGCGAAGGTAAATCGACTCTATCAGGAAGAGTCGCTTTCCCACTTTGAAAGAAAGGGTGATGGTATATTGCCTCTGAGAGCAATGGGAAATAAAGTATTCACGTCCAAACTGCACCTTCCAACCTTCCAAATCATGCACAGTAAGAAACATTCTCAAAACTTGTGAGAAAGTTAACATCCCTCCGTGCTCATCACGTTTTATCGAGTGTGATTGACGCAATAACCGGATCATATTTCCCGCAGTTTGACTGCCGATGATATGCTACCACGAAGAGCCCGGCACTGTCATAAAAGCAATTTACTTTCGTCTTTCAACAGCCCTACACACCCAATGGATTACCACGCTAACTTTAGTCAAGCGAATCCGGTCAAAGTCATGTTTCCAGCGCTTTCGAGCGGCCGTGAACCCGAATATATTGGCTTGAAAGATTGGTTTCCTACACAGTTCAATGCATGACGCGCTTCCTGGGATAATAAAGAAAGTGGGAGTCGAGACGTTCTAGTCGGAAGCAATTTATCTTACGGGAATTACACACTTTGAAGAATAATAGTCGTGCATGTATTAGGACTGGGAAAATTGAGTATATCTGAGTGATTCGATTCTGAATCAAGTTTGGCTTCAAGTTGAATATTCGAGAATCTCTCATTATAACGTTCATCATGCTGAAAGTTCAAATATGTACTGGGATCGTTATAATTAATACTCGGTCCAGATTCTAGTTATCGAATGATTGTTCCCAATCCTAGATATATTATGCCCATAGTCGGGCCTGTAGACCAAACTCCCGCCGCCGCCAATGAAGCCATGCGTTTCGTTGAATTCCTATCATTCGTTCATAGTCCATTTACGTCAGACCCAGTCACGAAAAGGTGAGCTATTAATGCGTTCAAACTTTACCGGGGATTTTCGACGCGCCTTTGAGACGAAACGCAACTAAAAGCAACATATTGCACCCTTTCTCGTGCGAAGAATGTATTGCGAAGAACTAGAAAAACGATGATATAGTTTTGCCAGCAAAATCATTGAAAGACTGTCCCGTATCTTATGTCTGTTTGCAATCGCAGCACTCTTGACGCATATCAGCGGGAATGCTAAGTGCGAAGATGAGTGCATTGAAACGGACACTTCTGTGCCACACGAATCGACTGCTGAATCATATACCGCACTCGATATTGCATATATTGGGAATGCTAATTGATATACCGTCGGCTCCACTGTATTCAGACAGTTTGGTTCATGGCCGAATTAAGCGGAGATTCACACCTACTTGCTTAATTCACACGTATACCAGGGCAAAATACGCAAAATACAGTTACAGTCATAAGCGTCATGATTCAAAAGACAAATACCATCAAGGAATCGCACCCATTTCACGAGATCCAGATCATCGCCTCCTAACCCACAAACAAAAGCTTATACGTGTTTATTTTCACCCGCGCGTACCGCTGTGAACGTACTGGAGGACTTCTTCAGCGATTCCACCCCGTGCATCTGCGCTGCAGACTCGCTTTTGTTTACATAGGACGACCGAATAGCCTGCAAAGAAACCTTAGTCCGAGATGCACACAACTGTAAACACGCGGTAACAAAGAGGGCGGCGGAATTAAACGCTTATTGCCAGACTGAAATTCCTCTCGGGCGATGATGACAGGCAGAATTCTTGGCCGGAGTGTTCGCAAAGCCCGCAATTATCGGATTAGATCATCGCACAGCCGAGGCGATGAAATTGCGTATCGCGCGATACCTGGTGGTGATCTGATATGGGCTTTCCGCGTGGAGTGCTAATTTGTGCGGAGGAGAGCTTGACGGTTGTGCTGGTGTATTGTGAGATGCGAGCGTGTCGCAATAAACGAAAGGTGTGTTTCCGAACCTGTCGGAAATGATCCACTACAATCTTAGCGAAAAAAGAGAGTATATTAAAATTCAAAGCCAAAATTTAGCGTACGAAAACATAGCCCATACTTCAGAATTACACCGCGGTATAAATCAGACGCAACACATTAGTCCAAATGATGCTCCGAAGCGAGACTCGGACGGCCAAAACAGAATAGTCAATTTTCCACCTTATTCCAGAAACGGTGAGTGAGGAAAGTTGGTTTATGCGAGGCATTCGACACCACCCAGCAGAGTTATAAGAACGAGTCGGTGTCACTCATTACAGCGTCACAATAGTATAAATGATGCGGCCACAAAGTCAATAATGCAAGTTCAGCACCATGTACAGCACATAAAAGAAAATTTGGTGTTATTTCGGCCATGGCTATATCATTGCACTTTGTCACAAGTGGGTTGACCACGACTTCGCAGAAATGTCATTTCCATTCGCGTGCATAGCTTTGTATTACATATAGGGTTGCATTTCCAACAAAATATATTTAAAACATACATGTTTAAAGCATGGCCCACGTTTAAAACTTGTTTTTTATTGTTTTGTTTTTCAGCCATGACGTAGCGAATTTTAGTTGTGACGTCGCAGTGGGTTGGCATTGACAATTGAAAATGCCGGGTAAATATGGCTCCTTCGACGAAAAGGGTTTCCGGCCACTGTCATAGACAGACCACGAATACCTTTAACCTGGACTACATCGTTGCGCAGTATTTTACAGTCGGTGGTCATCATTATCAGAACACCCATTCCGTATCAATATCTGCATGCTATAACTGTTCAACCAACGACGATTTTGATGGTTCCAGCCACTCCATATCGTACACGTCGACTATATTGGGTGCAAAACGTCTGTAGGCTCATACTACAAATATTTCTCGAAAGAATTATGGCACACTTATACAACGTTTGAAAAAAAAAATAAACTGATTTGTTTAAAACACCGTTTGTTTTAAATGCAACCCTAACTGCATGTTTGGCATGCCGCGATGCGATCAATCGGAACTTACAGCCTTCACCAGCGAAAACTAGGACCGAATGTAAAATTCTTGATGATAAATTAAAAAATAAAGTATAATTTCAGTACCATAAAAATCATGTCTCATTACTCGATCCGAATCATTAAAAATAATACTCGATTCAGATTCGAGTACTCAAAACATCACGCTCAGCCGTAATTGTTACTTTGATTGATTTCTGCGGTTATACCGGAAAGCTTGTATTACGCCATACGCGAGGCCGTTGGTCTTCTTGTGCAATTAGGGTATGATTACCTCTCCCATATCTCATCATGTTCAAACATTCTTATTTGGTATGCAATGAACGCTCTCTATGTTTCGATTCTCGATACTGCTCATACGCACGAGGGATTCAATACACACAGTGTCTGTTTACCTGGGGTGCGATGTCTGTGCACGGAATGTACATTTCCGTAAATGTCTTTGCAATGTAAATCGTCAAGGCGTGGCAAATGACGGTAGCGTGATTAATGCTGCTCTACTATTTGTTTTGGCGCAGCACCCGACACTTTGACTGAACATCGGTTTGATGTTGGCAACCGCTCGAAGTCGTGTGAAAGTTCGCTACATATCTGATGCGGCTGTAGACAGTAATTTTGTTGAACGCCTGTGTACGATTTCAACAGACTTATTTTGCGTCAACACAACTTCGGGTCGACTCCATGACCCGAGTCCCATTCCGTGGCGAATTTTGAAATATTTTGAGCTGCATTTGTGCGAAATGATATCGTCTCGGTGGAAATGCTCCAAGTCGTACTTTATTTTGAAACACCGATATTCTTGATAACATACAAATGATAACAACTAGAGCTGCAACTAAGGAGGTTTACAAAAGCAGAACCCTCTACAGTCCTGGGATATATCACCATAAGAATTGGCGTATTTGACTCATTTTCACCCATTGTAATGGTGCGAAAGCACAATTTGGTACAGAAAGTGTCGTTAACATGATTTACACCCGAGCTATTGTAAAAATCTGATAAATACACAATTTTCGTTTACATCGTACGTGTAATATCATCAATGATGATATTATGATGATTCATCATCTGAACACTTTTTAATAATTCATCATCTTCTAACTTTGAGTTGTGTACGATATCAACACTCATTCCATCATCATGCTGTTCGTATCATCGAAAGTGTGACTCGGGTGTTTTCATCCTGTCAAAATCAGAGATGGATTGCATAACGGTCCGGGGATCTCTTGCCGCGAGATGGCGTGACCGGTCGCCCATAGTAACATGTTTTGTTACCTTCCAAATCACGACAACTTGGCATTAAACCTGCTATTTTATCGCAAATGATAACGCCACGAGAGCCCGTGTGTTAATGATAGTACCTGTGTACCTGTATTCAAAGAAGAACAGTTTCGCTACCGGATTCGTGATAAAAGAACGATTCAACGACCGAAGCATTGTGATTGTTATTAACGTTAATTGCAACAGCTGTGGAATCGGTTTTGTCCACATTCTAGCGAATCATCAACGCCTGCATTGCGTTAATTTGACGCTGGACTCGCAGTGGCGAGTTTTGAAACGTGAGTAGTTCTATATTTCTAGTTGCGCATTTTGAAAATGCAGTAGTTTGTGCATTTATGTTGATTGAGCTTGTTGATCTTGTTCAATCACGAATTCGATATCAGGCCGATACCGGCTTTTGAATCGATGCCAATAAAACCTCATAGCTAGAACCTTTTCCAATGACCCAATATATTCAGTCGATATTCAAAAGATAGGATATATAGCTTAATGTGCATTTCCAAATCGTCACAGCATTTATTTGAGTAGCTTTACAGCTATGCTTGATTGCTTGGACAATGGACATGGTCACATGGACAATGAACATGGACATGAACTAACTAAACTAGAAAGGCTGCGACCGGACTCCCGTAACCAGTGGTGGCTTTGGGGGTGGGCGAGGTGGGCGGTCGCCCGCCCCCCCCCTGGTCGAAGGGGCCCCTATTCGGATTAGGCGCTTTTTTTAAGGATAATAACGAATAAACATGGAAATCAGTGTACCAAGCAAGAATGTGATTCCGTACGGATGTGTCACTGTCAATCATCATCAAATCTCTACATTTGTTAGAAAAGTCTCGTATCCCGATGATGAACACGTCTCTGCATGCGGTAGAATTACTTAGTCTTGATGTAGTCTACCCTTAGACACATGCAATAATATACATAGCCGAATCCAGCACCTGGTCAAACCTTACCGCGGGAAAGGGGGGTCTGGGGGCGGAGCCCCCCAGAAGTTACGGTTAGATACTTACTTAGGGGGCCCCCCGGTAAGTCTCGCCCAGGGCCCCACTGTTCGTAACCTATAAGAAATAGCATCAATATTCCCTGTGTAGCGGTCGTATAGTATGTTTCTCTGTATTAAATGCATCACGCCGAGTATAGTTATAACTGTGTACGTTCATAATGTGCAATTGTGCATATGGTCAGACCGCACCTTCGGTAATGCATAAGAATCCAGTCTATTGCGCTACGACAGTAGACTTTCGTCTCCACGGCCCCCCAACGTAAACTCTATTACTGCTTCTCCATTCAGCCGTGTAAATATATTCGAAATATGCTTTTACACTGTTATCGTGCAGCTTTGAGTCGTAAACAAGGCCCGGAATATTTTCGCGAGCAATTACGTCACCGTTCAATAAAAGGCAGGCTCCCTAAAAACGTTGTATATCTTGGCGCATCACGTTTCTAACTTATGCTAGTTGTGCTGACGCAATAATTATGGGATAAATGGAAATCAAGGGATTATCTGGTTGTTTTTAATGAGTCGCGGTTCGTTGAAGAAGTCAAGAGTACTTACAAACCACTAATCTTCATTAATAATAGGGGTTGGGTTATGTCCGATCATTAATTCATTTCCACATCCAATCTGCAGACAATAGACTTATTATATATTTAATAACAATCGTATTGTTGCCGATTGTGTTCAAGTATCAGTATCCAGTATACTATGAATACTAGTTCCTTCAATTGACTTGGGTCGAAAGTTCGATAGGTCAGACGTCAGCAATGAATGTGTTGAGAGAGGTCGTATAGCTTGAGTCGCCCACAAAGAATTGAGCCCTCTAAAAGCGAATACATATTATTATATACAGATGGTTTTCATCTCTTCCAAATTAGATTAGAATTAGAATAATAGGTACACAAACACATGCACTTTTTTGTTCAAATTAAATTAAAATTAGAATGACTGAACTCACAAGAACTTGGAAAATAAATGAAATACAATGCAATACAATAGAAGTAAAGTTCAGTTCATATCCAATCAGAGATTATTTTCACGGGCTTTACAATGACAAATGTCTGTACACCATGCTCGGCTCGTTTCGCACAATACAGTTCTCCTGCAGCATTTTCAGTAAAACCAAAAATTAGATTACAATTGAAATGAGAGCATAGTGGCATTTCACATAGTAAATTACAATTAGATTACTTGCATTTCGCTCTAATTACAGTCCAAATATACAAGTAGAACTATCAAGCCGTATAGGTCGGATATAGATACTTCATTGTAGGGGAAGAAATTATCAAAAACATCCGTAACTGTCAGTATTTATGAACGCTGCACTAGAAAGGGAAGTATTTGATAGGTAAGCTGATACGATCCCGCCCGCTACCATAGTCGTGTTAGGTATGCAGCCGTGTGCACGAATGTGATTCGACCTTCCGCTCAAGTTTGTTCGGTGATTCATCATCGTTTAGAAATGGATTCAGTTAACGCATGTCAATGATAAATCCAGGCCTAAACCATTGTTTCTGAAACTGTCGGCAATTATGCGTAAACGAGAATCGTGTATTTCGCCAACTTCGAGCACATCATAGCATGCAAACCAGGTATTCCGCACTCTCTGATACCAAATTTTGCTTACACACCTGTTGGGGAGCCAGAGAGGCTAATGTCCTGATTCGCACCCTACGCTATGATGAAATTCGGGTAATTGCACTTCATGTCAATCCATGCATTTACCGTGATGAATCCATAGTTTTAATGACTCGAGTCGTAATTTTTTGGTGACTCGACTTGACTTGACTTGACTTGTGACTCGGGGCCTTGTGATTTGGTTACAACCCTGGTAGAATTCTATATCGTCAAGTCGCATTACAGTATGAATAACACTACCTTCTACATATCATAGAAGATGGGCTCAAGGCCAGCAATGCCCTACCACGGAGCACGCTATATAGCATAATTAGGATAACCTACTTTTCCTGTAGAGTAGGCTTACCATACGTCCGTTTAAGAGGATTTGTCCTCTTTTTTGACTTTTTTGAAAGTGTCCTCGGAGGACGCCCTTTTGTCCTCTTTTATGAAAATTTAGGTCAGATTTAGATCAAAATGCCACAAATTAGCCGAGAAGTGACGCTCCGACGGGTATTTCGGAGGGAAAAGCGGTGATTTTAGCTCTGAGCAAAAAGAAGACCTTTTTTTTTTAGTCATCCACCTGGCAATGTGGAAAGAAAAACGTTATTCTGAGCTGTGAGCGAAAGTGATGACCTTTTTTTTTTAGTCAACCGATCACGAAGTGGGAAAAATTAACCGGTTTTTGAGAATTCTTCTCCAGTTTTGCATGTCTCAGTCAGTGTCCTCTTTTTACATTTCCAAAATATGGTAAGCCTACTGTAGAGTCCCAATCCTGATCGATGTTTAGCAGGGCCGGCCAACCCTTGGCCCGCGAGAAGGTTTTGAGTGGCCCGCAAGGTAATTTTTGAAATTAGTAATATTACCAAAAATGGATTGCCCAGATTGTGAACTTGCATGGCCAACCAAAAATCTGATTAGTCTGGCCGCAACACTGGGGATGTGATGACCAAAATATCAGTTTCGACGCATTGGCAGATCAATATATAAGCCTGTCAAATTTTGATAGACCCTACGTACATTACAATAAAGCAAGATATTCTGCGGTAGATTTATCTAAAATTAAAAAAAATTTCCCGCAATATGTTGTCACTCGATATCTTGCTCTTAATATTGTTACCCCCTCCTGAAAATGAAAGAACGCCCAATGCACCAGATTAAGTCTAATTAAAATAGCAATTACGAGAGAAAGTGTCGTTTATCATGTGACATTGCGTTTGCGCTCGCAGAAAAACCGCCGACAATGAAACATAGGCATAAAATGATTGACGCATGTTGGCCGAAGCTTTTGATATCGATATGTCCAGGCGCCGAATAGTCCAGTTGATGCAAACTGAGCCCAGCAATATACAGCAGACCCTTAATATAGCCTACTCAATATAACAAAAATATTGAGATTGACCTATAAACTTTGAAAAAATTTCGCGCTTGGCGCGGCTACTGGCCCGCGCGATGGTTCGGCAATGGAATGTGGCCCTTTGGCCAAAAAGGTTGGCCACCCCTGATGTATAGTCAGCGTGATCGGGGCGGTCGATCGATCGAGCTCATGCTTCAAGGCTGGTAATAGGCTGATGTGCTGACCCGTTCTTAATAGGATAGGCCCAACTGTAGCACATATGGACATTGGACAAATATAACCAGAGGTGCTCAGTAACGAATTACTTCAAGTAGATTTTGCCTACTTGCACTACTTCCTCAAGTGGTTATAATTTTAGACTATTTCTACTTGACAGTTTTCAGTTTGCTCGGCCAAACTGGGCCTAGAATACTGGTTTTTTACTTACTTATAAATCGCTACTTCTACTTCTATTTGAGTACCTATGATGTCCACTCTCACCACCTGTGCATATATCGTATCATATTATCAACAAATAAGACATTCAATGCCAATATTTGTCGATATCCTCTAGTATAAAATGTATATGTGATATGCAGTATGCCCATATATTTGATATAGCCTTCAATACAGTTGTTGTCGTAAGCTACTAACTCCACAATAATTGCACCAAGTTTTTGGCGAATGGGCGTAAGGTCACTGGAAATTGTTTTCTTTGTATTTGGATGGCAACGTAGTCACAGACAGTGACAGTCTGTTGCAAGATATGCTTTGTCGTGAGTAAATTCCCCTCCAAATACGAAGAAAACTATTTCCAAGGACTTCAAGCCCATGTTTGATTTGCAGTGATATCGCTTCACAGGTGATAGAAACATTCGGTATATATCTGGAGATGTATTCAATGCGTTGCGCACGATAATCATCAAACTGCGGCACAAATCAGATAATTATAGTCGCATAAAAAGTCGTGTTTATTCATCCGGCTCTAAGCACGTGCGACATACTTTATAGTGAGGGTGATTGTAGGCGACAGTACATGATGATACGTTGCTATCTCATACACGTATGTCATAGTACTGTGCGGAACCTTAATATGATTTGCGGGAGATTACGTTAGAATATGATCTTATCTTCATCACGATACGCTGCCAAAACCATTAATTCAAACCGCTGTAAACGCATAACCGTGGCTTGCTGAATTATCGGACGGTATGCCTAATTCCCCGTGAACATAACAGCGTTTTGCTAAGCTGGCACAATATCCAATGTCAGTATCAAATACCCTTACTGATCAACGCTTGTGAGGGCACGAGAATTTGATATCTCTTTTTCATAGGTGGTTAGTAACGAGGTATTATTGACATTGTAATGATATTTTATTCAATATAGATTGAAACCATAGAGCATATGTAACTGACAAAGCTAGCATGAGTTGTTGGTCAGTAACGAGGCGCTTCTCTGTTTCAGAGTATAATCGTACTTCTCTGTTTCAGAGTATAATCGAGTAGGATTTGAACTACGGTTGGATTTAAAACAAAAATCAACTCAAAACGAAAATATGCTTTTTATTGTTGTTGTTTAAGCCATTACGTCACAAATATTCAATTTTGGATACTGGATTGACATTGACAAATGAAAATATAGCGTAAATATTGCTCCTTCGACGAAATATGTACGTATTAAAGCTGCTGAACCTACTATTTTGAGGGTTCCAACCATCCCATATCGTATATGTCGGCTATATCTGGTGGTAATTGTCCGTAGGCTCATACAACATGTTTCTTGGACAGTATTTACACAACCATGGCATGATTTTGCAACTAATTTTACACATGTTTTAAAGACCTTATTTGTTTGAAACATGTTTTAAAAAGTGTTTTAAACAACCATTGGTTTTTAATGCAAACCTAATTTGTTCACTTGTATTACTTACATTCACTATGCTAGGGTTACGATAGTTTGGAAATGTGAAAAGAGGTCAATTTTTAAATAAATTAAAAGTTTTTCCCACCTCGTGGTCGGTTGACTAAAAAAGAAAAAGGTCAACTTTCCGGCTCAGCTCCCAAAATACCCACCGGAGCGTTACTTCGGTGCTGATTTACGGCTTCTAAGTCGACTGTGGCCGTAAATTTGACCAAAATTCTCAATAAAGAGGACAAAATCTTTAAAAAGTTTGATATTGTCGTGAAAATTGCTAACTCAACTTGTAATCAGACTTGAACAATTAGATAATTCCAGTTGTCTAAGTAGACTAAATTGAGCGAAATGTCGGTAACCTAATTCTAATCTAATTTGTGAAATGTTTCTTTGCTCTCATTCTAATAAATCTATTTTTTGCTTTTCCGGTCAAATGCTCCAAGAGAACTGTATCGTGCAATACCAGTCAAGCTTGCTGAACAGACATTTGTTATTCTCGTGCTCATGTGAATCATCTCTACGTGGTTTGATATGAACTTCTTCGAATGTTCAAGGTATCGTGAATTCAGTAATTATAATTATAATCTAATTTGTGAAGATACTGTGTACTGCTATCATTCTAATTATAATATAATGTTTGAAAATGTGTCACTACATTCCTAATTCTAATCTAATTTAGAAATGGTGAAAATTTTGTAGTTGTTTAATTCTGCTTGTAATTAAGTAGAAAATTACGGCGTTACTTCTAGTTCTACCTGAGTATCATCGCTAACTACTTTGCTCGCCTCAGGTATATATCCTAAAGCCTGTCCGATATATCGGTTAGCCGATCATATCTGTTCTATATTACACTTAAAATGCAATATTGGCATCGTTCATTACAGATAAATAATCACGTCAATTTTTGTGACTTCACGACAGGTTAGTAGCGCATGACATGTATGGGCCTGCGGAGGATTTGCACCCGATAAAGTCGTCCTATATACGTCGTGGAGTGGACATAACCCTCGAAATCGTCGTCGGTTCAACAGCTATAGCAAGTAGATACACATCATTGGTACGGAATGAATGTTCTGATGATGACGACCGTCGACCGTAAAAATGCTGCAGATCGATGCAGTCCTGGTTAAAGATATTTTTGATATGGTTAAGACAGGGGTTGGAAGCCCTTTTCGTCAAAGAAGCCGTATTTATGCTGCATTTTCAATTGTGAATAACAATCCGCTGAGACGTCACGACTAAAGATTTTTTACGTAATGTATAAAAGAAAACAGCAAAGAACATGTTTTAAATAAGTGCCATGTTTAAAACATGCTTGTTTTAGATCGATTTTTGTAACGATAGTTACAGGCCTAAGCCTTATGATTGAAATTCTAATATTTACAAACCTAGGGAGCGACGTTTAGCTCGGCACATCTGCTGCTGGGCGCTGTGTTTACAGATGAATCGCTCACAAGGGGCTCAGATACATCTACGAACCGTATGAGATTCCAGAACACTTCACGCAATGATACAGTGCCCGGATCTATTTAAGAGACTTCGCATCGTATACAATACTATAGAGCCTTATAACTACGTGAACATCATGCTCTTCACTTCTAATCCGCCCGGTCGAGTCTATATCTACCACGGTGAAGCAAAATGGGTGATCTACTGAGTCACTGACGTGACAGCTGCGATAAACATCTGGGCACGGCTTAATCTGTTTGTCCACAATTAGCTCCGTATTTAAAATCGTATCGTGACGCACCGAGTTGTGCGAGCAGCAAGATCGCAGGATCACGTATCGCTTTTCAACGGTTATGCGCTTATCTATAGCTCAGAGGGATAATTTCCTTTACATTCTGCCGGTATACGTGGATACATGTTGAGTGTTAGCGGAATTTTGATCCGCAGATAAAAATATAAGAGTGGTAGTGGGTAAAACTTGGCCGATTATATCGGCACGAAAATAGTACCAAGTTTGCTTGTTGTTTTATTAAGACGTCATCTGTGCTATCGCATATACGGTCATTTACGCCCAGTACACGAATTTCATTAATGTCCGATGTCTGTTGTTTTCGCCCCTTCAACGTGATCTTTAGCTGTCATCGGCTCTCTTTTCCTCTGGGCTTTTCAAGGCGCTGTATTTACAGCGGGATCGTCGACGAGGAGCCCAGATAAACCTCCGACACATAGAAACATGGCAGAGCCGAAGCCGAGACTCGAACCGGCGACCATTGGTGTCGTGACTGCAAAGTTTAACCAGGCCTGTTGCACTCGAAAGTATTGTTATGTATGTTGTGGATGCCGTCACGCTTGAATTCCGCCTGCGAGATTGCCATTGTGACATCTGACAACAGTTGGCTTCGGTTTCAACTTCCCTAATTTTGGCCCAATGCAGGATAGGATTCTTAATACGCTAAGCTACTAATAAGCTCTCAAATGATGATTAAAGATATGGGAAACACTTAAATTATAGGACGCTATGCCTAAACTATGCAAATACATACATGTCATATTCAGTTGATTAAGATACTGCCTTGTAAAGGTATCAACTACCGTAGCTGACTGTTACGGTAGTTAATATAATTATGTTTCCAACTCCTCTGTACACTTAATGTACAATCCCATATAATGAAAATATAGGAGGATGTTGGAACCATGGCCTTTATAAACGCTACGGTTGAAATGGTCAATCGTTACGGTGTTTCGATCTTCATTGCTGCTGGCGAGAATCGAACCAGGTTCGCCTGCGCCTGTTGGTTTTAGCTGGACAGACACTTGTGTTCTCTCTTTGCAGGTTTGGGTTATGAAAATTTTTTTCAATTCAAGTGTACCGTATTTGAATTATATTGTATAACCATGGCGCCTAGTCACTGCATATTACCTGGGTGTAATACTAGGAGACTTGGCAAATCGAGCAAAGAATCGGCTGGTATTTACATTCTGTCAGTAGTTCTGCACCCCCGACGAAACAAGGAATGGCAAACTTTATTGTTTCATTTTTGCTGTAAATATCGAGAGAAGTCGGTCGTAACAGAATTAGCAAGAAGGGATCACGCTGGCATTTGTGGACGTCATTTCGCAGAAACTGATTTCCATTACGTAAATCACAAGAAAAGAGTTAAACCAGGCGCCTTGCCGTCAATTAATTTGCCAGAAAAATCGCACGACACTACTCCGCCTCCCCCGAGAAGGTCAATAGTAAAACATGAATTACCATTGCCATCAAGATATAAAAATTTGGATGACGTGCAAAAAGGATTTTTGAAACTTCAACAACCTGACTGGTTTATTACGCGAAATTATTTGGCGTTTCAATTCAAAAACCAAAAAAATGGAATTGTTTTGGACGTACAGGAGGACTTGTCTGTAACATACAAATTTGGTGATGGCGAGTTCGTGTTTACTAACTCGAGCTTGCGGGATAGCACTGTGTTCGATATTTTGAATGAGGCCGACAAAGTCGTGACTTGCTCGGCCAGGCTTTCAGAGAAGTGTACGACGATATTACGCGATCCGCACAGCAATGCGTGCGTACAATGTAGGAATGTCGAGCAAAGAAAGAAGAAGCGTAATATGGAGATGAGAAACAAAGTTCTAGCTGACAAAGCACCTATAAGTCGATGCTCTAAATCACGACTAATGGCGACCTTGTTGCATCAGAAAAAAGAGTAGGTTGGAATTTTTGATGTTTTATGAATATGTAGGCTATTTATTTTTGGTATACGCGCAGAAAAAGTGTGATGGAAAAAGAGCTTACGCTGATCAAGAAAAAGATCGCAAACGAGTCTGCTGAAGTCCAGCCGGATTTCGCCGCAGCAATACAAAGTTGCATGACACAAGTATCTGTTGACCATGAGCTCACGCCCTACCAGCAGTTGTTTTGGCAGGAACAGCTGAAATTATTGAGTGTAAAAAAGAAAGGAGAACGCTATCACCCGGATATTATTAGGTTACTGACAGAGTAATATACGGCTACAGAAAACATTTGACAATATATCATGTTGTGATTTAGATTATGCCTATCCATCTATTCGAAATCTCCAGCTGCCTATGAAGAATTCCGTGGTGTTTTACGTCTGCCGTCCAAGTCCACGCTACTAGATTTCAGGTGCCTTTATCAAAAATGCGATCATGATATATTAATTTTGCAAAGTTGTTCTATCTCAGGTACGCAGAAAAGCCTGTAATCGGGTTTGGAGATAATATTGAAACAAAACTTGAAAATCTCTCGTCGTCATTGCCGAATGAAGAGAAATACATATTTATTACTTTTGATGAAATGCAAATTAATAAAGGATTGATTTATGATGGTACCTCCGGAAAACTTGTCGGATTCGTCAACTATGGAGACACCTTTGCGAGCGATGATACGATGGCAACACATGTTCTTGGAGTGTATATCAAAAGTATTTGTGGCTCACTTTCCCAAATGCTAGCATTTTTCCCTACAGGTGAGGTTTCGCTTAAAACTGGTAATTCGACAAAGGACATAAACACTGTGTTTAAATCATATTTAATATTTTTGCAGCAACTGCGAAGTCTTATCATTTGACCACTGTATTTTGGGATTCGCTGTTCCTTGTAGAAAGATTCGGCTTCAAATTGATGTGCGTATGCGCGGATGGTGCTGCCAATAATCGGAAATTCTTTTCCAACCTGATTGACGGCTTCGATACCGATTATAAGCTACCAAACCCGTTCAGCCAGGATAGGTTTATCTATTTATGGCCAGATCCTCCTCATTTAATTAAGGTAAATATTCTCACTGAATGTTTCATTTCAACCTATATATTTAAATATTGGTTATATTCAGACCGCGCGAAATTCCATGCTAAAAAATACACTGAAATCACCAACGGGGCAAATCCTGTGGAAACATATGGAAGTTATCTACAAAGACTTGTGGTCCAGTGATCTTCATCAGCCTTCCAAACTCAAGCATTCCCATATCTATTTAAATTCTCGATCGAAAATGTCAGTGAAATATGCAGCACAGGTATGAGTGATCTTATAATTACAATCGTAGCAATCTATTAATAACTCAAAAATGAGAAAGAGTTTAATTTCATTGAGCAGGTTCTCTCAATATCTGTTGCAAGACAGCTGGAAAGAGCCGGTTTCGTGGCAACGTCCGAGTACGCAAAGATGTGGAATGATTTTTTTGATATCTGCAATAGTACTTCCGGAAAACGAGGCCAGAAGAACCCGACTATGGCATCGTTCGCAGACATCAGCGACCCACGCTTATCGTGGCTGCAACATGAATTTTTAAAATATTTCCATACCTGGAAGAAATCCACGTGCTGTACCGAGAAAACTGATTTAATTGCTTCTCCGACTTATCAGGGTATTTGTATGCTGGTACCGTCAATAATAGACTTGGTTAAGTACCTCCTCCAGCACACGACGATAAAATGGGTTTGCTTAGCAAGGATTTCACAAGACTGTCTGGAAAGACATTTCAGCATGCAAAGAGCAATCGGTGGGGCTGATGCAATTAACTACGACCAAACTTCTGCAACTTAGCATTCTTAAATTTTAGGCCGTGGAGCAGATAATCCGTCTGTGTTGAGCTTCGGTTACAACGAACGAATCATATCAATGAAGAAGTCAGTGAAAGGGACAGCGTTGAACCGAAAAATTGACGAAGAACCGCTAAAGAAACGTCATCGTTCCTGAACCAATTTTAATAATTTGATAATGAAAACACTCAAAACTTAGGCCTATTCAATATATTTATACCAAATTCAGTTATTCATTTTTTTCAACTGCTTCCTGAGACCCTTGTTTGTCCTTGCGATGTAGATGTTTTTCTCCAACTCGTTCCTCAATTTCACGGAGTAAGAATGAGCCCGCACTTTAATAAATTTTAAAAACAATTTTTGAAACACAGATTTGACTGTAAATTCGTCCAATGTGGGATCTTCAGAGATGAGCTTGGAATATAAATCGACAACTCCAGGTAATAACATGAATCGTGCCTTAAACTCATTATCCAGTCTAAGGTGAGGCTCCTCAGCAACGTGATTGCGAAAATACCGTTCGCAGTGCATAACTAATTCTATGCACTTCGCAACAGCACCCCATAACCGGTCAGATGTGCCATTAAAATTTCTGTTGCGTTGGTCGGCTAAAGATCCTTTCCTGACTTCACCTTTCAACTTCATAATGACGCGCTTGTCCAACTCAGTGGTTGAAGGGTGGTAACACAACTTCCTCAACAAGAATCCAGCAATATATTCAAGTACTTCAACTTCCGTGTCACTGATGTCCTTAACTGCGTTCCTTCCTATATTCTGAGGATTAATAACACTGCTGAGATACTGGTAAAATTTCTGAAGTACGAGCAACAGATCCCCGGGTGAGACTGACAGCGAATTTGCTCGATTTAAAAGCACTCCATATTTAGAAAAATACGAATTGGGGTCAAACTGTTTGGCATATGCTGATCCTATGTCATAAAGAATTGTTGAAAGGATTTGAGGTGTTTGATTTTCGGCCATAAAATCCTCGACGACAGTTCTCACGGTATCCGCTTCAACAGAAATATTCACAGTGACTATCTCACTATCATCAGATTGCTGACCGCTCTCCTCCTCTTCATCCATATAAATCACTACTTGCCATAATTCTCCGTCCATTGTATAACTCAATCCTTCGCTTTTTCTACCCACCGCAAACGCAAACACAATACAAAAACCAGTTTTTTCTACAACAGGCGACTTTCTGCAGGCGGAATTCATGCGTGACGGCGGATTACTGTGACTCAACATACCCTTTGTTTGTTTATTGTACAATCGACAGAGTGCGACATCTAGTTTTTCTTAATCTAAGGTTTAACCAACTGCGACACCCGCTTCCCTAGTACCGAACTGATATCACACTTTGAAGGAAACATCGGTATCGGCCGTGTGTTGGCAGTAGGGGGTCAGAGAACTACACTGGGAAAATTGATCTGTTTTTTATAGCTTGGAGCAGTGATTCCCAAACTGTTCGTTTGCCTATTTCATTGTTCTTTGTGATAATGCTGTGGATTGACCACGACTTCGACTTGAATGTAATTTCCACTAACGTGTGTCTACAGCCTTCCACAGTGGGTAAAATAGTATTAAAACTATGATCCGAGAAAGAGGAAACAAAGAGAACGTTAACAGACATTAAAACGTGATATCCCTGAGGAAATTGGTGATCGCTCGTAGGTTAACTAAGAAAATCGGGCTATTTTTTCGAGTCGACACCTAAAAACGCGTTTTCACGTCCCCATTAGGATGTTTTTTGTTAGTCAAGCTTCGCATTCTATATTTCACTGTATTTTTGTATGATATGACGAATTGTGAAAAAAACGACATTTGAGCGTCCTCGGAGGATATTTCGGTTTTCTTGAAAAAGTAGACGAATCCTCTTAGAAGAGGCCATATGGCACCCCTAATTATATTTGATAATATACAGTAACTCTTTGTGAAAAGATGTGTAGTGTGTACCATTTCAGGATTTGAGCAAATCATCTCCAACCATTCGACTCGAGTCATAACATTTAATGCTCGATTCGGGTTCGATTGCTAGAATCATTATGCCCAGCCCCACTTACGTAAATTATAATTGCACAATTTTAGGGTATGTATGGGTGGCAAGCGAATTTGACATGAGTGGAAACTCCCATCCTGTATCTTTACTATCGAGCCTCTTGCGCTATCTTGCGGATTGAATATTAAAGTCTGCGTTGACACGATGCAATCTCGCAATACAATTCCAGATATTGAGATACAATTCGGAGTTGGCCTTCCTCGAAGTAAGATTCTCCGGCTCGAGAAGCAGCCTCTATGTACAGTACATTGTACACTCCGAATATGTCACTAACATGCTATTGCGCAGCAGGTTTTGTACGAAATCTGCACTCGGTACCATTTACACCGCAGTACGTTTGCTGGTCTACTGAATGGATACTGGTCTGCGCTCGAGATCACCGGACCACGATCTGACATATTGATGTTGACTTTATTTTCATGGCTTTTCCTTTTTTCATTACCTTCTATTACTTTTTATTCAGTGTGTACATCGCCCAGGCCCAAGTGGGTGTCTGATTTCAAACACTACTCCGGGTCGTTACGACACCTTCCTATCTGTTCATTGTATCGCAGTCTTGTGGTGTCGGAAATTTATTATTATTATTATTGATGAAAAGGTGAGTGACGCTTTTCGCCTGTGAGGCCAGGTGCGTCACGGACTAGAATGTGCGATCGATATACCAAAATGTGGACAAGAACCGATTTACAAGTAAGTAGGCCTACCACAAGACAGAACAAACTCTGCAACATGGGACAACATTTCGGGGAGAATCAGTAGATTTTCGAGTGTTGCAGGGATTTTGAGCTCGCGCGCCCTGTCGAATAAAAAGTTTCGACGAAAATCATATCGATTGCAGTGCAGCAAAAAATGCTCGACTGTTTCAGGTACTGTACAATGGCCGCATAGGCCAGTGTCGCTACATCCAATTTATATAAATGCGCTTTCAGGCGGCAATGGCTTGAATGAAGCCGAAATATTATTCGTTCGTAAAGCCTATGTCGATGCATCGATGGAAGGTGACCACTGACCATCAGTCAATGATCTATGGAAATTTCTATAGTGACCTCCTCGCTCATTTCGTTGATATTCGGCGTTCCAGGTCGCTCTACAGTATTGACTTGACGTAGCCCACTTTGGCTTTCGCCTCAGTGTGGCTAATTTCGTCTGGAAGTGTCTGAGAAGGGGTATTTTCGATTTCGGTCGTGGCAGCTTGCCAAGCCAATTTGTCAGCTAACTCATTACCACCGATATCAGCATGCCCCGGAACCCAGGCCAGGACAACGATGGCGCCTTTCTGAATCGCTTGATTCAGCAAGCGACCACATTCATATATGACATTCTGCGTTTGCTGTGCCCAGTGTTGCCAACTCTGTATGGCAGAAAATCGCTAAAACTGGTGTCAAAAATCGCTAGATGGCGCTAAATATTGAGAAAAAAGCGCTAAAAAATAGCGCTAAATCTGCAAAAGGTGTTAAATTGAACCATTATATCGATATATTCTTCTCAGCTATATTTTACTCGTCTGGGGTCAAAGTCACTTATCATATTTCTAGTTCATAATGCGTAATAGTCATATCTAAGCGGGACAAAACGGCAGTCCATTTCAATAAAGCAGATCGCTTTGCGCAACGATCGCTATACGTGAACACTGACCAGGTTTGCAGGCATAACCGCTCACTATATCAGCGTGCCTTACTCGATGCGTCCGTGAATACGTGATGCGATGTGCCGTGGTTATGCGCTTGACTTCTTCTCTAAACTGTGTTGGAGTTGGCCTACTTGAACACGACATGCGACTTGACACACGTGTACACGACATGCGACTTGACCCGACACAACACGACATTGAAACGGGTTTGTTTGCCACTATAAGTGGAGACCTTAAGAAAATAATCCGAGGACCAACCCGGTGTATGAAATGTAATTAATCTGGTCTTAAACGAATGACCAGACATTAGAGCGACCTCAAAACAGCCCCCAAAGTCTGGAATTCGGCATTGATAAGAACAATCGCTGGACGAAATTGGTCATTGTTATGTTCATTGTGTTGCGGCGGTGCCATTGTTGGAGCAATAATGCCGGTTTTCAGACTTTGAGGGCTGTTTCGGGGTGCACGGTTCCATTGTCCGGACGAGATTTTATTTTGTATTTTCGAAAGCACTGCGACACTATCTTTCGATCATGGCCATTGGCCAATTATATTAAATTTCAGCGTTCAGGTCGCCAGATGTAGCACTGCCAACTATGCTACTTTTAGATTACTCAGCAAGAAGAGACACTGTTTGCCCATGCGTAACCGCCAGGAGTTGCGTAACTACTACTATCTATCGGTAGGTAGTAATCTATAATTATATATCATCGGAGTCCGCACTTGGTGACCGGTAAAGCCAATGCAGTCGTCAGCCAGAACTGATCTTTAGTGGTTATTTTCGGTAAAAAAGCGCTAAATAATCGCTAAATACTTTTTCAAAAATCGCTAGATTTATCGCTAGGCGCTAGATCCATATTTTTTGGCGCTAAACCGGATGAAAAATCGCTAGATCTAGCGCGAAAATCGCTAAATTGGCAACACTGGCTGTGCCTGCAAGTTGGTCATAGCGGATAGTACGCTCAGGCTGTCTGAGAGAATCAGATATCTTTGACGGTATGAACCATTCTGGCATATCGATTTTAGAGCGTGGAGAATGGCTTGTGCTTCCATGGAGAAGATTGACTTTAGGGTGGAACACGGTTGGGAAAAGTTTATCATCAGCAACGGGGTGGTAAACGCTCCCTCTGTTGATTTAGAGCCGTCAGTGTATATTTCAGTGGCATCGTTATATCGTTCGAATATGAAGTCCAGGACTATGGGTTTATGTGACAGGGGTGCGATATCTTTTTTCATGATTTTTGCAAGGTCTAAATCAATGTTAGGTGATTGCATCGGCCATGGAGGCAAATCTGGAAGAGTTTTTCTTTCCAGGACAAGGTTATTTAGAGACTCGACATTGGTGGTCATGAGGCTATATATCTCCTGCCAAGAGTCTTCAAGAACTCCTATTGTTGGGTCTTCGTGAGCCTGGAACCGTCTAAGGCAGGGGATGGGCAAACTACGACCCGCGGGCCGCATGCGGCCCTCCATACCCTTCTGTGCGGTCCGCAAGAGTCTAAAGAATGCGTACCCAAAATCGAATTAATGCTGTGACATGATTAAACTTTACCTTAATATATTTCACCATGATAATTCTAAGGCAGTGGTTCGCAAACTGGTGGCGCACCCCGCCCCCCCCCCATCCCCTTGGGGCGTGAAAGTATCTGAAAGGGGGCGCGAAGCTGGGCTCAAGTGACAAATTTTTCGCGCCCCGCGCGATCTACATCCCATTCACTATTATTGCTCTGGATTGAGTCTGAATTCAATATTTAAAAATCTCTCATCCACAGTCGTAACCTTCCATGCCATCCAACTATCCGCTAGGTTTGCTAGCATCCTGTTTGCGTTTTGTGATATGGCGATAAGGGGGCGCGAACTCTTTTACCATCAAAAGTGGAGGGGTGCGTGTCTTGAAAAGTTTGAGAACCACTGTTCTAAGGTAAATACTTCCTATAATATTTTTTATGTTTAATTTCTGGCGCGACAGCCCTATCTCAAGGAACACGCAGTTTGAAAGGTTTCAACTGGTGAAGAGCACAGAAATCCTAGACGAGATTGACATAATTCGGATCACTAGTGTGATATATACATATAAAACGATTCGCCCCTGACTTAGGTAGATTCGTTCTCTGTATGCGTAGAATTAGGGTATTTATATTTTATCTACGCACAGTAGAAGCGTGTTTGATGCTAACATGGTTGTTGTTGTTGTTTGTGGTATTGGTGGTGTTTGTCGACTACTATGGTCCTTTGCATCAGGTCGATCTTTTTCATTTATATTCCGTAACTGCCGACTTCTAGGCTTTTGTAACACACCGCATATACGCGGACGAGATGGCGGGGAGGAGCCTAGATAAACCTCCATACGAATTCGGAAGTCGACCTCGGTTGGACTTGAACCCGCAACCCTTTGGCGTTGCAGCCGCGGATTATACCACTGCTCTATCTCGCCACATCTCGCTAACATGGTTATGATGCTGTAAGGAATTTGTGTCCTGGAACTGCTCCAATTGTGGAATTAGTAAAGCTATGAACAGATCGCTGCTCACAGATTTAAATTTAAATCCTGTTCTAAGAATCGGGACAATCTACTTTCATCTCTATAGTTTTGACAAATTGGTTATTGAGGTCGACCAGCCTACAAAATCTTGCTACTGTTACTGACGCGTGTGCGATATCATCAAAGCAATGTATGGATTGTTTTTAATAAGCATATATTATATATATTATCTCCATACCCTTACTATATATTCAAATACCAATATTGCGTTTTGATTTATAATCCCAATTTTATAAATTGCGGCCCGCGAAGGGATTCAGATGTTGAATGCGGTCCGCGGGCTCAAAAGTTTGCCCACCCCTGGTCTAAGGTGACAGCGATAGTTAAGGTTAAGCTGTTTGTGGCGTAGATATAGAGGAAGTTGGTCACATGATGCTTCCAGTGCACAAATGGGAGTGCTGCGCATTGCTCCGCAGAAGAGGCAGAGAGCTTGATTTCGTATGGTACGTAACTTGTCCAGATACTTTTTTGGGGCGAAGTAATATGCTGGTAACCCTCTATAGTCAATCAGTGAGCGTATCACCGCCCTGAAAAGCTGCAGCAATGGCTTTTACTCGCTCCCCATGTAGTGCCAGTCACGACTCTGATTAGATTCAGTCTGTTGGAGCACTTTTTGGAAATCGTATCGACATGTTGCTTATAGTTGGTGTGGGAAATGATCATGCTGGTAATAATGTGAAATGAACTTCACCACTGGTTGGTCTGAAAGTCAGTTGCCGAGCTTTTAGTGAATATATTTTATAATAGCGACCCAGTTGGCATAATGAAAAATTCAGCAAGGAAAAGCATATACAAGACAGCCGATGAGGAAGACTTCCTGATACTGAAGATATCGAAGATACAGCAGTTGTTTCCAGAGGAACTTTATTATCTACCTCACCTCTAGCCTAGGCGCTCCAATTGAGAAGTGACATCCTTTGTTTCGTGTCCACAAAGCGTCCATTCATTTTACTCGATATGGGTACGAGATATAGTGAGGTAAGCTACTTGGTTTGTGGGTAAAACAATATTTAATATAAATGAACCTTTAATGGGGAGGAATATTGTATTGGAAAGGTGGGATTTCGAAAACCACGAATGTCTGGTGGTTATTTGTCGCACCATATATTGTATCCGGAAAATCTTCGGATTAACATTGGTTTGAACCCCAGCGGTCAAACGAGTCGAAAATCGAGCGAAATCTGATTTCATTGATCGACGTCGGTAGATGAATGCGGTGTCATTTCAGTGCAATCGTATCATAACATATCACTGATATATATCCAATGTCCACGTCAAATTATATCGATTGAAATTCTCTTCCGGTGTGTCTAAGGGTATAAAATAATGGGTGGATTATTACGCATGCAAGTAAGGTATTCGTTGGACCAGTAGACACAGCATGAAGTTTCAGTAGCTATCTGCAGTAAACTTAACTAAATCTGCACTGGTTTCCCTATTCCGTAGAATGGATCCACCAGCTATTCTAGATCAACCAGCTTCCAGACGTAGGCTATTATTATTAATGAAAGACAGTAGTAGTTCTTAACCAGGTTTCGCTGAGCCAGTCTAAAGGGTTCCGTAGGAGGTCAAGAAGACACACATTGAACTCAAACGTAGGATTTGTGATGACACGCCCGTCACTGTCATCATTGATTGCAGCCTGCCGGCATTTTTGCGCCAGATCGGTAGTCGACTTCCTACTGCTGTGGCGATACGTTGTTTGCAATGTCGTACGCAGGCTGGGGCTCTAAATCGAAACGCCTTCCTTCTGAAATGCCAATTCTTTCTCCAACGTATAAGCTCAGTTGCAATTAAGGAATTGGAGTCACGCTGTTGCGTTTCGACAGAAGAATACTATGACACTTTCCAAGGTGAAGAGTCGCGCTTCTGAACTGATATTTGAAAGGGAAAAGTAGAAGTCACACTGATTTTTCAATAAATATTAAATATGTTTTCGTGTGACAAGACAATCATATAGTTTGATGGTTTTGTTTTAATAATACTCTGTAATGGTAATGCGTTAGATGTGTATTGTGGTGGATTTTGCTTTTGTGACTCACCGAAAATTTCTGGTCCCCGAAGGCTTGCAGAATTGCGTTAGTGTTCGCCGGATTATTAAAGGTTAAAACCACTGCATTAAAACGCAGGGCGAAGTACTACAGCATTCGCAGTGCAAATCCGAAATTTAGGGGGTGAAATTTATAGTATAGGCGGTAAAATAGTTGTAAATTTTACATGTGCTTGTTACAAGAATATTGAAAATGACAAGAACCTCTTCGATTGAATTTATTCCATCTTGCGCGAATATCTCTTCACTCTGTACGTGAATTACTTTGGGATGTTATCCGTGATTTCGTAACAAATGTGTTATATTAGATCAGTGCCGGGCTATACAGTATTCGGTAATTCCGAATGAAGGTTACCGATTATGATAAAAATGATGCTTATAGCAAAGATCAACTTAAAGCGAAAAATAGAATACAGTCCATCATCTTTAACAAGCTGTTCAGTTCGCGTACATTTATCAGTCAAAGAAGTACATTTAAGGACATCGAGGCAGTCATGGGGTGCGAAAAGTTTGAAAATGTCTTCTGGTATAGTACAATCAATAAAGTGATTGAGAACCACTGATCTACATGAACCAAATCGGATTAACAGTGAAAATATATGCTTCATGAGACATGTGACCAGCGTGCGAGAGTAACGGGCTTGAGGTGAGCGACGATCGGATAATGGATTCACAGCGCACAATGGCGTCACTTTTGGGAAAAGCGGTCATAGTCAGACTGCGAGAAAGACCCGGTGAACGGTAAATGAAACGTGCAAGGAACACGTATACAGCGGAGAGACAGCCTAAAAATCAAGATCGAACACTGTTACATCGGGCACTGGACCGATGTGGATGTTAAATTGAGAGAAAGTATATAGGCCTATACTTGGTCGTTTCGACATCCTCCAATCTCTGTTCATTACGGTGCATTGTACAATGTACAATATGTACTGTACATGGTGTGGAACCGCCGATAATACGATAGATATGAAACCATCTACACACTTTGAGTCTGCGACACAAATATCCATCAAACATACAGTGTTTAATTTACACGGATTGTTTAACTAATTGATATTCTGCTTGGTGAGTCACGGAACACCGTGACCTGAGAGAGCTGCAGCTCATATCCGGATATATTCTGGTGTGTATACAGAATGAGCCATCGATACGCAGCATTTTTTTAATTTTCCGAATTTTGGACGACCCTATACTTTATATAGCCTAATATATATCTATAGAATCATATTCTGTTCTGCTGTCCGATAGAGAAACACAGAAATTTAATTGCTGATCGTCGGTAGGATGCTAAATTAGCACAACAATCATGGGACGTAGTTACAGCAAGTCTGACATACAAGACAAAGAAAGGGGAGCGGGGCGAATTGATCGTTACACGCAAACGTCATTGGCGAAGACCATAGTAACTCGGGGTAAGCTGTGGCATTTGGTTTGACTGATAGGCTACACATTATATTTCGGGATCAAGATTCCACTGCTATAGAAACGACTAGATTCTGATAAGTAGTAGCATCGTGCATGTGGGGTGCTAACACGGTGACACTCAACCCTTTTTGCTTGCGGGCCGTTGAAATTTCAAACCGTAGATTACGGGCCGGCAAACCCCTAAAAATCTACACTCAAAGTTCTTCAAGCTACGTTTTAAATTTCTCTGCTCAATTACAAATTTTATATTAGCCTATTAGTCAGCAATAGAAAAGCCTTCCCTTCACATCCTGCATGGCCTTTTTCAGTTGAGCTAGGTCAGGGGTGGGCAACCTGCAGCCGTAGAAGGAAATTTGTGCGGCCGTGACACGTAATTTAATTAGTATGTGTTGGCGGCCGTCGACAGGCATATTGAATTTTCGATTAATTTAATTTTAAATAATCTTGAAATTTTCTTCGCGCTACGCGCGATTCAATGCTATACTTCATTGTAATCTGAGCCCCCGAGTACAGACGCGAACCGCAGATAAAAATGATGCGCCCCATATAGAAATACCAGCTTGGAATAGTGTGCTTCTCACGAAAGAAATTTGTTTCTGGTACGTTTATGCCGGTCGTTCCCAACCGCGGTTTTCAGAGCCATGCTCCCCCAAGGTAGCCTTTCGTGGCGCTGATTGACCTCTGAATATGCCACAAAAATATAATAGACGACAGTTGTCGTTTGTTTCTATGAATAGCTATTGCCATTTTATGTATATGAATGCTAATATGAGGGATATTAGTTATGTCTAAAGCCGCCCAAGGCCGCTTCCGAAATCCGGGAAAGAGAGTTCTTGCAGACTGACGTCAAAAGCATGAATGGATAGTGGATACTAGGGATGGTGTGAACCTCTGAAAGGTTCGGGTTCGTGTGAACGCGAACCTTTTTGAAAGGTTCTGTGTGAACACGAACGTGAACCTCGTGACGTCATATTGCTAATTCCAACCCTATCTTTCAATGAAGTGATAGCCTATATTAATGTACACGATACCTAGCGAAGACTCGGGCCACATAATGTCGCATTGCTGTAGTAGGCTACATATTGGCGTTTTAAACGTCGCTAAATGTATCAACCGCGGTTATCAAAGGATATAATAATCTCATAAAATCAATACATTCCGTCGCTTTGCCAACAATTTCGACGAGGACTTACCATGAAATATAAGCTTACGCCTCAATGGTCTTAGCCAGACCGGACAATGTGTTCGGGGTCTGAGTATTGCTACATTGATGTTGAGCAGAGTGTATGACGGGTTTCTATACTCGCTACTGATGCCATAAACAACAAGTTATATAGCAGTAGCCAGCACCCTAATCGAACGAATTTGGTTTTAATGATACAGTAAAGATATGAAGTCAAGATTGACCCCGTACGCCCGCTCGCTATTTTACATCAGAAAACGATATCAATGTCATTGATCGGTTGAATAAGCATCATTCGCTGACTACGTATATCGCTCGTGATGTTGTGTGATTGCGGATCAAGCTCACAGCGGAGAGTCACTAAATATTCAAAACGGAATGCTGAATATTTCGAGAAATTTTTGGTAACAAAAAACAAGTAAAACTTTTAAGGTTGTCATGGTGCATGCTCGTTTAGTGTTGATTTTTTATGCTGCAGGCGCCATGCATAGAGTGACCTGCAGTTGAAATGCAATAAACTTGAACCAAAGATCTTATAATGAAGTGCAAATTACAATTTACCAAAAAGGTTCACAGTGCAGAACCTACCAAGGTTCTGTTGTGAACGCGAACCTCTAAATTTCACAGGTTCACACACAGAACACGAACGTGAACCTCACGTTCACACCATCCCTAGTGGATACCCGTCAGACAAGGATGTATCTTGAGTTCTGCTGGTCAAGACCTTTATATATCGTCTCTGTGAAGAGTAAATTTCGACACAATTTTACTGACATCGAAATAACGGCTCGCCATAGACTAGAATAAATTGCAATAAGTCCAACATTGCTCAGCGTATAATTCCCCGCAAACGTGCGTATGAAGTGCTGCGGGAATGCATGAAGACTGAAGAGTAGGGCTGTTCAAAAATAACTTTTTTTTCCCGATTCAAGCCGATCACCTCTTAAATCGTCAGGTTGCAGTAGAAACCCTTGCTCACCAAATTTCACTCGATTCCAACCAGTAAAGGCCTCCGCAGATCCAATTAAAATTTTTAATTTATTATGGAAAATTAAAAAAAAAAATTTCCAAATTTTTCTGCCAACCCCGTGAAATTGTTGAGCTGTCTTCAAAGACGTTGCAAAACAAATTTGAGTCAATTCCGACCAGTAGAAGCGGAGTTATTGGAGTTTTTCGTTGAAATTTCTCGGATTATCCTTGATTGTTGGATAATCCGCGATTTATCAACGAAAAACGCACATAACTCCGCTTCTACTGGTCGGAATTGACTCAAATTTGTTTTGCAACGTCTTTGAAGACAGCTCAACAATTTCATGGGGTTGGCAGGAAAATTGGGAAATTTTTTTTTAAAAATTTTTCATAATAAATTAAAAATTTTAATTGGATCTGCGGAGTCCTATACTTGTTAGAATCGAACCAAATTTGGTGTGCAGCGTTTTTTAGGGTAACCTGACAATTTAAACAGTGAATGGCTGGAATCCGAAGAAAAAAGTTATTTTTGAACAGCCCTACTGAAGAGCTATCACATCACGACATGATAGTAGTCGCCAATTTGCTTGTACCAATGCTATAATAACCGATATAGAATCTATAGAAGTCCATGTGCAATATGTGTAATTGTGCATGCTTTTGAATTAGCTGGATGGTGAGAGCACAGGTATTATATTTTCGTTATAAGTATAGCCTATACTCCAGTGTTTTTTTGCAGCTCCTTTCGTACTCTGAAGTTTTAAATGCTGTCCCGACATCCCAAAAGGTTGGGAACCACTGGTTCAGACGATTCCAATATATTTCCGCTGTAGCCTACCGACAATCCTGATGGAAGGTCAATAAATAATAGCATGCAACAAAGTGACTAATAACAATTGGTCCACCCAAAGATGCATCATCATTTGTAACTTGCCCTAAATTTCCGAACACACTACCTCCATCAACTCCACCAGCGAATCTGATCCCATGATAAATGATAAAGGAAAAATATTTGATTGCAATATGTGAATATACTAATAATAATGACGAAATTCATTTGTGAATCTGAAAAAATGTTCGAGCTTGGCGCGACCATAACGTTTTCCAGTAATTTTTCAAAACATGGCCACTCGCGATTTCGGTGTGTATAGTACGCCCATATGAGAAATTACATTAGTTTGGAGTTCAACGGAAATGGACATGGAGAGTTTAATATGGGTAGCCTATTTGACGCCCAGTTAGTTGATTACGGAATACGCACAGGAATGCAGCCGTAGGCTACATAAGTAATCGAAATGCGGCCGTGAACAGCAATTGGAATCGTCCAAACGTACCAGAAACAAATTTCTTTCGTGAGAAGCACACGATTACAAGTTGGTATTTCTATATCGGGCGCATCATTTTCCGCTGCTATTCGCATTTGTTGTCGTTGTTTTTGTTGTTGTTGTGTTTCATATTTATGGTGTTTCGACTACATTGGCCATTTTACACCAGGCCGGCATTCTTCATTATTATTCCATATTTACCGACTTGTATAACGGCCCAATTCTAGGCTTTTAAGACACCGGTTACACGGATGCGATGGCGAGGAGGAGCTTAGATAGACCTCCAACACTTGGTAGGAATTCTGAAGTCGAACTCGAACGCGCAACCCATTCGTGTTGGAGCTGTGGAACGACGGAACGAACCACTACTCTATCTCGCCACCGATCGCATCTGTACTGTGGGGCTCAGATTGCAAATGGTATACTATTGTAAAATCGAAAAATGAATTCGCATTGAATCACGCTCAGCGCGAAGAAAATTTTAAGATTGAATAAAATCGGTAGTCAATTCGTAAATAATATTTGTATGTCGACGCCCGCCAACACTTACTAATTGAATAACGTGTCGAAAGCCGCACAAATTAGCTTCTACTAGGGATGGTGTGAACGTGAGGTTCACGTTCACAAACGAACTTTGGTAGGTTCTGCACTGTAGAATAACGCGAAACAATAACTTCATATTGTTAATTTATTCGCTAAAAGCTTTTCGACTAACTCTCATCAGTAGCGAACGTTAGTGATGGGGTGAATCAAATTCGAAATGTAAGAACTATTTTGTCTGTATGACGTAATAATAACAAAAACAAACAACTAGTAGACGGGCTAGATACGGTAGTAACGGTACAAAACAAACGTTAACGAGTACATATTCGGTTATAAATAACCGAAAACACAACACATAACATTAATGAAATATTCCAAGAGTGTAGAGGCGTTCCTTCTGGCGACAGAGAATCGGCTTTCGTAGCTTTATGATCGTAGATTCCAGGACCTTTAAATGAAACAGAGAACGGCCACGAGCAAGTATAGAAAATTGACTGTCATTGTAATGATCAGCACATTCTGGATGGGATAAGAGATGCTGTCCAATAGCCGAATTACAAGCAGTAACTTGATCATAATCACGCAGTGTGTCAACAGACTGCGATGAAGGAGTTGGAGAAACAATATTTATTCTAATTTGCCGTGGGACATGCTGGCGAATTCTTTGCTGCAAGCGCTGAGACGTGCGACCTACATACCGACTGTCACATCGGCACGTGTATTCATATATTATGTTGCTTTGATTTGTCGCAGGTAGCACATCCTTTTGCGTTGCAGGCATCAGAGATTTCGTCATGAAGATTATCTGAGGTTCTACTTGTGAAAAACAATGGCTCACTGACGATTTAATTTGTTTTTCAAACCTGTTGGACACTTTCCCAATCCAAGGAAGATGCAAATAAACAGGACATTTTCTAGGTCCAAACGGTTTAACTTTTCTGAAATCTTTGAGTTTACGATCTATGGTCATTTTAATGATATGATCAGGATAACCATTTGACTGAAAGATTGACCGAATGTTCTCCAATTCAGAATCAAGTTTGACTTTACTACAAATCATCAGAGCCCTGTGTACCAGAGTTCTTATCAAATTTACTTTACGTTTTACTGGACAGAAAGAATCCCACGAAATGTATTGCCCACTGAATGTAGGCTTACGGTAAACTGATGTAACAAAATTAGCACCCGTCTTTTCCACTACAACATCAAGGAATGCTAATGAATTATTGACCTCTTTTTCCATGGTGAATTTCAGTGATGGGTGAAGACCATTCAATTTGCTCAGAAACAAATCACACTGGGATTCATTTTCAAATATGGCGAAGGTGTCATCAACATATCTTTGATACATTAATGGTCGATCAATATCTTCGAATAACCGTTTTTCGTAATACCCCACAAAAATGTTAGCCAGAATGGGACCAAGCGGCGATCCCATTGCAACACCATCGATCTGTGTATATATGGTGTTATTGAAACTAAATTCGACATCACAAGTGATCAATCGCATTAATTTAACAAAAGAAGACCTTGAGAATGGAGGAGATGGAAGGACACCACCATAGAGTTCATTGGCACAAATCTCTATAGTCTCTTGAACTGGCACGTTCGTGAATAAACTAGATATATCAAACGAACACATAGAGATTTCGGACTCATCGAGATCAACATTACGAATGGTATCAGCAAATGTGAACGAGTCACGAATGCAGTTACCACCATAGAACAAACTCACCGGCTCAAGATATCTCGCAATCCACTTCGCGACTTTGTGATACGCTGATCCAACCATCGATAGTATCGGACGTAAGGGTACATTCGATTTATGGGTCTTCGGAAGACCATACATACGTGGTCGAATGGAGCCAGTGGGTCTGATGTCGTCGTATTCAGCAGAAGAGATTTTTCCCGCCTTCTTGAGGGTCAATAGTAGACGCTGAATACGAGCTTCTATCTTGGAGGTGTTGTCATTGTCACACGCAGGGCCAAGGATTTCGAATTTAGACTTGTCGCCAAGAATTAAATCCATTTTAGAAATGTAGTCACACTTATTCAAAATGACTACACCAGATCCTTTATCAGGTTTGGTTATGTGAATTGACTTATTGGATTTCAGGGATCTGATGCTCCTGTAGCAATCGGAAGTCATCGTGAAATCACTTCTGTCGATTGGAGTTCCACAAAAACCATGCGCTAAGCTACTTAGTTTGGCTTTAAGGGCCACAATTTTCTCACTGTGTTCCTTTGCTCTGCTTTCATCATCAAATTTCTGGTGATGATGTGACAATTGTCCAAGTAATACCTCAAATTCAGCAAAGACTTCCTCACGCTTGATTTCTGTCGGTGGCACAGAAAAATCCAGACCAAGAGATAGTACCAACTCTTCTGTGTCACTCAGCTCATAGTCCGATAAGTTGGTAATAACCTTACTACCAGCAACTGCCTTGGTACCGTATCGTGTCTTGAGAAGCAAGCTGATGTTACGCTCATTCTGCCGTACCTTCTCATCCTCTTTACGTGCATCAATTTTGGCCATATAACGACAAAACCGTATCAGGTCAAAATAAGATAGAAACTGCACTGCCTGCTGCTTAAGCTTGGCACAACGTTGAGTTACGGTACTCATCTCTTTTACGCTGTTCTCGATCTCATCATGTAAAAATGCACTCTCAATCCTGGAGTTGATGCGAGCACGCGATTTCTCTATCCTCGTCTTCAGAAACTTTGGTACAACTCTTTTCTTTATACAAGCCTTAAGAAAGGCTACATGATACCGTAGATTTCGAATTTTCCCCCGAGTTCTGACCAACTTATTCAGGATCTCCAATTGTTGGTCACTGTACCGTTTGCGAAAGTATTTAAACAAGTGATTTGTGGTACAGAACTTCAGAATAACGCGAAACAATAACTTCATATTGTTAATTTATTCGCTAAAAGCTTTTCGACTAACTCTCATCAGTAGCGAACGTTAGTGATGGGGTGAATCAAATTCGAAATGTAAGAACTATTTTGTCTGTATGACGTAATAATAACAAAAACAAACAACTAGTAGACGGGCTAGATACGGTAGTAACGGTACAAAACAAACGTTAACGAGTACATATTCGGTTATAAATAACCGAAAACACAACACATAACATTAATGAAATATTCCAAGAGTGTAGAGGCGTTCCTTCTGGCGACAGAGAATCGGCTTTCGTAGCTTTATGATCGTAGATTCCAGGACCTTTAAATGAAACAGAGAACGGCCACGAGCAAGTATAGAAAATTGACTGTCATTGTAATGATCAGCACATTCTGGATGGGATAAGAGATGCTGTCCAATAGCCGAATTACAAGCAGTAACTTGATCATAATCACGCAGTGTGTCAACAGACTGCGATGAAGGAGTTGGAGAAACAATATTTATTCTAATTTGCCGTGGGACATGCTGGCGAATTCTTTGCTGCAAGCGCTGAGACGTGCGACCTACATACCGACTGTCACATCGGCACGTGTATTCATATATTATGTTGCTTTGATTTGTCGCAGGTAGCACATCCTTTTGCGTTGCAGGCATCAGAGATTTCGTCATGAAGATTATCTGAGGTTCTACTTGTGAAAAACAATGGCTCACTGACGATTTAATTTGTTTTTCAAACCTGTTGGACACTTTCCCAATCCAAGGAAGATGCAAATAAACAGGACATTTTCTAGGTCCAAACGGTTTAACTTTTCTGAAATCTTTGAGTTTACGATCTATGGTCATTTTAATGATATGATCAGGATAACCATTTGACTGAAAGATTGACCGAATGTTCTCCAATTCAGAATCAAGTTTGACTTTACTACAAATCATCAGAGCCCTGTGTACCAGAGTTCTTATCAAATTTACTTTACGTTTTACTGGACAGAAAGAATCCCACGAAATGTATTGCCCACTGAATGTAGGCTTACGGTAAACTGATGTAACAAAATTAGCACCCGTCTTTTCCACTACAACATCAAGGAATGCTAATGAATTATTGACCTCTTTTTCCATGGTGAATTTCAGTGATGGGTGAAGACCATTCAATTTGCTCAGAAACAAATCACACTGGGATTCATTTTCAAATATGGCGAAGGTGTCATCAACATATCTTTGATACATTAATGGTCGATCAATATCTTCGAATAACCGTTTTTCGTAATACCCCACAAAAATGTTAGCCAGAATGGGACCAAGCGGCGATCCCATTGCAACACCATCGATCTGTGTATATATGGTGTTATTGAAACTAAATTCGACATCACAAGTGATCAATCGCATTAATTTAACAAAAGAAGACCTTGAGAATGGAGGAGATGGAAGGACACCACCATAGAGTTCATTGGCACAAATCTCTATAGTCTCTTGAACTGGCACGTTCGTGAATAAACTAGATATATCAAACGAACACATAGAGATTTCGGACTCATCGAGATCAACATTACGAATGGTATCAGCAAATGTGAACGAGTCACGAATGCAGTTACCACCATAGAACAAACTCACCGGCTCAAGATATCTCGCAATCCACTTCGCGACTTTGTGATACGCTGATCCAACCATCGATAGTATCGGACGTAAGGGTACATTCGATTTATGGGTCTTCGGAAGACCATACATACGTGGTCGAATGGAGCCAGTGGGTCTGATGTCGTCGTATTCAGCAGAAGAGATTTTTCCCGCCTTCTTGAGGGTCAATAGTAGACGCTGAATACGAGCTTCTATCTTGGAGGTGTTGTCATTGTCACACGCAGGGCCAAGGATTTCGAATTTAGACTTGTCGCCAAGAATTAAATCCATTTTAGAAATGTAGTCACACTTATTCAAAATGACTACACCAGATCCTTTATCAGGTTTGGTTATGTGAATTGACTTATTGGATTTCAGGGATCTGATGCTCCTGTAGCAATCGGAAGTCATCGTGAAATCACTTCTGTCGATTGGAGTTCCACAAAAACCATGCGCTAAGCTACTTAGTTTGGCTTTAAGGGCCACAATTTTCTCACTGTGTTCCTTTGCTCTGCTTTCATCATCAAATTTCTGGTGATGATGTGACAATTGTCCAAGTAATACCTCAAATTCAGCAAAGACTTCCTCACGCTTGATTTCTGTCGGTGGCACAGAAAAATCCAGACCAAGAGATAGTACCAACTCTTCTGTGTCACTCAGCTCATAGTCCGATAAGTTGGTAATAACCTTACTACCAGCAACTGCCTTGGTACCGTATCGTGTCTTGAGAAGCAAGCTGATGTTACGCTCATTCTGCCGTACCTTCTCATCCTCTTTACGTGCATCAATTTTGGCCATATAACGACAAAACCGTATCAGGTCAAAATAAGATAGAAACTGCACTGCCTGCTGCTTAAGCTTGGCACAACGTTGAGTTACGGTACTCATCTCTTTTACGCTGTTCTCGATCTCATCATGTAAAAATGCACTCTCAATCCTGGAGTTGATGCGAGCACGCGATTTCTCTATCCTCGTCTTCAGAAACTTTGGTACAACTCTTTTCTTTATACAAGCCTTAAGAAAGGCTACATGATACCGTAGATTTCGAATTTTCCCCCGAGTTCTGACCAACTTATTCAGGATCTCCAATTGTTGGTCACTGTACCGTTTGCGAAAGTATTTAAACAAGTGATTTGTGGTACAGAACTTCAGAATAACGCGAAACAATAACTTCATATTGTTAATTTATTCGCTAAAAGCTTTTCGACTAACTCTCATCAGTAGCGAACGTTAGTGATGGGGTGAATCAAATTCGAAATGTAAGAACTATTTTGTCTGTATGACGTAATAATAACAAAAACAAACAACTAGTAGACGGGCTAGATACGGTAGTAACGGTACAAAACAAACGTTAACGAGTACATATTCGGTTATAAATAACCGAAAACACAACACATAACATTAATGAAATATTCCAAGAGTGTAGAGGCGTTCCTTCTGGCGACAGAGAATCGGCTTTCGTAGCTTTATGATCGTAGATTCCAGGACCTTTAAATGAAACAGAGAACGGCCACGAGCAAGTATAGAAAATTGACTGTCATTGTAATGATCAGCACATTCTGGATGGGATAAGAGATGCTGTCCAATAGCCGAATTACAAGCAGTAACTTGATCATAATCACGCAGTGTGTCAACAGACTGCGATGAAGGAGTTGGAGAAACAATATTTATTCTAATTTGCCGTGGGACATGCTGGCGAATTCTTTGCTGCAAGCGCTGAGACGTGCGACCTACATACCGACTGTCACATCGGCACGTGTATTCATATATTATGTTGCTTTGATTTGTCGCAGGTAGCACATCCTTTTGCGTTGCAGGCATCAGAGATTTCGTCATGAAGATTATCTGAGGTTCTACTTGTGAAAAACAATGGCTCACTGACGATTTAATTTGTTTTTCAAACCTGTTGGACACTTTCCCAATCCAAGGAAGATGCAAATAAACAGGACATTTTCTAGGTCCAAACGGTTTAACTTTTCTGAAATCTTTGAGTTTACGATCTATGGTCATTTTAATGATATGATCAGGATAACCATTTGACTGAAAGATTGACCGAATGTTCTCCAATTCAGAATCAAGTTTGACTTTACTACAAATCATCAGAGCCCTGTGTACCAGAGTTCTTATCAAATTTACTTTACGTTTTACTGGACAGAAAGAATCCCACGAAATGTATTGCCCACTGAATGTAGGCTTACGGTAAACTGATGTAACAAAATTAGCACCCGTCTTTTCCACTACAACATCAAGGAATGCTAATGAATTATTGACCTCTTTTTCCATGGTGAATTTCAGTGATGGGTGAAGACCATTCAATTTGCTCAGAAACAAATCACACTGGGATTCATTTTCAAATATGGCGAAGGTGTCATCAACATATCTTTGATACATTAATGGTCGATCAATATCTTCGAATAACCGTTTTTCGTAATACCCCACAAAAATGTTAGCCAGAATGGGACCAAGCGGCGATCCCATTGCAACACCATCGATCTGTGTATATATGGTGTTATTGAAACTAAATTCGACATCACAAGTGATCAATCGCATTAATTTAACAAAAGAAGACCTTGAGAATGGAGGAGATGGAAGGACACCACCATAGAGTTCATTGGCACAAATCTCTATAGTCTCTTGAACTGGCACGTTCGTGAATAAACTAGATATATCAAACGAACACATAGAGATTTCGGACTCATCGAGATCAACATTACGAATGGTATCAGCAAATGTGAACGAGTCACGAATGCAGTTACCACCATAGAACAAACTCACCGGCTCAAGATATCTCGCAATCCACTTCGCGACTTTGTGATACGCTGATCCAACCATCGATAGTATCGGACGTAAGGGTACATTCGATTTATGGGTCTTCGGAAGACCATACATACGTGGTCGAATGGAGCCAGTGGGTCTGATGTCGTCGTATTCAGCAGAAGAGATTTTTCCCGCCTTCTTGAGGGTCAATAGTAGACGCTGAATACGAGCTTCTATCTTGGAGGTGTTGTCATTGTCACACGCAGGGCCAAGGATTTCGAATTTAGACTTGTCGCCAAGAATTAAATCCATTTTAGAAATGTAGTCACACTTATTCAAAATGACTACACCAGATCCTTTATCAGGTTTGGTTATGTGAATTGACTTATTGGATTTCAGGGATCTGATGCTCCTGTAGCAATCGGAAGTCATCGTGAAATCACTTCTGTCGATTGGAGTTCCACAAAAACCATGCGCTAAGCTACTTAGTTTGGCTTTAAGGGCCACAATTTTCTCACTGTGTTCCTTTGCTCTGCTTTCATCATCAAATTTCTGGTGATGATGTGACAATTGTCCAAGTAATACCTCAAATTCAGCAAAGACTTCCTCACGCTTGATTTCTGTCGGTGGCACAGAAAAATCCAGACCAAGAGATAGTACCAACTCTTCTGTGTCACTCAGCTCATAGTCCGATAAGTTGGTAATAACCTTACTACCAGCAACTGCCTTGGTACCGTATCGTGTCTTGAGAAGCAAGCTGATGTTACGCTCATTCTGCCGTACCTTCTCATCCTCTTTACGTGCATCAATTTTGGCCATATAACGACAAAACCGTATCAGGTCAAAATAAGATAGAAACTGCACTGCCTGCTGCTTAAGCTTGGCACAACGTTGAGTTACGGTACTCATCTCTTTTACGCTGTTCTCGATCTCATCATGTAAAAATGCACTCTCAATCCTGGAGTTGATGCGAGCACGCGATTTCTCTATCCTCGTCTTCAGAAACTTTGGTACAACTCTTTTCTTTATACAAGCCTTAAGAAAGGCTACATGATACCGTAGATTTCGAATTTTCCCCCGAGTTCTGACCAACTTATTCAGGATCTCCAATTGTTGGTCACTGTACCGTTTGCGAAAGTATTTAAACAAGTGATTTGTGGTACAGAACTTCAGAATAACGCGAAACAATAACTTCATATTGTTAATTTATTCGCTAAAAGCTTTTCGACTAACTCTCATCAGTAGCGAACGTTAGTGATGGGGTGAATCAAATTCGAAATGTAAGAACTATTTTGTCTGTATGACGTAATAATAACAAAAACAAACAACTAGTAGACGGGCTAGATACGGTAGTAACGGTACAAAACAAACGTTAACGAGTACATATTCGGTTATAAATAACCGAAAACACAACACATAACATTAATGAAATATTCCAAGAGTGTAGAGGCGTTCCTTCTGGCGACAGAGAATCGGCTTTCGTAGCTTTATGATCGTAGATTCCAGGACCTTTAAATGAAACAGAGAACGGCCACGAGCAAGTATAGAAAATTGACTGTCATCTGATGATTTGTAGTAAAGTCAAACTTGATTCTGAATTGGAGAACATTCGGTCAATCTTTCAGTCAAATGGTTATCCTGATCATATCATTAAAATGACCATAGATCGTAAACTCAAAGATTTCAGAAAAGTTAAACCGTTTGGACCTAGAAAATGTCCTGTTTATTTGCATCTTCCTTGGATTGGGAAAGTGTCCAACAGGTTTGAAAAACAAATTAAATCGTCAGTGAGCCATTGTTTTTCACAAGTAGAACCTCAGATAATCTTCATGACGAAATCTCTGATGCCTGCAACGCAAAAGGATGTGCTACCTGCGACAAATCAAAGCAACATAATATATGAATACACGTGCCGATGTGACAGTCGGTATGTAGGTCGCACGTCTCAGCGCTTGCAGCAAAGAATTCGCCAGCATGTCCCACGGCAAATTAGAATAAATATTGTTTCTCCAACTCCTTCATCGCAGTCTGTTGACACACTGCGTGATTATGATCAAGTTACTGCTTGTAATTCGGCTATTGGACAGCATCTCTTATCCCATCCAGAATGTGCTGATCATTACAATGACAGTCAATTTTCTATACTTGCTCGTGGCCGTTCTCTGTTTCATTTAAAGGTCCTGGAATCTACGATCATAAAGCTACGAAAGCCGATTCTCTGTCGCCAGAAGGAACGCCTCTACACTCTTGGAATATTTCATTAATGTTATGTGTTGTGTTTTCGGTTATTTATAACCGAATATGTACTCGTTAACGTTTGTTTTGTACCGTTACTACCGTATCTAGCCCGTCTACTAGTTGTTTGTTTTTGTTATTATTACGTCATACAGACAAAATAGTTCTTACATTTCGAATTTGATTCACCCCATCACTAACGTTCGCTACTGATGAGAGTTAGTCGAAAAGCTTTTAGCGAATAAATTAACAATATGAAGTTATTGTTTCGCGTTATTCTGAAGTTCTGTACCACAAATCACTTGTTTAAATACTTTCGCAAACGGTACAGTGACCAACAATTGGAGATCCTGAATAAGTTGGTCAGAACTCGGGGGAAAATTCGAAATCTACGGTATCATGTAGCCTTTCTTAAGGCTTGTATAAAGAAAAGAGTTGTACCAAAGTTTCTGAAGACGAGGATAGAGAAATCGCGTGCTCGCATCAACTCCAGGATTGAGAGTGCATTTTTACATGATGAGATCGAGAACAGCGTAAAAGAGATGAGTACCGTAACTCAACGTTGTGCCAAGCTTAAGCAGCAGGCAGTGCAGTTTCTATCTTATTTTGACCTGATACGGTTTTGTCGTTATATGGCCAAAATTGATGCACGTAAAGAGGATGAGAAGGTACGGCAGAATGAGCGTAACATCAGCTTGCTTCTCAAGACACGATACGGTACCAAGGCAGTTGCTGGTAGTAAGGTTATTACCAACTTATCGGACTATGAGCTGAGTGACACAGAAGAGTTGGTACTATCTCTTGGTCTGGATTTTTCTGTGCCACCGACAGAAATCAAGCGTGAGGAAGTCTTTGCTGAATTTGAGGTATTACTTGGACAATTGTCACATCATCACCAGAAATTTGATGATGAAAGCAGAGCAAAGGAACACAGTGAGAAAATTGTGGCCCTTAAAGCCAAACTAAGTAGCTTAGCGCATGGTTTTTGTGGAACTCCAATCGACAGAAGTGATTTCACGATGACTTCCGATTGCTACAGGAGCATCAGATCCCTGAAATCCAATAAGTCAATTCACATAACCAAACCTGATAAAGGATCTGGTGTAGTCATTTTGAATAAGTGTGACTACATTTCTAAAATGGATTTAATTCTTGGCGACAAGTCTAAATTCGAAATCCTTGGCCCTGCGTGTGACAATGACAACACCTCCAAGATAGAAGCTCGTATTCAGCGTCTACTATTGACCCTCAAGAAGGCGGGAAAAATCTCTTCTGCTGAATACGACGACATCAGACCCACTGGCTCCATTCGACCACGTATGTATGGTCTTCCGAAGACCCATAAATCGAATGTACCCTTACGTCCGATACTATCGATGGTTGGATCAGCGTATCACAAAGTCGCGAAGTGGATTGCGAGATATCTTGAGCCGGTGAGTTTGTTCTATGGTGGTAACTGCATTCGTGACTCGTTCACATTTGCTGATACCATTCGTAATGTTGATCTCGATGAGTCCGAAATCTCTATGTGTTCGTTTGATATATCTAGTTTATTCACGAACGTGCCAGTTCAAGAGACTATAGAGATTTGTGCCAATGAACTCTATGGTGGTGTCCTTCCATCTCCTCCATTCTCAAGGTCTTCTTTTGTTAAATTAATGCGATTGATCACTTGTGATGTCGAATTTAGTTTCAATAACACCATATATACACAGATCGATGGTGTTGCAATGGGATCGCCGCTTGGTCCCATTCTGGCTAACATTTTTGTGGGGTATTACGAAAAACGGTTATTCGAAGATATTGATCGACCATTAATGTATCAAAGATATGTTGATGACACCTTCGCCATATTTGAAAATGAATCCCAGTGTGATTTGTTTCTGAGCAAATTGAATGGTCTTCACCCATCACTGAAATTCACCATGGAAAAAGAGGTCAATAATTCATTAGCATTCCTTGATGTTGTAGTGGAAAAGACGGGTGCTAATTTTGTTACATCAGTTTACCGTAAGCCTACATTCAGTGGGCAATACATTTCGTGGGATTCTTTCTGTCCAGTAAAACGTAAAGTAAATTTGATAAGAACTCTGGTACACAGGGCTCTGATGATTTGTAGTAAAGTCAAACTTGATTCTGAATTGGAGAACATTCGGTCAATCTTTCAGTCAAATGGTTATCCTGATCATATCATTAAAATGACCATAGATCGTAAACTCAAAGATTTCAGAAAAGTTAAACCGTTTGGACCTAGAAAATGTCCTGTTTATTTGCATCTTCCTTGGATTGGGAAAGTGTCCAACAGGTTTGAAAAACAAATTAAATCGTCAGTGAGCCATTGTTTTTCACAAGTAGAACCTCAGATAATCTTCATGACGAAATCTCTGATGCCTGCAACGCAAAAGGATGTGCTACCTGCGACAAATCAAAGCAACATAATATATGAATACACGTGCCGATGTGACAGTCGGTATGTAGGTCGCACGTCTCAGCGCTTGCAGCAAAGAATTCGCCAGCATGTCCCACGGCAAATTAGAATAAATATTGTTTCTCCAACTCCTTCATCGCAGTCTGTTGACACACTGCGTGATTATGATCAAGTTACTGCTTGTAATTCGGCTATTGGACAGCATCTCTTATCCCATCCAGAATGTGCTGATCATTACAATGACAGTCAATTTTCTATACTTGCTCGTGGCCGTTCTCTGTTTCATTTAAAGGTCCTGGAATCTACGATCATAAAGCTACGAAAGCCGATTCTCTGTCGCCAGAAGGAACGCCTCTACACTCTTGGAATATTTCATTAATGTTATGTGTTGTGTTTTCGGTTATTTATAACCGAATATGTACTCGTTAACGTTTGTTTTGTACCGTTACTACCGTATCTAGCCCGTCTACTAGTTGTTTGTTTTTGTTATTATTACGTCATACAGACAAAATAGTTCTTACATTTCGAATTTGATTCACCCCATCACTAACGTTCGCTACTGATGAGAGTTAGTCGAAAAGCTTTTAGCGAATAAATTAACAATATGAAGTTATTGTTTCGCGTTATTCTGAAGTTCTGTACCACAAATCACTTGTTTAAATACTTTCGCAAACGGTACAGTGACCAACAATTGGAGATCCTGAATAAGTTGGTCAGAACTCGGGGGAAAATTCGAAATCTACGGTATCATGTAGCCTTTCTTAAGGCTTGTATAAAGAAAAGAGTTGTACCAAAGTTTCTGAAGACGAGGATAGAGAAATCGCGTGCTCGCATCAACTCCAGGATTGAGAGTGCATTTTTACATGATGAGATCGAGAACAGCGTAAAAGAGATGAGTACCGTAACTCAACGTTGTGCCAAGCTTAAGCAGCAGGCAGTGCAGTTTCTATCTTATTTTGACCTGATACGGTTTTGTCGTTATATGGCCAAAATTGATGCACGTAAAGAGGATGAGAAGGTACGGCAGAATGAGCGTAACATCAGCTTGCTTCTCAAGACACGATACGGTACCAAGGCAGTTGCTGGTAGTAAGGTTATTACCAACTTATCGGACTATGAGCTGAGTGACACAGAAGAGTTGGTACTATCTCTTGGTCTGGATTTTTCTGTGCCACCGACAGAAATCAAGCGTGAGGAAGTCTTTGCTGAATTTGAGGTATTACTTGGACAATTGTCACATCATCACCAGAAATTTGATGATGAAAGCAGAGCAAAGGAACACAGTGAGAAAATTGTGGCCCTTAAAGCCAAACTAAGTAGCTTAGCGCATGGTTTTTGTGGAACTCCAATCGACAGAAGTGATTTCACGATGACTTCCGATTGCTACAGGAGCATCAGATCCCTGAAATCCAATAAGTCAATTCACATAACCAAACCTGATAAAGGATCTGGTGTAGTCATTTTGAATAAGTGTGACTACATTTCTAAAATGGATTTAATTCTTGGCGACAAGTCTAAATTCGAAATCCTTGGCCCTGCGTGTGACAATGACAACACCTCCAAGATAGAAGCTCGTATTCAGCGTCTACTATTGACCCTCAAGAAGGCGGGAAAAATCTCTTCTGCTGAATACGACGACATCAGACCCACTGGCTCCATTCGACCACGTATGTATGGTCTTCCGAAGACCCATAAATCGAATGTACCCTTACGTCCGATACTATCGATGGTTGGATCAGCGTATCACAAAGTCGCGAAGTGGATTGCGAGATATCTTGAGCCGGTGAGTTTGTTCTATGGTGGTAACTGCATTCGTGACTCGTTCACATTTGCTGATACCATTCGTAATGTTGATCTCGATGAGTCCGAAATCTCTATGTGTTCGTTTGATATATCTAGTTTATTCACGAACGTGCCAGTTCAAGAGACTATAGAGATTTGTGCCAATGAACTCTATGGTGGTGTCCTTCCATCTCCTCCATTCTCAAGGTCTTCTTTTGTTAAATTAATGCGATTGATCACTTGTGATGTCGAATTTAGTTTCAATAACACCATATATACACAGATCGATGGTGTTGCAATGGGATCGCCGCTTGGTCCCATTCTGGCTAACATTTTTGTGGGGTATTACGAAAAACGGTTATTCGAAGATATTGATCGACCATTAATGTATCAAAGATATGTTGATGACACCTTCGCCATATTTGAAAATGAATCCCAGTGTGATTTGTTTCTGAGCAAATTGAATGGTCTTCACCCATCACTGAAATTCACCATGGAAAAAGAGGTCAATAATTCATTAGCATTCCTTGATGTTGTAGTGGAAAAGACGGGTGCTAATTTTGTTACATCAGTTTACCGTAAGCCTACATTCAGTGGGCAATACATTTCGTGGGATTCTTTCTGTCCAGTAAAACGTAAAGTAAATTTGATAAGAACTCTGGTACACAGGGCTCTGATGATTTGTAGTAAAGTCAAACTTGATTCTGAATTGGAGAACATTCGGTCAATCTTTCAGTCAAATGGTTATCCTGATCATATCATTAAAATGACCATAGATCGTAAACTCAAAGATTTCAGAAAAGTTAAACCGTTTGGACCTAGAAAATGTCCTGTTTATTTGCATCTTCCTTGGATTGGGAAAGTGTCCAACAGGTTTGAAAAACAAATTAAATCGTCAGTGAGCCATTGTTTTTCACAAGTAGAACCTCAGATAATCTTCATGACGAAATCTCTGATGCCTGCAACGCAAAAGGATGTGCTACCTGCGACAAATCAAAGCAACATAATATATGAATACACGTGCCGATGTGACAGTCGGTATGTAGGTCGCACGTCTCAGCGCTTGCAGCAAAGAATTCGCCAGCATGTCCCACGGCAAATTAGAATAAATATTGTTTCTCCAACTCCTTCATCGCAGTCTGTTGACACACTGCGTGATTATGATCAAGTTACTGCTTGTAATTCGGCTATTGGACAGCATCTCTTATCCCATCCAGAATGTGCTGATCATTACAATGACAGTCAATTTTCTATACTTGCTCGTGGCCGTTCTCTGTTTCATTTAAAGGTCCTGGAATCTACGATCATAAAGCTACGAAAGCCGATTCTCTGTCGCCAGAAGGAACGCCTCTACACTCTTGGAATATTTCATTAATGTTATGTGTTGTGTTTTCGGTTATTTATAACCGAATATGTACTCGTTAACGTTTGTTTTGTACCGTTACTACCGTATCTAGCCCGTCTACTAGTTGTTTGTTTTTGTTATTATTACGTCATACAGACAAAATAGTTCTTACATTTCGAATTTGATTCACCCCATCACTAACGTTCGCTACTGATGAGAGTTAGTCGAAAAGCTTTTAGCGAATAAATTAACAATATGAAGTTATTGTTTCGCGTTATTCTGAAGTTCTGTACCACAAATCACTTGTTCTGCACTGTGAACCTTTTTCATATATTACTATTTTCACATCATTATAACTTCTTTGGTAGATATTTATTGAATTTTAACTGCGGGCCACTCTGTGCATGGCGCTGGCAGCATAAAAAATTCAACACTAAAGGATCATTCACCTTGACAATCTGTAAAATTTCAATTGCTTTGTTACAAAAGTTTGCTAGAAATATCCAGCTTTCCGTTTGTGAATATTTAGTGACTCTCTGCTGTGAGCTTGACCCGCGATCGCACAACATCAAGAGCGAAATACACAACAGGTAGTCAGCAAATGATGCTTATTCAACCAATCAATGAGATTGATATCTCTGTCTGATGTAAAAAGTCTAGCAGGCATGCGGGGTCAATCTTGACTTCATATGTTTACTGTATCATAAAAACCAAATCCGTGCGATTGAGGTGTTGGTAATATCGGTAGGAAGTATAGAAACTCGTTATACACGCTGCTTAATATCAACGTATAGCAAAAGCAATACTCATACGCTGAATATATTGTCCGGTCTGGCCTAGACCGTTAAGGCGTAAGCTAGAGTTACCATATTTTGTGAATCAAATTCCGGACACTCTTTAGCGCCCACTAGCGGAATTGAAAATGAGATATACCACATTATCAGTCAATATGACGTCACACTAGCAAAGCATTGCCCATCGACCGTATTCAAGAATGGAGTGGAACATCGGTCATGAATTGAGCAATCTGTAGGTCTGCAATAGATTTCTTCATCGGTCGGATGAAATTGTCTGGCGGTAGGGATGGTGTGAACGTGAGGTGCACGTTCGCGTTCTGAAATTTTGAGGTTCGTGTTCACAACAGAACCTTGGTAGGTTCTGCACTGTGAACCTTCTTCATATATTTCAATTTTCACTTCAATATAACATCTTTGGTTCAAATTTATTGCATTTCAACTGCAGGCCACTCTATGCATGGCACGCCCAGACATTGCTTCATTGATCATTTGCCACCATTGTTTAATTTTTTTTCTATTTTCCTTTAACTAAACATTTCTTTACAGCCAGACTGTTCAGAGTCAAGTGTACCTGTTTGATGCTGGTGTGATCAGACTAGATGACCTTCACGGTCTTATCGATCATTCCTATCTAATACCGAATACTGTGCACGCATATTTTCTGTACCACCATCACTGCCGTTTGTTATGTATTTTGGTTCGATGAAAATAAAGACTCTCTCTCTCTCTCATAAAAAATCAACACGAAAAGAGCATGCACCTTGACAATCTCAAAAATTTTACTTGCGTTGTTACAAAAGTTTGCTCGAAATATCCAGCAAAGCGACGGAAGATATTGATTTCATGGGATTATTATATCATTTGAATGCCTAGCTAGTTGATACATTTGCCGACGTTTAAAACGTGAATATGTACTTCAGCACTGTGCCATTATCTGGCCCGAGTCGTCGCTAGGTATCGCGTACGTACATGTACAATACATTAATATAGGCATTAGGCAATGACTTAATTGAAATAAAGGGTCGAAATTGGCAATATGACGTCACGTGACGTCACGAGGTTCACGTTCGCGTTCACACAGAACCTTTCAAAAAGGTTCGCGTTCACACGAACCTGAACCTTTCAGAGGTTCACACCATCCCTATCTGGCGGGCTGTGTCTGGCCTGTCGAGATTGTGTTTGACAGTCTTGCTATACTGTTCGCTAGGCTATCTAGATGTGGGCTTTAACCTGGTCCGAAACAACATTTTTCCAGCCCAATTCCGCCCAAAAAAGCACTGATCTTGGGCCCACCATAGGTTAATCGATGTAACTTCTTGGGCACTTACTAGCCTATATGCATCTGGTTGTAAATTTTATGAGTGAATTCTGTCAATTATATTGATTCTTTCATATATTAGGCTACTATGAAATGCACCATCGGGGTGCAAATCTGGTGATTTCCGTCCTTTTATGGTCGCGACCTCATTTGCAACTTGAAAATGTTCCGTGGCCCAGCTCAAAACTTGATAATCTGCTGATAAAAAGTATCAGCTTGCTCAAACTTGCTCACGGCCTATTTTCGAAGCTGATTGCATCCAACATCTTCGCGATTCTCTGATAAAGGCAAACGACCCCAAGATTTGTAACCACTGTCTGTGACTGAAGCATCCAATCGGCCGTAACGAACTCAAGGAATATGCCGATATCTTATGATTTCGATTAAAATTAGACTGATTTCAGTAAATGATGGGTATTTATATTTATTATTGATTGCATTTTTGCGTGGGCGGTGCCTGCGGTGCTCATACTAATATCAATATACGTTGCATTACCTCGCGCGCAGCGCGAAGAAAAATTTCGAATAACATAAATCAGCTTGAAAAGAATATTGTTAATATGTTGATTTGCGAAAAACTTTTGAGCCTACTTCAAGTCTTCAAACTTCCGGACATTTAGGCATATTTTAGAATTTCCTCCCGGACGCAGTTTTTTCACTGAAATTCCGGACATGTCCGGGAAATTCCGGACGTATGGCAACCCTAGGCCGTAAGCTTATATTCCCTTGCAAGCCCTCGTCGAAATTGTTGGCAAAGCAACGGAAGATATTGCTTTCATGGGATTATCCTCGGATTATCCTCGATCGGGGGATAATCCGCGATTTATCATCGAGAAACTCTCATAACTCCGCTTCTACTGGTCGGAATTGACTCAAATTTGTTTTGCAACGTCTTTGAAGACAGCTCAACAATTTCATGGGGTTTGCAAGAAAATTTGAAAATTTTTTTTTTAATTTTTCATAATAAATTAAAAATTTTAATTGGATCTGCGGAGTCCTATACTTGTTAGAATTGAACCAAATTTGGTGTGCAGCGTTTTTTAGCGTAACCTGACAATTTAATCAGTGAATGGCTGGAATCCGAAAAAAAAAGTTATTTTTGAACAGCCATACTGCCCAGTTGCAGCATTTCACGATCAACGTTTGCAAAGCTCTGTTGAGTAACTATTGCGAGCAGCAATTAATTGCAATTAGCAGTCATACACAATAACACGCTGTCCAATGTCGAACAATTAAAAATACTAACAAGAAATTCACTCACAAATTATTTTGAACACGGGAACGAGACGCTCATTGGACATTGGTTCAAATACAATATTATTCAGAAAAAGGAGCGTGAACTTGCTCGTCCAATGGAAAGATGAGATGGTGTTTCTCAGAGCCCTCGGGTTGAGCTCGACATTTCTACCAAGATGGTGTTGTTTAGTCTGATTACGAATTACTGATTACAAATTAATGATGTAGGCTACATACGTACATTTGTATATCTAAAGTGGTCGTCGGTTTGGTCAGATGAGTAGAGCATCATCAGTGACTTCTGCTAAAGACATAGCGATAATTTTTGGGGGGCAACCATTACAGATAATGTTTCTTTGTGCACGGCACAGTTTTTCTGTGCACGCGCGAGCAGCTGAGAGGTAGCATTGTTTGTAAGGAAATTGATTCCAACCGGTGGTTACGAAGCACCGAACTATAGCACTCACCAAAAATCGAGATATTTTTTATTTCGTATTCTAGCGAAGGAACGCAACGCAAGCCGTACGGAGGAAAGTCCACAAGCTGAACAACAGCCCGTTACCAGCCCACGGTCGCTGGAAAGCAATAAAGATGCTGAATCATGTCCGCCGCACAAAGGACTCGCCGATGTGTTTGGAACACTTTTTGGCTTCATCATGCCGGACGAGAGCACCACAGCGTCGACTGATTGCGAGATACTCATTGAGAACATGACGGGCAAAACTCCAGATCTTACAACCACAGTACAGGATGTTTGATGAAGTATATAGGGTCACCATATTTTGGAAATCTGAAAATGGGACACTTTTTCAAAATTTTCAGACTTGCAAAACCGGAAGAAAATCCTGGAAATGGTAAATTTTTTGCACTTCGAGGTCGGTTGACTAAAAAAAAGGTCAACTTTCTGACTCAGCTCCCAAAATACAGTTTCTCTTCCCCATTATCAGTTGGTTGACTAAAAAAAGGTCAACTTTCCGGCTCAGCTCCCGTAGCAGCCGCCGGAGCGTTACCTCGGTGCTGATTTGCTGTATCTCAGTCGATTTGGGCCTATATTTAACCAGTATTCTCAAAAAAGAGGACAAAATCTCGAAAATGAGGACATTTGGGCGTCATCCGAGGACACTTTCAAGAAGGTCAAAAAAGAGGACAAATCCTCTCAAAAGAGAACGTATGGTAACCCTAATATATACAGGAATTTCGTCTCTGATTTATGCGTGTGTGATAATAAAGCGTTTCTACCGGTTAAATTACATGAACTCTACACCTCTGTACAAGACGTAGTTGGATAACTAGGACATTTTCAGGTCTTCCGGATTAGATTAGACTTATTTAGTTAATTGGCGAAACCTTACAAATTGAATAAAATTCCGAATGAGGAAGAAATTCAACAAATATCAAACCACAGTCCAATCTCATGACCATCATAATGGGAATGTCTGTAATCTTAGCTCGACTCGTTCCGCTCGATACAGATCTCCTGCAACATTTACAGGAAGGCCAGAAATTAGATTTGACTAGAACTAAAATGAGAGCGTAGGAACATTTCACAAATTAGATTAAAAATGCCGACTTTTCGCTGTAAGTGGTCTAATTAGACAACTAGAATTATCGTGCAACAGAGTAATTTAAGCAAAAGGTCTCGGTTGATGTAGAAATAATTAATTATCTATCATTAACGCGCCCTCCATATTCGAAAACATCAGCTCCCTCTGCTCTACCGGTAAATCTGACCACGTCGGCTGAAAGGGGATTGATGCAATTACTAAATAGTAGTGACAAAATTCAGTCATGAACGTGAAAATTTCCCATCTACCGTAGTTATTCCAGACTGGTATAGTGATTAATGACTGAAGGATGTTCAGATTGTGGTCACTAGCTTATATTCGGATGCTAGATGTTGCCCAGAGCAAGGAATTGCTAAGGAACGGCCTGCTGATTAGCGCGGGGCCCCATGGTGTAATGGTTAGCACTCAGGACTCTGAATCCTGCGATCCGAGTTCAAATCTCGGTGGGACCTTAATTTTTTTTTTTTCGAAGACCACTCCAAAGCGCTTCGACACCTTCCTAACTTTTCGCTGTGTCTCAGGCTTTTGGTGTTTTGCAATGATGAAGTTATTAATAAACTGATACTGCTGCGATTGTGCCATGAAAGTATTTCGTGCGGTACGGCATGATATTTATAATACCGTCATACCATGAACCGTACACGTCAAGGATGGCCAAAATATATGGGTATACCTATACACTCTCGATAGGGCCACGTTGTCTGGAATTTGACAGCAGAACAGTTAGAGCCTACATGATATCCATATATATAAGCTACCAAGGATACTGACTATTATACTGGCTGACCCAATTGATAGTTTTCACACGGGTATTTCGTCGCAGTGGTATCAAAGTATCGTATGTCCATTTTACACATTTTGAGAAAATTTACTTTACGTGAAGTTTTCATCTTCTTTCAGCCATTGGCCCGGATTAACTTTGATTCACTGAGACAGACATATAACCATATGGTATACATATGGCCGAAAGAAATACAAAGATTTTCGAAAAGTTGATTTTTTTATCAAGTTTGAAAAATGGAGCTTCAAAATTTGAAAACTGGACATAAGCTACTTTTTACCACTGCGACGATTTGACCGAGCCCGAACAGTGGTATCAATGAGCTCCGGCTCTGGAGCTAATTCATGATAAAAAGAGCTGGAGCTGGATCAATTAAACATTTAAGCCCGCTCCAGCGCGGTCGCTGGTAGTCGGTCAAACTTCTAGCTCGAAGTTTGCACGAGCGAAACTATCGTATATAATTCAAATCATATGCCCAAATCTAAAATAGTAAATATCCTTGCGATCGGATATACATGGAGAATATAATTAACAAAAACAAACAACAATGTTTTGGTCAAGTATTCATTCGATTACAACCCATATGCATCGCGTTCATCAATGAGACAGCATCTACGATGCAATCTTCAACAAATTCCGCTTTTTCGAGCGGCTTTCTGTGTTTTGGAATTTCATTGGGTGATAAAACCCTGTATCCTTTTGTAGACATCATTTACTGCGGGTTCCAAAAACCTTCAAAACTGTGAATATCGAGTAGCCTATACATATAGATAGTATGACCATTAAATGCAGCAATTCATTATTCATCCCAAGTCATACATATTGCTTTATCTATCCACGCGCCGGAGATGAAATACTCTCCTGGCCATTTTTTACTGAATACAAAGCGTTCATCGTCAACTTCGCACTAATTCGATTTCTAGCTCATAACAGTGATGAGCGGATAGTGCTTTTCGAGACCACGATGAATCCCTCCGACAACTTTAGTGTCTGAGGAAAACTCACTCCGACTCCGAAGAGCTTTATCCCAGACTCCGAGATACTCCGAAGAATCTCGTCAAGTATCCGAATCACCAGACACTACGGACACTGCTCAACGAAAATGCCTTGCTATATCACTAGGTTGAGATAGCTCGTAACCAATCATACCATGTTAACCATATAATTAGAGTGGCAAACACTTGGTAATGTGTTATACTAAATAAATGTGATAATATGGCTGGCCTTATAGTTTTTGTCTACTCTCCAACAGTGCATGAGAAAGAGAGAGATATGATATTCTTTTTCACCTGTACCATCGAGATGTTTGACTAAGGAGTTGCGATACGGCCGTGAGGACAACTAGTCTGCGCCCCCGTTTTTTCTCCTCCACGCTATCCATGATTGCTGAGCGCCCGCGGATACCAATTTTCATGACCCGGCCGGGGATCGAACCCACGACCTACCGATCGAGAAGCTGGACGGATTTATATGCGCTTGCCAATCATTTTTGCATGTTACCCGTTATATTACAACTTTACAAGGTGTCAACTGTCAGTGTTTTGGTTTGTAATCAATAGTGTCTTCTGGTCAGAGCTATCCAAAGATATCGGGGACAAAAGTTACAACGCTCCGAAAATATATCTGTCGTAAACTCCGACTCCGCTCCAGTGGCAAAGCAGCCACTTGGCGGTTCTGGCTCTGCGCCAGGGGCGGCAGGCTCCAGGGGGCGGCAAAATGAGGCTCCACAGTGTACACAGCCGACTAAAAGCAGCGTAATTGGTAGTCCTATATCTGGCGTCCCGTGAGCTAAAATGTAATCAAACTGTTCTCAATCGAAAGCTAGTGTCGCGCTGATTCCGAATATGTTACTATAGCAAAGTCATGGAACCATTCCAAAATAGCCGGCAAGGCCGATAGTTCCTAACAATCGAAGTGCCGCAACACGATAACCAATTGAACATAATAATGGAAATTATATCGAGCGATTATTCGGAACAATGCCGATTTTCTGACCAGCATTTAAATTGTATTTCCGGAATCAGGGCAACAATAGCTTTCGATTAAGATCAGTATTGTAAAATTTGAGCGCTCGGCGGGCCTGGTCAACTATAGGATGGCCATGGCCATGACCATAGGCGCCGACTTACGAGGTTACGAGGTGGCGCAGCCACCTCGTGGCCATATTTACGAGGTGGCGGCCACCTCGTACAAAATGCTCAAACGCCCAAGCGATTTGTGACTAGTAATTAGTAATCAGGCAAATCGAGGCGACCTCGTTAGAGACGTCTTCGATACGCGCGTGTGCCAGGCGCGTAGCCACGGGGATTTCGGGGGTCGAACTTCCCTATTTGAAACGCGAAACCCCGTCATTTTGAAATGATCATTCGAAATCTAATATTCAGTTGCAATTTAATAATTGTGTAATCAGTGTTCCGCGCGGCGGGTTTGCGAGAAACGTGTTGTCAATTAGCGAGAATAATCTGTGATTATCTCCCGCTGAAATTGTCGCGAAATTAGGTCATTCATTCCCGTGCGCGTGGCAAACGTCGCTAGCCTGATTTATCGCGTCTAGATCAAGCCTGGTTCCGCAGGCTTCAACAATCGCATCTGCAATAGGCCCAGTTCACACTGTATTATCGCTTGACTGCGCAATCGCATCTGCATTGGCGGCTTCGGCCCGGTGTGCACGATTTCATCGCTGCCTCACACAATAGCATCTGCAATAGGCCTGGAGTGAAAGAGATCATTGCTGGCCTATGGCCTGACTATCGCGTCTCGAGCCTAGCATGCTTCGGCTCCTATCTCTCGCTGGTTTGGCGACAACGCGGTCGGGTGTACGCTAATTAGTGATTGTTTTATGTCATATTGATTAAAAGGCGACATCGCGAAACTGAATAACATCGAATCGCAGCAAACAGACTTTTACGTGCGAAATTGATTCCCGCTAATACTTGAACGTAACGATCAGAAGATGTGTATCATGTCTCGAGTTCTGGAATACGACAAAGGTTTGAAATCGGTGCCATCAAGTTTGGACATTTTGATTTGCGAAAACTGTAGCCGAGACTGCGTAATATACGCGCGCGTATTTAATTGTTCACCAGAGATCAGGGACTCGCTAATTCAAAGTACTCCCGGACTCTTTGGCAAGCTAATCATACGCCTGAAATCGTCGATACGAAGAGATTATATGATCGCCATTTACACATGTACCTTACCCGAATTGAATTGATGCTATATTGGTAAATTTGAAAAAAAAATCCAAATTCCCCTAATTTTTCGACTGGCTACGCGCCAAGCGTGTGCTGTGAAGCACCATCCTAGATCTCCTCTCCCGACCAGGCGCACAAATATAGGTTCTGCTTTTTTGAAATCTAAATTATGTGCGCCCATATTCGTTTACAAAACCATTCATGAGCTAGCTAGCTTCGTGATAGGTAATCGGAGCGCGAAATTGGAGGATGTGTTGGTGTGTGCCTGCAAATTGGAATTCATTTCTGCGCAGATTCGTTTCTATAACAAGGCTTTGCCTGTGGCATTAATCGGGAAATGCAGCAATACAGCTTAAACACCGATGTAATGAGAAAACAATTGTCGCCACGAAAGCTGCTCAATACGGTGTCACACTCAAACCGATTCGTGGCGATACTGATTAGAATACACGCTTTCTCACTTGCCATCATCCTTATTTCTTGTTATCTACTAGATACATTCGTACTCCGAAATTGTCGCACAAAAGTCATTTTTCAGTGTTCTTTTCATTATTAGCGTGATGCATCACAAGATTATGGGTGGCACAAATTCTGATTTTATTCGATTCGTTTGAACAGGGAACCTTCTACATTCCGATAAACTTGATTGCTGGATGTACTCGTATCCAGAACAACATTATCGAATATTAAACTATTAGACATCAAATAGACAGTGGATTTCTATTGGTAAGATCGCGGCATGCGTCCGGAAGTGGAATTAATTCTAGCACAGGGGTGGCCAACCCGCGGCCGTAGAAGGAAATTTGTGCGGCCGTCAACACGTAATTCAATTAGTATGCGTTGGCGGCCGTCGACACGCAGATTGAATTTACGAATTGACCGATGTACTCCCGAAATGCTTCGCGAACTTAAATTGGGAAATGCACCAATGTTTTAATCATCAAACAATTGCCGCGATGCGAGTTGGTCAACACGAAGCAAGAAACGCGAGAGACAATGACTGATTGGCTGCGCGATTTCGCGTTTGTAATCATCATTATTGTCAGCTGGAAGTATTATGGCGTTGTCGTGTGTTACTTGCAAGGCCCGTGCGTAGTGTATTTCGTTACTCGCACGGGGCTTTGTGCGTGAATAACGTTGATGCAACTGCAGATCCCGTCGGACGGACTGGTAGCGCAGGCCGCAGTTACACTTCAAATGATCGTACCGTTTTAAGATTCCATTTAATAACTCGACTGCATGGTTTGATATTAATGAGTGCAGGGCCGATATTAAAACGCGAACCACGCGAATGGTTCAACTCTGCACGTACACCAGCGGCATGTAGTAAAGTGCGTTTTCATGCGACGATGAAGTCATCGATATGGAACAATTATGACGTCACAAGAATTCGCCACCTCGTAAAAAAATAAAAGTCGGCGCCTATGGCCATGACCATGACCAATTATGCTGCTTTTAGTTGTCTCAGCAGGAGGCTTGTCCGGGAATTCAAGTGTGACAACTAAGTTGCCCATGGGTCACGATTTGATATAGCGGTCAGACCGAGATATAGCTGTGAAGGTAAACCGGTCCTAGGAACTGTTTAAGTTGGTAATAATTGTCCGATTGACAGATTGACAGAAATACATTCGTTCGCTATTCCTTGTCTTTATCATTTTTGGCCTTATTAACGTTGGAACGGTGAGGATGAGGCTGAGACGCGTTATAAAATTTCTAATAATTTTCATTGAAAGATTGCTTGAACATGAATCTATGTCGAAACTTAGAGGGGGGGCGGAATTTTAAGCGAGAGCCAGGGGCGGCAGCACATGCTGCTACGCCAGTGCTCCCCTCCCACTGTCACAAAATCGCCAAAACTCCGCTCCGAATACACTCCGACTCCGCTCCGATGCTCATCACTGGCTCATAACGGATATGAGCTTACACCGAATCCGATCGTAAATTCTATGCAACTTCAAAATTTTCTTCACGCCATTCATGCAATTGATTGTCGGCGCCCAAGGAAAAACTTCACATCATTTAGCCTATAAAAAAATAGGCGTTCCAGCGCCAGCCATTACCGCGTGACACACCAAGACTTCAGAAGTTCCGGTCAACATAGGACTTCGCGAAATGTGTTAGTAAATAAAACTTTGGCCAAAAATGACCGCCGCATGTTGGCCGAAACCATCATTATATAGATTGCAAATTGTCTATTGGCGCGGGATAGTTCTGCGCTTGCAGTATCTGAAGTCCCCACATCCTTCAGCTTTACCGGCAATTCTGATCACGTGAGCTGAGAGAGGATGACAAATTAATAGCATATTATGCAATTACCAATATTAGCCTACTGACAAAAAGCAATCCCGAATATGAATTTTTTCGTGCCTCGTGCGACTTCGTACACGTACAGGCCTATACCCAGATTCCCTGTACCAGGGAAACGTGCTTTTCTGGTAGTCGTGAAGGGGGGCGGGCGTTGAGTTTATGATCATATTGGGGGGAATATCAACGTTTTGGGGGCCTGACGGTAGGCTATTGTTTCGGCCTTGAATATAGTCGAAATACAAGCAATTACTACTAAATAAATACAGTCCATCCTCAAGATTACCGGACCACGACTGACCTATCGATCTCGCTTCCCATGACATGCCGCCCTATTTCCTGTCGCTTCCTTTTCTATACTATCTTCTTTACTTTCATTCAGTGTGCACTGTACAATTAGGCTTGCCATATTTTGGAAATCAAAAAAGAAGATACTTTTTCAGAAATTTGCAACTTGCAAAACCGGAGTGAAATTCTCAAAAACCGGTTACCTTTTACCACTTTGTGATCGGCTGACTAAAAAAAAAGGTCATCTTTCCCGCTGTGACGGTGTGGCTGTGTCGTGCCTGGAGCAGTAGATAGCTGACTGGCGACTGGCTGGCTGTCTTTAGGTTGGCGACTTCTTAACTCACAGTTTCACTCGGTACGGATGTATTGCAGCAGAGATACGTTAGGCGCTGAGGTGAATCTCAGATCTCAAGGGCCGTCACAGAGAAACGTGGGTTTATATACCCGAAAATGCGTAACAATGAATGCGATTGTAATGCGTTAGCCAATGAGAGCGGGTTGGTAAAGTTCTAGTGACAGGAAAAAGGCAGTACTCTAGCTAGGACTATGTTTGGCGTAACAATGCTTACAAAGCTTGCGCAACACTAGCACAGATAGTAGAGTTCTACAAGTTGTCATGATATACTAAAATCCTAATACAAGCAAAGTATATTTCCTTCATAACGGATGCCTGACGTTAGCTAGGGACATTGGGTTAAAAGGACCAGCGGTTCGCTACACCGACCCCCCTTTGAGAGGGAGCGGAACTAGGTGACGTGGAAGAGTCAAATTAATGAATTACCGTTGTCGGCATCCGCCATGAAGGAAGATAGCGAATGCGTGGATTTAAAGCTAACAACAAATGCAAAAACATGCAGTTATGAATGATTGATGGATGGACCGAGTGAATTTTATATTATTACAACACACTACTAGCCTACAAAAAAGTAGCCTATGCAGAATAATGCATGCGTGTGGACAGTTGAATCTCGGACCTCGGTATTGAAACCGGGCGATTCGCGCTAGTCGTCTTACTCCGTTGCCGTATGCTGCTGTACTGTCGTGACCGTTGTACGTCAGTGTCAAATCCCGGAGGAATCGGTTCGTACGAAGCTTTGAGGCGAACGTGGAGTAACAACTGGTTGTTGAAGTCGTGCGTTTGAGACAGGGCCGTGAGCTGTGCGTCGTTCGGCTGTCGGCAATGGAATGAGCGAATCAGTAGAGGTTGTGTCCACGTGTCACGCTGTCCGAGTGGTAGGCATGATTGACCGATCGCAGTTATATATCCTGGTGGCCCAAGCATCCAATGTCATCTCCAATGAGCGGCGTACCGTCGTCCGGGTCGGGAATTGAGCGGTAGGCTGAAAACAAGCTAGGCGCCAGCATAACGTGATAAATAATAAAAAAAAAGTCTAACGATTACTAAGCCTAGACAAAGTACAGAAGATACAGTACATGAAACAATGCAATTACCATAGCCTAATAACCACAATCCAGGCGGGGCAGCCTATGTAATAAACGGGAGTGAAGGCAGTGCCCAGCAGCGGGACAGGACGCTGTGGCCCGTCAGTTCGCCCAATTCGGATCGACTAATGATGAGTGGTGTAAGCCTACTGAAAGGATGCGTGCGACAAATGCGTTGCTCGCGGTTGTGTCACGTACGGAGGACAATCTCGTGACACGAGTTGAACAGGGTATTACGCGTTGAATTAAACATGAAGATGACCTTAACGACGATTCGAATTAGCGCGTGCAATTGTAACTGTGGTAGTCATGCTATAATGAGGCATGTTTTTTTGAAGGTATAGTGCTATGCCGACCGGTATCGTAAAGAAGCGGCCACTGCATGTATAATGCGTATACGCAGTGTTGTCAGTGGTAGAGGAACCCATCCATCACACCTGTTCGCGAAATGGGGGTGCAACGGTGAACATTCTTATCGGTCGATAAATGAACATTATATTAACCGGTACACGATACATAGTCAAAGATTCGGATGTGAGTCTAACTGTACCAAATCCTTCTCCAGACTTCATGCGACCCCGATCGCTCGGGGTCACACGTGCGCGCAGAAATCTGAAGACGTCCTCGGAGCCGAACTCAGGGGCAACATGTGACGGTGTGGCTGTGTCGTGCCTGGAGCAGTAGATAGCTGACTGGCGACTGGCTGGCTGTCTTTAGGTTGGCGACTTCTTAACTCACAGTTTCACTCGGTACGGATGTATTGCAGCAGAGATACGTTAGGCGCTGAGGTGAATCTCAGATCTCAAGGGCCGTCACAGAGAAACGTGGGTTTATATACCCGAAAATGCGTAACAATGAATGCGATTGTAATGCGTTAGCCAATGAGAGCGGGTTGGTAAAGTTCTAGTGACAGGAAAAAGGCAGTACTCTAGCTAGGACTATGTTTGGCGTAACAATGCTTACAAAGCTTGCGCAACACTAGCACAGATAGTAGAGTTCTACAAGTTGTCATGATATACTAAAATCCTAATACAAGCAAAGTATATTTCCTTCATAACGGATGCCTGACGTTAGCTAGGGACATTGGGTTAAAAGGACCAGCGGTTCGCTACACCGCTCAGAGCTCAAAATACCGTTTTTCTCTCCACATTGCCAGGTGGATGACTAAAAAAAAAAAAAAAAAAAAAGTCATCTTTTCGCTCAGAGCTAAAATCACCGTTTTTCACTCCGAAATACCCGCCGGAGCTTCACTTCTGTGCTGATATGCGGCTTATCACTCGCCATTTGCTCTAAAACTGTCTAAATTTTCAAAAAAGAGGACAAAATCTCAAAAAAGAGGACAAAAGGGCGTCCTCCGAGGACACTTTCAAAAAAGTCAAAAAAGAGGACAAATCCTCTTTAAAGAGGACGTATGGTAAGCCTAGTACAGTGTACATGCCTCCTCTTTACATCGCCTAGGCCAAGGTGGGTGTCTGATTCCATAGACAACTCCTAGTCGCTTCGAGATCTTCCTGTCTTTTCATTGTATCGCATTTTTGTGGTGTATTGAACTGATAAAATTGCTAATAAACCAATGATGATGATGATGATAGTTGCAATCGATTCGATTTTTTTTTTCTTTATCGGATTTATCATTGTTCCTGCAGGCTTTCTGTGCTGTCACGGGCCGTAGTTTGCCCGCCTTTGCACAAGACCTTGCTGTGATCCTCATTTACAGTTTACAACAGCTCACGGACCTCCATTATTATATTGTAACTCCTATCAGTCATCCATAAATGTAAAGTCGTGCGGAATTTGGTTCCAACTTATTATCATACTTAATGCGACTGATCAATATTTACCCAGCTCCTGAAACGGCGTCGCTATGCTAAGAATAAATACCTTGAACACGACCGAAAGCAAGCATCCAAAAACGAACAAACGATACACACGTCCTGGTTGATGAGTGGTGACGTTTCGGTAAGCGTAAAAGTTTTGGCGGGAAATTGCCAAGTCGTGTGCATCGATATGTAGCTATAGTTTTGCGCAGTTGAGTGATTTCTGCAGACGAAGCTATTTTTTGCGGCAAATTGCTCGCTCGATGGTTTCGAGAGCTCGCGCGATCGCTTTGTCCGATTTTCCAGATTACGCGTCTATTATCGTCCATCGCCCGCGCGTTTCGAGACAATCTGTTATTAAAATTTTATTTGGGTCGGAGAGATTGTTTCGCGTGTTTTACAAGGTACAACGTGTTATATAGAAATTAAAATTTTATTTGAGCATGGGAATTTACTTCACGAGTTTTTACAAGCGCCGTGACATCTAGGAATTGAAATTTTATTTGGATCAGAGAGTTTTCATCGCGTATTTTTGCAAGGTACGCCGTGGTATCTAGGAACGTTACCGTGCCAGGCGACTAGACTAGTGATTATTGTTTCCTGTATATGCGATTTGTTGAGATCAATCCTTATTTTGCAAGTTTGACAGGTTTAAAAGTCTAGCGCTCATCGTAGGCCTTGTAAAGTGCGCAATTAGGTCGACATTGGTCATTGCTTCCTTTTGCTGCTAGATTAGCTCAAAGGTAGAGCATACGCACTTGAATGCGAGGATACCGGAAGTTGATGTCATGCCGAACTTACATCTATCAGGCGGTCATTTTATGCGTGTGAACTTGAACAATAGTGGTTCGGACTCGCTGAACTGGTTTGATGAGCCGTCAGTTTATTTGCTCAATGACATCTGTGCACTCAGATAGCCGGAATGTACCTGCGTGACTTGAGGAGTGAGACCGACCTCCCTAGTATTAGTAATTTATGATCGGGAGTTTCTCGGTAGTGTAGTAGCTGTTATTGCCAGTTCTGCATGGAGTCACCAAGAAAGTTCACATAAACTCGGCCCAATATATTAGTCCCCGCATGTGTTTTGATGATGTAGTCATAATTGATATATTTATACACCACGCTTGTGGTGTGGTAGGTCGTGCAGGATTGATATATTAGCAACCTTTATCATGTTATTAGTATCAGTTTCCAAACAACCATGTTAATCGAGTTGTGGATCATGGTTCATTGCTTTTATATAGCTTTTACAGTTGCAATATTGTCAGTACTCAAGGAATCCTGTATTGGTATCAACAACGTATCCATTTTCTTTTATCAAGTGTCTGTTTGTATAGTATTCAGTTGTTGTCTTAGTCTGTGATCTGTTTAAATAATGAAATTATAGTGCTAACGCATCTTCATCGGTAGCTGAGAAAATGCATCGCAATGAGATTGATTTGGATGTAGAACGAGAATGCCGAAAAAAAGGTATTCTCTCAAGGCGTGTGTCCTGCCCCTGCATCTACCTCGTCCTGCTGGTGTTTTTTCTGATACTCATGATCATCGGCGGGGTCATGGTCTATCTGACGCTGTCCAAAGAGATCGCGGACATTAAGGTGCGACTGGAAGAATCGCAGGTGTCCAACGACCAGGCCCTAGGTACCACGTCCGTAGCTTTGGCTGAAAGGTTTGCCATTTCTGCAAGTAGAAATGCACAGGTAACTTTTGCAAAACTGAGTTTAGTATGCTGTAGGCCCTGGTTTGTCATGCGGAATTTTTTGTGGACTCAATTTGACTCGAGCCGTTTTCTTTAAAATGCAAAATGACTCGACTCAACTTGAGCTGCTTTGTGTATTGACTCGATTTGTACCCGAGTCATAGCGCTTATTAGTTGAGACATTTTACATGACTTGATTCAAGTCTCGTGTATTAGGGCAGATACTTGAAAATAGGCCCAGGAACTGCCTTTTATCTGTTTAAATAAACATTTTAAGAGTGAGTTGAACAAGACTTCAACTCGAGTCTCAACACTAGGACTCAGACTTGACGCGAGTCAAAACTATAAAAGTAAGATTAACTTGTGACTTGGTTACAACCCTGATTGGATCCTTGATCTTCCCATTGCCCAATTGTACGTCTTGTGTTGATTTGATTTGATATCACAGAATTTGATCACTATTTCAGAACAGTGAGAAAAATGCTGGCACTTGTAGGTCTACTGTGAAGTCAAAATGCAAATACTAGCCATAATCGCTTCCTGCCAAATCCTATAACAAACACAATACTTTCACAAATGTTGCTTCATATGTTGGCAACATACCTCAATTGCCATTAAGCCCATTAATCACAGCATTTGGATTAAACAACAGAATTGTTAGTAAAAACGCCATTTCTGTAAATTACACAGACTGACATAAGTCATTAAAACACATGATATGTACCTGGTGCCGAATAAGCCAATGTTTTATTTACTTTGTTTTCCAAGCATAATTATCTTTGCGATGGTATAAATTGTACTAAATCGGTGTCTTTCTCCTGAATACTAGGAATCAAATTAGTGAAGTACTCAGTTCAGCACGTTGATAAATTTTATTGTGTAGACGAGTAGGTAGGATTTTTGCATCGTCAATATTATATCACTCAAGCACTCACTTCAGTATTATACCACTCACCATACTCAGCATGGGAGGCGCTGTGCCATGAAAATATGACTAGTTAATGCATCTATGTTCTTGCTGATCAATAAAGGCTGAAAATAGTCTCTTTATGTATGGTGATGTTCAGTAGCCTAGTCTTTCTGACACATAGATCCTTGGTCTTATTATGAGTTAAACTTTACTGAGTAACTCCAAAACATTCTATCCTCCTTAAGGAATTTTTGCCAGATTTGCATACATTGTTGTTAGTACTAATACTTAGACAGGCATATTATATTTATCAGGCCTGCTCTATTATTTGCAGTGTTATGAAAGCTGTGATTTTGCACTAATATGTTATGGCAAGATAGCTTTTGAATATGTAGCTATGGCAATTTGGTTCAACAATCATACTAGTATATTCAAATACTGATGTTAGTAAGTGTACTAATATTTGTATTGTTATGTTACTTTAACTAGGTATGTTTTTTGGTTATAATAATACTTCCATTAATACTGTGTTGTGTTAGCACAACAGGATGAGCCACTGGAAATAAAAGTCTAGAGGAGCTTTTTACCTTGAAAATCACAGAATTGCTTGAGAATCCGTGTTGAATTCACTTTTTAAACATACACTGATGTGCTCCATATGCCCATTAGGTAATTTTACCAGGACATTCAAACACTAGTGTACAAACAGTGATATTGATAGGAGTAGGCTACGGTGTTTACCAGAGGTGGAAGTGGTACCATATTCATTGTTACTACCCAAGTGGAAGTAGTGTATAGCATTCTAGGCTTAGTTTTGGTCAAAAAGCTGATTCCCATAAAGTAGAATTGAAGCTAGTCTAAAAACATAAGCACTGGATTCACTAGTAGGCCTACAAGTAGGCAAAATCTATTTTAACACATTTAATTAGAAGTATTTTGCTATTGATCATTTATTGTCCTTGATGATACTTGTACTACTATAAATACTGTGTTGTATTAGTAAAATAAGATCATGTTTCAGTGACTAGAAATATAAGTCTTAGTGGGACTTTTTGCCTCAAAAACCGTATAACGGCTTGCAAGTATTTGTTGAATTAAATTTTTAAACAAAACATTGATGCCATCCATACTAAAATTTGAGATTTGATCCTCCCGTTCCTGGGGAAATTTTCCTTTTTAGATGTTTTTCATTGCTTTGTTGTTCCAGACAGGAGCCATTGCCGATCATGAATCACACTTGCGTTCCGGGTCTCGGAAACTTATTCAACACCATCCGCGTTGTATGTTTTATTACTCATTTGATTCAACTAGCTTGTAAAAATTTGATTGACTGTGTCGCTCAGATATTGCTGGACCTCCAGGGAGAGACGGCAGAGATGGTAGAGACGGACCAGCCGGACCGCCAGGCGAACGAGGCCCACCCGGTGATAAAGGAGATGCTATGCCAGGTCCGGCCGGCATTCCTGGACCGGCTGGACCACCAGGAGAGCGGGGACCCGCCGGACCGCGTGGACCTTCGGTACAAATTGATAGCTTGTTTTCTCACCTACTCAAATCTTTTATAGCTCACATAAATTTTATCGCGGTAAAGTCACATCGTAGTGAGAGATTGGTGCCGCGTTGCGATATCGCTATTCGTACGTGTAATTTGTTTTTAGACATGATATATCGGATATTTTATGGTCGGTGCTAACGTAGTGCCGTCGCTGAATAGCTACATTGTGCTATTGTTTGCACTGCTGGGTTACCTGTTGGGTTGTGAGTTTTAAAGTATATTTTATTTGCCCACTGTTCACACTGTCACCCTTTTATATTTGCTGGCTTGAATATGGCGATACTTCTCAACTCATTATCCCTCAGGTATATTCACGGCGGTTCATATTAGTTACGGTACATGTCAAAAATCCAATGCCAAACCAATCGAATTTGTCAATTTATAACAAACGGAGCAGATGTGTTTTGGAGTTCTTGATAACATCTCTATGGATTCACAGATAAATTACCAGAGTCTCTTGCTGTGTGTAATTGGGCTGCACTTGTGTGGGTATGACGGTTAACCTTTGTAATGTTCTGGTATAAATGTAATTTCATGCCTGTGACGTCAAATTTGGTGATACGATTGTTGATATATAATGTTCTTTCCAATTTTCTACTAGCCCTAGACGAAGACCATTGACGAGTGTCAGCCGAAAATATTCGGGTATATTTCAATATGAATAGACTATGCAATCTTATCTGGAGAAGCCCTATAAAAATGTAATATACTTGTATTAGCATATAGCATGGTTCAAATCATGAATTTAATGAAGACTGGTGTCGAACTTCTACTGAAGTTTCTGTAATAATTAACTCTGGCGTAGTCCGGTGCTAGTATGGCTTCAGAATTCAGCGAGACATTCTCTGATAATTTACGATTCAAATTTACTGCCTGGCGCCACAAAGCAGGCTGTTGTCTTGTGAAGCAGAACTCCTTTTGCTACCAGCCACGATTGCTTCCTGAATGTGTTGTGCAGCAAATCTTGCGGTGCATTGTGAAAACGTGGTTTGTCAAATCGTATAGTTATGTAAAAGACGTATCCTATCACATGTTGCCTTGTAAACTGGTAAATCCTTGACATGACATGCCATCGGGCTGAGACTTGCTAGTAAAACGTATCTCCCTTTTTTTCTCAGTTCAAGTTGAGTTTTATGCATGTTAGCGGCGATGGGTCGCCGAGTGTGAGAGTCCGAAATAGTAAGTATTTACTGTATCTTGTATTCTTGCTGCATAGTAACGGTGGTCTGTCTGATGTAGACGGAGGAATTTTGCATCATTGGGTGAAAAAATCAAGCAGCAACGACACAAACTACAGAATTTACACGCACAACGGCACGTTTCAGGTTGAGACAAGCGGCGTTTATTTTGTGTACAGCCAGGTTGGTCTGCTTGAAAAGTCTTATGATCATCCGCCTCAGATTTGTTCAAACTACCAAGCTAGTTTGACGGTAAACTAGCTACTGGTTTTTAAGTAGTTCTGGATGCGCATTAACGGAAATTATACGCCGAACAACTAGAATAACACATGACTTGTATATAGGGATGGGCAAAATGATTTGAGTACGCAAATCTGAATCAATTCTAATGATTCTAGTCGAGTAGTGAGAGTGAGAGATGATACTTTCGAGTTCTGAAGTTATAATATCAACGAGAATTGAAGTCTCCCTTCCATTTTCCCTGGGTTGTAATCACTCGAGTCGCGATTTTTTGGTGACTCGACTCGAGTCAATTTGTTTAATGAAGTGACTTGTTATCGAGTCATCATGCATGACTCAAACCAAGTCATATTACTCGACACTACGACGGCCACGACAGACATTTCATTGTAACTTCGAAGAATAGTTAAGTTACCACATTATTGTTATTTCTCCTATTGGTCCTGCTACTTAGAAAATAGGGCCAGAAACTGCTAAGACAAAGAAAAATTACAATATTATGAACGCGAGCCATTCTATATCACTCGAGCAGAGCTGGACTCGAGTCATTGCGCAGGACTCGAACCAAGTCATATGACTCGAGACTCAGACGGCCAAGACCGACATTTTATTGTAATTTCGAAGAATAGTTAATTATCCACACTATATGGATTGCGTCTATTGGTACTGGTACTTGAAAATTAGACCAGAATCTACTAAAAGTGAAGAAAATCAATATTTTATAAATACGAACCATTCGACATCAATAAACAGAGTCATAAAAGTGGGTTTAACAAGACTTTAACTGGAAACTGAGCAGTCAACACAATGACTTGAACTCGGACTCGAGTCATAATACCATGACTCGGACTCGACCCTCTGCTCACTGACTTGGACTCGGACTCGAGTCATAATACCATGACTCGGATTTGGCCCTCTGCTACCTGACTTGGACTCGGACTCGACTTGGTGGTGAATTGAAAATGACTCGAGTCAAAACTATAAAAGTGAGATTGACCTGTGACTCGGAGCCCTGTGACTTGTTACCACCCTGGGCTCGCATTCATAATATCGTAGTTTTCCTCAATCGTAACAGTTTTTGACCCTGACAAAATTAAACTTCGTTTTTTCCTTCCATTTCCCAAGTATCGGGACTAATAGACGAAATCCCAATCATGTGGTGACTTTATGATACTTCGAAGTTACAATGAAATTTCTGTTTTGGCCCCCCCTTGTCTCGAGTCAAAAAGACTTGGTTCGAGTCATGCACAATGACTCGAGTGCAAGTCGAGTCCTTTTTAGGCATTTGAAAACTTGACTAAAGTCCATTCGTTACAGCCCTGGTCGAAATCACTCCCATTTCAAACTTGTACCGATTTTCATGTGGAAAGGCTGTCTGATTCCGATCAAATAAAAATTTACTTGCTCAAAATTGAATCTAGTCGTGTCACATATTTTAGTTGGTTGCATATTTTTAAATGTTGTTAGACCTAGTTTTAGTAGAACATTTTGAAAATTGGGTACTTTGTGCAAGTCTCGTCTGCCTATCATGTTTGATCAAACTCGTTCTGTTCAGCTGCTTTGCAAGAAAGGTGCCATCGACTCGACAGTGGAGCATGTTGTTATGATTAACGGACACACGTTCCTGAAATGTCGGAGAAGTACAAAGGTCAGCACATGCTACACTTCAGGTGAGCTCGACTGCGTCATAATTCAAGTGTAACGTTGCGCCCTACATGTTTTGTTTGATACTTGTATGCGCAAGGAATTTGCTCCTGAAGATTATTTTGAAATGTGATCCCGGGTATTATTTTACAGTGCTGCTTTTATTTTTACGTTTTATCGAGATATCCAACGCGCCAGGTCTTCTTTTGTTTCTCTTCTGACATGTTTACTAGGCTTATCTCGGATTTAATCTTTTAATGAGTGCAAATATTTATGTGGAGAAACCTTCGCTGATAACATGAAGTAGGTTCGTATACAAAATCAAATTTGATTTGTCTGATGAATCTGGAAAATCCACTAGCGCTAAGATCTCAATTGATACTACTTTAAATCTTGCCTGTTTGGCAGTATTTCTGGCCGCGTTGTGTACCATGTGCGTCTTGGGATGCTGTAATTATCTCGTGGTCTGTCCAAGATATTTAGAACTGAATAATATATTGATATAGAAATAAGCCCGGATATTTTCAGCTGTAATTGTCAGCAACTTGTAGAGAAGGGGAAACAACCTTGAAGCATTATTGTGTGTTTTATGTAAATTTTCTTCTAATATGCATTATTTGCTCGCTGGGAATTACTGACGTCTGATTATGCATATCTTACCCTTCAACAGCTGTAGCTGTGCAAACTGTACAGTGGTGTTGATATCTTTGAAAAGCGATCGAATTCATGGCATTTTAACAATCAAAGTGCATGTACCACATCACGCCTAATGTGTGCGTCAGTATGTAGTGCCATTACTAATCCTGCTAAGATTACTGACAACTGGAGAGTGCCTTTACTATAACACTGAGTAATCCTACTTATAGCGTATATGATTCACATGTATTTATGAAATAGTTCTATTTTTGGGTTATCTGATAAGAATTGGTCACGCTCAAATGAATTTTCTCTACCTTTGCAGAGCAACCATTCTCAACTTATATTATATCAATTTGAACAGTATCTCTGACTTGAGATACTGGTATCAGGAATGGTGATCCTTGAACTGGACATTATACGGCCATTACAGAATTGTGTGAAAATAGTTGGGCATCGACTATAGCGGTTGTTATCAATCTGTCTTATTCCGTACCCTTTCAAACGTGATCAAGGTGCCGTAACTAGCAATTACGATGATCGGTGCTTTTGTAAACACCGGAAAACTTGAAGAAGCAATACTGCAGTTAGATTTTAATATGAAATGGCGCCAAAATACATGTTATGGAATAAAATTGACACAAATTTGAAACAGACATGATCGGAGTCTTGTTTTCTTTTTTCCAACCAAAATTTCGAGGAATTAACGTGGGCAATGATTCGAATACAAAACATGTAGTTCTAAACTATTCAGGTCAGTGGAAATGACGTATCTGTGAAGCCCTGATCAACCTACAGCTTTGTCGTAAAGTTCAATGAAATAGGTACGGAAGAAAAAATACCAAATTATCATATTTTTTGCTGTCTCGAGAAAAGTACATATTTCAACTTTCCACATCATTCACACTGTTTTGATACTCGAATGCTGGGCTCAAAGCCTCAAACTGGATTCTGAATCACTCGGGTGGGGTGACTCGATTTTGCCTAGCCCTGACTGAATATTGTTAGTAAATTTTGACAATTAGGTCTACCGATGTAGTAACGGAGACGTCCACGTTTGATGACCAGCTAGGTCTTGAGTGCGTCTGTGTCTGAGTTTCACAACTAGAAGATTTCCAGCTTTTCCAAATCCGATCATACTTGGAACTGTTGCTACACAGTTAAATTAGAACTTGGGTTGCTGAATTTGCAAAAACTTGGAAAGTGAATCAAGTTCAGTTCATGTCAAATTAGAGTTCCCTCTCATTAACACGAGAATGGCAAATTATGCAGCGATGGCTAGAATTGGATTACCATCATTTTGTCCTAATTCAATTGGTCAAATAGAATGATGCAGTTGTCCAAATCTGATCTGTGTATTCTCTCACACGCAGGAGTGACCCGGCTGAACGCTCACGACAACCTGTGGATCAGCGTCACCTACCCGGACACAACCAGAGTGGATATGAGGGGGGACTCCTCCTTTTTCGGACTGGCGCTCTGGTCTCGGGAGGACGATCGGAGGATGTGATTTTCTTTTTTTCATTTTCTTTTCCACTCACTTTCAATACATCAGATTGCGGTCCCAACGTCACTGCCAAAGCAATATTTCCGAGGGTCTATTTTTTACTGCTAGCATGCTGCGGAATGGTCATTGATTGTTTTGTAGTAGTATTGCAATATTACCCAGATATTGATCTGTTCATAACCATAATTAGAGCCCATTTGATGCCGGATTTTTGTTATACTGCCAAACGTTGCTAAGTTGTATTTTCAAAGAATTTAGTGCAAAGAGCAGGGTTGTAATGACTCGAGTCATTTTCTCAAAATAAAGAAGTGACTCGACTCCAGTCAATCTGTGTATTGACTCGACTTTGACTAGAGTCATTGCGCATGACTCGAACCAAGTCATATGACTCGAGACTCAGACGGCCAAGACCGACATTTCATTGTAATTTCGAAGAATTGTGAAGTAACCACACTATTGGGATTTCGTCCATCGGTACTGGTACTTGAAAATGCGACCAGAAACTGGTAAAAGCGAGGAAAATAAGTATGTTATGAATGTGAACCGCTCGATATCACCAAACAGAGTTATTAAAAGTGGGTTTAACAAGTCTTTAATTGGAAACTGAGCAGTCAACACAATGACTTGAACTCCAACTCGAGTCATAATGCCACGACTCGGACTCGACCCTCTGCTCGCTGACTTGGACTCGGACTTGAGTCGGTGATGAATTGAAAATGACTCGACTTGACTCGATTCAAAACTATAAAAGTGAGATTGACTTGTGACTTGGCTGCAACCCTGTAGAAGAGTATCTTGAATTTCGCGCATGAATTGTCTTGAACGAGTTGAGAGCTGCTCTAAGCACTTGACTACACTTGAACTCCATATTAAGGCATGGTGCAGAAAACTATGTTTCAAATTTCTAAATTTATTTTAAATTCTATGTTTCGTATGTCTTATTAATGACCAAGTGTCCAACTTGTTGCAGTTTGCAATTGAGATATATAATTTTGATTTTGGCAGAACACCATTGTAATTGACACAGACCTCCGTTTCATAAACCGGTATAACAGCGCGTGCGGTTGATCAATGCACACTTGCACAGGCCTCGCGCATGCTGGCAGTATAAAAAGGCCTGATATTGCTGCAACCTAGTTAACACTGTGCTGGCTTCACTGCTTTGCTTGTTAGCAAATAAGCGGCAGTGATTTGAATTCCTATGTTATCATGCTATTCCTTTTTCTTGTTTTCTGCGCCTACAAACATATTGTATTGTTACGCTCGGGAAATGCCCATGACAAACACATATGCAGTGCCTTTGGATGACATTAATTGTGTTGAATGTGTCGGATAATTCGCCAAAAAGTTTGTGTTGTTGAACGTATCATCAAGTATTTTAGTTTAAAATCTTAATTTTTGCTTTTTGCGTCGTCGATTGCCGGAAATTAGATTCTATGAATTTCCCTGTCGCACAATTGATGTTTTTACAAGTTATTCAAACTATAAATCTCTGCCTAGTACATTCGAGTTGATGTACCCAGTTTGGGCAGGACTTATGATTAGCAATTTGTTCCTCAATGTTCTGTGTTTCCATGTACCTGTCCCGAATGATTGTTTTATTGTGTTTTTAGTCGATCTTTTGATAAATTGAAGCAATCCATGTAGTCCAGTCTCAATTTCAGAGATATCTCAATCCAAACCCAATTGCAATGAGCTCAGTACACAAAAAGTCCTCTTCCCCTTGGTAGATTATAAACCTCTTTTATCGATCAAGCCTTGTAATACATCATCAAACTGGCCATGATATTCAGAGGTAGTCACTAGCTATATAATAGTAGGGTCACTGTCACCATATTTTGGGATCTGGACCAGAGGTCAGTTGTGATTTGAAAATTTTGACTGGAAATACTTTTGTGTTGACTAAACAAGGGGTTAATTTTACAACTCGACTCACGGAAGACCCTCTCTAACGTAATTTTGGTTGTTGTTGACCTTATTTTTATTTCATTTTAAGTCGTCACTGCCGTCAAATTCCAGATTTCACGTCATTTATGGCGTTTTTTCGTTTTGCCAGTGCAAGCGCCTGGCTGTCGAAGCTAAAAACGAGGACGAATTGCGAAAAAGGATTGCATTCGGGCGTCCTCGGGGGAAATTTTTGATTTCTTAAAAAGGGATGCAAATCCTGAAGCATGACGTATGGTAACCCTATATAGTAGTCAGCTCCACAATTAGCGCTGTAAATTTATGCTTAATTACGAGCAGAAGTTGCTGACGAGTGTTAACCAAAAATCTTTGGGTTTATTTTGATATGAATATATTATTCAATTGTATATTGAAGTAGTTTGAAAAAGTAGATTTAGTCTGAGAACGCATGCTTTTAGGGGTTACTCGGAAGTGGGTAGTTTTGAAACTGCGAAATCGATCTTAGCGACTAACACAAACTGATAATGGACTCTGCAAATGAGTGCAATTTTCGAAGACATATTCAGTTTCCGTGATAAAGCTGTTATTTCAGCCTGTTTTTAACAATTCCATTGACTAAAGTCACACAAACATGTCTAAAAATGAATTTCAACTTTTCAGAATTAAAGTGTTTAAACTAAATTAAAATTACCGTACAAGTTGAAGTAGGCGAATCTTGCTTGAGTGCTCCGAAAAAGCACAAGTCCTTCATTGGTGACTACCTCTGAGACATCATGGCTCCTATGTATATTGTGAGATGTGCTTCCACCCACCGATGCCGGATCCAGACTTGTACGAACTACTGGATGTTCAAAATGCGTATCTAGAACTACTCACTTTTGAAAACTAGAACTATCAAACAAGCGTCAGTTGAACGTCAATGCACCAGATTGATAGTTTGTGCATGTGTGGTGGTATTGTGCGCGCAGTCCGTGATCGGTACCGTCCTATTTCTGCCCAGCTCAGAATCAATGGCCTCCCGTTACCTGAAACATGCCTTTGAAGCGCACTTTTGCCAATGTTTGTGTTGGTTGTGTGTCTACTATCTCGTGCCACTGTTTACCAGCGCCAATTTAAGTGTGTTCCTACCGATACTGTGTGTCGCCACTGCCAATGTATGGAAATTGTAGTGCCTATATTAGAGTCCGACCGATAGAGGAGTTCTGAGCCGATACAGATAAACTTTCACCGATATATTTGAAAAATCTAGCATCTAGCTTAGAAGGCACATTTCAAAAATTGCAATGATTTGAACAGCTTTACAGCCATTGCCGCGCTTGGCCATGAAATAAGCTACAGAGGCTGCGTCTAGATTAAAGTAAGCTATAAGAAATCGATCAATATACCCAGGCTGGTAGTCGCAGGTTATAACTCTCTTCCTATTGCCATGCTGTGACTAAAATTGGCGATAGTATTTACCTCTAACGGCCGATGCCGATATTTCGTCCAAAGCGTGATATCGATTCGATATCATCGGCAAAACGGTATAATCGGTCTGGCTCCTAGTATATATTGTGATGGCACCGCGTCGCCAAAATGTTTTATGCCTTTAAAATCGAATTGAAGTTCTTCGTTACCGACACATCTTGGTGTCGTACGTAGCGTTTGATGGTTCTTCGTGTTCTTCTCTTTTAAGATACCGAAATATCAGTCATATTCTCTGCCTTTCCGTTGAAATTCGTTTAGCCCAATTTTGTAATGACTGCCATACATCAAACAGCTTCCGATCAAGTGCACCGCCCTCGCGTGGTAATAGCGAATTTCTACTGCCCTATTTCAGACAAGTCGCCCGTACATTCTTGGATGCATATACTAGTGGCCACTGTGACATGGAACTTGGTGCTCGAGGCTACTGCATTTTACTATTTCGTTTTGTAGCGCGAGTGAGCGTTTCGTTTTCTTGTGCCAATCGTGAATTTTGTTTCATACTTTTTGCTAACTCGTCCGAATTTCCGGTCTCTTCGCGATCGCGTTGGGTTTTTGATTTTATCCTCCATTTTTATCAATAAAATATCACGTTGATTATTCGGCTGTTTCATTGATATTTTATCGGATCAAAACAACGGACGTTCGCGATGTAGTGAAAAGATGGTAGTCTTGCAGTCTTTTAATCAGACACCCACATTGGCATACAGTATGTAAATATGAGACATGCACTGCACAGTGCTCAATGCATATTGCACCCTGGATGGCATATAAGGGCATGCGACAAAAATGAAGTGGTATTTGTCGATAGGCGCGGTTGATATTTCATATCATGGTCAGGTTATCTTGAGTACTGGCTGGTATTGCATTTCGACTTGAATGTGGACAATCTATTGGACAGGGTTGTAACCAAGTCACAAGGCTCCGAGTCATAAGTCAATCTCACTTTTATAGTTTTGACTCGAGTCAAGTCGAGTCATTTTCAATTCTCACCCAGTCCAAGTCATCGTGCAGAGGTTCGAGTCCAAGTCATTCTGTTAACTGCTCAGTTTCCAGTGAAAATCTTGCTAAACCCACTTTTATAACTATGTTTGGTGATATCAAATGGTTTGCTTTATAAGATACTAATTTTCCTCACTTTAAGCAGTTTCTGGTCGCATTTCCAAGTACTAGTACCAATAGACGATGTGCTAATAGGGTAGTTATGTTACTATTCTTCGAAATTACAATGAAATGTCGGTCTCGGCCGTTTGAGTCTCGAGTAGGGATGGTGTGAACCTCTGAAAGGTTCAGGTTCGTGTGAACGCGAACCTTTTTGAAAGGTTCTGTGTGAACACGAACGTGAACCTCGTGACGTCATATTGATAATTTCAACCCTACATTTCAGTGAAGTGGTCGCCTATATTGACGTACACGATACCTAGCGACGACTCGGGCCTCATAATTCCACATTGCTGAAATACATTTTGACGTTTTAAACTTCGCCAAATGTATCAACCGGGGCAATCAAATGATATAATAACCCCACAAAACCATATCTTCCGTCGCTTTGCCAACAATTTCGACGAGGACTTGCAAGGGAATATAAGCTTACGCCTTAACTGTAAAGGCCAGACCGGACAATGTATTCGGCGTCTGAGTATTGCTACGTTGATATTGAGCAGAGTGTAAAACGGGTTTCTATACTTGCTACCGATATCACCCCAATAACAAGTTATACAGCAGTGGCCAACACCCCAGTAGCACGGATTTGGTTTTTATGATACAATGAACATATGAAGATTGACATTGTACTCTTGCTGGATTTTTTATTTATATCAGATAACGATATCAAGTTCATTGATTGGTTGAATAAGCATCATTCACTGACTACATGTATAGCGTATTTGCTCTTGATGTTGTGTGATTGCGGGTCAAGCTCAAAGCAGAGAGTCACTAAATATTCACAAACGGAAAGCTGGATATTTCGAGCAAACATTTGTAACAAAGCTAGTAAAATTTTTGAGATTGTCAAGGTGTATGGTCGTTTAGAGTTTATTTTTTATGCTGCCAGCGCCATGCATAGAGTGGCCCGCAATTGAAATGCAGCAAATTTCAACCAAAGATATTATATTGAAGTCAATATCAAGGACAGGAATATCAAGGACAGGAATATTGTAATATAAGAAAAAGGTTCACAGTGCAGAACCTACCAAGGTTCGTTTGTGGACGTGAACCCACTGGCGTAGCAGCATGTGCTGCCGCCCCTGGCTCTCGCTTAAAATTCCGCCCCCCCTCTAAGTTTCGACATAGATTCATGTTCAAGCAATCTTTCAATGAAAATTATTAGAAATTTTATAACGCGTCTCAGCCTCATCCTCACCGTTCCAACGTTAATAAGGCCAAAAATGATAAAGACAAGGAATAGCGAACGAATGTATTTCTGTCAATCTGTCAATCGGACAATTATTACCAACTTAAACAGTTCCTAGGACCGGTTTACCTTCACAGCTATATCTCGGTCTGACCGCTATATCAAATCGTGACCCATGGGCAACTTAGTTGTCACACTTGAATTCCCGGACAAGCCTCCTGCTGAGACAACTAAAAGCAGCATAATTGGTCATGGTCATGGCCATGGCCATCCTATAGTTGGCCAGGCCCGCCGAGCGCTCAAATTTTACAATACTGATCTTAATCGAACAAGTGATTTGTGGTACAGAACTTCAGAATAACGCGAAACAATAACTTCATATTGTTAATTTATTCGCTAAAAGCTTTTCGACTAACTCTCATCAGTAGCGAACGTTAGTGATGGGGTGAATCAAATTCGAAATGTAAGAACTATTTTGTCTGTATGACGTAATAATAACAAAAACAAACAACTAGTAGACGGGCTAGATACGGTAGTAACGGTACAAAACAAACGTTAACGAGTACATATTCGGTTACAAATAACCGAAAACACAACACATAACATTAATGAAATATTCCAAGAGTGTAGAGGCGTTCCTTCTGGCGACAGAGAATCGGCTTTCGTAGCTTTATGATCGTAGATTCCAGGACCTTTAAATGAAAAAGAGAACGGCCACGAGCAAGTATAGAAAATTGACTGTCATTGTAATGATCAGCACATTCTGGATGGGATAAGAGATGCTGTCCAATAGCCGAATTACAAGCAGTAACTTGATCATAATCACGCAGTGTGTCAACAGACTGCGATGGAGGAGTTGGAGAAACATTATTTATTCTAATTTGCCGTGGGACATGCTGGCGAATTCTTTGCTGCAAGCGCTGAGACGTGCGACCTACATACCGACTGTCACATCGGCACGTGTATTCATATATTATGTTGCTTTGATTTGTCGCAGGTAGCACATCCTTTTGCGTTGCAGGCATCAGAGATTTCGTCATGAAGATTATCTGAGGTTCTACTTGTGAAAAACAATGGCTCACTGACGATTTAATTTGTTTTTCAAACCTGTTGGACACTTTCCCAATCCAAGGAAGATGCAAATAAACAGGACATTTTCTAGGTCCAAACGGTTTAACTTTTCTGAAATCTGTGAGTTTACGATCTATGGTCATTTTAATGATATGATCAGGATAACCATTTGACTGAAAGATTGACCGAATGTTCTCCAATTCAGAATCAAGTTTGACTTTACTACAAATCATCAGAGCCCTGTGTACCAGAGTTCTTATCAAATTTACTTTACGTTTTACTGGACAGAAAGAATCCCACGAAATGTATTGCCCACTGAATGTAGGCTTACGGTAAACTGATGTAACAAAATTAGCACCCGTCTTTTCCACTACAACATCAAGGAATGCTAATGAATTATTAACCTCTTTTTCCATGGTGAATTTCAGTGATGGGTGAAGACCATTCAATTTGCTCAGAAACAAATCACACTGGGATTCATTTTCAAATATGGCGAACGTGTCATCAACATATCTTTGATACATTAAAGGTCGATCAATATCTTCGAATAACCGTTTTTCGTAATACCCCACAAAAATGTTAGCCAGAATGGGACCAAGCGGCGATCCCATTGCAACACCATCGATCTGTGTATATATGGTGTTATTGAAACTAAATTCGACATCACAAGTGATCAATCGCATTAATTTAACAAAAGAAGACCTTGAGAATGGAGGAGATGGAAGGACACCACCATAGAGTTCATTGGCACAAATCTCTATAGTCTCTTGAACTGGCACATTCGTGAATAAACTAGATATATCAAACGAACACATAGAGATTTCGGACTCATCGAGATCAACATTACGAATGGTATCAGCAAATGTGAACGAGTCACGAATGCAGTTACCACCATAGACCAAACTCACCGGCTCAAGATATCTCGCAATCCACTTCGCGACTTTGTGATACGCTGATCCAACCATCGATAGTATAGGACGTAAGGGTACATTCGATTTATGGGTCTTCGGAAGACCATACATACGTGGTCGAATGGAGCCAGTGGGTCTGATGTCGTCGTATTCAACAGAAGAGATTTTTCCCGCCTTCTTGAGGGTCAATAGTAGACGCTGAATACGAGCTTCTATCTTGGAGGTGTTGTCATTGTCACACGCAGGGCCAAGGATTTCAAATTTAGACTTGTCGCCGAGAATTGAATCCATTTTAGAAATGTAGTCACACTTATTCAAAATGACTACACCAGATCCTTTATCAGGTTTGGTTATGTGAATTGACTTATTGGATTTCAGGGATCTGATGCTCCTGTAGCAATCGGACGTCATCGTGAAATCACTTCTGTCGATTGGAGTTCCACAAAAACCATGCGCTAAGCTACTTAGTTTGGCTTTAAGGGCCACAATTTTCTCACTGTGTTCCTTTGCTCTGCTTTCATCATCAAATTTCTGGTGATGATGTGCCAATTGTCCAAGTAATACCTCAAATTCAGCAAAGACTTCCTCACGCTTGATTTCTGTCGGTGGCACAGAAAAATCAAGACCAAGAGATAGTACCAACTCTTCTGTGTCACTCAGCTCATAGTCCGATAAGTTGGTAATAACCTTACTACCAGCAACTGCCTTGGTACCGTATCGTGTCTTGAGAAGCAAGTTGATGTTACGCTCATTCTGCCGTACCTTCTCATCCTCTTTACGTGCATCAATTTTGGCCATATAACGACAAAACCGTATCACCGTACACTCTTGGAATATTTCATTAATGTTATGTGTTGTGTTTTCGGTTATTTGTAACCGAATATGTACTCGTTAACGTTTGTTTTGTACCGTTACTACCGTATCTAGCCCGTCTACTAGTTGTTTGTTTTTGTTATTATTACGTCATACAGACAAAATAGTTCTTACATTTCGAATTTGATTCACCCCATCACTAACGTTCGCTACTGATGAGAGTTAGTCGAAAAGCTTTTAGCGAATAAATTAACAATATGAAGTTATTGTTTCGCGTTGATCTTAATCGAAAGCTATTGTTGCCCTGATTCCGGAAATACAATTTAAATGCTGGTCAGAAAATCGGCATTGTTCCGAATAATCGCTCGATATAATTTCCATTATTATATTCAATTGGTCATCGTGTTGCGGCACTTCGATTGTTAGGAACAATCGGCCTTGCCGGCTATTTTGGAATGGTTCCATGACTTTGCTATAGTAACATATTCGGAATCAGCGCGACACTAGCTTTCGATTGAGAACAGTTTGATTACATTTTAGCTCACGGGACGCCAGATATAGGACTACCAATTACGCTGCTTTTAGTCGGCTGTGTACACTGTGGAGCCTCATTTTGCCGCCCCCTTGAGCCTGCCGCCCCTGGCGCAGAGCCAGAACCGCCAAGTGGCTGCTACGCCACTGCGTGAACCTCTAAATTTCTGAGGTTCACACACAGAACGCGAACGTGAACCTCACGTTCACACCATCCCTAGTCTCGAGTCATATGACTTGGTTCGAGTCATGTGCAATGACTCGAGTCCAAGTCGAGTCAATACCAGGGCTTTGGAGCAGCCGTAAATTTGCATTGCTCCAGCTCCGGCTCCGGAGCTTTTTTCTATCATACATTATCTCCGGCTCCAGCTCCGGAGCCACATTATCACCACTGCTCCGGCTCCAGCTCCGGCCCTGAAAACTATCGAAGGTGTCTGTCCATATCAGGGGTAGGTAGCCCGCTGCCTGCGGGCCATATGTGACCTAGGAGAAGGTTTTCGGTGGCCCGCGAGCTAATTTCCCATTATATTATCGAAATTGCAAGGCTGTGAACTTGCAAGGCCAACCAAAAATATGATTAGTCTGGCCGCGACACTTGGGATGTTGATGACTAAAATATCAGTTCCGACGCATTGGCAGATCCAGGGTCCAGTCACATTTTTAGTAAATCGTCGTACATTACAATAAACTAAAAATGTAGTAAAATTTTTCTTCACGCTTCGCGTGTTTAATTGTCTCACGATTTCACTCTTTGTAGCCTACCCCCACCTGAAAATGAAAAATCGCCTGATTCAGCCGATTGAGACTAACTATAGAGTATAGATTATTCGCAATTACGGGAGAAAGTATTTTCGCGTTTGCGCTCGCAGAAAGATCGTCGACGATGAAATGTAGGCACAAAATGATTGTCGTATATTAGCGGAAATCATCGATATCGATATGTCCAGATGCCGAATAGTCCTGTCCTTGCAAACTGAACCCAATCGGAGGTATACCGTCGAACCGCAATATACCGAAGTAATAATAATATTAACTTTGAAAATTTTACGCGCCTGACACGGCTAGTGGGCAGCGCACTCGTTCGTCAATTTCATGAGGCTCTTAAGCAGAAAAGGTTGGCCACCTCTGGTCTATATAGTTTACTAATTTACCCGTAGGTTAATTATATATAGTAATCTAGATTCTGTCAGCCGTCAGTAACATCGGATGCAGCAACGAAGACATAGGTGCCGCCGTTCCAGCTTGTGACGACATAATGAATACTTGTGAATTGTCGATAACATCATAGTTGCTCTAGAACGCACTTCACTCCGTGCCATTGATGTGCACACATTAAAATTCTGATGCGACGTTTTAACGCTGGCCTGTACTCGTTAACATTAAGCCATACAGCTCAATTCAATCTTTAAATGTGCGATAATTATTCAACTGTAACTGTAGTGAGAGCAATATGAGCGGATATAACGACGTGATCAATAGAAATTCGATTTGTACCAAATGGCCAATGGTTTGACGTTCGGTATTAGTTAGGGTTACCATACGTCCTCTTGAGGATTTGTCCTCTTTTTTGACTTTTTTGAAAGTGTCCTCGGAGGACGCCCTTTTGTCCTCTTTTTTGAGATTTTGTCCTCTTTTTTGAGAATTTAGGTCAATTTAGGGCAAATTGAGAGTGATATGCCGTAAATTAGCACAGAACTGACGCTCCGGTGGGCATTTCGGAGTGAAAAACGGTTATTTTAGCTCTGGGCGAAAAGATGACCTTTTTTTACAGTCATTCACCTAGCAAAGCGGGAAGAAAAACGGTATTTCGAGCTCTGAGCGGAAAAGATGACCTTTTTTTTATTTTTTTTTTTATTTTTTTAGTCAACCGATCACAAAGTGGGAAAAATTCACCGGTTTTTGGGAATTCTTCTCCGGTTTTGCAAGTCTCAAATTTCTGAAAAAGTGTCCTCTTTTTAGATTTCCAAAATATGGTAAGCCTATAGTATTGGTGCACTCGTTACCAGTCCATCCGGTGTCGATCAAGTTTATCGGAATATAATATTTTTCCGTTGAAACGAATCGAATAATCGAATTGAACAATGTACCATGCACATTGCGTCACGCCCACAACGAATTAAACTATGCAGTATGCACATTGCACATTTACAAGTTTACGAAACAGATGATTAGCCTACAAATCGGCAACCGCGTATCAAATCAGTAATTTGTCTCCAACAAAAAATACCATGGGGTTTTGGGATACTCTTCTGGCATCCCCTATTTACGCTCGGCAATCCTTACTGGAGATGCGCAGTAATGAACTCCAATTAGCATGCATAATTGCATATACTCAATAACACTGTCCAATTTCGCGGCCCGATCGAAGAACTATCACGATAAAACGAGTATTTGCTCATCCGATTCATAGCAACGACGAGATGAAATTTCTAGGCTCGTGCCCGTCATATCGATATATGCAACGAAAATACATAGTGATCATTATTTTCGAACCGTATACAACTGGCCAACAAGGTTGTGCTGATGATGAAATTGCGGGTATGCCGAATACCCACAATATTCACAGGCATATTTAGCATACCGAGGTTCGGCACTTATGTATGAAAATTGAGCATTGAACATACGACTGCTCTGCTGTTAAACCCCCAGGAACATGGTTAGTCGAAAAATGTAGCGCCAAAGAGATAAAGATTCTTAATTTCGCGAAGGCCTGCTGTTGAATTCGGTATACTCAGCAGATATGGTTGTTGCATATATAATAGCATCTTATGAAAAACGTCGGAGCCGGAGCTACCCCTCAAATAACTGGCTCCAGCTCCGGCTCCGGCTCCGGCTGAATTTTATGTAGAGCTCCGGCTCCGGCTCCAGCTCCGGTAAAAATGCACGGCTCCGGCTCCAAAGCCCTGGTCAATACACAGATTGACTCGAGTAGAGTCATTTCCGTATTTTGAGAAAATGACTCGAGTCAAGTCGAGTCATCAGAAAATCGTGACTCGAGTCATTACAACCCTGCTATTGGACATGCTCGACGACGGTCGGGTAGCCGTCGAGATGATGTCCCACACTTAAGGTCCAGCATACTTGGTAGAGCGATGTGCTATCAAGTAATTTGTGCGAACTATCAATCTAGATGACAGTCAAATAATCATTGTTTTGTTGCGTATAGTTCTAGTTACCGATTTTGAGAAGTGATTCTAGCGAGTAGGCTAGTTCTGGTTCTATTTTCGCTTCGAAAAAGTTGTTGCCGAACAACTATAAATAACTTGTCGGTTGTCGTGATACAGGTGTTCTGTTCTGTAAAGTTCGCGCAGCGATTGTTATCTCAAACTCATCACTACTAACAGTGGCGTGGCCAGAGGGAGGGTTTTAGCGGGTCTAAACCCTTCCCATTTCAGACTCAAAATGCCGATTCCGTTAAAATAAAAATTAGCGAGTTGCTTCTGAATTGGATATAGTTATAGCTGTGGCGCGGTTTCTAGTTCCAAAACAGCGCAATTTGAAGATCCCTCAGTTTGTACAAGTCTGGTCATTCGGTAGTTGATCATAATGTAGTGGTTATTTACTTTCACCTCATAATCGGCAAAGGCGAACAATATTCGGCGCCTGTAATGTTGTTTCCGGACCCCGACTTGTCTGCAGTGGCTTGGACCGCAACAGCACCGCGGTGTGACGTGAAAACAAACATGATCCATTCTCGGTTCGTCTTATCTTGATAAGGCTGTTTGCTCTCTGAGATTCTGTTCTGAATGAGATGTATTTCGATTTGGACAAGTTTGCACAAATTTGCCTCTTACACTTACATAGATCTAGGAATCAAGCTACTATAGTTGATAATGCAAAATTCTGGACACATTATCGATGCCACTTCAATAGAACACTGCAAAATCTTCTACTCTAGCAGAAGTAGTGAGTTCCGAGCTTTGCTAACCTAGACTTGGAAGCAGAGTTGCATTTACTTCAAAAATCTATTTAAAACAAGCATATTTAAAACAAGGCCCTTATTCACAATATGTTCAATTGTGACGGCATAGTCGATTGACATTGATAATTGAAAATATAGGGTAAATATAGCTCCTTTGACAAAATATCTACGTACTATAGCTGTTGCGCCGACTATTATGAGGGTTCCAACCATCCCATATCGTATGCGTCGGCTATATCGTGTGGTAATCGTCCGCAGGCTCATACAACATGTTTTTGGTAAGTATTTACATGATTATGGCATAATTAGACAGCTTAAAAAAACATTTTTTTTCTTTTTTAAAAAGGCCTTTGTTTAAAACACTGTTTAAAACATGTTTTAAACAAAGTGTTTTAAACAACCATTTGTTTTAAATCCAACCCTAATTGGAAATAGCAGTAATATTTTAACTCTTTTTTACGTGTAGCCTATAGAATCAATGTTGATCCATATCCTATCCACGCTTAGTAAGTCTACCAGTACCAGGGTAGGGGTATGTTGTAAGCGACTGACATTATAAGTTTCGCAGACTTTAAGCTCAAAGTTTTACCATTGTGTGAGAATGTTCTCGAACTTTGTATAAGAACAGCAGGCAAGGCAACCCATTATAAATTAGCGCAGGGCTCCTCCTCGCTATCTGATCTGCATAAGCTAGATAAAAAAAACAGAAGGGGGCCGTGTGCTACAACTCGTCATATACAGAATCATGATTAATAATATCGGCCGGGTGTAAATGACAATTGTAGTCTTTTTTCAGTTCGCGACCCACTTTCAATGCAATCAGCCATCAAGATTACCGGTCCACAATTTGACATTTATATCTCGCCCACCTACACATGCTGCAGCATAGTGGCGAGATAGTGCAGTGGTATAATCCGTGGCTGCAACATCAATGGGTTGCGGGTTCGAGTCCGAACAAGGTCGACTACGGAATTCCTATACCTATGTGTTGGAGGTTAATCTAGGCTCCTCATCCGCGTAAGCGGTGTCTTACAAAAGCCTGGTAAGTGGGCCGTCGACAGTTACGGGGCAAATGAATAATATCGGCATGTAACCGACAAACACCATGAATACCACAAATTAAACAAACGCATGCAGCTTTCATTTTTGTCGCTTCCTTTTATGTTGTCCTGTGTACAACCGAACAATGGACAATTGTACAACGTACATTGTACGTAGTCAGATGCAGAGTGGTGAGTTCCGAGCTATGCTAAATAGACTTGAAGGCAGTGGCGGCTCGTGACAATATCGGGTGGTGGGGCAAGGGCCGCAAGCGACTTGTTATCAATATGACGTCACAGTAGCGTTTTTCAACGTTCATGATGGCCACATGAATTTCCCGTAAACAATGATTTTTAACGTAGGTGCCGCGAGAGGTTTGCCGGTGGCGTGACTTGAAGTGCGGTAACAAATGTTTTATTCATTGTTTTTTATTCAAATGATTATTTTACAAAATGTACGCGAACTAAGAATCGTTCCCATGCCACGAATCAATCATCAGGTTATCCTTAGTAGCATGCGTTATGATTTCGTGGTAGAGATTACGCAAGCGCCGAGTAAGACTATACCAAAAATACACAGACCAACTACCTACAAAGAGCATTCGCATGACACCTTGTGGTGTTTTAATCGTTCCATGCTCAGCAATTCTGTAAAGTGCTGCAGCGCCTCCGACCCGATTTGTATATGGATTCTCGTCCCGAAAGCGAGTCAAATCGATTTGCCCTCGTCCGAAAGTGTTTGGTACACGATCCTGATGCGTTACGACCAGGGGATAGGCAATCAAAGCGGTGGCACCCATAAACGTAAAACATTATAAAAAGCCAGCTGTTATCCATGGAAGATTAATTACGAGTCTGCCTGCCATCATTCAAGCAGGAATCAAAGCATTGTGTTAAATTGAAATGCGAGCACATATCGCATTAAACAATTTCATGAATAAATTATTTCATCTTGATGAATTTTTCACTTTTTTCCATAGCCATAACAAAATATATCGGTAAATTAACTGTCAGTGTGCCTCGAGTAATAAGGATGAAAACCACACACTTTTCCTTAGCCATAGACATGGTTGAGTTACCTGGGCTCACTTGATTGAAATTATTCGAAAAGAACATGATGTGTACAGTCGTCCGCCCACCAGCATTAATTTATGTCTTGTATAAGTATTGTGCGCGACGTGATTTCTTATTAGCAAAATGTTCAATAACGAGTTTATTGAAATCTGGAATTCCCAGAACCACGTCGTTGTGAATCGAGAGAACAGCAAACGCATTAAGCCTATCTTGGCCCATCCTGTTTCTGAGAAAGGTCTTGATACGTTTCAATGTGCTGAAACTGCGCTCGGATTCCGCGGATGAAATCGGGGTGGTCAAAATGATATTCAGAAAGCTAGTTACTGTAGCAAAGTTGATAGAAAGCGAATTTTCAACTAGGAATTTTGAAAGTTCACTCGTGGTTTTAATTTCCGAAAAGGATGTGTTAGAATACAAACAAGTCAACTCGCTCTCCAACCGAGCAATGTCGATCATCGGGTAATAACGAGGCACGCTGCGCAGTAGTCCAGAAGGAAAATGAATTTTGTAGGCAGGGAAATTTCTCGGATTTAACAGGGCGAAAGTAACCAACTGGTCACTATTCAGACGATGTTGGATTTGGGACATCAGTATATCGCAACATTCGTAAGCCGCAACAAGCAGGTTTTGCACACTTATCCCACGACGTAAAAGCGCTGTGTCACCAGCGAAGTGTACATTCGCCCGGATATGCGAAATTGCCTCACAAAAATGTGCACTACACAATTGCGCAGTAGTACCATCGGCCATACGCGACTGAAAAGTGCTGTACAGTGTATCGACGTGCATGAAGATGTCACAAAAAAGCTGCAAAAAGAACAAAAATTCTTCGTCTTCCAGGAGTCGTTTAAGCCCCGCCGCTTCACGTATGGAAGTATCATCCCAGACAGGAGAGCTCTCAATCACTGAGAAGCATTCCAGAAGCTCCACCCTACTCTCTGACACTCGTTGCACAACTCTGGATTGGAAGTTCCACCGTGTTGATACGCATCTAGGTAACCGGTGCTTGCATATGTCGCGCAATAGATCAGATCGCTTTGGCGAAACAGAGAAAAAGGAGGAGAACCCTGAAAGATTTGCAAAGAATATCTTGACAGAAGATATTCCAAAGCACATTTTTTTCACTACAAGATTGAGCTGATGCGCGTAGCAATGCAAAAAATGCGCATGCGGGTAAACTTCTTTCATTAAAACTTGTACGCTATGTCACGATCCGCTCATGACTGCTGCGCCGTCGTAGGTTTGCGCAATAAGTTTCGACTCAACTGACTAGGGCTGTAATGTTTTTTTTTAATACGTAAGAAATTCCGACAGCAGTGCGATCGTCAACAGCCATAAAGCTGTGGAATCGTTCGACTGGCATACCAAATTTCGTGAACCGAAAAATCACGACTAGTTGTGACAAACACGTAATGTCAGTTGTTTCGTCAGACTGAATAGATAGAAATTCAGCGTCAACAATCTCGGTAAACAAATGCTGTAGATAGATGTGATATATCGAATCAAGCACATCATTTTGAATAGTCTTTGAGGTACTGATGCATAAAATATACTACTCTAATAGGAAATTTTTCAAGAACTATTTCCTTACATTTTCTTCGGTTCACTCATATGGCACTAGATCTAGCTCTCAAGGTAAAATAACATTACCTCAAGTTTCTAAGAAATTGTCACAAAACAGTTTCAACTTCAAGGGTGCCAAGGTCTGGAATAACCTTCCAGAAGAATATAGATCGATGCAGTTCAACCAGTTCAAGATCAAATACCGCAATTTTCTTGTTGAAAAATACTGAAATAGGTATAATTTGTAATGACTGTGATGTAATACTGTTCCATTTGCTACACCTTCCTCTGTTGTCGTTATTGTTGTTGTTGAAAAATACTGTCATGGTCCATGATTTGCATTGACTGTGATGTAATACGGTTCCACTTGGTTAGTCTTCATTGTTCTTGCTTTGCTGCATATTTTTGCTGTGCACACTGTGCATTGTGTACCAGTACTGTGCTTGGATGCTTACTGCTGATTTTCCATGACTTTTATCTTTTGTTTATTTTTATGTCCATTGGTTAACTGTCATAATCGTTAGTATTGATCTTGCCATATTTACTCATTTATAACTCCGCTGGGTGGCGACTGAATCTAAGACCTACCGGTCCCCCGTCGTCTCCCAATCTATACCAATTTACATGTGTTTGTTGGTGAGATGAATAAAAGCATACTGACTGACTGATACCCTTAGCTACTGTCGCGGTGTCGGGATGTTCGCGCAAAATGCTATCAATGGAAGCCGTGTATTTAATTAGATCCAAAAATGCCCCCCTATTGAGAGAGCATTCCTTCTCATCGTGGCCTCGAAGGGGCAATTCATGAACTCCAATAAATTTAATGGCATCAATCACCCGAGAGAGAACATGCCTACTCTTATCAACAAGCTCATTGTGCTTGCAGACTGATACGCGATAACTTTCATTGAGCTGCGACATTACATTTACTCTGCCAAACAATTTATATTTAACTGCACTAGCCATGTGCACTTGGGATTTTTGGTGCGTTTTCAGACGCTCTGACAAATGCTTCAGATCGCGATAACCAATTTTGTTCCAACAAGAGCCACTGCTTCCGGTACCGGCACTGTCGAATAAAAGACAGTAAAAGCAAAACAAGGCGTTTTTATCCTCGCCATAAGTAAGCCATTCATTTTTATCGAAATGCGCTGAAGAAAAGGCACGAGTGCGCTTTCCTCCGGCGTACGATTGGATCAATGGGCATTTTCTAGGCTGATACGGACCTAGTCGCTTTACCTCTAATTTTTGCTCTAAAGGCAGCTGGCTAAACGGCGTACGGAGCAAAGATTCAACACGATTCATGTTCGCACTTGACCTGACTACTTATCTGCAGAAATGGAAATGACTATAAATCGAGAGATTGCGTATGCCTAACTGGAAAGGTCAACGAGTTCGGACACATACGCAATTGTTATCTCATAGATTGGACAAGGAAATGTCATATTGAATCCAAAACATCATTCTGAAGAACTACGGATAGCAGCCTCGGAAATTCGATCCCGGTACAGCTTGGGAGATTCTGGCCTTGAGGCTGGAGACTGTCACACGACACATACGGCTTACGGTCTATAGCAGGGGTTCTCAACCCGCGGCCCGCAGACGTTTATTCTGCGGCCCGCGAGCTCTTTCAATATGATCGCAATTACTACCGGCACAGTATTGTTGCATATTAATTTAGCTACTTGAGCTCTCTTATCGCACCGTCTCTGTTTCGTTTGATTTATTCTCATTCTTCAATGTGTTCTGGTTTCTTGATATATGGTCGAGTTTAGATTCTTATTGTTTTGATAGGTCTGCGGACAGTTCCATCTGTAGTTATAAATATCACCCGATCTTAGAAAATAGCGTTGCTAGCTAGGTCTCAGACCCAGCAATCCATATTTTGAGGCATTGTTGAGATTGCCGACGACGTTAAAGACGCATGGTTCAAGGAAAGGAGAAGGACGTAGTTTATTTTTGTCCGACACCGACTCATGATATCCATACACACGATCTGTGCATATGCATACCATGAGAGCATGATGTGCAATTGTGCATATGCCGCCGGACAAGGAAGGTGCAGATATAGCCTTTTGACGGCTTTCTAAGTCTTCCACCACCCCTCCATGCTATCCCAGTAATGCATGAGCGCCAAGCAGGGAAGTCAAGGATACCAGTGTTACTAACCAGGTCTTTGGTCTGACCCGGCCGGGGACCGAACCCACGACCTGCCGATCAAGAAGCCGGACGCTTTACCATTACGCTACCTTGTCGGGTCAAAATTGCTTGGTATATCGCTAAACCCATGAAATATGCTATGAAAGGTGTGTCTCCAACAAAACGTTACTATACTGTGCGAATCCCCGCTGTTTCCGGAATTTAGCAGCAAGGACAACTTCCCCTAACAATAGGCTTACCACATATTTCGGAAATGAAAAAAGAGGACACTTTTTCAGAAATTTCAGACAAGCAAAACTGGAGAAGAATTCTCAAAAACAGGTATATTTCACCCGCTTCATGATCGGATGACTAAAAAAAAAAAAAAAAAAAAGGTCTTTTTTTCGCTCAGAGCTGAAATCACCCCTTTTCCCTCCGAAATTCCGAAATACCCGCCGGAGCTTCACTTCAGCGCTAATTTGCGGCATATCACTCGCGATTTCCTCTAAATATGACCTAAATTTTCAAAAAAGAGGACAAAATCTCAAAAAAGAGGACAAAAGGGCGTCCTCCGAGGACACTTTCAAAAAAGTCAAAAAAGAGGACAAATCCTCTTAAAAGAGGACGTATGGTAAGCCTACCTAACAAATTTCGAAGCTGCAGTCGTCCGATTCAACCGTGACAAAAAGAGTAACAGCAATGTCAATTGATCTTTTGTCGCATGTTTTGAAACACGTTGCCGCGTAGACTGCTTCAACCTAGCATTGGACAAGATCCATGGACATTGAAACGCTAATTGTATTGGAGTATTCTATCGGAGTGAATATATTTGTAGACGTAATGCTGGCCGGGCAAACGTGGGGAGAGGGGACTAGCAAACAACATCAACTTGACTGAGCTGACATCTGTAACTATTGGTGCAGGGCATCAGCCATGAAAGGAAAGGAGAAGGGTTGATTGGTTTGCTCAGAAATTACCCCGAACACGAAACTTCTTCTTATACCACTGAGAGCTCAAAGTGACTATGGCCTCAGTAACGAAAAAGTTACCGTAATTTTATATTTGCTCGCTCACGCATCGAAACAGAGAGTTAAGTTCTCTGGTGCAAGGGTTTGAAAGTGCACATACCCACTTGGGAACGAATGCAATGATCGCTTCACGAAGGGATTTACTTGTTTCGTCGGACGATGACATAATCTCACTAGAAACAGCAACTGAAAGCTTACGAACGCTGTCCATTAATGCTGTAGAATGCATACAAATGTACTAAATGCCCATATACGACTGGTAAATAGGCTATATTAGCCTAAATATAATAGTAGTCCACAAACATACGGCAATTATGTTCTGCGGCCCGCAGCGGTTTTTGCTGTTAAGATGCGGCCCGTTATGCTAGGAAAGTTGAGAACCCCTGGTCTATAGTGTCTATATGTCTGCTGCAAAATCGCCTTCGGAAAATATATTACCGAATAAATACGTGGATGAAAGCCGAAAACTTGGTACACTGTTACATGAAATCATCGAGAAGTATAGCCTCATGACCGTTTTCGGTATGCTGGTACACTGTCAAAATTAATACGAACAGATCAACGCCGAATTTTGCGTAATATTTACTGAGGAATCGGCTGATCAAGCGATCAGCTGTTAGCCGCCATCGAAAACGAAACAGCTATCGCGCTTGACAGGGGTTGTAATTGTGAGCAAATGGCCCGAAGGCTACCATTCCACGGTGAAATTGACATTGGAGAATATAAAATAAAACTAAATATTTGAATGCAAACCGAGGATGTTAGTAAACTGTTTCATGATATCATCATCTCATCACCTATCTCAGTATGGAACACAGATACACCGGCTTTTGCGTGAAATCCGCAATGCGTTAGGTAGGCTAAGTGTCAGATCAGCGCACATCTCTACCATACTCGAACTTAATAACGAAATTGCTGCCCTAATCATTGAGTGTCAACCTTGAGACTTGGCACAGCGTTCGATACTAAAATCAAGACATACCATGTAAAAGTTCATGACGGATCTAGCTAAGGAGCATCGTTAAAATCAATGGAGACCAATACCGGCTTTGCGTGAAATATGTTTGCGATACATGACCGATCAGCACACACTCGACTTTGGAAACGGAATTACTACCCTAAACTTTGAGTAGAAACCCTGAAACTTAGGACAGTGTTAAATACCACCATCACGACATGACATACCAAGTTTCAAGAATTATCATGGTGTGACACACCATCAAAATCGACCTGTACCAGCAACGGTCGACTCAACGCATATCACGGTATCCGAGTTCAGAGATACGATTGTTACATCACAACTTAGGGGCGAGCAAGCATATTTGCCCCGGTTGCTCGGCCATTTTACGAATAGGAGAGAGTAAAGCAACGTTTCTTAATTGTGCGCAGCTTTGAGAGAATAGATAGTGAAAGCTTGTTATGAGCGCTACCGGGGCAAGCCCCGGCTAGGCATTCACAAAGCGAAAACACAGAAGAGAATTCGATTTTCGCGGAGACTTCGCTATGTATGGGCATTTGCAAGCGAAAGCACAAGAAGAACGCGGGTTTCGCTGTGATCTCGATATATATTGAGCGCTGTGCGTCTATAAATGGTTAAATTGTTATTGAACAGAATTTTAGGTGGGGCAATGCCCCAGTCGCCCTATAGGACGAGCCGCCACTGCTTGAAGGTAGGGTTGCATTTAAAACAAACATCTTTAAAACATGTTCAATTGTGACCTCTAGGCCAAGGTTGGTGTCTGATTAAAAGACTACTCCAAGTCGTTTCGGCACCCTTCTTTCTTTTCAATATATCGCATGCATAAATTTTATAAGAATGATGATGACGTATATCGTCGTATAATGATGGTAAATGTTCCATTGTGTGACCCACGAATCCCATTACCGAACGAATGGGATCGTAATTCGACGTACAATGAGCTGAGTGAGTAATTATATATAGTTGAATTAGACGCCCAGAATTGCACGATAATTCGAGAATACGAGTGTATCAAGCAGACAATAATATTGGCCTACACGTAGGCTACTAGATGATTACTGTCTGATCACGCCCGCAATACGCAGACATTGTTACTACGTAATATGAATGCACTGTTTCAAAATCATGTTGAACAATGTATGGGCCTTGGGCCTCTCAAAGAGGGATTAACCAAGCCCCACTTTCTACGACGGGCCAACAATGATCTCCGTACTCACACTTTATCGCGTGCCTTGAGGTTATGACAATGAAGTGTGTCTTCGATGTTAGTCGCGTGCACAGATTTTTGCCACATTCCTGAATGAATGGCGTCACACGTAGCTAATATAATAATGTAACAATACCTAGCGCGACTCAGGGCACGTTATGCCGCAATACTCAATTACAGGCCCAACAACAGGGGTGGGAAAACTACGGCCCGCAACACCGTTTTGTGCGGCTTGCGAAAGCCGAAAACAACGTTGTAAAAATATTGATAAAATGCGTACTAAAAATCAATTTATACTTGATCAAACTTTTTCTTAATATATTTCCACATGATAATGAAAAGTTATACATTCTTACCATATAACGTTTTTAATTTCATTGATGGCGATAGCCCGACATCGAGGCCCGTGCATATTGAAAGATTTCAATTGCTAATCTCGCATAAAGTGAAACGTATATGATTTAATTCAGATCACGAGTGTGATTTTAGGTTGGCAACACGAGCAAATTTATTACTTTTACTGCTGTACTTGAAGAAAAACGATTCACGAGTGTGTTAGATAGATTCGTTCTTTGTATGTGTAGAAGTATTTATCTGTAAAATATTTATATATTGTAGAAGCGTATTTAAAGGTAACATGGTCATGATGCTGTCAGCATTGTGTGTCCTGGAGTTGAACCCAAGTACACTCTGCAAATATCTGAACAGATCTCTGCTCACAGCCTTAAATTTACATCCAGTTTCAAGAATCGGGACAACCTACTTTCATCCCTAATTTTCACAATGTAGATGACCAACTTATAAATTCTCGTCAATGTTTCTGACGCGTCTACGTTATCATCATATCAATGTTTGGTTTGCTATTATTTCCATGTCGTCGGTAACTATATAATCAAATAGCAATATTGAATTTCGGCTTAGTATGCCACTTTTATATAATGCGGCCCGCGAATGAATTTCAATGTTGAATGCGGCCGGGAGCTCAAAAGTTTGCCTACTACTGCCCTAGAATCAATACCCTCCGTCGCTTTGCCAACAATTTCGACAAGGACTTGCAAGGGAATATAAGCTTATGCATTAACGGTCGAGGCTACACCGTACAATATATTCTTATAGCGTTATTGCTACATGGATATTGTTTGGAGGGAAAAACGGTTTCTATACTTGCGACATATGACCTCAAAAACAAGTTAGTAGCTAACACCCCGATCGGATGGATTTGATTTTTATTATACAATAAACATATAAAATCTAGATATAGATCTCATACGCCTGCTATATTTTCACATTAGATAACGATGCATTCTTTATACTAATTTCGTTGATGCAATTGGTTGGTTGATTAATTTATTAATTTGCCATTTGCCATACCTCCAGAATTTCCCAGTCATATCCAGAATTTCACTGTAAAAAATGCGTCCAGGAGGAAATTCTTAAATATGCCTAATTGTCCGGAATTTTGAAGGCTCAAAGTCAGATCAAAAATTTTCCGTAAATCGACATGAACAATATTATTTTTATGCAGATTTAAGCTACTTGACAGGGTTGTAATGACTCGAGTCATGACTCGACTCGAGTCACGATTTTCTGATGACTCGACTTGACTCGAGTCATTTTTTCAAAATACGGAAATGACTCGACTCGACTCGAGTCAATCTGTGTATTGACTCGACTTGGACTCGAGTCATTGCGCATGACTCGAACCAAGTCATTGACTTGAGACTCAGACGGCCAAGACCGACATTTCACATTTCATTGTAATTCCGAAGCCAACACACTATTGGGATTTCGTCTGTTGGTACTGGTACTTGAAAATGCGACCAGAAACTGCTAAAAGAGAGGAAAATTGGTATATTATAAGTGCGAACCATTCGATATCACCAAACAGAGTTATAAAAAGTGGGTTTACCAAGACTTTAACTGGAAACTGAGCAGTCAACACAATGACTTTGACTCGGACTCGAGTCATAATTCCATGACTCGGACTCGACCCTCCGCTTAATGACTTGGACTCGGACTTGACTCGGTGGTGAATTGAAATGACTCGACTTGACTCGAGTCAAAACTATAAAAGTGGGATTGACTTGTGACTCAGAGCCTTGTGACTTGGTTACAACCCTGCTACTTGAAATTTCTCTTCGCGCAACGCGTGATTTATTAGTGTGATAATTTATTTATGGTGACCACCACCCTCCAAAAAATGCAATCAAAAATAATTAAAAATTAGCATCATTTACCGAAATAAGTCTAATTGTAATCGCAATTCCAAGATAGCGATATATTCCTAGAGTTGCTTAAGGCCGTTTGGGTGCTTTATTTAGATACAGCGATTCTAAACCACGGGATTGTTTGCCTTTATTCTGAGGATCAATAAAATGTTGAACGTATTCAGTTTCCAAAATATGCCGTGAGTAAGTCTGGGCAAGCTGACCTTTTTATTAATCAGCTAATTAATTTTGTAGTTGGGTCAGGTAACATCTTCAATTTGGAAATGAGCAGCACGCGACCATAAAAGGTTGGAGACCACCTGATGTGCAACCTGTTGGTGCATTTTTTTGTTATATATGGAAAACCCAATATTTGTAACAGAATTCATTTTCAAAATTCAAAAACTAGATACTTATAGTGAGCCCCAAGAAGTTCCATCGATTACCCTATAGTGGGCCCAAGATCAGTGTCTTTTGGGCGGAGCTGGGGTGAAAACAATGTAGTTTCAGACATGGTTACAACCAGGGATATCTAGTTCTAGATATCCCTGGTTACAACACACAACCAGATAACTGCACCGACCGAACAGTATAGCAGGGCTGTCAAACACGCGACCGATTGGCCCGCCAGACCCACCCGCGAAGAAATCTCTTGAAGACCCTAGCAATCACCATGGCTCACATTAGAGGACCTATGTGCCACTCCACGTTGTATACAGTCGATAGGCACTGCTTTTATAGTGTGACGTCATTTTGACTGACAATGTGTTCATACCACGTTGTGAAACGCGCTAGTTGGCGTTAAAGAGTGTCCGGATCAAAAATTGCGCCTCAAAAATATGGTAACCCTAATGTGTATTTCGTTCTTGCTGTTGAGTGATTGCTGGCTAAGGTCACAGCAGAGAGTTACGAAATATTCACAAACGGAAAGCTGAATATTTCAGTAACTTTTCTAAAAAAAGAAAATACTTTTTTAAACTGGCAAGGTTTATGCTCGAATAGTGCTAAATTTCTTTTCGTGCTGCCAGCGCCATGCAGAGATGTGATCCGAAGTTGAAACGCAAAGAATGTCATGCAAAGACGTTAGAATGACGTAAGAATGTAACATATGGAAAAGGTTCACAGTGCAGAACCTATCAAGGTTCGCGAACCTCCAACTTTCTGCAGTTCACACACTAGGGATGGTGTGAACCTCTGAAATGTTCAAGTTCGTGTGAACGCGAACCTTTTTGAAAGGTTTTGTGTGAACGCGAACGTGAACCTCATGACGTCACGTGACGTCATATTGCTAATTCCAACCCTATCTTTCAATGAAGTGAAAGCCTATATTAATGTCGAATTGTGCGTACACGATACCTAGCGTCGACTCAGGCCTCATAATGCCACACTGCTGAAGAAGTACATATTGGCGTCTTAAACGTCGCTAAATGTATCAACTGAGGCAATCAAATTATATAATAACCCCATAAAATCAATATTTTTCGTCGCTTTGACAACAATTTCGACGAGGAGTTACCAGAGAATATAAGCTTACGCCTCAACGGTCTAGGCCAGACCGGACAACGTAGTCGACGTCTGAGTAATGCTATACATTGATATTGAGCAGAGTGTAAAACGGGTTTCTATCCGTCCTACCGATATGACCCCACAAGTTATACAGCAGTTGCCAACGCCGCAATCGCACGGATTTGGTTCTAATGATACAGTAAACATATGAGGTCAAGATTGACCCCCTATTGTCTGCTACATATTTTACATCAGAAAACGATATCAATCTCATTGATTGGTTGAACAAGCATCATTCGCTGACTACATGTTGTTTATTTCGCTCGTGATGTTGTGTGATTGCGCGTCATGCTCGCAGCAGAGAGTCACTAAATATTCACAAACAGAAAGCTGGATATTTCGAGCAAACTTTTGTAACAAAGCAGGTAAAATTTTTGAGATTGTCAAGGTACATGCCCATTTAGTGTTGATTTGTTTCTGCTGCCTGCGCCATGCATAGGGTGACTATGGCTCGTAGTTGAAATGCAATAAAGTTGAACCAAAGATGTTATAATGAAGTGAACATTGTAATATATGTACCAGAAGTAGAGGAAAACTACTTGAGTACTTCGACAAAGTAGAAGTACTTCGTTACTGACCACCTCTGGGTATAATTCCAAAAATTACATCAATTTTGACTGCATCGCGAAAACGCATATTGCGATTTTCTTCCATTGTGCAACTGAGTTGTAATTTGCAAGTAATGCCTAATTTTATCTACATCAGGGGTGGGCAACTTTTTCGGCCAAAGGGACACATGAGATTTACGAACCATTGCGCGGGATTGGAATGTTGATAACCTTTTTTAGTCGTCCGATAGGAGCGAACCGAATTAGGTAACATTGCAAACAAGATTTACAATAACACGCTCTAAAATTGATAACAAGATGTCATGCAACTGTGCAGTGCACAACCTGACCTTGGTCGCGCGAAGCGCGAAATTTTTTTGCAAGATAATGACTGAATTATATCATTAAATATGTTGCTAACATACATTGGGGGTCGCATCTGTATACCACTGGGCTCATTTGACAAGGACAGGATTATTCGACGTTTAGACATAGCAAAATCGACGGTATCAGTGAACATATGCCTCTATCATTTTGTGCAAATGTTTTGTTGAAGATCTCGCTGCGAGTGCACAAGCGAAATCGCAATTGCGAGTATAGATAGACTCAATTCTGTGAATAATATGTATTTATAATTTTCAGAAGGGGGCTCAAATACTGAATGCAAGAAATCTAGTGACAATGAATCATGCGAAGTACCGAGAAAAATTTCAAGTCAAATAAATCTGCTATGAAATATTCTACTTCATGGTCATATACGAAGATCTGGGATAAATGTGGCTGGCCCCTGGATACGTCAATGCGTCAGAACTGTTGTTTTAGTCATCATCAAATTTCGCGGTCATGCTAATCAAATTTTGGTGGCCTTGCAATTTTACCTGATACCATAAATAATTTCGAGAATTACCTCGCATGCCACACCTAACCTTCTCGTGTGCCACATTTGGCCTGCGTGGCAGGGGCTGGCCTGGCCGCATGGTTATTATTAACAGTGATTGGTGGTACATAAAAATTATATTGAAAATTCTTTCAAAGCAAATGTTTTCATGATAGAGAAGTTGGAGTCGGAGTCGGAGTCAAATTCAGGGTCATTCTCACAAACTCCGACGCCAGTCAGTATTTTCCCCACGACTCCGACTCCAGCTATTATAGTTCTCATGACTCCGACTCCGACTCCGACTCCATCAAGCGAAAATACCCAGACTCCGACTCCGACTCCACCGACTCCGACTCCAACTCCACAGCCCTGGTTAGTATTTAGCATTTCCTATGCGTTGCAGCTTTGCTCATCCTTATTTCGATTAGGCCTGTTGTAAAGTGAACATCGAGTGGTCGTATGATACGCAAGCCGAAGCGTTTCCAACCGGCTTGATTGATTGATTGATTTTTCATTGAATTAATTACCTAGTGCGTGTTACCTAAGGTGTACGTTGGGTCGTGCTTTGTAATACAGTTCGTTTTTGAGTCCTCTGCACGACGGTTACCTTTCTTCGAACGACGCGCCGAATTAAAACGTTTCGAAGGCTGTTTCGGGCTGAGACGGTGTGAGGTGTTTGACTTATTTCTTGTATTGACGTTGGTTTGTCTGTTTAAAAGTCGCTGATCTTTTTAGGGATTTTGTTCATAAAATTCTGCAAGGCCAGAAGTGCAGCCCGGTTAAGCCATGCATCCGTCTACACATAATTTGATTAGCGTGTGTTAGCTGCCGCCAACATGCAATTTGAACTTACGAATTGGTTCCTAAATCTTTGAGAGGTTTTAATTCAAGCTAAATTTCTTCTTCACGCTTGGCGCGATCCAGGTAGACTTGGATTTTACGTTTTTAATCTGATCCCCGCCGTACAAATGCGAACCACAGAGAAACATGATGCGCCAGGTAACTAAATACCAAGTAGGAGTCGTGTGCATCTCACGAATGAAGGTTGTTGTGATGCGATTCCAATATATTTTGACTATATGTCAATAATCTCGATTGGAGGTCCAGAAATAACAACATATAGCAAAATGATTAATAAAAACCGGAATATGAATCATTGTGCCCAATTTTTTAGAAGACACCCCCTCCATCAGCAGCACCGGTCTAATTTGATTACGCGGTCTGAAAATAAATATAACTTTTACAGTAACATGTGAAGCTACCAATATTATCGACGAATTTTATTTAATAGATTAAATAGAATTTCGCGTCCCGCGTGACTAGAGCCTCACAATTATACTCGCGATTTTGTTACATATAAGCCTGCGGAGATTTTCTGCTTCTACAATAAAAACTTTTTAACGCAAGTATATCTCAATAATTCAGTGACGGCACAGAACACCAAACGGGCTCTTCGCGGTTCCAAATTCCCAGTATCCAATTTCACATGAGTATTTGTCGTCATGATAGGCGTATGGCGACTCTTCACTGGAATGCGGTATATAACGTATAGTGTATGGACTATATATGTCATCGTAATGCGGCTCACTGCGGAATCGGTGTACTATGCGGTCAAGGGTGTACGAGTTTGGAGTAAACATGAAACGGGTGTGTACCACGACAAAAAAGGTCGAAGAGCACTGGCCTATAGCACTGCAGGGGTCGGCAAATCCCGGCACGCGTGCCATTAGTGTCACGCGAGATGATTTTTCATGGCATGCCAAATGATTTGACGCAAACTATTGTAACCATGTAACAGAAGTTTCCAAAATGTACAAATCTCGTAGGGCGTAGGCGATCCAAAATCATTTCGTAACTCAACATAAATAGAGTCTTTTAGGGCAGATTTTACTTATCTTGAAATTATTTTCCACGCTTCGCGCGATTTATTGGACCTGATGTCGTGATTATGATGTGGAAACCCCCAATAAATAAATATATTTGTATATAGAAAATGTTTTTAAAAGCTATGCATAATGTACAGAAATGAGTCAACCGTATTAGCAGTTATGAAAAAACGTTAACCAAATACCGTATGAAAGCATTTGGATTCTTTAGTCTAGGATTGTTCACTGTGCAGCCTACGGGAGTTATATAGATCGGTCGCACGCGGCTATGGGGTTCTTATGGGCCCGCTGGTGACTCGCCGCGAAACCCGGGGTGGCATATCGCGCTTTTAGACCCCCCTTCCGCTGGTGAGTCGCCATGTGTTCTTATGGGTGCGGTCGTGATTCGCCCTTTCAGGTATAGGCTGCGTCGGTGACTCGCCGCGAAAACTCGTGTTGGTGACTCGCCTTTTTTGTTATAGGCGGTGGCGGTGATTCGCCTGTCGTGTATTCTTACGGGTTCTGTGGTGATTTACCATGTGTTCTTACGGGCGTGGCGGTGATTCGCACTTTCAGGCATCTCTCGCGCGGTGTTGAATAGTCACCAACAATAACCGCACAAACGGAAACGTGGCTTGTAAGAGGATTTACGCAGTGCGTGCGACAGACGGCGATTCGAATATCAACAATAGTCGCGTTCGCAAACTAACACTTCAAAAAGATGTGAAATATTTGTAAAATCCTACGATCGCTCACAAGATACCACTTCCGACATATCGATCTATCACTCAATACACAACCGAAGTTGAATTGTAATTGAATGCGTAAATTTACCACCTCGACATCAAAATTCGAAAACAACAACTTGATGCTTTATGTTCTCACTCTAATTTCATGATAAGTGTAATAAGTGCCGAATAACAGATACACCACCGGCGAGACTTGAATACCAACAAATTGTCACTTATTTCTATTCTAGCCGATATCCTTTGTGAAGTTAACGCTTATTCAAAAAGGTGTGAAATATTTGCAAAACCCCGCGATCACTGACAAGATAATGTCTCGGACATAACCATCTTTCACGACTTGGTGTCATAACCATACCGATCGCTCACGCGGTGAAATTTTAGTAATCAGTTTGTCACAGAACTTGATTTCGCTGGTAAGATTTAACAAGTAACGAATAACAGACCACCAATGCCGGTAACTTGAATAGCGACAACTTGTCACTTATTTCCGCTCTAACCCTAATCCTCTGTGAAGTGAACGCTTATTCAAAAGGGTGTGATATAATTTTAAAATCCGACGACCACTCACCGGATAATGCTTCAGACATAGCAATCCCTCATACCCGCTCACAAGGTAATATTTCGGTAATTAGTTTGTCCCAGAACGGTCGCAGACGGTGATTCGAAAACCAACAATTTGTCACTTACCCGCGATCGCTATATGTTTCACACCTCGCGAAAAGTAGCTGACTTTAGTTGCGTGATAAGATCCATGAAAATATTCAATCGATGTGTTAGTTTGTCAACTTGAAATGTAACTCACTACACAAATCAAGTTGAATCGTATTTGAATGTATTGATTCGACCCAACTCAAATCCTATTAACGCGATCTGTTGAATCGAACGTAACCTGAATATTACTGACGCCAACATTCACCCGCATCGGATCATTCACACATTCCACGCCGCTGTTTTAACACTTATAGAATCAATACCAACTATATCTAACCCGATAATATTCAATCATTTTGGTAATTTCCCAACTTTAAATCCATTCGCGGGATGTACTAAAGATAAATCCAAATAATCCAGAATGAAATATTTGGACTTTGACATTGGGCGAATTGAAATAGGTTTGACAAACATGACTACCAACTTTCACCCAGTAACATTTCAAGATTATACTTTGAAACAATCCTTGAAACTGACAACTCTATTCATGACTCCGTTTCCGTTTGTAAAATAGAGTTTCAGAAATACTATCGCGATATTTTAATGTGTTACTACACACAATAGAATCAGTCAATGAAATACCACCTGTTGTAAATATTTCTAACTTGACAACCACTTGTGCATACCGTGATCAAGTTGCGACGCGATGAGTTAAATCGGGATATTTCAATCTATTTGTCGAAACCTTGAACAAACTATCAGGTTATTTTTTGTTGTAATCGAGTGAACGGAAATAGTATTACGTCTCAACATTTTAACATCTTTCCATACACAAAAGAGTAAAATACAAAAAAAAAAAAACCTTGTCAAGTCAACCCGTTTGTAACTTACCCAACCAAAGCAAAAAGTATCCTTATGAGAAGTAGACAAGACTACGCGAGTAATCACCACAATCCAAAATCCATAGCAAGTTCGGCTGTATTCATAGTCCACCAACTCGTAATTTTTATTCCGCTGTAAAAGTCGTTACTATTCCGCAAGACAAAGAAATTACTATGTGGTATATTTGGTAAGACAAAAGTAATTACTTCTCAGTGTCGGCGACTTGAGATTAACATAATATGTTTGAGTATACGAGATTTGACAGTCTGACCATCGTAGTTGAGAATTCATTTCTTACAATCGAACACAGGTGTTATATCAAAAGTTATCATGCTGTAAACATAAGGATTGACACATTTAACATATGTAATAGTTGATCATGACTTGATTATTAAATTATTCGCGTTAATTAGACCCGGTGTTGTGTTGAAAGTTATGACAGCAACAAACTTTTCAGTACCAATGTTATTAACATATTAAGCTGTAAAACTATGCGTGTCTGAAATGTTCTTGAATGGAAAATTATTCCACCTTGGTACATATCACCCTGCGTATCGCGAATATCAGAAAATATTTTACAAATGTAATTGTCCCTACTAACCAAGACTAAAGATGAAACAACAATGTCCTTTGTTAAACAATAACCGGTACAATACTTTATCATCGTAATCAGCAGTGAGAATTGAAACACTTTCGCACATTATCCGGTGTCAAGATATCACACTAGGTGAATTGACATACCGCCGCTTGCATAATACCTAATCCGTTCACACCATTTCACATACTTTGATCATTACAAAAGTAAATTGGAATATGTTTGCTAGATGCATTCAATTCAGTTAGAAATGTCTGGTGCACAACAATCGTAATATCAAAAAAAGTACTAGCTACACTGTTATTTGCTAAACGTGTTTTGCATTGTTGTTCATTTGTAGTATTGATTGTTCTTGAACCCTCAAATAACAATTCCCGACATGAAACCAAACCGCCGAAAGTCGTTACCATCACAAAGACACAATTTGTACGATGTTTGCCAAATGTATCCTATAGTTAGGTGTACTAGAATTTTTTGTCTAACACATACACCGACAATGCAATCGAAAATTTTTCCGTTATCATTCGCTAAAGTAAATGTCATCACAATACTCATCAAGCTGTCATCTGTAAATCAAGATTACATCCAACTTGTAACTGTATCGTTTAACTACCGGGTTGCATCAGTTTGCTATTTTTGTCATTTAGTGACTGCTGAACATACCAAACGATACACATTCACTTACGAAATACTGTGTTGATCGTAATTTCCATCATCGTGATAATCAAAGTACATTTGTTTCGAGTTCATAACAACCGACTACTTTTCTATGACATGATAAATTTTTGACAAGTTATGCTTAGAATATTGGTGCATACCGCGAAAAATAATATACCACTCATATTGATAGTGTTACTCCATTCATCGGTATTTTTTCCGTTGTCGATTTTCAAACTAGTAAAATTTATTACTTGAGTTGTTCTGCTTACTATATTTAAATGTAAACTCGCCCGTCTTTCAACAACAAACAATGATGAAAAAAGTATTCAATCAAACACAACAAGTTTTACTGTAGGACACTAATTATTATCCCACATAACTCATTTCTTACCGAAGACATATGAAATATATTCATGTTACACGAAAATACTCGATATGCCCATGCTACGAACATACGCAATGATTGGTGACGCTTTCACACTATTTCGATTTAGTGTAACAAAAACAACAACAACAATTTCCACTCTCTTGACTTATGAAAACAACAGACGAACCTTCATTCAATATTTTGTTTTTGTCAACTAGTTACTTTTTCATGAGACCCCCACAACTCTTACAAAACTACGACACAAAGTAATCAACTTTACTCGATATTCTCACATTACGAAACTAAAGAATGGTTGGTTTGACTCTACAAACTGTTTCGATACCTCAAGAACTTTATTGTCTGAATGGTTGGTCATGTATCTTGATAATCAAGTAGTTCAACACACAACTATTATTAACAGAAACACCAGAGTTGCTTACACAAAAGTTTGTATGTGTACAGTATGCGAATACCACGTGTAAGTCCAACCCAATTGTGGTATCCATCCGAGTTTAGTTAACACAATTTACGACACCGAGGTCGCCTCATCTTTCGTAAGACAACAAACCAAGGCTTCAGGATATGTCCATGTCATAACAATAAATCAGCTACTACAACAACAGAGTGTATATGTTTTCTAGTTACGGTGCTTACATCTTACACACAAATCAATCTACTTTGCTAACGAAAAGTGGTGAGTCATCACAACAATACAACTAAACATACTATCATACAAAATGGTCGTTATAGTTTTCACACCAATGGTACATCGTACAAGTAACAAGTCTCGAGAATCCAGTTATTCAAAAAACGTAAAAGTATTTCTACGCCAAGTCGTTATGTTGACGAAAGTGTATATTGTAATATCATGATTGATTTGCATTCGTTGGTTACAAAATGTCACTACTCTAAATAATTATTTTTCACTCAAAAGCATACTTGTCACCATTCGTTTTCATCAAGCACGAGTTTAAGAAACCTGCTACGACATGAATTGTTATTTTGATGTTGTGTAAATAGGTAATACTTTATTTTAGTAACACTACATCAACATCATCGAGTTGTGCGAATAGATTTACATGTGGTTTTAATCGAAGTACACAGCACGGTCTAATGTAGATTCATCTCTATTGTACAGCAACTCGGTAATCGAAATGCATTAACATTTAAACAACGATCTTGGTTCGTCACGCGAAAAATATCTTTACTGTCGCAACACTCTGATACTCTGCACAAGATGTGTAAATCCTTTTCACACTCATAATAATACACTAACGGGATACCGATGTCAAGCAACAACGTTTAACAACATCACTGACACTGAACATACGATACCTACCCAAGTAAAAATATCATTTTCACCAGGAGGTCAGTCGTTACTTGTGTACAATTACCATTTTCCCTTGGGAGTTTAGCGTTACCCGAGTAACAAAACCATTTTCACTTGGAAATATATGTTTTCCCTCAACAACAAACGTTTTTCACTTGGAAATATATTTTTTCCCTGGGTAACAAACCCCTTTTCACTTGGAAATATATTTTTGCCCTGGATAACAAACCTTTTTCACTTGGAAATATATTTTTTCTCTTGGTAACAAACCTTTTTCACTTGGAAATATATTTTTTCTCTGGGTAACAAACCTTTTTCACTTGGGAATATATTTTTTCCCCGATCAACAAACCTTTTTCACTTGGAAATATATTTTTTCCCCGAGCAACAAACCATTTTCACTGAGCAACAAACCCTTTTCTCCCCAGGCAACAAACCCTTTTCGTTTGGAAAACTATCATTTACCTGAGTACCAATACCATTTTCGTTTTGAAAACTGACAACTACACCGGTCAATTTGATATTTTTTGTATATTGTTACAGCAGACAGTGACAAAATATACACCAACAACGACTCCGATACATTTGTGTAATCAAATATTCACTTGCTCTGATGCATCCCATCAAAATCATTGGTTACTCACATACAAAAACAATGCGCTGTTGTACATCGACATGTATGTTTTCGGAATTGGCGAATAAAGGGGTTTCTGATATGTCCGTGATGTCCGGGTTCGTGCTTTGGATTTTACAGAGTCAAAATGTCTGAATAAAACACCTCCTTGACGATGGTTGGTATGTGGATAACGGTGTTCGGAAAACGGTTGGATTTATGTCACCCATCGCGATAACAACTCCAGGTCGAGTTTTCCTCCCGCATGTTTACTATATTGTGTCTTTATTGGTCAATGTATGTCTCGACATTCAGTTTGAAATCGGAAACCCTGATAAAGTACGTAACCGGATCCGGATATCAACTGTGAATCGATAAACAAATGAGCAATATTCAAAGTAAACATGTTACACCCTGTGTTTCCACGAAAAAATACCATCCAGACATACGTCGCGCTTGTTTGCCCACACCAGTATACGCGCAAATGGAGGTGTGTGACATTGCATGCAATGTGTTGGTATACAAACATCGATCCACAGACATTATCATAGCCGGTAGTTTTGATGTAGATCGAATGTCACCTGATAACAATACCAATAAGCCACATTGCAATGACTCTGAGTCAATCTGAAGCATGACATACAGACACACAAACATGGAACCGTAACATGGGTTATTCGCACGACGGTGAAAGTGGACTGTACAACATATACCAATTGGGCGTTCACAGTCGAATATGCGAACCATGCACAATCATATACCCAGATTTTTGTTGGATATGTACGAAACCGATAAATAGATACATTTCTTTTCCTTCTACGTCAATAATACAAGCGTCATTCCAATGCATCGCTCGAATGTAAGGTTCGTCGGGTGTAAAATAACACCAAAGTGTGCTTTCCGTGTTTTATTATTTCCACCGACGCTTCTTGGCTGTGTCGTAACACTATGGTGCGGGGAGTTGAAAAACGGTGGATTGTGAAACGGATTGACATGATCAACAGAATCGACGTCAATAGACTTGTGACGATGTCGTTTCAAAATGATACCGATCTCTTGTGGCGACGACCGTTTCGAAATGTCACCGGACGAACTGGACCCTTACGATGATGTGTTTTATGATTGCGTGTGAAATCGCGAGGTAGTGTTCTATTGTGGTGTACGATTGCAGTCTTCATTCCACAGAAACACACCTTATTGGATCACAGTATCAGTCCGACATTTGCACGATATTTATCTGGAGTCGTTATGTGGGAGTAGTGACATCCATTGATCGTGACTGAAAGACTGATCGCAAGCATTTCGAGCACCCGTGATTCGATAGTTCACCTTGGTCAAACGCTGCAGCAGAAAACTTCGGTGTCGACAACACGATGGATATTGACCGATGTATCCAATTGGTCTGGGTGGTCTGTCCGGGGATAGGGCCATGACTATCTTGTAATGTTACAACACGATAACACCATCGAGTAAATCAGTGAACGGTGCCGAAATATCGATGTAATAGCGCGGACTCATTGCAATGTGGCTTATTGGTATTGTTATCAGGTGACATTCGATCTACATCAAAACTACCGGCTATGATAATGTCTGTGGATCGATGTTTGTATACCAACACATTGCATGCAATGTCACACACCTCCATTTGCGCGTATACTGGTGTGGGCAAACAAGCGCGACGTATGTCTGGATGGTATTTTTTCGTGGAAACACAGGGTGTAACATGTTTACTTTGAATATTGCTCATTTGTTTATCGATTCACAGTTGATATCCGGATCCGGTTACGTACTTTATCAGGGTTTCCGATTTCAAACTGAATGTCGAGACATACATTGACCAATAAAGACACAATATAGTAAACATGCGGGAGGAAAACTCGACCTGGAGTTGTTATCGCGATGGGTGACATAAATCCAACCGTTTTCCGAACACCGTTATCCACATACCAACCATCGTCAAGGAGGTGTTTTATTCAGACATTTTGACTCTGTAAAATCCAAAGCACGAACCCGGACATCACGGACATATCAGAAACCCCTTTATTCGCCAATTCCGAAAACATACATGTCGATGTACAACAGCGCATTGTTATTGTATGTGAGTAACCAATGATTTTGATGGGATGCATCAGAGCAAGTGAATATTTGATTACACAAATGTATCGGAGTCGTTGTTGGTGTATATTTTGTCACTGTCTGCTGTAACAATATACAAAAAATATCAAATTGACCGGTGTAGTTGTCAGTTTTCAAAACGAAAATGGTATTGGTACTCAGGTAAATGATAGTTTTCCAAACGAAAAGGGTTTGTTGCCTGGGGAGAAAAGGGTTTGTTGCTCAGTGAAAATGGTTTGTTGCTCGGGGAAAAAATATATTTCCAAGTGAAAAAGGTTTGTTGATCGGGGAAAAAATATATTCCCAAGTGAAAAAGGTTTGTTACCCAGAGAAAAAATATATTTCCAAGTGAAAAAGGTTTGTTACCAAGAGAAAAAATATATTTCCAAGTGAAAAAGGTTTGTTATCCAGGGCAAAAATATATTTCCAAGTGAAAAGGGGTTTGTTACCCAGGGAAAAAATATATTTCCAAGTGAAAAACGTTTGTTGTTGAGGGAAAACATATATTTCCAAGTGAAAATGGTTTTGTTACTCGGGTAACGCTAAACTCCCAAGGGAAAATGGTAATTGTACACAAGTAACGACTGACCTCCTGGTGAAAATGATATTTTTACTTGGGTAGGTATCGTATGTTCAGTGTCAGTGATGTTGTTAAACGTTGTTGCTTGACATCGGTATCCCGTTAGTGTATTATTATGAGTGTGAAAAGGATTTACACATCTTGTGCAGAGTATCAGAGTGTTGCGACAGTAAAGATATTTTTCGCGTGACGAACCAAGATCGTTGTTTAAATGTTAATGCATTTCGATTACCGAGTTGCTGTACAATAGAGATGAATCTACATTAGACCGTGCTGTGTACTTCGATTAAAACCACATGTAAATCTATTCGCACAACTCGATGATGTTGATGTAGTGTTACTAAAATAAAGTATTACCTATTTACACAACATCAAAATAACAATTCATGTCGTAGCAGGTTTCTTAAACTCGTGCTTGATGAAAACGAATGGTGACAAGTATGCTTTTGAGTGAAAAATAATTATTTAGAGTAGTGACATTTTGTAACCAACGAATGCAAATCAATCATGATATTACAATATACACTTTCGTCAACATAACGACTTGGCGTAGAAATACTTTTACGTTTTTTGAATAACTGGATTCTCGAGACTTGTTACTTGTACGATGTACCATTGGTGTGAAAACTATAACGACCATTTTGTATGATAGTATGTTTAGTTGTATTGTTGTGATGACTCACCACTTTTCGTTAGCAAAGTAGATTGATTTGTGTGTAAGATGTAAGCACCGTAACTAGAAAACATATACACTCTGTTGTTGTAGTAGCTGATTTATTGTTATGACATGGACATATCCTGAAGCCTTGGTTTGTTGTCTTACGAAAGATGAGGCGACCTCGGTGTCGTAAATTGTGTTAACTAAACTCGGATGGATACCACAATTGGGTTGGACTTACACGTGGTATTCGCATACTGTACACATACAAACTTTTGTGTAAGCAACTCTGGTGTTTCTGTTAATAATAGTTGTGTGTTGAACTACTTGATTATCAAGATACATGACCAACCATTCAGACAATAAAGTTCTTGAGGTATCGAAACAGTTTGTAGAGTCAAACCAACCATTCTTTAGTTTCGTAATGTGAGAATATCGAGTAAAGTTGATTACTTTGTGTCGTAGTTTTGTAAGAGTTGTGGGGGTCTCATGAAAAAGTAACTAGTTGACAAAAACAAAATATTGAATGAAGGTTCGTCTGTTGTTTTCATAAGTCAAGAGAGTGGAAATTGTTGTTGTTGTTTTTGTTACACTAAATCGAAATAGTGTGAAAGCGTCACCAATCATTGCGTATGTTCGTAGCATGGGCATATCGAGTATTTTCGTGTAACATGAATATATTTCATATGTCTTCGGTAAGAAATGAGTTATGTGGGATAATAATTAGTGTCCTACAGTAAAACTTGTTGTGTTTGATTGAATACTTTTTTCATCATTGTTTGTTGTTGAAAGACGGGCGAGTTTACATTTAAATATAGTAAGCAGAACAACTCAAGTAATAAATTTTACTAGTTTGAAAATCGACAACGGAAAAAATACCGATGAATGGAGTAACACTATCAATATGAGTGGTATATTATTTTTCGCGGTATGCACCAATATTCTAAGCATAACTTGTCAAAAATTTATCATGTCATAGAAAAGTAGTCGGTTGTTATGAACTCGAAACAAATGTACTTTGATTATCACGATGATGGAAATTACGATCAACACAGTATTTCGTAAGTGAATGTGTATCGTTTGGTATGTTCAGCAGTCACTAAATGACAAAAATAGCAAACTGATGCAACCCGGTAGTTAAACGATACAGTTACAAGTTGGATGTAATCTTGATTTACAGATGACAGCTTGATGAGTATTGTGATGACATTTACTTTAGCGAATGATAACGGAAAAATTTTCGATTGCATTGTCGGTGTATGTGTTAGACAAAAAATTCTAGTACACCTAACTATAGGATACATTTGGCAAACATCGTACAAATTGTGTCTTTGTGATGGTAACGACTTTCGGCGGTTTGGTTTCATGTCGGGAATTGTTATTTGAGGGTTCAAGAACAATCAATACTACAAATGAACAACAATGCAAAACACGTTTAGCAAATAACAGTGTAGCTAGTACTTTTTTTGATATTACGATTGTTGTGCACCAGACATTTCTAACTGAATTGAATGCATCTAGCAAACATATTCCAATTTACTTTTGTAATGATCAAAGTATGTGAAATGGTGTGAACGGATTAGGTATTATGCAAGCGGCGGTATGTCAATTCACCTAGTGTGATATCTTGACACCGGATAATGTGCGAAAGTGTTTCAATTCTCACTGCTGATTACGATGATAAAGTATTGTACCGGTTATTGTTTAACAAAGGACATTGTTGTTTCATCTTTAGTCTTGGTTAGTAGGGACAATTACATTTGTAAAATATTTTCTGATATTCGCGATACGCAGGGTGATATGTACCAAGGTGGAATAATTTTCCATTCAAGAACATTTCAGACACGCATAGTTTTACAGCTTAATATGTTAATAACATTGGTACTGAAAAGTTTGTTGCTGTCATAACTTTCAACACAACACCGGGTCTAATTAACGCGAATAATTTAATAATCAAGTCATGATCAACTATTACATATGTTAAATGTGTCAATCCTTATGTTTACAGCATGATAACTTTTGATATAACACCTGTGTTCGATTGTAAGAAATGAATTCTCAACTACGATGGTCAGACTGTCAAATCTCGTATACTCAAACATATTATGTTAATCTCAAGTCGCCGACACTGAGAAGTAATTACTTTTGTCTTACCAAATATACCACATAGTAATTTCTTTGTCTTGCGGAATAGTAACGACTTTTACAGCGGAATAAAAATTACGAGTTGGTGGACTATGAATACAGCCGAACTTGCTATGGATTTTGGATTGTGGTGATTACTCGCGTAGTCTTGTCTACTTCTCATAAGGATACTTTTTGCTTTGGTTGGGTAAGTTACAAACGGGTTGACTTGACAAGGTTTTTTTTTTTTTGTATTTTACTCTTTTGTGTATGGAAAGATGTTAAAATGTTGAGACGTAATACTATTTCCGTTCACTCGATTACAACAAAAAATAACCTGATAGTTTGTTCAAGGTTTCGACAAATAGATTGAAATATCCCGATTTAACTCATCGCGTCGCAACTTGATCACGGTATGCACAAGTGGTTGTCAAGTTAGAAATATTTACAACAGGTGGTATTTCATTGACTGATTCTATTGTGTGTAGTAACACATTAAAATATCGCGATAGTATTTCTGAAACTCTATTTTACAAACGGAAACGGAGTCATGAATAGAGTTGTCAGTTTCAAGGATTGTTTCAAAGTATAATCTTGAAATGTTACTGGGTGAAAGTTGGTAGTCATGTTTGTCAAACCTATTTCAATTCGCCCAATGTCAAAGTCCAAATATTTCATTCTGGATTATTTGGATTTATCTTTAGTACATCCCGCGAATGGATTTAAAGTTGGGAAATTACCAAAATGATTGAATATTATCGGGTTAGATATAGTTGGTATTGATTCTATAAGTGTTAAAACAGCGGCGTGGAATGTGTGAATGATCCGATGCGGGTGAATGTTGGCGTCAGTAATATTCAGGTTACGTTCGATTCAACAGATCGCGTTAATAGGATTTGAGTTGGGTCGAATCAATACATTCAAATACGATTCAACTTGATTTGTGTAGTGAGTTACATTTCAAGTTGACAAACTAACACATCGATTGAATATTTTCATGGATCTTATCACGCAACTAAAGTCAGCTACTTTTCGCGAGGTGTGAAACATATAGCGATCGCGGGTAAGTGACAAATTGTTGGTTTTCGAATCACCGTCTGCGACCGTTCTGGGACAAACTAATTACCGAAATATTACCTTGTGAGCGGGTATGAGGGATTGCTATGTCTGAAGCATTATCCGGTGAGTGGTCGTCGGATTTTAAAATTATATCACACCCTTTTGAATAAGCGTTCACTTCACAGAGGATTAGGGTTAGAGCGGAAATAAGTGACAAGTTGTCGCTATTCAAGTTACCGGCATTGGTGGTCTGTTATTCGTTACTTGTTAAATCTTACCAGCGAAATCAAGTTCTGTGACAAACTGATTACTAAAATTTCACCGCGTGAGCGATCGGTATGGTTATGACACCAAGTCGTGAAAGATGGTTATGTCCGAGACATTATCTTGTCAGTGATCGCGGGGTTTTGCAAATATTTCACACCTTTTTGAATAAGCGTTAACTTCACAAAGGATATCGGCTAGAATAGAAATAAGTGACAATTTGTTGGTATTCAAGTCTCGCCGGTGGTGTATCTGTTATTCGGCACTTATTACACTTATCATGAAATTAGAGTGAGAACATAAAGCATCAAGTTGTTGTTTTCGAATTTTGATGTCGAGGTGGTAAATTTACGCATTCAATTACAATTCAACTTCGGTTGTGTATTGAGTGATAGATCGATATGTCGGAAGTGGTATCTTGTGAGCGATCGTAGGATTTTACAAATATTTCACATCTTTTTGAAGTGTTAGTTTGCGAACGCGACTATTGTTGATATTCGAATCGCCGTCTGTCGCACGCACTGCGTAAATCCTCTTACAAGCCACGTTTCCGTTTGTGCGGTTATTGTTGGTGACTATTCAACACCGCGCGAGAGATGCCTGAAAGTGCGAATCACCGCCACGCCCGTAAGAACACATGGTAAATCACCACAGAACCCGTAAGAATACACGACAGGCGAATCACCGCCACCGCCTATAACAAAAAAGGCGAGTCACCAACACGAGTTTTCGCGGCGAGTCACCGACGCAGCCTATACCTGAAAGGGCGAATCACGACCGCACCCATAAGAACACATGGCGACTCACCAGCGGAAGGGGGGTCTAAAAGCGCGATATGCCACCCCGGGTTTCGCGGCGAGTCACCAGCGGGCCCATAAGAACCCCATAGCCGCGTGCGACCGATCTATATAACTACTTACGGGAGCGCAACTTAATGAACCAGCGTTCCGGCGCTGGGCATTTTTACGCTAACACCACCTTGACATAAAGTTTCGGACAACATGCGACTCCTGTGAGTTGTATGCGTTGCCAAAATGATTGGCGGCGATAAAACCTTGAAACAAAATAACCGCCGCATGCTGGCTAAAACGTTCGACATTGATATGTCCACTGTCCATGCGCCGAAATGACCAGCGCCGAACACGCAATGCCCGCAGCTTGAGCCGCATGTACCAAATGAGAACTGCCGAGGAAAATAATGAGCCCCGTGTCGAAATGCAAATTTGGAATCGTGTTCATCTCTCAGAAGGAGATATTCTTTTAGTCTCGACAGGTTGCAGACGATTCCAATACATCTGGAGCAACAACAATCTTTACCCAGGGTTATCCAGGGACACTTTTCAAAAATTTCCAGACTTACAATAGCGGAGTAAAATACGGAAAATTGGATGAATTTGTTGCGACTTTGTAATTGGTTGACTAAAAAAATTTAAAAAGTCAACTTTCTGGCTCAACTCCCGAAAGTCCCGCCGGACCGTCACTTGAGTACTGATTTCCTATATATCAGTTGAATTTAACATACATTTAACCAAAAAATGTTTAAAAAAGGATAAAAGATAGAAAGATTATATTTGGGCGTCCTCCGAGGACACAGAAGATCTATCATTGCGCGACTGAAAATAAATTATGTAAATATTATACGTACAAGTAAGCGATAGGTCAAGTGCGGTAGCGACCAAAATTTATTCTCTTCGCGACCAATAATTCAAGAATCACTGGCGTAACGGTTGGCGTTGCCCGCTGCAGAAAAACTATTGGTGGTAAAACGTTAAATATTAATAAATCGAATGTTTGGCACGCAAGCTGGTAAAAATTTGACATTTTTTAACAATTGGTCACACTGCACACAAAAGATGGCCGACCCCTGCACTATCAAAAATTTCGACCGACATGTGACAGTCATTTTCGACCGAGGTTTTCTGTCTGCCGATCCCTTGGCTGCACAGCACTTCACGGAGTCGTATGTTGGCCGAAACTTCACATGTCTTGGTGTGTCGTGCTGAAATGTTGGATCATAATAGTCACACAGCCTTACACTATAAAAGCATCCCAACGACCTCAATTGATATTATACCCTTTTCACAGATTGCCGAATACCCTACAGCCGAAATCTTCTTTAACTTATGCATATTCACGTCAGGGATAGGCTACAACAATTATCATCAATTGTGCCGGAGCAGAACTGTTGACGATATAGTGTAATGGTTATGCGTCAGGCTTCTCGAGCGGTAGGTCGTGGGTTCGATCCCCGGCCGGGTCATACCAAAGACTCGAAATTTGGTATCCGCAGCTATCCTGCCAGGCTCAGCAATCACCGATAGCATGGAAAAAACGGGTGCGCAGACTAGATGACCCCATGGGGCCGTCAAAGCATCTCTATGGTGCAGGCGAAAAAGAATATCATATCTCTCTCTCTCTTTCACATTCAATCAAGCAAGCAGACTCTACTGGATAAATCGGAGCTCAGGATTACTGTACCCCGATCTGAGACATCACCTAAGCCAGGTGGGTGTCAGATTTCAAAAACTACTCCAAGTCGTTTCGACATCCTCATATCTTTTCATGGTATCGCAGTCTTGTGGTGCATTGATCTGAATAAATTGCTAATAGTAAACTGAACTGATATTAATATTGAAAAATCTGGCGACAAATCGCTCGAAGCACGATGAAAAATTTCATGTTTATTAAATCTCTTAAAAATACTCTCTATACTTTGTATGTTGAAATACGTAATTTGGGCCCCTTCGAGCTTTTGCTTGGCCCATCCAATGGCGAGTTTGGCGTGAGGCAGTCATAACCCTTAGTATACAGAGCAGTTACCTTTTAAACCACTACCCGTATTTCAGACACGGGCGTTGTACGGCCCGCGGGCCAAAAGTGTGGCCCGTCAAAGCATCTCGATGGTGCAGGCGAAAAAGAATATCATATCTCTCTCTCTCTTTCACATTCAATCAAACAAGCAGACTCTACTGGATAAATCGGAGCTCAGGATTACTGTACCCCGATCTGAGACATCACCTAAGCCAGGTGGGTGTCAGATTTCAAAAACTACTCCAAGTCGTTTCAACATCCTCATATCTTTTCATGGTATCGCAGTCTTGTGGTGCATTGATCTGAATAAATTGCTAATAGTAAACTGAACTGATATTAATATTGAAAAATCTGGCGACAAATCGCTCGTGGCACGATGAAAAATTTCATGTTTATTAAATCTCTTAAAAATACTCTCTATACTTTGTATGTTGAAATACGTAATTTGGGCCCCTTCGAGCTTTTGCTTGGCCCATCCAATGGCGAGTTTGGCGTGAGGCAGTCATAACCCTTAGTATACAGAGCAGTTACCTTTTAAACCACTACCCGTATTTCAGACACGGGCGTTGTACGGCCCGCGGGCCAAAAGTGTGGCCCGCGACGCAACTCTGGCCGGCGGCGAAAAGGTCCTGGGAATTAGCCCAAAACCATATTTTATGGTAATGTGTGTACTTAAACTATTGGTTGTATAAACTGGACCGGAAATGCCTTTACTTGCAAGTCTAGTATATTTATGTACCGTGATTACATAAACCTATGTATGTCGTGTGAGTAATCCAGGTTCAGAATAAATTAGCCGTTACGTCGAAGTGAAGTTACAAATCACTGCTTCCATATTGAAGTTCAAATCTTTTCTAATTCAAAGCTTGATCATATCGTCCTGATCATGTATATCGTAGTTGTTCTTCGTTGACCCGCGAGTGCCGTACTTGTGCGCTTTTGACTCCGAGGTGAGGAAGTCGTTGAAATTTTAAGGAAAGTCACCGCAATGGAATTAATACATAAACTTGGCAATTTCTAGCATGAAGAAACAGCAACGAATAAAATATACGGACACCACTAGCGGTGCAACAATTAAATTAACCGATAAATCAATTCAAACAGAACAATTAGGAGTTGTAGATGAGAAAAACGAAATACAAATAAAGGACAGTGAATTATACTGATTTACTAAAACATGACTCGTCAAAACAAATATGCCCCAAATAACTATAATTTGCGTTGGTTTACGAAATAATTTTGGAGCCCTTCGCATTTGGCCCTCGGGGCCCTAGTTGCACACTCCGGGCTCAGGTGATTCCGGTTAAATTCGCTCTGCGAAAGTCTAGTTTTCATTATATTGCCGTAGAAATCCATGGTGATGGTTTCGCTCTCTATCGTTCTGTCAGTTCATAGAGCTTCATTCTTATGTTCTATCAAAATGATGAAGTTTATATACAACTTCTGCATAGAGACTAAGGGCAACATCACCAGTGATGGGAACATCCACCTAAAATGAGCATCAAAGATTTACGCACTTTGTCGTGATAGAGAGGGTGTTAGAAATTCCCTGATGTCGGTGTCATGCAAGGTAGACGGGAGGCTCGATATGACAATAAAGTCTTCAAAGCAAAGAAACCAGGAGCAATCAGCTAATAAAAATAAATGTAAACTTGGGGAAAACATGAACAACAACACACATCGTCATGGATAGGCTTTACCACACGTCCTCTTTTAAGAGGATTTGTCCTCTTTTTTGACTTTTTTGAAAGTGTCCTCGGAGGACGCCCTTTTGTCCTCTTTTTTGAGATTTTGTCCTCTTTTTTGAAAATTTAGGTCAGATTTAGAGGAAATTGCGAGTGATATGCCGCAAATTAGCGCAGAAGTGAAGCTCCGGCGGGTATTTCGGAGGGAAAAGCGGCATTCTTTACTTCCATTCAGTGTGCATGCCTCCTCTTTACATCGCCTAGGCCAAGGTGGGTGTCCGATTCCATAGACAACTCCTAGTCGCTTCGACATCTTCCTTTCTTTTCATTGTATCGCCTTTTTGTGGTGTATTGAACTGATAAAATCGCTAATAAACCAATGATGATGATGATGATGATTTTAGCTCTGAGCGAAAGAAAGACCTTTTTTTTTTTTTTAGTCAACCGATCACGAAGTGAGAAAAATTTACCGGTTTTTGAGAATTCTTCTCCAGTTTTGCATGTCAGAAATTTCTGAAAAAGTGTCCTCTTTTTACATTTCCAAAATATGGTAAGCCTAATCATGGAGCAATCAGAAATAAAATATAAGGACGTTGGAAATGCAATTTAGCGGTAGTAGAAACATTTCTTTTTGAACTCATAATAATTTAAATTACGTAGATTAGATGGTAACTTATTCCTGAGGGTTTAATTTCAACTGTATTGGTCACCCGTGACCCGTTAGCTATGAAAATACCCGGCTATCAATCAATATCAATCAATAATCGTCACATTATATTTTCGGCTATTCCGTAATTCAAATCACCGACGCCGACGAGTTTATAACAAACGATTTTCGCCCGTAATCCCAGTCCAAATACCGCGTAACCATTTTACGACCTCCGCCGCGAATCCAGGCTCAAGTTCGTATCGAAGGCGGGTCCTCGCAAAACAATGGAACGATAAGCGTAAAAATCGATTTATGACGCATGTCGACATTTTCGTTGTTCTGCCGTCGCTCCGGTTTTCAAAGGCGAGATGACCTATAACTACACTTTGGGGATAATGGAGTTTATTTTTGGTCATTATTAAGTGCCTTTCCATTAATAAAACTTCAACTAGGACTTGGTATGTTTTGAAATGCATTATTACACTATCATTAGTCAGTTTCGACTTGGAATATGCCAGATTCATGAAATGTTGCTGTGGTGTGTCGTGAACTGTAATACGCGTCGCATACACTGTACTTTTCCGCGGTATTTAGGCAAATAGTTGTTTCGCTGCGGTTGCGCATTTAACAAATGATTTATCTTGTATCTCGCCATAAAGTTGCGTCACTAAGAATAGCTATGCGATACCGTTATCGGCGTTATGTAATGTATCATTGCTGTGGGATCGAAGAAGTATGTCCATTTTACACATTTTGAGAAAATTCACTTTATGTAAAGTTTCAATTTTTCATTTTGTTTCGCCCTTATCTATGTCGTGGTTAACTTTGAAACAATGTGAAAAACATTAACATGGTCAAGAGATGACCGAAAAAATATCGTTTTTAAGAAATCTTGATTATCTAAATATCTATCAATTTGAAATAATGGACATAAGCTACTTTGGTACCACCACAACGATATGTCTATTTAGCCAAGCTCCATCTTGCCCATTTGAGAAATGATTTATCTACAGTCCCCGCATAAATCTGTGCCACTGAGAAAAGGATTGGAACTATGCTCTTCAATATTGTTATGTTCTTCTAAGTTCCAAGGAAAAGAAAGTCTTTAGTTTGGGAATACTGATGCTGTAAAGGTGCTCGGCCTTATTTTTAGGCAGTTTTCCAACTGATTTAACCTTTCACGGGAATGTGTATAGGCTATACAAGTGAAAGAATATTAAATCTTGTAGCCAATGTTGAGGAGACCTCAATTGAATTGGTAGGGCGGCTTCCTTAGTGTATCAGTGATTTATATCCCTCTATTTCCGTGTAACAGATATCCTGTGTCAGTAAAAAGTTCTAGAAACTCTGTAATAAACTGCAACTGCCTTTATCTTCTAGGATTGATTTACTGAAATCAGTGAAATGTCTGACAGCTGTTACTATATATATCGATAGTATGGTTTTTCCATATTAATAAAATGCCATGACTAGCCTGTGTTACTATTTTTGAATCAACGTAATTATGAGCATATAGCTTGTGAATGTTTAATAGTTGGCAAATCACTATACAGTTATGATCTACTTGGTGTATATCAATGGTTTTAAACTTGAAAAGGTATACTTTATTAGTGCGAACTCTATATTTTCTCTGTTTTTTCATGCACTTAACACACGCTGTACTAGTATATATACTAGTTATAGTCGCCTGGTCCTATCAATTATGCGGAAAAATCAATGAAAATTAGCTCTCCCTTGAGCAATATTGTTATGAGACTTCTGCATAACTGATTTTTTGAATATGAGTTTTAAATCGTTGTTTCAATCAGTTTAATATCCCTGAAACATGATTGAATAGGCGTTGTGAAATGTGGACAAAATGCATAATTATGGCTGAAACCACAAGCTGAGAAAAACCTATGCTCAAGAGGACTCTTCTACTACTGATGACATGTATAGCTAAATTTATCAGACTATACCTTGTCCTGCTATACTATGGTAGTTGTGTTTCGATTAAATGCAACTTACCTGGTTTGTGCTCTGAAATACCATGTCCAACAGTCCATTGACCCACATTTGAAGAACTGGCATCCTGTCCCTGTATTTTTCCAATTCCCAAAATGGTCAAACCAAATTCAATCCTGCCATCAGAGCCATGTCCATCGAACTTGTATACAAATTACCGTTCTAGTTTTGACGGTCAACTAACTACTGGTATTTTGAGCAGCTCGTAGTTGCGGATTTTCAAAAGTTGGTAGTTCTAGTTCTAGTTGTGCATTTAAAAAATGTAGTTGTTGAGCAACCATATGGAAAACTAGTGTCGTCGTTTGGCGTGAATCATGATACCGGTGTTCTGTTTTGTGATACTTCTGCAGCCATTGCTAGCTCAGAGTCATCACTAGTGGAGTAGCCAAGGGGTGGGCTTGGGGGTGTCGAAACCCTCCCATTTCAGCTGATCTGATTCTGGTAAAAAGGAAATTAATGAACTGCTTTGGAATTAAATCTAGTTGTGTTTTAGTTAGTTAGTTGCGGATTTTTAAGGGTCCTTAGTTATAGTTTTGGAAAGTCAGCGGCTCTAGCTGTAGTTCAACGTTTTTTGCAATGATGTGGCACTGCCAAAGAGTTGGTTAGAAAAGTACAATGTTAATATTCCGCTGTGATAGTTATGATGATGATGATATCAAAATTTGAACTGGTTCAAAGGACTAGCAAGCGACTTGATATTTTCTATTGTAATGAATCGCTGTTATGTACTCTAAATATCATCTTCAACGATGCTACTGTAGTTTGATATCTCTGTGTGATAACTTGCTCTGTGAATTGACGGTTATACATGAGTCAGGTTGAGATGAGTTAGGCCCTTTTCATACCGGATTTACGAAACTCTTTCGGGAACAAGTTCCGAAACAGGCGATGTTCACATAGAGAAAAAATTACCGGAACAGTTCCGGGAAAAGGACGCGTTCATACCTATTTAGAGTTACCGCGAACTTATGTTCACACAGGTCGTGTTTTCGGTAAATTCGCGGAAAATTATGGCCAGTATGAACGCGATTCTCCGTAACTGTTGATAGTTACGAAACCATGTCTGTGGGGTGTTCCAGTTGTAATATGCTTGTGGAAAACAATGTGGGAGAGGCATATACGTGAGATGCGGAGAAGTTGGCTCCAACTTTTAGCTATGGGATGTTGCGGATATGCCTTCTCGAACTGTATGGGACTCTATACTCAATATCTGTATCAGTTATAGAGCCCGAGTATGTTCCTGACTTGTATATTATCAACCGAAGCTGAGAGCAGAAACTGAAAGCCAGCAAAGAGGATTGAGTCCTGGAATGAAAAGAACCACCGATCAGGTGATCACATCTGCGTACGAGCCTACGAGGTACGACAAAGTCAGTTTATCTTTGTGATTGCTGTATAATGGTTTGGGTAAATCTAATCTTATGTACACTGTACAGAGAAACCAGGGAAATCGAGAAATTCGTGAGAGAAACATTTGGTATACTCTGCGACGAGCTTCGAGACCATAACGAAAAGCAGCCAGCAAATTACACGAACTCAATTTCTCTTGCTTGCTGAGTAGCTGTCGCTCTTTAGTGGCTAGCCAATGAAGCCGATCGTTTATAGATCCAGGTAAACATCAGATGTATTTTAAGAATGCAACTGTCACAAGTTGATTTTAATAAAAATTGCTGGTGCCTAGTAGGGCTAGCCACAATGATTCGAATACTCGAATCTGAATCGAGTATTAACATTATTGATTCGAGGCGAGTAGTAAAATACTACTTTTCGAGTAGGCTACTGAAATTATACTACTAACGAGAATTATACCATAGTTTTGATAAACTTTACCACTGAGTAAGCCTTGAAACCTTGATTGGCCGTGTCGCAACATACGAGATATAGTGCAAAGCTACGAACGTTGCTGGAAATAACACATTTCCGAAGTCATGACCATCCCATATAACACTGTCAAGCAGTGCAATGAAAACGGTATGGTCGAAAAAACATTTAAGTATCTTTAATGTGACGGACAATAGGTGTTATGTTCTTTATGGTGGCATAAAAAGTAGCCTACACATTTGAATTTTTGTCATGGTACATTGTGTTGTGATGTCATCATGATGATACTTGACTCGAAGCGTAATAAGTGATTCAGAATTGAATCACTCAGGTACTCAATTTTGCCCAGCCCTAGTGCATAGTAATATTTCTATATTTGTCATGTCGGAATGTCAGCCAGTTTTTGCGTAGCATACCACTGCAAAAAGGTCAGACAAATTTGGTCTTGAATCATTATGTCAGAAAAAGAAGTCTGAAAGACCAATTGTTCTTGCCAAGTAGGCTACTTTCTGTCTCAAAAGTAAGACCCAAATTGATGGAAAATAGACTCAAAACTGGAAACTGAGCAGTCAACATAATGACTTGACTCGAGTCATAGAACCGTGAATCGAACTCGGCGCTCTGCTCGATGAGTTGGACTCGGTGGTAAATTGAAAATGACTCGACATTAATCTAGTCAAAACTATTGAAGTGGGATCGACTTGTGACTTGGTTACAACCCTGCTCACTTATTTTAATGAGACCAAATTTGTATATTTTTGTAGTGTAGTCAGGCAAGTACATCAACCTACTCATTTAGTTACTTTTAGTTACTAAAACTAAGTAGTTCTAGTTGTGGATTTGAAAAAGTGAATAGTTTCTGGTTCTAGTTGCGGATATTTGAAAGTGAGTAGTTCTAGTTCTAATTGCTGATTTTGAAAAGTTGATAGTTCTAGTTCAGGGCCGGCCAACCCGTGGCCCGCGAGTGAATTTTCGAAATAAGTAGTATTATCAAAAATGCATTGCACAGATTGTGTATTTGCAAGGCCAATCAAAAATTTGATTAGTCTGGCCGCAACACTTGAGATGTGATGACTGAAATATCAGTTCCGACGCATTGGTAGATCTATGAGCCAGTCACATTTTGGTAGATCTTCGTACACTACAATAAAGCAGAATACTTTGAGATAGATTTATCAAAAGTAAAAATTTTCTACACGGTTAGCGCAACATGTTGTCACTCGATTTCTTGCTTTTAATATTGTTACCCCTTTGTGAAAATAAAAGAACGCCTAATGTATCAGATTGAGTCTAACAATATTCTCGGTTACAAGGCAAAGTGTCGTTGAACATATGCGACCTTGCGTTTGCGCTCTCAGAAAGACCGTCGACTTTGAAACCTAGGCTCAAAATGATTGCCGCATGTTGGACGAAGCTTTCGATATCGATATGTTCAGGTGCCGAATAGTCCAGTCCTTGCAAACCGAGCCCAGCGATATACACCAGGCTTCCAATATAGTCCAGTGACAATATTAATAATTTATCACTTCAAAAAATGTTCGCGGCTAGTGGCCCGCAAAATAGTTCGTCAATCGAATGTGGCGATTTGGCTGAAAAGGTTGGCCACCCCTGTTCTAGTTGCTAGTTTAAAAAATTGAGTTCTAGTTAAAATTGCGCATTTCGGAATTCCAGTACTTTATACAAGTCTGAGCGCTGTGGGTGGATAAAAAATTACCACAGCAACATTTGTACCAAACATGCATTTGCTGCATTCAAGTTTTTCAGGATGACTTCATGATTGGGAGCCAGAGGGTTGCGTACTAGCCTACATAACTGATGACGCAGCCTATCCCTTTCAGCCCCGGCTCATGAAGCCTTTTCCTTGAAACACAGAGCATAAGCTAAAGCTAGTTTCAAATATGTAATATAAATTTCCTTTCTGCTACCCTTAAAATTCACAATTGCTTTTTCAGAAACTTGGCAAAGCACACTTGAAGGTTGAAAGATTTTGGTCGACTGAAGGCGCGGATTTTGGTCGACTGAAGGCGCGGTGTTCGGCTTTGCTCAGAAACTGCAATCCACTAAGGGCAGAATGATACAGAGGATGGTATACCCAATGAAGACAAGACCTGGTGGTGATCCAAGTATCGCTGGCCCAGACGTCGGAAATGCCCTGTGTGACTTTCTCAATAAACAATGCTCTAGCTTAACCAGATGTGTTTGTGCTGTTTCATTTTATTCATGAGAGAAACTATAACTTAATGCACACGTGCACAGTTCCACCTTTTTCATCAGTATCCTCCATCTAGACCTGCGAAAAGATCAGATTAAGTTACACTTGCCTAACATTGCATAACAAAGGAATCACTTGGTTGCAACAAGAAAATGAAGGCATAGGGTAAAACCAAATTATGGCTTGGATGATGTACGATGGTTTACCAGCCCGTTGGTACAATTTCAATTTTGGTTAGTGATTGAGAGCTAGGCCGGAATGGAATTGGTGGCAACGTCACGCAGGATTTTCTGTTTATTTGCGTAATTATTCTATATAGAAAAGCTCTCATCACGCAGGATTTATTTCAAAAAATGAACCGAGATTCCATATAGGGAGCTAGGGAAATCATTCTCTGCTGCCACTATCAAGGCAGATGTTACTGAATCCCCTTTTCAGTAGGTGTATACCACGGTGACTAACCTACGCACAGCATATCCGTGGTTAGAAACTTGCCTTTGATGTAACAAATTTGGTAAGGGTTAAGATCACCTACCAAATTAGTGTTGAAGTCCTAAAGTTTTTAGGCAACTCACCCAATACTGCATCATTTGGAGATGGTGTTCTACCTTTTTAGCCGTGCTGCTCTGTTTACAAAACCTCACAAAAAAGAAGCTGACTAGTAGTCAGTGACTAGGTATTGTGAGCTTACAGAATATAAATCCAAGAATAATGCATTCCCAACACCATTACACAAGAAGACCAAAATGCCGCAGGTAGCTGACCTCGAAATACAAGCAGCCTGAATGAACAGCGCGTTACCGTAACTAAAAGTTTGATTGACAGCGTTCCGGGAACCCAGCTGCGCCATTCGTGTTCATACTCAGTCGGTCCCGTAAAAATCTCCGAAAATAAGCGCGTTCATACCGCCCCGAAACACCAGTGTTATGTTCACATAGAGGGGTTCCGGTAAACATTTTCGAGAAATGTTATTCCCGGAACCCCGGTATGAAAAGGGCCTTACAAAATTATCTGACTGGAGTACGATCTGGCTCTAATTGACATTGAGGTATTGCCACATTTTGCGATATTTTTTTATCTCGTTTATGATAGCCTCGGGCGTTATGACTCAGGGGTGCTGGAATACTTCCTGACGATAAGTAGCTAATAGCGGATTATATTTTTTATGTATTGCAGATTTTAGGCAGTTATCAGATTTTTAGAGTAAAAAAATACTTGAATCTGGTAAGTTGACGTTTTCTACAGATCTGGATGTACAAGCTTTGTCTATTAAAGTTGACAGATTTTCTGCACAATTCAGTGACAGTTTTAGTCAAATGTGTATGATCACAAGCAGGATATTAAGATTTCCGGAAGTCGTGGTAAGACAAAATATTGCCAAATGTTAATAATCTGATTTAGTCTGATTTAATTTTGTATGCCAGTCCAGGTACTAGCATCAACACTCAAAAGAATGTGTCATAATTCTTAAGATTATAGATGACAAATCCATGACATGTGTTAGTTTTCGTTATGGCCACTCATCATATTCTCAGTGTTGGCATGGATAACTACTATGGCAGCAGTCACTTATTAAACGGTGTACTGGGTCATTTGGGCTAAGCTTCATAGGAAATTGGGAAGCAATTTTGAGTACTAAGGGATTGAGGATCTCCTATTTGGAAAGGATATGCATGGATGACTAGAACCAATCCGATATCAGAATTCTTAGCTGATAACTAGCACCTTCACCAATGACCCGATATATTCCGGCGCTATTAAAATAATATAAAATGATGGACATTTCTAAAACTTTCGTGGCATTTATGGGAACAGCTCTAAAGTGTAGGGTTATTCAAAAATATCTTCTTTTTTTTCGGATTTAGGGTATTCGCTGATTAAACTGTTGGGTTGCCTCTATAAAACTGCTACACTCCAAATTTGGCTTGTTTCCAACTGGTAGATGTGAACACACAGGAGTTGGAAAATTTGAATTTATTATAAAAAATGAAAAATGTTCTTTTAAATTTTACTGTCAATTACATGAAATTTTTTAGTTGTGTGAAAAAACGATGCAAAACGAATTTGATGCAATTCCAACCCATAGAGGCGAAGTTATTTGAGTTTTTCATTCATAATTCTGGGATTACCCACCGTCCAGTCTATTTTTGCGAATCCCAAATTTTCAACTGCAATCTCTTTGCTTATCCAGTTAGAAGTGAGCCGAAAATTGTTGAGCTTCGTTTTTTAGACAACTTCAGTTAACCAATTTCGGCTGCAACACCACTGGAAATATTGTTATATTCTTAAATTACCTATTCTGTAACAATGTTGCAATTAATACAGTGCCTAATTTCATTCCAATTTATATGTAGCTCACAGCCTCTCTAGATCATGTCGTTTTTTTAGTAACTATAACATTTTTTCATTCTTCCGAAGACGCTAGATTTCAAGTCATGCTGGCCTGGGTAATCACTAATGATGGCCTGTGAATCCCACTTATCTTGTCACAAGAAGACACTTTGATATTTTGCTGCAGTCAAGTACAGAAATCAACCTGCATCTTACACCTTGATATTGACGGCATTTAATCAGGGGGACAGGTTCTGGGTTCTAAGTAACCTATTTATCATTGCAAAATAATTGTCACCTTGATTGTTTGATTGGGGCACTGCAGTTGAACTAATTTTTGTTTGCTATTCAATGAGTTTCTATGAGGAAACCCAATGATTTTTGTAATGTTTTAATATTTATATTTTTGTGTCGCCATCAAAAAGCAAAACAACCTTATATCTATCAAGAGATCATATTTTCATGATAGGAAAACAAACCTATGTCGTATGTCCACCTTTGTGATAATCCTATCTGGAAATAGTCTTTCTTTCTGGCCATCTTCTACTTGTCCAGGTAGTGTACACATACAATATGTGAGGTAGAATGAAAACAAAAGTGGTTTATGTGCGAATGTAGGCCAAATTATGGATATAAACCTCTTTTGATCCCCTGTATGACTAAGGTTTTATGAGCATCAGTTAGGTTAGTAAACGATTGGTAATCTGATGCCATGTGTCATCTCTTTGTACTGTAGCAGGGGTCCTAAGGCTGAGTAAGACAAATTCAGGGGCAATAAGCATGTGATTCAAACCTGGCCGGGATGCCGTAGTGCAGAATAGAATAAAGTACAATTACAGAAGGAGTTTATTATTCCTTGCAAATTTGTTTTTGTGTGAGATTATGTTATGTCCACATATTAAATCAAAATGTGTACCTGTACCTATTATCAAACCTATACCTAGCCCTTAAGTTATATGTGAGCGTCTAGTCACCATCACCCATCAGCGGCATCATTATAATTTACTCCATGGTTTTTTCGTGATTCAATTTCTACCATCCGTAATTTTGTGGATGTCTTGGAATTGTGATGTATGGTATGGTAAGAGGTTCATACAGTACAGTGCCTTTTCGCAAACATGCCATATTGTCCAATTCTGTTTTTGTAGTGCAATTTTATTGATAGTTTTGTAATTCATGATATTTTTATTCAGATTGTTCTCAAATTGAGAATGCAAGCCTAACTTTTTTTCTGGTGTGGTAAGTTCAATTACATCAGATTACTGTGTGAGTGTGTCGGTTATATTGTATAGGCTATCTTTTGCGATCAAAATCATGTGACCAGGATCATGCCAGTTAATCTCCTGCAATTGATTTCGTAGGCTACTGTAAGCGTATTGGCTGTACTGCCTAGTGCCCACTGCATGTGTCACATATGTCAACACCTTGTCAAGAAATCAGTCAGCATAGGTACCTGCCCACATTACATAAAAAAAACGATTACTCATGATTTATGTAGCTGTCTTCCAATCTTCAATATCCTTACACCAGATTATGACACTAGATGTATTGTTACAGACTCCTTCACCCTGTCAAGTCTATAACGTTCCAGAATGTATTTAGCAGGGAGAGTTGTTGCTTTCCTGTGCATGATTGTTTTCTATTTTAATACAATGAATCCGTGAAAACATGCTCGTTGCTCATGCTCATTGCTCATGCATCCGTCATCTTGTTCTGATATTTCAGAAGTGGGACGCAAATCTGAACATGCAATTTTAAATTCTCAGTGTTTTGTGATAGACATATTTATATGGAAATTGAGTCCCTTCACTCACCATTTATAGGTATACTAGAGAGGGTGGATTGAAAAATTGGATTTCAAAAAGTGGTCTTGATATATTATGGTGCCAAATGTCAAATAAAATACTTCCATCATGATTTTGGGCTCGTTCACCCTCTAGTGGTCACACAAATTCTCTAAACGAGTTGAAAATAGCTAATTTTGCCATATTTTGATAATCACTTGCACTAGAAAGCTGGTTTGGGCTTAAAAGATGCAGAAGTGACATGTTTCTGTCTCACTTCACTAGAACTTTGTTTTAAAAATGAACAGTAGAAAGTTACAAGTAAATAATGCAAATTACTGATCTTGTATAAAAGTAAGATTTGACACTGATGCAATGACTGTGTGTGATGTCAAAAGCTTGTGATGATTGATCTTATGGCTGTGAAACATTACCCATCAACTAAAACTACTTTTGAAAATTTATGCAAACTATGAATTTATTTGATTTGATATATATTTGGCACCATATGAAGACCACTTTCTGAAATTCAGCTTTTTATTTTATTTTTCACTCTACCCTAGTATAGACAAGCCATATTGAGTGTACTGTATAAGTCAACGGCCAACAAAGATTTCATGACTACCAATCATACTGTAAACAATCAAGTGCACTGTGCACCCATCAAGTTTGTTAGCATCTGTTCGCCATAAATGAATTGAGAAATATAGTGGGGTGTACTGCACAGTTTTCAGAGCAGGTAGGCATTTAGATGTGTTCTTGATCTCGTATTGATTTGCTATTACTTGTTACATGGTTGAAGGGTTGGGCATTTTCCGAACTTGAATTGATTACAGTTCTGTATTGTTTAGAATGATCGGCTAGCCATTGTGCTTGGGGATATTATTTCAAATGCGAACACATTTGTGGTCATTACACACAAAGCAATACCAGCAGCAGCCTTGGAAAGGTTAATCTCAGTTTCTATCTCCTAATCATGCACGCTATCTCGAAGGAAACATGAAGTCCAGCCGTAAGTTGACAATTGTCTACATTTAAAAATATTGTTTCTTGTACCTTGCTGGTTCTGAAGACGAACAGAGCCATATGGTTTGTGATGTGGTGTTAGATTTGATACTGAGAAAGATCTGCCTATATCACTCATGGTTGATCCCAAAATAATGGTGATGATTATTGATACAGCCGTTGTTCCCAATGCATGGGTCACGCTAATGTGATTCAAACCTTCCAAAGCAATTTCCTTAATAACAATTATCTTTCAAATATGAGTTATGCTTAGAATACGCATTGATATCGCTTCATATCATGAAAATCGGAATATCATCGGGATTTTCACTGACAGCTACAGTACCAACCTACTAACTGAAAAGATGAGATTAGCAATGAGAACTCTATAATTAGTTACGGATCCAGGGTTAATGCTAAGGTTGTTAATATGGAAGTTGTGCTACAGAATGAAAATAATTCTGCATCCAATTCTCAATCACCTTGGGTTCAAATTCTGTAATGGACTGTCCTAATTTACCGAAAAGCAGCACATTGCTCGTGGTATTATTATTGAAATTGGGGTTTAGCGATGAATAATTAGTCGCAATTATTTTGGCTTGCAGTTGTTTGTCCCGAATTATTTCTTGCGTCTCAAATATGGTGTGGGCGCAAATTAAAGTTGTTAGTGTGGAAAATATTGTAGCAGCAGCTATTTTTCTATGAAAGCCGCCATATTCAAACTGGGGCTTAACACGAAAAGTACCATTACAGTAATTGGTCACTGATATTGAGGTAACGCGGCATCACCTAAAGTCTGGTATTTCCAGTTGGTAATTACGAGTGTCGTTTGGATTCATTGCAGCTGCCAGAAAGAATATTTTGAATAAACGTTCATTGATCTGACCAATTATTGATGCTTTTGCGGTTGGCCCCCTTGTAGTATAGGTTGCACTCTCCTGATGATGGATTATTATAATCCTTGTGTGTATTATAAATCATGAAATGTATGTCAACCAGAGCTTGTCAAAGTAGTCAAGAAAACTACTCAAGTAGAAGTAGTGATAGCGATGACAAAATGTGCTCACGTACGAGTAGATTCTGTAGCTCTCCACCTCCAAGAAGCTCTTTCACACTACCTGAGTAAGTAGAAAAGAATTCATAATAACGTTCTCATAAGTGCAATACTGCACTTCGATTTTAAGATCGACATACATGTGCTCCCAACAAAAGAAATTAAATTAATTAATTAATAATGCAAAGGGATTAGATGCCATGTACAAAATGAAATAGCATGCAAATTCAAATACAATTTTAAGAAAGCGGAAAATATATTACCCATCTCCTCTTAAAATTAAATTTGGTGTCGGTTCCTGTGTCTCTCTCTGTCTCGTGGGAAGAATATAATACTTCTACTTTACAAACTGGAAATAGCGAAGGGTAAGTCGCAAAATAGGCCGACCTAGAAGTAGAAGAAAAATACATTCACTTACAGTAGAGCGAAAACTACTTGTGAATAGTACTTCACTACTGATCACTTCTAAGAACCCAGCTCAGATGTTGAAAGGCTAGTTAAAGGCCTGAATTGATCTGTTTTCAGGCGAGAAAGAAGGTAAGATCACAACTGTGGTGGCCACGCCGGGCCATGGCCAGGAAACGCAGCAACAAGTTTCATATACGGATACCAAAGTCATTGGAAATGGGTCGTTTGGGGTCGTGTACCAGGCCCGGTTAGCCGACACCAATGAGATGGTTGCTATCAAGAAAGTATTGCAAGACAAACGATTCAAGGTAAGCCGTCTCATTGTACCAACTAGCAACTACCAATCTAGACCAGGACCAGTGGTTCCCAATCTTTCTTTTCTTCATTCCCCGCTTCTGATGTATTCCTATTCTTCATTCCCCACAACCTAAAATGCTCCCGCCAATAATCTTTAATCAGACTTTGTACTCGATAATGGTAAAAGTTGTGATCCCGCCAATCTAAACAGCCAACTCACTTCTGGTTTTTTGTTGAAAAGTTCTAGTTCTAGTTGCTGTTTTTTGAAAAGCTAGTAGTTCTAGTGCTAGTTGTGGATTTTGAAAAGCGACTAGTTCTGGTTCTAGTTCCAGGTTTTGATAAGTGAGTAGTTCTAGTTTTAGTTGCGCATTAGAAAAATAATTGGCAGAAGAACTTGGAAATATGTGTCGTTGTCAAGCTTGAGACCCCATCCTTTTGTAATGCCATTTATATCTCTTGGCTCCAACTTGCAATTCAGTAATTTGTATTACCGTAAACCGGGGTAACATTGGACAATTCTCAACAATTCCGCTTTGTATCTTGGAAATGCTAGGGTGTGGGGGAGGCAAGTTTTGTGTTTTTTTGGAGTCATCGAGCAAAGATTAGAATTAACTAATCCAAAATCTTCATGGTCATAAATAAGTACCTTATTTTTGTAAATTATCCGTGTCCAAATTTACCCGTGCATGTGGGGTAACATTGGACAATGTAGTTTTCTGTATGCCTTTACCCTCTATTGTTTATGAAACATCGTAAATGAGGCTTATTTGGTAAGAGTTGATGTGAGCAGTGACTAAAACTGAAACAAAATAGTATATGTCTGACCTATTGCATGATTTTTACCTAATCCCCCCCCCCCAAAAAAAAATAGGTAGTTTATGAAGGCTAATGCCCCCTTATTCATCCCTTTACTCAATTTTCCCTCATGCCTTCACTAATTGGGACTTATAATAACGTATGGTGACAATGGGGTATCCCACTGACAGTGTCAGCAATCGACAGCAAACACTAATTATGTTAGCGTGATTTATTGCCGATTTCAAATATATTACTGTTCTAGAAAAGATATATTTTCCCTTTCCTATGTCCTCTGAAGGATATATTTGTCGTAATTTACGATATCCCATATTCAGCAGGCGCATCTTTAGGAGTATGTGATAAGTTTTTGAATTGCTTACACCCGATTGCAATCTCTCAGCTCATTGCCTACCCATTTTTTCATATTTTGGCAAGCTCTTAATTTATTAACCTTCTCATTCAATTTTAAGAAGCCATCAGCCCGGTCATAAGGAGTATAGTTGACGATACCCTTTGACACTGATGAAGCAGCCACTTTCCAGAGCTCTAAATATTACATTTTTCACTGTCCAAAGTTGCCCCGTTCTGATAAAATTTGACGGGGTAACTTTGGACATCACATTTTCTTGTATTGATCTAAGGGTGAGCCCACTGAGATTTTGGCCATGGATTAAGACTACTTAGAGGTATCTGCTGCCACGTTTTGAATCTGTGAATCACATGCTATCTATGTTTGGCTGTAAGAAGTTTATTGGCCATCAATTTTGACGAAATTGACCCCCTCCATTAATTTATCGATGTTGGGTCAAGTTTATCTGGTAGTGAAATGAATCCATCTTTTATAGAGACTACTTGTGGTACTGTTGCCTCATGAAAAAGAATTGGACATCCAGCGGCAAACCTTTTTCATCAATAACCATTTAAATCTTTTACTGCTTAGTGTCCAAAGTTACCCTTAAGTCCAAAGTTACCCCGGTTTACGGTATCAGTTAATCGATAATTGTGATTCAGTCAGTTTGTTGCGGAATAGCTTCTACAAGTCTGTCTCAATTATTAACCAGTTCCGTCTTTGTACTTGGTTGGTTGAGTCGGTTGGTCTGTTTTAACCTGTTCAGAATAATGCTGCCTACACAGCAGTAGCTGTGTCTGTGAACTAGTTCCTGGACCTGTTGTAGCTTCTTTGTGTGTCAGTTATTTGTTTTCTTTGTCTTGGACTCATGAATTTGGCAAATGTTTTGCAGAATCGCGAACTCCAGATAATGAGAAAACTGGACCATTGCAATATTGTGAGCCTGCGATATTTTTTTTATTCCAGCGGGGAGAAGGTGATGCTCGTTTCATTTATATTGTCACATAGTAGGAAGATGAATTTATGCTTCAAAGAATGACTTCATGCTCGCCTGATCATGCTAAATAAAAGGTCAATTTTCACAGACATGTTTTCGATTGTCCAATGAAATAATTGATAAGAAAATAATGTTGTTTTGTTTGATTTGTTGTTTATTTTGATGACTTTGTCAAATACTCCATTGCACTTTCTTTTGTGTTGGTGGCCAAGCGCAAAAGGTTTTGGTATCAGTATTTATTGATATGACTTCTTGAACAAGGCTTTAAAGAATCCCGGTTTGCATTTCAGAAATGTTGATCCATATTATTGTCATATTATAGTTATTTTGTAGTAACTATGTAATTGTTTGATTACCTGAGTCAAAATTTATCAAGACATGGTTCGTGAATGTTGCAAGAACTCAAGGTATCGCCAATGATTTTTAAATTATTGTGTCTGCCCAGTCATTCGAAAGCTCTAGCACAGGCTACCGCCAACAGTTCTAAGATGAGGTCGATTTTGATATGTGGGTTAAGTTGGACAAATTGAGATTACAATTTTGCTCTTTAATGGACTTATCTAACTGTGAAGATAGGTTTGGTAGCGTTTGGTCTTTTACCTAAAGTGGAATATTTGTTGCGTGGCAGAAAGATGAACTGTACTTGAATCTTGTGATGGAATACGTGCCGGAGACTGTCTACCGGGTGGCTCGCCAGTTCAGCAAGAATAAAACGACGATTCCTATTCTATTTGTCAAAGTAAGTCTAATTGCTGCGTGTATGTATCTACGGATCGTGATTTTTTTGAATTCCTGAAAGTGAGAGAACCGAGGTAGAACTGTAACGCAGACTCGGATAACTATATAATTCCAGTTATCTTATTTGAGCGAATTGCCGGTAATCTTGTCCTAATCTAGTTTCTGAAATGTTCCTTATGCTCTAATTGTAATCTAATTTGCGAATTGTTTTCATGGCCTATTTCAGTTCTATTGAAATTTTTGGTTTCCTGAAAATGCTAATGGGAAACGAACCAAGCTCTGTGTACAGTAGGGCTCTTCAAAAATGACTTCTTTTCTCAAATCACACTGGCTACTCGATAAAATTGCTAGGTTACCTAATTTAAGCCTACACACTAAATTTAGTTCAATTCCAACCAGTAGCCGCATTGCTACAGGAGAAGAAGTTTCTATTTATTTTATAAACATAAATACGGTAACAAAAAATTTGAAAATTTTCTGCTCACCTCATGAAAGCGTTAGGTTGTCTATAGAAACGATGTTCACCAAATTTGGTTGAATTCCAACCAGTACAAGCGGAGTTATGGCCGTCTAAAAATTTGGATTTGAATAAAATAGTATTTACGGTGGGCACCACTATAATAAATAATTAAAGAATGGGTCACCGTAAATACTATTTTATTGATAATCCAAATTTTTCGACGGCGATAACTACGCTTCCACTGGTTGGAATTGAACCAAATTTGGCGAGCATCGTTTCTATAGACAACCTAACACTTTCATGGGGTGAACAGAAAATTTTTGAATTTTCTGTAATTTATTTTTATATAATAAATAGAAACTGTCTTCTGTAGCAATGCGGCTACTGGTTGGAATTGAACCAAATTTTGTGTGTAGTCTTAAATTGGGTAACCTAACAATTTTATCAAGTAGCCGGTGCGATTTGAGAGAAAAAGTCATTTTTGAAGAGCCCTAATGTTCACGAATACAGTAATTCTAATTCTAATCTTTAGAATTAGAACTAAAATATTTGTGTAGTTATAGTTCTAAGTATACTCTAATTTTGAAAAACTGTTGCGAAACAATACTAGTGTGGCGTGCAGACACTCGCCATTCTCGTGCTTTTGAGAATGAACTTGTTACGAAGTGAACTTGATTTTTGTTGAATTTTTTTTTGATAACTCGGAATCCATTTTTGAGGTTAACGCGAATTTAGTAATTCTAATTATTACATGATTTTGGGGAAAAGGATGTGTAGATGGCATTCTAATTGTGATCGAATTTCTATATAATATCGTGGGAACTTGTTCTGATGTCGATTATTTTTGTCAGTTGTACATGTACCAGCTCTTCCGCAGCCTGGCGTACATCCACTCTTGTGGCATCTGCCACCGCGACATCAAGCCGCAAAACCTGCTGCTGGACCCGGAATCTGCTACGTTGAAGCTCTGCGATTTTGGCAGGTGGCTCACTTTTATTTGTGTACCTTTTGTACGACCACAAACAATATAATGCCACTTCTCCATCACATTATCGATGATTTGGTGTTTTTTCGGCCATGCCTATTTCATTGCATTCTGTGACCATGTTGTGGCTTGATTATGACTACACAGATATGTCATTTTCATGAATGTCCGTAGGTGTGATGTACTACACGTTTTGTATCATGCGACGTGGATGATAATATTGGAGCTCTAGCTCTACGTTCTAAATCAACTCTTAGTGACATGGAGCGTGTAGTTTTGGTCGGCCCTCTCACAAATCGAATCATAGTGCTCCGCTCTAATTATGATGTTGGTGGAAATTGAAATTCGAAGTCGAGACATTGGCCTTATGCTGACTGTGTGGTGGTATTCAACGTCGCATTATTCACGGCTAATGCGAGAGCTTATTGCAGCATTAATTGTTTGCAATCAACCTGCGTCGTCCATCACGAGTCATTTTTGTTGTGCAATATTTCCTTGTACTGAACAAGAACTGTTTGAGCACCGTAAGTTTGCTTTGAAGTTCTGTAACTCTTAGCACGGTAGACCTATGCCAAAAAAACTGTTAGCATAGCGCAGGTCTGAATGTCATGTTTCTAAAAAACCTTGAGTGAATCATTCAGGACAAATGTTTCATACAAATTTTGAGTTTACCGTGATGGGACATAACAAAATTTTATAATTCAGAAAAACACATACAAACATTTGCAAAATAAAAAGTCAATGAACAAGTGTTATAACTGACAACAATCTAACAAATTTGTACCCGGAGATAATAGAGATATAGATGTTTTCTAACGGTCAAACCATATATTTTATGGAGTTATCGGACGAAACATCCGATCTTTTGGTTGGAACTTGACAAACAAAAAAACACTCATTATCAAAAGAAAATAAAATCGAAATTTTGCAGATTGTTTGGGTGAAATATGGCCTTGAGGTGACAGCAGAGATACAATGTTGATTGTTGATATTTCCAACCAGAAAAAAAATTCCAATTTTTGCAACTTTTTGACTTGCTAGTCCTCTTAACACGTGTTGGAACTACTTCAAGTGGAAATAGAAAACGCAAAATGACTAATGATGCTAGAAATTCGTGGATAAGTAAATTTAGGATTGCCGTCATGCAACCTGGGCTATTTCGCACAGTCGTTATGCCAATGTCACTCGTAAACAGGCTGGGATTATCCGCTTGATATCATGCTGGAAAGTATCTGTAGGCCTCATACTTCATTCAGCATCGAATCGCTCGACTACCGGGATTTGCCCACACCTAGTGCTCGTAATTTTTTGTATGATATCTATTCTGTTTTGTAACGCGCTGCCCACTTTCAGTGCAAAGCAGCTTGTACGCGGCGAGCCGAACGTGTCTTACATCTGCTCGCGTTACTACAGAGCGCCCGAATTGATATTTGGCGCCACCGATTACACGCCCAGCATCGGTAAGAAATTGTCGTCGTAAAAAGCAAGGCCCGTTACTAACGCTGATTACGTTTGACAGATATCTGGTCGGCCGGATGTGTCCTCGCCGAACTTTTATTGGGTCAGCCCATATTTCCGGGCGACAGTGGAGTCGATCAGCTTGTGGAGATCATCAAAGTAAGAATGCTGTTGTTGTGGTCTACCAGTGTTGGGATCAAGTCACTACCTTCGAGTCACGAGTCATTTCGAGTCATTGCACATTTTGACTCGAGTCAAGTCAAGTCAATCGATTTTCGAAGGTGATTCAAGTCAAGTCAAGTCACTAGATTTTTTGGGGTGACTCGAGTCGAGTCAAGTCAAGTCACGAGTCAAGTCAAGTCACGAGTCAAGTCACGTTTCAAGTCAAGTTGCCTTTTCGAAGTATGAGGCATGCTTACGTTACGTCATTACATTTTGCTAGTTGTCTGAAATACCGATTGAGTGGTCATTGGTCATTGATTCTGAACCGATGAACGAATATAGAGTCAAATATACACGCAAGAAGGCACGCTGTATCGCTCACATATAAGTATAAATGCTAAACTACGTAAGGAATTGCATAGCTTCAGTTTATAGTTACCAGCCAAAATAGAGAATAGAGAAACGAATTGATAAGATGCAATACCACATTACCATTTACAAATTGATAAGACACAATTCGCGCCAATGGTTGAGTACTATATAAACTATCTTCGAATTCAATTACGATAAAATGAGGGTAATAACAAAGAACAGTAATAGACATTTTGTTATTAAATTACTTTACTCTGCTAGTTTACGACAGCGTAAGCTTCGATCATTTCGCTAGCGGTCAATTTATTTGCGAGAGAACAATGAAGGCTCAGTAAAACGCACGATCACTGAATGATTGGCCGCTCTCACGGGTTACACCAGCGATTCGCGAACAATCCGATAGCAAGATACAGTGATTTTTATTGACATCGATTGCTTGATGACTTGAAATCGACTCGTAAATTTTGCTTCGAGTCACGAGTCAATCCACATTTCTGATACGCCAAGTCAAGTCATATGAAAAAGGTGACTCGAGTCATCCCAACACTGTGGTCTACCTACCTCAATGGTTCTCTACCAACACTATTTGTCAATTGCAAGTTGATTTTTTTTACAAATTTACAAACATTTTGGTATTTATTTTGGTAATTAGTATTTACGGTGGCAAATTCTTGAAATATTTATTATTGATATATGTACTGTAAATAATATTGCAATTCCTAAATTTTGAACATCAATAACTTCGCTTCTACTGGTTGGAATTGAGTGAAATTTGTTATACATGGGGTTGCTAAAAATTTGAAAAATAAACCAACAGGCTTCACTTCTACACATTAGAATCGGGCCACATTTGGTTTTCAGCGTTTTTAACCGATCTAACAACTTCATCGAAGATAAGAGTTGGTTTTGAACTGCCCTATTATTGTCCATTCATTAGAGAAATAAAGCATCAAAATTTGAATTGATTTAGAAATTTTAAATGTCTTTGCTGAATTTTCGCGTAATATAGAGTTGACGGTTGACTTCGGGATTATCGCACGTCGCAATACTGCAAGTATTGCGTCAAACTGTCTAAAAGTATGCCACATCTCGTTTCATTTCGGCCGTGCAATTTAGATGCTAGCAAACTGCAGCCGAGTCTCAGTTCTTTCTAAAGAAACCCAACAATCAAAATTAGGTTGGTGGTTTTCAACTGGACTTTGCCTTACAGAGCTCATAATAGAACCAACCACATATGAGCAATGTGATATAATAAAAAAAACAGCATGCAATTTTCTATAGCCTATAAAGCAAGGGTCGGCAACCTACGGCCCGCGGGCTGGATCTGGATACATGAGATGTTGAGGCGCATTTGAAACAAATCTGCGACTCGGGGAATGTCAACAATACAGAGTAAATTATGCTCACTTTCCTATACTGGAGGAGAGAAAACCTAGTACCAACACCATATTTGTAACTGTGATACGAAATTTAATTACTGAATATTCACCCGCTTTTCCGACATTCCTTCTATACAAAATAAATTCTGAACATTCAGTACTCCATTGTCTGAAAATTTAAAATGGGCCTTTTTGAAATGCGATGTAGTTGGATTGAATGACAAATTTCATACAAAGAGCATATCCGCTGCATGGCTTTGACAAAGAGTACGCTCTTGAAATTGATCATTATCCCAGCTTATCAAACGATGCAAAAGACATCGCATCGATTTTTGGTAGCGCGTACGCATGTGAGCAATAGTTTTGAACAATAAAATTCACGAAGAGTAAGCCAAGATCACGTATTTCGGACGTCCATTTAGAATATGGTCTGGTTCTTGCTTCATCTGACTGTTACCAGAAGTTGAAAACTTTTCACAAAGCAAGCTGCGTCAATTGTCATATTCATTCTGCGTTATTGAAGTGTAAATACAGGTGTTTTATGATTGGTATGATTGAGATTGCAGCAATGTAGGATAATATACCGAAGTGAGCGGAAAATATAGTATTAAGAAAAATTCCGGCCCGCCAAAAAGTTGTACACTCGAAATTTGGCCCGTGACTAGCAAAAGGTTGCCGACCCCTGCTATAAAGAAAGGTTCCTATTCTTTGTTTTGATTTGCAGCATACCATTGTGAAAATTACAGTTGAGTTTGATTATTTACAGTTCACAGGTCCTTCAAATTTGTTTCAATTTTAGCGGTCCGCAATCTGAAAAGCTTGAGAACTACCATTGCTGTTGAAATGACTAAATCTATTTACAATTTTTCAGGTATTAGGCACTCCCACCCGCGAGCAGATCCGGGAAATGAATCCGAATTACACCGAATTCAAGTTTCCGCAAATCAAGGCTCATCCGTGGACTAAGGTGGGTGGCTGCTCTTGTGTGAACACGCTCTGTTGTTCGTTTCCATGTGAACGCCAATTGTCTAAAATACTTCAAGGGAAAGCGGAGTATAAAGGCATGAAACGTACTCGAGTAGTTGCAAAAATCGATTTGGTTGAAGTGTTGCAAATTTAAGCAGATAATTGTAGGTGGCTACTATTTCAATTTCTCAGATATACTAACTACTTGAAGAGGGATATGAAAGTCTGAGAAGTACTCCTCAAGTAGATGGAAAGTTGGATCTGGTCTAGGTTGTCGCAAACTATTGAGGTGTGAAATCCTGCTACACAGGTCGATTTAGCATCGGCAGAAAGCAAAACCTTAGAACGATTTTCTAGCTTGGAGTTGACACGATGGAAAGTAATTTGTATCCGACGCCTCTAACAGTTTTTATGGTAGTTTTGAAAAGTGGATTTTACTCAAAGTTGTGCATTTTCATTGATGTCTTCAGGTGTTCAGGCCCCGCACGCCGCAGGACGCCATCGGTTTATGTAGCAGGCTGCTGGAATACTCGCCGGGCGCGCGCATATTACCGCTGGAGTCGTGCGCCCATGCTTTTTTCGACGAGTTGAGGAATCCCAAGACGTTGCTACCCGGGGGCAAGCCGCTGCCGCCCTTGTTTAATTTCACGCAACAAGGTGGGTCGTGGATTGATGGAGCTTGCATCATACTTGTACACTTGTACAGTACAAATGTCGTTCCAAACGGTTGCAGGACCGTATCAAAGAACACATTCCACCATCTGTCAAATCTTATATCTCAAATTCGCAGCTTAACAATCCGCTTGTTCTTGAACATAACCAGGCCATGGGTCAAAAATCTTCTATAGGCAAACATTTACTGGAAAATCATACGTGTGCTGCTAACTATCACGAGGACATGTTCTCTATATTGGCTAAGGGTCGCAATTTATTTCATTTGTCTGTTCTCGAGTCCACCATCATCACTATGAGCAAACCTAGTCTATGCCAACAGAAAGAATTTGTGTATCATTTGAAAATCGCGCATTAACTTGTTTTGCTTCGCTATCTCCATGCCAACGCTTCAGTTCTCTCGTTTTCCTAACTTTGTATATTTTCTGTGTGACGTCATAATTAGCGATATATATTGTTGCTGAACATAGTTATTCGAATTCTCGCATTATTGCTGACGATATTCCCCTGACGAGGGTCAGCCGAAAAGCTTCGGGAATAAAATGAATATTTTATACAAATGTAGTTCTAGTTCTACTGTAGTATATTCAGGAAGACCACGAATTAGATTTAAAATTTGAAGATGAAAATTAAATTGAGAACTATATTATCGTAATTGTGCTGCTGAAGTCTGATCTTCTTACAATTTGTGTTTCCATCGTTTCATTTTTCATCTATTTTCCTTTTTTAACTAACATTTTTACAGTCAAACTGTTTAGAGTCAAGTGTACCTGTTTGATGCTGGTGTGATCAGACTAGATGACCTTCACAGTCTTATCGATCATTCCTATCTAATACCGAATACTGTGCATGCATATTTTCTGTACCACCATCACTGCCGTGTGTTATGTATTTTGGCTGGACGTTAAAAAAGACTCTCTCTCTTTCATTCCCAGAGCTCTCGTCAAAGTCTCAGCTCTACAACATCTTAATACCTCACCACGTCCGGAACCCCTCGTCGACCAGCCCAACGGGAAGTGCGGTGGAGGTGCACGCGTGATGCCCGGGCAGAAAAAGAACTGAAAACCGTTTCCTACGTGTGATTTTAACGCGACTGTTCGACGAACAGACTGACGGGCAGAGCGTTCGCGTTGAACTGTGGTCGCTTTGAACTGGGTTCAATATGAGCAGTGTTCACATACGACTGTGTTCATGTTGAGCAGTGTTCACATTGAACCGTGTTCAAGATGAACGGTGTTCACGTTTAAATGTGCTCTAATGTAACTTGTTTGAAACGTGTTCACGTTAAACTATGTTCACGTTGAGCAGTGTTCATGTTGAACCGCGTTCGCTGAACTGCTCTCGCTGATTTTATTCCTTTTCCTTGTCCATATTGTAGCGAAATTGCTTTTCGGCATGAGCACGAACGGAATATGATCCTATACGACGTTGTTCGGATTGGCAGAGGTTTGTTACGATTGTTTGTAGTTGCTACTGGAAGCTGTTGAGCGTTTTTTTGCTTTTTAACACGCACCATTGCTCATGCGTGCCGCTATACGTTTTCAGTGACCCCCGTTCTTTTTTTATCTTATACTTTGTTGCGGTGTTTACAAGTTCTTATTTGCTGATACCTAATACTACGTTGGCTTGTTTTATTTATTGTAAATCGCCGATGATTTGTGATCCGTCTCCGCAGAAGAACCGGGTTTTGTGCGCCCGGCTGTTCTGTTCCATCGTGCGGCCAGACTATTTTTTTCGCTACGCAATTGATTCTCGTCGGCAAAATTGCCTCTGCGAAACCGGTAAGACTATTTTGACAAACGAAATTTTATTTTTTTGATTTTAGCAGGATTTTTTTCAGTATATTATAGCGTATCTCGTGTATCAGTGAATGACGATCCTTTCCGCTAATTGATCTATATTTGGCCTGCACCACAACGACTCCGGCTCTGTTTTGATGTAAGCTCTCATACATACTGTCCGATTCGAGATTTTTACCGCTCCGCAAGTGTGACACTTGTGGGATGTTATTGTTGGAGTACAGAACCTATAAATAAATGTAAAAGCTTCACATACACCGTCTCTCGTGCTGATTTATTGAGAAGCAGGGAGACATTGATTCGATGGGGAAAGACTTGTACGGACAATCTAGTTAACGTTAAACTAAATGTTGATTTTTCATTAGTTCTAGTGTTGGCTGTTGGAAAGTCCTTAGTCAGGAAGTCAGTTGTGTTCTACCAGAAGTACGTAGTTCTAATGGCGGATTTTGAAAATCCAGTAGATTGTGCAAGTCTGATAGAGGGTTCGGTAACTGGGTGGTAACCAGAGGTGAGTATGATAGCAATTTTTGAACAGAATCAAAGTGTTGAGTGACGAAAAGCTTCGCTGTCTTTGGTTGAAGGCTTTAGTACCGAAGAGCATTTTGTGTATTTTCGATATGGTGCTAAACTCGGGTACACTGGTAGTCGAATCGCAGGGTTGAACTGACTCATCTATCATATCATAATAATATCGTTGGGTTATATTTTTCATCTGAACAAGTCACACACAATGTACATTGCGATAAGACACAATGCGATGTCATGAACAGATACGAGTCGACGACACGCATCAGTAGCGATCCTTTTAATCTAACATCCACCTCGGCCTAGAGGGCTCGGTGTCACAGTTCTTTTCGATGCTGATCTTTTCGAAGCCGCGGCCCTTTCCACTAGTTCTTTCCATGGCTTGTGAGTGCTTTCTTTCGTTGGGTCTTTTTTTCTGGGCTTTTCTGTCGACGTAAGAACGGCAACGGCGGAGGAAGAGGAGCCCAGAAAAACGTAGGCGGGAATCGAACCGGATCCGTCAGATTGGTGGGCGCTTATCGTTACCACTACGCTATCTCCCACGCTATTCGCGATATTTCGTTGACTCGATTCATTCTTAAAAAGGAAAATGACTCAACTCGAGTCAATTTTTATCTATATTTACACAAAGAACAGTATGACTCGGACTCGAATTAAAAATGACTCGATCCAAAACTAAGTCAAATTTACTTGCGACTTAGTTACAACCCCAACTATGAATCCTAATCGTAACATTCATAAATTTTATTGTGGATTACTGAACTACTGAAGTCATTAGCAAACAATGTGTCAATATATATACTACCACGTCTATGGTTCAAGCAAACTAAACCCGGGGTTGTAACTAAGTCACAAGGTAATCTTACTACAATAGTCCTTTCATTGGTTTATTAGCAATTTTATCAGTTCAATACACCACAAAAAATGCGATACAATGAATAGACAGGAAGATGTCGAAGCGACTTGGATTTGTCAATGGAATCGGACACCCACCTTGGCCTAGGCGTAGTAAAGAGGAGGCATGCACACTGAATGAAAATAAAGAATACAGTATAGAAAAAGAAAGCGACAAGAAATAGGGCGGCATGTCATGGGAAGCGAGATCGATAGGTCAGTCGTGGTCCGGTAATCTTGAGGATGGACCTTACTCTAGTCATGTCCATTTATTTTCAATTAACCACCGAGTGAAGTCCAAATCAGGGTGCAAAGGATCGAATCCGAGTCAATCAATCAGGTTTATTAATATATTTTCATCGTTTCAAAACATCATAAGACTGCGATACAATGAGAAGATAGGAAGGTGTCGAAACAACTTGGAGTAGCCTTTAAGATCAGAGACACCCACCATAGCATAGGCGAAGTAAATAAGAGGCATGCACACTGAATGAAAAGTAATGCAGAGAATATACGACGCAAGCGACAAAATGAGGTGGCATGTGGCGGAGGGCGAGGTCGATGTTAGGTCGCGGTCCGGTATAATCCTGAAGACTGGCTAGTATTTATTTAGAAGAAATTGCTTGTATTTCGACTGTATTTCATAGTATTGAGTTCCGAGTGTTAGTCATTGTGTATAGCCTACGCTCTTCAGTTTTGAGTTTAGTCATGTTCCACTCATTTTTTACAACTCTGCTTGGCTGATATCGAATGCCCCGCATTTATAATATCCTCACCCAGGACCGTAACTGCCGCAGCCCAAACTCCCCAATTGGGAGGGCCGTGCTCGAAGGGGGCCGCAAATTATTTCGTGAATTAACATGAGGAGTATCTTCATGAAAATCTATGCAACTTCTTCAAAAAATTTCCCGCGCTCCGCGCGAATTAAGGTTGCTAGATATCATACCCTTCCCCATGAAAAAACGCATGATTTATAGAAATGACCAGTTCAGCGTCGGCCGTTACCGCGCCACGGCGAACCAAGACATAAAGTTTTATATAACTCCGCGACTCCGGCAGTGGGAAAACCTTGGCCGAAAAGAGCTGCCCGTATATTGACCGACAACTTCGATAGATATACAAATACATATATGTTTAATTGTCCATCGGCGCATAAATTGCTGGCGCCAAACCTTTCTGTCCTGGCAATCTGAACCCCACAATTATGACAAATGCCATCCCGCAGAGAATAAATATTTGCCAAAAATACCAATTTGAAATCGTGTGCATCTTTTAGTTTAGTACGTTTGGTCGATTTTAATATTTAATGACATAGCAGACAGGAGGCCACGAAATAAAATCATGTAACGAAGTCATTATACCAATGGGTCTGCCAGAATATATTTAATTAATATATTTACGGGCCTTACATTTTCCAAGACACTCACTCAGCTCTACTCGTAAATCTGATTATGTTAGCACAGAGGATAAAGATTGATAGCAATATATATGCAATTCCCGATCATATTGACTAATTATAGCCAATTTCTTCTTTCGCTTCCCAGAAATTTGGCTTATCATACTATGTGGGGCTCAAGACGAACGACCCGGGTTAAAGTCCCGCTGTCGGTGGTTATTCTGGGCTCTTCGTTCCTGTTGCTACGGCGACATAAAATAACAGCAAAAGAGGACCAGTGAAAAAAGGAAAGAGCAAGAACTAGCGACGAAGAAAGATTACCATGGAAGAAGACTGTGACATCGGGCACTATAGGCAGCACCCCAAACCCCCTAATTGGGGGGCCCGAGCTCGAAGGAGGCCCAAAATTATTTCGTGAATTAGCATAAATCACAGAGTATTTTTTGAAAATTTATGCAATTTTTTCAAAAATTTTGCGCGCTGCGCGCGAATTCCAGTAGCCATTTATCTTTATTTTTGGGTATTGGGCCATTACCGCGCCACGACCCACCAAGACATATACAATCAAGTTTTAGGCAGAGGTGGTCAGTAACGAAGTACTTCTACTTTTTGAAGTACTTGAAGTAGATTTTTTCTCCCCACACTACTTTTTAAGTAGTTATGATTTCAGACTACTTCTACTTCTACTTGACAGTTTTCAGTTTTGAAGGCACAAATTAGCGTAAAATACCTACTTACTTACTTACTTGTGAACCACCACTTCTACTTCTACTTGAGTAGAAATTCCGGCGTTACTTTTACTTCTACTTGAGTAGCGACGGTGACTACTTTGACCACCTCTGGTTTTAGGCCATATAACATGCGACTCCAAGAAGTGTGCCAGAACGACCGGCAGCGAGTAAACCTTAGCCGAAAAGGTCTATGCCCTTATGCTGACCGAAGACTTCGTTATATATACAAAATAGGAGGTTTAATTGTCCATAGGCGCCTAAATGACTGGCGCCGAATGTTCCTGTCTTTGCAATCTGAACCTCACAAGACAAATACCATCCCGCTGGGAAAATTTTTATGCCATTGAAGAAATACCTATTTGAAATCGTGTGCGCCTCTTAGTTTAGAAGCCTACGTTTGAGTGATTCTATATTTTTTGATATAGCAGACTGGAAGTCACGAAATAACATCAGGTAACGAAGTCATATCAACGGGTCCGCCGCCCGAAGATGTTTAATTATTATTTACGGGCCCTCCCGTTTTCAACACACTTCACTCAGCTCTACCGGTAAATCTAATTACGTGAGTAGAGAGGACAATAAATTGATAGCATAATATATATGCAATCGCCGATCTGATTGATCGATTTTATCATAAATTATCGAAAATTTTCGCGCCTCCCGCTGGCTCACAATACAGTACAGATGATTTCGTGACAAACGCGAACAACGTGATGGAGGGGTCGTTTCATCACCCTATGGGAGCCCAAGACCCACGTTTTTGGGGGGCTGACGAGGTGCTGTTTCGCTCCTGCCAACGGGTATACGCCCGAAGATGTTTAATTATTATTGAGTGGTCCTACCTTTTCAGCCACACCCCACTCAGCTCTATACCGGCATATCCGATTACGTGAGCAGAGAGAAGATAAAAATTGATAACAATACATATCCAATTGCCGATCATACTGACCGATTCAATCTCATGAATCCTAGAAATTTCTCGCGCTTAGGCGATAAAAGCTGATTCACTAAACAAACTCCTAACGAAAATGATAAATAGCGGTAAACAGGGTATCGCCGAAAGGGGGGGTCTATAACCCTATGGGGGGCCCAAGACCAAGGTTTTTTGGGGGGCTGACGAAATGCTGTTACGGCCCTGACTATAGGCCGAGGTGGATGGATGCCAAACAGACCGCATCTGGCCATTTCGGCATCCTATCGGTTCATTACATCGCATTGTGTGTCTTGTATACCTCATCGACTGCATCGTGTGTATGTCTTGGGCAAATGAAAATATAATCTGTCGAAGATTGATATTCTTGATGCTCGCAGTTTCGGACCCTATTTCTCCAGTATCGGTACCAATAGACGAAATACCAATATTATGGTAACTTTAGTATTTTTCTTCAAAGTTCCAATGAAATGCCTGTTTGGGCCATCCGAGTCATATGACTCGGTCATTCTCAATGACTCGAGCCCAAGTGCTAATACACAAATTGACTCAAGTTAATTCAATTGGTTTTTCCATATTTATGGAAATTGAAAATGGCAACTTTGAGTCATTAAATCCCTGGCTAAACGTCTTCGACAATCTTTCCGAAAAGCTGGTGTACTAATAGGCCTACTGCTGCAGCATTCGCCGTCGGTGACTGATTTGTTTGTTTGCAAAATGTTGAGCTAATCCCGGCAAACCAATAACGCGCCAATGCAGGATTGCAATACATCATCGCTACGGCTCGTGATTATCATAATGTGTCACATCTGCTGCATAGCATCACAATCTCGTGATGTTTGAACTGGCCGAAATTTGAATATGGCTGACGAATCAGCCAAATCTCCCACGATGCATTTAGCCTACGTGTCGTTAATGTCGGGGAAACCCGACAACGGCAATTCCGGGAGTAAACAAATGACATTCGACTTTTGCCCGGCAACTCGCGTGATATTGGAATAGGTTTAAAACAATACGAATTCAGCATACAAACGAATAATACATCCAATATCCATATTGAAATAAAACTGAATATGTTATTCAGCCGCGGGCCCTACGATACGGTGGACACTTGTAATAATCAGTTTATATTTTCATCTGCCCAAGATGTACAGTACACAGTACAAGTACATATTGTGCAGTGCACACAATGCGATCAGTTGGCCGCTAACTAACCACGCGCTATAGTTATATGCAGTGGTGGGGAGGGAGATGTGGGCGGTCACCCGGGGGCCCCTGGACGAAGCCCCCCTCTTTGGTCTAAGCGCATTTTTCGAGGATTATAGGGAATAAAAGTGTGAATCCGTGTGCCAATCAAGAAGGTGATTCCGTACAGATGGGTCAAGCATCATCAAATTTCTGCATTCGGTAGAAAAGTCCCGTATCCCGATGATCACCACGTCTCTGCATGCGGTAGATGAAGCCTAGTAAAATGTAGTCAATCCTTGCAACCGTACAATGGCAGCGACATGGGACGAGGAACGCAGATGAATGGGTATAGGGTAGCCTAATCGTCAGCAACTGGTAGATAATTCCAAATAACTCATAGTTCGAGTTCAGCCAAAAATAATTTGGTTTACTTCAATATCAATTGAATACACTATACAATGGTATACTGAAGTTTTGTAGGCCTACCGACAAGAGTATCAATCTTCGCATAGGAATTCAGTTTCGCGTCGGTTAGGTTATCGGTCCTGCATCGCCCCTTTTCTCCTCCACGCTATCATGGAGTGCTGAACGTCTGGCGGGGAAGCTACAGATACCAGTTTCGTGATCGCGTCTTTGGTCTGATTCGGCAATGGAACAACACACCACATACTGATCAAAAGGCCAGCCTTTGATATTTAGGCCTACCATCCTTTCAGCAGCCAAAAAGAGGACATCTTTTCCGGCAAGTAAAACAAAAGTGGAATTGTTAGGATTGATGTTTTACATTTCATTAAAAGCAAAAGTCCAGATGTTACATAGAACGTCGAACAGTATGCAATAGCAATCGAGAAGGTAAGGCAAATTGTTGGAAAACCTGGTTGCCCAATGCTCATCCAACAAGTCACTGCTGAAGAGATTCGATGGCATAAACATAGTAGATATGCGGAAACTAGAAATCGCCAAGTTTATGTATCAGTTCCGATGCGGTCGTAGCCCCGAATATTTCAATGACCTCGGAATCAAAAGTGCGCAAGTTCAACACACGCGCGTTTTCGTCGTCGAAATATCATATGATCGACCGAAAAGATCATCGCTCTATCAAATATGCCGGACCTGACGTGTGGAACAGTATTTCGTCGACCACCCGATCTTCTTTAACGTTTCATTCAGTAGCCCAAAAATACATGTTAATAATGTTCTGCGGCCCGCAGCGTCTTTTGTTGTTAAAATGCGGCACGTTATACAAGAGAAGTTGATAACCCCTGCCCTAAAGAATGACATACGGTACGCCTCCAACCATTACCCTATCTCCCTGACTAGGACCGTTAGTCCGGGAGCTAGCTTCGTCAGGGCTACCATACGTTCTCTTCAAGAGCTTGGGTTTGTCCTCCAAAGACGCTCGAATATCCTCCTTTCTGGGAATTCGTCCTCAGGCTTGACAGCCATGCCATTGTACAGGCGCGAATAAAAGTTTTGGGATTTGTAAAAAGTGTCCTTTTTCCGGATCTCAAAACATGGTAACCCCAGCTTGGAGAACACGAACACGGCGACACGACGTTGCAGAGGTTGGAGACTGATGTATAGTGTTCAACCTCGTTATCAGCGTGGGAAGTAAGCCCACGGCCCTGGGTTTAAGAAACCTTGCTCAGATACGTAGAGGCCAGACTTCTACAAACCATCAGTGTACCTATAGTTGACGGTGTAATCATCATTTTATTAAATCTTCTATCAAGATTGCGATAAGGAAAAGATAGAAGGGTGCAGACACGCCGTGGAGCAGCCTAGTCTTTTCATAGGACACCACCTTGGCCTACGGCATGTAAATAAGAGGCATTCTCGTATTTGAGAAGTAGTAGGCATACTTCCAATTCTAGTTGTGACTTTTAAAAAGTGAATAGTTCTAGTTCTAGTAGCGAACTTTGAAAATCCAGTAGTTTTACTGTACAAGTCTGGTGGTGGCACTTCATGAAGAAATTATTGCGGAGGAGATAGCGTAGTGGTAGCGATAAGCGCCCACCAATCTACGGAGCCGGTTCGATTCCCGTCGCACGTTTATCTGGGCTTCGCTTCCCCCGCCGTTCTTACGGCGACAGAAAAAGACCCTACGAAAGAAAGCACTCACAAGGGATGGAAAGAACTAGTAGAAAGCGCCGCAGCTTCAAAAAGGTCAACATCGAAAAGAACTGTGACAGGCCGAGGTGGATGTCAGAGTAAAGGATCGCTACTGATGCGTGTCATTCGACATCCTCCTATGTATTCATGATATCACATTGTGTCTTATTGCATTGTACATTGTGTGTGCCTTGTTCCGATGAAAAATATGACCCAACGATATTATAGTATTATTATGCATAATAATCCATTCTTCCCCAACCAAACACATTGAAAACCGCACTAATGATTGCAACACAAGGACTGTATTGAAACGAAAAGTATGATAGGCATGATCAGCACTTGTAAAGGCCTCCGAGGAGATACGCGAAGAAATCTCCAAACAACAAAGTCATTGCAACCCTATCACCAGACAAGATATAATGTATATCCACACATCTACAGTTCAAAGTAACGTACACAGTAACGAAAATCCACACTGGACAACTTCACAACCAGCCGGAATGTGCTCGACCTCATGATTTACATTAAAGAACTAGAGAAAGGCATATGAAGTAATTTACAAGCTCGCTGCGAAAGTCATAGCAGAAAACGATTTGATCGCAGGTAGTCATACTGTGTGTTCGGTTGTGCACGTCTGCAGACTGCAGTGTTCATGGTGAGATACTTCCGAAAGTCATGCATTGCTTGTTGGTCTGGTTGTAAGCACGTCTCTTGTTATAGTTGAACCAGTTGTACTTAGAAACAAAAAAATGAAATCTCAGACATCAAATCTTCGCAACACTATGGCCACGAGTTTTTTAATCAATTCAGTCAATAAAATAGTGTCAATAGTAAAAAGTAGCATTCGAAAACATGGACTAGCAGGCCTATGTGAGCATGAGCATTGTTGGAAGAAACGGATCCTTCGGTAAATTCATAAAGGCATTGACGTCCAAATAACGCAAGTCAAATTTCAGAAATCAGTGAATTTTGCGATATTCATCAGAAAAATGACCTAATAAACACAGTCATAGACATGACAGACCTTTGGTCTCCCAGGATTGAGATACTTCTCGAATGGATGTAACACGCAAGCAGAAAGCAATGAATTACTGGAATATTTCTGAATTCAAATTATGAAATGCCATTCTTAGCAATAGTTTGGTATAAGCTTTTAGTATAGCCGCACAGAAAATAACATAATTCCACCGGTAGTAGTCCCCAGAAAACAGTCAAAATATTGTTATTTCAAACCTTCCTAGACAGGGCAAGAAGCTCACACAGCTCTAATTGTGAGTCGGTAACGAAACCAATTACGTATACCACTTTCCTTTGAATATAAACGATCCAATTTACTACTATAATACGATTTGAAGGTAGCATAAACCAGCCTTGAAATGTTCGAAAAAATGCCGCCCTCTGTAAGGTGTACATAAGGATTGTTCCAAAAAATTTCCGCCCTTATTTGAATAGTTGATAAGATGGTCAGGCTGTCTATAAAAACGCCGCACATGAAATTTGCTTCTATTAGAACCCGTAGTCATAAAGTCATCAGAGAGGTAATTTTGGATTTGTAAAAACATTATTTTCGGCGGGCAAATCAATAATCAATAAAATAAATACTATTTTTTCTTCAGATCTAAAATTTTCCACTATAATAAACATAGAAGAGCTGTTTTGAGGTACAGAACTTCAATATACAATTGAATAATATATATACATTCATATTGAAATAAACCCAAATTCGGCTGACACTCGTCAGGGGTAATCGTCAACAACTAGTAGAGAATAGGAAAGTACGTTGTACATCAACATTTGGCGATACCAGTAAGGGATTATTTCAATATGAATATACGATTCAACTATAATAACTTGGTGACTACGGGTTGAAATTGATTAAAATTCACATCGTTTTTTAGACAAGATAACAATTTACAGCTACAGGTTGGAGCCAAATTTGATGTGCGGCATTTTTTTTGTACAATTTAACAGTTATTTTCGAACGCAAAAGTGTACACAAACACAGAATAGGCTGTACTACTACAATTACAAGTAGAAATAAATACGGATATTCGATATGATGGAGTTGCGGGTTCAGGGCATGTAAAATCAGTTTGGATGCACCGTGACCGTACTCAACTCTTGAAAAAATCGATTCAGCTCGAGCGGGTCCGAATCGGCTGGCTCATTATTGGCGAAACACCACGAGCTGTCGTCGCTCGGATTCAGGCAGTCATGTATCGACAATTCGGAAATACTGTTAACCACAGAAGTGGGCGTGTTTTTGGGAGGAATTATTAAATCGTCGCTGCTTAAGAACATCAAATGCGGCAGGCTACGGCTTCTCTGCCCGTCCATGCGTCGCTGTGTATCGTGTTCACTACTTATTGTTTTATCTGTGTCCGATAACAAATTATCATCATCGATTGTGCAATTCGTCGGACTACGGTTTGACTTACTCTTCAGAAACTCAGCCCGTCTCCTTTTACGTGGTGATAATACAGGGTTGACTGCGTGTAAGTCTGCGAAACTACAGTTATCATCGCTCTCGTTGGAAGGCTGACGTTTTCTTTTTGGCGAATTACAAGCGGACTGACGCTCGAGTGGAGGCCGCGAAGTTCGCCATTTTGATTCTGACTTTGAAAGCGGCATCATCAAACCGTCATCCATGTCTTCAAAATTCATGGTGACCACGGAATCATCTTCCCAAGATTTATCCGACGCGTCAACACTACAGATAGAATCCATTCCATCGTCCGAACTGGACTTGAGAGACGATTCAGGATTATCAGGCAGTTTACCGTCAGTCAACATGGCCGACGATATCTTCTTTATGGTAGCGCTGAGAATAGCGTCCTTGCAGAAATCCGGCAGCTTGCTTTGCTTGTTGGCTTGTTTTTTCTCGATTGTCTCGTGCAGGAGTTTCGACAAGTTTGTGTCCGATACCCATTTTCTCCCGATCGACATAATGGAGGGACGGAATTCCGGTAATTTGCCGCTACGGTCCAACATTCAAAATGCCTCGGTTGTAGCTAGTCATCAAACTGCCTATTGTCTGACAAGCCAGGCTATCATTAGAGCCTTTCTACCAGAAATTACATTAAACCTCTATAAAAGAGTCGTGGAAATTACAGTCTGACCTTCATCAAAAATTCGATTCATTACGGAGTAAGACATTAGCGTTGATGAGGTAGCCCACTAAATTTTTTTACAATATTTCAATCAGAAATACACAACAAATATGGTAGAAGACTCTTATAGGTACAGATCTTTGGCATACAACTGAAAAATATATTCCTATCGAAATGAATCTGATTGTTTTTGACCATATCATAAACAAGACGCCGGTACATCAAATCGTATTCATGGCAAACCAATGCTCACGGCTGTATTTTCACCAACATGATCTAGCCACAAAGTGCCATATCGCTACCATCACTAACAAAGATTTCGACACTTATTTCATAACAGCAGATCAGCCATGTATTATTATGTCATCTTCTACATTAGAAGACCGACTATTGATTGATCTATATACGAGATATGACATCATGAGGTATTGCCAATAATATTGACAGCACGAGTACTTTCAATACGGCACCAGTAGTTTATCTTGAAAAAGTCAGAACTATATCGACTAAATGCATTGGATCTCAAATCATTAATTTGAAAAAATTAATCTCATTAAGACAAAGTGGAGTTTTTCAAGTATAATATGATGGATTTGGTTATATACACAGAAATAGCTTCAAAAGTATACCAGTAGTCCGAATAAAGACACTACATGATTTTGCACAGTAACGTGGATACATAATATTTGAAACTACAAAATATTGAGACACAGACAGACATATTTATTTTTGGCATACCGGTATCCCCAAAATAGCATACTTTTGGAAGTTTTCATAGTTTATTTCTAGGAATTTTGGCATTGCCATGAACCAATACTTGTAGACTCGTATTAACCATACGAAACGATTTCAGTTAGCCTTTCTTGTCAAAGTCACGAAACGTGCAGTATCAACTCAGTGCTAAAAAGCAAGAAAACCGAATTGACAATAATGTTGAAGAACTAATTCACCCGATACAAAACCAACTGCTTCTGCAATATTGTAGAAAAATAATCAATTCGCTAGGCATGTAAAATTTGATGGCAATCACAATGATCACATTATAACTTGAAACAATTCAAAAGTGTTGCTGTCACTGTTCCATCACAGCCTTCACTACAAGGTATTATTCAATAGCAAGTTATACGTGAATGGGCCAAATTCACTCCGGGTTGAGTGCGGCGGCTACATGATGTAACAAAATGCACTAGAGGTGATAACCAGAAAATGCCAAGGTCTAGTTATTGCACCAAATCTACTAATTAGGGTTCTCATTCACGGATTCAGAAATCTGCTGATTACTACCGAAAACCCTTTCTCTTTTGGGTAACGATCATCTCTACTTACTACTGGCTGTATCGTTCAATCCACAGATTACCCACGAATCCAGATATAGTAACTCGACTTTTTGGCCTCGGCCGCTAGGTTTTCACCGGTCCCTTGAAGCTAATCCACAGACCACCAGTTCAAGAATTTCGCTTTACACCCTGTTTTTAGCTCTTTATACAAAATTCATTCTATCGTTGATGACATTTTAATATGAAAAGTCACAAAATTATGCTTTCTCAATATTTTTAGCATATTCAAAATTATATTTTCAACAGTTTCGGCATCTGGTTCCAGAAATGCAAAACTAACCATGCCCGTCATAAACGAACCTGAAGTAAACCTGAATATCGTAGAATGAATATTTCAACTCAAAGATTGCATGCACAAACCTTATCAAGAGTTACCGTCAAAATAATAAGCCTATAAACAGAGACTTCAATGACAACCAACTTGGTATGATGTAACAATGTAACATTGAAAATATTCAAAGGGAACCTGATCTTATTGATCAAGAGATCCATGGTTGTAGTAGTTTTGATCCAGGAGCTATAAAAATACCGTGCAGTGTCTAGTCTAGTTGGGAGAAATACTTCACGAGAACACGTCTATTAGCTTACACAACAATAAACAGCCTACTAGAGGCACTCAACTGAGTACTAGGCTATGATCTGATCACAACATGTAGGCTCAATGACTCAAAATATTATGATTCATGGCCTGATCATTTATTCCAATCGATGTTCAATATTCAGATCCTTGCATTCTCGTGAATTTGAATTAAAACTGAGTGGATAAACATAGAACACGGCCATTGAATAGAAACAATTCAACATAAATTGCCTCACCTAGGCCTATTCAAGATTGACGACTATATTATGCCTTAATTTGGGCGACACATGCGCGTGCTGTAAATTTCAATTGTCAGATATTGGGCTGAAAAATTTGCAACAATGAACAGCAGCAACACAAGTTTATTGATGCTAGGCGAGGCAATTTGAACAAAACTCATGAAAATTGTTTGTAAGATCCTAATTTGAGGGTAACAATTAGAGGCCTAGCACATCAGAGATGACAGATTTCGCTACTTCAAACATAATTTCAAGTTACATAGGTAGCTTTAACTGGATTGCCAGGAGTATCAATTAGCACGCATTCGTTTTGTGCATAAATATCGCAATAAACGTTTTATCATGGATTCCAAATTAATCAAATAAAGCTGTTAGATTGATCACTCAGAAACTGAGGTATAGGAGACCCGAACGACCAAAGACAGCAATGTCAGTTCTAAACCACATTACAGATAATCACATATTTTTTCCGACCGTACCTATTTCAATGCACTAGTTTGGAATACAAGTCTTGTACGCTGCGATGCGACCAAGGCTTTGACAGTGGAAAATAATATCGAAACTAAAATTATTGTTGATAAATTAACTCGGCAAGGAGCGTATCATTACAGTGTCCAATAAAACGATCACTCACTACTAGACTGAAATCATTAAAAGTAATACTAGATTCAGAATAAAGTGCTGCTCACGTTAGCTCTCAAATGCTCAAACATATATGTTGTAATTAGGTGAGCAATCTTCGAACAGTGTTTGGAATTCAAGAGCTTTGAAACGAGGATGCTCGTCAAATGATCAAGAGTTCCCAGCATAGGCGCTGAACTCTGATTTTCCCTAGGTATGCGGGATCGATAACGTCACAAAGGGCTGACCTCATAGTGCGTCAGAATTGACAAATGAGCCGACTCGCCAGCGTACAATATCACCTGTCACATGTATATGGTGACGAAATTACGATACTGTTAAGCAGACATGTAGCCGGCCGGCCGCTTGCTGAATTGATTGAATTCATTTCAAATTTACTAAGGTAGCATCAGTTTATTATGGTTAAGTACATGCGCCAATGCCGATAAAACATCGATCGGATCGGCATCCTTGTGTAACGGACCCGTATGTACGATATATATATTATATAATTATATACACTCGACACATCACGCTACCAAGATTTACTGGCGAGTCCGACTATGCATACATATGCATTCAATTAGTGAGTTCGCAATCTCCCGCAACTTATTCGCCAACAATCTGGAGATTTCGATCACTCCGCCCCGAGAACAAACGATAACGCATCTTTGGCGACTACAGTTACAGGAATTATTAACCAAATGGAAAGTCTATTCTGGACTCTATTCACTAGTGACTCTGATTTCAGAGGAGCCAGAAGTTTCGATATCAAGAGCCTGCAAGACATTTTCTGATCGTTCTGTTCTAGTATTAGCATTAATCAAAATCAATTACGCCGCTATCTGTCCACGTCAGTATGTATTTCAATTAATTCCGTCCATGTTCAATGTCTGAGCCAGTCTGACATCACAATCACAGAAGACGCGATAGTTCCAGCCAGCGCATCAGATATCATATTCCTACATTTCGCGCCTATGGAAATTGACACCTTCAGAGTATAGAGGTCTCGGTCTTGTTGCGTCTTCTAAATACTCGCGTTCGATCAATGTATTCAGGCGCATAGCCGAGTTGTTATGGAGTGTGTTCTATAATGGCATCGATTTCCAGTGGTTTAAACCTTTCTTATCTTTTATAACTCAAGCCTTGACACACATCTTCTGATGGTTATGTTCAAGTATTAGCGGAAATCAAGTACGCATGTACAAGTACATTGTACGCACGCGTCGCAAATGCTTGCGGACATTGGATGGCATTCAGTTTCGCGATGTCAATCTTCAATCACAATCGAGAGATAGGAGCCTAAGCATGCTAGGCCCGCCACACGATAGTTAGGCCAGCGATGATATATTTCATACCAGGCCTATTGTAGACGCAATTGTGTAGGCTTACGATGGTATAGGTATAGTGCGCACCGGGCCTATTGCAGATTCGATTCTTCAAGCCAGAGGAACTAGGCTTGATGGAGACGCGATTAATCGGACCAGCGACTATTGCGGCAATCAACGATCAATGATCTCAGCGAGATTTTCTGCGTTACATTGTGCACGAACGATTCTCGATAATTGGAAACACGCTTCTCGCTAATTGGCCATGGCCGTGCGAAACACTAATAAAATACGACTAACTGAATTGCAACTGAATATTAGCGTCAGAATGGTCATTTCAAAAGGACGGCGTTCTACTATGTACCTGAATATGTTGCTGCTGATTTGCTCAAGTGTTCAGCAGCGCTACGACATACATTGCTTGTTTCTAAATCGATCAATTCACCAGCCAGTCAGGTACAGACCTAACCGAATTCTGGGTATGCCGCATACCCAAAAATATTCCTAGGTATGCACGACATACCTAGCATACCAGAGTTCAGCGCCTATGGTTGCCAGTATCGGAAAATTTAAAATGGCTCATAAAGAAGTGGATCAATGCAAAATAAAATATGAACGTAATTAATTTGGTCACTGCATTAAGAGGGTTGTAACCAAGTCACTAGTCAATTATACTTTGATAGTTTTTACTCGAGTCAAGTTGAATGAAGTCGTTTTCAATTCAACTCCGAGTCATAGTGTTCATTGTTCATTTTCTAGTTGAAGCCAGGTTCAACTCGTATCTTAGAAGCTCTTAGGTGATTACGAAGGCTCCACCTTCATAGCATATTATATTCTTCTTCTCACTTTCAATATGTTTACTGTTAGTGTTAGTCAATCAGATAAAAGAGGGTTTCTGCCTTTCTTTTAAAGTTGCGGTCCTAATACATGAGACTTGATTCTTGAAAGGCATAGAGAAGTCTCGGGTCATGCGCAATGCACAAACAATACAATAAACAAGCAATACACAAACTGACTTGAGTCAAGTGAGTCGAGCGACTCGCGTCATCACAACCCTGCTAGGCTGCTTACAAACCATATAATTTATCTATGTTAGGCTATTAAATTCGTGTTCACAAATAATCCCCATATCGGTTAGTTTGTAAACCATGAAACGAATTTTGCATGAAAAGGAATAAAAAATTTACACTGCGGTTCAGTTTCATTTTCATGTATATTCATCCTATAGGCCCAGGCTGTTATAGACATTGATTCAATACTGTAACCTCAACATTATAAGCTATTGATAGAAAATAGAGCCTATATTTTGATGTAGCCACAACTAACGCAAGAATTAATTGCACTTCAGCAATCCTGCGGCTGGCGGTTACCGTACATCGCAAAATTCAATAAAACAGTTCCTAACATAGTAATATGTACTGTTAAGTAAGATAAGCCTACGCAGACACGAAATTATCATTGCATCATCCACTCATCTCAAATTCCTAACTCAAACTAGAAATCTTTTATATTCTTTCTTGTTACACAAGCTCAGAAAGGATAACAGACATCGTGATGTTTGTGAGTTGCGACTCACACTATACAGTATAGTCTGCACTTTGCGTGATAACAACAGATATGCGGTTGAGCTGTCGCATAATTTCACGGTTCATAAAGAAATACCGCGATATCTTGACCGGAATTTAGCACAGCATCGAGACTACTATAAAAATAATAAACTAATCATAACGAACACCAGCCACGCTAACAAAGAATAAACGAATCGAATGAAATGAATTTGTCGTTCCCCATAAAAGCGTAATAGACAGACGGTGGCGCTAAATAAATATGGCTCTTTGTGTTCAATAGTGAATGAAATAGGATAGTATATACAATATAAATTATATGCATAAGCCAGGACTTGTTGGGAATAATCTTTTCCTAGCCTTGTCTGTGGAAAAGCTAAGATTTTTAATTTCAAGATATGTCTTTGGAATCAGCGCCGAGACATACTGGTCAGCCCACAAGATAACCGGACCACGATCTGACATATCGACCTCGGCCAAGGTGGGTGTCCGATTTCAAAGACTTCTCCAAGTCGTTTCGACACCTTACTAAACTTTTCACTGTGTCGCAATTTTTGCGGTGCATTGAAGTATAGATTACTAACCTACGTAGGTTAGTAATCTATAATTGAAGTGATCAAAATTGCTGATAAACCGAACCGAAACGAACCACTGAGCGATCCTTCAGCTATTGAGTTGTAGCGACACCATGAGGAAAGTGTTTTTGCCAGTGAGCAAAACGAAGTTTTTGTAATATATTTCTCAGCTAGTTATTTTTTGTACCAAATAAAGGCGTCCGTCAATATCATGCTATTCAGTATTCCCTATCAGTATGGCAGGGCTGGAGCAAGTTGTATATGCGAGCGAGGCAATTATATTGCGACTTGTACGGAAATTTTATGCGATTGATTGGAGCTGTACTTGATCTTGCATCTTGGTAGTCTACTACTATACAGTATTGCATATATGGAATCTCGGTTCATTTTTTGAAATAAATCCTGCGCGATGACAGCTTTTCTGCATAGAATAATCATGTAATTAAACAGAAAGTTTTGCGTGACGTTGCTACCAATTCCACTCTATGAAAGGAAGAAATAGAATGTATTGCATTTCTAGCAATTATCAATTAACCACCAGGTCTTTGCCTATTTTCAATTACTGTTCTGAATGTACATTACGGGTATTACAAATGCGCATTCGTCTGTAGACATAAGGAATAGTTTTCGAATAGTGAACAAAAAAGATCATTGCTGTATCAAATATAGGCCTACCGGATTTGTCGAGCAATATCTCGCTGGCTATACGACAGTCATGTCCACATACAAGATTACAAGTCAAAATACAAACAATTTCTACTGAATAAACACTAGTTAGGCGTTAGCCTTCTATTTTACCGGACTACGACCTGACATATCGATCGATCGCCTTCCGACTCATGCCACCTTTTTTATCACTGGTCCTATTATACTATCTTCCTTAACTTTTCATTCAGTGTGCATGCCTCCTTTTTTATATCGCTTAGGCCAGGTGGGTCGAAGACTACTCCGAGTCATTTCTACACCTTCCTGTCTTTCATTGTCCCACAGTCTTGTGGTGTATTGAAATGATGAAATTATTAGCAATAAATTGAATTGAATTGAGAACACAACGAAAAATATTAGCTTGCTGCACAATGAACAGTGAGCATAAACCAGCCGTGCTTAATTTTACCTCGGTCGATATATTATGAGTGAAGCAACGCTGTTGTTGATTTTAGGTATCCTGCTGCTAAAATACTCTCTTATTGCTCGGCAACATGTGTGATGAAGACTACATCGAAGCTAAAGTTATCAAACTTGAAAGACGATCTGACCAGAATGGATGTCTCGATGATGAGTCATTGGTTAATGTCTACGCTCGGGAGCTAATGGCAGCGTCCACCATGACAACAGTGAAGAACAAACCAATGACTGGAATCTGCTCGCCCCTTGATAGACCAACGGGTAATTGTACGGGTTCACAAAAGCAACACTCCAACAGTCTCATTACCAGTGCGGCAAAATCGCGGAGCCATTTTAAGCAAGGGGAGTCGTCTGGAGTACCTAACTCGCTATGCAAAAGGACTCTGCAGCCTGTGGGGTTCCAAACAGACAATTTCGATACCAAGGATATGTCTCGACAAATGAATGATCACATATTCACAAATAACGATTCTGTAACCGCGAAAGTTGCTGAAATGAGTCCAACATATTTGGAAATTCCTGAGCGCAAACACTCGGACGTCGCCGCTTTTGATATGCATTTAGCGAAAGTCAAAGAGCTGCCGTTCAATGATTTCATGAGCCTCGACGATGCCCTGACGAAAATCATAACTTGCACCAATTATTTCTCAGAAATACCACCTGGAAAGAAAGATAATTGCTATTTCCTATTCGACAACACCCTGAATAAACGCAGACGCGAGGCCAAATTGAAACGTGTATTTCAAGACGACGTGGGGACTTGGACAAGTTGTAGACAGACTTATTCTTATTACTTGAAAACTTGCGGGACGTATAAATATTTATATAAACCGGCGAAGCAGAACGGTGCTTTTTGCGCCCTCAGAAAGAAAGAATATGTACCACTGACGCCGCAGCCATCTGCCGAGGAGGTCATTAAAGTTGGTCGGTACTATGCGAAACTAAAAAGTAACCCTTTGTTTCAAAAACGGATAACCTGGATTGAAGCAGACCAGCCAGGCTCCAGCGATGCCTGTCTTATCGAGTATAAAGGCAAAGAGAGAGAGTCTTTATTTTCATCCAACGGAAATACGTAACAACAGACGGCAATGATGGTGGTATAGAAAATATGCGTGCACACTGCACAGTATTCGGTATCAGATAGAAATGATCAATACGACTGTGAAGGTCAACTAGTCTGATCACACCTGCAGCATCAAACAGGTACACTTGTCTCTATACAGCAGAGAATTGAAGTAACGACCGTGTAATAAATTCTCTTTTATGACGGAAAATGTAAGACGGTTTAGATTTTAGAAAGCGATGGAATGCCCAATTCAACCTGGTGTATGAGGTCAGTAAATACATGCGCAAAGGGGCGAACAAATAGGCCTACCCCACGATGGTTAGTAATTGTGACGAGATTTTTCGATAAACATTATTTGGTTGGGGTAGCCTATCCTTGCCACAGTAATGTAAGAAATTATTTATTGATATGACTTTTCCCGACTCTGTCATGATTTTACGATGTCTTAGATGTATGCGTATTTCTTTATTATGTTGATCCGATGATGTTTTATGTATTTGTTTTATGATCATGTTATATAAATGCGTTGATGTTGATTATTGTCTGCCTCATAAACATTAACACGGTATCGTGTGATTTTAGAAATTTGAGAACATGTTTCTATAATAACACGACGAATGACGGTTTCTCTCTAGCATATGCTAGTACACAACAGAAGTACACGCAATATATGATGGATGAATGAAGCTGTTACTTGGCTTCGACAGCCATGCGTGTTTGCACTGCATGCAGGAAAACGGCCTTTCTGCTTTGTAATTGTATTTACAATGACCTAAGTATATTCATTAAATTTGTAAATTTTCCATGACACTGCATGTTGTTGTTGTATTTTTCCCTACATTTGCATTTTTATTACTTAATCTAAAGCAAAAATATTTTATGATATGTTATGATTTTCTGCCTTTTCCTTTTCTGTGATAGGCGAATAGGCTACAGCTACGGATTAAACATGAAACAAAAAATTGTTTTCAACTTTTTGATTATTTTTTCAAAATTTTTCTGTGGTGGCCGAAGTGACCCGTGAATGGGGTGACTTTAGCCGCGTACCATTTTCTTTCATTTTCTTCTCTATATATTACAGTAGAGTATATGTGCTATTAGTTATATCCTGTATCGCAACGGAGAAAACTGCAAATTCATTATGGCAGATTCCGGGAGTATTTCAGATGAGATCACGCTGTATTGCATTTGTAGAAGCCCCGACATTGACCGCTTCATGATAATGTGTGATCGGTGTGAGGAATGGTGAGTTGGTTATTGCTTGTAGGCCTATACCGCACAGAACTCTTAATGAAATGTACGCCAAAATGCTACAGCAATAAACGTAGCCTTCATTGCGCAGCTTATAGTTTTATTCAATTTAGTAGGTATTGAGGTGTTAAGAATTGTACAATTTCATCATATTATTAAGTAGAACACATTGTTAGGCTAAAGGCTACTAATTCCAAACGCAGACTTGAAAACACAGGTTAAAGAATGACCCATCTCTTTCGTCTATAATGCACAAAAATTACCAACAGAGTCCAAGGGTACAGAGAAAATGCAAAAATAATGACCTATCATGATATAGGTTGGTAAATCGAAATCAAAATTATAAAATATTGGTCTATGGAGAGTAGTGGGGAACAGAACACTTGGCAAAGACAAAAAGCATACCAGTAGCCTAATGTTGTAGCAATTTGTAGTGTAAATGAAAAATCACCCGGTTTATGCTATACAATTAACCCCACGCTTTGATTAAGGAATCCCAATACTCACCCCAGCAAATAATCATAATTGTTAGAAATCAATATTATTTTATAATTATGGGTTATGGCTCACAGGTCACAGGCAGCAACGGGTCGAGTCATAGTGTTGAGACTTGAGTCTGAGTGGAAGTGATAGTGCTCACTGTTATTGAGATCAAGTCAGATTCAACTCATTTCTGTAAAACTCTTGGGTGATACCGAAGGCCTTGCATTCACATTATACTCATTTTGCTCACTCTTAACATATTTATTCAAACAGATTAAATACAGTGGTGTTTATGACCCTGTTGTTCAAGTATTGGTCCTGATACACGAGAATTAAATCAAGTTATGTGCATACAAGAGCCTCGAGTCATAATTATGACTTGGTTGAGTCATTTGCAATAACTCAAGTACAAGTCCAGTTAATGCGCCAGTTAACTCGCGCCGAGTCAAGTCATTTTCAAGAAAATTTGTGACCTGAAATTACAACCTTGCAAGTAATAATATAATATATATATTATATTTCTTCCCAAACCCCCGTGTTTGGCAATATTTTGTTGTTGTTAGGTATCACGGTGACTGCATCAACATCACAGAGAAAGATTCCAGAAGAATAAAATTCTTCTACTGCAAGTCGTGCCGTCGAAAGGACCCTTTCTTGAAAATACAATACCGCAAGAGGAAGAAAAGCCACGAAAAAGAACCCAAAAAACCAAAAAAAGCGAAACGGATCAAAGAGAATTCACCCAAACCTTTGAAAAAGAAGAGAATTTCAGCCCCGGAAAAGCCCAAAGCTAAAACGGAAAAATTCGAGGAAGTGAAAAAAAAAGCCAGCAATGCTTCCATGAAAATCGAGACGCAGAGTCATCTCCAGACCAAAGGTGGGAAAAGTTATTCAATCGCAGACTGACATGCAGAAACTATTGGATTTTCAACATGCGCAAGTAGAACTGGAACCAGTCGCTTCTTAAAATGTGCAAATAGAACTAGGACTAGTCGTTAGTGGACCGTCTTAAACTAACTAGATGGGTCGTTTGTGCAAATCTGTTTGCGGATCATACAGGAGCAAATTAGGCCTGAATTAGGTTTTTGTTGTCAGTATATTTACCGAAGTCAGCCGTGAAACGGTCTTTTTAGATTATGGTGGTCACCGAGCAGGTGTTCATGTTAGAATAATGAGAAAAATCATGAAGTGAACATATATACTCTGCTGATGTGAACCAGCTAAAGAAGATAGCAAAACAACAAGGCTATTTTATCAAGAGCTACACGCTCACACAGAGCTAGGGACACAGCCTAATAGTAACTTATCCACTTGGCAACATCTGGTAACAATGTAGTTCACTGATTTCTATTTAGAAATATAACTGCACGCCACAGAACATAGTCTCAACTTTTGTCTCGGCCCGCCACCACAATTATGTTCTTATTCAAATTCGGCCCGCTGAGAAAAATAATTGCGTACCCCTCATTTAGCTGCATTGCATGCATCCAATTATGACATCTTGAAGTAAAACGCAACATGAGCATAAATTCCTCCCATTGACCGCGCTTGTGTTCGCTCCAGATTTTCATATTTGCTATTTGCTGACGATTGCCCCTGAAGAGCGCTCTTCGCAACGCATACAATCTGCAACTACTTTCAACCTGTCTTCATTTCAGAGTCTTCCAGTAAAAAGAGTCATCAAAGTGTGCGAAAACCCGACAGGTACCATTAGTACTGATTAGTTTTTCCTCTACTTGCAATACTTTTTCAGGTAACCTAAATATAATTTTCCGCTACTTTTACTGCGTTATGATTTTTGATTTACTCGCTTACTTTTTTCTACTTTTAGTTTGTCAAGTAGAAGTATTATAGGCCTATTCTTCCAATGAGAGAGAGACTGAGACGTAGAAATGGAGTGGCTGTTTTCGCGGAGTACGAACAAGAATTTAATTTTCAAAAATTTCGAGTAAATAGATATGGAGTGGTAAAGTATGTTTTATTGTTTTAGCTATAGGATAAGAAAGTTTCCGATTAATTGACTAAAAATTTTTAAAAATTCAAATATTACTGTCTAGCCTACCCCATTAAATGGCTAGGTTGTCTAGAAAAACGTTGTATATACAATTTGAATCGATACCATCCAGTTTAAGCGAAGTTGTTGCATTTTAAAATTTTGGGTTCGAAAAAATAGTATTTGCTGCATGCTGCATGGCAAATTTCCTGGTTAACTTATTGTGGACCTGCCCGTCGTGAATACTGTTTTCTAAAATCCAAAATATTTTCACATTGCTCAGTTTCCAGCATGAGTTCATGAGAGTGTATTTATGACTGCTTTTCACAGCTACTTGAGTAGATTTGAAGCTGGCCAAATCACTGTTACTAGAAGTAGTTTAAGATTGCTTTTAAAGGCACTACTTCTTGACTACTTTGACAACTTCTGGTAACAATATTGAGGGAGCCGTCTTCATTTTCAGAGTTGATATCACCGCGAAGACAAGTCATATCAAAACAGATTCCGGCATTTCCAAAGAGCCGATCAAAGAAGAAATCTTGCCCCTTCCTGAAGCAGTTCCATCTAAGCATATGACAAGCAAGGAGAATATTTCTGCTCCAAAGGTAATATATGATCAGTAGCCTATTGCATCTTTAACAGTATTCTCGAGTGTGCAGAACTTCTGAAAGTATCTTACTATATTATTATGATTATGATTTGTTAGTCTTCTTACAGAGATTTGGTTTGTGTGCGCATTCCACAATGCATAGTAAAGTGTTTTCTACTGTATTAGGTTGAAAATTGGTTGTACTCTGCAGGAATATACGGCATTAGTATATTGTTTTGTATTACAGTAATTTTCCATGTATAATCCGCAAAATTTTCACGATTTTGTGCCCTAAAATCGGGGATTGCGTGTCATACATGGGAACAACACGCTTGAAAAAATCTCCCTCAATAAAAAACTTGAAATCACACCTTTCTTCATGTTTGTTTCCAATCGCGCATCACTTTCAGCCATCGTGCCCAGTAATTCATAATATCAGTGTAACGCGCTACCAATTAGCAAAAAGCGTGTTGCCAATTAACGTGAGTCGTCTGCACAGCACGCGATCTCCTGCTGAGTTGGTTTGCCGTTTGCACGCGAGCGAAATTAGGTCATTCATTGATTACTAGGGCAAATTTTTGTTGCAGTTAAATCTGTGGAAAGTTGCATTTATTCATTTATTTTCGAAAAAAGTTGCAGAAGTTGCATTTTGACCACAATTTGGTCGATTGACTAAAAGAAAAAGGTCAATTTTCCGGCTCAGCTCCCGAAATACCCGTAAAAGCGTTACTTCGGTGCTGATTTACGGTGTTTCAGTCGAATTTGGCCGTGTATTTCACCAAAATCGAAAATACTTTCATGAAAAATCGAAAAAGTTGCATGAAAAATATGGACAGAAGTTTCAAAAAGTTGCACTATAAGATTCCTTCAAACAGCTTAAAACAGCATTCTACATATCTTATGAGTATTTAGGAAGCTGCCGGAAGCTGTAAAAAAAAAGTTGCAAAAGTTTCAAAAACTTGCCCTATTGATTACTGACCGCGCGCACGGCAATCCTCGCTAATTCATCGACAGGCCATGTGCGCAAGACGTCGTGTCGCTGGCCCGAACTATCGCGTCGCTAGCCTCGCAGGCTTTGGCTGCTCTCTACTATCGTTTAGAGACAATGCCATTAATTGCATAATGATTAGCGATGTTTATGTCATGATTGTTCGACAGTGACATCGCAAACAGAACACCATCGTGTACTAAAACTATAATGAGAGATTCCTAAATACTCTACTTAAAATCAAATCAGTCAGGTTCTCCGTTTTGCCCAGCCGTCGTAGTGACCAGCTCTGTTATTTAGATGAAAAAGGACATCAAGTATCCGCCGAAAATGAAGATCAAGGAAGAGTACAGCTCCAGCGGACATATCGACGACCTGGAACAACTGAGAGATATCGACATCTCGACGTTGCTTTCGCAGAAGGAGAAGCACGGATCGAAAAGCGAGAAGAAAGGCCGGCAATGTTACGGCCCAGGCTGTACGGCTGCGGCTCGCTCAAACTCAAAGTAAGAGGATGTCTCATTCGATCTGCTGACCTGAATCCGGACATCGGTTTTCATCAAAGTTCTCGTTCAGCATTTTAGGCAAAATTTGATCGGAATTAGGTCACCTGCATTTCGCTCTAATTAGTGTAATTAGTAGGGCGATTTTTTTTGACATGTCAAAAAAAGTCAAAATTTTGTCAAAATTGTAGCGTTAGGTAAAAAAATTGTTAAAATTGTTTACAAAGTTAAAATTTTTTTGCAACCTGCATTTCGTTTGTGTCGTAGATTTTGCACTTTCGGTGAACTTATCATTTGACATTTTACAGCTTATAGCCTTCTTTATAGGCCTACCGTTGTAGACGTCCCATTGTCTGCTGATTTTAAATCATAAACATTCAAATGAAACAAATAGGTTGACATGGTGTTATGCTCAACGTACCGCAATATCATAACTGGAGCAAGAGTGCGTGGGCAATGGGCATTGCATGGCTCTTATATCATAAATCACACGATGAAAAATTGTGACGTAGACTAGACAACATTGTCAGAATGAAGCAACACGGTTTGTCACCAGCAATGTACAAACAACTTGAGTGTTGTCAGCCAACAACTGCTGCTGTTAAATGTTCTTTCCCCATTCGTGGCAAGCTACTTAGTAAGGACAGACACTTTCTACCCGAGAATGTAGGAAAGTAACTTTCGTTGTACTACAATATATTTTTAATTTTTTCTACCATAATGCGTAATGTAACTGCTTGAATTTATCATAGGGCCAGATTTCGTTAAAATGAAGTTTTTTCATGTAAAAATTCGTCAGTTTTTGAGGCAAAGAATTTTTTACAGGCCAAACCACTTCGTAAGGACAGACAGTTCCAACCAGAAATGAAGATAAAGTAGTACAATTCTAACATGACGTGGGAAAACACCTAATTTGCATACGTTAGGTCAACATTTGGTCAAATTGAGTTTTTTAAGATCAAAAAATGTCAAAATTTTGATATTTTAGGTCAAAATCTTCCGTTTTATAGGTAAAAAATATCGTCCTACTAATTAGACAACTAGAAGAATTATATAGTTGCCTGTGTCTTGTGCTTTTTTGCGGAGTACTCAAGAACGTTTTCTTTCCATATTCTCTTTACTTAAGTAGTTATGTTAGTTTATTACTTGTATACATAGCACTTGACGTTGCCCTTGGTGATGCAGAACTTCTTATCAATTCTCTACTTGTTGCTGACGATTATCCCTGGCGAGTGTTAGTTGAAAGATATTAGTTGATTGAATTTTTAGCGTTATAAAAAGCATTATTCTCTCCCGTCAGATATTGCTCTGACGCATGCGGGGAAAAGCTGGCTGCCAGGAGATTGCATCTGATCATGCCGTCGCGGGCTCATCAGTGGCACAGCACGCCGACCGTGGCCAACGAAATCGGCCGGGCAGAATTGGAGAGAATCAGGGCGTCCATGATACAAGCCCGCAGCGAATTGCAGCTCTTAGGTAATCTGTCACTTGCCAAACCCATCCAACGCAACATTAATCAAGACCGCTATGCCTGATGCCTGTCTTCCATCTTTCAGAAAGCAAGTTTCGCAGACTGGAAGGCATCATCGAACGTTCGAAAAAATTCCCGATATGCGAAGGCGCGTCTGACGCGGAAGACGGCGACGAAGGGGACCAGAGTATTTTCTGCGTGGTGTGCGGACATCCGGTTTCGCTCAAAAACGCGATCAAGCACATGGACAAGTTTGTACATTCAGACTGGCTTGTGTGATTAGTTGTATGACTTGGCATGATGCATGGCCAGAGGTGGCCAGAAACAAGTTACTTCAACTGTTTTTGGAGTGCTTAAACATGCGACACTTGAACATGTGACTTTATAACCATAGATCTAACCCTAACCCAACCCTGGAATTAGCCCTTACCTAAACCAAAACTATTAACCTAACCTAAGACTAATCTTATTTTAAAACCACATGCTCAGTCGTCGCACGATATCATGCTCATCAATTTTGAAGCTACGTGACTACGTTTCATCCCCATCATTTTCAACTTGCACTTAAAATGGTTTTGACAGGGTTTTAATGACTCGAGTCATGATTTTCTGATGACTCGACTTGATTCGAATCATTTTCTCAAAATACAAAACTGACTCGACTTGGACTCGAGTCAGTGCTCATGACTCAAACCAAGTCATATGACTCGAGACTCAGACGGTCAAGACCGGCATTTCATTGTAATTTGGAAGAATAGTAAAGTAACCACACTATTGGGATTTCGTCTATTGGTACTTGTACATGAAAATGCAACCAGAAACTGCTAAAAGTGAAGAAAATTAGTACATTATAAATGCGAACTATTCAATATCACCGAACTGAGTTACAGAAAGTGGGTTTACAAAGACTTCAACTGGAAACTGAGCAGTCAACACAATGACCTGGACTCGGACTCGAGTCTTAATACCGTGACTCCGACTCGATCCTCTACTAGCTGACTCGGACTTGACTCGGTGGTGAAGCGAAAATGACTCGACTTGACTCGACTCAAAACTGTAATAGTGAGATTGACTTGTGACTCGGAGCCTTGTGACTTAGTTGCAACCCTGGGTTTTGATATATATCCGAGTGGAGATGCTTAATCTGCTGCTTCTACTTCTACAGAGCAGCTAAATTGAGTAGTTTGAGCAGCTGTGTGTATATCGCAGGTGTTACATCAAGATCGAATCTCAAATCTCGTTTGGATCTGTATATCCGACGCGCATCGAAGGGTCCGAGCGGCTGTTTTGTGACGTCTACAACCGACAACAGCAAACCTATTGTAAAAGATTGCAGGTGGGTTTGATGCAAGATATTTGCTCGCTTGTCGTGTGATCGAGCATCGACAACTCGGAGATTAATTTCACATTTTGCTTCAAATCACACTCGTTGAATTGTGTGTACTAATGTCACAATGTATGTATAATGTATGCTGGTTGTAGTTTTGAAATTGAGTGTCCTGGAGCACCAACTAGATAATCATAGCCGTTAACCCAGGGTTGTAAAGACTCGACTCGAGTCACGATTTTCTGATGACTTGACTTGGCTCGTGTCATTTTCTCAAAATACGGAAATGACTCGACCTGGACTCAGGTCATCTCGGACCAAGTCGTATGACTCGGGACTCAGATGGCCAAGACTAACATTTCATTGTAATTTCGAAGAATAGTTAAGTTACCACGATATTGGTATTCTGCTAGTGCTGGTACTTGAAATGCGACCAGAAACTGCCAAAATGAGGAAGATGAGTACATATAACTGCGAACCACTCGACATCACCAAACAGAGTTATAAGACATGGGTTTAACAAGACTTTAACTGGAAACTGAGCAGTCAACACAATGACTTGGACTCGGGTCATAATACCATGGCTCGCACTCGACCCTCTGCTCGCTGACTTGTACTCGAGTCAAAACTATAAGTGAGATTGATTTGTGACTTGGTTACAACCATGCGTTAGCCTAATTTGCAAAATGTTTCCATGCTGAAACTTGGGTTATAATCTAATTTCTGATTTTCCTGAAAATGTTATAGGAAAATTGTATAGTGCGTTTTTTTTGTAATTTGGAAAACCTGAAAACATTTTAGTTATCCTCTATATTTTATAGTAACCGACTTCTCTGACACCAGGTAATATGCCCGGAACACGCGAGAGAGCCAAAAATCGGCGCCAACGAAGTGTGCGGGTGCCCGTTAAGCGACGACATCTACGAAGGAGAAGAGGCGACATCCGCACGCCAGTTCTGCAGCCGCTCCAAAAGAAAATGCAGCAAACACTTCAAGTGGGAGTCCATGTACCGCGCCTCGGTGGACCTGCAGCGGATCAGGCAGTGGCTGAAAATCGACGAGATCTTCGAGGAGGAAAGGCGGATCAGAAGCGCGATGGCGGCCCGGGCCGGGGTCATACCGCTGCTGTTGCATCAGACTTCGGCGCACGATCCGCAGTGTCTGGACATGCGGACCAAGGAGACGAACCCGAAAAAGCCCGCCTACAGGCTGGTCATCTGATTATTTCCGACCGGAGTCGGTGAAAATAGCAAATGTTTGTATTCGGGTAGAAATTCCTCCATGGTTTCAACTTGAGGTGAAGCACCATCATTAAAATTGTTCCAAAAATTATTTGGTTGGCTAAAAGAACGATGCGCATCAAATTTGGCTCAATTCTGATCTGTAAGAGTTTGAAAAGTTGATATTTACAAAGTAAACGCAAAGTTTTTTTTTCAAATTTTACTGTCAACCCCGTGAAATTGTTCAGTTGCTGAAAAAACGGTGCAAAACGAATTCGGTTCAACTCAACCAGTAGAAGCAAAGTTTCAGAGTACTCAGTGTTACATTGGAAATGAAGTAGTATATACAATACGGTGGGAATTCACGTGTCGAGGCTAGAAGTAGGAAATGAACGACATGAAAAAAGTATTCTAGTTGTTTTAGAGTAGGTTTGATTGTGAGGTAGTGAATGGTTTTGTACCCAAGTGTACTCCGAGTCCGATGTATCTTTGCGACTCCGAGTCCGATGTATCTTTGCGACTCCGAGTCCGATGTATCTTTGCGATTAATGCAATAATGATGCTACCATAAGAGGCAATTTTGAAAAAAAAAAAGTTGCGAGATTCTCTGGCCTGTTGTCGTGACGCACACACTCGCGTAACAGCGATGCGGACACAACCTACAAAATTACGAGATCAGGCGTGTAACATAACCACTCAAGCAATAAGTTCTGCTTTGCAAAATCAGAGAAGCAGTCTGAAAAAGCACAAGAAAGGCTGTTTTGAAGGAATACTTTTATTGCAATGGTACGAAAATCAGACATCAGACTTGTCACAGTTGAATATGGAGTGCAAAAGAGTCATACGGCTTCCAGAGCCCCGGCCGCGTAGCTCACGGAACTGTCGCCAGAACGCGTGCACTGGTTGGACTGGCGGTAGTCCAGGAACTTGAATTTGAATACGTTCTTCTGCTGCTCCTTGTGAATGCTTTCCACTGCCTGAGATAAAAATCAGTTTATATATACTTGTGTTCGGTCTAAAGTTGTGGACAGGACTAGGCGAAGCCATGTACCTGAATGGTTTGATTCCGGATCAAGTATTAATGCTAATGATCCCAGCAGACAGTGATTACACGAACCTTGCCACTAGGAGTTATATATTATTTTCCACAAAATCTCATTTGGTCATATTGCCGCACACGAAACCTGTAGTTCAGAGCTATACGCTCGTTACTGGAAATGGCATATCGGTGAAATTGTGACAAATCACACCAATGTCATAAAGCGCAATGAAGCTGGTACAGTCCAAAAATATCATTATCTTCAATGTGATATAGACCCCGGTAATAATATATTCTTTGAAGTAGCATAAAAGGTACATATTTCAACGTCCACATCATTCATACTGTTCTGGCGCCGTCAGGGTTGTGAGGACTCGACTTGTACGCGAGTCATTGCGCATGACTCGAGACTGGGTCGACCATGACAGGCAATGTAATTCTGAATAATAGCAGAGTTATCACAGTATTATTATTTCGTTTATCGGTGCTGGTGCTTCAAAATGCTACCAGAAACTGTTAAAAATGAGTAAAATTAGTATATTATGACTGCGAAGTATTCGATATCACCGAGCAGAGTTGTAAAAAGTGGGTTCCACATGACATTAACTCGGAACTGAACAGTCAACACAATGACTCGGACTCGAGTCAAATCTCAAAACGTGAGATTGACTTGTGACTTGGTTATAACCCTGGGCGCCGTATAACCTAGACATGGGGTGGGCAAACTTTTGAGCTCGCGGGCCGCGTTCAACATCTGAATCCATTCGTTGGCCGCAGTATATAAAATTGGGATTATACACCAAAACGCAATATTGGTATTTGATTATATAATGATGACATGGAGATAATAATTATATTTATTTAAAACAAACAAAATATTACTTTGATGATATCGTACAAGCGTGAAAAACAGTGGCGAGATTTCATAGGCTGGTCGACCTCAGTAACCAATTAGTCAAAACTATAGAGATGAAAGTCGGTTGTCTCGATTCTTAGAAACGGATTGAAATATAAATTTGTGAGCAGCCATCTGTTCATGGATTTGCCAATTCCACTTTTGGTACAGTTCCAGAACACACAATGCTGACAGCATCATAACTATGTTTGCTTCAAACACGCTTCTACTATGTGAAGATAAAATATAAATAGCCTATAATTATACGCATACAGAGAACGAATCTACCTCAGACACGCGCCAATCGTTTTTATAAGCACACCACTGAAATGATTAAAACTGGAGTGGCCAATCTGAAATCACACTCGTGATCCGAATTATGCCAATCTCGTATAGGATGATGTTTAGCAGTTGAAACTGCGTGGACCTTGAGATCGGGCTGTCGCATCAGAAATTGAACATGAAAGAAATAGGTTGTATTTATGTTAGAATTGTATGTAAATCGCGCTTCTTTCAGTTGAGCTCAGCTTCGTAACTCCTTCAGATGCTTTCACGACCCACAAGAATGGCGCGCCCCTCCGTTTGAAACAATTGTCTTAGAATTATTATGGTGAAATATACTAAAAAAAGTTTAATCAAGTCCATGCATTAATTCGATATTTAGTACGCATTTCATCAATATTTTTAATAAGTTTCTTTACACTCTCGCGGGCCGTACAGTACGGTGTTGAAGGCCGCGTGTGGCCCGCGGGCCGTAGTTTGCCCACCCCTGACCTAGACAGTAATTTTACATTAAGCAAAACTCCGATCGGGTGTCTTCCACAAATTGTGTTGCGATATTCTTGCAGATAGTGATGGAATTTGGACGGGTCCAACTCTTCAATGTGATTCATTCCCTGTAGACAAAAACGGTGTTGTGTTAGCGCTCTACAATGTGATTACTCAAGACTGGAAATCGATATACAACCAGATGTCAAACAGATTTCACTTTTCAGCAGGTGATTGCCATTGAAGCAATGTATTGCAGAGGAAAACTTGACTATTTACAGTGGGAAATTCTATCATTTAGCTGGATAATACTGTAATAACTTCACTTCCACGGGTTGTAATTGAGTCAAATTTGTTACACTTTTTTTCTGAAACAACAATTTCATGGGGTAGTTACTAATATTTGAATTCATTTTTGGTTTTAAAAATGAATCTTATTTTTTTACCCTTACGATGTAGCTAAGTTTCTGCAGGTTGCAAGGGAGCCAAATTCGATGTGTAATGTTTCCATAGGCAACCCGACGATTTTATCAGCGAGCAAGCAAAATTTGAAAAAATGCTTTTTTCAAATAACCCTACAGGCCATGATCCTTACCATCCGATCGAGATCTTCGATAGATCTGTATATTTCGCCCTTGGTCTTGTCATGGTATGTGTACCTGAAGCGTTTACCTGAAACAGAGCATGTTTCTGTTATCACAACTGATACCCACAAGCGATCGTCAACGGCACTGACCCCAATGGCAAAAATCGGATGATATTACGAAAAAATTGTCCGGATCTTTCAAATATTTGCTGAATATCCCGCCGTACAATTGTTCTGCGTCCCGATTCAGCCCGCCGACCAGCACTGGTACTATCGTGAATTTGTCTCTGCAACTAAAAAAATTTGCTCATACAAATTCCGTCGCACGGCTACTAATATAACCAGGGCTGCAAGTACTACTAGTAAGGAAAAATTCACCTTTCCATTGCCTTGGCGACGTAGGGAAGCTGCATTTCAATGCTGTGCTCATCTTCATCAACTTCCTTTGTCATGGAGGTGAAGTGATTCGTCTCTCTCAATTCTGCATAGACTGAAAATATTTCATTTTAGACGATTTTCAGGCTACGTGTCTTTTCCACATGTGGTCAAAGTAGCCATTGTAGGTTAGTCTCGTTCAAAAATGACTTATTTTTTCATTTTTGCGGCTATTAACTAAAATTGTTAGGTTGGCTAAAAAACGTTGCGCACCAAATTTGACTCAATTACGATTAGAAGTGAAGCTAGTAGAGTTGAAAAAAATTCGGATTCTATTGAAAAAAATGAAATAATATTTTTCAAACTTCACCGGCTAACCTATGGAACAAAAACGCTGCATAACAAATTTGAATCAATTTCATCCTGTCGAACAGAAGTTATTAGAGTTTTTCATCCACAATTCTTGGTTTACCCACAGTAAATACTATTTTTTCAAATCCAAGATTTCAACTCCAATAATTTCACTTCTACCACTTGGAATTGAGCGACATTTGCTGTTCATTATTTTGTTAGATAACTTGACAATTTCATGAGGCAGCCAGTAAAATATGAATTTTGTAGGTACCAGTTTGAGTATTCCTACTTCACTTGCTTGTAAATTGAGTAAAAATTCACGTTACTTCTACTTAACGATGGCTACTTTAACACCTCTGTCTCTACCCGGAACCTAATTTCCACTCGGCAGTAAACTGGCTTAGAAGTCTGATGCCGTGCTATACAGTATACAAGTTGTCAGGCAACAAATGTCATTCGAGCGTCGAGGAAGCAGTGCTAGCAGACTTGAGCAACTCACTGCTCTGGTCAATTGTCATGGAGTAGAGCGGGGTTTCGTATTTCTCGACCGAAGACAAAGCGCACCCAGGGAGGTAGACATGATGCGATGGCCCAAGAATGAAGACTCGTTTTCTGTAAAACATCATTTTCTATGTAAAGTCGGCTGAACTTAGGTTCTGCACACTTTTGGCCAAATTGAGCGGAGAAATGGCGTTGTCTGAGTCCAATTGTTCATTTAATGGTCATGCGTAAAGGCAGATAATGCATTAACAATACTCTACTGTTGTATAGGCCTAACAAATGAATCGCAGATGCGCTATACTGCAATAATTGGCAGTATCTCAGTACTTGAGTCAATTTGAGTATCGATTCAACTTGTATTCGATGCGCATGACTCGACACATTCTATTTGACTTATTCAAGTCACTTATATTAGGACCGATAATTGAAAAATAGCCGAAGAAAATGTTTAAAAAGTAAAAAAAATGTATATTATGAATCAAAGAATTTCGCTATCAACTACGAGTAACACCAGTGAGTTAAATCTGACTTGAACTCCATACTGAACAGTAAACACCATGACTCGGACTCGAACCGTTTCTCCCAGACTCGATCTAAATTCGGGGGTTGAATTGAAATGACTTGTCTTGACTCGAGTCAAAACTATAAAAGTGAAATTGACTTGTGACTTGGTTACAATAGTGCAGTAAGTCTTCAATTACAGTACTAAGCCATGTGGGAAAGGCTGAAAATGTATTTTCGCTTGATGAAAGTGCACCACAAAACAGCTGGAATTCAGAGCAAAAAGCTTTTATTCTAGCAGAAAATCATTCGTTGAAAAGCTAACAACGCTAACTGATCGCTGAAATCCACAAAACACATCGCTACGATGGGCCCATATGTTTGCACTACGTCCGTGGCTGAATGAGGGCGAAAACCTAACTCTGAATAACTGACAATGCTTCTCTTTAACGTTTCTCTACCATTCTCTTCTACAAGAGGGACACAATTGCATTATAGATAACTAACCTACGGATAGATGCGCAACACGTGATTAACGGTTGAGTACACAGATGCAGCTCACGATAGCTAGTCACTTCGTACACAGATATTGTATGCCTGCGGCCAGACAGGGACAGCATGCCTATGTCCGGAGTAGATTCAGAGTGTATTGCTACTGGGACACCGTGTCTACGGTATGTTCGCACTTCACTTTGGACATCATGATATCTGCCCTTACAGGCAGAATATACCCCCCCGACATGGTGTTTGGTATCGGCTCAAAATCCGATATCGTTCAGGCTCTATTGGCAATAACCTCATTATGTAAAGGCATTACAGAAATAGAGATGTCTTACATTTTTTCTGCATCTATTTGCTTGTAAGCATAGGCAGCAGATGCTCCGCAGTACGAGTATCCGGCATGGGGCGATATAACTGCACGAGCCGGGATCGATTTCTTGACTGCATGCAGCCAGTTACTGAGCTGATCGTTCAATTCGGAACCTGAAAAATTGAGCAAATATTTACCTTATGTTAATTCGATATGCCGCATTTGGTCAATTCACTTTCATCTTTTAATCCTATACAGGAGAAGCACCAGGGTTGCAATGACTCGAGTCGTGATCTTTTGGTGATTCGAGTCATTTTTTCAGATACAAAAATTGACTCGATTTGACTTGAGTCATTGCGCATGACTTGACAAGTTACATGACTTGAAACTCAGGCGGCCGAGAGAGGCATTTGATTGTAATTTTGAAGAATAATAAAGTTAACGCATTATTTGTATTCCGTTTAGCAAAAATAAGGGACTAAAATAAGGGATAAAAATAGTGAAAAAACTAATATTATGAAAGTTAGGCATCCAATATCACCCAAGCAGTGCTGTAAAATGTGGGTTGGACGTGAATTGAACTCAGCACTGAACACAATGACTTGGACTGGGACTTGATGGTGAATTGAAAATGACTCGAGTCAAAACTATAGGCCTACGCTACAAGTAAATTTGACTTGAACAGCAAGCAATCAAGGGGCAGGTTACAATATGCTCCAGATTAGACATTCAGGATGGCGGTTACGTTGTACAAGGTTCAAGAATTGTAACTGAGTGATTTGATTTCACCGCGTAGCATTAATCCAGCGGGTGTGGTGAGGTGAGGTACTGAGGTACTAAACACGATAGCTATACCGTAGGCAATAAGCAAATAAAATCACGGTGGTCAAATAAACATCAATTACGTCCGCTCTCAACTTACCCGATCCGACATACCAAGTTCCAGCATGAGAGGCTCGTCTGGTGGACATTTTGCACTGCGTGTATGATAAGATCGAAAAGCTATACCGCTGCTACCACCGATTCTACTATAATGTCTTTATTTTCATTTTTTACTTACATCGGTGCCGGGTGAATCATGAAATATATTAAGGCGTCATTGCATTCTGTGTTTTAACATTTCGCTTATTATTCGCCAATAATATATTTGTAACAATTGTAATGATCGTAAGAAAAGTCGTAAGAAAAGCATCTGCGATAATGCTCATGTCTATCAAATAGCAACAGAAGCAACTTCTCAAATGTACACTGCCAGGGCCGAGGTGAATGTTGCAGATTGATGCACCACACATTGTTGTTTCTACATTCTCCTCACTGTTCATTGCAACGCATTGTAAATAATGTGTCTTTTGCATATAAAATTTGTCGATGGTTTATGAGTATTTCTAGATTTGGTCAAAAATCTCTCACGCAGTTAACGACCATTGAGTTTCTACGTATGCTGCATTTCACGCATCGGTGATTTACAGCTGAGCACGTAAGCCGCAGTTCCAAACGTAAAAGTGGACTTTGTTATTGAGTTACAAGTGTAGATTCGTATCCTATCGATATCAACAGTATATGTTAATCTCATCACAGCGACGCAGTCTGTTTTTCGGATAAAAATAGTATTTACACTAGCCTGAGAAGACAGCGAAAACATTACTGCTGCGCGTCGGCCGTTGTTATGTATTTCCCTCTCGGTTGGCCAAGAACACTTTATCAATGCGATGGCGGCTCTCCGATAAAATATGTGGCGTGCAATCGATATCGTATGCTGTTCGCGGTCCTGACCGACGAAGTCATAAGCGTATGGCATTGCAAGGTAAGTTCTACATTTCTCGTCTATTCCGTGGTCTAAATCAATTGGAGACAGTTCTGTATGTAATTTAATAATATACCTCAAATCCCCCGATTGAAATTAACCAGAATATGTTCTGCTGACACTCGCCAGGGGTAATCGTCACACACAATATATTATTCAATTGTATAATGTAGTTCTGTACCTTCAATAGTATCTTGTTTTGTATTTGTGTCCTTTATTGAAATTTAGTTATATAGCCTAATCCAAATTGTTGATAGAAACGACTTTTGTGTAATATGCTCCTGGCCTGTATGGCTCGGCTTCACTGAGTCTGTTATATCAGCCTATGCTTGTCTGTATACCATGTTTTGCAGAATTGCATTTTTGTAATGCATGTTATCGATCGGCACAGTTGACAAATCAACATTCTCTCTTTCTCTCTCTTGTAGCCATGTGTGGAGATTCTGAGGTATGAAAGAGGAAAGAAGTCCATTGCAGAGACTGGTCCAAACGCTGTGACAGAATGGAGACATGACAGCAGTATGCTGGCTGTTGCGGTTGGTATCTTCAATGCTTCAAATATGATTCTCATTCTGTGTTTACTGCGTAATTCTAAGTACTATATAAACCCTTGGTAAGACCCTATCAGAGCTGGAAACATTAAAATTTTCAGCTTTTCCAAATTACATTGGAATTACTGAATTCCCAAAAACGCTGAAATTGAATTCAATTCCGAATCACAAAGAAATGCAACTAAAATAAACTTCAGTTCATATCAAAGCAGAGTGGATTCTCGTAAGCCTGAGAATGACAAGTGTCTGTAACTCCAAAGTTGGCTCGTTTTTGTACTGCACAGTTCTTTTGCAACATTTTTAGGAAAAGCAAAAATTAGATTAGAATTAAAATCTCGATCATAGCGACACTTCTAAAATTAGATTATAATTAGATCCTGACGATGCAACACAATTTTTTATTTGGTTACCCATCAATGACTATATCCCTTGATGGCGCAACTGTATATTTCAATATGTTTTTCAGACCACAGCCGGATACCTCTTGATATACCAGTTGGAGCAAGACGTGAAAGCTGAGAAGGGCGTCACTCTGTACGAATACCAGCAAAATAAGACCCCGCAAGGCGAAAACAACGACGGCGTCCCAGCGCTTCGTTTGTGTTTGAAAACGACTATAGAGTATGCAGCCCCGGTAGTCAGGTATTACCGTTTGTGTGATATTGATCAGTTGTTTCTTTGAAATACTTGACGTATCCAATTTTGTTCAGCCTCTCTTGCGTCAGCGATGAGTTATTGATCGCCACCAGCAACGGCGAGTTGGAATTAATCCCGTGGTACGGACCGTTTGAGAAGAGAAAATTGATGAACGTTCAAGATATGACGTTTTCTGTTGATCTGCACAGTGCCGGTAGGATTGTTTAGGAGAATGCACGATAAAGATAGAGTTCTATACATTTGATTATCATCAGCCACACCAACTGGAAACTGGCCGATTCAAGTAATTTACTGGTTGTTTATAAAAAAGATAAAAATATTTATGTTTAGGTCTGGGCTGAATGGTATAGCCTAGCCGAGTGATAGTATAAGGATAGATTGTCATTTCCACTCGCGTTTGGAGCTTTGTACCTAATGTTTCGTGTGCTGCGTTACAACCAATCGAGGTTTACAGCTTTCCGTAGCGTATGGTTACCATATTTTGGAAATCTGAAAAGAGGACACTTTTTCAAAATTTTCGGACTTGCAAAACCGAAGGCAAATCCGGAAAAAATGATGAATTTTTTACACGTCATGGACGGTTGACTAAAAAAAAAGAGGTCAACTCTCTCGCTCAGCGCCCAAAATACAGTTTTTCTTTCACATTTTCAGTGAAAAAAAGGTCAGCTTTCCGGCCCAAATCCCGAAGTATCGCTTTTTCCTTTCACGTTGGTTGACTAAATAAAAAAAGAGGTCAACTTTCCGGCCCAGCTCCAGAAATCACCGCCTGAGCGTTACTTCAGTGCTGATTTACTGTATCTCATTCGAATTTTGCCCAATATTTAAGCAAAATTCTCAAAAAAGAGGCCATTTGGGCGTCCTCCGAGGACACTTTCAACAAAGTCGAAAAAGTGGACAAATCCTCTTAAAAGAGGACGTATGGTAACCCTACTGTAGTGGAAATCAGTATCAAAGCTGCAATTCTTCTTTATGAATGAAATGTTATTGGCAAGGAGCATATAATTTCAGTACTCGAAAAAATCTACTAGACTCGATCTTTACAATTAATACTAGATTCAGATTCGAGTAGCCTAATGGATTCATTTGTGCCCTGCGCTACTCAGAACTGATAAATATTTAGAAATTAACAAATGTCTAGTTTTCCAAGTCAAGTTTTCCTTGAATTTCTCTGCATTTGCAGGGTCTGCAATCCGTACAAAGCACCCGGTCTACATCGTGCAGCTGATTTACAGCCCTTGCCTGGAAGGATTTACGGCCGTTCTGAGCGACGGCCGGGCCGCATTGATATTCATCACCAAGTCTAGCGACGAGAAGAGCAGGTCTTACGTATGGAAAGCCCACGGTATTTGGGCCAACGGCCTGTCGAAAGCGGTGTGCAGCGCGGTCAATAATCGGTACAGGCTGATGGCGTTTGGAACGTGGAGGTGTGTTCTCATTGCTGTGATGACTTTTGTTAGATAGAGAGTGTGGACTAGAGTGGATGGGAGTCTGGTGAATTTTCAATACCATAATAAGGGTTCCCAACGTGTGGGCCATGAAAAAATTTGTAAAATAATATTTAAAAAAAATTTATCATCTCTCTGTCCACTCTACTATAATTGTATCCACCAGTTTTTTTATTAAGCTACCAATTATAAAAAAAATTCGAAGGCTTGAGTTTTTTTTTTCAATTTTCAAAGGTTGACACAGTGTAATGAAAGGTTGGGAACCCCTGCTTTAAATGTTGCATTATAACTGGACCGGGGTCTTGAACAATTGTATAATTCTTCCGGTCTAATTGAACTAATTAAAACCAAATACCGATAATCTGATTGTAATCTAATTTGTAAAATGTTTCTATGCTTTTGTTTCAATTGTAATTAATTTCTCGTTTTCTTGAAATGCTTCGGGAGAGCTGTCTAGTGCAAAACGAACTAAGCTTGGTGTGCAGACAATTGCCATTCTCGTCCTTGTGAAAATCAACTCTGGTTTGTTATGAACTGATTATGAATTTTGTTGTCTTTTTCTCTCTCATTTGAAATTGAAGTCAATTTCCTAGTTTTTTTATGTCATTCAGACTAACTCTGATCTAAGTTGGAAAAGTAGCAAATTTTCTCGCCCAATTGCTGCGTCCGAAGCATCCATAAGCAGAGTTGTGAAAAATTTGGTTTATCTTGACTAGGGGGATTTTTTTATTGACCTAAAAAACAGAAGATTTTGATCTAAAATATCCAAGTTTTGTCCTTAAAAAACTTAATTTGACCAAATTTTGACCTAACGTATGCAAATTAGGTGTTTTCCCACATAATGTTAGAATTGTACTACATATCTTCATTTTTGGTTCGAACTGTCTGACATTGCGAACTAGTTTGGCCTGAAAAACTTTTTTGACTCAAAAACTGACAAATCTTTACATGAAAAAACTTTATTTTAGGGAAATCTGGCCTTGTGAAGAATTACAGTAGTTACATCACGTATTATGGAAGAAATAATTAAAATTTTCTGCAGTACAGCGAAAGATACTTTCCTACATTCTCGGGTAGAATGTGTCTGTCCTTACTAAGTAGCTTGTCAAGAATGGAGAAAGAACGTTCAACAGCAGCAGTTGTTGGCTGAGAACACTGAGGTTGTGTATACACTGCTGGTGACAAACCGTGTTGTTTCATTCTGAGAATCGTGTCACAATTTTTCATCATGCTCTTCTTGATATAAGAACCATGCAATGCTCACGCAGTCTTGCTTCAGTTGGGATATTGTGGTACGTTGAGGATAATACCATGTCAACCTATTTGTTTCATTTGAATGTTCGGGCTTCATAATGAGCAGACAATGGGTCGTCTACAACGGTAGGCCTATAAAGTAGGCTACTAGCTGTAAAATGTCAAATGATAAGTTCACCAACTGTGCAAAATCTACATTACAAACAAAATGCAGGTTGCAGAAATTTTGACTTTTTGAATAATTTGTACATTTCTTGACCTAACCATACAATTTGAACAAAATTTTGACTTTTTTGACATGTAAAAAAAATCGCCCTAATCATGAGTTAAACGCGAAAGAAAACAGTAAACATGATGACTTGGACTCGGAATTAAGTCTTAACACTGTGGCTCGGACTTGACTCGGTTGTAAGTTGAAAATGACTCGACCTGACTCGAGTCAAAACAATAGAAGTGAGATTGACTTGTGACTTGGTCACAACCCTGTTGTATCCCACAAAATTCTTATCTAATGGCCCTTTAGATTTACAAATGTATATCACTAAGCAGTAATCAGCTTGAGGAATTCGTAATCTAAAGAAGAGATGGGAAAATGCTTGAGTGATGGTTTGTTTTGTAGAGGAAGCTGCGAAGTGTATAGCATGGACGATATGCAAGGATGCCTGCAACCCTCCCATCAAATGATGCTGTCGTCCAAGTACTATCCCGATGTCTACAAGAATACAGGTACAATGTAATGCGTGCATGGTTACTGGACATTGTTGTTCATTGCTGAATAATAGCGTTGTCCCGAAATAATATAAATTCTATTGGCTATTCATTAAAATTGTTAGGTTGGCTAAAACACGCTGCACACCAAATTTGGTTCGATTCCGAGTTGTATAAGCGAAGCTATTAGAGTTGGATATTCGTTTTTTTAAATGAAAGTTTTCTTTTCCCATTTTACAGGTAACCCCATGAAATTGTTAACGTCGTCTAAAATGTCGATGTATGGCAAATTTGATTCCAATCCAACCCGTTGAAGCAAAGCTATTAGAGTTCAAAATTTTTGATTTGAAAAAGTAGTATTTGCAGTGGGAAATTCTTTGATTAATTATTAATTATATTATAACTACCCACCGTGAAAAATATCATGTCAAATGGAAAATTTTGAACGCAAATCCAGGTCGGAACTGAAATAAATTCGGCGGGAATCGTTTTTTTACCGAATAGCCATTAAAATTTGAAGAAAAAACTTACTGTATAAGATCTATAATGTGTACTTCTGACTCTTTTCAGGCTCCGTGCTCGATTTGCAATGGACTCCGGACGGCTGCGCGCTTGCCATGTCTTGGAATCACGGCGGATTCGCTATTTGGAGCGTTTACGGGTCGTGCTTGTATTGCACGCTCAGTGCAGACCACTCTTTCACCACCGATGGCGTCAGGAAACAGCAGTCGTTGTTTTATTCTATGGTAAATACGAATTAGAATTAAGGCAGATCAGTGGGCACAGGATTCGAGTGCTCGAATTTGAATGCATTTGAATTTGATACATGATGAAATTATTAGCTATAAATTTAATCAATCGCTAGACCCCTTAATTCTAATGATTCGAGTCAAGTGGTTAGACATGATTTTACTGAGATTTTAAGCTCCTTGTCACCAAGAGTTTGTTTATCAACTAGAATGATAGTTTGTATGCTATTTCCCACTATGGCAGGCTTCGAAACATGTTGTACATAGCTATGTACCGTACGTTAGTAAAAATGACATTTCTGTGAAGTCTTGAACAATACACAGCTTTGTCAGAAATTTCATATTCTAAATATTAGCCTAGTCTTTACGATGGTTAGTTCCATTTCCCACCAAAATTTTCAACCAAAATTTATGACTCTAATAACCAAGTTTGGTGTGCAACGCTTTTTTAGCCAACCTGACAATTCTAGACAGTAAAATTTGAAGAAAATGGTTAATTTTGTACAATCCTAAACAATCACGCTTTTAATTTTCAGTGTTGGGGTGCAGAAGGCTATCAGCTGTGGCTGATCCAAGAAACGAAAAAGCTCGATCAATTGAGCAGAGACGCTTCAAGCGAATCGGTCGATCGCGCCGCGGAACCCTTTGTAAAAAGCGACTCGGCTGACTCGGCGGGTCAAGGGTCGTCCTCGAGCGACGAGGCTTTTTCCCCGAAACCTGCCCCTTCTGGAAATCAAGAGAGCAATTTAACGGAAAGGGAATTCGTTCAAGTTGAATTTGCGAAAAGCGCGCTCACCATGAACCCGTGCTCGGTGAGTTTTTTCTTTGTCTGGTCAGTAACCAGACTAGTTCTAGTTCCTGATTTTCAAAAGCGAATTGTTGTAGTTCTGGTTGTATAGTTGACACATGTGAGTAGTTTTAGTAATATTTGGTAATGCTGAAGTATGACGGACTCCATTTCTAGTTGAGTATAATAAAAAGCGTGTAGTTCTAGTTCTAGTTGCAGAGTTGGCAAATGAGTAGTTCTAGTGTTATTTGTGAATTTTGAAGTATGAGCAGTTCTATTTCTAGTTGTCTATAATAAAAAGCGTGTAGTTCTAGTTGCAGAGTTGACAAGTGAGTACTTCTAGTGTTATTTGTGAATTTTGATGTATGAGTAGCTCCATTTCTAGTTGTGTATAATAGAAAGCGTGTAGTTCTAGTTCTAGTTGCACATTTTTGAAGGTTGCTCAAGTTGTAGATGCGAGTTTTGAAAAGGAGTATTTCTAGTTCATATTATAATCGCTTGTACAAGTCTAACCACGCGTATTTCTGGCAGGGCAACCAGTCTCACGTGATCATCCAAGCGGAAGACCGCGTTTACGTCAGTTTCGGGGAGAACCGCTACACCAGTCTCATTTCCAGCACCTTTTACGACGAGAAAAAGAAGAAATACATGTCAAAGACTTATATCGAGCCGGGTTCTCCCGGGAGAAGCTTTGAAAGCATCGTTGGAAATAAGCAATGGTCCGTCGTTCAACTGCCTACCAATTATCTGACTGGAAACTGGCCAATTCGGGTCAGTAATCGTTGCGTATAAAGAAGAGTTTTTTTCATTGCCCAAATCACTTTTGATTTTTGACCATTGACCATTCAGTTCTCTTCGATCGACAAAACCGGCAAGCTATTGGTGGTGGCCGGGAACTTTGGCATGGCGCACTTCTCGTTTCTGTCCAGAAAATGGAAGCTTTTCGGCAACATCATGCAAGAGAAGGACATGGTGGTCACCGGCGGTCTGACCTGGTGGGACGGGCTTATCATCGTGGCGTGTTACAACTTGGTCGAAAATCAAGACGAGATCAGAATCTATCCGCATAATACGAATTTAGATAATGTCTTCTCTTGCGTCAAAAGAGTGCAATCTCAGGTCAGTGTGAGATAATTCTAGCTGTTTTTTGGTGTTCTTTTTGATTCGGAATTTGATTCAAGTTTCTTTTCAAGTCTTTGCAAATTCAGTAATTCTAATTCAAACCTAATTTGGAAAAAAATGTAGCTATCATTCTAATCTTTGCTGCTATAATTCTAATCTGAGTTGGAAGAACTGTGTAGTTATAATTATTATGCTTATGAGATTGAACTCTAATTCGATGTGAACTCAATTTTTGTGACTTCAGATCTAACCTCGTTTGGAAAAGAGGTAGCTATCTAAATAATTGTAATCTAGTTGTCGAAGTCTGGCGTCATGTGGCAATGTAACGATTTTCAATTCCGCTTCACGAAAATATATTTTAGATCCTTCTGATCAACGTTTATCTTGACCTGGTGATCACGTTTGACGCTACTTGCCACGTCAAGATCTATCAACTACGCAAAGAAGATCGAATGTAAGTATTCCGTTATTTGTGGTGACTTGCAGAGCTTGTCAATGTTCTGAGCCTTAGTAGCCTACTGGCGTGGAAGTAGAAGTAATGTCGAAGAGTAACATACAGGGTTGTAATGACTCGAGTCGCAATTTTTTTGGTGTCTCGACTTGACTCGAGTCAATATTTCAAAGACGTGAAATGACTAGACTCGAGTCAATTTTGGGATTAAGCCCAAGTCAAAATTGTACATTAATCTCTACTTCTACGCAAGTAGAAGTTACACTTTCCAAGCTGATTTTAGGACTCTTGCCTCATGTTCATTTCTCGTTATTTCAGGGAACATCCGAACGTGTCGCTGACGTTGGTGCGTGACATATCGATGCAACGTTACGTACCTTACCCGTCGTTGGTCGTTTCCGTGATGATGGCTTCGTTGCATATGGAGAGTTCTGGTCGGAAACACTCCACCTCGACGCAGCACGAGACAGAAGTTCTCATCATCAACGTAGCAGGTACACAATTGCTAACGAATCGAGTTAATATACTGGGAGCCCCATGACAGTGTTAAGTTTTATAAAAGAACTATGCATAGAAAACTTTGCTCAATTCCAACTGGCAGAAGCGAAGAGAAAGACATGGTGTTCAAAATTTTCGATTTGAAATAATAGGATTTACGGTGGGTGGCTCAATAAATTGAAGAATTTCCTACCGTAAACACTATATTTTTAAATCCAAAATTTGTACTCCAACCCCAGTGTGTATACCGTTGAATCCTGACACCGGACACTCCTTCCACCGTTTTATTTGGCGAAAATGATCGGCAACGAAACAAAAGTCTAAACTGCATTTAAAAAACTCCTCTTAATTCTGACAATCTATGCTCAATTCGGACACAGGCTCACAATTTCTATTGTTAGGTTATGTCACAAGAAACGTTTTAGCGCAATAATATGGTGAAAACAATAATGATGCATGCAGTAACCATCGACAGTGAATTCATAAAAGGCGTGCCAGCTTCATAGTCACTTTTAATTGGGTACAATGCGTCCATCTTTTAGAGCAGAATGTTACAGAACAGCCTAAACGCTTGTTGCTTATAATTTCTACTGTTTTGTGGTGCACTTAATTAATACTATTTTAGTACTGTATCTTATGTGTGCGTGTTTCTTACGCTGTTACATAGAACACAGTATTTTTTGAAGTTTTGGTATTGAAATACTGCGCGATACAACTAACCCGAAGGATTAACTCTTGTGTGTTGTATGTGGTAGTGCCCATATCCAAATATGCAAATCGAAACAGTATTTTTAATGACCAAATTTATACGCCCTTTGCGACTAAGTCTTGTTATTGTTTTTCCAACCATGGGTGCTTTAAATGCTATGCTTGGCGAGTGTTTATTATGCTGACTCCATAAGTTGTAATTAATAATTGATTCTGCGTGTTGAACTACGACTTGTTTTTTTCAGGGAGATTGCTTCTGTTGCAACACAGTCAAACCGAGGGCGCAAAACCGGGCGCTCGCGGAAAAGAATTGAATTTCGGCGCCCCCATCGTCCTTGCCTCGCAAGTTGAAAATCTGTGGGCGTCCGAGTATAAAAGCAGGTGATTTGAAAGCGTTTCCGCACCTAGGGCCGGGTGAAATCGAGTAGCGGTACCTGAGTTATTAGACTTAAAGCGGCAAAATTCGTGGCTCATATCGTACCAAATCAAAGTCTATCCTCACAAGCTCATGAATGGCAAATGTCTGTTTTACAGCAAGCTTGGCACGTTTTACATGATACAGTTCTCCTGTAGCATTTTCAGGATAACCAGAAATTGAATTATAACCCAAGTGAGAGCATGGACTTCAGAAATTACATTGGAATTAGATCACAGGCATTAGTCTAATAACTAAGGCCATTTAAAGTCATTAAAGGCATATTTTTTTCTGTGCATCAGTAAGTCGTGAAATCAATTTTAACGCAAAAACGTCATCCCTATGAGGTATATTAAGAAAGTTATGAAGTCATATAAAGTCATATTTTGCTGATTAGATCATAAAAAGTTTCAAGGTCATATTTTTAGTTCTAAAGTCGTATTGTTGTATAGTTTAAATAAAAAGTACCAATTTAAGCAGTGAAGCAATCAAGCACTAAGAAAATAAGGCAGTTACTCGTTGGGGTAGCTGGCTGAATGCTGCTCAATATTATGCCGAGAGACTTACACAAATGAAAGAAATAGTCAACGCATGGGAAGGTGAAGGAGTTATTGTAAAAAGCATCAAAAATTCAGTCAACGATCAAAAGTTGACTAGTCAGTCAATTTACCTCCACTGTAACAATATTTCAAACTTAATACTGAAAATGGAAAGTTGTACGTACACCATCAGAGAGGCCCATGCTGATCTCAATCCCCCTGATTTCGGAAAAGATCCGTTTGAGCTCAAAAATTACTTTAAGAAGCAATTGGACAAAAGCGATGTGAAATAAATTATGGAGCTACAAAGACAAGACATTTCACCAGCGCTTTATGCAAAACTGCAGAAGTGTCAATCCACATCAGCGTCTGTGGAGCGCTCATTTTCCTTACTAAAGTCATTTTTCGCCCAAATCGTAACTTCAAAGACTCTAACATTCCGCACTACATGAAACTGTACTACAACAATGGTTTAAAATAATAATGGGTGTGTATTACTGTTATGTTGCGTATGTTTTACTCTTCAGTTCCGTGGGTGACGTTGTTCCCATATAAAAATACACGATTTTCACCTAAAGTCATATATTCCCAAAAATAAAGTCATATTATTGATTTTTAAGATCATATAAAAATGGCCCTACTAATAACACATATAGAAATATCCAGCTGTACAAGTCTGCCAATGGTATGCGATGCAAATGACAATTCAAAATGCCTATTTTTCGCTCGCAGTCAAAAAGTTCACTTGACCGACGCGCTGTGGCTTTGCTGCGGTTCCGAGGGTCTGCGCGTTTGGATTCCGCTCTTCCCAGCCCTGAGACGGTCTCGATCCGGCGACATTGGAGATCACGACATGCAGGCGCTGCTGTCCAAACGCATCACTCTTGTGTTGGACATGGACTCATGTTACCCTCTTACCGTGTTGTTCGAGAACGCAGTTGTTATCGGGGTGAAAAGTGAAACTGTAAGTTGGAATGCTGACTTGTTTTGTGCTTTTTCGATTTACCCACTAAAACAGCAAAGCATTACCTAAACACGCATATTTGTGCAAACTAGTTAGTTGTCGGTCAATTAACTACCGTTTTTTTGACTCGTTCTAGTTCTAATTGTGTATTTAGGAAAGTAAGTAGTTCTAGTTCTAATTGCTTATTTTGAAAAGTGAAGAGTTCCATTTCTAGTGGCTAGATTGAAAAGTGAGTAGTTCTAGATTAGATCTAGTTTTAGTTCTAGTTGCGAGTTTTGAATAGGGAGTAGTTCTAGTTCTAGTTCTAGTTGCAGATCTCGAAAAGTGAGTAGTTCTAGTTCTAATTGCCCATTTTAAAAGTGATCCGTGTCTAATTCTAGTTCTCGTTGTGTAATTTTAAACTGCAGTTATTTGTACAAGGCTGAGAACAGGCAACGGCCATGAATTCTGCCATTGCCGAACATTTATTGGGCAATTCTATTCCAATCATTATATTGATATTGAAATAGACACGAATATTTTTGGCTGACACACGTCAGTGGTAATCGTCGGTAAGTGGTAGGGAATTTTAAACAACACTGTATATCAGCAATCGTGTCTCTAAGTATAACCTCACTGGCATGAACATGCTATTCATACTACTATTGTATACTATTAATTGGATATATTAGTTCTGTACCCCTGAGATTCTCTTAAAACAGCAAACTTTTCAGTCATACAGCTTGCCCGGCGCAAAGCAAGAAGGAGATTTGGTGGAGTATCGTTTTCAATTTTCAACCCCGGAGCGAACTTGCGAGATCTACCTACACCAGGTTCAGATTGATTTCGTTTTCTCATTCATTTCTTTGCTTTTTCTTCGTTATAATTGGGATAAATTGATAGATTCTAGCACCCGTCTGATTTGCTGATTCCTGATTAGTAGGGTAAGTTTTTGTCGCAGTCAAACCCGTGGAAAGTTGTACTTACTTTTCACAAAGTTGCATTTAATTTTCACAAAAGTTGCACTAAAAGTTGCGTTTATGGTCAAGTTCCTTGCAATTATTAGAGTATGTAATACTCGACCAAGGCATTGTAGCAAAACTCAATGTTGACGACTTCAACAAAATCAATAGCCTAAAAAAATTGACCCAGTAAAAATATAATTTTCGGCGGCCTAGCCTGAATGCACGTGAAATCAGAAAGGACCTCAAATTTAACGACAGTGAAATAATCGAGCGATATAGTTACATACAGTGCCAAATATTTCTTGTAAAAAGTGAGTAGCATAAAAAATCGAAAACCTGCAGAAAGTGACATGAAAAATTGAAATGAGCTGCAAAAAGTGGCATGAAAATAATGATGAAAAGCTGCAAAAAGTTGCAATAGAAGGTTTCCCCAAACAGCTTAGAACACCATACTGAGTATTTTAGAAGAGCGGAAATAGTAAAAAAAAAGTCGGAAAAGTTGCAAAAACTTTCTCAAGTATTAGCGAATTTTTGGCATTACTCCATCCTGATTAATATTCGTTACTTATTTTCCAGATTCTCCGCCAGTTACTGCGACGCAATCTGGGATATCACGCGCTGCAAGTAGCGTTGTCCTGCAGATCGTTATCGTATTTTCCTCACGTACTGGAACTGATGCTACACAAGGTCGATATTCGTTTGTTCTGAGTAGGGCTGATCAAAACCGAAGTTCGAGACGTAGCGTTGTGACTCGAGTCAAGTCGAGTCATTTTCAATTAACCGCCGAGTCAAGTACGAGTCCAGAGGCTTGAGTCTGAGTCGTAGCGTTGTGACTCGAGTTTGAGTCCTAGGTATTGTGTTCACTATTCAGCCTTGAGCTGTATCCAGTTCAATCCAGTGATATAGAATGGTAGGGTGGAGTGAAAAAAAGAAAATTTTGAATTTCAGAAAGTGCCAAATCTCGAATAAATTACTTCTATCATCATTTCAGGCTCCTGCACCCTCTAGTGGCCGTGCAATTTCACCGAACCAGCCGAAAATATAACCGCTTATTCTAGAATGCTAGTTTTAGGCTTAAAAGCTGCGGAAGCAACATGTTTCTATCTCACTTCCATAGAACGTTGTCTTGAAAATGCACAGAAAAAAAGTTACAAGCAAATTATTGAATTTTAGACCGCCGTTGAAATGTCAGTTGGTTTCACCAAATTCGCATGTTACAATTTGTTACATTATAGGTTATAAGGCTTCAACAGTGGAAAATAGTATCACAACTATAATTCTGGTTGATAAATTTATACAGTTAGTGGCAAGGAGCGTATCATTTCAACACTTGAATCACTCATTTCTCATTTCTGGACTATAGTCATCAGGGTTTATACTCGATTCAGATACTGGAATCCTTCTACCCAGCCCTGGTGCCTAGCAGACATGGGGTAATCGCTATTAGTAATCTTAATCGATTACGACGATTACAGCATTTTTAACCCTTACGAGGTGGGCGTATCATATTTGATATGGCATATCTCCGACACCGATTTCTCCATGTTGACACGCCCTTAACATCGGGTACTACGTTTTTTGAAAAGTTGAGACTTTTCCGATGTATTAAGTACCTTAAAACTCAAAAATTTTGGTTTGTAAAAATAAACAAAAAATAAAAAATAAAATAAAATACGGTTATCACCTAAAACTTCCGGATATTTTCCGAGTGGGAAATATTGTCGGAAAATCTGCCAGAACATCAGAAGTCGACATGTACGGTTTTCTATGTAAATTTTCACCGTTTCAAACATCAAAACGTTTTCTGGAGAGTTTTCTGAGGGGGATTTGTAAATTTTGGTCACGCTTCAATGATTTTCAAGATCTAGGTCAAGTTCAAGTGCAAATTCAGAGTCATAAACAGGTTTACTATGTCTGCAAATGGTTGGATTTGACAAAAGAAAGCATATCGCGTTGTTTTATGCCATAAACCGGACTGCAGGGGCCAATTGAGTCTTGATCATGAACTTGACCTTGATGACCACTCACTGACCACGTCCATTTGTAAATTTTATATGTATTTTCCATTTTTCGATATCTGACGAACCGCGCGGTTTACAACCATGGTTGACGGCTTGTTTGAAACCAGGCAACAGTGGCTACGCACTGAAGTATCACATTCCTCTCTCTGACGCCATCCTGAGGGTCAGCCTTGAAAATTGAGAGAGAGAGAGTTTTTTTGGGGAAAAGCTTGTTTATTTAAACTTATTAAAAAACCTCAGACATGTCATGGGGTGTCGATCAAGGGTGGAATCGGTAGAGGGCTATACTCCGCCCACTTTTAAACTGGAAAGGCCCAGATTCAAGACCTGGTGGGGTCACGGTGAGAATTTGAAAAGTGAAGGTCAATTCTGCGAAATATGGCCCCACCTCGTAAGGGTTAAGTAATCGTAATCGCAATCGATTACATTCGAAAAAATCCCGAAATAATCGTAATCGTAATCGACTACTTCCCATATTTATTCAATTTCTTCGTGAAAGAACAATTACTTTTTTGTACAAGGACTGTGACATAAACTGAACATTCGTGAACAAGGAAGAGGCATTATACCAGTTATTGAGAGCACAAACGTCTGATTTTTAAATGCCACTGCTCAATATTACGTCAGAGGTAGCCTATTAGCTTTGCTCGTCTTTGCGCAGGAAGTGTCCACGCATAGTAGATAGATATTCGATGTACATTAGTGTGATTGTAAAAAACCCACCGTGCTGTATATCGGTTTATCAATAAATTTCAGACGCCACTACCTCGCATCAGGAAAATTAATCATAATCACCTCTCTGCGTAAGTTAAAATAACAACTTTTGTATTGATGTTTGGCTATGCCTAGTTAAACTATGGAATGTAATAGTTCTAATTCTAGAGTTAAATGCAGTTTCACCGTTGCTGCTTGGCGAGCAGTAGACCTATATGGCACGAACGTACAGCAGACAAAGGTTTAAAATTTTGTACTCGTCAAATAAAACATTACGGTTTCCACAACGAAGCATTAAAATCAACAGCTGCTGATATGTATCATAACTGGGCCGTTGTTTTGCCGTTTCTCGTAATGGCAGCTTGCGTTACATTATCTGCATTAAGTTGAAGGCGGAATTCTATGTTCTCTTTCTGTTATTCTCATATTATTCTACTCAAAACGGGCGCCAATCGCTATTTCACAATTCTTTACTGAACATTTGGACTTGCCGCCATAGCCATCGGCTTATTTACCATGTTAGCGCGGGTTGTAGCTAGAATCAGGATCAAAACAGCAAAAGCGTCCCCTAACCAAAGTTTGGTCTTGGGCCCCCATAGGGTAGTCAATTTTAAGTTTACGATTTAATTTCGTCAATAATATTGGTAATTGCATCATATTGCATTTTTAATCCTATCTCAGCGCCCTGAGGCCAGATTTACCTGAAGAGCGGGGGGGGGGGGGGGGGGGGGTGGGGGGGGGGGGTGATTCATAATTATAACATCTGTTATCTTGCAATAATTACTTTATTGTATGTTGTTAATTTTGTGACCTCCGGTCTGTTATATAGCCAAAAGTAGTGGCCCAAACAACAGACTAACAGAAAAACTTGCGTGAGACGCACCGGGTGGCATTTGCTTCGTGGGCTCTGATTGGAAGGAATGGACTGTTAGTCACGCCCACCCAGCGCGGCTACTAACAATGGACACATGCGCTAAGTTTTGGCCAATGTCTTTTTTAATAGCACACTTCGTGAAGTCTCATGTAGGCCGAAACTGCATAAGTCTTTTGATCTGTCGAGGAGCGGTATTGACTGGCACCTAAATGCCTATTACTTTGAATTATGCAATAAGCATGCTTTATTTCTTGAGGGGGAGACGTATATGCATTTCGAAATCAAGCTATCTAGAGACATTTAAATCGCAAAGCTCAAAGACAAATTCAAAGTTAATTAAATCTCTCGAAAATACTCTATAATTTATGTTGGTTTACAAAATACTTTTGAGTCCCCTAGCTCCAACCACGCTCCCCCCCCCCCTATTGGGGAATTGGGGGTGCGGCAGTCATGGACATGGCAAGAATGCAAATCATTGGGTGCGATAATCCGTCCTCTATAAAATGGGCTATGGATACATTATGACGTAACAAGGAAATGTCCCATCTTTTTTAAAGGCAGTTGTTATATCATCGGGCCTTTCCAGCGCAATCCATATATTGTCTTCCAACATAACTACTAAGATGCAAAATAAATGTAATCGTGACTAATCGTGATTACTTTTCCAATGTAATCGTAATCGACTACTTCCCGATTTTGCTGTAATCGTAATCGTAATCGCGTGATTCAGAAGTAATCGTAATCGCAATCGATTACATTCATGAAGTAATCACCCCATGTCTGGTGCCTAGTATCGTCGTTGATCTTTCTGATGTATTTTCTGTATTTGCACAGGTTTTAGAAGAAGAAGCCACATCTTCGACACCGATTTCAGATCCACTGCTTCCCACCATCGTCAAGTTCATTCGTGAATTCCCAGAGTATTTAGAGACGGTTGTGCATTGCGCCAGAAAAACGGAAATCGCGTTGTGGCAATATCTATTTGACTCTGTCGGAAAACCAAAAGAACTTTTTGAGGTGACGCACCGTCTTGGTGAAAATATAAATTTGAAGGAATGTGAACTACATAATTCTAATTCTATTGTTAGGGTAATTAAAGTTAAATGCCAGAAATCTAATTCTAATATTGAAATGTAAAATCTTGTTGTGAAATGATTTTATGTTTTTGTTTATGTAATTCTAATTGTAGTCTGATTTCGGAAATAGCGTGTAGCTGTAATTCTAATCTAATCCGAATTGAAAAAAAAACTGTGTGGGTAGAAATAATTCTAGTTCTAATCTAATACGGATAAAAATCTGCAGCTATAACTCTAATTCGAATCTAATTTGTAATAGCAACATCATCTATATCAGTGGTTCTTAACCTTTTTTCCTCCAGCGCCCCCTTTCAAAAATTATCGTGCTCCAGCGCCCCCCTCCCCAACTTCACAATGTAAGGAATGTAATAAAGACAATGAGTAAGAGGGAGGGCCGTAACAGCACTTCGTCAACCCCCTAAAAACGATTGCCTTGCGCACCCATAGCGTGATAAATCGAACTTCCGAGGGCTTCGCCCCCACGAACCCCCTATCGTGATTTCGATGGTCAGCAAAGTTTGTGTGGCCTGGTCGCCCTAGGTACCAAAATTTTCTATAATGCATGAATGAATAGATGGTAATTACATATATAAGTCGCGATGAACTGGGTGAGCTGTTGTATAGGAAGATAAAGGGCACGTAATTAATAATTAAACATATTCGGGCGTGCCCGCAGGTACAATTATTCGTTACCAGGGCCGTAACAGCAATTCGTCAGCCCCCCCCCCCCCCCAAACAAAAAACGTTGGTCCTGGGCCCCCATCGGGTGATAAACCAAGCTTCCGGGGGACTTCACTCCCGGACCCCTATTAGGCTGTCCTCTATTTGCTGAAAACCTATTAGGTATCTACATTGGGTGTCCATTTACTGAGGCAGCTATTCTCGCCTAGTCGCGCAAAGCGCGAAAAATTTCACAAATTAATGATTGAATTGGTCAATATCATCGGGAATTGCATGTAAATTGAGATTAATTTTTATCCTCTCTCTGCTCACGTAAGCACATTTACCGGTAGAGCTGAGTGAGGTGCACTGTTCCCTCTAAGCTGCGCACGTGCGCAGTGCTGACACGGTCTCTGCGCACAGAAAATCTACGTTGCGCACAACAAATCCGAAGTTATTACCTTTTTTTAGTCGATACGCACTGTTGTCCAGGGGTCAGCGCAGTGAGTTGTTGAGTGTGCGCAGACTCATCAAAACTTAAAGCGAACATTGTGAGGTTTCTTGAAAACTGTAGGGCCCGTTACTAATAATTAAACATATTCGGGCGGGCGAACCCGTTGGTATGACTTCGTTGCATGATGTTATTTCGTGACCCCCTGTCTGCAATATCAAAAAATATAGAATCGATCAACGGGGATATCTCCCAACAGGAATATCCCTGTCGCCCAATCGTACTAAACTAAAAGACGCACACGATTTCAGATTGGTATTTCTTCACTGACATACGTCTTCTGGGGTTCAGATTGCCAAGACAGGAACATTCGGTGTCAGTCATTTAGGCGCTCATGGACAATTAAACCTATATGTATTTTGAAGGCTATATGTAACGAAGTTTTCGGTGTTCATTTGCTCTGAATACTCATTAAGGATAGGTCCTATCACCACATCATCTACTGCGAAGCCATTTTTCTCCAGCGCCCCCCATACCGCCCCCTTGAGCCCAGCGCCCCCCATATCGCCCCCTGAGCGTTTCCGCCCCCCTTCAAAATCGCCAGCGCCCCCTGGGGGGCGCTGGGGGCAAGGTTAAGAACCACTGATCTATATTGATTTCAGGACTGTTTGGAAGTAAATCAGCTGGAGACGGCGGCTTCTTACCTGATTATCTTGCAAAATCTGGAGAAAATGTCGTTGGCGCGACAGGACGCGACGCGTTTGTTGAGCAAAGCATTGTCGTCCGGCAAATGGAAGCTAGCTGCCGATATTATACGGTTTCTACGAGCCATTGGTGGGTTCGCGTTGTTTGGTGGCGGTCACTTTCAAAGTACTTGTTCTGTTTGTGGCTACTTGCACTTCTTAACAGAGTGGCTGTGTTCTTCAAATACTGATAGCAAACCTTTCACACTGTAGAATTTAAAAATGAAAAAGTAGTTTTGGGACAAGTCTGCGTCACATTATGACTGAAATTCTCATAGAAACCGCGCAAGACATTCCCTGTATCATAGCAACCGAATATATTTTAGTAGAGTGTATTCATGTGTAGTATTATTAGTCCTAGTTAGGGCTGGGCAAAATCGAGTAGCTGAGTGATTCGATTCTGAATCACGTAATATGCTTCGAGTCGAGTCGAGTAATCGAGTATCACTCATTATGACGTCATACCATATTACAATACGTAAAAGTGCAAATATGTATCTTTTATGTCACCACAAAGAATATAATGCCTGTTATCCTTCTCATAAATGATACTCTGGTATTTTTCGACCATACCGAATTCATTCCACTTAATGACAATGTTGTTGGATAATCATGATTTCGGAAATGTGCTACGTCCAGTAGCTTTGTACTAGATGTTTCGCATGCTACGATAGGGCTAATCAAGGTTTCAACGCTTCAACAGTGAAAATTAGTATCAATACTATAATTCTCATTGATAAATTAACTTTCAGTGGCGAGAAGCGTATAATTTAGTACTCGAAAAAATCGTCTTTTACTACTCGACTCGAATCATTAAAATTAATACTCGATTCAGATTCGAGTACTCGAATCATTGTGCCCAGCCCTAGTCCTAGTCATAGTAGCAAGCAAAGATGTATCTCGCACTTTCAAATGCAGCCATCTCTGATGAACAGCTACACCAAATGTATCATTTAAAGCTACTGTAGTAGCGGTCATCGTCATCAGTTTCTGCATTCACTTCAAGTAATTTTGAGATGTCTTGGGAGTAGGTACTTTTACTTGTGATTTAATAGCATTTCGTGGCGCAACTTCTACTTCTTGAGTAGTAATGCTGACTGCTTTGCGGGCCAATATTGTTTTTGGTAACATTGATGTCTTTCGAAGGCGATGGAGATCAAAGTACAACCCCACGGCACCCTCAACTCATGAATACAAATATCTATCCGGCCGTGACACCTCTGCATTCCATTGACGAAGACACTTTTAGGTAAGTGAAACTTTGCGACTTAACAAAAATCGCAACTAAAACTAGTATTAGAACTAATTGCTTTTCAAAAATCGCAAGTAGAACTAGTACTAGATTCAAGAACTACTCACTTAATAAAATGGCAATTAGAAATCAAACTACAACTAACGACCTTTAATAGCCCGCAACTAACTAATTAATTACTGATAATTGAAAACGAGCTGCGACATGTTGCAGATAAAATGGGCAGTTCAAATGCACAGGGTTTCGACCCCCAAAACCCACCCCCCACGCTGCGTCTCTGTTAGTGGTGATGATTCTGAGCTAGCAATGGCAGCAAGATCATCGCGCAACAGAAGACCAGTATCGTGATTCACGCCAAACAACGACACGTGCTTTCTAGTTGTTCCGACAACTAATTTTATTAATGCGCAACTAGTACTGGAACTACTCCCATTTAAAATCTATAAATAGAACAAGGACTACCATACTGGCTTTTAAAATACGGCGATTAGAACTAGAGCTACTCAAAAAAAACAGTAGTTAGTTCATTGTTAACTAACTAGGTTGGCAGTTTGTACAAGTAGCATACGATCCAGTTTTGACTATACTGATTATTTGCAGTTGTAACGCATCACAAAATGGATCCTGATATTTGAAGCATGTGACTTGTATTTTTCATGTAAATGGTACATTGAATTCCTATTAGTGGAAGACACCACAACAGGAATATTGACCTTGACAAGAGTTTTATGAAAACTTTCAATGACCGTTCTTATTCCTGTTCGTAGCATTGATGAGGGAAATTGTGTTTATAACCGTCAATATTATAATAATATGTGGCTGCGTCTGCTAGATGTCTGTTGATTTCATATTTTTGAATCTTGAGATGGTAATTGGATTGACACGTCCATTTCCAAATCTGGTTCAGTAAAATTATTATTCTTAGTTTTGGCATAATTTATTTTTCAATTTTAAAAGCATATTCATCTCTGACACTGATTCATACCTATGCTAGTAATTAATACATAAAGGCAACTACAAACCAATTTCTTATATTGATATTGAAATGAACCTGTATACACTCGTTAGGGGTAATCGTCCCCAACTAGTTACAAATTCAAAAGAATATGGCGTATCAACAATCGTATCAGTGTTGTAATGACTCGACTTGAGTAATCGACTCGACTTGACTCAAGTCATTTTTCAAAACACTCTGACTCGACCCTCTGCTCACTGACTTGGACTCGGACTTGACTCGGTGGTGAATTAAAAATGACTCGACTTGACCCGAGTCAAAACTATAAATCTCCGAATATGTCGTCACCAGTATGAAATTTGAATAATCGGGACGAACAGAGACTGACGCCTGTCAGCCGCAATGATTCCGGTCCATTTCGATATGAATGTAATATTGGCTTGTGCAGTAAGTTTTGTACCACAAGAGTCTGTTAAAATTCTTATACCCGTGAACCTCTACCTCTGATTAAAAAAGTATTGAAAATTGCAACTTTTACTTGTAATTGGGCAGAAATTCATCATGATGTAACCTCTATTTCTACACACAAACTATTTTGACCACCTGTTTTTTTCATGCTTTGTATTTTTCAGCGACAACAAAATGGACCGCGAAGCCACCAGTAAACCGTCCGACTCCTCGACGCGTCACGCTCGAACTTTCAGCAATTATTACGAACTCTATCCTCAGAAAACGCCGGTCAAGGCCTCTCCGAGCCTGCCCGCGGAACAATCCGTCTCTTTTCACCCCTACGTACCTCAATACCCGATCAGTTCATATCACAGACACAGACCTCTGCAACCCTCGCTAAGCCATCCGCCAAATCTGGAGCAGCAAGCAAAGTAAATATCTTTACGAATATACGCAAACATACGCATATATAAGCAACGCATATTATATTCAAAAATGGTTGTTTTTCAAAATAAAATTGTTAGGTTGCGTAGAAAAACGTTGCCCACCAATTTTGGCTCAATTCCAACCATTAGAAGCATTGCTACAAGAAAAATAGTTTTGGATTTATTACATAGAAACACAGATTTTTCAAATTTTACTAGCAACCCCATAGAATAGTTGGGTTGTCTAAAACCTCGTGAGCGAAGTTAATGCAGCAGAAACTTTTAGATGTGAGAAAAATAGTATTTATGTCGGATAATCTTTGACTTATAGACATACCCCCGTAAACACGATTTTTTCAAATCCAAATTTTTCCACAACCATAACTTTGTTTGCACTGGTTGGAATTGAGCCAAATTTGATATGCATCGATATTCAAGACAATATAACAACTCCATGAGGTTTAGTAAAATATTTATATTTATTTTTATTCAATAAATTCAAAACTTTTTTCTCCTATAGCAATGCTTCTACAGGTTGGAATTTAGCTAAAATTGGTTTGTAGCGTTTTTCGGCACCCTGACAAATTTCTCAAGTAGCCGGTAAAATTTGAAAAATCAGTTTACAAAGCGACTATGTCGATTGTTACAGCAAAGATTGTCATTGTTTCACTATAGTCACTCATCTTACGTTAAAACGAACTGTTAGTACTGTTTATTTTAATACAACCTAATGATAGGAATTGCGACCCTGTGTCTGAATAAAGCGGAGTAAACACCTCATTTATAAATATGAATATGAATGCATGGAGATCGCACCTATGTGCTCTCCAAGTCCTGAATAGATAGACAATTAATAGATAACTGTTACCACGAATGCATGGAGATTGTACACGTTTCCTTCTCTAGATCTGACGCCAACCGATTGCCGGAGGAAGAAGACATGAATAACGAATGCGCGGAACATTATTTTATCGATATTATTTTATCGCGACAGGTAACCTTTTGTGGTATCACTCTTATAATAGTATGAATGATGTGGAAAGTTTAAATATGTGCCTTTCAAGAGACCACAAAGAATACCATCCCAGATCTACATTAAAGATTATTTGGCCCTTTTTCCACCATACCTATTTCATTGCTCTTAGTGACAATGCTGCGGGTTGATAACGTCTTCACAGATGTATCATTTCCACTAAGCATTAACGTCCATAGGTTTAATGTACTATGAACGTTTTGTACCTTTCTCCATGTTTGTTTTAATCGTGCATCACATTCATCCATCATGCAAGGGATCTCCTGCTGAGTTGATTTGCGAAATTAGGTCATTGATTGCTGCACGCGCGCGTGGCAATCCTCGCTAATTCATCGCGTCCACGACAGGCCTGAACAATCGCATATACAACAGGCCATGTGCGCAAGATATAATTGCTTACGTAATCAGTCGCATCTCCAACAGACCTGCTTGCACGACATAATCCTAGGCCTGAGCAATCACATATGTAATTGGCCTCGTGCTCAAGATGTTGCCGGCATGAACTATCGCGTCGCGGGCCTCGCAGGCTTCGGCTGCTATCTACTATCGTTTAGAGCAGTGGTTCCCAACGTGGGCGATATCGCCTCCCAGGGGGCGATTTGGCGGTCTAGGGGGGCGAAAATGACAAAGGGGGCGAAAATGGACAAAGGGGGCGAAAATAGCGAAGGGGGCGATGACGCGTTAAAACGGCGATGTTGGAGTCAAGGCGGAGAAATGACCTTTTTTTTAGTCAACCCATCAAAATTTGGTTGCAAAAGTGTAAAATTCGACATCGAGCCAAAAAGTTGACCTTTTTATTTTAGTCAACCCACCGGTGATTCCGGTTTGTATGCCCATCTTTCGGTTCACAAAATTTGGGGGGCGATGATCGGTGTTGAACTTGAAAAGGGGGTGATGAGTCGAAAAAGGTTGGGAGCCACTGGTTTAGAGGCAATGCCATTAAGTGTATAATGATTAGCGATCATTATGTCATGATTGTTCAACAGTGAAATCGAATACTAAAACATAACTACCGTAAACCGGGGTAACTTTGGACACTAAGCAGTAAAAGATTTAAATGGTTATTGATGGAAAAAGGTTGTCGCTGGATGTCCAATTATTTTTCATGAGGTAAAAGTACCATAAGTAGTCTCAATAAAAGTTGGATTCGTTTCACTACCAGATAAACTTGACCAACATTGATAAATTAATGGTGGGGGTCAATTTCATCATAATTGATGGCCATTGAATTTCTTACAACCAAACATAGATAGCAGGTGATTCATAGATTCAAAACTTGGCACCTCTAAGTAGTCTTAATCCATGGCAAAAATCTCAGTGGGCTCACCCTTAGATCAGTATAAGAAAATGTGACGTCCAAAGTAACCCCGTCAAATTTTATCAGAACGGGGTAACTTTGGACAGTGGAAAAGTGATATTTAGAGCTCTGGAAAGTGGCTGCTTCATCTGTGTCAAGTGTATCGCTAACTATATTCGTTATGACCGGCCTGATGGCTTTATAAAATGGAATGAGAAGGTTAATAAATTAAGAGTTTGCCAAAATATGAAAAAATGGGTAGACAATGAGCCGAGAGATTGTAATCGGGTGTAAGCTACTTCAAAAACTTATCACATACTCCTAAAGATGCGTCTGCTGAATATGGGATATCGTAAATTACCACAAATATATCCATCAGAGGGCATAGGAAAGGGGAAAAGTATCTTTTAAAGAACATTAATATATTTGAAATTGGCAATAAATCACGGTAACATGCTTAATGTTTGCTGTCGATTGCTGACACCGCCAGCGGGATACCTCTTATCACCATATGTTATTTATAAGTCCTAATTAGTGAAGTAACAGGGAAAATTGAGATGAGGGATGAATAAGGGGGCATTAACCTTCATGAACTACCTATTTTTTTTTTTTTTTGAGGGGGGGATTAGGTAAAAATCATGCAATAGGCTAGACCAGTGATTCTCAACCGCGGCTCTCCGAGCCGCATGCGGCTCTCGACTGCTCTCCGTGCGGCTCTCACTAACGATGTGAAATCATTGATGCTTCTACGGAAATTCTAATTATTCATGGTCATAAATAAATCGCGCCTTCAACACAACAAATGTACGTTTATGTTCACGTTTACTGACGCGAAGGTCATTCCCTGATCACAATAGAATCCTACGTAATACAAGTTGTACGGGTTGTGACGTAACATTACCGATAGTAATTTCGGTAGGCTTTAAATCCGAACCTTTACTGCTTTACTGAAGGCTCTGACCGTCTGACCTAAGCCTAATCAGGTGTCTGTAATGAGACGGGCGAAGTTTATTTCGCTCGAGACGGCGGCTCATATTAGAATACGGGTGACAAGAGACTCGGTCAATAAGACAATCAACGTTTGGGGTAACTGCAGGTACTTTATTTTCTTACTCTTTGCTTTGATCTTGATAGCGTTAGAAAATATCGGAGACTTTGGTTCAATGATAATGTCAGGTTCAGATCAACCTGCAAAGAAATCTCGCACCCTTGTGCAAGAAAATCGGGCCTTTCAAAGTGAATGGGAAGAAGCGTATTTTCAAATTGAGGAAAACGGCAAAGCGAAATGCCTTCTGTGCCCTATAATAATAAACGGTGTAAAATCTTTCAACGTTAAGAGGCATTATAAAACACATGCGGGAAAATACGACGTCTATCAAGGTGAATCAAGGAAACGGAAGTTAGAATGTCTGAAAGCAGAGCGTAGCAAACAAGGAAAAATGTTTTTAAAAAAAAAAGAACCCGAAGAGGTAACAATAACATCATATAAGATCAGTCATCTATTGGCCAGCAATATGAAGCCATATTCTGATGGCGAAATTACGAAGCAGGCTATTGTTTTGTTTACCGAAGACAATTGTTCTCCTGCCATTCAGCAGAAAGCTAAAAAATTGCAGCTTAGCAATGATACAGTAACGCGTCGTGTCGATTGCATATCCCAAGATCTGCATGAGCAACTTATTCACAAGTCGCAAGATTTTTCTTACTACTCGCTTGCTCTTGACAGCACTAACGACATTACCGACATAGAGCAATTAGCTGTATTCATCCGGGGAGTCATGCCAGATTTCAAGATTTGCGAGGAGTTTCTTACTTTGCGATCTATTCATGGCACAACGAAGGGAACCGACATGTTTCGTGAATTTCATGCTACTCTTCAAGAAGCGCATTTAGACCCATCGAAATTATATTCATTGGCGACAGATGGCTGCCCAGCAATGCTCGGCAAAAATCTAGGTCTTCAAGGACTCGTCAACAAATGGCGTGCTGAACAGAATCTTGACGCTGTGACTTGGCAACACTGCATTATACACCAGGAAAGTCTTGTTGCTAAATCATTAAAGATGTCCAATGTGACAGATATAGTAATATCGACCGTAAATTGGATTCGAGCAAACGCACTTAACCATCGAAAATTCAAGGCTTTTCTCACCGATATTGATGCTGACCATGGAGACTTGATCATGTTCACCGCTGTACGATGGCTAAGCCGAGCTGCATGCCTCAAAAGATTTTACGCGCTACTTCCTGAGATTAAAATATTTGTCGAAGGAAAGAAAGACATCCCTCAGTTGGGAAACGAACACTGGGTTGCTGACTTGGCGTTCATGGTGGATATTACCTCACACCTGTCGTCACTAAATCGGAACTTACAAGGAAATAACAAGCTCTGTCACGCCTGGTACGGGACAGTGTCTGGTTTCATTGAGAAATTGTGTCTTTGGAGAAAGCACCTAGAGGAGGGTGTTACGACACATTTTGTAACGCTTTCAAACCACCGACAGAATGGATCATTCAAAACATATGACCAGGTTATTAGTACCTTGATTGACGGGTTTAAACGTCGAATAGAGGGAATGCATCATTCCGTACCCCTGATGAATATATTTTCAAACCCAATGGCAGTAGATGCCGCCACTGCCCCTGATATTTTTCAGATGGAACTGCTGGACTTGCAGTCCGATATAGAATTGCGACTGTTGTTTCAAAGCAATGGACTCCTTGAATTTTGGGGTGCTGTTCCTGAAGAAAAATACCCCAACCTGATAGCTAACGCATCGAAGAATGCCTGCATGTTCGGTTCAACCTATGTATGTGAAGCCCTTTTCAGCAAATTAGTGAGGATCAAAAGCAAATATCGCAACCGATTGACTGATCGTCATCTGAAACAGCTCTTGTGCACAGCTTCCTCCACGATGAAACCTCGTTATGACAAACTTGTGAAAAATCAAATTCAATTTCAAGTTTCGCACTAAGTTGCAAAATAGATAGTGATCACCACAGATTTAGCGTCACGCCTTGTTCATCCAAACTCAATTCACATGCTCTCGGAACTCAGAAAGATTGTGGATTAAGTCTCAATAAACATGTTGTGACGCTAAATCTGTGGTGATCACTATCTATTTACTATCTGGAAGAATGTAAATTGTAAATCATCCGCAATCGGCTTCAACGGTGAAGGGTATACCTCGGTATACCATCGGTGAAGGGACGTGGCTGGGTAACGTCGTTTCGGAAGTTGTCCGTATGGGGAGTGCCCGCTGTCACAGTGTCGTCTGGGGAAATTGTCGTATTTGTTTTGGCCGTCGCTGTTTGAGCCAATCGCGGTTTTGGCCGTCGCTGTTATGGCCGTCGCTGTTGTGGCCAGTCGGTGTTTTGGCCGTCGCTATTAAGGCCGTCGCTATTTTAGCCGTACACCATTTCGTTGATACCATTTTTGATGATATTTTTCTATTCTCAATAAATTACGTTATTCGTGCCATCATGCGGCTCCCGACAGAGTTGAGGTTCATAAAATGGCTCCCACAGTGAAAAAGCTTGAGAACCACTGGGCTAGACAATGTAAACATACACTATTTGGTTTCAGTTTTAGCCACTGCTCTCATCAACTCTTACCAAATAAGCCTCATTTACGAGGTTTAAACAATAGAGTGTAAAGACATACAAAAAACTACATTGTCCAAAGTTACCCAACATGCCAGGGTAACTTGGGACACGGATAATTTCAAAAAATAAGGTACTTATTTATGACCATGAAGATTTTGGATTAGTTAATTCTACTCTTTGCTCCATGACTCATGAAAAACACAAAACTTGCCTCCCCTACACCCTAGCATTTCCAAGATACAAAGTGGAATTGTTGAAAATTGTCCAAAGTTACCCCGGTTTACGGTATTCATGTACTGCGAATGTAGGGTGCGTACTATACACGGGTACAGCCTTATTACCAGAATATACACATCATTTTAAGGGTGCGTATTATACACGGGGGCACACTATATTCGGAAAATTACGGTGATATAAGGACTAGGCCTATCATTCATTCTTTTTAATCACTTACTTGCGCGAGAGTGGAAGTTTGTGACGTTACTTTTAATTCTATCACTGCTTTGACCAAAACTAATCTGCTGATACTGAACTTTTATCGTTTGCATATGCCGTCACATCAATTCCCGCCTTTTTGTTTCAGGCAAGGCAGTTACTGAGCGAAAAGAACTTGCTTCAGCTGGCGACGTTTTCCGCGTATCTGGAGTTTGATTTGTTGCCATGGTTACAAAAAGAAAGAACCCGAGCCGCAAAGTATTCGTTTGTAGAGAGCTCGACCGATATCGGATATTCAGCCGATACCCATAAGCCTTCATCGATAACGCTGATATATTCGGCCAATATTCAAAAGATATGGGGCCTGGCTTGAGGGCATTTCCAAGACTTTACAGCATTGATTAGATACCGATACCGATATGTCTTTCGTGGCGTAATATCGACTCGATGTTATTGGCAAACCGATAATCGGCTGGGCTCCAATCATTACTTCTTAGTTGTGCGGCATTTCTCATGCGCGTTTTTCTTTGCACAGAGTGACAGAAGCCGGCGAATGCTTGAAGGCAGTTCACGCGTCTTTCGACTGGCCGTATCCGTCTGTTGTCAAAATGGACAAGGCAGATCACAACCCTTTGAAACCGGGCACGTATTTTTACGGAAATATTATACGCAGTGCTGGGCAAAATCGAGTGCCTGATTGATTTCATTCTGAATACAAGTGCTAGGCCACAAGAAAACCATAGCAGTTCTACATCACGTTAAAGATAAATTTGTAATTTTTCAACCATACCTATTTCATTGCACTTTGTGACAATACCGTGGTTGGATCATGACTTTACGGATATGTCATTTCCACTAACGTCTGTGGCTTTGTCCTGCATTCTTCCTATGCTACGATTATATCATTCTTGTTTTCAATGGTTTCACAGTGGAAAATATTGAATGATCGTACCCAGTTCTAAATAGACAGGTTTTATTGGGTCGGCATATCTGGAGAATCTCCTGTACCGCTAATGCAATACCATTGTAAAATTGAGTTGATAATAGAAAGACATTGATATCCGCTGTGGATTTTGTCATCCAGCTGTGTGGTTCAAGGTAGAGCTGGACAACTAGGACATTTTTAGGCTTTCCAAATTACGCTTGAATTGAAATTATCACCGCAGTAGGTTAGAATAGTATGACTCTGAAAAAAACTTGGAAATAGAATTCGGTTGAAAAGAAATACATCAGAATGATCAAATATCATGTCATTTCGTGTCAAATCAGAGTAGAATCTCGTAAGCAGGAGAATGGAAAATGTCTGTACACCAGACTTGGCTTGTTTCACCCTCTACAGTTCTGTAGCATTTCAAAGAAAATCAGAAATTAGATTAGAATTAAAGTTGAATCATGGACACTTCACAAATTAGATTAGATTTAGATTTCCAGCATTTCTAACTAGACAATTAGAATGAATTGGTTGTACAAATCTGCTTTAACATGTTTCATTTTCAGGACATCGTCGGTCCAGCACTTTATCGAAGGCCCAGTCCATGGACACCCTGTCGACCAACAGCGGGTCTGTGACCGATCTCATGTCTGCCGTCAACTTTCTGGACACCGGTACGCGTCATTCCAACGACAATTTCGAGATGTCCGACACAAGCTCGCTCAACGAAGAGAATTATGTTTTCGACGGCGTGAGTGACATGTACAAGGTGGACCGGTCCGGGGAGTTGCCTGAAACCAGCGAGAAAATAACGTGAGATTTGTTCCACTTGACTCAATTTGTGTATTGAGACAATTCTTGAGACCAATCAGTCTAGAAATTGTCAGTAATTTTAATTGTGATCAAATATGCGAAACTCGAGTATTTTCTCGTAGTTAAAGTCTGCCTTTCATTGCACAGTTGGACGACAAAATCTACAACTGATTCTCGTGTGTTTTTGTGAAAGGAAAAGGGAAGGGAATTGAAATGGTCGATTCGAGACATTTTCTAAGATTAAATAAATGACTCAAGTCGAAGATTCATTTTGACTCGAGTCATTACAGACTTTGTGACTAAATTTACAAAAAGCCCTTCAAACTTGGATGTAGATCCTGTCAACATAGCTACCCTTTGCTCTTGTGTTTGTGCAGGTACGTTTTTGACGTATTTTTGAAAGCTCTCTGCCTGGAATGGGCTCTGGTGCTGGCGGTCTCCCTCCACGACTTTGAAAAACTGGGCCGGGTCTTGGCGGTGATGAAGAACGAAAAGTCGGAGGAACTGAAATTGGAGACGCTGCAGCGGATGAGAGACTGCGTCATACAGCTCAAGAAGTTTGCAAAGACGGAATGGTGCGTGTTGTGTTGAGAGTTTGGGCTCGTTTTTGTGACCCCTTGGCTGGCGCAATGATTCTGGTCGAGTTCTGAGAGATGATTTGTTCGAATACTGAAATAATACCCCTTTGTCCGCTACAAGTTAATTAATCAACAAGAGTTATAGTTTTGATACTGTTTTCCACTGTGGAATGGATCTTTCGGTATTTTTGTGACCATACCTGTTTTATCGCACTTTCAGACAATGCTGTAGCTTAATCACGACTTCACAGATTTGTCATTTTTGAACTAACATTCATAGCTTTGTGCTACATGTTACGCATGCTGTGATGCGACTAATAGAGGTTCACAGTCTTCCACAGTGGATAATAGTATCTAACTATAGTAACTAATTTTCGTTCATAAATTAATTTTATTAGATTTAACACTCGATTCAGATTTGAGTGCTCCAATCGTTGTGTGTGTAAAGTAAAGTATTTCAAACACCTATTTTGGGGGAAATTTGCCGTTTTTAATTTAGTGTTCGACCTACTTTTTTGGAAGAAAGGTTCAACAGCGTTTGTTTCTGTTCAGTGCCGCGTACGAAACCGTCCTCGTTTCGATGCACGACCAGTTTGTGCTGCTCGACGAAATTGTCAATGAGAGGGAGGTAGAGTACGCGGAACATCAAGCCGTATTCGCTCAACAGGTGACTGTCTACATTCGCGTCATTTGTCTTGCCTTGCAAATGGAAATTCTAATTTCTGAAAACGAGTTTGGTCGTTATCTTGTAGTTGTGTTGTGTCTTGTAGTCGCATGTTAGTAATTACTTGATTAACACGAATTTCAGTGTTCATTTTAAATTCAGAGTAACTAAAATTTAACACCAATGACTGGGGAATCAATATTCATAAATATTTGCATCTGAATACTGCAATCTGGGCGAATCTGCCAAGAATTTTTTGTTTTCCCCAATTCTTGATTCTGAGTAGGCCGTTGATTAGTCATCATTGATGCCCTCATGGCATGCGTGCCATTTTGTTAGTAGCTTGTTCGAATGTTCGTGATTATTGTATTTCTGTGCATGGAAGAAATTGGAAAATAGATTGTTTTCCGCATTTGGTAGTTGTAGTTCGATCGGTGGTCCTGAATAAAAATGAGCTGATGACCGAAATTAACCTTCCGTTAATCTCGTCTTGCAATTGAAATCAGAAGTGGTCTAAATGTTCATCGTTAGTTCTCGAGTAAAAATGAAGAAAATTCATAAATTTCCACCCAAGTATGACTACTTCAAGTGGAAGTAGAAACTGAACCTCTGAAAAGTATGTAAGTAGTAGCAAAAAGTTGCGTCGACCGAGGGCTCGCAAACTTTCAGTGGTTAAATCAGGAGTGGTGACACAAGTGTAAGAACTGAGTACTCTTCCATGAAAATCAAAAATTAGATTTTAATCTGTGGTAATTGTCATTAACTGGTGGAGAATCGAAAAGAGCATTGTATGTCAATAATCAACTAGCAGCTGACGATGACCTCTCAAGAGTGCCAGCCGAAAATATTCGGGTATGTTTCAATATCACTGTACTATTCCAATCTAATTTTATATATTTATCAATTGTATACTGAACTTTTGTACCTCTAAGAGTAGAATTGGAAAGTTCAAATATACGCCCACAAAGACTATAATGCCATTTCTGCATCACATTAATGATAATTTGGTGTCTGTCGACCATACCTATTTCATTGCACTTTGTGACATATGGGCCGGTCGCGACTTCATTAGATATGTTATTTTCAGTAACGTGGGCAGCTCAACGATGTGGTCGAGGTTTACAGCCTTACACAGTGGAAAATTGTATCGAAACTATCATTTTCATTAATAATGAATAACTCTTAGTGACAAGGAGCTTATCATTTCAGCACTCGATAAAATCATTTCACACTGCTCAACTCTAATCCTTGGAAATTGTACTCGATTTAGATTATTTTTCTCGGCCTTAGTCGTTTTGCATGTGCCTTGCTTTTCTCAATTTTTCGTTTCTCGTAAAATCCGACTAATTCCGTCTCGTAAGGCTCGACTGTCGTCATCAGAAAGTTGCGGAAAAGTGATTCGCTCGCGACACACTTCCAAAGAGGAAACCAACAAGATACCCGACATCGACACCAAAGCGGAAACCAATTCGAGCCAAATCTTTCCAGAGGATGATACACAAAAGGTGTCTGCAGCCACGGAAGTGGAATGTAATGAGCTTGGAACGAGTACGAACGCGGAATCTGTTAGCGAGGGAGATTCGGGCGAAGACACGGAGGAAGGCGGGTGTCTGATTGCGTGATCACCACTGTTGCAATGCCAAAAAACGGAAGATATTTTATCGTGATTTGTTTTCCTTTTATAAAAAAGCAATAATAGAATATTTGTGGCATGTCGCTGCCGTTTGTGTGTGCACCAGGGTCGTAGCCAAGTAATAAGGTTCTGATTCACAAGTCAGCGTTACTTCATAGTTTAGCTCTAATCAATTTGAGTCATTTTTAATGTACCATCGACTCGAGTTCAAGTCAGGGAGCAACAGCACGAGACCGAGTCATAATATTTACTGTTCATTATTGAGTTCCACTCACTCCTTTGAAACTCTTGTGTGATATCAGATGAGTCATGTTCATAATATACTTTTTTTCTCATTCTTAACATGTTTATTCAAGACGATAAATGGCAGGTTCTGGGCTTCCTGACTGGGAGATATCAAATGGTCTCGATATCCAACACTTTGTCCTCCCCCACCTTGTTACCTGTGGTGTTCCGCAAGGCTCTGTTCTAGGAGGCTTACCATATTTTGGAAATGTAAAAAGAGGACACTTTTACAGAAATCTGTGACTTGCAAAATCGGAGAAGAATTCTCAGAAACTGGTGAATTTTCCCACTTTGTGATCGGTTGACTAAAAAAAAGTTCATCTCTCCCCGCTCAGAGCTCAAAATACCGTTTTCTCTCCGCATTGCTAGGTGGATGACTAAAAAAAATAGGTCATTATTCCGCTCAGAGCTAAAATCACCGTTTTTCACTCCAAAATACCCGCCGGAGCGGCACTTCTGTGCTAATTTACGGCATATCACTCGCAATTTGCTCTAAATCTGACATAAATTTTCAAAAAAGAGCACAAAATCTCAAAAAAGGGGACAAAAGGGCGTCCTCCGAGGACACTTTCAAAAAAGAGGACAAATCCTATTAAAAGAGGACGTATGGTAACCCTACTGTTCTTGGACCTGTCGTTTTTACTTTATATGTCAATGATATCTTTGAAACCTCATCATTGAATACCACACTCTTCGCTGACGATACTCTTCTCCTATCTCACGCACCTACTACCGCAAGCTTGAATGCCGTCACCCGTGATCAAATGCCCAAAGTGCATTAGTGGACTTCCCATAATAGCCTTCGGGTTAACGCTGCGAAATCCCAATTATTGGTCGTGAACTCCTGCGACAACCTAACCGCTGACATCGCTGGCCAACCAATTTCCAACACTAAAAATGCCAAATACCTTGGTGTTTTACTGGATTCAGACATGTCCTGGAAGAGTCACATACAATCACTCAAACCACAACTATCGAAGATATGTGGTCTATTTCGCCGCCTTAGCTATTCACTCTGCCAGTCAGCGTGTTGTTGATACTCTTCAACACTCTATTCCTATCAAAGTTACAATACGGAATTCTTTGTCGGGGTCCTGCCGGCAGGAATACAATTGACCCACTGCAAAAACTTCAACATCGGATCATCCGTATCGTTGCCAAAGCCCCACGGGGGCCTGGATATGCAACTGATAAATCGCTTCTCAAAAGATTTAGTGTTCTAAACTTAGAGGATACGAGGAAGCTAGAAATCGCTAAGTTTATGTATCAGTTACATTGCGGTGAATGTCCCTCAAATTTCAACGACTACTTCACCTCGGAGACAAAAGCGCACAAGTAGGCCTACAGCACACGCGCGTCAACGAAGAACAATGTTTTTGAAACGATGAAAATATTAATAAACCCGATTGATTGATACTTGCGCCAATTATGTGGTTACGTTTTTCGATACCTTCCTCTTCTGCTCGAACTCTTTCGGGGCGAAGCAGCCTGATTTTACTGTTGAAAAAGTGGAAAGTAGTTTGGCGATGAGTTTTCATCGCAGTTTTGTTTGTAAAATTGTTGTTAAAATATCTATATAGGATGATTGGAGGTACTCGGGGTTGTAACCAAGTCACTAGTCAATCTCACTTTTATAGTTTTGACTCGAGTCAATTTCAATTCACCACTGAGTCGAGTCCGAGTCATAGTGTTTAACCTGAGTCCAAGTCATTGTATTGACTGTTCAGTTCCGAGTTAATGTCATGTGAAATCCGCTTTTTACATCTCTGCTCGGTGATATCGAATGCTTCGCATACATGATATAGTTATTTCCTCACTTTTAACAGTTTCTGGTAGCATTTTCAAGTACCAGCGATAAAGGAAATATTAATTACACTGAAATACCTGTCTTGGGAGACCCAACCTCGAGTCATATGACTTGGTCCGAGTCATGCGCAATAACTCGAGTACAAGTCGAGTCGATACAAAAATTCGAGTTATATTTCCGTTTTAAGAAAATGTCGAGTCATTTTTCAGTTTTAATAAAATGACTCGTGTCACCAAAAATCGTGACCCTGCTGGGTACTTGTAGTGTCATTATTCGTCTTTATTTTGTTTGGTAACCGCAGTCATCCCAAGTTGATTTCAGAAAGAATTGTAATAGCCTACATATAAAGGCAAGATTAGAATCATTCGTTTAACGAGGTTATACGTTTTCCATTATTTTAAAAAAAACACCTACGAGGTTTATAGGTGTACAGAATTTGCATGAAAATTAAAATAAATAGGATATTACTGATATAAATTATGCTTTGTAACTGATGCGTTGTTGCATAGCTTTCTTTGAGACACTGAGACCTCATGAAGTTCACCCGACAGGGCCGTAATTCCTCAACTATACATCAAATAAGTTTAAGATAGGCCTGTGCTTTTAACAGGGTGTGTTTTGTTGCGATGATCTTGTTTTTCAGAGATCTAATCGTTAAAGATTAATAGGATCCCGTGTTTCGTGATGCTCAAAACATCAAGATATTCCCAAAAACGTGCGTCAGACCAGTCCGGTAAACATATTAGTGCACATGTACGTACATGTACGTAGTTTCGATAATTGAAATGGAACAGACAGCCTTTTTCTGCGTGTAGACGGAGGACTATAAGAGCTACAGCCCTGGGTTATGTTTACATGTACGGAATCATCGCGAGACCGTGAGTCGTGCTACCACCAGTCGATTTGTTCAGCAAGATGAACTGTGAGTGCCGGCTATATAGAAATAACACCGCTGATATCGAGATCGCCCGATTGTGTATATTTAGGTTTTCTACCACTGGCTTTGTTATCAGTGTGCGCCTCGGTAGCGTCACAAGCTCGAAGCGATTCGGTTTGTGGAAGATTACTGAATTCGTACGAGTCTTTATGTTCCACTGAAGATAACACGGCGCTGTCTTCGGTCATCTCGCAAGGCCCGTCGGGTAAACGCGGGGCTCCCGGCCAAAAAGGAGAACCCGGCAGGACTGGGTCGCCAGCTGAGATCGATTACGAACGTGTGCGACAAATCATAAGGCGAACCATGGAAGAAGGTCTGAAACGCATTTTGATATTCCGCCTTTAAGTCATTTAATATACCAGCATAGCGTTGTATAGCTTACAAGGTATTTCCAACTGTAACCTATTTCACGTATTCGTGTGATCAATGATCACGTATCAAGCATCTTCATAACACAATCCTTTCAGATCTGTATAATAATTATATATTTTCAAATACCTATTTCATCTTTATTGCAAATACAATCGATTTTGCCTCGCTGTTATTCTTACGGCGGCCAGAGAAATTAGGAATCGAATGAAAACAGAGAGGCTACATCAATCAAACCTGCCTCGGGCACTAGACCGGGGAGGATTTTAGAGGCTACTTGCCCGCTTCAACATCATTATGTCGTGTTTTTGTATCTCATTATACATTGTGAGTCTTGACAGGATGAAACTATGAAAACCTATGATTGTTTGATACTTCAGATAACGCGAATCTGGGCACAATTACGCATCCCGCTTCTAGTTGCAAACATATTAAGCGCCGTGATGCAAATTCACAGAACGGTCTCTACTTCCTGCAGGATCTTGAGGTGAGTCTGGCTGTGTGTCTGGCCGAACCTCGTAGAGCTATACCCTGCTATACCGTAGTCATACTATGTCCCGGTATACAACGAACGATTTCAATGATTCAGGGCAACGTATTCAGGACATACTGCGACATGAGCACTGCAGGCGGAGGTTGGAGTCTAGTCGCGTCCGTTCACGAAAATAACATGAAAGGAAGATGCACGGCAGGCGACAGATGGTCATCCGAACAAGGTTACAGCACGACACGTCTGCACGGCGACGGCTTCTGGGAGAACAGGGCGACGTACGGACAAGCCTCGTCCGCGAGTAGCGATGATTACAAGAATTCTGGCTATTACGCAATGAACGCAACTGACATCATGGTCTGGCAAGTGCCAAACGACACCCCGATGAATGATTTTGAAAGCAGGCATGTACCCAGATGTGGTTGGAGTATTCAGCATTGCTATACTCATGTAGCAGCAGTAGAAGTATTGCCATGAATTTTTACTCGATTGAGGGTATCGAGTGGGGTAAAACGCCCACGTGAGGTAATGACTCACCATCAATATGACAGAACAAAGCGAGCGTTGAATGCGAAACTTTGATTTCCACGCCCGTATGATGATTTGCAACGTTTTATGAGAATCTAACTAATAGAGAACTAATACAGTCCCCTCACGACCTTATGAAATGTCATATTTAACGGATACTACGCAGAGTTTTCCGGTCTTTATGATTTCAGTAGGCTACTCGTAGTTGGATTTAAGCCACAGTCATAGCCTACTACATATGTCTTTTCAAAAGTATTTACACAATTATGGCATAATTATACAACGTTTGAAAAGAAAACATTTTTTGTTTCAAATAGGCATTTTTTAAAAACACTATCTAAAATATCTTTTGAACAAAATGATTTAAAACATCATTTGCTTTAAATGCAACCTTATAACTACCATGCACCACTAATCGTAGATTTTACAAATATTTTTACCGCAGCTGCCGGACTGAATTAATATTTTCGCACCATGTACGTCACTAAAAGTTGGTACGAAAGTTGATATTAGGACCTGGCGATCCAAACACTAGTTCTTGAATAAAACTCCGCAACTTAATTGGTCGAAATGAGCTTTATAATGTCCAACTTGACAGCGAAACGAGGGGAAGGTGTTGTCTTCTTGATGAGATAGGCCTACTTCATGGCTTAATGCTATATAGGAGCTTCGAAGCAAGAAGTTGTGCCGAACTGGTCTGGAATTGCTAGAAATCTTCAGCAGCAACCGAGTTATTGATAAACCGGTACTAGAGCATTCCAGAAAAGCAAAGTTACTTCGTTTCCTGCACCAATGTATGAGTTTTCTTCTCCATTCAGTGCATTGCTGAAATACCACACGGACAACGGATTTTTAAGCACGTACGGTTGGAATCTGGCGTCTCTGTTCTCTGTTCATTACAATTTGAAGGCGAAGCAATATCGCAAATATTTGGACAATGGTCCCGCCATCCCTATAACATGGGACCGCGGAAGTAACGAGGAATTGTTGAGACTCTACGAAGCTAACACCCGGGGGGAGATGCTCCCTGGTTTCGTACAGGTAGAGTTTCACGTTGCTAACTATATGTTAACGTGACAAATCGAAACCTTATCCTAATACCATTAAGTTAATTGGTCAGTGTGCCAATGATGATCCACTTCAATGAATTGAGTTTTACGTATTTTTTGTTACATTTTTGTAAAGCAAAAACATCAACATAATACACCAATTTATCGATATGACGCGTACAAAGTGCCTTTCCAAAGGATCTTGATACGTGCATGGTATTTCATATCCGGCTGTAGTTAATTTGTTTGATTATGGTACAATTCCGACCGATATAACACAGCCAACACTCGTGATTTCAAGTCATTGCCTTCATACCTTCATGTTAATTGGTCAGTGTGCCAATCATGAATCACATCCATGAATTGAGTTATGGGTATTTTTGTTACGTTTTTTTGTAAAGCAAAGGCATGTCGATACGACTCGTACGAAGTACCTTTCCAAAATATCTTGCTACTGTGGTATTTTATTTTATTTTATATCCGGCTGTAGTTAATTTGTTTGATTATTGTACAATACCGACCGATATATCATCGCCAGCTCAATCGATCTCGTGATTTCAAGTCATTGCCTTCACACTATGCACATTGCACAACGTAGATATCAATCAATGTCAGGATACAGCTTTCGAATGTTTTTGTCACTCGATTGTAAATATGTCTTTTTTTAGTTTCGCGTTATCAACCACGAATTAGGAGCGTTTGCCTTTTGTCCTGGAGTGAAGATCAAGTCGGGCAAAGCGAACGTGGAACATCCCTGCATCGGGAGCACGAGTTTTGCTGGAGCGGCTAACTATTGCGGAGATTTCGCTGCGAGGGACTATGGTCGAGGATGGGGTCTGAGCAGTGTGCTGACCGAGTCCGTCGTCATGATATTTTATAGATAGGCTAAATATCTGTGGAACTGCCTGGGGAAGTATTCCTGTGCGATGCATACTGGCAATCACTGAGCGTTTACAATTAACATCCGTTAAATGGGTGCATGCATCTAGGGCGGCTGCATTTGAATCGGATCGAGCTTTTAAAATACTTCATTTCAACAATGTTTAAACATTGTTTTGTTTTAAGCAAATGCCATTTCAAAAAAGGGGTTTGTAGTCATACGTTGTTTAATGATGTCATAAATTTGTTAATAGCTTGGTAAAAGCATGTAGTATATAAGTGTCTGTTGTGGAATTACTTTGCGTTTGCCAATGATGACTCCTGCTCGTTGATTGTTTCCCCGTGTTCCTTCCTTCGTTAGTAATGCATGTGTCGGATTTGGTCTTGAATAAACGTGGTCGTAACTTGTGCTGCATCGGCTTAGTCTTCTTCAGTATAGGATCAAGAAATAGTTTGGAGCAGTGGTTCCCAACGTGGGCGATATCGCCCCCCAGGGGGCGAAAATAGCGAAGGGGGCGATAGAGGGGCGATGGTGCGTTAAAATGGCTTAATTGGAGCCAATTCGGAGAAATGACCTTTTTTTTAGTCAATCCACGAAAATTTAGCTGAAAAAGTGTAAAAATTCAACATCGAGCCGAAAAGTTGACCTTTTTTTAGTCAACCAACCGGCCATTACAGTTTGTATGCTCGTTATCCGGTTCACAATATTTGGTGGGCGAAGGTCGGTGTGGAGCTTGAAAAGGGGGCGATGAGCCGAAAAAGGTTGGGCCACGGGTTTAGAGGAACACAACAGTGTCGAATGTGTCTATAAGTTGGACTGCTCAGGGTACCGCGAGAGAATGTGGTAAACAAGGTCAGCGCATAAATAAATAAGGAATCCACATTTTGAGTTTGGCATAATCGGTGGTTATTATATTTTCACCCGCTCAAGACACATAATGTACAGATAGGAGGATGTCGAAGCGACCAAGCTTACGATCTCTCAATCTGGCATCACCTTCAGCCCAATACCAGTATTCGATCATGTATTTTTTGTCGGCTTCATCAATGTTTTCTTTCTCTTTCTTGGATTGGTCCTTGATCCGGTATATCCCTCAGCGTTTTATTGTAAAGACGATACGACCATAGCGACGTAGGGGGGGGGGGGAGTAGTGTCAGATAAACCTTCGACGCTGTGGAACTTGATACGGCCAGGAACCAAACCGGGGCCTCCGCCGTCGATTATGGTGGTGCGCTGGCTCTTCCACATATAGTAGCATTACGTCTGGCAATTGGTCCGTGATATTGAGGTTTGGCAAAAGATTTTGACCTTTAGTCAACCCCATCGGAACCGGGGGCTGAACAGTGACATGATGAAAGTTGATGACCTTTTCCCGTTTCATTTTTCAATCATTATCTTGCCAAATCTTCGACATCTTGGTCATTTTCCAACTTACAGATATTGCTCATTATTATTCCTGCACGGCCCAATTTCGCTACAGACTTTTTGTACGACACCGCTTATGCAGATCGGATAGCGAGGAGGAGCCTCATCCAAACCCACAGGACTACCAACCCCCACAAAAATATGCTTACGCTAACGCCGACCCTAAGGACCCTAACCCCCAACCCTAACATTATTGATACTGGACCCATTCTGCATGTAGCGACCGAACTTATTTTGCAGGTGTCTGACCTTATGTTGCACGTACATTGTACAGTCCTTATCGTGCAAGCCGGAACTGCTCATATTGAAACATTTTCAGAATTAGGATCTAGATAAGGAATTTCAATGTTGATATGGAAATTGGGAATTTGGAAGTACTAAAGGAAAAACAATTTATTTACTAAAAACCAGAGATGGTCAAAGTAGTCAAGAAAGCTACTCAAGTAGAAGTAGAAGTAGCGACGCAAAATCTACTCAAGTACGAGTAGAAGTACTTTTTCCATGAGTAACCTAAAACTACTTGAAGTAGAAATAGAATTTGCTGGCTTTAAATCTACTCAAGTAAGTAAGTAGTTTTGAAAATGGTGATAATATGTTCCCATGGACTTTCAAAGGCTGTAAATTGAGCTGCGTGCGGAAGGTGCAGAGAGCTTCTTGTACAATGCATAATGATGCATCCTAGAAGGTATAAATTTCCAACAGCATGAGCTTTCGACCGCATCATGAGATGCAAATGATATTAGTGATATGGAAATGAGATACTAATCTTTTGTTTCTCGAACATTCCGTTTTAAAAAATGTCATGGCTTGTTCCCTCACGCATATTACGGCCATTAGTTTAGTTGAAGAGCAATACGGAGAAGTTGTATGAATACGATGTTAACACTTACTGCGATTCGTATACGATGATAAAAAAATATGGCGTAACGTAAAAATGCCGTATAGTGTAATTGTATATAAGGAAAGTAGACGGCGATGCTACACTTGCTTTTAAACTTAAACATGTATGTCCTCCAGACAAGAAAATGAAACCAATTAGGAACTCTAAGTAATTATACTTCGAATTGAACGAGAACTACCAATACTACATCAGAAAAGCGGAAAATGTATTCTATTTGTTTTGTCGAGACAATTTTAACGGTGGTCTGCTAAAACAGATCTAACGCTTAAAGAGTCAGAGCCCACTTTTCCACATTAGGACACGCCATGGGCAGCTAGATTACAATATGATAGGTAAATGCTAGATTGCGAAACGGTTGTTTCAAACGTTATGATGGGCCATATTTACTGTGACGAAATATGTCATATGGGCGACAATGCGGTGCAATGCAATCTGCAACCTAAATAATATTCACTTCCGTGAAAACATATGTTGTAAGTCTATTTCTACTTGATGTGAAGCGCGACGGAAATTCTGGGTTTGGCTAAAATTGAAAGCTAAAACTCCGTGAAAACTGCCCGAGAATTCCCCAGTTTCTCTTTCTAATTGGAGGGTTACACTACTTCTACTTGACAAACTGAAAATAGCGAGAAGTAAGTAAGTAGATCACAAAATATTACGAAGTAGAAGTAGCGAAGATTATATCTACTTGAGTAAGTACCAGAAGCAGAGGAAAACAACTTGAGTACTTTGAAAAAGTAGAAGTACTTCGTTACTGACCACCTCTGTCAGACACCCACCCACGCGAAGTAAATAGGAGACATGCACACTGAATGATAAGTAAAAAAAAGATCGTATAGAAAAAGCAAGCGACAAAATGGAGTGGTATGTCACGAAAGGCGAGATCGATAGGTCAAGTCGTGGTCAGATAATCTTGAGGGCAGACTAGTATTTATTTAGTAGAAGTTGGTTGTATTTTGACTTGAATGTTGACATGCTCGTCGATTGTCGGATGGCCAGATTAGTTGTGATATCTGAGATCTGGAGATGGTGCGTAACGAAGTAACTTTTTTGGGGTAGGCTATACTCTAGTCTAGACAGAGGTGGTCAGTAACGAAGTACTTCTAATTTTTCGAAGTACTCAAGTAGTTTTCCCCTACTTCTGGTACTTACTCAAGTAGATCTGAATTTCAATACTTCTACTTCATAATTTTTTGTGATCAACTTACTTACTTTTCGCTATTTTCAGTTTGTCAAGTAGAAGTAGTTTAATCCTCCAATCAGGAAGATAGCTTGAGTAATTTCGGGGCTGTTTTCATGGAGTATGGACATTTAATTTTCATAAAAGTTGAGTTAAGCCTAGAATTTTGGTCGCGCCTCGCGCGCAGTGAATGCGGTGTATCCAGTATGATTTCACGAAAATATCGTTAAATGTAATTTAGGTAGCGGGTGGGCGTGGTTCCGTTCACACCGCATTGTCACCCTTCGCCATATCAAATATTTCATCACAGTACATGTGGTTTATCATAATGTTTGAAACTGATGTCTCGCAATCTAGCATTTACTTTCATATCGTAATCTAGCTGTCAATGGCGTGTCCTAATCTGGAAAAGTGGACTCTGACTTTTCTTTAGTTTTAGAGCTGTTTCAGCATACCAACCTTCGAAACTTTCTGGACTAAAGACAGTAACTACATGTTCCGTTTTTAGATTTAGATTTCACTTGCAATTCCCAGTACCATATATTTTGATTTCTAATTAATATCAGTTTTTTTGTCTGGATAACATACATGTTGAAGTATAAAAGCAAGTGTAGTAATGCCTTCAATTTCCAGAAATAAAGCTTGCAGCAAACAATACGTTCATATTGCCAAATTTTTTCCACTGGAAGCTTTTCGACTTGCTCTCTTCAGCAGTGAACGCCAGTAAATGAGGTTAACCAAGTTCGAAATACATAAAGAATTTTGTCGTTGTGACATAATAATGACAAGTACACAGAGTCGCGAACGGCAGTAATCAGTAGGGATGGTGTGAACATGAGGTTCACGTTCGCGTTCTGTGTGTGAACCTCGGAAATTTAGAGGTTCAGATTCACAACACGTTCTGAACCTTTTTCATATATTACAATTTTCACTTCATTATGACATCTTGCGTTCAAATTTATTGCATTTCTACTGCGGGCTACTCTATTCATGGCGCTGGCAGTATAAAAATCTACAGTAAACAAGCATGCACCTTGACAATCTCAAAAGTTTTACTTGCTTTGTTACAAAAGTTTGCTCGAAATATCCAGCTTAATTACCGTTTGTGACTCTCTGCTGTGAGCTTGACCCGCAATCACACAACATCACGAGCGAAATGCATAGTCAGCAATTATGCTTAGGCTACTCGAACAATCAACGAGATTGATACCGTTTTCTGATGTAAAAAAAATCTAGCAGGTGTTCGGGGTCAATTGACTTCATAGGTTCTCTGTATCATTAAAACCAAATCCCTACGATTGAGGTGTTGGCTACTGCTGTATAACTTGTTAATGGAGTAAAATCGGTAGCAAGCAAAGAAACCCGTTTTACACTCTGCCTATATCAATGTAGCAATACTCAGACGCCGAATACATTGTCCAGTCTGGGCTAGACCGTTAAGGCGTAAGCTTTTATTCCCCGGTAAGTCGTCGTCGAAATTGTTGACTAAGCGACGGAATATATTGATTTTATAGGATTATTATATCCTTTGATTGCCTCAGTTGATACATTTCCCGACGTTTAAAATGCCAATATGGACCTCAGCATTGTGGCATTATGTGGCCCGAGTCGTCGCTAGGTATCGTGTACAGTGTACACGTGTACATTGATATAGGCTATCACTTCACTGAAAGATAGGATTGGAATTAGCAATACGACGTCACGTAACGTCATGAGGTTCACGTTCGCGTTCACACAGAACCTTTCAAAAAGGTTCGCGTTCACATGAACCTGAACGTTCCTGTGGTTCACACCATCCTTAGTAATCAGTGCACGGTTACGGTACAGCAGTCAGCACACGCAAAATCAGCTGTAAAACTATAGATAACTAATCTACGGAGGTTAGTTATCTCTAGTAAAACAGCCGAGTGACAAAACAACACTAATGGAAGATTACCAGCGTGTAGAGATGTTCCTTCTGGCGACACAATATAGCATTTTTACGGTCCACCATATTTTTTATTAACGATTACTAATCGCACAATGTGTTTACACCGTATCCAACACACCATCTCCGTATTGCTCTTCGACTAAACTACAGGCCTTATATAGTATGGGGGAGGGCGCAATACCATGATATTTTCTAAAACGTGCTGTTTGAGTAAACAGAGGATTAGTATCGCATTTCCATATCAATACTATCATTTTCATCCCATGATGTGGACGAATGCTTATCCTCATGATATAGAAAATTGGATACCTGCTGATATGCATCAATATGAATCAAGCTCGTCACCTTTTCGCATAGCTCAATTTGCACCTCTTACAATCAGGGCTTTGGAGCAGCCGTAAATTTAAACTGCTCCAGCTCCAGCTCCGGAGCTTTCTTCTATCATACATTAGCTCCGGCTCCAGCCCCGGAGCCGCATTATTACCACTGCTCCGGGTCCAGCTCCGGCTCTGAAATTATCGAATGGGTCTGTCTATATCAGGGGTGGCCAACCCGCGGCACAAATGTGGCCCGCGAGAGGGTTTTGCGTGGCCCGCGAGGTAATTTCCTATTATATTATCGAAAATGAATTGCTCAGATTGTGAACTTGCAATGCAACGCCAGCCAAAAATTACAATTCTGGCTGCGACACTTGGGATGTTGATGACTAAAATATCAGTTCCGACGCATTGGCAGATCCAGGGTCCAGTCACATTTTCAGTAAATCGTCGTACATTACAATAAACCAAAATAGTAGCGATATTTTTCTTCACGCTTCGCGTGTTTAATTGTCACACGATATCTTGCTTGGTAGCGTGCCCCCTAATAAAAATGAAATAAACGCCTAATTTTCCCGATTGAGTCTAACTGTATTCGCAATTACAGGAGAAAGTCTTTTCGCGTTTGCGCTCGCATGAAGATCGTCGACAGTGAAATGTAGGCACAAAATGATAGTCGCATATTATCGGAGACCTTCGATATCGATGTGGCCAGACGCCGAATAGTCGTGTCCTTGCAAATTGAGCCTAGCGGGCGGTATACAATAGACCCGCAATATACTCAAGTAATAATATTATTGACCTAGTTTATTTAGAAACTTTGAAAATTTTACCCGCTTGGCGCGACTAGTGGACCGCGCACTCGTTCGTCAATTTCATGTGCCCCTTCAGCCGAAAAGGTTGGCCATTCCTGGTCTATATAGATTACTAATCTATTCATAGGTTAGTTATCTATAGTAGTCTGTCAGCCGTCAGTAACATCCGATGTAGCAACGAAGACATATATAGGTGCCGCCGTGCCGGCTTGTGACGTCATAATGTATACTTGTCAATTGTCGACAGCATCATAGTTGCATTTGAACGCACTTTACTCTATGCCATTGCTGTGCACAGCAATAAAATTCAGGTTCAATTATGATAAATCAGCAGATGTGGTTGTTGCATATAATAGCATCTTATGAAATAGGTCGGAGCCGTAGCTACTCCTCAAATAACGGGCTCCAGCTCCAGCTCCGGCTCCGGTTGAATTTTATGTAGAGATCCGGCTCCGGCTCCAGCTCCGGTGAAAATGCACGGCTCCGGGGCTCCGGTTCCGGGCTCCGGCTCCGGCTCCAAAGCCCTGCTTACAATCCACGTCAATGAATTAGGATCGTTTTCACAACTAGCCTACTTACTTGAAACTTGAGTACTTTTAAAGTCAGTCAATTCTACTTCTACTTCAAGTAGTTTTAGTTTGCTTATGGTAGAAGTACTTTTACTTGTACTCTAGTAGATTTTTCGTCGCTACTTCTACTTTTACTTGAGTAGCTTTCTTGACTACTTTGACCACCTCTGACTCTAGATCAAATTGCGTCGCGGGCCAGACTTAAGCGTTCAAATCGCTCGCGGGTCGGACCAGTCAACTGATTCCAAAATGTTGTATCGTGCTCCTGATTTTCATTTGAATACCTTAATAGCATGTATAGATAATACACGGATACACATTTGTTTTCGAAACTGTTGAAAAAGTGAAAAGTAGTTTAGCGATAAGTTTTCATCGCAATTTTGATAGTGCACTTGTCTTAAATATATATATATATATGATGATTGCAGCTATACTTGTAGTGTCATTTTTCGTCGTGTTAACTAGGTTACGTTTTCCGATTTTAAAAATAACCACCTACAAGGTTTATAGGTTTACAAAATTTGTATCAAAATGAAAATAAATATGATATTGACGTAAATTATGCTTTCTAACTGTTTCTGCGTTATTGCGTAGCATTCTTTAGGATTCTGAAACCTCTTGAAGTTATAGCCCGATGGTCGCAATGCCGCAATTCACCCATCAAATAAACTTGTGATATGTTTGTCACAGATTGTGTTTTGTTGCAATTATCTTGTTTTTCTAAGAGCTAATCGCTAAAGATTAATAGGATCCCGTGTTTCGTGATGCTCAAAACGTCAAGGTATTCCCCGAATCGTGCTTCACACCAGCCCGGTAAACACATTAGTGTTCATGTGCCTGATAAAACAACGTAATTTCGATACTGGAAATGGATCACGCAGCCTTTTTTCAACGCATAGACGGCGGACTATATATGTCTAAGTCCCGGGTTTATGTTTTACATGCATAGTCTACCTGGAAACACTGCGAGACCGTGAGCCATGCTGCCACCAGTCAATTTGTTCAAGAAGATGAACTGTGAGTGTAGGCTATAGAAATAACACCGCCGATATCAAAATCGCCCGATTGTTGTATACTAGGTTTTCTACCACTGACTTTGTTATATCTGTGCTCCTCGATAGCGTCCCAAGCGCGAAGCGATACGGTTTGCGAAAGATTACTGAACTCGTACGAGTCCTTATGTTCCACTGAAGATAACACGGCGAGTCTGGGCACAATTACGCATCCCGGTTCTAGCTGCAAAGATATTAAGCGTCGTGATGCTTATTCACAGAACGGCCTCTACTTCCTGCAGGATCTTGAGGTGAGTCTGGCTATGTGTCTGGCTAACATACTTCTAAGCCTTGTAGACATGCCCTGCTATACCGTAGTCATTCTATGCCCTGGTTACAACATACAACGAACGATGCTCACTAATTCTCGTATAATCCCGTATGTCGTTGAATTTGTGTTATCGTGTAGCCGCAATTTATAACCGTGGTCTATAATAGAATTATGTTTTTCTATTCTGTTATGTTCTTACGTGGATATCAATATAGCCTATGTTATTCTGTATCTGCCATATGTCATCTGATTGTTATTACTTCAATTTGCAATTGCTCGTTATTTCGTGTTACCTCATTTCTTCATGTACTAAATGCTCAATGACCGCGGTGAGAAAGACCGTCCGGCGATAAGCGCCAATTTTTTTGATGAATAAACAACAACAACGAACGATTTCGATGATTCAGGGCAACGTATTCAGGACATACTGCGACATGAGCACTGCAGGCGGAGGCTGGAGTCTAGTCGCGTCCGTTCACGAAAATAACATGAAAGGAAGATGCACGGCAGGCGACAGATGGTCATCCGAACAAGGTTACAGCACAACACGCCTGCACGGCGACGGCTTCTGGGAGAACAGAGCGACGCATGGTCAGGCATCGTCCGCGAGTAGCGATGATTTCAAAAATTCAGGCTATTACGCAATGAACGCATCTGACATCATGGTCTGGCAAGTGCCAAACGACACCCCGATGAATGATTTTGAAAGCAGGCATGTACCCCAACATGTGGTAAAGTATTCAGCCTTGCTACTCGTTAGTAACTGCATGAATTTTCACTCGATTAGGGGTAGAATGGGGTAAAACGCCCACGTGAGGTGTAGGTAATGATTAGGGCTGGTCAAAATCGAGTACCTGAGTGATTCGATTCTGAATCACGTAATATGCTTCGAGTCGAGTCGAGTAATCGAGTATCACTCATTATGACGTCATAACATATTACAATACGTAAAAGTGCAAATATGAATCTTTTATGCCACCACAAAGAATATAATGCCTGTTATCCTTCTCATAAATGATACTCTGGTATTTTTCGACCATACCGAATTCATTCCACTTGATGACAATGTTGTTGGATAATCATGATTTCGGAAATGTGCTACGTCCAGTAGCCTTCGTAGCTTTGTACTAGATGTTTCTCATGCTACGATACGGCTAATCAAGGTTTCAACGCTTCAACAGTGAAAATTAGCATCAAAACTATAATTCTCATTGATAAATTAACTTTCAGTGGCGAGAAGCGTATAATTTAGTACTCGAAAAAATCGTCTTTTACTACTCGACTCGAATCATTAAAATTAATACTCGATTCAGATTCGAGTACTCGAATCATTGTGCCCAGCCCTAGTAATGATTAGGGCTGGGCAAAATCGAGTACCTGAGTGATTCGATTCTGAATCACGTAATATGCTTCGAGTCGAGTCGAGTAATCGAGTATCACTCATTATGACGTCATAACATATTACAATACGTAAAAGTGCAAATATGTATCTTTTATGCCACCACAAAGAATATAATGCCTGTTATCCATCTCCTAAATGATACTTTGGTGTTTTCTAGACCATACCGATTTCATACCACTTGGTGAAATTGTTGTGGGTTTATCATGACTTCAGAAATGCGCTAACGTCCAGCAATCTTCGTATAGCGTTGTACTCTATGTTTCGTATGCTACCATAACGCCAATGAAGGTTTCAAGGCTTCAACAGTGAAAATTAGTATCGAAACTATAATTCTCGTTGATAAATTAACTTTCATTAGCGAGAAGCGTATAATTTCAGTCTACCCGAAAAAATCGTCTTTTACCAGTGACTCGAATCATTGAAATTAATACTCGATTCAGATTCGAGTAATCGAATCATTGTGCCCAGCCCTAGTAATGACCCACCATCAATATGACAGAACAAAGCGACGAGCGTTGAATGCGTGACTTTGATCGATTTTCATGTCCGAGTGATGATTTCTAACGTTTTATAACAATTTATGACTTTTACACGTATTCTGACTAATGGAGAACCTTCGCAACCGAGTGATATGTCATATTTAACGGTCGCTACGGAGAGTTTTCCAGTCCTGTTCATGATTTCACTACGCGTACTTGGATTTAAGCCTATTACATATGTTTTTTTCGAGAGTATCTACAGTTCTACACAATTATGACATAAGTAGGCCTATAAGACGTTTAAAAATAAAATAATTTTGTATTTTTCAAAAATGCATTTTTTAAAGAACACTATTTAAAATGTGTTTTGAAAAATATGTTTTAGACGCAATCCTAACTATCACGCACCACTAATCGTAGATTTTATAATTATATTTTTACCGCAGCTGTCACAGTGAATTGATGTTCACGCACCATGTACGCCATCAAAAGTCTGATTCGAAAGTTGATATTAAGACCTGGCGATCCAAACACTAGAAGTTCTTGTACAAAACTACACAACTTAATTGGCCGAAATGAGCTTTAATGTCCAAATTGACAGCGAAACGAGGGAAGGAGTTGTATTCTTGATGAGACAGGCCTACTTGATGGCTTTTAATGCTATTAGAAACTTCGTAGCGAGAAGTTGGGCAGAACTGGTCTGGAATTGCTAGAAATCATCAACAGCAACTGCGCGCAAGTTATTGATTGACCGGTACTAGAGCATTCTAAAAAAGCAAAGTTACCATGTTTCCTGCACCAAAGTGTGAGTTTTCTTCTGCATTCAGCGCATTGCTGAAATACCACACGAACAACGGATTTCTAAGCACGTACGGTGGGAATCTGGCGTCTCTGTTCTCTGTCCATTACAATCTGAGGGCGAAGCAATATCGCCAAACTTCAGACAACGGTCCCGCCATCCCTATAACATGGGACCGCGGAAGTAACGAGGAATTGTTGAGATACTACGAAGCTAACGTCCGGGGGGAGGTGCTTCCTGGTTTCGTACAGGTATAGTAGTTTCAGGGTGCTAACACTGCTAACTATATGTTTTAAATCGCGCCAGTCCAGTAACATGACAAAACGAAAACTTATCGTAATACCTTTATGTTAATTGATCAGTGTGCCAATCATGAATCACATCCATGAATTGAGTTATGCGTTATACGTTTTTTGTAAAGCAAATACATCAACACACCGATATATCGATACGACTCGTACGAAGTACCTTTCCAGAATATCTTGCTACTGTGGTATTTTATATCCGGCTGTACTTAATTTGTTTGATTATTGTACAATGCCGACCGATATAACATCGCCAGCTCAATAGATCTCGTGATTTCAAGTCATTGCCTTCACACTATGCACAACGTAGATATCAATCAATGTCAGGATACAGCTTCCGAATGTTTTTGTCCCTCGGTTGTAAATGTGTCTTTCTTAGTTTCGCGTTATCAACCACGAATTTGGAGCGTTTGCCTTTTGTCCTGGAGTGAAGATCAAGTCGGGCTACGCGAACGTTGAACATCCCTGCATCGGGAGCACGAGTTTTGCTGGAGCGCTCGAGTATTGCGGAGATTTCGCTGCGTGGGACTATGGTCGTGGATGGAGTCAGAGCACTGTGCTGATCGAGTCCGTCGTCATGATATTTTATAGATAGGTAGGCTATACATAGATATATGTGGAAATGGTATCATAACTATAATAATGTTCGTTGATTCAGATTCGAGTACTCGAATTGTGCTGCGCACCGCTACTCAGGACAGAAGAATTCTGATCCAATTTTTACTGAATCAATACTAGTCGATCCTCAAGATTAACGGACCACAATCTGACATATCGACCTTGCCTACCGACGCATGTAGCATTCCTTTTTGTTGCTTCCGTTCATGTTGTCCTTTCTTAAATTCCGTGTGCAACTGTGCATGCCTCGTATTTACATGCTGTAGGTCAAGGTGGGTGTCTGATTAAAAGTCGTTTCGGTACCCGGCTCCTATCTTTTCGCTATATCGCAATCTTGCGGTGTATTGGATTTGATGGAAAATTTAATAAAATGATGATCAAATGTTCCTGGTCAGCGACCGCCAGTGGTCACTACTATTTGTGAGCTAAACTTCGTAACCTGCCTTCCTTATGAATAAACTAGACCGAGCTCTGAACAGGCTTCACACAGTATCACGAAAATGTCGCATACATTTTAAGTGCATATGAGAAACGCAAGCTGTTAAGATTGCGGAACTTGTATCGGTGTATAATTGGGCGTTTGGTCTTTGTTCTCATTATATATCGAGTACGACACAAAGTTAACGTCGTGTTTCGAAGTCGTCTTGGACACTTTTTCCGAAATCATTTCCTCGACTTCAAATTCCGACATGTTGCTGGTGGCAGTTTCTTTCCATCCTTCCAAATAATCGTCGAAATTCAAGGCGGTCGTCCATTGTAGCAACTCATCGACCTAAAACAAATGAAAAAAATGCATTCATGTATAGAATTTAACGCTCACTGCATCATAGGCATAGCTGGTCAGCACTTGTACTCGGGTAAAAGTACAAGTAATACCGTAAATTTATACTCACGTGGGCCTACAAGTAGAAGTAGCAGTTTCGAAGACATGTCAAAATTAATCCAAGCGAATGTGGAAAATCGGAGGTCAAGGCAGTACTCTAGTAAGTAGTTTCAATGAATACAATTGGTCAAAGTAACACCGCAAACTTCTACTCAATTACAAGCAGAAGAAGCGTTTTCCAAGACATGCCAAAACTATTTCCAGTGGAAGCAGATAATGAAAGTCTTAAAAATACTTGAGGTGTCGCATACTCTTGGCATTTAATGGGATGTGGCCGCTAGCAAAATGCACCTTCGCAACGTATGCAAAATTACTAATGGACACTGCAGACAGGCGCGATTTTCGAAATATATTCAGCGGCTACCTTGATGGCGATTTCACACCATTCTTATGATTACTGTATTCTAATTTGGCCGATATTTCAAATATTCTCCAAGGTTTCCAGTGCTTAATTGGACATATTGGTCACGTCAGGATATGATAGGTTTGTACAAAACTGTAATTCATTTCAAATCTTACGACAAGTCAAACATGGTGGTTGAGTCCCTTTGATTTTAGACTGCTTCTACATAGTAATTATTTGCAGTGAAAGGACTTTTTTTGAAATATTGAAGCTGTAGGCCAGTGGTTATCAGCCGTTGTGCCAATCGGACTACTCAGAGGGTGCCGCGAGCAAATGTAGTAAACAAGTCGACATGTAACAAAAATTAGGGAATCCAAATTCTGAATGTGTCGAAATCGGTGGTTCTATTATTTTCACCAGCTCAAGACAGACGATGTACAATGCGACGCAATGACGAGATACAAGAACGTCATAATAGGTGGCACTACAGGCCAAATACTAGACGTGATATCTAATCACCAAGGAGCTCGATTTTGCGGCACTCACTTGTGACCCTCGTGTTTGCATCACACATTATTTTGACCTCACTGGTGCCGGGGAAAATCGTGCACCTGTGTGAATGATGTGGCAAGTTCAAATAGGTACCTGTCATGCGACCACAAAAAATAGAATGCCAGTTCTATATCACATTCAGGATCATTTTGTATTTTTTCGACCATACCTATTTCATTGCACTTGGTGACAATCCTGCGGGTTGCTCAAGACTCCACAGATTTGTGCTGTAGGCCTACTACATGTTCGTATGTTACGACACAACCAATCACGGTGGAAATTAGTATCGCAACTGTAATTCTCATTGACAAATTAACTCTTAGTGGCAGGGTTGTAATGACTCGAGTCAGACTTGATTCGCGACTTTTTGGTGACTCGACTTGACTCGAGTCATTTTCTTAAAAACGTGAAATGACTCGACTCGAGTCAATTTGTCTATTGACTCGACTTGTACTCGAGTCATAGCGCTTGACTTGGACCAAGTCATATGACTCGAGACTGGGTCTACCAAGACAGGCATTTCATTGTAATTTCGAAGAATATTATTATCACTCTATCATCATTTCGTCTAACAGTACCGGTACTCGAAAATACTACCAGAAACTGTTAAAAGTACGGGAAATTAGCATATTATGAATGCGAAACCTTCGACATCACCGTGCATAGTTGCAGAAAGTGGGTTTAACTTGACATTAATTCGGAACTGAACAGTCAACACAATGACTTGGACTCGAGTCAAAACACTATGACTCGGACTTGACACTCTACTCCGTGACTTAGACTCGGTGGTGAATTGAAAATGACTCGACTTGACTCGAGTCAAAACTACAAAAGTGCGATTGACTTGTGACTCGAAACCTTGCGACTTGGTTACAACTAGGGCTGGGCAAATTCGAGTACCTGGGTGATTCGATTCTGAATCATGTATTATGCTTCTAGTTACAACCCTGCTTAGTGGTAAGGAGCGCGTAATTTCAGTATTCGAAAAATCATTACTGACAACTCAATTCCAATCATTAGAATGAATACTAGACTCAGATGTGAGCACTCAAATTAAGGTGCTCAGCCCTACTGACAACACTGTCTCCAAAATAGTACAAGTATTTTGCCACTGATCACCTTTATTATTCAAACCATTGTTACATTGCTCACCTCCCAATCCATGACGCCTTCCGGCCCTTGCGAGTCCACCGTGTTGATCAATCCGTCGGCGGCTTTTTTCACCAAATCGCTCGTTTCCGGGTCCTTCACTTTCACCTGCAGCATTCCCTTCTTGTACATCTTGTGCATCCAAGCGATTTTCTTCTCCCTCCTGCGCTTGTCGAGGTCGGCTTGTCGGACGAGCTTGTCGTGATGGAATTCCACTTTTTTCTGCGAGGTTTCCCACGTGGTCGGGTCCTGCACGCAACAATTCAAATCAGATACACAGCTTTGTATTACGACGTCTCATTCTACAACGTTCCCATTAGAACTATCAATTTTCAAAATCTGCAACTAGAACTAAAACTACTCAGTTTTCAAAATCCGCAACTAGAACTACTCATTTTTTTAAACTCGCAACTAGAACTCGAACTATTCACTTTTTAAAATTTGCAAATAGAATTAGAACTAGAACTACTCAATTTTCAAAACTCGCAATTAAAACTAGAACTATTCAATTTTAAAAATCTTCAATTAGATCTAGAACTATTCACTTTTTAAAATTCGCAACTACAACTGAAATAACAACTTCTCAAAAAAAAACAGTTAGTTGACCGCCAACAAACTAAATGGATAGTTTGTACAAGTCTGGTGCCGTTTGATTGAACGTGTACCAGCAAATACATATTTCCGCGCGTTTGTAATCATATCATATTGCCAGTCAAAGCTAGTAAGTTGCTGCTGCAGGCCTGTTATCGACTGTGAAAATTGCTCCTGTCCCGGGTGGCTCGGCTCTGAAGACTATGTCATATCGAGCCTCCCGTCTACCTTGCATGTCACATTTCACTGTTACATTTGTGTAGTGTTATGTTGATATGTAATGTATACGAATAAGGATTCTCTCTCTCTCTCTCTGCCGACACGAATTTGTCTGTGTTGTTGCTAACGCTGATGTAACTAACAATATCGAACAAAAAATGGAAATGGAACCCTGCAAATTAAAGATTAGTATTGATGGCGTAGTCACTTGATGTTAGGGCAGAGATCATAAAGTTGGACTGATTAAAGAGTGGATTATCTTGATGCGCATAAAGTTGAACAAGTTACATTTTAGTCTCGTGATTTAGCATCTGGACAAACTGTACACGGCGTAAAATTCATACGCAGAAATAGTTCCGATGAAGACTATGACAATCAAACTGATTTTAATTAGAAGTTTAGCATTCTCCCAAATCAGTCAACTTTATGATCTCCACCCTTAGTGTGGCTGAGAAGATCGGGATGCATTTCAAATATTTGATGACTCAAAAATTGACTACTATCCGAGTACCGAGTCATTCCATACAGCATGACAAGTGTGCACCAGTCACATTGAGAAATAGAGCACAAGTTTGAAGCTCACCATGGCGGCGTGGATGAGTCTATCAGAGACGAGTCTCCAGCCGTTATTTTCAAATCTCCTGTACCAACCATCTTTCACGTCCGTATCGGGAAGGGGTTGATTTCTGGAAACGTTCGATGCAAGATTTTGTGATACAATCCTACATTCCATTAATGGACAGAGGTGGTCAAAGTATTTAGCGTTGGTACTCAGGTAGAATCACAAGTAACGCGTTAAATATCTACTCAATTACAAGTGGAAGTAGCAATTTTGATGACATGTCAAAATTCCTGTAGACGCAAATAGAAATGAAGGTATGAAAGTACTCACGTAAGGAGTTTCAAACTGTAGATTTCTCTATTCATATACCTAGTGCCGAGCACAATGGTTCAAGCACTCGAATCTGAATCGAGTATTAATTCTAATGATTCGAGTCGAGTCGCGATATGATTTTTTCAAGTGAAATGATACACTCCTTGCCGCTAAGATTTAATCTATCAACATGAACTATAATTTAGATGCTATATTCCACTGTGGACAACTGTAAACCTCGTTTGGTGGTATCGCATCACACGAAACATGAATTGGAAGTATAAAGATACGCATCATGCGCGCCATGCGTAACGCATGCTACTGGAAATGAAATATCTGTGAACTCTTAATTGGCCCACAGTATTGTCACAAATTGCAATGAAATAGGTGGGGTCAAAAAATGCCGAATGATCTTGAATGTGATGTAGAAGTGTCATTCTATTCTTTGTAGTCACATAAAAGGTACAACTTTCCACATTATTCACACTGTTGTGACCTCAAAATTAGTGATACTCGATTCAGAATCGGGCGACACTGGCCCTTGATTTTGCCATGCCCTATTCAGAAACGACATAAGATTAGAGTGAAATAAATGCGTACTTGGTATGGAGCTGTTTAAAATTAGCTTGCTTGGCGTCTGCTTTTGTGTAATCTTTCGGACTGTTGGCGCACATGTCCACGACCGGTCGATGGGTGTAGATTTTGTAGTAAATGTTCGGGGGAAATTTCTCCTGAAGTAAGACAAGATGCGTTGTTTACTGCTCCGAATTTACAAGGTTCGTTGTAATATTTCTGGGATGATCGGCAGCTTTATAAAGCCGTGTTTTCCAACTGTTTTGAGCCACAAAACACGTTCTGAATTTATATCTATTCCACAAAATTTTTGTAATGATGCTAATCTTGGATGCACAGAACTTCAGTACACAATTGAATAATATAGTCATATTATCATATTCATAGAAACATGCAACTGCCATGAATTCTGCCATTGGCAAAGATGTGATGGATAATGCTGCTTGTGCGAAAAATTTTTCGGTACAACAGATTTCGGGTCATTTAGGGTCATTCGGCTTTTACCAAAATACATCATCTTGGTTTGTGCCAACAGGAGTTCATGCATCATCTGAAATAGTACATTGAGCTTAAGCTATCAGTTCGTCTTGATTATCTGAAATTTTATGCCGGTGACGTCATATTTGTTGATACTATTGTTGATATACAATGTTCTTTTCAATTCTGTACTAGTTGCTGACAATTACCCCTGACAAAAAATATTTGGGTTTATCACGATATGAATATATATATTATTCAATTGTAGCGTATATTGAAGAGTAAAATGAACAACACACCAATGCAACAACAAGCTATTATCAACTTACGCCGGCAAGTCTGAATTTGATATGTGTCCCGGTGGCCGCATCTAAAAGTTTGGCTTCCGTCGGATTGATGCATCGGAGCATTAACGCTGGGTTTCCTTGACGACGGAAGTTGATCAAGTCTCGATAATACCGAAAAACCTGTGTGTCCTGAAAAACACTTGAATTTAGCTCACATCGAAGCTAATTAGTTGGATGACGGTTGGAATGCCAGTTCTATATCACATAAAGATTATTCTGTATTTTATCGGGCATGCCTGTTTCATTGCACCACAATGTCGTGAGTTGATCACAGGGTTCTAACCAAGTCCCAAGGCTCCGAGTCACAAGTCAATCTCATTTTATATTTTTGACTCGAGTCAAGTCGAGTCATTCTCAATTCACCACCGAGTCAAGTCCGAGTCCAAGTCAGCGAACAGAGGGTCGAGTCCAAGTCATGGTATTATGAGTCGAGTTCGAGTCCAAGTCATTGTGTTGACTGCTTAGTTTCCAGTTAAATTCTTGATAAACCCACTTTCTATAACTCTGTTAGTTGATATCGAATGGTTCGCATTTATAATATATACAATTGAATAGTATATTCATATTGAAATAAACCCGAATATAGTATTCAATTGTATATTGAAGTTTTATACCTGCAAGAAGCTCTTCAAATATTTATAATATACTAATTTTCCTCACTTTTAGCAGTTTCTGGTCGCAGTTTCAAGTACCAGTACCAATAGACGTAATCCCAATAGTGTGGTGACTTTACTATTCTTCGAAATTACAATCAAATGTCGGTGTTAGCCGTCTGAGACTCGAGTCATATGACTTGGTTCGAGTCATGCGCAATGACTCGAGTCCAAGCCGAGTCAATACACAGATTGACTCGAGTCATTTCTGTATTTTAAGAAAATGACTCGAGTCAAGTCGAGTCATCATAAAATCGTGACTCAAGTCTGACTCGAGTCATTACAACCCTGGTTGATCACGACTTCACAGATATGTCATTTCCTCTAACGTGCTTTGTACTACATGTTTCTTATGCTGCGGTACGATCAATCCAGGTTTAAAGGCTTCCACAGTGGAAAATAGTATCGTGACTATAATTCTCTCTCGCTAGAATTAATACTCAATTCAGATTCAAGGACACGATTCGTAGTGTAATAAAAGTTAAGATGTGGACCGTAACGAAGCACTTGTACTATTTTTACTAGCGCCACTTACTCAAGTGGTTGCGGTTTCAGACTACTTCCACTTCTACTTGAACGGTTTATTGGAAAAGTATAAGTAACTGTGGGATAAGTTTGCATCACTTTTACGAGATTTTAATAAACCTGTCTGCTGCCTCTACTGGCTACTTGTAGCCTACTTGTAAAAATGTATGAATTTGTGGTGTTACTTCTACTTCTGCACGAGTATGAATTCTGAGTCAGTATTTCTGACTACTTTGACGAACTATACTATCAGACTTGGACAATTAAATAATTCTATAGTACATTGAGCTTAAGCTAGATAATTCTAGTTGTCAAATTAGATTGATTAGATTGAATTCTAATCTAATGTCTCGTTTTCCTGAAAATGCTGCAGGAGAACTGCCTAGTGCGAAAAGAACCAAGCTTGTCGCACAGACATTTTTCATTCTAGTGCTTATTTGGATGAACTCTGATTTGATGTGAACTGAACTCGTTTCGATTTCCAAGTTTTTGTAAATTCAGTAATTCTAATTTAATTTGGAAAAGAATATGTATATGATATTTTAATTATGATCCAATTTGGAAAAAAGGTGTAGCTATAATTCTAGTCAGATACTAGCTTGTAAAAAAACGGCGTAGCTATAATTTTAATTGTAATCTAATTAGGAAAAGCTGACCATTTTCTAGCTGTCTGACTCTGCTTACTATGTGTCTCCTCCAGCATTTCTGAATCATGGCGGCAGCTCGATTTTTCGTTAAAAGTTTCCCTCTGCTTGTAAATATTGGCGATTGCGAGCTGGGGACATGAGTTGAATCGGTGGTCGCGACATTGTCGTCGTCAAGATTTGATGATTTCTCTCCGTTGACGGTGGGTTCTGGTGTGAACGGAAATAAGTATTTCAGAAACAAGATATTTGATACACCCTCATATATTGGGTCTAGTGCAGTGGTAACCTACGGAACACTTACCCGAATCTGCAAGCCTTCAGGAAACCCCACATTTTCACTGAGTCACAAAAACAAAAACCAACCACAATGCGCATGCAATACATTACTATAGATTACTGGTTCACAACATGAACTGAACAGTGTGCATTAACATACCATTATTGTAAGATTTTCACACTGAACGAAAACATAGTGTGTGTCTCGGCCTCCAGGGAACCTCCAAGACCGGTATTTGGTTTAAAGAATATTTTCATATGTCTAACTTACCTTTAGTACTTGTGTCACTACTTGTGGTTATATTCGAATCTTGGGGTATCGTAACCAAGCCTGTGCTTCCTGAGTTGATTTTGTCCATAACCTGAAGTAGATATACGGAGATTGATCAAGTGAAATTGAGCGCGGTATACTGCATTGAATAGACCACTTATCCATGTCAGTCGGCCAGGGTAACGGCACCAGGAAATATGTGCAAGGAATAACAATTTCAGGAACAATTCAATTGTTAAACATTGAAAGACGCAGAATACCTAATTTAACAACCAAAATAGAGCTTGAGGTATGAGATTTATTTTCATGAGAAAGATAATTGTTTTATTTTATAAACCACGAGGCCCTGAAAATTTTTCAAATGTCATACCGGTAACATTATTAACCGCGACAGGAAGACCCTCGTAACTAAAACGACAACGAATGACTTTTAAAAATCCGCAACAAACTAATAACGTACAATTCAAATTAGTGAATTGCAAATCAGCTAAGAAATATTGAACATAGAATTGGCATTTCAAAAAGATGGGGTTTCGAGTTTAAAATGGAAGGTGTTTCGACCCCCAAACCACCCCCCCCCCCCCCATGGCTACCCCACCGTTAGTAGTGATGACTAGCAATGGCTGCAAGAACATCACACAACAGAACACCGGTATCATGATTCAAGCCAAACGACGACACATGATTTCTAGTCACTCAAAATCCGCATCCAGAACTAGAACTAGAAATACTCAAAAGATTGGTACTTTTTGACTGCCAACTAACTAGACTACTTTGCACTTAAGTCTAGAGTGAAAGCTGGTAAGTAGCACAAGTACGTAATAGCCAATGAGTATGTCTGATTACTATTGGTTTCATTCCTGAAACGGGGTGATGCATAACTAAACCTGAATCGATTCTTGCTGTGAGGGCACGCTATCACTCTCTTCAATCTTTGTGGGCAGTGAAGTTTCTGGCTGGACAGCATTATCTTGTTCTACGTTGGAATCGTTCTGCATGAATAACTCTTTCATCTTTACCCTAAAAGAAAACATAGGTGTGACTATGTAGTGTACGGTTCGCCTTGGAAAGTGTCATTGTATCGTTTGGTCGAAACACAACAGCATGATACCCATTTCTTAATTGTAAATGAACTGGTAAATATGGGAGACAGGAGGACGGGGTTTCGATTTCAAAACCCAACCATTCCCGCGTACGCCATTGCACACGACGTACCACCACAACGGTCACTATTCATCACAAATCATAAGTATATGCCGGAGTTGTGTGTGTGTCTTGATCTCCAGGTAACGCCTCAGACTGGCTCTGGCCTCAGGGAACACCGGTTAAGAACCACTGATATACATTCAACAACGACTGTTTACACAGGGTTGAAACGACTTGAGTCGCGATTTTCTGATGACTCGACTCGAGTCATTTTCTCAAAATACGGAAATGACTCGACTCGTATCAATCTGTGTATTGACTCGATTGGACTCGGATCATTGACTCAAGTCTCAGACTGCCAAGATCGACATCGTATTGTAATTTCAAAGAATAGTAAAGAAACACACTGTTAGAATTTTGCCTATTAGGCTAGTACTGGAATTGTTAAAAGTGAGTAAAATTAGTATATTTTAAATGCGAACCATTCGATATCACCAAACAGAGCTATAAAAAGTGGTTTTAACAAGAGTTTAACTCGAAACTGAGCAGTCAATGCAATGACTTGGTCTCGGACTCAAGTCATAATACCATACTCGACCCTCTGCTCGCTGACTTGAACTTGACTCGGTGGCGAATTAAATATGAATCAATTCAAAACTATAAAAGTAAGATTGACTTGTGACTCGGAGCTTTGTGACTTGGTTGCAACCTTGTGTTTACACTACCGGTATGCAAATTTCAATAATAGTAGGCTATCCGGAAGAAGTTTCAAACTTACACCTCTTCATTGGTTTTTAATATTTCAATGTATTATCACTCGTAGTTGACTGTACAATACCACTGGAGCCAGGGCCATTAGCTAAATTGGGTGCACAGAGATTAGAAATACCATATGTAAAGTGTAATTGTGTATGTAGACGTTTAAAAATGGATAAAATTGGCTATAAACCTCCATATTGCCTTGGGGTGTATTTGAAAAAGACACCAAGCATATCCAGACGACGTGGGTTGCTTCATCTTATCAAATTTTGGATTTGCACCAGCCATCAAATTCCGATATTTTGTGAAAATGATTTAATTCAACAATACACAAAACCTAGAATATATAATGGTATTAATTTCCATTATCATGTTTTTAGGGATATAAGAAAAATGGGCAGAAATCATTACCTGCATCTGTAACCTCGCCAACATCGAGAAATTTCAAGTGCAGCGCAGTGGCATCTTTTGTCATGATTTTCATTTGGATTACGAATGGCCGATAAACGATCTTCTTTCCCTGAACGGGCTAACCCAAGGATTGAAATTTCTCTATCTGTTTTAAAACCAGAATGCGATAGAACTTCGGATACTTCGCGATTTTCCATTTCTCGTACATGTACGAAGCAATATAATATTTATATGGTGAAAATTTAGCTTTTCTGGTTATTTTTCAGTCAGCGTCCCGTTTCCATTATCAACCACCCACGACCTTTAGACATGTCGTTACGGATGAGTAGTTGAATAAATATAATAGCAATGTCATGAAAAAGGAAAAAGTGATATACATGAAATCATCCCCATTACACTTTTTTCACATCAGATATTTTAAATTATCATATTACCGGACATCTACTATTCATCACTTTCGTTTTTGCTGTACTTCGGAACGATAAAATGTAATAAAATCTGTAAATGTCGTATGAGTTTCCCAAAATGTCAAGTCCATCAATCATACAGTAGCGTAGCAGCGCTGTAAATTGCTATGATCATACATTTGACGACATACGAATACTTGCTTTGCAGCTTCGCTAACAATCGTAACATTCCGGTTATCTAAATCAAATCATTAGAATGTTTGTAATGCAACATATAGAGATGATTTAGATCGCTTATATTACGTGACGAATGATTGAGGTTGTTTTGTTACGTGGTTTACAGCTGTTGCATCTGTAGAAATTAGTCAGCGGTCGAAATTACCGGACCTGACATATCGACCTCTCATCCCGATATATGCCACTTCAATTTTATGTTATATTATTTTTCATTCAGTGCCTCTTCTTCACATCGCCAGTCCCAGGTGGGTGTCTGATTTCAAATACTACCCAAGACATTTCGAGATCTTACTTTTCGTTGTATCACAATCTTGTGAAATATTGATCTCGTGGAATTATTAATAAAACTGATTATCGGCTTTGATGAATGACATCATGATTATTTAATTTGCCTCGTGCCCGTGACAGCCCAAAATATCTGTGATCGTATCAAAGAAAAACGCATGTCATGATGACATCCAATGTTGTGCGGAGTAACGTAAACATTAAAATACTGGGTCTGGTCTACTTTCCTACCCACAAAGAAAAGTGTTCCCCATGACACCCACTTAACAATGTTCCCCGTGAATATGTCAATGTTCCCCGTGAATATGTACAAATTTAAAGTGTTTCACCATTTCATCACATGTGCTCCCACTAAACTAGATATTAGCCTATATATTTAATATTAATATTATAGAGATATTATATAGATATAGGTAACCAACCTATGGTGAAAATAGTCACGTAATGCACGTTTTTAATTACAGACAATGTAAAGTGGATATTGCACAAGGTCAACGCCAACGTTTCGGTATCCGGCAAAATATCGTATTATTCCTGTATCTGTTGTGGTAATGCTAATACGGACGAGAACGCACGTGGATGTATAATTTGTTGTTTATTGAATAAAAAAATGAATCAACTGTTGGTCTTTTCCACCACCGTACGAGATCTTGCCAGGCTCCGCAATGGCAAACGAGTATGAAACCGGTATGGAATCGGTGTCCTGTGCTCACACTATGTTGTATTTTTTAATTATTCTTTATTACATTACTTTAACTTGGAAAATCATCGCCGCACACCTGACACATCAAGCAAAAAGGCCAGTGATATCTCTGTTCTACTTTAATACCCAGAGTATAAACTACGTTGTAATTTAGCCGGCGGACATTACGGGTCTACTTCTGTACCCACAGAACAAACTACATTCTAATTTAGCCGGCGAACATTACGGGTCTACTTCTGTACCCACAGAACAAACTACATTCTAATTTAGCCGGCGGACATTACGGGTCTACTTCTGTACCCACAGAACAAACTACATTCTAATTTAGCCGGCGAACATTACGGGTCTACTTCTGTACCCACAGAACAAACTACATTCTAATTTAGCCGGCGAACATTACGGGTCTACTTCTGTACCCACAGAACAAACTACATTCTAATTTAGCCGGCGAACATTACGGGTCTACTTCTGTACCCACAGAACAAACTACATTCTAATTTAGCCGGCGAACATTACGGGTCTACTTCTGTACCCACAGAACAAACTACATTCTAATTTAGCCGGCGAACATTACGGGTCTACTTCTGTACCCACAGAACAAACTACATTCTAATTTAGCCGGCGAACATTACGGGTCTACTTCTGTACCCACAGAACAAACTACATTCTAATTTAGCCGGCGGACATTACGGGTCTACTTCTGTACCCACAGAACAAACTACATTCTAATTTAGCCGGCGAACATTACGGGTCTACTTCTGTACCCACAGAACAAACTACATTCTAATTTAGCCGGCGGACATTACGGGTCTACTTCTGTACCCACAGAACAAACTACATTCTAATTTAGCCGGCGGACATTACGGGTCTACTTCTGTACCCACAGAACAAACTACATTCTAATTTAGCCGGCGAACATTACGGGTCTACTTCTGTACCCACAGAACAAACTACATTCTAATTTAGCCGGCGAACATTACGGGTCTACTTCTGTACCCACAGAACAAACTACATTCTAATTTAGCCGGCGAACATTACGGGTCTACTTCTGTACCCACAGAACAAACTACATTCTAATTTAGCCGGCGAACAATACTGGTCTACTTCTGTACCCACAGAACAAACTACATTCTAATTTAGCCGGCGAACATTACGGGTCTACTTCTGTACCCACAGAACAAACTACATTCTAATTTAGCCGGCGAACATTACGGGTCTACTTCTGTACCCACAGAACAAACTACATTCTAATTTAGCCGGCGAACAATACGGGTCTACTTCTGTACCCACAGAACAAACTACATTCTAATTTAGCCGGCGAACAATACTGGTCTACTTCTGTACCCACAGAACAAACTACATTCTAATTTAGCCGGCGAACAATACTGGTCTACTTCTGTACCCACAGAACAAACTACATTCTAATTTAGCCGGCGAACATTACGGGTCTACTTCTGTACCCACAGAACAAACTACATTCTAATTTAGCCGGCGAACAATACGGGTCTACTTCTGTACCCACAGAACAAACTACATTCTAATTTAGCCGGCGAACATTACGGGTCTACTTCTGTACCCACAGAACAAACTACATTCTAATTTAGCCGGCGAACAATACTGGTCTACTTCTGTACCCACAGAACAAACTACATTCTAATTTAGCCGGCGAACATTACGGGTCTACTTCTGTACCCACAGAACAAACTACATTCTAATTTAGCCGGCGAACAATACGGGTCTACTTCTGTACCCACAGAACAAACTACATTCTAATTTAGCCGGCGAACATTACGGGTCTACTTCTGTACCCACAGAACAAACTACATTCTAATTTAGCCGGCGGACATTATACTGGTCTACTTCTGTACCCAGAGTACAAACTACATTCTTATATAGCCGGCGAACATAACTGGTCTACTTCTGTACCCAGAGTATACTACGATATGATTTAGCCTTCGGACATTATACTGGTCTACTTCTGTACCCAGAGTATACTACGATATGATTTAGCCTTCGGACATTATACTGGTCTACTTCTGTACCCAGAGTATAAACTACGTCCGAATTTACCCCTGAACTATACGCTATAATTTTGCCAGGAATATTACTGGTGACCTGCGATTGGACCACTTTTGACCTAAAAGTTCAGCTCGGTTCAATTTTTTCTTCAAGCGACTCTCGGCGGATTAGCACAACTCCATATAAGGACATTTGAACTGCGATCAAAATCATTACTATGTCGGAAGTACAAACGGTCGACCACTGCTGACCTACAAGTTCAGCTCGGTTCAACTCTATCCTCTTGCTTCTCTCGATGGAATAGCACAACTCCTTATAAGGGCATTTCAATTGCGAGTATACTTGTGTGTCCAAAGCATGGCATAGTATGGTATGGAATGGCATGGTGTCGCAATATACTGAGTTCATGATCCACAGTAGGCGTTCGCCAAAATGGTGCACGCGATATCAGAAACTGTCAAAAAGTAGTCAACACCTCGTTCATCCGGACAAGTTATATGTGGAAGCTACGGAGACTTTTAAACGGACTTCAATTTAACATCTCTTGGCAGTATAATACTAATTCAATTGACCCCTTTGGTATAAAACTTGATATACGAATAAACTGTGGTGGATTTCTGTAACGTATCAAAAAGCAATATGGCTAAATTCGTGAGAAGTTGCATATTTTGTGCTTATCTTGTAGTGCTCTAGTTCTTAAATTATAGACACAATCATCAGTCTATGAATTATCGCTGTTACATACTAAAACAAATGCAGATCAACATTCCGCGCGAGGGCTATTGCAAAATTCATGGCAACGTCCCGTTATTTCGGAAAATTTCAGTGGAGAAAACCCAGCCCGAGCTATTGACCCCTGTGGCTGAATTCGTGATATCATGTCGTAGAATCCTTCAATTCTTTTTCCGTATATAGCCGAGGTTGAATTTCATTGCAAATGTACTTATACCGGTATTGGGATCAAGTCACTACCTTCGAGTCACGAGTCATTGCACATTTTGACTCGATTCAAGTCAAGTCAATCGATTTTGGAAGGTGACTCGAGTCAAGTCACACTGTTGACCTATGGGTTCAGCACGGTTCAAATTAAAACTTCAAGCGACTCTCGGCGGATTACTGGAACTCCATATTTGGTCAGATCGCAGTCTTCTATGGATTGTCAAGGTGACGGCATAATCGTGACCAGACCCAGACCATTGATAGAGATGGCGAGTGCGTCACAGAGGTGATAAAAGTTTTTCTGCATATAAGATCGCTGCTGACGATATGTAATCATTGCGATTATTATCGATGCGATGGCTAATTTGGTTGGAGTTACTTTACCTCATCTCGTGGAGATGGGTGCTCTGTTGAGCGACGCTGCAGCGATTGCTTTTTTCAGGGAGCACGGATTGCTTTCCAGCAATCGGTTGTGCTCTCATTGTAATGTGGCTATGGTGGAAAAAAAGAGGAAGTGCTTGGATAAAGTAGCTTGGCGTTGTCCGGTATGAAATAATATACTCCTAATACCAACATTATTAGAAAATAATTTTGGAGCATGTTTTGTCCTTTGCAGGTGCGGGCATGCCGGCGATGGTCTAATATCCGATTGGGGTCCTTTTTTGAAGGGTAAAGTAAAACAGCAATGGATCTTCGGTGGTGTGGACCTAACAACTGGGTTTGTACATAGAATTTGAATATAACAAATGAGGTCGTACAAACTTTAATCATCTATACTTGCTTGCAGGCAATGTTTCATGCGGTTTGTTGACCGCCGTAACGCCTCCACCCTGCTCCCTCTTATCCTGAGGTATATTGCTCCGGGGACAGAAATCTGGTCTGATGAGTGGGCGGCGTATAACCGTATAACTGGGCTGGGATACAGACATCGAACAGTATGTCACTTTCGCAGGTTTATCACTCCCCAAGGGGTGCATACCAATAATATTGAGAGTTTATGGCGTGACTGTAAACGTAAATTTAATCGAATGAACGGTTGCAAGAGAACGTTCATTGCGTCGTATATTGATGAGTGGATGCGGCGTCGTACAAGGTCACTGCGTGATTACCTTGCCGACATCGTCAGTGCCATTTCCGCTGACCCACGATATCAAGTGTAACTCACTTGGTAATGCTCATTGTGAGCTATATCAATCGCCTTGCCGTACTTCAAGGCTACATTATTGCTCGCCTGAGCTGTGGGTACAGAAGTAGACCATATGTCTGCCGGCTAAATTAGAATGTAGTTTGTACTCTGGGTACAGAAGTAGACCAGTATAATGTCCGAAGGCTAAATCATATCGTAGTATACTCTGGGTACAGAAGTAGACCAGTAATGTCCGCCGGCTAAATTAGAATGTAGTTTGTTCTGTGGGTACAGAAGTAGACCCGTAATGTTCGCCGGCTAAATTAGAATGTAGTTTGTTCTGTGGGTACAGAAGTAGACCCGTAATGTTCGCCGGCTAAATTAGAATGTAGTTTTGTACTCTGGGTACAGAAGTAGACCGGAAATGTATTACAGCGTAATATTGTACCGTAGGCATAGAAGTAGACCATCATTGTTCGACGCTATTATAGCGTCATATTGTACCGTGGGTATAGAAGTAGACAAGTATAATGTCCGAAGGCTAAATTAGAATGTAGTTTGTTCTGTGGGTACAGAAGTAGACAAGTATAATGTCCGAAGGCTAAATTAGAATGTAGTTTGTTCTGTGGGTACAGAAGTAGACAAGTATAATGTCCGAAGGCTAAATTAGAATGTAGTTTGTTCTGTGGGTACAGAAGTAGACCAGTATAATGTCCGAAGCCTAAATCATATCGTAGTATACTCTGGGTACAGAAGTAGACCAGTAATGTCCGCCGGCTAAATTAGAATGTAGTTTGTTCTGTGGGTACAGAAGTAGACAAGTATAATGTCCGAAGGCTAAATTAGAATGTAGTTTGTTCTGTGGGTACAGAAGTAGACAAGTATAATGTCCGAAGGCTAAATTAGAATGTAGTTTGTTCTGTGGGTACAGAAGTAGACAAGTATAATGTCCGAAGGCTAAATTAGAATGTAGTTTGTTCTGTGGGTACAGAAGTAGACAAGTATAATGTCCGAAGGCTAAATTAGAATGTAGTTTGTTCTGTGGGTACAGAAGTAGACCAGTATAATGTCCGAAGGCTAAATCATATCGTAGTATACTCTGGGTACAGAAGTAGACCAGTAATGTCCGCCGGCTAAATTAGAATGTAGTTTGTTCTGTGGGTACAGAAGTAGACAAGTATAATGTCCGAAGGCTAAATTAGAATGTAGTTTGTTCTGTGGGTATAGAAGTAGACCCGTAATGTTCGCCGGCTAAATTAGAATGTAGTTTGTTCTGTGGGTACAGAAGTAGACCCGTAATGTTCGCCGGCTAAATTAGAATGTAGTTTGTTCTGTGGGTACAGAAGTAGACAAGTATAATGTCCGAAGGCTAAATTAGAATGTAGTTTGTTCTGTGGGTATAGAAGTAGACCCGTAATGTTCGCCGGCTAAATTAGAATGTAGTTTGTTCTGTGGGTACAGAAGTAGACCCGTAATGTTCGCCGGCTAAATTAGAATGTAGTTTGTTCTGTGGGTACAGAAGTAGACAAGTATAATGTCCGAAGGCTAAATTAGAATGTAGTTTGTTCTGTGGGTATAGAAGTAGACCCGTAATGTTCGCCGGCTAAATTAGAATGTAGTTTGTTCTGTGGGTACAGAAGTAGACCCGTAATGTTCGCCGGCTAAATTAAAATGTAGTTTGTTCTGTGGGTACAGAAGTAGACCAGTAATGTCCGCCGGCTAAATTAGAATGTAGTTTTGTACTCTGGGTACAGAAGTAGACCGGAAATGTATTACAGCGTAATATTGTACCGTAGGCATAGAAGTAGACCATCATTGTTCGACGCTATTATAGCGTCATATTGTACCGTGGGTATAGAAGTAGACAAGTATAATGTCCGAAGGCTAAATTAGAATGTAGTTTGTTCTGTGGGTACAGAAGTAGACCCGTAATGTTCGCCGGCTAAATTAGAATGTAGTTTGTTCTGTGGGTACAGAAATAGACAAGTAATGTTTGCCGGCTAAATTAGAATAGTTATACTCTGGGTACAGAAGTAGACAAGTAATGTTTGCCGGCTAAATTAGAATAGTTATACTCTGGGTACAGAAGTAGACAAGTAATGTTTGCCGGCTAAATTAGAATAGTTATACTCTTGGTACAGAAGTAGACAAGTAATGTTTGCCGGCTAAATTAGAATAGTTATACTCTGGGTACAGAAGTAGACCAGTAATGTCCGCCGGCTAAATTAGAATGTAGTTTGTTCTGTGGGTACAGAAGTAGACCCGTAATGTTCGCCGGCTAAATTAGAATGTAGTTTGTTCTGTGGGTACAGAAGTAGACAAGTATAATGTCCGAAGGCTAAATTAGAATGTAGTTTGTTCTGTGGGTATAGAAGTAGACCCGTAATGTTCGCCGGCTAAATTAGAATGTAGTTTGTTCTGTGGGTACAGAAGTAGACCCGTAATGTTCGCCGGCTAAATTAGAATGTAGTTTGTTCTGTGGGTACAGAAGTAGACAAGTATAATGTCCGAAGGCTAAATTAGAATGTAGTTTGTTCTGTGGGTATAGAAGTAGACCCGTAATGTTCGCCGGCTAAATTAGAATGTAGTTTGTTCTGTGGGTACAGAAGTAGACCCGTAATGTTCGCCGGCTAAATTAAAATGTAGTTTGTTCTGTGGGTACAGAAGTAGACCAGTAATGTCCGCCGGCTAAATTAGAATGTAGTTTTGTACTCTGGGTACAGAAGTAGACCGGAAATGTATTACAGCGTAATATTGTACCGTAGGCATAGAAGTAGACCATCATTGTTCGACGCTATTATAGCGTCATATTGTACCGTGGGTATAGAAGTAGACAAGTATAATGTCCGAAGGCTAAATTAGAATGTAGTTTGTTCTGTGGGTACAGAAGTAGACCCGTAATGTTCGCCGGCTAAATTAGAATGTAGTTTGTTCTGTGGGTACAGAAATAGACAAGTAATGTTTGCCGGCTAAATTAGAATAGTTATACTCTGGGTACAGAAGTAGACAAGTAATGTTTGCCGGCTAAATTAGAATAGTTATACTCTGGGTACAGAAGTAGACAAGTAATGTTTGCCGGCTAAATTAGAATAGTTATACTCTTGGTACAGAAGTAGACAAGTAATGTTTGCCGGCTAAATTAGAATAGTTATACTCTGGGTACAGAAGTAGACCAGTAATGTCCGCCGGCTAAATTAGAATGTAGTTTGTTCTGTGGGTACAGAAGTAGACCCGTAATGTTCGCCGGCTAAATTAGAATGTAGTTTGTTCTGTGGGTACAGAAGTAGACCCGTAATGTCCGCCGGCTAAATTAGAATGTAGTTTGTTCTGTGGGTACAGAAATAGACAAGTAATGTTTGCCGGCTAAATTAGAATAGTTATACTCTGGGTACAGAAGTAGACAAGTAATGTTTGCCGGCTAAATTAGAATAGTTATACTCTGGGTACAGAAGTAGACAAGTAATGTTTGCCGGCTAAATTAGAATAGTTATACTCTGGGTACAGAAGTAGACAAGTAATGTTTGCCGGCTAAATTAGAATAGTTATACTCTGGGTACAGAAGTAGACAAGTAATGTTTGCCGGCTAAATTAGAATAGTTATACTCTGGGTACAGAAGTAGACCAGTAATGTCCGCCGGCTAAATTAGAATGTAGTTTGTTCTGTGGGTACAGAAGTAGACCCGTAATGTTCGCCGGCTAAATTAGAATGTAGTTTGTTCTGTGGGTACAGAAGTAGACCCGTAATGTTCGCCGGCTAAATTAGAATGTAGTTTGTTCTGTGGGTACAGAAGTAGACCCGTAATGTCCGCCGGCTAAATTACAACGTAGTTTATACTCTGGGTATTAAAGTAGAACAGAGATATCACTGGCCTTTTTGCTTGATGTGTCAGGTGTGCGGCGATGATTTTCCGAGTTAAAGTAATGTAATAAAGAATAATTAAAAAATACAACATAGTGTGAGCACAGGACACCGATTCCATACCGGTTTCATTCTCGTTTGCCATTGCGGAGCCTGGCAAGATCTCGTACGGTGGTGGAAAAGACCAACAGTTGATTCATTTTTTTATTCAATAAACAACAAATTATGCATCCACGTGCGTTCTCGTCCGTATTAGCATTACCACAACAGATACAGGAATAATACGATATTTTGCCGGATACCGAAACGTTGGCGTTGACCTTGTGCAATATCCACTTTACATTGTCTGTAATTAAAAACGTGCATTACGTGACTATTTTCACCATAGGTTGGTTACCTATATCTATATAATATCTCTATAATATTAATATTAAATATATAGGCTAATATCTAGTTTAGTGGGAGCACATGTGATGAAATGGTGAAACACTTTAAATTTGTACATATTCACGGGGAACATTGACATATTCACGGGGAACATTGTTAAGTGGGTGTCGTGGGGAACACTTTTCTTTGTGGGTAGGAAAGTAGACCAGACCCAAAATACTGTATTATAGTTTGGTATATTATATAGCAGTGCTGTAGAAACGCTATTATTTAGGTCGAATAGCTTCAGGCAAGCAGTCAGAAATTTTCCGGTAGTAAAAGTCTTTAAATTTTGAGGTGAGTAACAATTTTTATAGCATCGCCAGCGGTCTAGTCGTATAGGCAGTGGTTATATATACCGTATATATATGCCTATAGAGCAATGTGAATGGCATAAAGACGTTGATGCGATGGTAATGCCATCTGGATGGTAAAGCTGTCATTGTTATAATAATAAATTATTCGTAATGGGGACGATCATTTCGACTACTGGGGTTTTGTTTGGCAGCGGAATGGCAAAGCAGTTGGTGGATAAAGAAATTGCGGAAAATGCCGTGATGGTATTTTCGAAATCATATTGTCCGTATTGCACCATGGCTAAAAAGTCTCTGAAAGGTGAGCCAAAGTTATAGGCCTACTAGTTTAATGGTGGTATGGTATAGCGTATAGTGTAGCCATGTTGCAATTACTATATTGCTTGATCAGATTATTAGATATCTTAATTCTTAATCATGTTTGACATTACACATCGTAAATTGTTAGACTATGTGTAAATTAAATAGTAAATGCAATTCACAAGTTTTTTGTCCGTGCAGTGATATATACCTGTCACAAATGCTAGCTGTAATTTTACTCCTACAACCCGTGTCCCGGCATGTAATGTTCTCTGTCATTTATTTGAAAGTAACATGAATAAATTGATTACTAGAAAATTAATAGAACTCCAATCTCATTTTTGTGGTCATTAACTTTTTGGATTAGTGATAAGTTGAGTATGTAGTGATAGGCTACACTTGTACTCAGCAGTCGGTCCTTGTACGACTGTGTCAAATAGCATAATATTTGGAAAGATTATTATGTTCCTAATGATCCAGCTGGATACAATGCATTGCCTGTGCAGTTGGAAAACACTATTTGTATAATTTGTATGCAAATACACCTAGAGCGTGTTATTATCTTGATATTTTACTATGAAAAGTTGTTTTCTGATAATTTGACTGAATCATAGAATGAACCTTATGCTGTATCAGTCTTAATCTTAATCTTTATCACATATCCTGAGCTGGTCAAATATAGTGAGTGTCAACTCGCGTAGAAGTATAATGCAGAAAATCTCTAGTCAATTAGAAGTAGTAGTCTCGACTACGGAAACATTTGAAAACTACTTCGAGTGGAAGATGAAACCTCTGAAAAGTATGCAGTTTAAAAAGGGTGGCTACTTCGAAAATCGCAAATTGCATCTTTGCAACTAACGCAAAATGCCGATTGCAGTACATATACAGGCACAATTTTCGGAAAATATGTTCATTTATTGTTAGACATGTCTATTTCGCCCAGTTATGCAATCAAATCCCAAACTAATTTCTACTTTTCAAAATCTAAATGGTTTAAGTAGCTTGGCCTTTAAGCTACTCGAGTAAGGGGTGCATGGAGGCAAAACCTACTTGAGTACTTTGTTACTGACCACCTCTGCATGGATCATATGCCTAATATAAAAGTTGGACAAATGGACAATGTCCAGCGTTTCCAAATAAAATTGAAATTTTGAATTTGTAAAAACTCCGAAATTTAGTCAAATTTCGAATTAGAAAGAAATCCAACAAAATTCATTTGAGTTTATGCCAAATCAGAGATCATTCCGACATGTGAAAATAGCAAATGTCTGTACACCAAGCTTGTATCATTTTCTACGATACAGTTCACCTGTATGATTTTTAGGAAGACCAGAAATTAGGTTACATTTAAAATGGGACTATAGAAACATTCACAAATAAGATTAGATTATGATATAAATTAGATTCTAGACAACTAGAATTATCTACTAGTCTAAGTCTCCTACTGTATTGTCTGTATGTGCCTTAACATGATACGTCTGATGCACAGAGATTGCTGCGGAATTCAAAGTTATGGAACTGGACAAAAGATCGGACGGGAGCGCCATTCAGCAGTACCTGAGCCAGCTAACCGGCGGAAGCACCGTTCCGAGGGTGTTTGTTCATGGAAAATGTATCGGTGGAGGCACTGAAACCAAACAGCTGCAGCAGTCTGGAAAGCTGATTAAACTAATCAGACAAGAGGCGTAAACGGACATGTATTGATGTGCTTAGTGACAATCAGACTTGTACAAACCTACAATCCAGTAGTTAGTTGACGGTCAACTAGGGTTACCATACGTCCTCCTTTTTCAAGAAATCGAAAATGCCCTCCAAAGATGCCCCAATAACCTCCTTTTTGGCAATTCGTCCTACTTTATAGCTCTAACAGCCGAGCGATTGTACAGGCACAACTAAGGTAAACCAGGGGGTCTAAACCCCTCCCATTTCAAACTAGAAACCCTGTCCTTTTGAAATGCCGATTTCCGAAATTTCTTAGCTCAATTGCAATTCAGTAATTCGTACTATCAGTTGTGGTTTAGTTAGTTGCGGATTTACACAGGTCGTTTAGTCCTAGTTGCACGTTTTCAATATCCAAAAATCCGGTAGTTTTACAAGTCTGGTCTCAATTACGTGAGTTGGTAACTAGTATCCTCACAACACAATCCCATTCCGTCAGTAACACTCCCAGCCTGCATATCTGTGTTTCAGTCTAGTACTTCACACGCACCCTAGCTATCATTGTCAACGGTGCTGATTTTGTAATCATTATTTAGTTGCATATCAATCAGAATTTGTTCCATCGCATATAGGGTAAGATGTCTTGCGCAATTTTGCTAATGGCAGACCAATCGATATCATCTTTCTTTGGGTAACAACTCCACGAGTGCGACTGCCACATGGTTGCGATCTTGAATATCCTGCCTGTTTTGTATTGCGAGACTACGTATGCATTGATGTACCTGATTTTTATTATCTCTGTTAGACTTGTGTTTGTACTCAGTACATGGATCGATACGCATTATTTTGTGACATTAATAATCAATTTGAATAAAAGCTATGACTTCAAAACTGTGCTTGATTTCTATGTAAGATGCTGAATTATAGCTTAAGTGTCAATGATGCTGTGTAAAGACAGTAACACTTAGGCATGATGAGGAGCAAGAATTTTAATAACATGTTATTGATGTATATATGAAACCAGAGTTGAGTGTATCAATTATTTCTTTACTGAGCACTCCATTTTATGACACTATCCTATCTACTTCAGAACTTTTGAAGTTGAAAGTACTTGATTTCTAGATTTACGTCTTCTAGATCAGTGGTTCTCAGACTATTACTGACAGGCCCCCCATACGATAGTGAAAAATTAAACCCTCCCCCCGTATCGTCATATCACAAAATGATAAGAGCAACCAGTATTCAACGAATCCCAACAGATAGTTTGATGGCATGGAAGGCTCAAATTTGTCACCCTTTCAACCTGTAGAAGCATGGCTACTAGATAAGGAAATTTTGGATTTGGAGTTATTAAATATAAATCAAGTTTCACTCGCTATTCTATGAAATTGTTAGGTGGTGTAACAAACAATGCATGACAAATGAGGCTCAGCCCGTAGCAGCGAAGTTATTGCACTAGAAAATTTGATCTATTTTTTGATTTTATTAATCAAGTTCAACTTGCTTTTCCGAAACTCTTGGGTGATATTGAATGCCTCACATTCATAATATACCCATTTTTCTCACTCTTGGCATCTTTATTCGGACAGGAAAAAAAACTTTCTAGGCCTATTTTTCAAGTATCGGTTGTGAGAGATTCAGATTTGAATCAAGTCATATGGAGTACCTCGAGTCATGCGCGATGACTCGAATACCAGTCGAGTAAATACACAAAGTGACTCGAGTTGAGTCATTGCCCATGTTTAAGAAAGTCCAGTCATTTCCAGGGTTGTAACCAAGTCACGACTCAAGTCAACTATTTTTTAGTTTTGACTTGAGTCAAGTCGAGTCATTTTCAATTTCCCATCGAGTCAAGTCAGAGTCCAAGTCATTGTGTTGACTGCTCAGTTTCCAGTTCAAAGTCTTGGTAAATCCACTTTTCATAAGTCGGTTTGGTGATATCAAATGGTTCGCATTGATAATATACTAAATTTCCTCATTTTTAACAGTTTCTGGTCGCATTTTCAAATACCAATAGACGAAATCCCAATGGTGTAGCTACTTTACTATTTGAAATTACAATGAAATGTCGGTCTTGGGCATCTGAGTCTCTAGTCATATGACTTGGTTCGAGTCATGCGCAATGACTTGAGTCCAAGTCAAGTCAATATACAGATTGACTCGAGTCGAGTCATTTTCGCATTTTGAGAAAATGACTCAAGTCACCAGAAAATCGTGACTCGAGTCGAGTCATTACAACCCCCGTCATTTCTTATGTTTAAGAAAAAGACTCGAATCAAGTTGAGACATTGCAACCAATTATACCCAACAGAAGCTGAAATTAAGTATCATAAAATGGGTGGCATGTTTGTGAAAGAAGAAGAACCGTCACTAGCGGTGCAAGAATTCGTGGACAGAGAAATCCGCGAAAACAAAGTGATGGTCTTCTCAAAGTCGACGTGTCCTTATTGCAAGATGGCAAAGAAGGCATTGACAGGTAGATTTCGCATGTCTGTTTTTCCAACTATTGATGTGTCATGAATAGGGCTGGGAACAAAGATTCCAGTAATCGAACCCCAATCGAATATTAATTCTAATAATTCAAAGTTGAGTACTGAGGGTACTGTCAACATACCCTCCTTGCTACTATGACTTTGAAGAGCTTCTCTGAGGTGCAGAACTTCAATATACAATTGAATAGTATATTCATATTGAAATGAACCCGAATATTTTCGACTGACACTTGTCAGGGATAATCGTCAACAACTAGAGAATTGGAAAGAACTTCGTATATCAACAATCGTATTCTAAGAGTGATCAACGGAAGTTATAGTTTCAATACTGTTTCCCACTGTGGAAGTCTTGAAACGTCTATTGGTGATATCGCAGCACACAAAACATGGAGAACGCATGGAGATGACATATCTGTAAAGCCGTGATCAACCAATGGTCGAAAAATAACTTCTTACATATCTTTAATGTGATGTAGAACCAGAGATGGTCAGAAAAGAAGTACTCATTCACTTTCACTCATAAAAGTGTACCTAAAACTACTTTCTATTTTCCAAAATCAAAATTTGCAATTAAGTACCTAGTATATTGATATTGAAATGAACCTGAATATGTTCGGCTGACACTCATCAGGGGTAATCGTCAGGAACTAACAGAGAATTGGAAATCAAAATGGTAGTTTTTTCTAAAAAACTAGAAGGTAATGTTGTTAGATTACTTTCACTTCTACTTGAATAGTTTTTAGCCAACACTACTTACTCTTTACAATTCCCAGTTTGAAAAGTTTCAAAAAGTATGAAGTAGCTTTTAGGTTAAGTGAATAGTTTTTAGCCAACACTACTTACTCTTTACAATTCCCAGTTTGAAAAGTTTCAAAAAGTATGAAGTAGTTTTAGGTTAAGTTGGCATCACTTTTACAAGGGAAATCGTGAGAACTGTGTGAAATAGCCTCTGTATCACTCAGTGCAACGAAATATATTTTTTGAAGATTGCACACATTATTAAAATTATCGGAGTGTACTAATTGGCCTGTGTTTTGACAGACGTTGGTGCAACCTTCAAAGCCGTTGAGCTTGATAAACAGGACAACCAGTCAGCTGTGCAACAATATCTGGCGACACTCACGGGCGGTTCTACAGTGCCGAGAGTGTTCATAAACGGCAAATTTATCGGGGGAGGATCTGAGACGAAAGCATTGAAAGAGAACGGACAGTTGGAAATATTAGTTCAGGCAGATTGATGCCATTTCATGTGTACCGCTGTTGTGCTTACGCGGACGTTCTTGTTACATTGCATGCTTTGTTATTTAAATGTTTGACTCGCATATGATCAACCAGTACCTGTCACTTGCCCATGAACTGCACAGGCGTACAAATTTCCCTTGAGTAGATATTGAGTATCTCCGAAATTTCGAATCCAGTAAATGGTTATAGCAGTGATTCGTAACCTAGATTTGGTGAGCCAGTCTCGGGGGGTGTTTGCTGAAAGTCGAGACACACACCCAAAGTGATATGGAATAAGTCATACTGATTTGCATTAAATTTGAAAAATTTATCATCTTTTAATGGTTTTATTGCTTGGACAGTTTAATGCTGTTGTTGACGTAGAGTTCATTTTGTGAACCCATGAAGATTTGGACTAGAAAATTTTCAGCTTTTCTGAATTAGACCAGGGATAACTAGAACAAGATATCCCTGAAGTAGAATTATAAAATAGGCTGCACAGGTTTTTCTAAACTAGATAAGATTTACTTCAGTTCATGTCAAATACAAGTTCCTGTATGCTACATCAGGTTTGGCTTGTTACAAACTATAAAATTCTCCTGCTACATTGTCAGGAAAACGAGTAATTAGATTAAAATTATAATTAGAGCATAGAAATATTTCATAAATTAGATAATTATTAGAATAACAGCAAATAAACATTTCATAAATTAAATTACCGGTGTTTCGCTCCAATTAGGCGAATTAGACTAGAATTACTCAGTTGTCCAAGTCTCCACCAGTGTTGTATAGTGATGTATTAGATTGTAATATGGTTGATTTTTGTTTTCGCGAACAGGCAAAAAGATGGTCTTAGCAAGGGCTTACAGATTAAAGTAGAAATCACTGACTGGGTTATATAGTCTACTTCAAAAAATAAATTGCAATATATGAGGCATGTCAAATATGCGGACATTGTTGATTATTAGGAAAAATTGCTAGTCCGTTGTTCATCTTCAATCTGAAATGTGCGTCAATAAATCACTCCAAATCACCATTATTGTATTTATTGAGTAACAACTGAAAAAGGTAGAAAAGGGGGACTTCTCATGGACCGTTAGTTGACAAGAGGTATTAATTCAGACGAGGTAAATACGCAACACCATAGCACGGGCAGACGTGGCCAATAACGAAGGACTTCTTTTTCAAGTACTCAAGTAATTTGCCTATACTTGCAGTACTCTTACTTGAGTAAATAAAATTTTCCGCTACTACTACCTTGTAATTTTTTGGGATGCCAGGTAGCGCAGAAGTATCCTTTTCTTTCAATAACAGATAGGGAGATACTGAGGTTTTCACGCAGTAGCAATAAGAGTTTAATTTTCACGAGATAAGTGCAGCCTAGAATAGATATGGAGCGAAAATCGCGTTTTCACCAAAATATCCGATTTCAGAAACTACTTTGACGCCTTCCTATCTTCTCATTGTATCGCAGTCTTGTGGTGTATTGAAATGCAGGTGTGCTTGGAAAGGTCACAAATGCGCATGCACAATGCACATGGTAGCACCGACTAAGAAAATAATCCAACTTCACAACATATCAAATATAATTCAACATCTTCACAGGCATACCTGTTGCACAATAAGTAGCGCTTAGTGAGAATGTTGCAGATCAATCATTATTTAATGGAAATGCCATTTCCACTAAAGTGCTGTGTTGCATTGTGCTACGTGCTTTGGATGCCTTGTTACAACCTATCTAGATTTCAAGGCTTCTACACTGGTAAATAGTATCAAAACTTTCACTTTGATTGATGAACTAACTCTTAGTGGTAAGGAGCATATAAATTCAGTAGAAAAAATCATTTGTCAGTACTCGACTCAAATCATAACAATCAATATTTATCCGATTATCATGTCTACTTTGCGGAGAACTGACCTTTATTAGTCGCCTCTGTATCGTCACTTTCAACTCAAAAATCAATGATAAAACGGATTGCGAAAAAAGAGGGCAACAATTTTATGGAAGCAACCATCGTATATTTATCAGTCTCCATGCTTGTGAATAAACGTATGCGCAAGCAGTGCTGCAATGCATTTGCTCTGTAATTTTGCGATGCTCGACAGTTGACAACACCGAAAAACAAAGCTAAAAGATCAGGTGTTGACATTTTGCTATTCAGTTGATCACAAACAAATAAAAAGCCCAGTACCTTTGCCGAGACATACTAACAGGCTGTTTGAGAGTTAGTTAATAAAACCGCCCAAAATTCAAGTTGAAAACCGCTATATACTTGACTCTTCACACCCATATTCCGCAATGCAACACCAACGACTGACCGTCCGAGCTAGTCCAATTAGCAGTTCACCTCAATTGCACATTTAGAGCCTTTTCAATCTGATCACGAACTTTCTGTTGCATGTTCGAACACTGGCTTCTCGATAGCACAAAGTTCAGTGATTTGTAAGTTATTCTGTACAGCAGACTCGTTCTGGATTCTTTTTGATATTCGTCTAGCAGTTCGAGCGAGTGGTATGCTTCGTCTGCTATTAGTGACACCAATGTTGCGAATTTCTTCTCCGAAAAGACGATTTCATTGGACCCTATGAAATAACTCGGTTAGCCATGTGATTTCGATTCAGCATAAATTTGTAACACGTTATGATTCAAATAGTATCGTCAAAAAATCAAAGATACAATGATCTTATATATTTGAGTGATGTATAAAAGCTCGATCAATAGTGGCAACAGTTATAGGTGATCAACGGGGTTGTTGAAAAATCACTTTATTTTGCCGGATTCCGGGGATTCACTGATCAAATTGTTAGGTTGCACAAAGCACAGCTTTCCGTATCTCGGACACTAAATATATTTTTAGAAAATTTCACTTATTTGGTCAGTTGCCATTTTGCGTTAGTCCTGCAATTCAATAATCGTGAACTCCAATTAACTGCTAGAAGTTGATGATCGATTAGTAATCTACGGATAGATACGCAACTCTCGATGGCTACGCTTGGGCAAGCAGTGTAGTGAACACTGAACAAGCTAGAAGTAGAATAGTTGGTAGTGCTATAGCTGGCGACCCGAGCGCTGTAATTTAATATAACTGGTCTTAATCGAGAGCTAGTGTCGCCCTGATTCAGAAAATACAAATTAAAATCTGGTGAGGGCAACGAAACCACCCCAAAACAGCCCTCAAAGTCTAAATAATCGGCATTGTTCCAACAATGGCAGCGCCGCAACACAATGTACAATGGTCAATTTTGTCAAGCTATTGTTCGGAACAATGCCGATTTTCAAACTTTGGGGGCTGTCTCAAAGTGTTTCCATTGAGCTGACAAGATTTCAATTTGTATTATCGGATTCAGTGCGACACTAGCTTTCGATTAATACCAGTTTTATTAATTTTCAGAACTTGGTACTCAATTTGCCAAGCTCCACTTATAACCAACAACTTGATGCATGGAAAATTATGCAGTTCTTACCATCGTTGGCACATATCCAGAAGCTGATATCATGCTTAAATTCCGTGGGATAAATCGACAGGGGCTTGTATACGGAATTGCTCAATATTGCACTCCTCATTCTAGCGTGAGCTTGCTTGTCAAGCGTCCAAAACATTCTCTTGTCAAAAAACTCGTGCTGTAACGTTGAAACTACATCATTCATGATAATCCGAAGAAATAGGAAGTCATCAATTCTTGACGAATATCCGATAATAGTTTTGCGAAACGTAGTAGTCAACAATATATCGTAGCCAGTCTTGTCTAGTTCTCCCTTTTCAGTCTTTAACGATATCTCCAGATCTTGGCCGAAAAGATCAACAAAAACAGTCTTCAATTGTGTGAGCAGGCCTTCTTTGAGCTGGTCTTTGGTCACTAACACTAAATCATATGAAACACCTGCTAATATTCCATCAGTGTTGATGTGCTTTGATGAGAAGGTAGCGTAGTGGTATGCTGCAGCAGTGCAGTCATTTCCAGTACTCTGACAATGGATTTTCGTTATTCTCTTCAAAATATCACACTCCAAGCCCAAATCGTGCCGTGAAAATCTCCTTGAAATATCGTCGATGGCATTTATGATCTGATTTCTGAAGATATCTTTGATATAATGTTTCGTGCATGACAGTTTTTTGATAACAAAATTCGTTAGCGAGTGGAGGAAGATGTTTTCAGGGCAGTTTTCGATTGTCCACGCTCTTCTTGTAAAAGTTGACGGAAGGGCGAGTTCTTCGTTGCATTCAGACACCCAGTCTGAAAAGCATGAAAAAGATTTTTACATTGAGTCAAATAATCTGAGATTCTGAAAGTCGAGTGGGTGTCAGTAATGGGGTCTCAGTGAAACAGCGATTTACAAGCAGACACAAGTAACTAATTACTGATAGTACGAATTGCTGGATTGCAAATGAGCTATGAAATATTGAAGATGAAATCAGCATTTCCGAAGGGATAGGGTTTCGAGTTTGAAACGGGAGGGGTTTCACCCCCTGGCTACACTACTGTAGCGGCACTGAGCCAGGGTTGTAACCAAGTCACAAGACTCCTAGTCACAATTCAATCTCACTTTTATAGTTTTGACTTGAGTCAAGTCGAGTCATTTTCAATTCACCACCGAGTCAAGTCATCGAGCAGAGGGTCGAGTCCGAGTCATGGTATTATGACTCGAGTCCAAGTCATTGTGTTGACTGGTCAGTTTCCAGTTAAAGTCTTGTTAAATCCACTTTTTATATCTCTGCTTGGTGATGTCGAACGGTTCGCATTTATAATATATTAATTTTCCTCTCTTTTAGCAGTTTCTGTTCGCATTTTCAAGTACCAGTGCCAATAGACGAAATCCCAATCAGACATGGGGTAATCGTGATTAGTAATCGTAATCGATTACAGCATTTCCAAGTAATCGTAATCGCAATCGATTACATTCGAAAAAAATCTGAAGTAATCGTAATCGTAATCGACTACTTCACATATCTAATCGATTTCTTTGTGAAAGAACTATTACTTTTCATTTGTGCAATGCCTATGACATATCAACTGAACATTCGTGAACTATGAGGCGGGCGATCTGGTTTAGGACTGCAGAATTGTCAGATTTTAAACGCCTCTGCTCATTATTGTGTCACAAGTATTAGCTTGGTTCTTGATTGCGTAACGAATTATCCGCACGTAGTAAATTGATATTCGATGTACAGGTAGTACTTACACTGTGATTGTAAGAACACCCGCTATACATTGTGTCACGTTATCAATACACTGCAGATGCCACTACCTCGCAGCAAGATAATATTCACAACTCTGCCTAGTTTCGAATAGTAACGTACTATGTGTAGGTTTTTTGTTATGCTTAGGCAAACGCAGTTTGGCCGTTGCTGATTGGCAAGCGGTAGGCCTATTTACGTATACACCGGACAAAGATTTGAAATTTTGTACTCGTCAAATTAAGCATGACAATTTCTACATCGAAGCAATAAAAACCAACGGCTGCTGACAAAAATTATAACCGAGCCGTTATTTTCCGTTACTCGTATAACGGCAGCTCGGAATATCCGTATTAATCAAGTGGATTGTAGTGAGAAGTTTATGTCTACCTTATCATATTCTCATACGGCCCTACTTCAAACAGGCAAAAATTAATATTTCGCAATTTTATACTAAACATTTGGATCTGTAGCCACAGCAATCTGTAGCCATAGCCATCCGCTTACACACCGTGTTAGCGTGGATTGCAGCTAGAATCAGTACCGAAACAGCATTTCGCCACCCTCTTCTTACAAATGGTGATCTTGCCCCCCCCCCCCCCCCCCCATAAGTGTGTAATTATCTCTTACTACTATCTCTCTCTCTAATAGTTTCCCTAAACGCATGAGTGATCTCGTCTTCTTGTTGCTGTGATTGTGCGACGTGCGTGCATGTATGTATTAGCGCCCACGTCTTGTGAGTTGTTGGAGCAATAGGGATTAGGCTAGTCGATGCAGCTGTTCTTTTGTATTTCAGTTTGATCATTTATTACGGTATTTAACCTATGAATAAATGCAAAGTTGCACAATGAGGCGATCAATAAAACATTTAGTGGGCGAAGTCCCCCCAGACTCCCTTTCACGACCGGGCTTATTTCACAAGAACTGGAAAACACGATTTGATGCGATGTGAATTCGCTGTGTATTTGCTGTCAAGTCGCCCAAAGCGCGAATATTTAGGCACGTAATTTACAACTATAACTTTATTGCATGTTATTAATTCGTGACCTCCTGTCTGCTATATAGTCAAAGGATAATGGAATCGGCCAAACGTAGCAGACGATAAGAAAACTAAACGAAAAACTTTCGTGAGACCCACTCAGAAATTGTCAATTCTACACGGGGTTCATCTTTTTCCTCAGTGGATGCCCCGGGTGCCATTTGTATTGCAGTGTGGGGATGACTCGAGTCATGACTTCACTCGAGTCAGACTTGAGTCGCCTTTTTCGTATGACTTGCATCTTGCATATGTTCGGATTGTACGCGAAACGCTGGTGTAACCCATGAGAGCGACCAATCATTCAATGATCGTGCGTTTTACTGAGCCTCCATTGTTCTCACACAAATAAATTGATCGCAAACGAAGTGATCGAAGCTTACAGCTTACGTTGTCTTAAACTAGTATAGTCAAGTAATTTAATAGCAAAATGTCTACTTCTGTTCTCTGTTCTCAACTTAACCAAACCTCTTGTTTTATTGAAATTAAATTCCAACATAGTTTATATAGTCCTCAACCATCGGCGTAGGCTGGAATTGTATCCTATCAATTTGTAAATGGGTAATGTATCAATCAATCCGGTTTATTAATATTTTCCTCGTTTCAAAACATCACAAAACTGCGATACAACGAAAAGATAGGAAGGTGTCGAAACAACTCGGCGTAACATTTAAGATCAGACACCCACCTTAGTCTATGTATTGCATCTTATCAATTCGTTTCTCTATTCTCTATTTTGGCTATTAACTGTATTCCGATGCCATGCAATTACTTACGTAGTTAAGCATTTCTACGTATATGTGAGCAATAAAGCGCCTTCTTGCGTCTATATTTAACTCTATATTCGTTCATAGGTCCAGAATCAATAACCACTCAATCTGGATACAGCTAGCAAAATGCAATGACGTAAGCATGCCTCATACTTCGAAAAGGCAGCTTGACTTGAATTGTGACTTGACTCGTGACTTGACTTGACTCGACTTGACTCGAGTCACCTCCGAAATTGGGGTGACTTGACTCGAGTCACCTTTGAAAATCAATTGACTTGACTTGACTCGAGTCAAAATGTGCAATGACTCAAAATGACTCGTGACTCGAAGGTAGTGACTTGATCCCAACACTGTCGTATTGTGGGGCTGAGATTGAGAAAGCTATTCATCGCTACCATCCAGCGCGGCTATGGACCACGAACAAATACCCACGGACAAATACACAATGTTTCGGCCAAGGTAGCATGTCTTGGTGTCTCGCGGAACGGTATTGGCCGACACCGAAATGCCTATTTCTGTAAATCATGCAATGGTAAATTATGTCATATACAGGAAATGACGTCATGACGTCTTATTTAAAAAGAAAGACCTTCTCTCATGAGGCCTTTTCATCACATTGTTGTCTTACAAAGATAACTTCCAAGAAGCAAAACAAATGTAATCGTGAGTAATCGTGATTACTTTTCCAAAGTAATCGTAATCGTAATCGACTACTTGCGGATTTTGCTGTAATCGTAATCGTGATCGTAATCGCGTCATTCGGAAGTAATCGTAATCGCAATCGATTACATTCATGAAGCAATCACCCCATGTCTGATCCCAATAGGGTGGTTACTCAACTATTCCTCGAAATTATAATGAAATGTCTGTCTTGGCCGTCTGAGTCTCGAGTCATGCGCAATGACTCGAGTCCAAGTCGAGTCATTTCCGTAATTTGAGAAAATGACTCGAGTCATTACAACCCTGCTCTGAGCTAACAAAGGCTGCAAGAGCACAGGTATCATGATTCACGACACGTGTTGTATAATTGTTTGGTGACTAAATCATTTTCAAAATTCGCAACTTGAACTAAAATTAAAACGATTCACTTTTTAAAATGCTGAGCAGCAACTAGAAGTATTGTACCGTACTCAAAAAACCAGTAGTCAGTTGACTTTCAACTTGTTCAAGTCTGACGACAAATCTGGCAACACTTACCATTTTGCAGACAAGGCAAACCCTCCATGGTAATAAACTTGTGTGACATTGCCTTGTCCGTCCTGAAACGATTGCTCCAATTTCTTTTCCCGGTAGGCACATAAGCAGGAAACTTGGTCGCATCGAAACATTCCACATCAGTCAGGATAAAACCAGAATCCGCGGCCATCTCAATGATCTGAATGATTATTATCAAAATGACAGAATGTTGGATTAATTTGGGTTGAGAAAAACCGAGTACCTGGTACCCAGGGTTGTAATGACTCTTGTCATGACTCGACTCGAGTCACGATATTCTGATGACTCGAGCCAATCTATGTATTGACTCGATTTGGACTCGAGTCGTTGCACATGACTCGGATCAAGTCATATGAATAGAGTCTGGGACTGCCAAGAAGGACATTTAATTTTAATTTCGAGGAATAGTAAACTAACCACTATGTTGGTATTTCGCCTATTAGTACTGGCACTTGAAAATGCGACCAGAAACTGTTAAAAGTGAGGTAAATTGGTGGGCCTATATCTTAAATGCGAACCATTTGATATCTCCAAACAGAGTTATGAAAAGTGGTTTTAACAAGACTTCAAGTCGAATCTGAGCAGTCAACACAATGACTTGGACTCTGACTCGAGCCATAATACCATGACTCGGACACGACCCTCTGCTTGCTGACTTGAACTTGAGATTCGGAGGTGTACTAAAAATGACTCGGCTTGACTCGAGTCAAAGCTGTAAAAGTGAGATTGACTTTTGATTCAGAGCTTTGTTACTTGGTTACAACCCTGCTGAGACCCGAGTGTTTCGATTCCGAATCGAGTATTAGGCTTCGGAGTTGAGTACGTACTTTAGTTATCGTTGATGAATTAACTTTTAGTGACAAGGAGTATATCATTTTTGTACGAAAAAAATCATCCCTCGAATTCATACTCCATTCAAACTCGAGTACTCTATTCATTTCATCCAGCCCTAAGAATGATATGCAATGTAGCCATGCAGTGTATTTACCTGCCAGGAGTTGCAATACTCCCTTTGCACAGAGTCCGCTGGCGTACCACCTTGTCCAGCACAAAGTGTGACAATCACAAACCCTTTATCGGGATCGAGAACAATTGATACGCTTTGAAAAAATGCAGAAATCAGGCGTCTGTCAAAAATCAGGCATTAGAAGTGATCTGTAAGTCACATTGGTGGTACAAGCCATGGTTGTAAAAACTCGAGTCCCTCAAGTCTGATTTGAGTCGCAAATTTTCGGTGACTCGACTTGAGACAGTTTCTGTAATAACTCGACTTGTACTTGAGTCATCGTGCAGGACTCAACCAAGTCAAATGACTCGAGACAAATCGGGCCAGAAACTGTTTTATCTGTTTAAATTAACCTGCTATGAGGTCAGAGTAGTAATCGTTGGCACTCAAGTAGGAGTAACCCCTTAAATTCACCCTCAACCACAAGAAGAAATTTTGATTGAGTAAAAAATAAAGTATTCCAACGAGGCCCAGCTTATACTTAAAACTGCGTAGAATTAGTTTCAAATCATAACCCCTTGAAGAAGTGCAAGCAGGGTCGGAATTACTCGAAAAAAGTAAAGTAGGCTGCTTTGTTATTGAACACCTGGTGTGACTTCTTGCACTCAGACTTTGAGTCAATGGTAAATTGAAAATGACTGGACTTGACTCGATTCAAAACTATGAAAAAAATATTGACTCGTAGCTCAGAACCAGAAAAACGAGTACCGCGCACAAAAATGCTGAAGTGATAACTTTTTTTTAGTTTAGCCCAGACTCGGGAAAAATTAGAGGGAACATTGGTCACGATTCAATTTCACTTTTATAGTTTAGACTCGAGTCAAGTCGAGTCATTTGCAAGTCACTACCTCAAGTCGAGTCATTTGCAAGTCACTACTGAGTTGAGTCAAAGTCTGGGGGATGTAGTATTAAGACTTGAGTCCGAGTTCAAGTCACATTCAACCCACTTTTTTAAAACTGTGTTTGGGTGATATAGATCGCCTCGCATTCAGAATATTCGAATTTTCATCACTCTTAATGTTAATCTGCCCTATTTTTTAAGGGTGTCCGGACAATACCGAGAAAACCATTACCGAGAATGGACACCACCGAGAATGGACATTACCGAGAATGCAATATATGCAATGCAGGCATGTTATGCATATGCACAGGTCGTGTGAGTGCATCACGGCGTTGCCACATTCGGTATCGATGCTCAGGCATAAATTTCTCGACAATGTCAGTCCCAGTAAGCTATATTCTTGACATTGGCCATTCTCGGTAATGTCCATTCTCGGTGGTGTCCATTCTCGGTAATGACCTTTCTCGGTAATGTCCGTTCTCGGTAATGTCCATTCTCGGTAATGGCATTCTCGGTAATGTCCATTCTCGGTAATGGTTTTCTCGGTATTGGTATAGAACCTTTTTTAAGTACTACCGTAGTACCAATAAACGAAATACCGTTACAAATAATGTGTTAACTGACTATTCTTTGTGCAATAAAATGCTACACAAATTGACTCGAGTCGAGTTGACTCATTTTCCGTATTGTAAGAAAATGACTCGAGTAGCCTAGGCCTACAAGTTGAGTCGACTCATTTTATCTATTTCAAGAAAATGACTCGAGTAGGCCTACAAGTCGAGTCAATGCACAAATTGATTTAAGTCGAGTCGACTCATTTTCTGTGTTTCAAGATAATGATTCATGTAGGCCTACAAGTCGAGTCAATGCACAAATTGACTGAAGTCAAGTCGAGTTATTTTCTGTAGGCCTATTTTAAGAAATGACTCGAGTACAAATCTGGTCAACAAAGAAATTGACTAAAGTCGAGTAAGTCAATGCAAGAATTTACTGAAGTCAAATCGAGTTATTTTCTGTACTTTAGTCAAGTCGAGTCTTTGAAAAAATCTTGAGTGAAGCCAAGACTTGAGTCATTACAATCCTAGTAAGTAGCAACAACACTGCTTGCAAGCCTACCTTTACCTGTTCTCCTTGATACTTGACTTGCGTCCGGTGTGTGGGAACTGAAATATGACCGCTTCAAACTTGCCAGGAGCCATAGCAGGTATCTTGGTGGCGTCAATTCCATGGAAAACCTTCACATTGTTTTCGGATAAATATTCAATGTTCTTTTCGCATTGCTGAGGTTGGTACTTTGCGAGGCAAGTGTCTCTGCTTTCGTAACTAGTAGCAACCATCGTATCGCAGCGTGGATATAATTTGATCAAGGATACAGTAAAAGAAAAGTTGCCTTCTCCAACCAAGAGAGTCGAGTCGATATGGCTAAGATTGAACAGTGACATAACAACACAATTCTGTAATAATTTAAAAGTAGAGAAGTATGTGTGTAATAATGCGCATAAAAAATTCCAAATTAATGTTCAGACAGATTCAAATCCACGTAACTCACGGTAAATTAAGGTTGTTTAACATAGCTTCTTTTCTTAATTTTACATCAAATTTGGCTCAATTCCGGCATTTAGAAGATTACCTGTAATAGAAAATTTTAGATTTATAATAAGAAAATAAAAATTTTCCAAATTTTACTGACTGCAGAAGAAATTGTTGGGCTGTCAAAGAAACGATATAAAAAATATGGCTCAATTGCAATCTATAGTCACGAAGTTATTGGAACAGAAACAATTTTTTGAAAGAATAGTATTCACAGCGGAAAATCTTTCATCACTAATTATAGAATTACCTACCGTAAAGACTATTTTTTCAAATAAAAAAATTTGTAGCCTACTACAATAACTTTGCTTCACAGGTTGGAAGTGAGCCAAATTTGTTAAGCTTAGTTGTTTAGACAGCCCAACAATTTAATCCCGAGGGTAACATTTTTTTATTATAAATTAAATTTTTTTTAATCTTATCTGTTCGCTTTACAGGTTGGGAATGAGCCAAATTTGATGCACAGTGTTTTTGTACAAAATAACAATTTTATCAACAAGCCAGTAAAATTTGAAAATAGTGATTTTTGAACAACCCTACTGTAAATGGATTATCTTTTTCATATTGCCAGATTTAAGATGAACTTTATCAACACTCATTTCAAACAAATGCGGCAACTCGTCTGATAAACATGTGATTTGGTCGCTAAAAAGTCCTATATCCTTTGCAAAATTTGTATCGGATGTCACATCTTCACAAGCCCAAGCAAAGCTTATATGGATAGACGGATCATCATAATACTGCAGTAAGTTAAAAGTCTTAAACACGGAATTGATATTTTGGATCAGTTTCAAGAATCTGTTTCGTGAGCATTCATCGAGTTTCACAGCTGCAAACGTCCTTGTTTTTTCATCATTCACAAAAAACCGCACGTTTGGCTGTATGACGGCCTGGAAACTTTTCATTTTACAAACATTTTCCTCAAGTTTGTGATATAGTGGATCTATAAAATGATGTGGCAATGAAACTGTACGAGATAGAGTTATATGAAAATCATCACACATTGACCACTTGTTATCAAGTTTTGATAACAATTTGCTAATTGTCTCCACAAAAATTTCAGTGAACTGAATAGGATAAGGTACATAAACAAATGAGGCCCAATTTCCGCGGACATGGGCAAAAGACCTGCTTCTCCCGCCATGCATTTCAGGCTTGTCCACATGCTTTTCGTGGTCCGAAAATAAAGCGATTACGGACGTCGGGACTTTCAACTTTCGTTTCTTCACAATATCTGCTGCAGAATTCGATGCTGCAGTTACGCACGAAGGTTGATTCGGGATTCCATTCGCTTTGTGCAGCTTTGACGCTTTGGTTTCGTCGCAGTCGCTATCAGAGGACGAATCGTATTCAAGTATTCGTTTTAGGGATGACATTTTGGTATAATATTTTATCAAATTAGTCTCGCTTCACGCACTCAACTCGTCCTGGCGAAATTTCGGCGAAATCTCTGTGATCACGTGAAACACTATTTCCGCGAACTCGGAATATTAACCCTCAACTGAGCGCAGGACAATATTCCACTATTCAATAATCGAAATGTTAGGTTATTCTAAACAAATATAATATCTCTAATACCTATACATCTTCTATTCACAGTAAGACCGGCTAACGAGAATCAACTTGACACATTAGTGCCATTTTCCCTGTCGCAATATTCCGCCTTTCGGATATGTGACCGCCATTCCAAATGGGCGACAGATTCCAAAGTATGCTCAATTCCAAGATGAATTCAAGAATGTTTCGACAAAATATTTCACACAATCAACGTATTATCGGAAAGGTCTTCCACAGTACTTTAAGAAAAATCGACATTCAGAGTGATTATCGGCCTTGTTTGTTTTCAATACGACTACCAACCTTAGATAATATTGCGCTATCAGACATATACCCGCCATTCCAAATGTGCGACATATTCCAATGTATGCCCAATTCAAAGCTGAATTCAAGGGTCTTTCGCCAATATATTTCACACAATCAACGTATTGCCGGAAAGGTCTTTCAAAGTACGTTAAGAAAAATCTAAATTAGGAGTGATTATCAGCCTTGTTTGTTTTTAATACCACTGCCAACCTCAGGTAAAATTGGGTATCGGACAAATGCCCGCCATTCCAATTGTGCGACAGATTCCAAATCATACAAATTCCAAGGTAAATTCAAGAGTGTTTCGCCAATATATTTCACACAATCAACGTATTGCCGGAAAGGTCTTTCTAAGTATTTTAAGTAAAATCTAAATTAGGAGTGATTATCGGCCTTGTTTGTTTTTAATACCACTAACAACCTCAGGCAAAATTGGGTATCGGACATATGCCCGCCATTCCAAATGGGCGACATATTCCAAAGTATGCCCAATTCAAAGCTGAATTCAAGGGTCTTTCGCCAATATATTTCACACAATCAACGTATTGCCGGAAAGGTATTTCACAGTACTTTAAGAAAAATCTAAATTAGGAGTGATTATCGGCCTTGTTTGTTTTTAATACCACTAACAACCTCAGGCAAAATTGGGTATCGGACAAATGCCCGCCATTCCAATTGTGCGACAGATTCCAAAGCATACAAATTCCAAGGTAAATTCAAGAGTGTTTCGCCAATATATTTCACACAATCAACGTATTGCCGGAAAGGTCTTTCAAAGTATTTTAAGAAAAATCTAAATTAGGAGTGATTATTGGCCTTGTTTGTTTTTAATACCACTAACAACCTCAGGCAAAATTGGGTATCGGACATATGCCCGCCATTCCAAATGGGCGACATATTCCAAAGTATGCCCAATTCAAAGCTGAATTCAAGGGTCTTTCGCCAATATATTTCATACAATCAGCGTATTATCGGAAAGGTCTTACACAGTACTTTAAGAAAAATCTAAATTAGGAGTGATTATCGGCCTTGTTTGTTTTTAATACCGCTACCAACCTCAGGTAAAATTGGGTATCGGACAAATGCCCGCCATTCCAATTGTGCGACAGATTCCAAATCATACAAATTCCAAGGTAAATTCAAGAATGTTTCGCCAATATATTTCACACAATCAACGTATTGCCGGAAAGGTCTTTCTAAGTATTTTAAGTAAAATCTAAATTAGGAGTGATTATCGGCCTTGTTTGTTTTTAATACCACTAACAACCTCAGGCAAAATTGGGTATCGGACATATGCCCGCCATTCCAAATGGGCGACATATTCCAAAGTATGCCCAATTCAAAGCTGAATTCAAGGGTCTTTCGCCAATATATTTCATACAATCAGCGTATTATCGGAAAGGTCTTACACAGTACTTTAAGAAAAATCTAAATTAGGAGTGATTATCGGCCTTGTTTGTTTTTAATACCACTACCAACCTCAGGTAAAATTGGGTATCGGACAAATGCCCGCCATTCCAATTGTGCGACAGATTCCAAAGCATACAAATTCAAAGCTGAATTCAAGGGTCTTTCGCCAATATATTTCACACAATCAACGTATTGCCGGAAAGGTATTTCACAGTACTTTAAGAAAAATCTAAATTAGGAGTGATTATCGGCCTTGTTTGTTTTTAATACCACTAACAACCTCAGGCAAAATTGGGTATCGGACAAATGCCCGCCATTCCAATTGTGCGACAGATTCCAAAGCATACAAATTCAAAGCTGAATTCAAGGGTCTTTCGCCAATATATTTCACACAATCAACGTATTGCCGGAAAGGTATTTCACAGTACTTTAAGAAAAATCTAAATTAGGAGTGATTATCGGCCTTGTTTGTTTTTAATACCACTAACAACCTCAGGCAAAATTGGGTATCGGACAAATGCCCGCCATTCCAATTGTGCGACAGATTCCAAAGCATACAAATTCCAAGGTAAATTCAAGAGTGTTTCGCCAATATATTTCACACAATCAACGTATTGCCGGAAAGGTCTTTCAAAGTATTTTAAGAAAAATCTAAATTAGGAGTGATTATTGGCCTTGTTTGTTTTTAATACCACTAACAACCTCAGGCAAAATTGGGTATCGGACATATGCCCGCCATTCCAAATGTGCGACATATTCCAAAGTATGCCCAATTCAAAGCTGAATTCAAGGGTCTTTCGCCAATATATTTCATACAATCAGCGTATTATCGGAAAGGTCTTTCACAGTACTTTAAGAAAAATCTAAATTAGGAGTGATTATCGGCCTTGTTTGTTTTTAATACCACTGCCAACCTCAGGTAAAATTGGGTATCGGACAAATGCCCGCCATTCCAATTGTGCGACAGATTCCAAAGCATACAAATTCCAAGGTAAATTCAAGAGTGTTTCGCCAATATATTTCACACAATCAACGTATTGCCGGAAAGGTCTTTCAAAGTATTTTAAGAAAAATCTAAATTAGGAGTGATTATCGGCCTTGTTTGTTTTTAATACCACTAACAACCTCAGGTAAAATTGGGTATCGGACATATGCCCGCCATTCCAAATGTGCGACATATTCCAAAGTGTGCCCAATTCAAAGCTGAATTCAAGGGTCTTTCGCCAATATATTTCATACAATCAACGTATTATCGGAAAGGTCTTTCACAGTACTTTAAGAAAAATCTAAATTAGGAGTGATTATCGGCCTTGTTTGTTTTTAATACCACTACCAACCTCAGGTAAAATTGGGTATCGGACAAATGCCCGCCATTCCAATTGTGCGACAGATTCCAAAGCATACAAATTCAAAGCTGAATTCAAGGGTCTTTCGCCAATATATTTCACACAATCAACGTATTGCCGGAAAGGTATTTCACAGTACTTTAAGAAAAATCTAAATTAGGAGTGATTATCGGCCTTGTTTGTTTTTAATACCACTAACAACCTCAGGCAAAATTGGGTATCGGACAAATGCCCGCCATTCCAATTGTGCGACAGATTCCAAAGCATACAAATTCCAAGGTAAATTCAAGAGTGTTTCGCCAATATATTTCACACAATCAACGTATTGCCGGAAAGGTCTTTCAAAGTACGTTAAGAAAAATCTAAATTCGGAGTAATTATCGGTCTTGTTTATTTTTAATACCACTACCAACCTCAGGTAAAATTGCGTATCGGACATATGCCCGCCATTCCAAATGTGCGACATATTCCAATGTATGCCCAATTCAAAGCTGAATTCAAGGGTCTTTCGCCAATATATTTCACACAATCAACGTATTGCCGGAAAGGTCTTTCACAGTACTTTAAGAAAAATCTAAATTAGGAGTGATTATCGGCCTTGTTTGTTTTTAATACCACTAACAACCTCAGGCAAAATTGGGTATCGGACATATGCCCGCCATTCCAAATGTGCGACATATTCCAAAGTATGCCAAATTCAAAGCTGAATTCAAGGGTCTTTCGCCAATATATTTCACACAGTCAACGTATTGCCGGAAAGGTCTTTCAAAGTACGTTAAGAAAAATCTAAATTCGGAGTGATTATCGGTCTTGTTTGTTTTCAATACGACTTCCAACCTTAGATAATATTGCGCTATCAGACATATACCCGCTATTCCAAATGTGCGACAGAATTCAAAGCATACAAATTCCAAGCTGACCAACGTTGGGAGTGGGGGACGATTTTGTGTTTTGGTCTAGATTCTAGCTACAAGTCACAATAACATTGCATATAAGCCGATGGCTATGACGGCAGGTCCAAATGTTGGGTAAAGAATTGTGAAATAACGATTGGCGCCCGTTTCAAGCAGAATCATTTGAGAATAAGAGAAAGTGAACATAAAATTCTGCCTTCAACTTAATACAGATAATGTAATGCAAGTGGCCATTACGAAAAACGGCTCGGTTATGATATATATCAGCAGCTGTTGATGATGAATCGATTGACCGAAGAACTCAATCGGCAGTGGTAATATTACAATATTGGCTTCATGAAATGTATCCTTATCTTGAACGGATCATTCGGGCATCGACGTAGCCGTCAGCGGCACAGCGGCATTCCCGGAAATGAAATTGCGGATGAATTATTGCGTCCGTCCGTTTTCGACCGAATATCGTCATTTGGAAGATCGCGTCGACATGATAATATTTTTTTTTGCCTTTTTCCAGGTCATTAACTACTAATAGTGCATTTGTTTAAAATTGGGTGTATTGATTCTCCTACATTTGACTTCCGTTTTCTACCTGACACAATCGACTATTTTCTTTTATCATGTTGTAAATACGTGCATCATATATTGCTGTGATTAATGTGAACTTTTGATATGTATTTCTACTGATTTAACGTTTACTCACGAGGTGCACCAGACCGTTAACGGCGATAAGCGCTACTTCATTTTTTACTATCTATAATAATAATAACAATATTGGTTTGCCATGTATTGATTTTTTGTACCTAAGCTATCACGTAACGGCAGTGAGTTGCTAACATTCTACAAAGATGTATTGTGCAAGTATTTAATATATTTCAACATATATTGGGGTTACTTGGATTTTTGTTGGAAGATAAACAAGTTGTTGAAGTTGTATCCGTGTTTCGAAATAGTGGTCTAAGTATCGTAGAATTGAAAACGTTGTTGTTAGTTCGGTCGGTCCTCCGCGACATACCGAATAGCTGAGTAATAGGATTGACCAAACAATGTTTAGACTGCGTATCAGTATTTGAAGTATTCAACATTAGGCAGGGGCGTATCGTTGACCACGGAATTATGAAAGCTACCGTTCTGTGGTGTCCACGTCTTGCGATCAGTTTTTACACTTGCAAATGTCGGCTCAACTCACAAAACAGAGTATTATAGCGAAACAGTTTAGTGTTCATGCTCAGTTCATACATCAAGCGAAGTCTCATGATGTCAGCGGGGATTAATTCACTTACATAAGATCTTAGCGTATAATACAGCACGACGACTACAATTCCACTTAATAAATGGATCATCAACAAACCCGCAACATGCACTGCATAAAACCAATGTACAGAACAAACAAGGGCGATAATCATCTCTGAATTTAGATTTTTCATAAAGTACTTTGAAAGACCTTTCCGATAATACCTTGATTGTGTGAAATATATCGGCGAAACACTCTTGAATTTACCTTGGAATTTGTATGCTTTGGAATCTGTCGCGCAATTGGAATGGCGGGCATTTGTCCGATACCCAATTTTACCTGAGGTTGGTAGTGGTATTAAAAACAAACAAGGCCGATAATCACTCCTAATTTAGATTTTTCTTAAAGTACTGTGAAAGGCCTTTCCGATAATACGCTGATTGTATGAAATATATTGGCGAAAGACCCCTGAATTCAGCTTTGTATTGGGCATACTTTGGAATATGTCGCACATTTGGAATGGCGGGCATATGTCCGATACCCAATTTTGCCTGAGGTTGTTAGTGGTATTAAAAACAAACAAGGCCGATAATCACTCCTAATTTAGATTTTTCTTAACGTACTTTGAAAGACCTTTCCGGCAATACGTTGATTGTGTGAAATATATTGGCGAAAGACCCTTGAATTCAGCTTTGAATTGGGCATACTTTGGAATATGTCGCACATTTGGAATAGCGGGCATATGTCCGATACCCAATTTTGCCTGAGGTTGTTAGTGGTATTAAAAACAAACAAGGCCGATAATCACTCCTAATTTAGATTTTTCTTAAAATACTTTGAAAGACCTTTCCGGCAATACGTTGATTGTGTGAAATAAATTGGCGAAACACTCTTGAATTTACCTTGGAATTTGTATGCTTTGGAATCTGTCGCACAATTGGAATGGCGGGCATTTGTCCGATACCCAATTTTACCTGAGGTTGGTAGTGGTATTAAAAACAAACAAGGCCGATAATCACTCCTAATTTAGATTTTTCTTAAAGTACTGTGAAAGGCCTTTCCGATAATACGCTGATTGTATGAAATATATTGGCGAAAGACCCCTGAATTCAGCTTTGTATTGGGCATACTTTGGAATATGTCGCACATTTGGAATGGCGGGCATATGTCCGATACCCAATTTTGCCTGAGGTTGTTAGTGGTATTAAAAACAAACAAGGCCGATAATCACTCCTAATTTAGATTTTTCTTAAAATACTTTGAAAGACCTTTCCGGCAATACGTTGATTGTGTGAAATATATTGGCGAAACACTCTTGAATTTACTTTGGAATTTGTATGATTTGGAATCTGTCGCACAATTGGAATGGCGGGCATTTGTCCGATACCTAATTTTACCTGAGGTTGGCAGTGGTATTAAAAACAAACAAGGCTAATAATCACTCCTAATTTAGATTTTTCTTAACGTACTTTGAAAGACCTTTCCGGCAATACGTTGATTGTGTGAAATATATTGGCGAAAGACCCTTGAATTCAGCTTTGAATTGGGCATACATTGGAATATGTCGCACATTTGGAATGGCGGGCATATGTCCGATACGCAATTTTACCTGAGGTTGGTAGTGGTATTAAAAACAAACAAGGCCGATAATCACTCTGAATTTAGATTTTTCTTAACGTACTTTGAAAGACCTTCCCGACAATACGTTGATTGTGTGAAATATATTGGCGAAACACTCTTGAATTCAGCTTTGAATTGGGCATACGTTGGAATCTGTCGCACATTTGGAATGGCGGGTATATGTCTCATAGCGCAATATTATCTAAGGTTGTTAGTCGTATTGAAAACAAACAAGACCGATAATCACTCCGAATTTAGATTTTTCTAAAAGTACTTTAAAAGACATTTCCGATAATACCCTGATTGTGTGAAATGTATTGGCGAAACACCCCTGAATTCAGCTTTGAATTGGGCATACTTTGGAATCTGTCGCACATTTGGAATGACGGGTATATGCCTGATAGCGCAATATTATCTAAGGTTGGTAGTCGTATTGAAAACAAAAAGGCCAATAATCACTCTGAATGTAGATTTTTCTTTTAAAGTACTATGAAAGACCTTTCCGATAATACGTTGATTGTGTGAAATATATTGGCGAAACATTCTTGAATTAATCTTGAAACTGAGCATACTTTGGAATCTGTCGCCCATTTGGAATGGCGGCCATATGTCCGAAAAGTGGAATATTGCGACAGTGAAAATGGCACTAATGTGTCAAGTTGATTCTCGTTAGCCGGTCTCACTGTGAATAGAAGATGTATAGGTATTAGAGATATTATATTTGTTTAGAATAACCTAACATTTCGATTATTGAATTGTGGAATATTGTCCTGCGGCGAGTTGAGGGTTAATATTCCGAGTTCGCGGAAATAGTGTTTCACGTGATCACAGAGATTTCGCCGAAATTTCGCCAGGACGAGTTGAGTCTTCACGCTTGTTCCGTACGGCGCCAAAAATGTAAACATTGGTGATCACTAAACAGCAGACCTATCTGATCACGGAACTGGAAGATCTTACCATAGTGTCCTATATGGTGTCGAGTGTCGAGGTCGACACAGGCAAATCTCACGCCTCAGTGAAATTGTATCACGTCACAATTTCCATTTGGCTACAGGCAATTTTACGGTCATTTTTGACCGGCTTGTCGAGCATTAAATTTGGTAAAACGGGTATCAATCGAAAGCTGACTCTGCACTGATTACGAAAATATAAATTTCATTCCGCTCGTGGCCCTGGAACTCCCACAAACAGCCTCGAATTTTTCATCGTTATGGAGATTGGCATTGGGACGCAACAATGCTGTCTGGCTCTTTTTCTCTTGAGCTACTCTCTCGTTTCACCAGACAGCATTGTTGCATCCCAATGCCAATCTCCATAACAATGAAAAATCGGCATTGTTGAACAATCGCAACCACGCAAGGGCCATTGTTATGGTCATTGTGCTGCGTCGCTGCTATTGTTTAGAACAATCCCGATTTTCAGACTTTAAGGTGTATTTCATTAGATTAGATTCTAATGTCATATGATCGACCGAAAAGATCATCGCTCTATCAAATATGCCGGACCTGATGTGTGGAACAGTATTCCGCCGGCCATCCGACAGTCGACGAGCATGTCCACATTCAAGTCAAAATACAAGCAATTACTACTAAATAAATACAGTCCATCCTCAAGATTACCGGACCACGACTGACCTATCGATCTCGCTTCCCATGACATGCCGCCCTATTTATTGTCGCTTTCTTTTTCTATACTATCTTCTTTACTTTCATTCAGTGTGCATGCCTCCTCTTTACATCGCCTAGGCCAAGGTGGGTGTCAGATTCCATGGACTGCTCCTTGTCGCTTCGACACCTTCCTGTCTTTTCATTGTATCGCATTTTTTTGTGGTGTATTGAACTGATAAAATTGCTAATAAACCAATGATGATGATGATGTATATTTTCGGAATCAGTGCGACAGTAGCTTTCAAATAAAATCAACTTAATTGAATTTAAGCACGCGGGTCGTCAGCTATGGGACTAGCAATTACGTTGCGTTCAGATTGCTGAGCAGCAGAGATGAGCGGATTTGAAATTTCGATGTCCTAATCCAATCCAAATCCGAACCTTCAAATCCAAATCCAAATCCTAATCCATAACTTCTACGTATTCAAGTCCATGTCCAATCCTAATCCGATTCCAACTGGAAATTCAGAAAAAATACTAATTTATGCAATGGAGGGATTCGAAAATTTTCTTTCACAACCAACGATTCACTCGATTCAAGATAACTTAGCGACCTTAAATACATTAATAACTGATCTGAATAAAGTTTGTCGCCATTCGCCACACGACATTTCAATCTCCCAGAAAATAGGTCAATCCAATCCAAATCCTAATCCGTTCTGAACAAAATGTCTAATCCAAATCCAATCCAAACTCGACAAGATTTCACAAATCCTGTTTTTTCAAAACCTAATCCTAATCCATGCTCATCTCTGCTGAGCAGTACTTTCCTCCGGGCAAGCAAGCGTGACGACGGGTGTTGCGTATCTATCCGCTGGTTAGTTATCTATAAATCAAGTCACTACTGAACCGACAAGATAGCGTAATGGTGAATCGTCCGGCTTCTTGATCAGTAGGTGGTCGGCTCTATCCCCGGCCGGGTCAGACCTAAGACCTGATTAGTAACACTGGTATTCATGGCTTCCCTGCATTACTGGGATAGCATGGAAGGATGGTGCAAGCATAGTGTCCTATATGGTGTCGACACAAGCAAATCGCACGGTTCAATGAAATTGTATCACGTCACAGTTCCCATTTGGCTGCAGGCAATTTGACGGTGATTTTCTACAGGGTTGGTTCGATTGGTTTGAAATAAGGACAAATATGTTAGAAATGAGGTGAGTCTCATGTCAGAAATGAGGATAGTCATGTCAGAAATGAGGATAGTCATGTCAGAAATAAGGATAGTCGCTATATTCACTATAAAGTCAGTTACAGTACCAGGCACGACTTTCTAGTGCTGCTAACCCAGTCCGAACACATCCCAGACATGATGTCCAAACACGCCCCAGACACGATGTCCGGGTATCAACACAGGCCGAACACGCCCAAGACACCATGTCCGAATGGCAACACAGGCCGAAAACACCCCAGACATGATGTCTGAACACGCCCCAGATACGATGTCCGGGTATCAACACGGGCCGAACACGCCCAAAAGACACCATGTCCGAATGGCAACACGGACCGAACACGCCCCAGACACGATGTCCGAGTGTCAACTCAGATCCGAAAACAACCCAGACACCATGCTTGAATGGCCGAACATGTCCCAGACACGATGTCCGATTGGCAGCACAGGCCGAACACACCACAGACATGATGTCCAAACACGCCCCAGATACGATATCCGGGTATCAACACAGGCCGAACACGCCCTAGACATCATGTGTGAATGGCAGTACAGGCCGAACACCCCCCCCCCCCCCAGACATGATGTCCGAACACGCCCCAGATACGTTGTCCGGGTATCAACACGGCCGAACACACCCAAGACACCATGTCCGAATGGCAGCTCAGATCCGAAAACAACCCAGACACCATGCTTGAATGGCCGAACATGCCCCAGACACGATGTCCGATTGGCAGCACAGGCCGAACACACCACAGACATGATGTCCAAACACGCCCCAGATACGATGTCCGGGTATCAACACAGGCCGAACACGCCCTAGACATCATGTGTGAATGGCAGTACAGGCCGAACACCCCCCCCCCCCAGACATGATGTCCGAACACGCCCCAGATACGTTGTCCGGGTATCAACACGGCCGAACACACCCAAGACACCATGTCCGAATGGCAGCACAGGCCGAACACACCCCAGACATAATGTGTGAATGGCATCATAGGCCGACCACATCCCAGACATGATGTCCGAAGTCGCCGCAGACACAATGTCCGAACACAGCCGAGACACCATGTTTGAATGGCCGAACATGCCCCAGACACGATGTCCGATTGGCAGCACAGGCCGAACACACCCCAGACATGATGTCCAAACACGCCCCAGATACGATGCCCGGGTATCAACACAGGCCGAACACGCCCAAGACACCATGTCCGAATGGCAACACAGGCCGATAACACCCCAGACATGATGTCCGAATGCGCCCCAGATACGAAGTCCGGGTATCAACACGGGCCGAACACGCCCAAGACACCATGTCCGAATGGCAACACAGGCCGAACACACCCCAGACACGATGTCCAAGTATCAACACAGGCCGAACACGCCCAAGACACCATGTCCGAATGGCAACACGGACCGAACACGCCCCAGACACGATGTCCGAGTGTCAACTCAGATCCGAAAACAACCCAGACACCATGCTTGAATGGCCGAGCATGCCCCAGACACGATGTCCGATTGGCAGCACAGGCCGAACACAACCCATACATGGTGTCGGAACGCCCCAGACACGATGTGCTATTGGCAACACAGTCCCAACACCCCCCAGACACGATGTTAATAAGGTTGGTCGTGTTTGAAATAAGGTCAGTCTAGTGTTTGAAATAAGGATAGTCATGTTAGAAATAAGGATAGCCATGTTTGATATAGGGATAGTCATGTTTGAAATAAGGATAGTCTCATGTTTGGAATGAGGATAGTCATGTCAGAAATGAGGATAGTCATGTCAGAAATAAGGATAGTCGCTATATTCACTATAAAGTCAGTTACAGTACCAGGCACGACTTTCTAGTGCTGCTAACCCAGTCCGAACACATCCCAGACATGATGTCCGAACACGCCCCAGATACGATGTCCGGGTATCAATACAGGCCGAACACGCCCGAGACATCATGTCCGAATGGCATCACAGGCCGAACACACCCCAGACATAATGTGTGAATGGCATCATAGGCCGACCACATCCCAGACATGATGTCCGAAGTCGCCGCAGACACAATGTCCGAACACAGCCGAGACACCATGTTTGAATGGCCGAACATGCCCCAGACACGATGTCCGATTGGCAGCACAGGCCGAACACACCCCAGACATGATGTCCAAACACGCCCCAGATACGATGCCCGGGTATCAACACAGGCCGAACACGCCCAAGACACCATGTCCGAATGGCAACACAGGCCGATAACACCCCAGACATGATGTCCGAATGCGCCCCAGATACGAAGTCCGGGTATCAACACGGGCCGAACACGCCCAAGACACCATGTCCGAATGGCAACACAGGCCGAACACACCCCAGACACGACATCATGTCTGGGATGTGGTCGGCCTAATGCCATTCACACATTATGTCTGGGGTGTGTTCGGCCTGTGCTGCCATTCGGACATGGTGTCTTGGGTGTGTTCGGCCGTGTTGATACCCGGACATCGTATCTGGCGCGTGTTCGGACATCATGTGTGGGATGTGTTCGGACTGGGTTAGCACTAGAAAGTCGTGCCTGGTACTGTAACTGACTTTATAGTGAATATAGCGACTATCCTTATTTCTGACATGACTATCCTCATTTCTGACATGACTATCCTCATTTCTGACATGAGACTATCCTTATTTCAAACATGACTATCCCTATATCAAACATGGCTATCCTTATTTCTAACATGACTATCCTTATTTCAAACACTAGACTGACCTTATTTCAAACACGACCAACCTTATTAACATCGTGTCTGGGGGGTGTTGGGACTGTGTTGCCAATAGCACATCGTGTCTGGGGCGTTCCGACACCATGTATGGGTTGTGTTCGGCCTGTGCTGCCAATCGGACATCGTGTCTGGGGCATGCTCGGCCATTCAAGCATGGTGTCTGGGTTGTTTTCGGATCTGAGTTGACACTCGGACATCGTGTCTGGGGTGTGTTCGGTCTGTGTTGCCATTCGGACATGGTGTCTTGGGCGTGTTCGGCCCGTGTTGATACCCGGACTTCGTATCTGGGGCGTATTCGGACATCATGTCTGGGGTGTTATCGGCCTGTGTTGCCATTCGGACATGGTGTCTTGGGCGTGTTCGGCCTGTGTTGATACCCGATCATCGTATCTGGAGCGTGTTTGGACATCATGTCTGGGGTGTATTCGGCCTGTGCTGCCAATCGGACATCGTGTCTGGGGCATGTTCGGCCATTCAAACATGGTGTCTCGGCTGTGTTCGGACATTGTGTCTGCGGCGACTTCGGACATCATGTCTGGGATGTGGTCGGCCTAATGCCATTCACACATTATGTCTGGGGTGTGTTCGGCCTGTGCTGCCATTCGGACATGGTGTCTTGGGTGTGTTCGGCCGTGTTGATACCCGGACAACGTATCTTGGGCGTGTTCGGACATCATGTCTGGGGGGGGGGTGTTCGGCCTGTACTGCCATTCAAACATGATGTCTAGGGCGTGTTCGGCCTGTGTTGATACCCGGACATCGTATCTGGGGCGTGTTTGGACATCATGTCTGTGGTGTGTTCGGCCTGTGCTGCCAATCGGACATCGTGTCTGGGGCATGTTCGGCCATTCAAGCATGGTGTCTGGGTTGTTTTCGGATCTGAGTTGACACTCGGACATCGTGTCTGGGGCGTGTTCGGTCCGTGTTGCCATTCGGACATGGTGTCTTTTGGGCGTGTTCGGCCCCTGTTGATACCCGGACATCGTATCTGGGGCGTGTTCAGACATCATGTCTGGGGTGTTTTCGGCCTGTGTTGCCATTCGGACATGGTGTCTTGGGCGTGTTCGGCCTGTGTTGATACCCGGACATCGTGTCTGGGGCGTGTTTGGACATCATGTCTGGGATGTGTTCGGACTGGGTTAGCAGCACTAGAAAGTCGTGCCTGGTACTGTAACTGACTTTATAGTGAATATAGCGACTATCCTTATTTCTGACATGACTATCCTCATTTCTGACATGACTATCCTCATTTCTGACATGAGACTCACCTCATTTCTAACATATTTGTCCTTATTTCAAACCAATCGAACCAACCTTCCTCGTGATTTTTGACCGGCTTGCCGAGCATTAAATTTGATGAATCGGGTATCAATCGAAAGCTGACTCTGCACTGATTACGAAAATATAAATTTTATTCCGCTCGCGGCCCTGGAACCCCCACAATCAGCCCCCAATTATTCATTGTCGAGTAGATTGGCAGTGTGACGCAACAATGATGTCAGGCGAAACGAGAGACTCGCTCAAGAGCAAGGATGCGGCCGAGCGGCGAGAGTGGGATCAGCTGACGTCGCGGCAATAGCGATGTGCAAACGCGCGACGGAGAAACGCTGCGCTGTTGATACTTTTTCTATGCGTTTCGGTACAAGCGAGCACACACCAGCCTTTCCTTGACTTGTAAGGGTAGAACTGGGTCCACAGAATGTATTAGGGCCCTACCAATTTTCGCGCAATATCCTTCAGCTGATAAAGATATGTAGGCTACGTCTAAGTAGTCTACATTGGATATGTCAGATTATTATGATATCGATTGCCTTAGCCCGCTTGTTGCGTAGGGCTCCATAGACACGTCGCGCTGTTGATGGCGGGTGTCGATACTTTCTATAGTCGCTTTTATGGTTAAGTGTGAGCACTGAGCAGGGAGCATTGAGCATGAGCATACATTACAAGCTTTTATTTGATCCGTATGGGTAGGACTTGGTCCGCGAATGCAGCAGGTAAAATGCTGATTGTTGAATAAAGTTTAACAGCAGGAGTGTCGAATTAAACTGGTATCGCTGTCCGGGTTCAATCCGTTACTAGAAAGCTTGCGGGCCATACCTGCCAAATGGTTCCAAAATGTTACCACCAAATTCATACCTTATTTGTTTTTCACTGGAATATATCTGATATCACTATAAACGTTGACGTTGGAAGTTGGTTTAGCATTTTTCAATCACCAAATAGTTTTTTTGAATGCCGGGGACCTTTTGCGTCAAAAGTAATACAGTGGTATCACAGATATTTGAATTATATTCATTCTGTAGCCTGTATGTATATTCCTAATGTAACTTACGTAATACGGATTTGCAGTATTTTTTTTTGTGAATAACTGAATGTCCATTGTCCATTCGGCCCAACAGAGTTTGCACTTTTTTGCCTTCTCGGAATTTGGCAAGGTCACCGACGTGGTGCTTATGGGGACTAGAGTGAAAACTCAACACTGTATTTGTATTACTACAATATGATATATTTACATTATCTAAATTTGCTGTCTTGAGTGAATCTTATTACTTGAAAGTATATTTTTCTTACTAGAAATATCTCTAACAGCTGAAGGATTGCGCGAAAATTGGTAGGGACCAAATACATTCTGTGGACCCAGTTCTACCATTACAAGTCAAGGAAAGGCTGGTGTGTGCTCGCTTTTAGCGAAGCGCATAGAAAAAGTATCAACATCGCCACGCATCTCTGGAGCCCTACGCAACAAGCGGGCTAAGGCAATCGATATCATAATAATCTGACATATCCAATGTAGACTACTTAGACGTAGCCTACATATCTCTATCAGCTGAAGGATATTGCGCGAAAATTGGTAGGGCCCTAATACATTCCGTGGACCCAGTTCTACCCTTACAAGTCAAGGAAAGGCTGGTGTGTGCTCGCTTGTACCGAAACGCATAGAAAAAGTATCAACAGCGCAGCGTTTCTCTGTGGCGCGTTTGCACATCGCTATTGCCGCGACGTCAGCTGATCCCACTCTCGCCGCTCGGCCGCATCCTTGCTCTTGAGCGAGTCTCTCGTTTCGCCAGACATCATTGTTGCGTCACACTGCCAATCTACTCGACAATGAATAATTGGGGGCTGATTGTGGGGGTTCCAGGGCCGCGAGCGGAATAAAATTTATATTTTCGTAATCAGTGCAGAGTCAGCTTTCGATTGATACCCGATTCATCAAATTTAATGCTCGGCAAGCCGGTCAAAAATCACCGTCAAATTGCCTGTAGCCAAATGGAAACTGTGACGTGATACAATTTCATTGAACCGTGCGATTTGCTTGTGTCGACACCATATAGGACACTATGGTGCAAGCATAGTGTCCTATATGGTGTCGACGCAGGCAAATCTCACGCCTCAGTGAAATTGTATCACGTCACAATTTCCATTTGGCTACAGGCAATCTGACGGTCATTTTTGACCGGCTTGCCGAGCATTAAATTTGGTAAAACGGCCGTATCGTCCCAATGCACATCACACATCTCTCTCTCTCTCTCTCTCTCTCTCTCTCTCTCTCTCTCTCTCTCTCATCAGCTACTCCGAATAGCACAATAACAATAATAGGCTATACTATTTGTTGCAGACTATTGAGTCAGAGTAGGCTGGCCTGGTGGGTGCATGCAGGTTGCAAACATGCTTTCCATCTATAGATCCAAGGCAATTCTGAAATGTAATACCCTGCCGTTGAATTCACCCTATTCATTTTGTCATGGACCAAAGTTGGTGTACATCCCAGATTGAGCGATTTCTGCAACAGCAGATGTTGCTGATTCGATACGAAAATCCAATTGTTTGATAGAAGTCGCCAGTCATCAATATCTGTAAAACAAGGATATAGAACAGTGTTCCAGACAAGGATTTTCTGGTCCTTATCCCAGTTTCACTCATTCAAGTAAGGCAAGCTTATCCAAAACCGTTGTGGTCACCCCTTGTGAGACAGCTAGCACGCACAAAATAGATCTACAGCTAAATCAGTGGTTCCCAACCTTTTTCGACTCATCGCCCCCTTTTGAAGCTCCGCACCGATCATCGCCCCCCAAATACTGGTAACCGAAAAACAGCACTTCGTCAGGCCCCCCAAAACGTTGGTCTTTGGCCCCATAGGGTGATAAACCAGACCCCCCTCAGCCAGTGGGCTTTTGTCCCTATATCGGCTATATCCTACTTCATGTACTGTTTGGTGGTAATCACCGTATTTCCCCTAAACGCGCGAAGCGCGACAAATTTATATAATTCATGTTTGAATCCGTCAATATGATCGGGAATTGCATATATATTGCTATCAATTTTATATCCTCTTTCTGCTCACGTAATCAGATTTTCCGGTAGAGCTGAATGTGGTGTGTTTTGAAAAAGGTAGGACCCCTAAATAATAATTTACCATCTTCGGGCGGAATCGTTGCTATATTGACTTCGTAACATAACTCTATTTCGTGACCTCCTATATCTGCTATGTCAGAAGATATATGGAAATCGTCAAAACGTACCAAACTAAAAGACGCACATGATTTCAAATTGGTATTTCTTTACTGGCAAATAATTTTATCCTTGTGGGATGGCATTTGTCCTGTAGGGTTAAGGTCACAAGGACAGGAACATTCGGCGCCAGTCATTGAGGTTCCTATGGACAATTAAACATATATCTATCGAAGTTTCCGGTCTCCACAAGGGCATTACTTTTCGGCCAAGGTCTTCTCGCTGCTGATCGTTCTGACACACTTCTCGGAGTCGCATGTTACATGGCCTCTGACTTCATATGTCTTGGTGCGTCGTGGCCCAGTAATGGCCGACGCCGAAGTCTCCTATTTCCATAAATCATTCGTATTTTGTTGGGTGACTGGTATCCCAAAATTAAGATATATAAAATTATTAAATTTTTTGAAAAAGTTGCACGAATTTCTAAAAAAGTTACTCCATAATTTATGTTACTTCACGAAATAATTTTGGGCTCCTTTCGAGTTCGGGCTCCCCACCCCAATTGGGAGGTTTGGGGTGCGGCAGTCCCGACTCCAAAATAGCCGTTTTAACGCGCCATCGCCCCCCGTCCGCCCCCTTCGTTGTTTTCGCCCCCTATCGCCCCCCTCGTCCGTTTTCGCCCCCCTATCGCCCCCTTCGATATTTTCGCCCCCCTAGACCGCCAAATCGCCCCCTGGGGGGCGATATCGCCCACGTTGGGAACCACTGAGCTAAATCATGCACAAAATAGATATACCAGAGCAGGGAAAGACAGATTGGGTGACGGCCTAGTTGACTCCAAAATGTTGAACATTGGAAATTTTGTTTTAGGAATTCAAAATAGCTACGGTACGCTAAATTTTAGGTGAAAGCTAAACTGATAGCACAGCGACATTATTTGACTTAGGAAGATATTACCAAACCGGCCAGGTTGGTATCCCGGTTCGTTTAGCATACCGTGATATATTTGGTGTGCCAAGACGGTTACTACTGTTACACACATGTGGTGAACAAAATCTCTGGTATGCTGTGCAGTGTACACAAGACACCGATTTCAAATTGGGAAACCGGTACTATGTCTATATACTTGAAGAGAGAGAGAGAAAGGGGGTATAGGCTATTCGTTTTCGCCTGCACCATCGTGATGCTTCGACGACAGAGATGCGATACGACCGTAAGGCACCAATTCTGCACCCCCGTTTTCCTCCTCCATGCTATCCGTGGATGCTGAGCGCCTAGCAGGATAGCTGCGGATACCAGTTTTCGAGTCTTTGGTCTGACCCGTCCGGGGATCGAACCCATGACTTAAACCGATCAAGAAGCCGGACCCATCACGATCTCTTCAATATTGGGTGAACTCCCCTTTCCTTTTCCTCGGGATCGATCACATAGAGAGTAATCTCAACGCCAAAAGCAGTAGCTATAGGTATACATATCAATTGCGACCAAGGTTCCCTCTAAGCTGCGCAATTGCGCAGTGCTGACACGGTCTCTGCGCACAGAAAATCTAAGTTTCGCACAAAAAAATCCAAAGAGATGACTTTTTTTCAGTGGTTACGCACTGTTGTTCAAGGGACCGTGCAGTGAGTTGGTGAGTGCTCGCAGACTCGTCGAAAATTAGAGGGAACATTGCTTGCGACATCTTCTAAACGGCACCGCTATCGCGACCACCGACTACTTCTTCCGATCTCGAGTCTGCGCAGCGATAAGCGCTGCGCTACGCCCCGAAAAAAAAACGCTCGGCCAGCGTTTTCCAGCAAGGCGAAGCAAAGTGAAGCGTAATGAGGCGATCAAAGTTATAATAAGCAAACAGAGCTTTCGCCTTCAGTGTAAACCAGTGTCCATCGGCATTTATGTTTGTGTGTTTGCCAACCCCCGGCGTGCTTCCATGCGCTAGTTGATCAGTCTACTGTGTGGAGGGGCACTCTGAGGGTTCGATTTGTAAAGTGATGTGAAATAATTCCCTATAGCCTTATTGCCATTAGAGCGTTTTCATTTTCAGGTTTTCGTAAAATCGTTCCGACGCTTTCGTTGGTGGTGAAAAGGAAGAATATTACGGCCAAATCCATTCGGTCGTGAAAGTGAATGTGATTTAAGGTAAATTTGGATGGGAATATAGGCCTACTATACAGCAGTGTTGGGATGACTCGAGTCATGACTTGACTCGAGTCAGACCGAGTCACCTTTTTTGTATGACTTGACTTGACTGGAGTCACTGTGCTAAAATGACTTGACTTGAATTGACTCGGCGTATCAGAAATGCGGATTGACTCGTGACTCGGAGAAAAATTCACGAGTAAATTTCTAGTCATCATTAAGCAATAGGGGTCGATAAAAATCACAGTAACTTGCATATGTTCGTATTGTTCGCGAAACGCTGGGGTAGCCCGTCAGAGCGACCAATCATTCAATGACCGTGCGTTTTACTGAGTCTCCATTGTTCTCTCACAAATACATTGACCGCAAACGAAGTGATCGAAGCTTACAGCTTACGTTGTCGTAAACTGGTATAGTAATAAAGTCATTTATAGCAAAATGTGTATTTCTTTTCTCTGTTCTTACGTTAACCAAACCTCTATTTTTATAAAAATTGAATTCGAATATAGTTGATATAGTCCTCAACCATTGTTACGGGCTCGATTTGTATCATATCAATTTGTAAATGGGTAATGTGTTGCATCTTATCAATTCGTTTCTCTGTTCTCTATTCTGGCCGCCAACTTTAAACTGAGGATATGCAATTAGTTGGCGTAGTTTAGCGATACAACAGCGTCTTATTCTTGCGTGTATACTGTATATATTTAACTCAATATTCGTTCATCGGTTCAAAATAAATGAACACTCAATCTGTATTTCAGACAGCTTGCATAATGCAATGACGTAATCATGCCTCATACTTTGAAAAAGCAACTTGACTGGAATTGTGACTTGACTTGACTCGTGACTAGATTTGACTAATTGACTCGACTTGACTAGACTCAGCTCCAAAATTCGAGTGCTTGACTTGACTCGAGTCACCTTCGAAAATCGATTGACTTGACTTGACTCAAAATGTACAATGACTCGAAATGACTCGTGACTCGAAGGTATAGTGACTTGATCCCAACACTGCTATACAGATTATGAACTAGTCAGCTTCTTATTGTAACTGTACAGTAGTAGTAGTTATGATCGCTCGTGAGGTGGGTGGGCTCTTATGGGCGGGGTGGTGACTCGCCTGAAAACCCGGGGTGGTGACTCGTACTTTCAGACCCCCCTATCTCTCGCACGGTGCCATTGTGTCTTATGGGTGCGGCCGTGATTCGTACTTTCAGGTATAGGCTGCGACGGTGACTCGTATTGAAAACTCGGGGTCGTGACTCGTACTTTTGGGTATAGGCTGCGGCGGTGACTCGTAATGAGAACTCGGGGTCGTGATTCGTACTTTCAGGTATAGGCTGCGGCGGTGACTCGTATTGAAATACTCGCGGTCATGACTCACCTTTTTTACTATAGGCGGTAGCGGTGATTCGCCCTTTCGGGTATAGTCAACCCTCGCGCTGTGTTGAAGAAGTATCAGGAATAGTAAATAGTCACGTGATTGATTCTTAGTTAATGTGTATATTACAAATTATTAAATATGACCGATTCGAGTTAATCCCAACGTTTGCGGTGAGTGCGACTTCGATATATCGTTATTCTTATGGGCGCGGCGATGATTCGTACTTTCGTTGATAGAATGCTAGCGGCATGTCGTACTTTCACCAAAAAGGGTGTGAAATAGTTTGCTAAGTCTAGGAATCAGTCGCTTGGTAATTAGTTTACCACGGAGCCGGCGTAGACGGCGTTCCAATACCAACAATAGCCGCGTTCACATATTAACACTCCAAATAGGTGTGAAATAGTTTGCAAACCCGACGATCGCTGACAAGATAATGTCTCAGACATACGCGACTTGATGTTACAGGCATATCGATCGCTCACGCGGTGAAATTTTCGTAAGCAGTTTGGCACAGAGCTTGATTTCACTCGTACGATTTAATAAGTAACGAATAACAGACCGCCAGTGTCGGTAACTTGAATAGCGACAAATTGTCACTTATTTCCGCTCTAACCCTAATCCTTTGTGAAGTGAACGCTTATTCAAAAGGGTGTGATATCATTTTAAAATCCTACGACACTCACAGGGTAATGCTTCAGACAAAGCGATCCCTCATGCCCGCTCACAAGGTAATATTTCCGTAATTAGTTTGTCACAGAGTCGTCGCAGACGGTGATTCGTAAACCAACAATTTGACACTTTCTGGTATGGTCGCTATATGTTTTTGACACTTTGTCCGTGTTTGACTTAGTTGTATGATAAGAATCATGCGAATATTCAAGCAATGTATCAATTGAATGAAATGAAACTTACTACACAGCTCAAGTTGATTCGTATTTGAATGTGTTGATCCGGTACAATTCTAATTAATTTGAGAAATCTTTTTAACGTGATCTTTTGATTCGACCGTGACCTGAATATTACTGACGCCGACTTTCAGTCACATTGAATTATTCACACATTCCACGCCGCTGTTTTAACAGTTATAGAATCAATACCAACTATCTCTAACCCGATAATATTCAATCATTTTGGTAATTTACCAACTTTAAATCCATTCGCGGATGTACTAAAGGTAAATCCAAATAATCCAAAATGAAATATTTGGACTTTGACATAGTCTGAATTGAAATAGATTGACAAACATGACTACCAACTTTCCCGCAGTCCCATTTCGATATTATATGCACATTGATTTGAAACAAGTAATGAAACATTACAACTCTATTCGCGATCCCGCTTTCCGTTTGTCAAAGAGATATTTTAACATCTTACCATACTCAAAAGAATTCTTCACAACATTAACAATTGTTAAAAATCTAGTTTTCACTTACTTGATTATATCACTACAACTCACAAACTTGAATTAATTCATCCTGGCTGTATTCGTATGATCGGTCTTTTTTATTCGATTGTAAAGGTCGTTACTATTCTGAAGACAAAGTATTTACTAATCGGTACATATACGATTTGACTTGGACATATTATATTTTGAGTATACGAGATTTGAATGTCCGAACAATAACTGAGAATTAATTTATCACAATTAAATCCGTATATTACAGCGTAAAAGATATTGGGGGGTTAGCAACTCTGTACGGTCGTAGTTACAACCACATTAACTAATCTACCCAGGCAACTCGTCATGATCATTCCTGAAATCAACACAAACACGACCACTGACTTGAGTTAACCGCGAAACAGCATCAAGTTTTAAATCCGCGTGCAGCTGACGGATTATTCGAATGCATCGATGGAGAATATTATTGAACTCGTCGGTATTGTTACTTCAACAAATTACACCGACTGCGAAAGTTAATATCGAATGGTAAGACTTGATCACATATTTGTTGATCACAGACATGACAAAAAAACATTACCGAGATTTTATAAACTAGTCATATTACTCTACACATCTATCAATATCAAAATGCGAGTCATCCAATTTTTCTACTAAAGTAACATTGCACTTTCGGATTCGGTATAGTCATACAAATTGTATTAAATCCAACATCAGAACAAAAGGATTTTTTTTTAGTTTATTGAAATCAAATCATTCGTCTTCGACTTGTGCTTTTCTAGATTGCACGCAATAATTCGTTACGAACGAGCTGTAACCAAAGTTAAGAATTCTTTGTGTCCACAGATATAGAAGATGAATATAGCTAACACAATCGCGAATCGATGTTTCAGAGTATTTCACGGATGTAATAAACTTGTTAGTGTCGCCTATCTAAAAGTATGCATGCGTTCGATTTCCATACCGACTGTTGCGATGTTTAGGATTCGTTTACAATGACCAAGAGTGAGGATTTAACATCAATGTCGTTACTGGAGGTATTCACAACAGAGAATCGAAACATTACACAGCGCGGTGAAAATATATCTTTGATATCAAAGCACTATCCCAAGTACACGATTAATACTCAACTCCGTTCACACTTTCTATAGAACGTGCTAAATGTAAAATATCACGAGGTTGCACTCTAAGACCTTGATCATTACAAAAGTAAATTGAATATGTTTGCTCGACGCATTCAATTCAACTAGAAATGTCTAGTGCACAACAATCGTAATATTAAGGAAGTACTTGCTACACTGTAATTCACTAAACGTGTTTTGTTCATTTGAAGCATTGATTGAAATTGAACCCTCAAATAATAATTCCCGACACGAAACCAAACCGCCGAAAGTCGTTACCAACACAAAGAAACACTTTGTACGATGTTTGCCAAATGTACCCTATGGCTAGGTGTACTAGAATTATTTGTGTAACACATACACCGACAATGTTATCGAAAATTTTTCCGTTGTCATTCGCTAAAGTAAATGTCATCACAATACTCTGTCACTAAAGATCTTACTTGTATCTGATTGAATCACCGATAATTAACTCGCTAAATCAAACCATAAGGAAATTTCACTCACTCATCAGATATGAAACAGCGTCGCTTAATCGGTGTAGATCGTTTTTCTAAATGCAAATCATACCTGACCAACAGAAAACAATTTTCGTTCAATATTTTGTTTGTGTCAAATACTTTGCAATAAACACAGTGGAGAGGTCGAGCTTTACATCAGCAGACTGTAATCTGTAAATCAAGCTTACATCCGACTTGTAACTGTATCGTTTACCTAACCGAGTTGTATGCACAGTTTGATATTTTTTGTTATTTGGTAATTGCTGAATATACAACTTCGAAATACTCCCTTGAACGTAATTTCCATCATCGTAATAATCGAAGTACATTTGTGTCGAATTCGTAACAGCCGACTATGACATGATAAATTTTTGACAAGTTATGTTTGGAAGATTGGTTGTATATCACGAAAAATAATTACCGCTCATATTGATACTGTTATCCATTGTTCGGTATTTTCAAACGAGTAAAATTTATTACTTGAGTAACTCCGCTTAATGCAAATGTAAACACAACCGTCTTTCAACATCACAAAGACATCGATACAAAGTATACAATCAAACGCAGCAAGTTTTACTTTTGTAGGTTGTGTATGGTTATCCTGCATAACTCATTTCTTACCAAAGCCATATGAAATATATTCATGTTACACGAAAATATTCACTCATGCTACAAACCTGTACAATGATTGGTGGTGCTTTCAAAACTGTTTCGATACCTCAAGAACTTTATTGTCTGAATGGTTGTTCATGTATCGTAATAATCAAGTAGTTCAACACAGAACTAGTATTAACAGAAACACCAGAGTTGTTTACACAAAAGTTTGTATGTGTACAGTATACGAATACCATGTGTAAGTCCAGCACAATTGTGGTATCCATACGAGTTTAGTTAAATCAATTTACGACACCGAGGTCGCGTCATCTTTCGTAAGACAACAAACCAAGGCTTCAGGATATGTCCATGTCATAGCAATGAATCGGCTACTCCAACAACAGAGTGCATATGTTTTCTAGTTACGGTGCTTACATCTTACACACAAATCAATCTACTTTGCTAACGAAAAGTGGTGAGTCATCATATTGTTATCCTCACTAGTAAAACATACTATCATACAAAATGGTCGTTATAGTTTGCACACCAACGGTACATCGTACAAGTAACAAGTCTCGAGAATCCAGTTATTCAAAAAACGTGAAAGTATTTCTACACCAAGTCGTTATGTTGACGAAAGCGTATATTGTAATATCATGATCGATTTGCATTCGTTGGTCACAAACTGTCACTACTCTAAATAATTCTTTTTCACTCAAACACAAACGCATACTTGTCACCATTCGTTTTCATCAAGTACGAGTTCAAGAAACTTACTACGACATGAATTTTTATTTTTATGTTGTGCAAATAGGTAATAATTAATTCAAGTAACACTATATCAACATCATCGAGTTGTGCTAATAGATTTACATGTGGTCTTGTGGTTTTCATCGGGACATACAGCACGAACTAACTGTAGACTCCTTTCTGTTGTACAGCTACTCGGTAATCGAAATGCATTAACATGTAAACAACGATCTTGTTTCGTCACACCAAAAATATGTTCACTGTCGCGATACTCCGCACAAGACGTGCATAGCCTTTTCACACTCGTAATAGTATACCAACGTCAAGCGATAACGTTTAACAAGACCAACGACACTGAACCCACGACGTTTACCTATGTAAAATTACCACTTTCACTTGCCAGTCCATCGTTTACCTGACTAAACATATTATTTTCCTTTGGAGATCTGATGTTTACCCAGAGTAAGAAACCTTTTTCACTTGGAAATCTATTTTTTCCTTGGCTAACAAACCTTTTTTCACTTGTAAATATGTTTTTTCCTTGGCTAACAAACCTTTTTTCACTTGAAAATCTATTTTTTCTCTGGTTAACAAACCTTTTTCCCCGGGTAACAAACCTTTTTCCCTGAGCAACAAGCCATTTTCACTTGGTGGTCCGTCGTTTACCTGAGTAAAAATATCATTTTCCTTTGGGGATCTGGCGTTTACCCAGTGTAACAATACATTTTCGCTTGGAAAAATACTTTTACCTAGAGTAACTAATCATTTTCTCCTGGGTAACAATCCCTTTTCGTCTGGAAACTATCATTTAACTGAGTACCAATACCGTTTCACTTGGAAATACATTTTTTCCCTGGGTAACAATACCATTTTCGTTTTGAAAACTGACAACCACACCGGTCAATTTGATATTTTTGTATATTGTTACAACGAACAGTGACGGAAATATACACAGACTACCGGTTTCAGAGTACACCCCATCGGTCGTATCACGTCAATATCATCGGTTAACCACATACAATATACTCTTGTACACCGAAATGCACGCTTTGGAAAATTGGACAATAGGCTGCGATAGTTATGTGATGTCCGGGTTCGTGCTTTAGATTTTCCAGAGTCAAAATGTCTGAATAAAACACCTCCTCGACGACGGCTGGTATGTGGATAACGGTGTTCGGAAAACGGTTGGATTTATGTCGCCCATTGCGATAACAATTCCTGGTCGAGTTTTCCTCCGGCATGTTTGCTATATTGTGTCTTTATTGGTCAATGTATGTCTCCACATTCAGTTTGAAATCGGAAATGATAAAGTATGTAACCGGATCCGGATATCAACTCTGAATCGATAAACCAATGAACAATATTCAAAGTAAACATGTCACACCCTGTGTTTCCACGAAAAAATACCATCCAGACATACGTCGCGCTTGTTTGCCCACATCAGTATACGCGCAAATGGAGGTGTGTGACATTGCATGCAATGTGTTGGTATACAAACATCGATCCACAGACATTATCATAGTCGGTAGTTTTGATGTAGATCGAATGTCACCGATAACAATACCAATAAGCCACATTGCAATGACTCTGAGTCAATCTGAAGCATGACATACAGACACACAAACATAGAAACCGTAACATGGGTATTCGCACGACGGTGAAAGTGAACTATACAGCATATAACAGTAGAGTGTTCACAGTCAAATATGCGAACCGTGCACAATCATATACCCAGGTTTTTGCTGGATATGTACGAAACCAATAAATCGATACATTTCTTTTCTCTGGACATCAATATTACAATCGCCATTCAAATGCATCGCTCGAATGTGAGGTTCGTCGGGTGTAAAATCCATGTCAAATAACACCAAAGTGTGCCTTCCGTGTTTCATTATTTCCACCGACGCTTCTTGCCTGTGTCGTACACTATGGTGCTGCGACTCGAAAAACGATGGATTGCGAAACGGATTGACATGTTCTTCGATATGACCAGCAGAATTGATGTCAATACCCTTGTGATGATGTCGTTTCAAAATGATACCGATCTCTTGTGGCGATGACCGTTTCGAAATGTCACCGGACGAACTGGACCCTTACGATGATGTGTTTTATGATTGCGTGTGAAATCGCGAGGTAGTGTTCTATTGTGGTGTACGATTGCAGATTCCACAGAAACACACCTCATTGGATCACAGTATCAGTCCGAGATTTGCAGAATCACTGTTCACGATATTTATCTGGAGTCGTTATGTGGGAGTAGTGACATCCATGCATCGTGTGAAAGACTGATCGCAATCATTTCGAGCACCCGTGATTCGATAGTTCACCTTGGTCAAACGCTGCAGTCTCAGCAGAAAACTTCGGTGTCGACAACACGATGGATATTGACGATGTATCCAATTGGTCTGGGTGATCTGTCGGGAGATAGGGTCATGACTATCTTGCAATGTAACAACACGATAACACCATCGAGTAAATCAGTGAACGGTGTCGAAATATCGATGTAATAGCGCGGACTCAGAGTCATTGCAATGTGGCTTATTGGTATTGTTATCGGTGACATTCGATCTACATCAAAACTACCGACTATGATAATGTCTGTGGATCGATGTTTGTATACCAACACATTGCATGCAATGTCACACACCTCCATTTGCGCGTATACTGATGTGGGCAAACAAGCGCGACGTATGTCTGGATGGTATTTTTTCGTGGAAACACAGGGTGTGACATGTTTACTTTGAATATTGTTCATTGGTTTATCGATTCAGAGTTGATATCCGGATCCGGTTACATACTTTATCATTTCCGATTTCAAACTGAATGTCGAGACATACATTGACCAATAAAGACACAATATAGCAAACATGCCGGAGGAAAACTCGACCAGGAATTGTTATCGCAATGGGCGACATAAATCCAACCGTTTTCCGAACACCGTTATCCACATACCAGCCGTCGTCGAGGAGGTGTTTTATTCAGACATTTTGACTCTGGAAAATCTAAAGCACGAACCCGGACATCACAGAACTATCGCAGCCTATTGTCCAATTTTCCAAAGCGTGCATTTCGGTGTACAAGAGTATATTGTATGTGGTTAACCGATGATATTGACGTGATACGACCGATGGGGTGTACTCTGAAACCGGTAGTCTGTGTATATTTCCGTCACTGTTCGTTGTAACAATATACAAAAATATCAAATTGACCGGTGTGGTTGTCAGTTTTCAAAACGAAAATGGTATTGTTACCCAGGGAAAAAATGTATTTCCAAGTGAAACGGTATTGGTACTCAGTTAAATGATAGTTTCCAGACGAAAAGGGATTGTTACCCAGGAGAAAATGATTAGTTACTCTAGGTAAAAGTATTTTTCCAAGCGAAAATGTATTGTTACACTGGGTAAACGCCAGATCCCCAAAGGAAAATGATATTTTTACTCAGGTAAACGACGGACCACCAAGTGAAAATGGCTTGTTGCTCAGGGAAAAAGGTTTGTTACCCGGGGAAAAAGGTTTGTTAACCAGAGAAAAAATAGATTTTCAAGTGAAAAAAGGTTTGTTAACCAAGGAAAAAACATATTTACAAGTGAAAAAAGGTTTGTTAGCCAAGGAAAAAATAGATTTCCAAGTGAAAAAGGTTTCTTACTCTGGGTAAACATCAGATCTCCAAAGGAAAATAATATGTTTAGTCAGGTAAACGATGGACTGGCAAGTGAAAGTGGTAATTTTACATAGGTAAACGTCGTGGGTTCAGTGTCGTTGGTCTTGTTAAACGTTATCGCTTGACGTTGGTATACTATTACGAGTGTGAAAAGGCTATGCACGTCTTGTGCGGAGTATCGCGACAGTGAACATATTTTTGGTGTGACGAAACAAGATCGTTGTTTACATGTTAATGCATTTCGATTACCGAGTAGCTGTACAACAGAGAGGAGTCTACAGTTAGTTCGTGCTGTATGTCCCGATGAAAACCACAAGACCACATGTAAATCTATTAGCACAACTCGATGATGTTGATATAGTGTTACTTGAATTAATTATTACCTATTTACACAACATAAAAATAAAAATTCATGTCGTAGTAAGTTTCTTGAACTCGTACTTGATGAAAACGAATGGTGACAAGTATGCGTTTGTGTTTGAGTGAAAAAGAATTATTTAGAGTAGTGACAGTTTGTGACCAACGAATGCAAATCGATCATGATATTACAATATACGCTTTCGTCAACATAACGACTTGGTGTAGAAATACTTTCACGTTTTTTGAATAACTGGATTCTCGAGACTTGTTATTTGTACGATGTACCGTTGGTGTGCAAACTATAACGACCATTTTGTATGATAGTATGTTTTACTAGTGAGGATAACAATATGATGACTCACCACTTTTCGTTAGCAAAGTAGATTGATTTGTGTGTAAGATGTAAGCACCGTAACTAGAAAACATATGCACTCTGTTGTTGGAGTAGCCGATTCATTGCTATGACATGGACATATCCTGAAGCCTTGGTTTGTTGTCTTACGAAAGATGACGCGACCTCGGTGTCGTAAATTGATTTAACTAAACTCGTATGGATACCACAATTGTGCTGGACTTACACATGGTATTCGTATACTGTACACATACAAACTTTTGTGTAAACAACTCTGGTGTTTCTGTTAATACTAGTTCTGTGTTGAACTACTTGATTATTACGATACATGAACAACCATTCAGACAATAAAGTTCTTGAGGTATCGAAACAGTTTTGAAAGCACCACCAATCATTGTACAGGTTTGTAGCATGAGTGAATATTTTCGTGTAACATGAATATATTTCATATGGCTTTGGTAAGAAATGAGTTATGCAGGATAACCATACACAACCTACAAAAGTAAAACTTGCTGCGTTTGATTGTATACTTTGTATCGATGTCTTTGTGATGTTGAAAGACGGTTGTGTTTACATTTGCATTAAGCGGAGTTACTCAAGTAATAAATTTTACTCGTTTGAAAATACCGAACAATGGATAACAGTATCAATATGAGCGGTAATTATTTTTCGTGATATACAACCAATCTTCCAAACATAACTTGTCAAAAATTTATCATGTCATAGTCGGCTGTTACGAATTCGACACAAATGTACTTCGATTATTACGATGATGGAAATTACGTTCAAGGGAGTATTTCGAAGTTGTATATTCAGCAATTACCAAATAACAAAAAATATCAAACTGTGCATACAACTCGGTTAGGTAAACGATACAGTTACAAGTCGGATGTAAGCTTGATTTACAGATTACAGTCTGCTGATGTAAAGCTCGACCTCTCCACTGTGTTTATTGCAAAGTATTTGACACAAACAAAATATTGAACGAAAATTGTTTTCTGTTGGTCAGGTATGATTTGCATTTAGAAAAACGATCTACACCGATTAAGCGACGCTGTTTCATATCTGATGAGTGAGTGAAATTTCCTTATGGTTTGATTTAGCGAGTTAATTATCGGTGATTCAATCAGATACAAGTAAGATCTTTAGTGACAGAGTATTGTGATGACATTTACTTTAGCGAATGACATCGGAAAAATTTTCGATAACATTGTCGGTGTATGTGTTACACAAATAATTCTAGTACACCTAGCCATAGGGTACATTTGGCAAACATCGTACAAAGTGTTTCTTTGTGTTGGTAACGACTTTCGGCGGTTTGGTTTCGTGTCGGGAATTATTATTTGAGGGTTCAATTTCAATCAATGCTTCAAATGAACAAAACACGTTTAGTGAATTACAGTGTAGCAAGTACTTCCTTAATATTACGATTGTTGTGCACTAGACATTTCTAGTTGAATTGAATGCGTCGAGCAAACATATTCAATTTACTTTTGTAATGATCAAGGTCTTAGAGTGCAACCTCGTGATATTTTACATTTAGCACGTTCTATAGCAAGTGTGAACGGAGTTGAGTATTAATCGTGTACTTGGGATAGTGCTTTGATATCAAAGATATATTTTCACCGCGCTGTGTAATGTTTCGATTCTCTGTTGTGAATACCTCCAGTAACGACATTGATGTTAAATCCTCACTCTTGGTCATTGTAAACGAATCCTAAACATCGCAACAGTCGGTATGGAAATCGAACGCATGCATACTTTTAGATAGGCGACACTAACAAGTTTATTACATCCGTGAAATACTCTGAAACATCGATTCGCGATTGTGTTAGCTATATTCATCTTCTATATCTGTGGACACAAAGAATTCTTAACTTTGGTTACAGCTCGTTCGTAACGAATTATTGCGTGCAATCTAGAAAAGCACAAGTCGAAGACGAATGATTTGATTTCAATAAACTAAAAAAAAATCCTTTTGTTCTGATGTTGGATTTAATACAATTTGTATGACTATACCGAATCCGAAAGTGCAATGTTACTTTAGTAGAAAAATTGGATGACTCGCATTTTGATATTGATAGATGTGTAGAGTAATATGACTAGTTTATAAAATCTCGGTAATGTTTTTTTGTCATGTCTGTGATCAACAAATATGTGATCAAGTCTTACCATTCGATATTAACTTTCGCAGTCGGTGTAATTTGTTGAAGTAACAATACCGACGAGTTCAATACTATTCTCCATCGATGCATTCGAATAATCCGTCAGCTGCAAGCGGATTTAAAACTTGATGCTGTTTCGCGGTTAACTCAAGTCAGTGGTCGTGTTTGTGTTGATTTCAGGAATGATCATGACGAGTTGCCTGGGTAGATTAGTTAATGTGGTTGTAACTACGACCGTACAGAGTTGCTGACCCCCCAATATCTTTTACGCTGTAATATACGGATTTAATTGTGATAAATTAATTCTCAGTTATTGTTCGGACATTCAAATCTCGTATACTCAAAATATAATATGTCCAAGTCAAATCGTATATGTACCGATTAGTAAATACTTTGTCTTCAGAATAGTAACGACCTTTACAATCGAATAAAAAAGACCGATCATACGAATACAGCCAGGATGAATTAATTCAAGTTTGTGAGTTGTAGTGATATAATCAAGTAAGTGAAAACTAGATTTTTAACAATTGTTAATGTTGTGAAGAATTCTTTTGAGTATGGTAAGATGTTAAAATATCTCTTTGACAAACGGAAAGCGGGATCGCGAATAGAGTTGTAATGTTTCATTACTTGTTTCAAATCAATGTGCATATAATATCGAAATGGGACTGCGGGAAAGTTGGTAGTCATGTTTGTCAATCTATTTCAATTCAGACTATGTCAAAGTCCAAATATTTCATTTTGGATTATTTGGATTTACCTTTAGTACATCCGCGAATGGATTTAAAGTTGGTAAATTACCAAAATGATTGAATATTATCGGGTTAGAGATAGTTGGTATTGATTCTATAACTGTTAAAACAGCGGCGTGGAATGTGTGAATAATTCAATGTGACTGAAAGTCGGCGTCAGTAATATTCAGGTCACGGTCGAATCAAAAGATCACGTTAAAAAGATTTCTCAAATTAATTAGAATTGTACCGGATCAACACATTCAAATACGAATCAACTTGAGCTGTGTAGTAAGTTTCATTTCATTCAATTGATACATTGCTTGAATATTCGCATGATTCTTATCATACAACTAAAGTCAAACACGGACAAAGTGTCAAAAACATATAGCGACCATACCAGAAAGTGTCAAATTGTTGGTTTACGAATCACCGTCTGCGACGACTCTGTGACAAACTAATTACGGAAATATTACCTTGTGAGCGGGCATGAGGGATCGCTTTGTCTGAAGCATTACCCTGTGAGTGTCGTAGGATTTTAAAATGATATCACACCCTTTTGAATAAGCGTTCACTTCACAAAGGATTAGGGTTAGAGCGGAAATAAGTGACAATTTGTCGCTATTCAAGTTACCGACACTGGCGGTCTGTTATTCGTTACTTATTAAATCGTACGAGTGAAATCAAGCTCTGTGCCAAACTGCTTACGAAAATTTCACCGCGTGAGCGATCGATATGCCTGTAACATCAAGTCGCGTATGTCTGAGACATTATCTTGTCAGCGAACGCAGGGTTTGCAAACTATTTCACACCTATTTGGAGTGTTAATATGTGAACGCGGCTATTGTTGGTATTGGAACGCCGTCTACGCCGGTTCCGTGGTAAACTAATTACCAAGCGACTGATTCCTAGATTTAGCAAACTATTTCACACCCTTTTTGGTGAAAGTACGTTATGCCGCTAGCATTCTATCAACGAAAGTACGAATCATCGCCGCGTCCATAAGAATAACGATATATCATTGTCGTACTCACCGCAAACGTTGGGATTAACTCGAATCGGTCATATTTAATAATTTGTAATATACACATTAACTAAGAATCAATCACGTGACTATTTACTATTCCTGATACTTCTTCAACACAGCGCGAGGGTTGACTATACCCGAAAGGGCGAATCACCGCTACCGCCTATAGCAAAAAAGGTGAGTCATGACCGCGAGTATTTCAATACGAGTCACCGCCGCAGCCTATACCTGAAAGTACGAATCACGACCCCGAGTTTTCAATACGAGTCACCGCCGCAGCCTATACCTGAAAGTACGAGTCACGACCCCGAGTTTTCAATACGAGTCACCGCCGCAGCCTATACCCGAAAGTACGAATCACGGCCGCACCCATAAGAACCCATTACGAGTCACCACCACAAGGGGGGTCTGAAAGTACGAGTCACCACCCCGGGTTTTCAATACGAGTCACCACCCCGCCCATAAGAATCCCACCCACCTCACGAGCGATCATAACTACTACTTACAGTGTACACTGTACACTAGGGCTTTTCAAAAATGACTTTTTTCTCAAATCGCAATGGCTACTTGATAAAATTGTTAGGTTACCTAATTTAAGCCTACACACCAAATTTGGTTCAATTCACACCAGTAGCCGCATTGCTACAGGAGAAGAAAGTTTATATTTATTATATAAAAATTGATAGCAAAAAATTTGACAATTTTCTGTTCACCCCATGAAAGTGTTAGGTTGGCTATAGAAACGATGTTCATCGAATTTGGTTCAGTTCCAATAACCAGTGGAAGGGGAGTTATTGCCGTCGAAAAATTTTGGATTTGAATAAAATAGTATTTACGGTGACCGATTCTTTGTTTATTTATTATAGTTGTGTTCACCGTAAATACTATTTTATTCAAATCAAAATTTTTGTCATTTTGACCGTAGCCCGGTGCACCAGTCAAGGCGGAAAACCAGCTTCGAAACTTACGTGGATGAACGGCACAATACCGATGACACGGTCAAATACGTTCGTCTCGGTCAACACGTTTAAAAGCTATCTAAACGACTCCGATCCGAACCTGGTCATAAAGTCTCCGACTCGTTACGATCATAACCGCATTTTCTCATGCAAAATCGAACACCCTTCGTATGAGGAGACGAAAATCCTCAACTATTCCGTAATTGTGATGCACCATCCGCATAACATCAGAGTGTGGGCCAACGTGACGTCGAAAATGGTCTACTGCAAAGCAGAAAGCTACCCAGTCCCTACTTACCACTGGACTATGCCCGACAGTTTAACAGGCTTTACCGGTCCCTCTCTCCTTATCGCCAACCTGTTTGATTTACCGGATGGCGGCAGATTTGAATGTACTGCCGAAAATGGACTACCTCCAAATGTCACCGTTCGAATGACTGTCGATGATCTGCGTTATCCCAACGGATAACCGGGATTAGCTGGGCTCGAGTGGTGGATATGGGCTGCCATTGGGGGTGCCGCGTTACTTGTCGTTATTATCACGATTGCGGTTTGTTGTATCAAATGTAGAAAAGCAGACAAAGTAGAGACGGTTGTAAAATACAAGTCGAACATCAAGAAACCAATTACGGAATGCGTAACGCCCCAACACCCCACGTCACTGCCTCTCAAGGATAGTCGTGAAGATAGCTTCGATTCTCGAACCCCCTCGGGCCGTCGTCCGTCAACGAACACAAACAGCGACTCAATCCGGGACGGATCCATGTACCATGAAGAAGCCATAAATCCTAACGACAGATTAGACAGATCTAGGGAACCATTATGTGTCCACCACGCGTCACGCGAATAGTTAGACATGGTCACATCTCACATTTCGACTCTGATCAAAAGTTGGGATCAGCTTTCGAAAGCGAGACAGGCTCTTGATACACAGTGACTCACTTGGCTAAACTACGGGGCAGCAACCGGAGGCGGTGTAGGATTTCGCTGATTTTCAACGTAGTCGGACTGGATCCGGGTCTTGAATTTGCTTTGTCAGTCGGATTTTAGCAGGATTTTTCCATTGAAATATGAAGTAATATAGCATTATTTTGGCAGGAGTGTTTAGGACTCAGAATTGGAAATTCATCAGTCAGATTTTTGGTTTTATCAAATTGCCGCTCGGAGTCATGCAGATGGAATTGGATGAAAAATTTGTAAATCTGACATCTCTGGTTATGGGTTAGAATCAGGACCGTAACTGCCGCACCCCAAACCCCCCAATTGAGGGGGCAGCTCGAAGGGGGCCCAAAATTATTTCGTGAATTAGCATAAATTATAGAGTATTTTTTGAAAATTTATGCAACTTTTCAGAATTTTTTCGCACTGGGCTTCATGCCAGCATGGGTTCTTCTGATACTCTTTAAATCCTTAATCCAATCGAAGTTACATTATGGCATCCTCTGTTGGGGGGCTGCCAGTAAAACTGCACTCAAGCCACTGCAGAAACTACAGCATAAAGTACTCCGAATCATAGCTAGGGCCCCAAAGGGTCCTGGCTGCCCATCCAATAAGTCGCTGCTGAAGAGATTCGGCGTCCTAAACATAGAAGATATGCGGAAGCTAGAAATCGCCAAGTTTATGTACCAGTTTCACTGCGGTCGTTGCCCCGAATATTTCAATGACTTCTTTACCTCTGAATCAAAAGCGCACAAGTACAACACACGCGCGTCCACGTCGTCCAAATATCATATGATCGACCGAAAAGATCATCGCTCCATCAAATATGCCGGACCTGATGTGTGGAACAGCTGTATCCCGCCGGCCATCCGACAGTCGACGAGCATGTCCACATTCAAGTCGAAATACAAGCAATTACTACTAAATAAATACAGTCCATCCTCAAGATTACCGGACCACGACTAACCTATCGATCTCGCTTCCCATGACATGCCGCCCGATTTCTTGTCGCATTCTTTTTCTATACTATCTTCTTCACTTTCATTCAGTGTGCATGCCTCCTCTTTACATCGCCTAGGCCAAGGTGGGTGTCAGATTGCATGAACTACTCCTTGTCGCCTCGACATCTTCCTGTCTTTTCATTGTATCGCATTTTTGTGGTGTATTGAACTGATAAAATTGCTAATAAACCAATGATGATGATGGGCGCGATTTTATGGTGGCAAATATTTTGATTATCTGGTAATTTTCCCTCAAGAAAAAAACACGCAGCATTTATAAAAATGGACATATCGGCGTTGGCCAATACCGCGCGACACGACGCACCAAGACATATAACGATTTAGGATATATTACATGCGACTCCAAGAAGTGTGCCAGAACAATAGGCAGCGCGAAAACCTTGGCCGAAAAGGACTGTCCTTACGCTGACCGAAAACTTCGTTATATATACAAAAGACACATAGGTTTATAATTGTCCATAGGCGCCTAAATGACTGGCGCCGAATGTTCCTGTCTAGGCAATCTGAACCTCAGAAGACGAATTCCATCCCGCAAGTAGTATATGTGATCGCTCGTGACTTGGTGTTTTTAACATGGGGTAGTATAGGCGCGGTCGCACATCGTATGGAAAACTCGTGGTGGCACATCGTACTTTTTGACCCCCCCTCTCGGTCGCACATCGTAATGCGTTCTTACGGGTGCGCTCGCACATCGTACTTTCAGGTATAGGCATCTGTCGCACATCGTATTGAAAACTCGTGTTGGTACATCGTACTTTTAGGTATAGGCATCTGTCGCACATCGTACTTTCGCATGTCGTATTTCGCGTATAGGCAGTGGTGTTGATTCGCCATGTGTTCTTATGGGTGCGTCGGCATATCGTACTTTCGGGTATAGGTATCTCTCGATCGGTGTTGAATATGTATCAAGTAAATAGTCACGTGATTGGTTCTTAGTTAATGTGTATATCCCAAATTATTTTATATGACCGATTCGAGTTGAGCCCAACGTTTACGGTGAATGCGACTTTAATATATCGTTATTCTTATGGCCGCGGTTGCATGTCGTACTCTCAGGTATAGACTGCGTTGACATGTCGTAATTTCAGTAAAAAGGTGTGAAATAGTTGGATAAATCTAGGAATCAGCCGCATGATAATGTTTTGGTAATTAGTTTGCGATAGAACCGGCGTAGACGGCGTTTCGAATACCAACAATATCCGCGTTTACAAACTGACGACGATTCGAATACCAACAATAACCGCGTTCACAAACTAACACTCCAAAAAGGTGCGAAATATTGGTAAAATCCCGCGATCGCTCACAAGATAATACCTAAGACATAACCATCGCTCGCGACTCGCTGTTACATAGATGCCGATCGTTGACAATGTAATATTTTGGTAATAAGTTTGTCACATAACCGGCGTAGACGGTGTTCCAACAATAGCCGCGTTCGCAAACTAACACTTCAAAAAGGTGTGAAATAGGTTGCAAATCCCACGATCGCTCACGAGATAACACCTAAGACATAGCCATCCCTCGCAACTTGTTGTTACATACATTCCAATCGCCACAATGTAATATTTTGATAATCAGTATGTCACGGAACTGGATTTCACTGGTAAAATTTAATAAGTAACGAATAACAGAACCGTCGCAGACGGTGATTCGAATACCGACAAATTCTCACTTATTTCTGATCCAACCCTAATCCTCTGTGAAGTTGAGGCTTATTCAAAAAAGGTGTGAAATAATTGTAAAATCCTACGTCGCTGACACGATAACGCATCAGACATAGCGATCTAGTTTCAGTACGGTGTCGGAATCCATTCGGGTTCTATATAGGTAAATTGAGATAATCCGAAACCGAATATTTTGACTTTGGCGTAGTGTGAATTGAAATAGGATTGACAAACATGACTACCATCTTTCCAAGTACCATTTCGATATTATACGCACATTGATTTGAAACAAGTAATGAAACATTACAACTCTATTCACGATTCCGCTTTCCGTTTGTCAAAGAGACATTTTAACATCTTACCATACTCAAAAGAATTATTCATAATATCAACCGGTGTTAAAAATATAGTTTTCACTTACTTGATTATACCACTACAACTCGCAAACTTGAATTAATTCATCCTGGTTGTATTCATATGACCGATAATTTTTATTCAACTGTAAAGGTTGTTACTACACTGCAAGACAAAGTATTTACTAATCGGTACATATACGACTTGACATAACCTATTACATTTTGAGTATACGAGATTTGAATGTCTGAACAATAACTGAGAATTAAATGATCACAAGTGAATCCGTATATTACAGCGTAAAAGATGTTGGAATGTCAGCAACTCTGTACGGTCATAGTTACTACCACTAATTTACCCGGCCAACTCGTCATGATCATTCCTGAAATCTACACAAACATGACCACTGACTAGAGTTAACCACAAAATAGCATCGAGTTTTAATTCCAGTTGTAGCTTACGTATTATTTGAATGCGGGGTATGTTTTGTTATAATTGGGTATACGGATAAAGTATTAGGGCTCGACATTTTAACATTTTGCCATACTCAGTCAATCAGGAAAACATTGTCAAGTAAATCCGTTTGTAACTTACCCGACCAACTCAAGCAGTCAGCCAAGCATACACGAGTCCATACAATCACTACAACCTAAAATTCATAACAAGTTCGGTTGTATTCTTATCCCTACACATCTTTTTTATTCAACTTGAAAAGTCGTTACTATTCTGTAAGAAAGAGGAATTACTACGCGGTATATTCTACAAGACAAAGTAATTATTACTCGATATATTTTTGTAAGACGAAAGTAATTACTACTCGGTGTAGGTGACTTGAGATTAACATGATATGTTTGAGTATACGAGATTTGAAAGTCTGACCTTCGTAGTTTCTTACAATCGAACGCAGGTGTTATATTGAAAATTATCATGATGTAAACTAATTTATTTGCGTTAATTAGACCCGCCGATGTGGTGAAGGTTATTATGACAGCAACAAAATTTTCACTATCATGACTATTAACATATTGAGTTGTAAAACTATACGTGTCTGAAATGTTCTTGATTGACAAATCATTCCACCTTGGTACAAATCACTCTGCGTATCGCCGATATCAGAAAATACTTTACAAATGTAATCGTTTCAGTTACCAAGACTAAAGATCAAACAACAATTCCGTTTACTGGTTAACATCCGGTGCAATACTTTATTGTCAGAATCTGCGACAGTGAATTGAAATATACTCATCTTACGCAGTACGAGTAAATCACTTTGGACTCCGGGTGGTGTCATTTAATCCGTGTTAAACTCTGTTCACACTCTCTGTCGAATGCGTGAAATGTAAAACATTACGAGGTTACACTCCAAGGCTTTGATCATCACGAAAGTAAATAGAGGTATACTTGTTGGATACATCCTATTCAACAGATTTGGTTGATACAAAACTCATAACAACAATAAAATCGAAGTATGTGCTGCACTGAAATCTACAAATTGTGTTTGTATTGCTGTTCATAGTAGCGATATCAATTTGAACATCAAGAATAATTGTCATCATCTAACCAAACTACTGAAAGCCGTTGATGACTTTCACTGATTACATACTAGAACTATTTGTGCGACGCACACGATCAGAGAAATTGGACATTTTTCCATTGTCATTCGTCAAAGTAAATGTCGTCACAATAATCAGTCACTAAAATACCTTACTTGTATGTGATTGAATCGCCAACAATTAACTCGGTAAATCAAACCCCTGAGAAATTTCACTCAGTCATTGGATAGGAAACAGCGTCGCCTAATGTATGCTTTTCTAAATACAAATCATATCTGTCCAGCCAAGCACGATTTTCACTCACTTGGGTAACGAAACCAGTATCCAATATCAATACAAGATATTTTCATCACACAAAAATAATCATCTTCACTCGATATTCTCGTACTACGAAACTGTACAAAGGTTACATGTTTTTGTATGACATGGAATTAATACCGATCGAAGTAACCGTATTGGAAATAACTTTTAAACAAACACACTCTACGCGGTTAACATTCTCGTCGATTCTATTGTGATTAATGTATACTTCATGTGATCTGGATTCATTTCGATATGCCTAAACATTCAACCTCGACGGATACGAATTGTCACACACTCAAGTAATATCATATACCAAATAGTTATTTACAAGACGCAGAAAATTTGTTTTGGTCGTTTCGATTTTATTACTGGAGATGCTCATCACTTCGCTTAATACAATCTAGATTTAAACTCCATCGAACCTTTGGTGTCTATCGTTTTGCTGGATACGAATTATGTTAGTCTAAGAGTACACAATTTTCACTATCTTGGGTTATGAACTCAGTGTGTTAGCGATCATTCACTATTTTGTAGTATCAACTAGCTACTTTGTAGGATACGAATGATCATCCTCACAACTCTTACAAAAGTACGAAGGATATTTACATCACACAAAGTAATCGACTTTATTCGATATCCTCACACTACGAAACTGAATGATTGGTTTGACTCTACAAACTGTTCTGATGTCACAAGAACTTTTTCATACGAATGGTTACGTATCTAAATATTCAAATAATCCAACACACCTTACAGAAATATCATATAGTTGTTTTAACAAAGTTGTATGAATATACTATTGAATTGCATACTAAAGTTTTGTACCTTCAAGAAGCTCTTCAAAGTTGTATATGTACAATGTTTATCGTGAGTCCTACACATTCATGATATCCGTCCGAGTTTGACTTTTAGAAAATATTATACCGACATCGCGACATCTTTCAAAATTAAAACCACGGTGACTGCTTCAGAGACCGATAAATGTCACGACAGTAATCTAGTTACTTCCACCAAAGAGTATGTATTCGACTTACCTTCCACAAATCTAACGCATAAAACAATTTACTTTAATTACGAGAAGCACAGAACCTCACATCAAAACAACTAGAAGGTGGAACTATATTAAAAAACGTCGCTAACCTTTGTGCACCTGTTGTAAATCACACAAGCAACAAGTTTCAAGATTCTGGTTATTGAAAACACGTTGAAGTGTTTCTCCTGTGTCAAGTCGTTATGGTGACGAAAGCGTATATTGTAATATCATGATCGATTTGTATTCGTCGGTCGCAAACTATCACTACTCCAAATAATTATTTTTCACTCAAACACAAAAGCATACTTGTCACCAATCGTTTTCATCAAGCACGAGTTCAAGAAACTTACTTGCTACGACATGAAGTTCGATTTAGTTTTGTAAATATTTTGTAAATATTTTTAGTAACACTACATCAATGTCATCGAGTTGAGTGTTTACGATATTAGTGTGTATCTGTGTGTGTGTGTCATACTTGGGGGATCCGTATTGCAATTGATTCGAATTGACTAAATGCAAGAAGGGTTGAAATGTTTCGAATCGATTCATAAGTGGTCCTCGTTGTGGTTTTTATCGGGACATACAGCACGAACTAACTGTAGACTCTTCTCTGTTGTACAGCTACTCGGTAATCGAGATACATGCAGTCACATTTAAACAACGATCTTGTTTCGTCACACCAAAAATATGTTCACTGTCGCGATACTCTACACAAGACGTGCAAATCCTTTTCATACTCGTAATAGTATACCAACGGCTACCGGCGACAACGTTTAACAGTACCAACGACACTAAACATACGATACCTACCCAACTAAAATTATCATTTTCACCTGGAGGTCAACCGTTACCAGAGTAAAAAATACCATTGCCCTTTGGAGATTTATCGTTTACTCAGAGTAACAATACATTTACACTTGGGGGTCTATCGTTTTCTAGAGTAACAAACCCCTTTTCCTTTGGAAATCTATTTTTTCCCTGGGTAACAAACCTTTTTCACTTGGAAATATATTTTTTCTCTGGATAACAAACCTTTTTCACTTGGAAATATATTTTTTCTCTGAGCAACAAACCGTTTTCACTGAGCAACAAACCATTTTCACTTGGCGGGTCGTCGTTTACCTGAGTAAAGATATCATTTTCCTTTGGAGATCTGGCGTTTACCCAGTGTAACAATACATTTTCTCTTGGTCATCTAGCTTTTCCTAGAGTAACAAAACCCTTTTTATTTTGAAATCCAACAAACACACCTGACAATTTGGTATTTGTTGTATTGACGATAGTTTGAAATAGATTACAACGAACAGGGACGGAAATATACACGGACTACCGGTTTCAGAGTATACACCCATCAGTCGTATCACATCAATATCATCGTTAACCACATACAATATGCTCTTGTACACCGAAATGTATGTTTTGGAAAATTGGACAATAGGCTTCGATAGTTCTGTGATGTCCGGGTTCGTGCTTTGGATTTTCCAGAGTCAAAATGTCTGAATAAAACACCTCCTCGACGATGGTTGGTATGTGGATAACAGTGTTCGGAAAACGGTTGGATTTATGTCACCCATCGCGATAACAATTCCAGGTCGAGTTTTCCCCCCGCATGTTTACTATATTGTGTCTTTATTGGTTAATGTATGTCTCGACATTCAGTTTGAAATCGGAAACCCTGATAAAGTATGTAACCGGATCCGGATATCAACTCTGAATCGATAAACCAATGAACAATATTCAAAGTAAACATGTTACACCCTGTGTTTCCACGAAAAAATACCATCCAGACATACGTCGCGCTTGTTTGCCCACATCAGTATACGCGTAAATGGAGGTGTGTGACATTGCATGCAATGTGTTGGTATACAAACATCGGGGAGTAATCCTTCGATCCACAGACATTATCATAGCCGGTAATTTTGATGCAGATCGAATGTCATCACACCCGATAACAATGTCAACAATTCAGACATTTTGACTCTGGAAAATCTAAAGCACGAACCCGGACATCACAGAACTATCGAAGCCTATTGTCCAATTTTCCAAAACATACATTTCGGTGTACAAGAGCATATTGTATGTGGTTAACGATGATATTGATGTGATACGACTGATGGGTGTATACTCTGAAACCGGTAGTCCGTGTATATTTCCGTCCCTGTTCGTTGTAATCTATTTCAAACTATCGTCAATACAACAAATACCAAATTGTCAGGTGTGTTTGTTGGATTTCAAAATGAAAAGGGTTTTGTTACTCTAGGAAAAGCTAGATGACCAAGAGAAAATGTATTGTTACACTGGGTAAACGCCAGATCTCCAAAGGAAAATGATATCTTTACTCAGGTAAACGACGACCCGCCAAGTGAAAATGGTTTGTTGCTCAGTGAAAACGGTTTGTTGCTCAGAGAAAAAATATATTTCCAAGTGAAAAAGGTTTGTTATCCAGAGAAAAAATATATTTCCAAGTGAAAAAGGTTTGTTACCCAGGGAAAAAATAGATTTCCAAAGGAAAAGGGGTTTGTTACTCTAGAAAACGATAGACCCCCAAGTGTAAATGTATTGTTACTCTGAGTAAACGATAAATCTCCAAAGGGCAATGGTATTTTTTACTCTGGTAACGGTTGACCTCCAGGTGAAAATGATAATTTTAGTTGGGTAGGTATCGTATGTTTAGTGTCGTTGGTACTGTTAAACGTTGTCGCCGGTAGCCGTTGGTATACTATTACGAGTATGAAAAGGATTTGCACGTCTTGTGTAGAGTATCGCGACAGTGAACATATTTTTGGTGTGACGAAACAAGATCGTTGTTTAAATGTGACTGCATGTATCTCGATTACCGAGTAGCTGTACAACAGAGAAGAGTCTACAGTTAGTTCGTGCTGTATGTCCCGATAAAAACCACAACGAGGACCACTTATGAATCGATTCGAAACATTTCAACCCTTCTTGCATTTAGTCAATTCGAATCAATTGCAATACGGATCCCCCAAGTATGACACACACACACAGATACACACTAATATCGTAAACACTCAACTCGATGACATTGATGTAGTGTTACTAAAAATATTTACAAAATATTTACAAAACTAAATCGAACTTCATGTCGTAGCAAGTAAGTTTCTTGAACTCGTGCTTGATGAAAACGATTGGTGACAAGTATGCTTTTGTGTTTGAGTGAAAAATAATTATTTGGAGTAGTGATAGTTTGCGACCGACGAATACAAATCGATCATGATATTACAATATACGCTTTCGTCACCATAACGACTTGACACAGGAGAAACACTTCAACGTGTTTTCAATAACCAGAATCTTGAAACTTGTTGCTTGTGTGATTTACAACAGGTGCACAAAGGTTAGCGACGTTTTTTAATATAGTTCCACCTTCTAGTTGTTTTGATGTGAGGTTCTGTGCTTCTCGTAATTAAAGTAAATTGTTTTATGCGTTAGATTTGTGGAAGGTAAGTCGAATACATACTCTTTGGTGGAAGTAACTAGATTACTGTCGTGACATTTATCGGTCTCTGAAGCAGTCACCGTGGTTTTAATTTTGAAAGATGTCGCGATGTCGGTATAATATTTTCTAAAAGTCAAACTCGGACGGATATCATGAATGTGTAGGACTCACGATAAACATTGTACATATACAACTTTGAAGAGCTTCTTGAAGGTACAAAACTTTAGTATGCAATTCAATAGTATATTCATACAACTTTGTTAAAACAACTATATGATATTTCTGTAAGGTGTGTTGGATTATTTGAATATTTAGATACGTAACCATTCGTATGAAAAAGTTCTTGTGACATCAGAACAGTTTGTAGAGTCAAACCAATCATTCAGTTTCGTAGTGTGAGGATATCGAATAAAGTCGATTACTTTGTGTGATGTAAATATCCTTCGTACTTTTGTAAGAGTTGTGAGGATGATCATTCGTATCCTACAAAGTAGCTAGTTGATACTACAAAATAGTGAATGATCGCTAACACACTGAGTTCATAACCCAAGATAGTGAAAATTGTGTACTCTTAGACTAACATAATTCGTATCCAGCAAAACGATAGACACCAAAGGTTCGATGGAGTTTAAATCTAGATTGTATTAAGCGAAGTGATGAGCATCTCCAGTAATAAAATCGAAACGACCAAAACAAATTTTCTGCGTCTTGTAAATAACTATTTGGTATATGATATTACTTGAGTGTGTGACAATTCGTATCCGTCGAGGTTGAATGTTTAGGCATATCGAAATGAATCCAGATCACATGAAGTATACATTAATCACAATAGAATCGACGAGAATGTTAACCGCGTAGAGTGTGTTTGTTTAAAAGTTATTTCCAATACGGTTACTTCGATCGGTATTAATTCCATGTCATACAAAAACATGTAACCTTTGTACAGTTTCGTAGTACGAGAATATCGAGTGAAGATGATTATTTTTGTGTGATGAAAATATCTTGTATTGATATTGGATACTGGTTTCGTTACCCAAGTGAGTGAAAATCGTGCTTGGCTGGACAGATATGATTTGTATTTAGAAAAGCATACATTAGGCGACGCTGTTTCCTATCCAATGACTGAGTGAAATTTCTCAGGGGTTTGATTTACCGAGTTAATTGTTGGCGATTCAATCACATACAAGTAAGGTATTTTAGTGACTGATTATTGTGACGACATTTACTTTGACGAATGACAATGGAAAAATGTCCAATTTCTCTGATCGTGTGCGTCGCACAAATAGTTCTAATATGTAATCAGTGAAAGTCATCAACGGCTTTCAGTAGTTTGGTTAGATGATGACAATTATTCTTGATGTTCAAATTGATATCGCTACTATGAACAGCAATACAAACACAATTTGTAGATTTCAGTGCAGCACATACTTCGATTTTATTGTTGTTATGAGTTTTGTATCAACCAAATCTGTTGAATAGGATGTATCCAACAAGTATACCTCTATTTACTTTCGTGATGATCAAAGCCTTGGAGTGTAACCTCGTAATGTTTTACATTTCACGCATTCGACAGAGAGTGTGAACAGAGTTTAACACGGATTAAATGACACCACCCGGAGTCCAAAGTGATTTACTCGTACTGCGTAAGATGAGTATATTTCAATTCACTGTCGCAGATTCTGACAATAAAGTATTGCACCGGATGTTAACCAGTAAACGGAATTGTTGTTTGATCTTTAGTCTTGGTAACTGAAACGATTACATTTGTAAAGTATTTTCTGATATCGGCGATACGCAGAGTGATTTGTACCAAGGTGGAATGATTTGTCAATCAAGAACATTTCAGACACGTATAGTTTTACAACTCAATATGTTAATAGTCATGATAGTGAAAATTTTGTTGCTGTCATAATAACCTTCACCACATCGGCGGGTCTAATTAACGCAAATAAATTAGTTTACATCATGATAATTTTCAATATAACACCTGCGTTCGATTGTAAGAAACTACGAAGGTCAGACTTTCAAATCTCGTATACTCAAACATATCATGTTAATCTCAAGTCACCTACACCGAATAGTAATTACTTTCGTCTTACAAAAATATATCGAGTAATAATTACTTTGTCTTGTAGAATATACCGCGTAGTAATTCCTCTTTCTTACAGAATAGTAACGACTTTTCAAGTTGAATAAAAAAGATGTGTAGGGATAAGAATACAACCGAACTTGTTATGAATTTTAGGTTGTAGTGATTGTATGGACTCGTGTATGCTTGGCTGACTGCTTGAGTTGGTCGGGTAAGTTACAAACGGATTTACTTGACAATGTTTTCCTGATTGACTGAGTATGGCAAAATGTTAAAATGTCGAGCCCTAATACTTTATCCGTATACCCAATTATAACAAAACATACCCCGCATTCAAATAATACGTAAGCTACAACTGGAATTAAAACTCGATGCTATTTTGTGGTTAACTCTAGTCAGTGGTCATGTTTGTGTAGATTTCAGGAATGATCATGACGAGTTGGCCGGGTAAATTAGTGGTAGTAACTATGACCGTACAGAGTTGCTGACATTCCAACATCTTTTACGCTGTAATATACGGATTCACTTGTGATCATTTAATTCTCAGTTATTGTTCAGACATTCAAATCTCGTATACTCAAAATGTAATAGGTTATGTCAAGTCGTATATGTACCGATTAGTAAATACTTTGTCTTGCAGTGTAGTAACAACCTTTACAGTTGAATAAAAATTATCGGTCATATGAATACAACCAGGATGAATTAATTCAAGTTTGCGAGTTGTAGTGGTATAATCAAGTAAGTGAAAACTATATTTTTAACACCGGTTGATATTATGAATAATTCTTTTGAGTATGGTAAGATGTTAAAATGTCTCTTTGACAAACGGAAAGCGGAATCGTGAATAGAGTTGTAATGTTTCATTACTTGTTTCAAATCAATGTGCGTATAATATCGAAATGGTACTTGGAAAGATGGTAGTCATGTTTGTCAATCCTATTTCAATTCACACTACGCCAAAGTCAAAATATTCGGTTTCGGATTATCTCAATTTACCTATATAGAACCCGAATGGATTCCGACACCGTACTGAAACTAGATCGCTATGTCTGATGCGTTATCGTGTCAGCGACGTAGGATTTTACAATTATTTCACACCTTTTTGAATAAGCCTCAACTTCACAGAGGATTAGGGTTGGATCAGAAATAAGTGAGAATTTGTCGGTATTCGAATCACCGTCTGCGACGGTTCTGTTATTCGTTACTTATTAAATTTTACCAGTGAAATCCAGTTCCGTGACATACTGATTATCAAAATATTACATTGTGGCGATTGGAATGTATGTAACAACAAGTTGCGAGGGATGGCTATGTCTTAGGTGTTATCTCGTGAGCGATCGTGGGATTTGCAACCTATTTCACACCTTTTTGAAGTGTTAGTTTGCGAACGCGGCTATTGTTGGAACACCGTCTACGCCGGTTATGTGACAAACTTATTACCAAAATATTACATTGTCAACGATCGGCATCTATGTAACAGCGAGTCGCGAGCGATGGTTATGTCTTAGGTATTATCTTGTGAGCGATCGCGGGATTTTACCAATATTTCGCACCTTTTTGGAGTGTTAGTTTGTGAACGCGGTTATTGTTGGTATTCGAATCGTCGTCAGTTTGTAAACGCGGATATTGTTGGTATTCGAAACGCCGTCTACGCCGGTTCTATCGCAAACTAATTACCAAAACATTATCATGCGGCTGATTCCTAGATTTATCCAACTATTTCACACCTTTTTACTGAAATTACGACATGTCAACGCAGTCTATACCTGAGAGTACGACATGCAACCGCGGCCATAAGAATAACGATATATTAAAGTCGCATTCACCGTAAACGTTGGGCTCAACTCGAATCGGTCATATAAAATAATTTGGGATATACACATTAACTAAGAACCAATCACGTGACTATTTACTTGATACATATTCAACACCGATCGAGAGATACCTATACCCGAAAGTACGATATGCCGACGCACCCATAAGAACACATGGCGAATCAACACCACTGCCTATACGCGAAATACGACATGCGAAAGTACGATGTGCGACAGATGCCTATAGCCTACCTAAAAGTACGATGTACCAACACGAGTTTTCAATACGATGTGCGACAGATGCCTATACCTGAAAGTACGATGTGCGAGCGCACCCGTAAGAACGCATTACGATGTGCGACCGAGAGGGGGGGTCAAAAAGTACGATGTGCCACCACGAGTTTTCCATACGATGTGCGACCGCGCCTATACTACCCCATGTTAAAAACATCAAGTCACGAGCGATCACATATACTACTCCCGCAGGGAAAAATTATACGCCAGTGAAGAAATACCAATTTAAAATCGTGTGCGTCTCTTAGTTTAGTACGTTTGGCCGATTCTATATTCTTTTTTTGATATAGCAGACAGGAGGTCACGAAATAACATCATGTAACGAAGTCATACCAACGGGTCCACCCGCCCGAAGATGTTTAATTATACCACCCTATGTTTAAACAAATAACCCTATAATAGTCAAACATTAGTATAATTGTTAATAGATAAACTTAGCCTACTATAATATGAAACAATAATCGAATTTGATTCATCACAAATAATTTTCGGCATTTTGACGAAAGTTGTTGGAAAAAAGGATGTATTCGAGATACGTTTCAGCACAATATATGCACAAACATAACTTTGAGATAATTAGCAAGGATGGTGTAAATGTGAGTTTCACGTTCGCGTTCTGTGTGTGAAGGTGTGAACCTCAGAAATTTAGAGGTTCACGTTCGCAATCGAACCTTGGTAGGCTCTGCACTGTGAACCTTTTTCATATAATACAATTTTCACTACATTATAACATCTTTGGTTGAAATTTATTGCATTGAAATTTATTGCATTTCGACTGCGGGCCACTCTATGTATGGCGCTTACAGCATAAAAAACACTAAACGAGCATGCACCTTATTTTACTTGCTTTGTTATAAAAGTATCCTCGAAATATCCAGCTTTCCGTTTGTGAGTATGTATATAGTGACTCTCTGCTGTGAGCTTGACCCGCAATCACACAACATCAAGAGCGAAATACACCGTAGTCAGCGAATGATGCATATTGATCCAATCAATGAAATTGATATCGTTGTCTGATATAAAAAATCTAGCAGGCACACGGAGTCAATCTTGAATTCATATAGGGCAAAATTCGACTGAGATACAGTAAATCAGCACTCAAGTAACGCTTCAGCGGTTATTTCTGGAGCTGAGCTGGAAAGTTGACTAAAAAAATAGGTCAACTCACCGATAATAGGAAAGAAAAACTGTATTTTTGGAGCTGAGCGAGAAAGTTGAACTTTTTTTAGTCAACCGACCACGAATTGGTAAAAATTTACCATCTTTTCAAGATTTTCCTCCGGTATTCTAAGTTTGAAAAAGGGTCCTCCCTTCACGCTTTCAAAATATGATAACCCTAGTATATGTCACGAGGTACACGTTCACACAAAACCTTTCAAAAAGTTTCGCGTTCACACGAACTTGAACCTTTCAGAGGTTCACACCATCTCTAATAACTAGGACAACAAAAAGATATACGAACAGAACCCTAAATATATCTCACGTTTGCTGGGTCCAAACTGGGAAGTGATGGAATAACCGTGGAGACAGTCTAAAAATATAACCGTATGACGAGTAAGTATGGCGAGTTAGCAAAACCGATTTGAGTAAACTGAAAAAGTTTAGGTATGAGACCAAATCTGCGTATATAAAAATTTTAGTTCTAAATAAACGCGGTTGCTTTAACGAAATATATTGGTATAATGCCATCTTAATAATAGTCAATAAGGAGTTGGTAGACCTTAAGTAATTCCCTGAACTGAGACCTGATAAGACATTTGTGAGTCGTTTATTTGTCGTGTGAATGATAGATAAGAAGTATAAATCGTATGATGTTTGGTGCATGTAATACCACGTAGAGACGTTGATGCATTCGTTGGTGATTATTAGCTGGTGAGGAAGTCGGTATACATGCATGATTATGAGCCAGTTCGGAAGTCGATAGACATTTATAAGTGCTTCGCTAATTGCGAAAAAGATATTGCATTTTGAACCGTACGTGATATTCAATAAAGTTACAAGCCGGGGAGACAGAAACAAAATATATTCGTCAGTGTGATCCATCGAATACGTGTGCAATAGACAGGCTGGTGGTACGTCAGCCAACAAGGTCGGACGGCGTGGGTTACGCCGGTCGTCGAACGGAAGAAGAAACACGCAGCGAATTGTAAACGCAACCTTCTTGGAGTCAATAATACATCTTGGAGTCAGATATACAATTATACAACTACAAACGTTCGCTCTGCGTTAAAGTTGCCTCGCATTTTCAGTTGGCCTACTCCCTGGACACACTGCGCGACACTCTAGGCGGCGATTACGCTGACTTCTTGGTGATTCTTGAGTATTTATTGCACGGATGATTCTTTATTATTGTACTACAAAATAATGGTCGAGTCACACCAATATAGTTATCACGATGGCATTCACTGGAATGGGCTGAATCAGCGTTACCCTGCACTCTGCATTATATCTCTGCAGCGCCTCTGGTGCTCAGACATCTCAAGAAACACGGAATACTTATTCGCGTAGAATCGAGACAGCTCTGAAACCGGTTGAAACACTTTTCCGACTCGGCACATCTTCTTCGTAGCGGTCTGAACATCAACAGGGATTATCGTAAGGTCAGCAGGAACAACTTCAAGTATATACATTATACACACACCAATTTATTCACTTTAGGCCAGTGGCCCAGGTGGGTGTTTGATCTCAAAGACTACTACAAGTCGTTTCGACAGCTCCTTATCCTTTCATTGTATTACAGTTTTGTGGTGTTTTGAAATGATGAAAATAATAATAAACTTATAATGATACTGGCTCTTAACCAGTGTTCCCCAGTGTTCTTTGGCGGTCAAGACACACTCAGCTCATACATACATACGCCCGCTTTTACCATCATGGGTTGCAGGCAATTATAGACCATATCAGCAGTCGAACTGTGACTGCTGTGGTGGTACGTCGCGTGCAGTGGCGTACGCAGGGTAGGTTGGATTCGAAACCGAAACCAGGATCTTCCAAAACGCCACTTCCATCTCCAATATTTATTAGCTCATTAGCAGTTGAGCAATTAGTGGTATGCTGTTTCAATTCGATCTAACAATACGATGGCACTTTCCAAGGTGAAGCCTCGCATTTCGGAACTGGTATTCATTATCAAGTTTTCATTTTGTATAAGAATATAGGCCTACTATATTTCGTTCTTTTATCACTCAGTCGACGCACAGTTCGTTTTTGTGCACAAGTAATCTATAGTAATGTATTATACATGTATTGTGGTTGATTTTAGTTCTTGACTCAGCGAAAATTGGGGGTTACGCTTGCAGATTAGCGTAAGTGTTCCGCGGGTTAGTAAAGGCTGAGAACCTCTGCTTTAGGCGGCGATTCAATTATAGGCCGAAGTGTTTTCATTTCAAATAACCCACGTCGAACGAGTACCGATCACCAGTAAATTGCATGGTAACAAATTCTAGAAGACAAGACTACGTAATGGTGGAGCGTCCGGCTTCTTGATCGCTAGGTCGCGGGTTCAATCCCCGGCCGGGTCACAGCGAAGGCCTGATCAGTATAACTGGTATCTGTGGCTTCCCCGCTTAGCGCGTTACCGAGATTGCATGGACGGGTGGTGCAAGACTTGAAAGCATTACAAGGTTACCTTCCTTGTCCAGCGGCATATGCATCCATGGTATGGATATGCACGTATCGTGTGTATATTGTATGTATATCATAAGTCGGACATCAAGGACAAAAATGTACAACGTCTTACTCCTATTTTGAGGACAGTCGAAAGTCTAAGCACAGATGTCAGCAGCGGAACTAGATTAAAGCCATAAAGGCAAATAGCGTTCTAAAATTAGCAACCCTCGCGCAGCGTGTTGTCGTAGACAGAACTGTGCAGTTCTCCACCGGAAATCGAAGAGTTCTGTTGCTACGATACAATACGGACTCCTATAAATATAGAAGCTATTCACAATCGCGCGGTTCAACAGTTTACAAAGCCCAACTATGAGATGTTGCTATACGAGGCCGGTAACGAGAATAGTTATGGCACGACGTCTATTCTATCAATGGAATATTACAGGAAACAACTCGACTCGTGAGCAATCACGGATGCGAGCTATTAGAATTGTCTCGGTGGTTACGTTATCAACATAATGGCACTATCCCCCCAGGACTTGACAACTAAATAATTTTAGTTGTGCAATTAGAGTAATTACAGCGAAATGCCGGAAATATAATTCCAATCTAATTTGTGAAATGTTTCTAAGCTCTCATTTTAATTCTTATCCGAATTCCGGTTCGCTCGAAAATCTTACAGGAGAGCTGTATAGTGCGAAACGAGCCAACCGTGGCTTACAGACGAGAAAAAACTCTTGATTTAACATAAACTTAACTTGATCTTTGTTTCATACAGTTTCAAGGATATAATTCTAATTCCAACCTAAATTGAAGAAGCTGAAAATTTTCTCGCTGACCAAGTCTGCTGCAGACACATGCCACCGTATCTTCATCTTCTGTTACATTTCATTCGGAGTTCACGTCTCGTATTAACATGTTCCAGGCCGTGGTGCATTCTCAGCGATAAGATTGTGTATTCCCGCCCAAAAGGTAGTACACAAAACAGAACCTAACTCATAATTATATCGCGGTATAAATGAAACATAATTTAATTAACACGATGCTTGACAAACTAGAATACGCACAAATGGAGTACGAATGACTGTAGTCCCTTGTGCACGTAGGATCTATAACACTATTTAAACCGCAAATAAATTGGAACAGCGTCTTTCGCGTAGTTCTCAAATGAAGTTTGTTTGTTTGTTGTATTCATGGTGTTTGTCGACTACTATGGCCATTTACGCCAGGTCAATATTTTCATTTTTATTCCGTAACAGCTAACTTGTAGCACTGCTCAGTGCTCACTCTAGGCTTAGGAGGACATATATATGGTAATTGGTAACCCTACACTACGATATCTCGCCACCCAATCAAATGAAGGAAACTAGTGACCGAATATATACACAAGAAAAACGCCGATTGCTAATAATGATCGAATCAAATTGGCTCTAAGTTGAAACACACAAATAAGAAAATGCTATTCAGTCGCTAACAAGTCCTGTGAAATACTCGATCGACACCGGTGTCTAAATTCTGAGGTAGTTTCTGTTTTCATGGTTCACATGTACGGTGTAAACACACAATCTACTTGCTAAGAGCTAAGAGGTGGGTCTTTGATTGAAAGAGTATTCCAAGTCACGTTGATTTATTTTCCAATATCTTCGTTTTATCATGATCTTGTTATGTTTTAAAATGATAGAATATGAAATATTGATAGAACTGAACTGAAAGTGTGGGTTGCACACGCCTGGAGACACTCGTGCGCTGTTGAAAATAAATCATTACGTTTATATATTTACCGAGCGAACATTCTTCCCTGACAAGCGACATTGCAAAATTGATTGAAACTGAAATTATAACGCGCCCCGCAGCTACGTAAAGCTCGCAAAGTTTGAAAGCAATCAGTAATATCCTTTTCTAGAGCCAGTGGGATGGGCTGTAAGCCGTCATTTTGTGAGAAAGTCAAGACTTGATACGGGAGCATACGATGTCCTTCATTGCAAGAATACCTACTGAAACCAGACTTGGACCACTAAATAATTATGGTCGTCTAATTAATCTGGTAATCCAATTCTAATGTAATTCGTGAAATGCGTTAATACTATAAATTTAATGCTAATCTAATTTCTGATTTTCCCGAAAATGCTACAGGAGAGCTGCGCAGTAGGGCTCTTCAAAAATGACTTTTTTCTCAAATCGCACTGGCTACTTGATAAAATTGTCAGGTTACCTAATCTCAGCCTACACACCAAATTTGCTTCAATTCCAATCAGTAGCCGCATTGCTACAGAAGAAAGTTTCTATTTATTATATAAAAATAAATAACAAAAATATAACGAAAAATTTCGATTATGAATAATTAAAGAATTTGTCACCGTCAATACTATTTTATTCATAATCCAAATTTTTCGACGGCGATAACTCCACTTTCACTGGTTGGAATTGAACCAAATTTGGTGAACATTGTTTCTATAGACAGCCTAACACCTTCATGGGGTTTATATAATAGAAACTTTCTTCTCCTGTAGCAATGCGGCTACTGTTTGGAATTGAACCAAATTTGGTGCGCAGGCTTAAATTAGGTAACCTAACAATTTTATCATGTAGCCAGTAGAATTTGAGAAAAAAAGTCATTTTTTGAATACCCTAGTGTGTAGCTTTCTAATATGATTTGGAAAGAAACTGTGTAGCTACAATTTAAATTTTAAATTGGAAAAGGTGAAAATTTTCTAGGTGTCCACTGTCCAATTTTGACGTACCTCAAAGCTTTCATTTCCGGAAGCGCATGCTGCTAAAATGGCACCTCCGAGCAGGACCGATTCTTCTTCCTTGGCGAGGACAATAGGGAGACCTGAGTGATATTGTCATAAGAACCCTGTTACGGAAACTGTATATATCGAAAATTGCCCCTATTTTTTGCATCGTTCGTCGTTTTGTATTCATCTTATTGACTGCTGAAAGTATGTGACTCCTCGAAGAAATCGACTTCCTGAAAGTATTTGAATACTTCAAGGACCTTCATTATTAACTTTCATATTGAACTCATTGGTGTACGCTAGTAACTCTCAGAGGCGGTCAGTAACAAAATACTTGTACTTTTCGAAGAATTTCAATATTGCTTACTCACAATACTTCCTCAAGTACTCATGATTTTAGATTACTTCTACTTGACAGTTTTCAGATTTGTAGCCAAAACTAAACCTATGATACTTACTTTTTTTGTAAATCGTTACGTCTACTTCTACTTGAGAACCAACAGCTACTTTGACCACAGAAGGTCACTGGTATGGTAATATCCGAGCTCACATCCACACAGTATACTTGTAAGCTACTTGAGTACCTATTTTCTACTTGCATTTTAACATAAATTTTTGTCAATATTTTTCCAAAAAATTTTGCCACATGCGAAGCAAACTATATTACAACAAATATTTACTATTCTTTATGCTCAACTATAAAGAATGGAGACAAATACCTGTAACATTGGCATGAGTTTGAACGAAAAGGTCATTCTTTTGTAAGCCCCCAGTCATGAGCACTACTTCGAAAGAATGGCCAGACCTTGTCATTGCATCCAAGATATGTTTCGTGCCAAGCTGCAAAAGCAAAGGCTTTGAGTGCCATCTGATACGTGTGGGCTGTGCATAATGGAGTACCTGAGTGATTTGATTCTGAATCTAGTATTCGATGATCACAGGGCAAGTTTTTGCAACTTTTTTTTACAGTTTCCGAAAGCTTCCTAGATACTCAGAATATATGTACAATGGTGTCAAGGTGCTCGGTGGGATTTTATAGTGCAACTTTTTGCAACTTTTCCCTGTTTTTCATGTCAACTTTTACCACAACTTTTATCAGATATTGCGTAAAACTGTAAAGGATTGGTTTAAAAACATGTTATAAACTACTTCTAGTATGGTTCTATTCTCTTTGATTTGCATAAAAAAGAGCTGTGATGGGCTAGCTGCATCTCACCGTTATCTATGACACAATGGCTTAAACGCAAGAAGTGCAGCTATCCCTGCCAAGCATGACCGTGCCCGAACAGTAGGTAAATAAATCGCTTTATTAATTCTGTCGTTTAAATTTGAGATAGTCTCCCATTTTGCGAACGACCAGTCGAGACAGCCGAAAATTACGCTTTCACTGGATCACCTTTTTCAGGCTATTGATTCTGTTGAAGTCAATGTTTTTTTTGTAATGCCTTGGGTCAAGTTTGCACACCCGGAGGGAGGGGGGTTGGGGTGTGTTATTTGACTTGTTTTGGAGGGGTCATCGCTAGGCTGTTTGGGGAAAATTATTCCCGCATTGCGTAATTTTCTTGCTGTGTGCCGGCGAAGAATGTGATCTTTAGCGGTGTCGCCAGACCGTTCGTTGAATGGCGGAGCAACAAATATGACAGCTCTGCAGGAACTAGGCTATACAACGGAGCCTTTCGCGTATCTCATACCCTAATAATTCAACAAAAATTATAATTGCAACTTTTTACTGCAACTTCTGTTAAAATTAAATGCAACTTTCTCGCGATTTTAGTGCAACAAACACTTGGCCTAATGATCACTCATGATGACGTCACACCAGTGTGAATGGTGTGAAAAGTTCAAACATACACCTTTTATGCAACCACAAAGAATAGAACGCCAGTTCTAGATCCCATTAGCGCAAGGTTTTAATCAAGTCAGAAGGTTCCGTATCACAACCATACTTTACTTTTATAGTTTTGACTAATGTCATTTACAATTCACAGCCGAACAAAGTCCGAGTTCAAATTAGGGGCAGATCGGAGTCGCAGTGTTAAGACTCGAGTCAGAGTCCAAGTCAAATTTGGATTTTAATAAAATAGTATTTACGGTGGGCACACCCATAATAAATAATTAAAGAATTGGTCACCGTAAATACTATTTAATTCATAATCCAAAGTTTTCGACGGCAATAACTCCGCTTCCACTGGTTGGAATTGAATCAAATTTGGTGAACATCGTTTCTGTAGACAATCTAACACTTTCATGGGTGAACAGAAAATTTTGTGAAATTTTTGTCATTTATTTTTATATAATAAAGATAAACTTTCTTCTCCTGTAACAAAGCGGCTACTGGCTGGAATTGAACCAAGTTTGGTGTGTAGGCTTAAATTAGGTAACCTAACAATTTTTTCAAGTAGCCAGTACAATTTGAGAAAAACAGTCATTTTTTCACACCCCTAGTGTGTAGCTTTGTACTGCATGCTTCGTATGCTACGATACGGCAAAACGACGTTTCAAGGCTTCCACAGTGGAAATAGTATCGGAACTATAATTTTTGTTGAAAAATTAACTCTTAGCGGCAAGGAGCATATCATTTTCAGTACTCGTTACAATCATCTCTCAATAATCGGCCTTTCTAATGTGAATGTAAAATATCTCACGGCCAGACTCTGAATGGTGGCAAGGTATAAAAGCGCCAACGATGGCAGCGACTTGTCAAGATTCAGACCGTGCACCATTCCTTTCATCTCCGGGTCAGCGAGCGGCGATCTGTTTCCGTGAAAGTCCGGCCATACGTGAATGTCACTTGCCATCAAGTCAACGTGACTATGATGCATCTCCGCTCGCATCTCTCCCAGCAATATGTTCAGGTATACGTTCTTGTGGATCCCTCTGTGATTTACAATAGGGAGTGTCAGAACGAATCATGCAGAGTTGGATTACTAGAAAATTTTCAGATTTTCCAAATCAGATTAGAATTGTAGCTACACAGTCGTATTCAAATTATACTATAATTAGAATTACTAAATTTGTAAAGGTTTGGAAATTGAATCAAATCAGAACGTAATAAACAAAAATTAAGTTCAGCTCGTATCAAATCTCATAAGAACGAGAACAGCAAATGCCTGTGGACCGAGCTTGGCTCGTTTCGCATCATGAAGTACTCGTGTAGCGTGTTCAGAAAAAACCGAAATTAGATTTGAATTACAGTTATTGAATTGAAGAGCTTCTTGGAGGTACAGAACTTCAATATACAATTGAATAGTATATTCATATTGAAATGAACCCGAATATTTTCGGCTGACACTCGTCAGGGGTAATCAGAAAATCTTGGTAATTCAATTCAATATTAGAATGAAATGCAATAGAATCAAGTTCAGTTAATATCAAATCACAGTTGATTTTTAGAAGCATGATAATATCAAATGCCTGTACTATTGTACAGGAAGCATGGCTCGTTCCTCACTATGTAGTTCTCCTGTAGAGAGCAAGAAATTAGAATTACATTACCAGCATTTAGCTCTAGTTCGAAAACTTGAGAATTATCTAGTTGTCCAAGTCTGGAATCAAAGACAAATGATCAAAAGAATCACTTACTTTTCGGAGGCTAATTTATTCAATTCACCATGAGCAGGATGACACTCCACAATGTGATCTATCTAAATAGTTTAAATTTTGCAGTCGCATATAACCAATTCGCCATCCGCAGTAATGTGCAACATACCAGATTCGCAACGGCGCTTTGGCCGCCTTCGTTCAGCCAATAACCTGGAATCATAGCGCCTTGATAGGGTCCCCAAACACCGGGGACATGAATCGCTTGGTTGGATAACTGAAATGGATTATAAGGTTTCAGTTTTTACATTGACACGCAAACATATTGGGAGACCCAATAAAAGAAGTCAGCGTTTCTACTAAAGTAGAAGTAATGCTGGGAATTTCTACTCAATCGCAAGTCAAAGTGGCCATTTCTGAGGCAGGTCAAAACTAGTTCAAGTGGAAATGGAAGGTCTGAAAAATACTCTTCAAGTAACCTGCTCGCTCGTGTGTGATTTAAGTAATTAAAATCTAGTTATTATAAGATGAAGGAGTCAATGTCAATACTCAATAGAATCAAAGAAATCAGTCATTACTAGGGACGGGCACGATGATTCGACTCATAATTTTAATGATTCGAGTCAATTGAATAGTATATTCATATTGAAATAAACCCGAGTATTTTCGGCTGACACTCGTCAGGGGTAAACGTCAGCAACAAGTAAAGAATTGGAAAGAACATTGTATATCAACAATCATATCGCCAAAATATGACGTCACCAGCATGATCTTTTGAATAAGAGAGCGTTCAATGTACTGTTTTTAGAGGGTAAACGAACTCTTTTTGTTGACGCAGCCTTGGTTGGTGTATTTTGATAGAAGTCGACTCCAAGGCGCACAAATGAAAGTGTGAACGGCCCCTCCCAACGACACGAAATCTGTCGTCTTAAAAATTTTGCGCACAAACGGGATTATCCAACAGATGCTCGCCAATGTCAGAATTTATGGCCGAGTGACGAGTGACGACTTTTTCGAGTACTTGCCACTAAGAATTAATGTAACGAGAATTATAGTTTCGAAGCTGTTTTCCGCTGTGGAAGGCTTTGAACCATGATAGGTCGTATCACAGCATACCAATCCGCTACACACATTATTGGAACTTGATAAAACTATCAAGTCGTGATCAACCCACAACATTGTCACACAGCATCGGATGGTTGAAAAAATACTAAATCATCGTTAATATGATGTAGAGCTGGCATTATCTTCTTTGAGCTCGCAAAAAATGTACATATTTGAACTATTCACATGCTCCATACTGCTGCCCTTTCCTAATGAGTCATGTTTGAACACTCGACTCGACTCCAAGCCAAACACACGATTCTGAATCAAAGCACTCCTGTACTTGATCTTGTGAAGCCCTAGTCATTACTACTCAGCTTGAATCGTTTCAATTCATACTAAGACCAGGACACAAATTGCTATGCCCTAGTTCCAATTACCGCCATATGACAAGACGATGTGCCGCATATCAACGCGATTCTTTTCGTCAGGTCCCCGCTTCCAATATTCAAAACCGAAGTCGCCAACGAGCATCCTATCACTCCTATCCCGCCTGAAATAAGCGTTGCACATTGTTGAAGGTTTATAAAAACGATAGACGTCCAAGAAACTTACCACAGTGAGCGTCAATAACAGAGACCGCTACAGCTGTGCCCTGATTCAGTCCCGTTTCCTTGCTTGCTTTTGCAGAGATGCCACTACCCACACTTTCTCCGATTTGCTTGATTTCATTTCCTAACAAAATTAACTTTGACGAACAATACAACACGCAATTAAAAATAAATCACTTCCTGCATCATCAGCATCAGACTTGTACAAGATACTTGATTTTCAAAGCGCGGAACCAGAACAAGAACTAACGACCTTTAAAGATGCACTACTATTAATCTAAAACACAACTACCCAATAACTGATATTACAAATTACTGAATATTGGAGGTAGAATCGGCATTTCAAAACGACTGGGTTTTGAGTTTGATATGGGAGAGGTTTTGACCCCAAAAATCCACCCCTGGGGTATGACACAGATTGTAGTGATGACTCTGAGCTAGCAATGTCCGCAAAGTTGTTCGGCAACTCATTTCAAATGTGCAAATAGAACTAGAACTTTTCCAAATCCGAAACTAGAACCACTCAAAAACCAATAGTTGTCATCGACGATCTAGATTGTTAATTTGTGCAGTGCAGTGCATGCGTTTGGTCCGGAATAGAATAGTTCTGTAGTCATAGTTGCGGGACGCACAATTATTATCTGCCGGCCGCATCTGGCCAGCGGGTTGCACAACCCTGTTGTAGGCTATTTCTCATTGATTGTGCAACAAACAATATACCATATTCAATTATTCATATTGCAAAATTTATATTTCTAGTAGAATAACTCTGTTGGTAAAAGTAAATTTTATTGAAATATAAAGTCACAGCAATATTGCGATTAGCCATTTCACCGGAGAATCAATACAAGTAAAACAGTACCAAAAAAGAAAACAATTGAATAGTATATTCATATTGAAATAAACTCGAACATTTTCGGCTGACACTCGTCAGGGGTAATCGTCAGCAACTAGTAGAAAATTGGAAAGAACATTGTACATCAACAATCGTTGTTGTTAAAAAGATTTACAGGAGTGAGATTGAGATTGACAAATGTTGTTATAATGCTCCCATATAAGAAATACCATTGTATGCGAGTGGAGATCAGCAGATAGCGTAATGTAATTGCCAAAATAAACAATATGGCATCAACAAACATAATTTGGTCATTATGTATTTAAATACATAAACACATAAGATTAACAATATCAAAGAGGGAGTTTTGGAAACAGAACATCAATGAAGATAATCACTTGTGGTCAATTCAGGTTAACAAACCACACTTCCCAATCACAATAGTCTCAAATTAAATTGCCTGGGGCGTCATGGTGTGATACTAGAGAGAAAAATCTGAGACCTGGTGATTTCCTCAACTTGAAACTATTTTTTTCACAGCTGATCGTGTTAAAACAGCTGAACCGATACTGAACTTATATCTGCCAGTACGTCTGCCAGTGAATGACAAGGAGCACATGTTTTGATAGTATCTTAAATTGCGGCTAATACCTTTATTTTGACCAAGTTAGATAAAAAGAAATTATGATAAGAATTCGTAAAATATACTGGCACCACAAAAAATATGGATATCAATTATAAAGAAGCCATCTCAAAAACATACAAGCGAAGTACTTCAGTTTTGACTTCAAGTAGATTCTGCTTGCTAAAACATTATTTCCTATATTAGTCATGGTTTACACAACTTCTACTTGATAATTTCCAATTTTCTAAGCAAAAACAGTCCTAGAATACTTCCTTTTTACTTACTTGGAAATCCCTACTCTTACTTGCACTCAAGTAGAATACATTGACGTTACTTCTACTTCTACTTGAATATAAAATAGACTAGTAAAATATCTTCGTCTGACAATCGTCAGGGGTAATTGTTAGCAACTAGTAGAGAATTGAAAACAATATTGTATATATATCATCAATGATTGGAGGTACAGAACTTCAATATACAATTGAATATTATATTCATATTGAAAAGAACCAGAAAATTTTCGGCCGACACTCGTCAGGGGTAATCATCAGCAACTAGCAGAGAATTAGAATGAACATGGTATATCAACAATCGTATCACAAAACATGACATCACTGGCATGAAATTTCGAATATTAGGGGCAAACACATCGCTTAAGCTCAATGCACTTCGACATGAGTACTATTTCGGCCACCTCTACATACCAGATATTTTCTACAACTGACGTTAAACCCGAACTCTCACCAATTTTTCCGAAATTATCTTCCGCGAGTTCACCCAATCCGATTCTTGACCAGAAATCTGGACTCCATCCAGCACCAGGTACATACGTCCATTTGCAAGTGAGTGAGCAAATGGATCTTGATAAGCATCCGGTGGCCTTCCATGTCAAAAAATCCGGGAGATCAAGAAAATGGGCAGCCCGACACCAGACTTCTGGGAGATTCTGAAGATTTTTACAAAATATACAAACTTTAGGAAGGATAGCAGACTATAGTATAGAATTCTATACTATTCTATAGGCCTACTAATACTCTATGCTCAAGTCATATGCTACTATATTTAGAAGTAGGCCAATACTAGGAGCTGAATTGTAATGACTCGGGTACTTGCGCATGATTCGACCAAGTCATAGGACTTGTGATATTCTGTATGACTTATTCAAGTCTTATATAAGCGCAGGGTATATTGACCAATAATTGGAAAATATTTGAAGAGCTTCTTGGAGGTACAAAAGTTCAATATACAATTCATATTGAAATGAACCTGATACTTTCGGCTGTCACTCAACAGGGGTAATCGTCCGCAGCTAGTAAAGAATTGGAAAGAACTATGTATATCAACAATCGTATCACAAAGTATGATGTCAACGGCATGAAATTTTGAATAATCGGGGTGGAGAGAGCGCTTGTGTTCAATGTAGCCTACTATATTTGGATGGTACACAAACTAATTCTGTAAGCAATGGCTTGGCTGATGTATTTTGATAGAAGTCGACTCCAAGGCACCCAAATGAAAGTGTGAACGGCCTCTCCCGACATTCCGGATAATTTTTCGCGCGAACAGAATTATCCAACAAACGTTTGCCAATGGCAGAAAATAGGCCCAGAAAATGTCTTTCATCTGTTTGAATATACATGTTCAGAGTGAGTATATTATGAATGGGAGGTCTTTGATATCACCCTTGAGTTTCAGAGAAGTGATTTGAACTCGATACTAAATACTGAACTTAGACTCGGGTCTTAACACTATGACTTGGATTTGACTCGGTAGCGATTTGAAAATGACTAGACTTGACTCGAGTCAAAACTATGAAAGTCAATGTTGACTTGTGACTCGGAACCTTGTGACATATTTACAGCCTTGTCTAGTGTCATTCTAATTCTAATTCTAATCAAATTTGGAAAAACAGAAAATTCTCTAGTTTTCCCACACCTCTGGTAGTATGCTGTACAGGCCAGAGTTGTTGATTATACATTATATACTTGGCAAAAAGAATGCAAATTCTCATTAGACCACAGCTACTCAATAAAATTTGAAAGGTTACGAGAATTTTGCATTGTATTTGTTCTAATAACAAAATCAGTCTAGTAAAGCAGAGATGGTCATAGTTGTTATCGTTGGTACTCAAGCAGACTAAGTAACGTCGTAAATTTAAAAAAATTAAAAATTAAAAAAAGTAGTTGTAATGATCTCGCGTAAGTAATTTAGTATTCTCAGCCTACTTTTTCCAAGAAACCCGTTTAGTGGAAGTGGAAGCGGTCTAAAAAACATACCCACTTCCATAAGTAGGTAGGCCTACTTGTGTATCTGGAAAAAGTACTTTGTTACTGGCAAGAAGAGAATTAATTCCCAACTAGTGAGAGCGACGCAGTACCGTTTTTGTAGCTTGTAAACATAGTTGGACAACCAGAAAATCTGCAGCTTCTTTCAAATCAGATTAGAATTAGAATTAGCAAATTTGCAAAAGCTTGGAAATTGAATGAAAATTCGAATTAGAGAGAAACACAACAAACATCAAATTCAGTTCATATCAATTCATCCTCATAAGCACGAGAATGGCAAAGGTCTGCACAGCAAGCTTGGCTCGTTACTATACAGTTCTGCTGTAAAATTTTCAGGAAAATGTAAAATTAGATTAGGATATAAAATGAGGGCGTGGAAAATTTCACTAATTAAACTAGAATTAGATTATAGGCATTTTTTCTGATTATTTTAATATTCCACTATACCTGCTTCAGCCAGAGGATCTTTGGGGATTGCATTTCCAGAGATACCTTTCCGCCAACGTACCGCAACACTTCGTGATTAGTAGAATTGATTTTCTTGGCCTGTTCACCGGCGCGGTGGTCAAGCCACATGATAATGTTATTTCCATTCTCACCTAAAATCATCATCGTCTAGGTCAGGGGGTCTTAAACTCTTTTGAGGGTGAATCCCTAAATTTTTTGGAATTGTTGCATGTATTGTGACCTAGTTCAAGAATATGCAAATGCTATGCTTATGCTTAAATGCTCATTAAAGGCTACAAACTACCGTATATGCCAGCTGTGTGAGAAAGCTAAGAAGACAAGATTTCACAATATCTTACTTCTTACAGTATAATGAAGTCTAGAAAACAGCACAGCACTATGTAACTCTTTTAAAAGAAAACAAACAGTCAGAATCGAGTTAGTGGTTTTAACATGACCCAGTTGAAAACTATTACATCAGATTTACAGAATGGCTTGAAAGTTGAATGGAAGTCAATGGTTGTACTTGGTGTTGCAAAAAACTTTTAGAACCAGAACTACCTATAACACATAATGGTACCAAAACGCATTTGAAGATACTCTTGGAGGTACAGAGGAATTTCAGTATAAAATTGAATAATATATTTAGGCTATATCCAAATAAACCTGAATATTTTTGCCCGAAACTTATCAGGGGTAATCATGAGCAATTAGTAGAGAACTTAATGGAACTTTGTATACAAAAAAATCAGAAAACCAATTATGACATTATGTCACAACTGTGTCATATCTTATTATGTCATAATTGGTGATACGACCGTTGATATAAAAAGCTATTTTGAATTCTCTACTAGTTGCTGACAATTACTTTTGACAAGCGTCAGCAAAAACTATTCGGTTTCATTTTGATTTGAATATATTATTCAATTGCATACAAGACAACATCAGAACATTCTCATTTACGGTCAACAAAGTTCCCATTTTTGCAGTTCTGCCGTCAGTTTTGTCATAATTACATATTGTGTTTCTTTTGAGTCACCAGCAAAAAGGTTGAGAACCACTGATTTAATGGAGAATCTCTTAGGGAATTCAATTTTAAGTTACTAGTCATTTTGCAATATTCTCTTGTATTTTGCAATAACTCAGCATATTGGATGACCATTAAAATTTGTTAAGTGATATACTATATGACACAGTCCTTCAGTCTGAAAAAGCTCACAAATCTAGGGTGTCAGATTGCGTGGTTAATTTGATTTTGTAATAACCATAGCTTGTAAAACTCAACACAGCTTATATTTTATTGCTGATAGTTGATAGCAATGGCATTTGCAAATAGACTTGTACGGAGTGGAAAAAGCTAATACGTTGTGGTAAGCTGAGCACTGTGAGCAGTCTTTAAAATCCGACACCCACCTGGGCCTAGGCGATGTATATAACAGGAAAATGACATATCATTATTCACTCACCATTACTGCTCACTGGTAACGGCCGGAAATCCGCATCCAGAACGACCAGTGAGCACGTTGCGTCAAAACCAATTCCGCGGACTTGTTCAATGGAAATATTTTTCGTGATACTTTTTATGACTTGGCAACAAGCCGACCAGATTTCCTCCGAGGACTGTTCGTAATAATCGGTGTTCGGTGACGATATGGAGACATTCTTGACATCTGTTTGTAGTACATTTCCGTTTTGGTCCACCAAAGCGCCACGGACGCTTGAAGTCCCCACATCGATGCCAATGTAGAATATCTCGACCATAGTTTCACGATGGGGGATCTCCCAGCCACAGCTGGTATTGTTATCGAATTATTTTTTCGTATCGTGACTAGTCACACGATTCTTCAAACCTTTTTTCACGCCGAGCGTATCTGCTGCTATTATTTCCGCGTCCAGTGTACTACGTAATGCGAAGTGTAGCTGGGAAAGTATTGCAAAGTTGCAACACACACCTGCAAAATATACTGCGTTCTACAAATAATTCTCTACTAGTTGCTGACGAGTGTCAGCCGTAAATATTCGGGTTCATTTCAATATGAATATAATATTCAACATGACACATAGTAATCTATCGCTACCATTGTCAAACAATTCATTTTGCCAAGTTTTTGTAGTGTCACGTTTCTTCGCCACGCGGAACCAATCTTGCCGGGACTGCGCTTGTACTGCGAATATGATTGATAAATATGCTGATGTCGATGTGTCTGCTGATAATCGTGTACGCATTGTACCGCAGTTTTGTGTTAATTTGAAAAGACGGAACTGATACTGATACAGAAAAACCATACGGATTCCTGATGAACACGAGAATCAGAACTCTATATTCATATCTTATCCGAATCGCAATTTATTGCAAAGTCAATCATGAATGTATTTCCGTTATTCAATTCATTTGTTAGTTTAATCTTCTGCATCAGAAGTAGATGAGCCGTACGCAACTGTGTCTGATTTCTAAAACTACTCCAAGTCGTTTCGACACATTTCCTATCTTTTCTATGTATCGCAGTATTGTGGTGAGTCGGAATGATAAAATAATTAGCAATAAATTCCACACCAATATGTCAGGATGTGATCGCTACTGGGCCCTGATGACACTGACATGGAAGAGGGGCGGAGATATCTCTGCGTTGCAGCGCTTTCTCGCTCACGCAGCGGCGTATTTATTGGAATATTGGGTGTGTTTGCACAGTAAAGAACTCTTTTGTAAACAACTGGAACTCGATATGGGCAAGGCAATTAATAACGTGAAGAGGAGAATCAATATTACGTTACTAAACGGTAAAAAGAGTCTGTGCGCCTTTACTGAAACATGCACCGTGGCCTACAATAGCGTAATGGAATATCTTCAAGTAAGTTAGTGAATGAATGGATTCAGTGTATATTCAATGAGATTCACGACTGGATGCAACCGAATAAAATAAATCAACGATTCCAAGTGATTTGCGCGCGTTATGTTGATAATTTGGAAATTAATAAGTGATATGATCACTTGGCGACTATTTAGATGACGTATTTCGATGTTTTGAAGTCTCCTCATTGACCAGTTCCGTTGTGAAAGGAATATCTAGAGCTAAAACTAGTTCTATACATCCCTGTTGTATTATTGCAAACCGATTCTCTGACTTGCGGTTTTGTGGTAGGCCTACCATACACATTTTATCAAGAAACTCGTTGTGGAACACTGTTTAGTGTGCAGTGTGCAATGTCAATGCAAGTCCCGTATAACTGCTTGGCGTCATAAGTCGCGAGAAGTCGCAGTCGCTACTCACTTAGCTGGAATAAGCCAGAGTCGGGCAAACTGAAAATGTTCATTCAGTGGGGGTGTTCAAAAATGACTTTTTTTTCTCAAATTGTACTGGCTACTTGATAAAACTACTAGGTTACCTAATTTAGGCCTACAGACCAAATTTGGTTCAATTCCAGCGAGTAGCCGCATTGCTACAGGAGAAGAAAATTTATATTTTTTACATAAAAATAAATTTTAAAAGAATTCAAAATTTTCAGTTCACCCCATGGAAGTGTTAGGTTGTCTATAAAAACGTTCACCAAATTTGGCCTAATTCCGCATGAGCCGAGTTATTGCCGGCGAGAATTTTGGATTTGAATAAAATAGTATTTACGGTGGGCACACTTTTAAAAATAATTGACCAACACCATAAATACTGTTTTATTGATAATCCACTCCGCTTCCTGTGGTTGGAATTCAACCAAATTTGGTGAACGACGTTTTTGTATATACCCTAACACTTTCATGGGGTGAACAAAAATTTTGGATTTTTTTAAAATTCATATTTACATAATAAATAAAAACTTTATTCTCCTGCAGCAATGCGGCTACTCGCAGGAATTGAACCAAATTTGGTATGTAGGCTTAAATTAGCTAACCTAACAATTTTATCAAGTAGTGAGTACAATTTGAGAAAAAAAAGTCATTTTTGAACACTCCTAAATGTTCAGCTCTTCCGAATTACAATCATAAACTATTTACACATTTTTTCAAATTAGATTAGGAATTACTGAATTCACAAAAACTTTTGTTGCGTTCAAAAACATAATCACTTGAGTATGTAGGTGCTTGCGTACTCGCGAAAGAGTAGAAGTAATTCGTCACTGACCAGGGACCGCCTCTTGCAAGTAGAATTAATTCATCACCACTAAGGCCAATAAGTAATTACGATCTTGCCGCTTGCAGCTTGTCAATTAGAAAAGTTTCCAAATTAGTTTAAAATTACTGCATTCTTTGAATTCGATTTAAATTCCGAATCCGAAGGAAATAGGCTACACGCTACAGCAACAGTTCATATCAAATTAGAGTCAATTAATTCTCATAAAAATAAGAATGGAATATGCACACCAAAAGCTTGCATTTCGCACGGTACAGTTCTTTTGTATCGTTTTCAGTAAAGCCAGAAATTAGATTAGAATTATTAAAATGACATCGCGGAAACATCTCATAAATTAGATTGCCTGCATCAGGATGAGTTTGTTAATAATTCAATTCAGAACACCATAAGACTGCGATACAATGAAAAGACATGAAGGTGTCATAACGACTAGGAGTAGTCTTTGAAATCAGACACCCAATTGGGCCTAGACATTATAGATAAGAGGCGTACGCCGTACGTACGCACTGAACGAAGAGTAATACAAGATAGTGAAGATGATATAAAACGGGCAGCAAGCTTGGTTTTATCGAGACCTGCCGCGTGGAACGACAAGATTTGATGACGAGAGAATGCGGTGACGGGATAGGTAATTTCCCTAACGTGAAACTACAGTTACGAGAGACCAATCAATATAAAGAAGGGCTGGTCAGACAGATTCCAACATAACATACCAAGGACCTTATTGTGCAGTCGCATAGATTTTCGGTCAGCGCCACTGGTACCATATTACTTACTATGGCAGGAACTTTCGGAGAGGCCGACGAGGATTTCAAACTACCTCTACGTACATGGCTAGAAAGGCAAATCAACACAGCCAGATTCAGAGGCTTGGAATGGCTACCAAGCGATGGCGATTCTAAGCTATTCAAGCTACCGTGGGTGAAAAAGAACTCTCCACACTGGGGCGAATATTACGAAGTTTTCAGAGCCTGGGCCAAGCACAGAGGCAGACCTGAACTCGACGATTCACGTCTGAAATCAAATTTCAGATGCGCGTTGAATAAGTCCGTCGATTTCCAAGAAATAACGAGCCGATCGCAGATGCATAAGCAGACTGGTAATTACAAAGTTTACAGAATCTTGTCGCCACGGGAGGTGCGGGAAATGAAGAAAAAATCAAGCCCCGTGCAGGCTAAAAGACACTTGAATCTTGATGACTCCCTTGATTTAAAAAGCATTGACAAAAAAGGCCTTGATATTCTCGATAGCATGGATTCCTCTTCGAATAGTGTATGCTCTATTATACAAGAAGATCCGATACACACAATGAAAATTTTGCCTTCGGATGAAGAATACTCACCCAGTATAATAGGGAGTAGAGATGATTTTGCGTTGGCGAATTTACCGGTGTTGCCACCTACTGATGATTGCTACGCAAGTTTAGCTATATCTCCCGCACAGCAAATTCCTAATCCGAGTTGGCCTACTGATGTTACTATGGAAGAAGAAGCGATGGAGACTGAAAATACTGAAAAAAGAATGCAAGAATCAATGTCTTCCAAGTCAATTATCGTCCAACAGCTCGAAAATGCAGGGTTTATGACATCGAGAATATGTGCTTGTCAGCTTATCGTGACTTACAATGGCGAAAAAGTACTCGATAAAGACCTTTTTGATATGGAGCAAGGATACAGACTGTTTTACGGCGATCAAGATGCACTATTGGCTTTACTGCAAAAGCATAATGCTCCGAAAGAAAAATTAGTGGACTTTCAATACGCAGGAATACCACTGCCTCGGCCAAAAAAGCCAAGCCACACAATGTCGGCAATCTTGGGCAAAACTGACTTTGGTATTGTGATATTATTTGACCCTAACACACTCAAAGTCTACGTGAAACGTCTATGTCAGAGTCAAGTGTTTTATTTCGATCCCCACGATTCATCTGAAGATGCACTACCGTTGAAGCTACAGAGGGATCAACCAGTGTGCATATTTTCCCTGGAAAAATACTTCACAGACTATTTGCAGCAAGTGGTTGACACCCCACAGGATTTATCACCAAACGAAGCAGACTTAATTCTCGCCGTAGGCATCAAACCCAAATCTAAAATGGGTTTACAAACGATGAAAGGACTGAAAATAGAATTAATACCGCATGCGCTGAAATTTTTGATGCAAAATGTGAAAGATCAGGCATCTGGCATGTCGCTATGCTTCAGCAATCCGACGTCGATTGAATATCTTTTGAGGCAAATCCAACAAAATTCGCTAGTTAGCACTAACACAAACCGCTTGGTGAGTTGTTGATAGTTGTTTGGATTGTCACGGTAAATTTCGATGTTCTTTCTTTACTAGTTGCTGACGATTATTCCTGACGAGTGTCAGCCAAAAATATTCTAGTTTATTTCGTTATGGATATATTTCTGTGTCGCCAAATTATCATCTGCGATATCAACAGATTGAAATATGTGCGAAGTTTATCAGTAAAGTAGATTGATAACTTTCAATCATCCTCAATTGATTAGCTTGTGCCCTTTTGCTACTGCAGAGATATATTTTTATGCACTTAAGCTATCATTGTCATTGGATTGCAACGTTCTATTCAGCTACCAAATTGTGGCTTCTGTAGTGTGTATTATGACAGTTATTTTTCCATGTTCTCATTTTTTCATGAGCTGTATATTATTCTCTCCTCCGTGACTTATTGGGGGCGAGCCCAATGCCTTTCTGTTGACAAGTTCTTTGATTTTTAAATCACATTTGATATTGTAAATTAATAAAACAAAACTACATCATTGATGCAAAGTGTAATAGTTATTATGCCATCAAGTAGCAGGTCTTGGGCTTCTGCACCGTCGAGTGAAGTATTACTTTTGTAGGGTTCAGTCAAAGAATGTAGAAGGTTCAGTCACATTGGTGGCAGTTTGCTAGCTTTGCTAGTATAGACTCAGAGAAGGTATTACCAGACGCGGTCAGAAATAAGTAGGCTGCTTCTACTTGTTTACGGCACTCAATTAGGTTTTGCTGCCCGACTCAAGCGGTTGTGTTTATAAATTACTTGCTCTTAAGTCTTTTTAGGCAAGGCTTACTTACTTTGAATTCTGAAAAAGTGAAGAGATTTACGATAAGTTAGTATCCCAATCAACAGTGAAATTGTCACTTGAAATAGCTTCTGTGTTGTACTGTAACTGATATTATATTGGAAGATCATACCCCCCCATTAACTGCTGAAACATGCTACCCCTCAACCAATTCTTTATGAAACCACTTCACTTAAGGTCTTCAGCCATTTGCTATCATTTTGTCACAACGTGTGAATTTCTACTCTTAATTGAGTTAAAATTTACGGTGGTACTTCTACTTGAGTAGCAACGCTGACTGCTTTTACCACCGATGGGTATCACTGGCGAGTCTAGAACCTGTTCATTTTGCGGCAGTGAACCTGAATTTGGTGATCCAATTTTAGTGAGGCATATATGTATGAAAATCTAATGGGTTTGTAGCGAAAATAGGCCTGGTATCCTGTTTGCAAATAATCGCCAATGGATTGATTGATCATAAGAGACAAGATAAATGTGACTAGCTCAGTGCTATAATCACATATAGCAACTAACATACCATGGAGGATAACTAAACCTAAACTACGGCCGATGATCATGTGAATCATTGTGGATGTGCATTGAAAACACGAAATCTTTGACGCATACAAAATTTCAAAAACATTTGATTACTCCTTGCCAGATTGCAAACACGGTGTTCGTTGATAATATTTATTGGTGGCCCACTTTCGGAACATTCATTTTATTGATCTGCCTTTCCATAATCAAGCGTTCCCAGCAAAACCACGGAGCTGTAAACTGATTACAGGATAATTTGAGAGTGAGATCAAAAGCGCACAAGTACGACACACGCGCGTCCACGTCGTCCAAATATCATATGATAGACCGAATAGATCATCGCTCTATCAAATATGCCTGACCTGACGTGTGGAACAGTATCCCGCAGACCATTCGAGAGTCGACGAGCATGTCCTGTCCACATTCAAGTCGAAATACAAGCAATTACTACTAAATAAATACTAGTCCATCCTCGAAATTACCGAACCACGACCTGACCTGTCGATCTCGTCTTCCACGACATGCCACCCCCTTTTTGTCGCTTGCTTTTTTCTATACTATATTCTTTTACTTTTCATTCAGTGTGCATGCCTCCTCTTCACATCGCCTCAGAGGCCAAGGTGGGTGTCTGATTCCATAGACTACTCCATAGTCGCTTCGACGCCGCTTCCTATCTTTTCATTGTGTCGCATGTTTGTGGTGTATTGAACTGCAGCTTGAAGATTTCAACCAGGGCCGTAACAGTACTTCGTCAGGCCCCCCAAAAAAACTTTGGTACTTGGTCTTTGGCCCCTCATAGGGTTATAGACCCCCTCCTGCGATACACTGTTTAACACTATTCATCATATTCATTGGGAGTTTCTTTAGTGAATCAGCTTTTGTCGCCTAAGCGCGCAAAATTTCTAGAATTCATGATTTCATCGGTCAGTATGATCGGGAATTGCATACATTGTTATCAATTTTTATCTTCTCTCTGCTCACGTAATCAGATTTGCCGGTAGAGCTGAGTGAGGTGTGTTTGAAAAGGTAGGACCACTCAATAATAATTAAACATCTTCGGGCGTATACCCGTTAGCAGGAACGAAACAGCACCTCGTCAGGCCCCCAAAAACGTGGGTCTTGGGCTCCCATAGGGTGATAAAACGACCCCCCCTCATCACGTTGTTCGCATTTGTCACGAAATTACCTGTACTGTATTGTGAGCCAGCGCGAGGCGTGATAATTTATGATAAAATCGGTCAATCAGATCGGCGATTGCGATTGCAATTTATTGTCCTCTCTACTCACGTAATTAGATTTACCGGCAGAGCTGAGTGAAGTGTCTTGAAAACGGGATGTCCCCGTAAATAATGATTAAACATCTTCGGGCGGGCGGAACCGTTGATATGACTTCGTTACATGATGTTATTTCGTCACTTCCAGTCTGCTATATCAAAAAATATAGAACCGCCCAAACTTAGGCTTGCAAACTATATAAGAGACGCACACGATTTCAAATTGGTATTTCTTCACTGGCATAAAATTTTTCCCAGCGGGATGGTAATTGTCTCGTGAGGTTCAGATTGCAAAGACAGGAACATTCGGCGTCAGTCATTTAGGCGCCTATGGACAATTAAACCTATATGTATTTTGTACATATAGCGAAGTCTTTGGTCTGCATAAGGGCATAGACCTTTTCCGCCAAGCTTTTCTCGCTGCCAATCGTTCTGGCACACTTCTTGGAGTCTCATATGTTATATGGCCTAAAACTTGATTGTATGTCTTGGTGGGTCGTGGTGCGGTTATGGCCCAATACCCAATAATAAAGATAAAAGGCTACTTGAATTCGCGACCAGCGCGAAAATTTTTTGAAAAAATTGCAAAAATTTTCAAAAAATAAAATACTCTATGATTTATGCTAATTCACGAAATAATTTTGGTCCCCCCATCGAGCTCGCCCCCCGCAATTGGGGGGTTTGGGGTGCGACAGTTACGGTGCTGATTTCAACACGAAACTGCTATGCCAGTATATATTTCTTCACCGTTGCACTTTCTTGACGTGGCCGAAACAAGGAATGAAAGTTAGAATGCTGCTTGCGTGGGTACGCGAGGGCAAGGGTGTAAGCATTACCGGTATTTGCTACAGAAAAGGAGAGGCTAATGCCATACCCGTACCCACCCCACACCTTTACTACCCCTGACGACGTGAGGTGCATTGGTAGAGTCAGAGTGACAAGGAATCTGGTGGATGTGGATCCATTTGCGGAAGCCCTAGACTGCGCCCTAGCGGGCGTAGTGTTTTGTGTTTTTACCGCTATGCTCCCTTCGGCAGTTTACCAAACTAGAAATCGCCAAGTTTATGAGTCAATTCGACTGCGGTCACTGCCCCGAAAAGTTCAATGTCTTCTTTACCTCGTTAACAAAAGTGCATAAGAATTATACACGCGCGACGTGCGTCCACGTCGTCCAACTACCATATGGTCGTCGTAAAAGATCATCGCGTCGCTATATCAATTATGTCGGACCTGTAGTGTGGAACAGTATCTCGCCGGCTATCCGACAGTCGTCGAGCACGTCCCCATTCAAATCGAAATACAAGCAATTGCTACAGGGTGTATGGTTTTTAAACGTGGTTGCTAGACTGTGTGGCCTATTTATCTCGATATTGAACACATGCGGATGCGGCCCGCGGCCTCCGGCAGTGACGTTCGGTGAGGTTCATGGCTGGTGAGGCACGTCCCCCCCGGCCGGTCTAAATTATTCGAAGAACATGAAAAAAGCAGCCTCAGCTAAAAATTGTTTCAGTGAAAAACACTAGATTTGCCGAATTTCGAAAGAGAATGCGCTAGGTCAAGTCAAAATACACTAGATCTAGTGTTTAGGAGTGGCACAACTACTACAAACAACAACGTAGGCTTTGTAAGTATGGATATCACCATCACATACCACAATTACCGGTTAAAGGGATTGCAGTCGAACACAGTCAAAAGGACCCAAACAATAGGCTTACCATATTTCGGAAATGAAAAAAGAGGACACTTTTTCAGAAATTTCAGACATGCAAAACTGGAGAAGAATTCTCAAAAACCGGTAAATTTCACCCGCTTCATGATCGGTTGACTAAAAAAAAAAAAAGGTCATCACTTCCGCTCAGAGCTCAAAAACACGTTTTTCACTCCTCATTGTTAGGTGGATGACTAAAAAAAAAAAAAAAAAAAAAAAGGTCTTGAGCTGAAATCACCGCTTTTCCCTCCGAAATACCCGCCGGAGCTTCACTTCTGCGCTAATTTGCGGCATATCACTCGCAATTCCCTCTATATCTGACCTAAATTTTCAAAAAAGAGGACAAAATCTCAAAAAAGAGGACAAAAGGGCGTCCTCCGAGGACACTTTCAAAAAAGTCAAAAAAGAGGACAAATCCTCTTAAAAGAGGACGTATGGTAAGCCTACCAAACAACGACAATGCAGCCTATGCAAGTAGCTATATGACATACCACAATTTAACGTAGCTATGGGTGCAAAATGCATAACAGCTACAGAAGTAAGGGAATGTATTGGCTTCGCATTACGCATTGGCCGTCGCTTCTTATATAATTCCTACAAGACCGTTGGATTCCGAAATCGGTAGCGCGGTTCGATTGTCCCATTGCCAGCGAATAGTACATGAAGCAGATTCGTTTCTGCCTCACCTAGACATTGTTTCTCTACGATGGCATTGTCTGTAATAAAGGCGAAAGTCACGTTCCATGGCGATTTTGGGGGTTTCTGGTGCTCTGACACTGTTATTATTTAGATTTTTGGAATCAGTGTGACTATAGCATTTCATTGATTCCGGAATTCCGGGATTCCGAGCTATTTATGATGAATTGCATTATTGCAGGTGAGGCACGACCCGCCCGTGCCTCACCTGTGCCTCACCTCTGCTTTCGCGCAGTATTTTTGAAAAATAATGATGCAAATTGGTGATGTGGTGTCAAAACAATGGTCAAATTTATTTTTCGTGAACATCGATGTGTAACATCAATATAATCATCGACTCATGGAGGCGTTTCACAATTTTCACTTAGCCATCCAGACGACAGGTGAGGCACTGCCTCACCTGCCTCATCGGACCGCACGTCACTGGCCTCCGGGCATAGTTAGCCTATCACAAAAGAAATATTATTTAGTTCAAGAAATACAAGTACAACAATAATTTCATGACCATCACTTTCATTCTATTGTGAACTCGAGCTGCATGCGCACGATACCTGACAACACTTTTCAGCCACAAAATAATCGATTTTGGGGTTAGCTAGACAAGGTAGGCTACTTGCTGGAAAACTATCGTCTCGTAAAGCTTGATCTCGTGTGGACTGGACACGTCGCTTCCTAAGCGTCTAGGTCATTGTACGTCAAGGCAATATGCTCATTAAGGCTGTTCCAAAAATAACTTTTTTTCTGGATTCCGGCCATTCAGTCATTAAATTGTTAGGTTACCCTAACAGACGCTGCACACCAAATTCGGTTCAATTCTAACAAGTATAAGGCTCCGCAGATCCAATAAAAATTTTTAATTTATACGGGATAATTATTTTAAAAAAAATCAAAGTTTTCTGTCAACCCCATTAAATTGTTGAGCTGTCTTTAGAGACGATGCAAAACTAATTGAGACGGACTTTCAGCATTCCCGTGGCCACTTACTGGCCACGGATAATTTCGTGGCCGGCCACAGATATTCCGTGGCCGGCCATGAAAAGTGCTATTCTGTGGCCGGCCATGGTGATTTTCATGGCCGGCCATGAAATTTCAGTATGGCCGGCCATGAAATCTCCATGGCCGGCCATGTCAAACTCATTCTCATGGCCGGCCATGACTAAATTTCATGGCCGGCCATAGCCAAATTTCATGGCCGGCTGCAATATATCAAGTTAGTATCGATGATAAGTACTGTATGTGGCCCAATCGTGGTCAAATGCATGCTCAATTATGTTCTATTATGGGCGTACAGTAAATAGAACTAGGTGAGAGCGAGAGTTTAGGTCAGTTTATATGCATTTTCACCCGAAATACCAGAAGAATAGCGATACAATGAAACGATAGAAAGAAGATGATAACGATCTGGAATATAGTCTCTATATATCAATTAAAAACACAAAAAATGATGCAAAGAATGCATTAAAAAGGGGGATATCCACTAGATGAAACAGGAAATAATGGTATAGAAAGCTAGAAGCGATGAAGACATTATCAAAACTAGTAAATGGTAAGTGTTGATTTGTATCTTTTTTATAGAAATAGACCTAAATATTCGGCTGACAATCGTCACAGCTAATCGTATGCAACTGCATAGAATTGGAAAAAACAATGTATACCAGATATCTGTCAGAAAATCTCTATAAGTTCCCCAAAAGCTGTGAGATTCACATGACATTCTGTGGCCGGCCACAGAACAGATTAGAGCTCGCTGTGGCCGGTGCTTCCCCCGTTCTGATATTGATTTTCAACCGTAAGATGTGCAATGTGCATTGTGCAGTTGCAATCGATTGTATAGTTATAGTTATATTTTGTAAATATGCAAACCTACGATTGAACAATATGATGATGATAATGTCCTTCATTTTTCAACCATGTTTATCGTTTATGATGAGTCTGCGATGCGAATAAGTAATACATATATATTTGATCATGCAGTTTATGGATGTTTGTAGGGGCAGTTTAAAATCTTTCGTGGATTGCCCTGATGAATTTATGAATAATACAATACTGTACTGGGAATTTGTCTTAATTCACTGCCGATTTTCGATTTACGCTTAAGTAGACTCGACTATAAACCTCCTTGAATGCATAATCTGTTCCATCGAGATACTGGATCAGTCAATATGCGGTCATTTTACCTGTTTTCTTGTTTTCAATACTAAATACCGCAATGAAAGTACCCGAACGAAACAATTAGGGAATCAAAGAACCAATAATATGTGGAAAATACTGTTTCAAGTTTCAGAAAAGCTGTGAAATCCACATAACATTCTGTGGCCGGCCACAGAGCAGCTCGCAGCTCGCTGTGGCCGGTGCTTCCCCCGATCTGATATGTCTTTCCAACGCTATAGGACATGTAGTTGCAAACAATTCCATAGTTTGTTATCTTTCGTATAGCTGAATAGCTGTGAATTGGATAATGCCAGGCTGATACAATCCTTCCTTTCTGTATCAGGTCTATGATGAGTCCGCGATATACGGTTATAGGCATATTTGATTATCGTACTGCTATACAATAGCCTACATACGACGTTCGAGATCCTCAACATCAATGGAACTTGCACTCATTTGCACGATGAGAATTGTGTCGATGAATCTAAGAATATTTCTATGCTGTAGCAGCACGTGAACTTGACACACTGCAGATGTGCTGTAGATGTAGAATAAAGGCAACGATGTAGCCTAACCTACCGGTAATATTGGTAAAATGTGGGGCTTTGTTCCCAGAAATTTGATTTTGGTCCCGTTTCCGATCCTATATAATTTGTATGTATAATGTATATTGTATATCCACCTAGGTGCCGTTCTTCCAGGTTGAAGCAAATAATGTACGAATGAGATGCATGTCGAAGTCACTAACGATGCCGTGTATGCCAGAGGATACTTGATTACTTGAGTGATCGACCGAAAAGATCATCGCTCTATCAAATATGCCGGACCTGATGTGTGGAACAGTATCCCGCCGGCCATCCGACAGTCGACGAGCATGTCCACATTCAAGTCGAAATACAAGCAATTACTACTAAATAAATACAGTCCATCCTCAAGATTACCGGACCACGACTGACCTATCGATCTCGCTTCCCATGACATGCCGCCCTATTTATTGTCGCTTTCTTTTTCTATACTATCTTCTTTACTTTCATTCAGTGTGCATGCCTCCTCTTTACATCGCCTAGGCCAAGGTGGGTGTCAGATTCCATAGACTGCTCCTTGTCGCTTCGACACCTTCCTGTCTTTTCATTGTATCGCATTTTTTTTGTGGTGTATTGAACTGATAAAATTGCTAATAAACCAATGATGAGTGCAAGGATCGTTTTGTATTGCATGTCGTTGTTAGATCAATTTGCTAACCGATGTGGTGAGCATAGGACGTAAATGTGCCTGCTATATAATTAAATTACTGTTATAATAATAGATAACTTCAGATACTTTGCGTCATCTAAGGCAGCATCATCGATCGATGCGACATCAAATGCAGCGCCACCGATCGATGAAAAAATGCCCATGCCAAGCCTGCGAATTGACCAATAGGCATGATATATTTGTGGTTGATGCAGGGAACAATGTGCAATTCAGCGAACAATCTTGATGACACAGACAAGTCCCAATCGTTCATTATAATTCGACATTTGAATGCGGTGCAAATACTTATCGCCGTGTAAAGTGCGTCTGATCTCTCGTGCCCCTGGGTGTTTTCTGTGAAAAGCATGTACTGGACACATTGCATTCATGCAACTACTTGAATAGGAATTGATGTGAATGATTGTAATCATATCTTCAATTGCTTCAGATTTTGTGAAATTGGTAACGGAATAAACAAACTTTTGTCGCAAAATATGACGGTTTCTTTATGTAAAAAACGAAAGAGGGGCAGGGAGTCAGATTATCTACGTTTGCATCACTAATGGGCTTGGGCGATGGAGATGCGAAGAAACTGCAAGGTTATCGAGTCTGCACCACGGTTTTATCTTTCCACGCAATCCCACTGCGTTGATCGTCTGGTGTGGAAGCTGTGTGGACACCAGTTTTAATGTAAAGACGTTTGTCTGACCGAGCAATAAGATGTACGCAGTACGCTCATACATTACTCTATCAAATATTTATCTAGATTCTAGAAAGTCCAAGGAACGTATGTTTCGGTGTTAGTTTACAACGCACCGTCTCAGAGTACTTTTTCAATAGTCAGTGGGAATTAAATTCATTTCTACAGCGAACAGAGAAGGTAACACGTGTAAAGCCGTGCAAATTTTGAACCCATCCCTAAACTACTCAATAAAGTGGTAATCTAACTTACTAGGTACGTGCGATAATATAGTGGAAGTCGTCTATACAAACCTTGCCACCAGCAAGTTCGTATTGCAAATGAAAAAGATCTACTTGACTATTGTCAAATTGGATGCAAAGGGCGGATTTTGACCCAACTAGATGTGCCAAAATCACGAACTGGCCATGAACTCGTGGCCGGCCACGATGAATTCTTATGGCCGGCCATGAAATTCAATGTGGCCGGCCACGAGACAACGCATTTTCATGGCCGGCCACGAGATATTCGTGGCCGGCCACCAAAAAATCTGTGGCCAGTAAGTGGCCACGGGAAAGCTGAGACCCCTACTGAACTAATTTGACTCAATTCCAACTAGTAGAAGCGGATTTATTTGAATTTTTCGTTGATAATTCTCGGATTATCAATGAAAAACTCTAATTCATCCATTCAATAAATCTCATGGGTCTTGTGTCTGCTCCCGAATCCTATTCCACGATCGGTGCAAAAAGAATCGAACTTATGTTTAACATTTGCATCTTTCTTGACTGAAATTAAAGCTATGAACGAGAAAAACTGCTTGGAATTAATGATGAAATGCGGATGTTTGTCCAAAATGCAACCTCCTTAGTGTTGCAATGACCTTTTCTAGGCCTGAGTGTGTCGCGGGAGGTTTATAATTTTTCAAGTATGCCACAAGCTGCAATAGTGTGGGAACCACTGTTCCACTGCTTTTCATCCAATGTGTATGCATCCTTTCAATGACTACTCCAAGTCGTGTCGACATCTGCCATGACTTTTCATGGGATAGCAGTCTTGCGGCGTATTGGTCTGATAAAATGGCAACGTAATTGTCACGTTCCAAGTTCTCACTCCTCCGATCACGAATAACTGTCATTGTAAGCCAGACAAAACGAAAAGTTCATCATATACGACATTAGTTTATTAAAAAAGGGGCCTAGTTTCAAGCATGTTTCTTTGATGATGATACAGAAAATACACGCCGTCAGAAGCGAAATACACAACAGGCACCGTTTTAAATCCGTGCTGACGTCCAGTTGGGCCACACTACTCGAAAGCCAGTCTCGACAATCAAACGAATTGGATACGCAACGAAACAGAAAAGTAATAGCATTCCGAATGAATAAAATATGACGTTTTGTGCATATCCACGCTGTGAAGATAAGCCTGCCTTCTCAAAATTCGCAAAAATCGAAAAACATCCCAACACGCACAGCCAAGATCAAAAGTATTGCAAGATTGAGCAATTGAGCGCACGAGCGGGCCTAGTGATTCACGCGCCATCACAGGATATTAGTCGATAACATGGTCATAATGGGAGGCGCAAGAGGTAAATTGCTCACATTATCGTTAGAAGATCGTCCCTACGTGAATTGAGCCTAATCAAATGCTAGAGAAGTGAAAATCAGCAAAAAGGACAGACGAAGTATCTCACCACACACTTGCTACCAGCTATTATATCTTAATCGGAATTGATACGCGTTAGACTACTGGAAGCCTATCACAAATTTCAACGAATCGTCGAAGACTTCTATCTATTTTGAAACAAGATACAGTCCAATTATGAAGTTCTCCAGCCACTGCCGAGATACAGTTTGCATACTTGACTACTTCCATAGTATTGCCGGATGAGACGAAAAAATATAGACACACACACCACTGTTTTTTGTCTGCAAGCTAGGTCAAGCGTGATTGGTCGGGCTTATCGAATGTCTGAATGAATCAAATTTTGTTTATAGCACGTCGCAGCCGCCTCTCTTCTTGTGCTTTCTCGTTTGAAGCGCGGCGCGGGTCGCCGTCTCGAAAACCTCCCGCACCCCGTCCTTGGTCTTAGAGGAGCATTCAAGGTAACTGGAAGGAAAAAAAACAGAGCATTCCGTTAGTCACCAGACAAGACATTTTCAATTCACGACCGAGTCAAGTCAGTGAGGGTCGAGTCCGAGTCCAAGTCATTGTATTCACTGTTCAGTTTTGAGCTCAATCCAGTTCAACCCACCGTTTTCAACTCTGCTCGAGTGACACAGAATGGCTCACATTCATAACATCGTAATTTTTCTCAGTCCCAACTGATTCTGGCCCTATTTTGCAAGTGTAAGGACTGATAGACGAAATACCAATCGTGACTTTACTATTCTTCGAAATTGCAATGACATGTCTGTCTTGGTCGTCCTAGTCTCGAGTCATACGACTTGGTGAGAGTCATGCACAATGACTCGAGTCAAGTCGAGTGACCAAAAAAATCATTACTGGAGAGTCGAGTCAATACAACCCTGGTACAGTGGTTCTTAACTTGGGCTGGGCAAGGATTCAATTGATTATTTGCATTCGAGACTTGTATTCCAGTATTAATCACACCATAACACTATGTATGAAGGATATGGAGAGTTGAAATACGTAGGATACCTTTTATGCAACCACAAATCATATAATTCCAGTTTCAAAGTACACAGGAGACAATTTGGGACTTTTTCGACCATACCTAATTCATTGAACTCGGTGACAACAGCTATTGATCATGACTTCACAGATATGCCATTTTCACAAACGCGAGTAGCCATGTGACATGAGGTTCACATCAGAGTTGTTAATGACTCAAGTCTCGATTTTCTGATGACTCGACTTGACTCGAGTCATTCTCTCAAAATACGGAAATGACTCGACTCGAGTCAATCTGTGAATTTACTCGACTTGGACTCGAGTCATTGACCATGAATCGAACCAAGTCATATGACTTGAGACTCAGACGACCAAGACCGACATTTCATTGCAATTTCAAAGAATAGCAAAGTAACCACCCTATTGTGATTTCGTCTATTGGTACTGGTACTTGAAAATGCGACCAGAAACTGTTAAAAGTGAGGGAAATTAGTATATTATAAATGCGAGACATTTGATATCACCAAACAGAGTTATAAAAGTGGGTTTAACAAGACTTTAACTGGAAACTGAGCAGTAAACACAATGACTTCGACTTGGACTCGAAGCCTTGTGACTTGGTTACATCATTCCGCAGTGGAGAATAATAATGGAGTTATACTTCTTGTTGATAAATTAACTCTTAATGGCTAGGAACGTATCATTTCAGCAGCCGAAAAAATCATCTCTCACCACTCAACTCGACTCATTGTTCTCAGCCCTAGTTATGAATACATCGAGAAGGCAGCGACTCACCTATATGCACCGATTTTTTCTGCCATCGCACGGCCTTCTTCGAACCTTACCGGCTCTTGCTTCATCTTACTAAGCTCTTGTATCGTCCCTTGATCTTGGCGCAAATCTTTCTTATTTCCAACCAATATAATCGGAACATTCGGACAGAAATGTTTCACCTGGAATAATCACAGAATCTCGTCGGACTGATGACATTAATTAGAAAAATTTGTAATTGGTCATCATCAAATTTGCAATCTTACCACGAGCACACATGTAGAAACCACCGGATTCTCGGAATGCGCAATTAGATAAAGAGCTAACTCTTAAAAATTCATAACTAACTAAATAAAATACAACTAAATGATAATACAAATTACTGAATTGCCAATAAGAGATAGGCCTATTGGAGACAGAAAGCATTTCAAAAGTACAGGTTTGAAATGAGAGGGGTTTCAACCCAACAAATCTACCCATTACCCAATGGCCACGAAAAACGATGTGTATTCTAGTTGTTTATTTAAATACACAACTAGACACATTTTTATAATCCTAATCCTGCAGACGATGGCCAAAAATTGATTCGGCATCAACAGAATGATTCTCAGGGCCCTAATCCACCAATTCTTTGAGCGATTTTTGTGTCTGTGGATAAGGTGAACATATCCGGCAACATGGCAAGTAGTGGGAAGAAGCATGCAAATAACAGTGCCAATATGATTTAAGAAAGAGTATGATTAACGGATGAGTAATTTCTTGCAGGAAATAATCTTGAATTTTTTGACTTTTGACGTCTTTGCCAACATCGGCACAACAGAGCTTCTTGACAGCATGATACGGCACATTATTCATCTATACCAGTGATTCGCAAAATGATGGCAGCGCTTCCTGGGGACGTCAGAGGGGGGTGCTAGCTACAAACTGGGTGATTGGGGGCGCTGAGAGCAAAAGAGTGCGTTATACACTATGGAAATCAGTGTGAAATATCCATTAATTAATAGCTATGATTGCGCACTAAAGTGGGATCTATGAATACGTGGTCACGTCGGTCGCTGTCATGCAAGAGCATTCAGTCTGAAAACGTCACCAACACCCTCCATAGATGTTCAATTGTTCATTGCACTGCAATACTTGATTTTTTAACCAATCAGTAATAACAAACAGAAATCTTAGCCATCGAGAGTTACCGCACATACATAAACGCCTGCACAACAAGTATGAGGAATTTTAAGAACCCAATGCACCCCAGTGAAGCACAATGCGTTCGAACAGAATTTGGCTTGCGTGATATTCTTCTTTGGTAGTGCCTGTCCTGCTGCCTATGAAGGACATTAACCTAAAAAGGTGATATGCAAAAGTGGGCGTTGTGCGTAAAAAGTTTGGGGAAACACTTATCAGCAGCCTACCTACCGGAATGTCAATTTTAAGGCAACTAATATCAATACGTCTACAAATTGCATATAGTAAGTTATTGAGAGGAGGGATAACTAATTGTTTTACTTTTTCAGATTTGAATGCTATTTTATGTCCATGCCTTCGATAATATATATATTGTGTCATAGTGAGACTGTAATTTCAGATTATTGAAGGCATGGATATAAAATAGCATTCATATCTGAAAAAGTAAAGCAACTAGTTATCCCTCCTCTCAATAACTTACTCTATTACATTTTATAGAAATATTGGTATCGCCTCAGGGACGATTAATTATAATGTGACTGTGAGATTTGCCGTAACTAGCCTACTTGGGCCAAGGGTTGAACAACTAGAAAACTCCAGCTTTTCTAAATTTTAGTAGAATTGTAGCTACACAGTTATTTCCGAATTATATGGGAATTAGAATCACGGCTAGTTTTTTTCCAAATTATATCAGAGTAAGAATTACCGAATTTACGAAAATTTTGGAATTGAATGAAAGCGCAACAAAAATTAATTTCAGTGTGTGTCAGAGCCGAGTTCACTCTCATAAGCACGAGGATGGCAAATGACTGTACACACCCAGCTTGGTTTGTTTCACACTACATAGTCATCCTGTAGCATTTTTGGGGTAGATCAAAAATTGCATTAGAATTAGAGCATAGAAACATTTCACAAATTAGATTACCGGCTGTAGTTAGTCTATAATTAGATAACTATAGTTATCTAGCTTTCCAAGTCTGCTTAGGCCAGAACCTGCAAATATCAGCTGGAACCGTAATGTATGCTGAGTCGAGAGGCTTATCCACATACTATTGTTGGTCTAAAATTATCACATTGCTTAGTCACATGTCCTAATGAGCAAAAAGCTTGTCCTTAGAACCAATATTTGTTAATGGCACAGATACAAGAGGGATTTCAGATGCATAGATCAGCACAGATTCGATTTGCCACTTAGAAGCATATTGGATTGTATGTATGGGCTATCAATTATGCAAGCGATATTGACACGAAACAGCGAATACCTCTGGTGTCCATTTTTCAGGAATGTTCTCCAACGAATCGGGACTGTCTATAGAAAAGCACATCAAAATCACATCGGTGTCCGGGTAGGAAAGGGGTCGCAGACGATCGTAATCTTCCTGACCGGCGGTGTCCCACAAGGCAAGTTCAACCTGAAAACAATTCGATTCTTGAAAGACAGGGCTACTCTTAAAGGCACAGAACTTCAGTGTAAAATACAATAACATACTGAACTGATTGAAATAAAACCAAATATTATCGGCTGACACTCGTCAGGGGTGATTGTCAGCAACTAGTAGAGAATTGAAAACAACATTGCACATTAACCGGACTTGGACAACTAGATAATTCTAATTTCTAGTGATTGGAGCAAAATGCCGGTGATCTAATTATAATCTAATCTGTGAAATGTTTCTATGCTCTCAATTCAATTACTTCTCCAACATTTGCTTTTCCTGAATATGTTACAGTCGAAGTTAATCGTGCGAAACGAGCCTAGCTTGCTGTACAGACATTTGCCATTCTTGTGCATATGAGAATGAACGGAACTTGATTCAGTTTTCAAGTTATCGCGAATTCCCTAATTCTACTTCTAATTTAATTTGGTAAACTGTTTAGCTATAATTCCAATTAGCCTTATCTAATTTTGAAAAGCTAAAAATGTTCAAGTCTAAATCTTTTATTAATAATTAGTCGAAGTATCAGCTAAAACATTAGGGTATATTCCAATACCAGCATAGACATATTCTTCAATTCAATTGCGGTGACTAAATCGATAACTTCAGCCCCAATGCAAGATAGCTCCGAAGGTGTTCTCACATTTGGGATCGCCAACAGGGAACTAATTCCACTCAAAGCTAGTCATGTACCAGATTATTGCACCATTGCTCCATTTCATACGCAGTCTGTAAAGGTAGACTGATTGCGCAACACATTTCTAATCAAGCACTACATTAGGTATATAGGCATTGCCAGAACATCTTTGTTAACAGTGGATTAATAACGTTCAACATTTTGCTTCACATAAACTACCAATGAGCAACTAGGTACCGATGTCACTCGTATTTAGATTGTGATGCAACTCTCATGACTGAAGCAGTTCCGCCTTATTATTCATATTAAACATGCAAGGGTAACTGAAAACTTTACAACGTCGATAGGGGATGTGGGCTGAAAATGATAGGAAGCTTTACGTCATATCAGGTACTTGTATATCGAACTAGGGCAGTGGTTCCTGACCTTTCATTACACAGGGAACACACAAGCTAATCTCTAAGCCTTTGAACCCAAATTTTTGCTGAGTCACAAAACAATAATCTATCACAATACACATCTAATACTGGTGTACAAAATGAACTGTACATCAACAGGGTGTGAAAAGAACAAAATCACTGAAATATAGTTTTCACACAAAACGAAAACATAATGAATTCAACAAAAGAATTGGGTTTTCTAATGGAAGAAGTACAATTGCACATTTTGTATAAGGGTTATCACAAGACTCGTACAAACTACAGATCTTGTGAGTTGACGGTCAACTAGCTACACGTTATCTTGAGCGGTTCTAGTTGCATATTTGAAAAATGGTTCGGATTAAAACAAGTAAAGAACACATAACATCGTTTGGCATAAATCCTGATTAAGTTTTGCGGTTTTCTTGCAGCCTTGCTAGCTCAGAGAGATCACCACTAACAGTGGCGTAGCCAGGGGTGAGTTTCGGGGGTCAGAAACCCTCGCATTTCAGCCCCTGTCATTCTGAAATGCTGATTCTATTTGCACTATTCCTTAGCTCAACTCATAATTCATATCATCAGTTTTTAGTTATTTCAGCTAGCTATAGTTGCAGGTGTTCAAAGATCGTTGGTTCTAGTTCTAGTTTTGAAAAGTGTGTCTGGTGATCCAAGTTATCAAAAACGTGCATGATATTAATCTTAACAAGAACTTACCGTTTTTCCATCCACTTCAATGTCAGCAACATAGTTCTCAAAAACAGTAGGTACATACACTTCCGGGAATTGATCTTTACTGAAGACGATCAGAAGACAGGTCTTACCACAGGCACCATCTCCTACGATGACCAGTTTTTTTCTAATAGCAGCCATCGTTTGGTTTTACTCTATGGAATGAACTAACGAGGAAAAATATTTGTGTTATCATCAACTGACTATATCGCATACAAACTTCACAAAACGTGTCACCCAACAAACAACCAATGAAACATGGTCGTCACAACAACACACCATAGAATTCCTATCTATTTTCACAAGTACAAGACAAGTTACGTAACGGATTGCAGCCTCGTACCGCAACAACATTCAAGACGAAGTTGCAGTTGGCATTTCTAAAACATCTTAATTATAGGCTTCGCAACAGTCAAAAATCTATATCTTTGCCGCTTTGAAAAAGGTTTCTTGCCTACACGAGTAAGTTCCTGAATTTTTGTTCCAACTGCGAACACGGGGTAAAGATAATGACTGAATAAGACCAGTTTGATGGGAATGTTAACTTAGATTTGAGGATTCTTTATCAAATTATGTAATGGGACATCTACGACACGCAGTGAGCAGTGCCTGGACAGAGGATCGCAATGAATATTATAGGTAAGAGCAGATTGCCACTCGACACAGTGTAGTAAGCCTGCCTACACATTCTACTGATTTCGCAGGTGCTTACTTGTAAACTTGTCATTGAACTCAAGCAGGGCATAAAGACCACAGCAAACTAACTTGAATCCCAGTAGAGCATTCAGTGAGATGATTGGAGAATTCATCAACAAAAAGTTGAGCAAGGCCTGATTCAACATGCAGATTATGAAAAGTTCATGTATGGTGGCAGAAAATCAAGTTTCATGGTCATGTGTAGTGAAGGCATGACAATGACAATGCATCAAAAATACTGTTCTGTTGCGCGATAAATGAACCAGCTGTGCTATAATGCAGTGATTGCATTTATCACAAAATGTGCATTACCATATGTTGAGGTGGACAATTCAGATAATGGATATACTGTGACGGGACTGATGCCATAGTCATCACGTTTCACATATTTGCAAAATATGTACTTCGATGCCACTACTTTCGCAGTTACTGAGACTGTTTGAGTTATCTCATAGAAAATGGGACTTCTTAGAGACTGGTAAGTCCTCAATGAAAGGGATAGGCAAGAACAAATTGAATCCATCAACTACTCTCAAATCACATTATCATTTCTAATAATTCATTAGTATTTTAAAATTATACTGTAGTTACTTCAAAAATATGGATTCTTGTATAATGTATACGCTTGCAACCACAAAACAGCAGACATTTTTGACATTCTCTTTGAAATATGGAATACGAAATATGTGGTTTCAGATTGCAGTTAATACTGATCGTAACCCCACCCAAACATCACCTATAGACCTGACTCCGACAATAACCCTAGCCAAAGCTGATCTTAGTACCAACTCAAGATTACGCTGATCCTAACACTACTCCTAGAACCAGCCTTTACCTTAGCACATGATATCGATAACCTTTGAAACACTTGATCACAGTCAACAAGGTTGAATGATGAAGCTCCAATCAACTACCGACACCGAAGTCTGTCAGATCATTGAACATTTGCCGGTAACCGGTTTCCGACTAAGCTAGTGGCCGTGGAGCTTCGGAACTGTTGTTTTTCAATGATTGGGCGGCAGCTCGGCGCCTAACCCGGGTCTTGGCACAAACATATTACAAGGGTAATGGTTTAAACGACTTGACTGTTTGCCATTAGCACCATTGCTTTGAAGTATTCATAGGCCTTTAAGAGTGTGATCGACCACAGCATATGTAAGTAGGTTGACATAATTATTTGAACCAGCCTATCATACCATTTATCTTAATTTTGATACAGAGATTCCGGTATACACAGATTCAAGACGAGTATCAGTTGCAATGATTCGAGTCAAGTCATGGAGTCAATGTTTTCGAGCAGCAAGACAACTGAAATATAAGCCTTCACACCAAGGAAAGTTTCAATACTTTGTTTAGACTGGGATTGGTGGCAACGTCACACGCAATTTTCCGTTTACAACTCACTACTGTACACTAGAAATGCCAGTTCTACACTATATCCAGCTAACATGGTATTTTTTGACGATACTAAATTCATTGCACTTTGTGACAGTGCTGTGGCTTGATCACGACTTGACAGAAATATCATTTCCAATAGGGCCTAATGGTCGTAGCTTCGTATAGGCTACTTACTGCATGTGTTGAACGCTGTGATACTACCAACAGAGGTTTGAAGGATTCCAGAGTGGAAAATGATATCAAAGTTTCATTATCATTGATCAATTAGTTAGCAAGGAGCGTATAATTTCAGTACTAGGGCAAAAATGATCGCTCACTAGTTGACTCGAATCATATGAATAAATACTAGACAAATATTCATGTATCGGCATCATTGAGCCTAGTCCTACTAGTAACCAAATGGGATTACAGTCTTCAAATTCAACTTGTGCCTACCCTGCACACATACGACTAGCTTTTGCAATATTGTATCATCAACTATTATGCAGTTCTATACTATGGCACTTATCAAGATACCGTATTCCGATTAATAATTCCACTATTACCCTGTAAAACTACGGAGAGTATCATGATGCTAATTTCAAGATATCAATATGACGGGAGTCGCGACAGAGATTATCAGACCGAGATGCGCGAGTCATAAATTTGAGGTGCCAGAGGTGGTGATCCGATTTTGGTTGCTATAATGGCATGTTACTTGTACGCTTTATGAGCAAAAAGATTTATTGTGTTTGGCAAGTGATGTACCGTATACTTTGTTGCGCCGAAATATATAAACGCAGACATTGGTAGCTTTCACACCATACCTATGGCTGTATTCAAAGTCCACTTGCGAATGAATGTAACTTTATTAGTTACACAAGCTTTCGAAATGCCGCTCTTTCTTCAGGTGTTAAAGTAGTAACATGTAAATTAACAATCTAGTTGATTTTGACCCTACGAGTATCATGTATCAGAATTAAGTTATGTAAGATATGTCATCATTAGACCATAGACTTCTAGTTGCTACTAGAGCCAGATCGATTATCGCCTCAATCTATACGCCGATGGCGATACTATTGATTCGATATCACACTTTGACCATTATAGGTAAATAATATTGACACCGTGGAGCCGCAATATCGCAAGTATAGGCATGAAAACTGTAATCTGCTACACTGGACATGGACTGGGAAGAAAAAAACAATTATTTCCAATATGGAATTGGTATTTTCGTGCACACTTAAGATTCTACTCACTGCACACAGGTGTGAAACTGTGTGGTAGCTGCCTTGGCAAACCAAATATATAGCAAACGTATCAGTATCAGGATTGTAACCCAAAACCCAGCTTACAGGTGTTCAGATGCATACTTCCTAGTTTGCTAAAATGCCCAAGCTAGGACTCTAAACCTGTTTAAATAAATGCTCTGAAGTTTTGGAAATGCGCATCAAACACCGGACTGGAATCACTGGTTGTTTTCGGCAATAAGTTGCGCGTGACAGAAGGGTTTTTTCCATAAAATAATTAAGGAATTGAAGCGAAAGTTGCGCGTGACATTTGCCACCAATTCCACTCTGGATCAAACAAGATGACATCTCCTTGGAATTACAGCGAGGGTTTCATTGGTATCTATCTGCTGCCGAAAATTCCGATCGAAAACCATCAATTTATTGCATCAATTACACGTCTCCCGAAACCGCGATTTTATGAATCATGCTTACGTAATAGGTGAATCTAGGAAAGGGACTGATAAAACTATCAAATATATACTTCGTACGGTACAGTACTGAGCTCAGCGCCGATTATTCAAGGTCAGAAAAACCGAAGACGTCCCATTTTCACCGATTTAACGAAAAGGCAAATGTTAAACGATTTGCGAATACCGGGAAAACGATTACTAAAACGTAACCGCCGCGAATCCTCAAGATATGCGACAAAGCAAGAATATATCATCGCAATTCACTAAACCACACCTCTTCGCGTTTTGTTTGTCGAAGCGGAAGTCGCAGGCATCACGGCGGAAAGAACATTTGCAACGCGCCATTGATCTCTAGGTTACGCCTAAAATGATGACGCACTGGTTATAAAATATGCATTTCGACTGTGCGCGCGACAACTGAACGCAATAAAAATTACTTTTTAACATCTTAATAACTAATTATATAACTGGATTTCACAATGGTGAGTTACACTTTATTTTATACACGTGGTGGCGGTAAAGATGAGTAGACCTAATCTGTGTTGTTGCTATGCTGGAGTCCGGGGCTACTGCAGTGTATGGGTGTCATTCATTAATATTATCTTGTTTTACTTCTCATTCAGTATGCAAATGCCCCCTCTTTGGATCGTCTGGTCCAGGTGGGTGTCTGATTTCAAAGACTACTCCAACTTCTTTCGACACCGTCCTATTTTATCACAATCTTGTGGTGTGTGTTGATCTCATAAAATTGTTTATGAATCTGAACTGAAAAAATTGTGATTGACTGTGTTTCATTTGACAAGGAGTTCTGACGCAACGGGTTGCAAACAAAACTTCAAATGTTCTACTATTTCTGTGATTCTGCTGTTTTTGTTGAAACCGGGTTATTTCGTCAATCGATGAGCTGCTCTCTTTCTTGTGGATTATTCTGATAGGCTACTTCTTATTCCACCGAAGCTACAATATGACATCCTCCTTTGCTGAAGGTACGACTGCCAGTATTAGTGAGCTCAAGCCACTACATAATCCTCAACATCAGGTATTCCATGTCGTGGGCTAGCTAACGGTAGGGTTACCATACGTTAGGGTTGCCATACGTCAGGAATTTCCCGGACATGTCCGGAATTTCACTGAAAAATCTGCGTCCGGGAGGAATTTCTAAAATATGCCTAAATGTCCGGAATTTTGAAGGCTTGAAGCAGGCTCAAAGGTTTTTCGTAAATCAACATAAACAATATTATTTTCAAGCAGATTTATGCAGTACAAAATTGTTCTTCGCGCCGCGCGCGAGTTAATGCAACGTATAATGATATTAGCAGGCTATGGGCACCAGGCAACACCCTCGCCAAAAGATGCTATCAAAATAAATATAAATACTCATCATTTACTGAAAGAAGTCTGATTGCAATCGCAATTATAAGCTAACGGTATATTCCTAGAGTTGGTTAAGGCCGATTGGATGCTTCAGTCACAGACGGTGGTTCCAAATCTTGGGGTCGTTCGCCTTTATCTGGGGATCGCGATGATGTTGGACGTAATCAGCTTCCTAGGCCGTGAGTAAGTTTGGACAAGCTTAATTTTTTTAGTAATCAGCTTATCAAGTTTTGAGCTTTGCCACGGAACATTTTCAAGTCGGAAATGAGGTCGCGACCATAAAAAAGGTTGGAAATCACCGGATGTGCAAACTGCTGGTGTATTTTATAGTAGCCTAATATGGAAGAATCAATATTATTGACAGAATTCATACATAAAATTTAACAGCCAAATGCATATAGTAAGTGCCCAACAACTTACATCGACTACCCTATGGTGGGCCCAAGATCAGTGCTTTTTTGGGCGGAAGGGGGCAGAAAAAATGATGTTTCGGACCTGATTAAAACACATAAATAGATAGCAACACCGACAGGGCTGTCAAACACAATCATGACAGGCCAGACACTGCCCGCCAGATGATTTCGTCCGCCCGTGGAGGAATCTATTGCAGACACTAGCAAGTAGCAATCAGCAGAGCTGACACTAAAGATGCCCCAATTGATGACCTATGTTCCACTCCATTCCTGCATAGTGTAGGGGAGATGTGGTACCGAGGGATCACTGGGACCGAAAATACTTTGAAAATTCTCTATGATAATTCCATGATTACACTCCGTGAACTTGTCTACAATTGCATGCTGGCAAAATCTTTCCTCACATACAAAAAAATTCGACGAGCGCGAGCTATGGGGTCTCTCACAGATGTTTTTTGTTTTGGGGGTGTAAAGTAAATTTAGATCGACATATACATTTTCTTTGTAACCTTCAACACGAACAAACCAGCAATCATTTTTATTGTGAAGTGTGGGGCATGTATCAGGCTATATAATGACACCTATTATTTTTTCAGTACTTTCCTTGAGTGGAATTTTTTTCGATTCATGTATAAAATTCGTAGGGTGGGGACCGATGATACAATAGCCAAATCAAGCAAAATAATCAAGCATACTAATCATGAAACAAATAGAACATGCCTACGTACAGAAGATCTTTATGCAATAATTGCATATGATGTTTTATCGCTATAACGAGGTATTTGGAAGTCCCACTGTCGATTTTCGGGCAATATGTATGTACCCTAAAATTGATAAGTCCAAGCAGAATTCGAAATGTGATTTTATGACAACATTTGAGTTCATATTTATTCTATTTTTTGACAGTTGCGATCAAGCATTCTTCTTTGGCTAGCTGTAGCTTAGATTTTAATACTGAGCAAGAAAAGTTGTCACATCTGAGTTTTTTAGGGTATATGTTTCATAGGTCCCCGGGTCGTGTGCCATTGGACCCACCGGGTGGGGACCGATGACACGTTCGAGCAACAAATTTTGAACGTCCATAAATATTTTTTGAAAAGACGGATATTCATGTATATGTGCACGATAGGTAGAGCTTGTATCAAAGTGCTGAGCCAGCAAAAGATCTGCTGTTTTCGGATGAACATTTTGGGGCCAGCGATCATTTTCCAATTTTTGATCCATCGGTACCACATCTCCCCTATACCAGTGGTTCCCAACGTGGGCGATATCTACCCCCAGTGGTCGATTTGGCGGTCTAGGGGGGCGAAAATGACGAAGGGGGCGATAGGGGGGCGAAAATGGACAAAGGGGGCGAAAATAGCGAAGGGGGCGATAGGGGGGCGATGACGCGTTAAAACGGCTATATTGGAGTCAAGTCGGAGAAATGACCTTTTTTTTTTTAGTCAACCCACGGAAATTTAGTTGCAAAAGTGTAGAATTTGACAACGAGCCGAAAAGTTGACCTTTTTTTCTTTTCTTCAGTCAACCCGCCGATGATTTTCAGATTGTAAACCGATTTTTCGGTTCACAGAATCTGGGGAGCGATGATCCGCGTTGAGCTTGATGAGTCGAAAAAGGAGGTTGGGAACCACTGCTGTATACAGTCGATGGGCGAAGCTTTGCTAGTGTGACGTCATATTGACGGTCAATGTGTTACACCTCATTTTAAAATCCGCTCATGGGCGCTAAAGAGTGTCCGGAATTTGCTTCATAAACATATGGTAACCCTACCATACGTCCACTTTTAAGAGGATTTGTACTATATTTTACTTGTTTGAAAATGTCCCCAGAGGACGCCTAAGTGTCCTCTTTTTTGAAAATTTTTGTTAAAATGCACGCGAAAATTGGACTGAGATAGGAAATGAGCGCTCAAGTAACGGTCTGGTGGGTTTGCCAGAAAAACGATCTTTTTTTTGTAGTCAACCAACCACGAATCCGGGAAAAATTTACCTTTCAAGTCTGAGAATTTTAAAAAAGTGTCCTCCTTTCAGATTCGCAACATACGGTACCTAATGGCCCCAAAGGACCTGGTTGTGCGTCCTCAAGTCGCTGCTCAAAAGATTCGGTATCACGATATTTAAAGTTACAAGGAAACTAGAATTTGCTAAGTTTATCTATCGCTTCCGTTGCGGCCATTGCCCAAAAATTTCAATGTCTTCTTTAATTCGGAATCAAGAGCATATAAGTCGGTCGACTTACAAGATCATCCACCGTTCTATCAATTATGCCGTAGCACTACTGTGGAACAATATTTCGTCGGAAAGCCGACAGTCGACGAGCATGTCCGCATTTAAATCAAAATACAACAGACTCTTGCATCAACTATGGTAAGCATGATTACTCTACGGTATGGAAAATTGTATGTAAGCCATGTATAGTTGCAAGGATGACTCGAATCAACTTTTTCTTATGACTTGACTTGACTCGAGTCACTTTAAAAAAATTAATTGACTTGACTTGACTCGGTGCTTCAAAAAATAAAAATAACATTCAGTTACAGAAATAAGTCTAATTGTTATCGCAATTAGAAGATAACAGTATATTCATAGAGTCGGTTTTGGCCGTTTGGACATGATGTAGGCCTATAATTACGTTCCTTGCATTTTCGAAGTCATCATTCTCCACCAGCTCTACCGCTAACTCTGATCATGGGGGCGGAGAAAGGATCAAATTATGTAGTAATATATGGAAGAACCAATATTATTGACATAATTCATTCAAATCATTTAACGATCAGATGCATATGGAAACTAGATGCATATAGTAAGCCCTCAGAAGTTGCATCGATTACCCTAGGCTCCTCCTCGCCACCTCATCCGCGTCAGCGGTGTCTTACAAAAGTCTAGAGGTGGGCCGTGCTATAAGTCGGCAGTTACAGAAAATAAGAAGATTACCGGCCTGGTGTAAATCAGGGCTTTGGAGCCGGAGCCGGAGCCCGGAGCCGGAGCCCCGGAGCCGTGCATTTCCACCGGAGCTGGAGCCGGAGCCGGAGCTCTACATAAAATTCAGCCGGAGCCGGAGCCGGAGCTGGAGCCCGTTATTTGAGGAGTAGCTCCGGCTCCGACGTATTTCATAAGATGCTATTATCTATGCAACAGCCACATCTGCTGATTTATCATAATTGAACAGCAGGCCTGAATTTTAATGCTGTGCACAGCAATGTTAAAGTGCGTTCTAGTGCAACTATGATGTTATCGACAATTAACAAGTATTCATTATGACGTCACAATCCGGGACGGCGGCACCTATGTCTTCGTTGCTACATCGGATGTTACTGACGGCTGACAGACTCTAGTCTAGATTACTATAGATAACTGACCTATGGGTAGATTAGTAATCTATATCGACCAGGAATGGTCAACCTTTTCGGCTAAAGGGGCACATGCAATTGACGAACGAGTGCGCGGTCCACTAGCCGCTCCAAGCGGGTAAAACTTTCTAAGTTTATAAATAAACTAGGTCAATAATATTATTACTTGAGTATTGCGGGTCCATTGTATACCACCCGCTAAGCTCAGTTTGCAAGGACACGACTATCCGGCGTCCGGCCACATCGACATCGAAGGTCTCCGATAATATGCGACAATCATTTTGTGCCTACATTTCACCGTCGACGATCTTTATGCGAGCGCAAACGCGAATAGACCTCCTCCCGTAATTGCAAATACAGTTAGACTCAATCGGGTAAATTAGGCGTTTTTTTCATTTTCAGTAGGGGGTAGGCTACCAAGCAAGAAATCGTGTGACAATTAAACACGCGAAGCGTGAAGAAAAATTTCGCTACTATTTTAGGTTATTGTAATGTACGACGATTTACTGAAAATGTGACTGGACGCTGGATCTGCCAATGCGTCGGAACTGATATTTTAGTCATCAGCATCCCAAGTGTCGCAGCCAGAATTGTAATTTTTGGTTGGCATTGCAAGTTCACAATCTGAGCAATTCATTTTCGATAATATAATAGGAAATTACCTCGCGGGCCACACGAAACCCTCTCGCGGGTCACATTTGACCCGCGGGTCGGCCACCCCTGATATAGACAGGCCCATTCGATAATTTCAGAGCCGGAGCCGGAGCTGGAGCCGGAGTAGTGGTAATAATGCGGCTCCGGAGCTGGAGCCGGAGCTAATGTATGATAGAAGAGAGCTCCGGAGCCGGAGCCGGAGCAGTTTAAATTTACGGCTGCTCCAAAGCCCTGGTGTTGACTGCTCAGTTTCTAGTTAAAGTCTTTTAAAATCCACTTTTGATAACTCTGTTTGGTGTTATCGAATGGTTCGCATTTATAATATACTAATTTTTTTCACTTTTAGCAGTTTCTGGTTGCATTTTCAAGTGTCAGTACCGATGGACGAAATCCAAATAGTGTGGTTACTTTACTGTTCTTAGAAATTACAACGAAATGTCGGTCTAGGCCGTCTGAGTCTCGAGTGTGCAATGTGCAATGACTCGAGTCCAAGTCGACTCAATACACAGATTGACTCAAGTCAAGTCGAGTCATCAGAAAATCGTGACTCGAGTCATTACAACCCTGGGTATTACCAAGGTAAGAGATTTTTCCCATAGGGCCTCGACCCCTGCAGCACAGCTTACAGCAAGATAACTCATGAATATAATATCAGATATTTTTGCAGATATCTCATTAAAGGGGCACTGCACTCAAAAAATGATGTGGTCTCTAATTGAAGGCAAAACGAAAAAATATTTTTGGCTGCTGCCATTTTCTTCAGAACGCCACCGTAACGGAGCTGCAGTTTATTGAAATTTCCACAGGACCTTCACGCTCTAACTGCCGCGGCTGCGATTCATTTCTTAACCCGTTACATGGCACGATGTCTTCACCGTCGCACTTGCTCGACGCGATTAGGCAGTCACGCAGAGAACGAACTGTAGATAGTTGTCAGCCGATGTGATGAAGGAAATATGTCGCGCAGCCGCGGCAGCTGGAGTGTGAAAGGTCCTGTTGAAATTTCAATAAATTGCAGCTCCATTACGGTGGCGTTCTGAAGAAAATGGCTGCGGCCAAATCTTTTTTTCGTTTTGCCCTTCAATTTGAGACCACATCATTTTTTTGAGTGTAGTGCCCCTATAAAAGCAAATTAGTCAAAAGCGACTGATTTCATACAATGACAAATCATTTGAAATTGCGAAATATGGTGCAATTCCTTCGGAAAAGTAAAATTCCCTAAGGGCTTACATACCAAAGACAATCTCCCAAAGTAGCATATCTAAAAAAGTAAGTACTGATAATACAAATGAAGTTATCAGTAAATTTGTAAGTAAGTTCCATTTGTTTCTGTATTGAATCAAAATATATCTTAAGCTTATACCAGTGGTTCCCAAACTGTGATACGCGTACCACTAGTGGTACGCGAAGGTCTTCCAGGTGGTACGCGAGTAGATTCTGTTTTTTTTTTCGACCGAAGGGAGTTAGTTCAGGTGGGGTTGATTTTGAAACATGCCAAAATATGTCAACATTTCCTCCGATTCGTTTTTATCGTAGATTTTGCACTGTCGGTGAACTTATCATTCGATATTTTACAGCTTGTAGCCTACTTTATAGGCCTATCATTATAGACGGCCCATTGTCTGCTCATCGTGAATCATAAACGGTCAAACGAAACAGATAGGTTGACAATTGACAAAGTGTTATGGTCAACGTAGCGCAATATCCTAAGTGAAGTAAGATTGCTTGGGCATTGCATGGTTTTTATATCAAGAAGCGCAAAATTGTGATGTAGACAGCATTGTCACAATGAAGCAGCAGGGTGTGTCACCAGCAGTGTGCGCACAACTTCAGTGTTGTCAACCAACTGCAAGCTACTTAGTAAGGACAGACACTTTCTACCCCAGAATGTAGAAAAGTATCTTTCGTTGTACTACAACAAGTTCTAATTACCTCCACCATAATACGTGGTGTGACTACTGGAATTCTTCATAGCGCCAGATATCGTTAAAATAAAGTTTTATCATGTAAATATTTGTCAGTTTCTAAGTCAAAAACGCCTTTTCAGGCCAAACTACTTCGTAAGGACATACTCTCCCATCCAGAAATGAATATAAGTAGTACAATTTTAACATCATGTGCAGAAACACCTACTTTGCATACGTGAGGTCAAAATTTGTTCAAAATTAATTTTTTAGGTCAAAATCCTCCATTTTTTGGGTAAAACATCGCCATAGCTATTACACCCACATAGGTCAAATACGTGAATATGACGTCATAAATGGGGGAAACATTTTTGACTGCCTACGGCGCGCGTAACTTATGTAGGTGGTACGCGAGCACTGTATAAAACCTCGAAGTGGTACGTGGGTGGAAAAAGGTTGGGAAACACTGGCTTATACATTCAATCACAACCCCAGTTCTGCAGTCGAATCTCCGCGACCAGTATCAATGTATGTCCGGGAGGAAAAAACTACTATCTTGTTGCTTGTTCTCCTCAATGTAGTCATTTAATTCGTCCTTCAATACCCAGAACATGCGTGGAAGCAACTCCGGCACAATGGAGGTAACATAATTCAATATATCCCGGTGGTGTCTCATCCAATTGAGCTCTTTCTTCATTTTATCGTCCTCGAGATGAACTAACTTATTTCTTATGTAATTAACGAATTTAAATAAATCTGGTTTCAACCGTTCATTGGCCTTTAAAAAATTTGATAGAAATTCCGAATGCTGACAATCTTTACAATTCTTCTCGTGGTTATCACGTTCATGCTCCAGACATTCTAGCCAAGACATGAAGTCTCCATCCGCAACATTTTCTACCACCCGAATCGCTAGGTCTTTGATACCGTTACGTTCTGAATTGGAGATGACCGCTTCGCCAGTCCGGTCCCCCAATCTGCTCTTCAAATCACACAGATGTCCTTCCATTTTCAGAATGTTGTCATTACAATGATCTATGCTTGGTCTTTGAAGTTTGTCAATTGCATTAAATTTCAACAGCAATTCGTTACGATCACTTTCAGAAGCCCCTCTAGAAGGCAGGGATTGGGCGAGATGACTTTCATCTTGCCATACTTTCAAGGATTTACGGCAAGTATTAAGAAGGTCTTGCAATTTCTCGACTATTTCTTTAGTATTTCCTCCTTTACGTAGTTCCCGGCACAGATTGTCTTTCGCCTTCGACAATTCTCCTTTACTTGTTACGGTAGTAATATCGTTGCACACAGTATAGTCGAGGTCGACTGAACATCTGTTACCCTGATTTTCATCAGAGGGTTTGTCATCGCTGCTGCTATTATCATAAAAAGCTTTCTTGCTTGAGCTAGGAATCTTCAAGTAATCGGCCACCCGTACATAGAAACCTACAATTTTATCAACAGACCAAAAGTAGGGATGTTGTAATATGAGGGAAGCATTGGGTCTCTTGGCCGGATCGTAACAGAGCATTGTCTGCATTATATCCTTCGCTAATGCTGCATCTGGTCCGTTAAGACCAGTGAATGAAGGCTCACAATTCTTGTCCTTGATATTCGCGGTTTGAGCATCGCAATCCTCACCAAAAGGATGCCTACCCCCCGAAAGAAGATTGAAGTAGATGATGCCAATTGAAAATATATCGCTGCGATCTTTAGGCTTACCGGCACATGATTCCGGGAATGTCTCCGGTGCTCTATAATTATTTGTTCCTGTGCTGGTAGTGGAAGAATGCTCTCCAGACTCTCGAACAATTGGCTTACTAAGACCGAAATCGCTAATCTTAACGACACGCTTGTCCGACGAGAATAAAATATTGGAGGGCTTCATATCTCTGTGGCATATACCTTTTGAATGAATATAGCGCAGACCTTGTGTGATATGTAAAATGACTGCTTTTCTATATGCGTTATCGCGGAGCTCCTTGTATTCGTCTAAATTTTCTAATCTTCCCCTGAGAGTTACTGCGTCGCACAATTCCATTACGAGATAGCAGATGCGTGGTTCTGACCTTTGTTGGTAGTCGGTAACACTGTGGATATAACGCACCACGTTGGGATGGTGAATGAGTACGCGCAGGTGTTCAATTTCCGTCAACATTTTTTCCACATTTTGGCTTTTTGAAGTTTGTTCCCGTCCTTTCTTACCATATCATGGTCAAAGCCCACCCCCAAGACTTTCACCGCAACTTCTTCTTCCTCCAAATGTCCTAGTGGTTTCGACGAGAAGCTACCTCTATACACATATTTATTACTGTCAATTTTCGCCTTCATTTTTAGGATGAGATCTGCAAAAGTTATCGCGACATGAGAGTTACTAATATTACAATCAAAAAATATAACTATCATATACTGATTTTATGCTTATCTTATGGTAGAGATATTTCCGATCATTATAGAGTTCCATAGTCAAGACCTAAAATGGGACGATTATTGACGTCGAGGATCTATTGGGAAGTGAGGGTACGAGTCGGAAACTTGTGGGGTGAGGGCAAGAGAGGGCCGAGTAGGCTTTATTTTTTATGCTTCAGCGGCAATTTACGATTGTGACTTCGAGATTTGATATGGTAATATTCAAGAACGATAATCCAATATTTGCACGCAAACATGCCAGCTCTTGTAAATAAATATACAGTCATACAACACTCCATATTCGTAAAATACCCATCATTTAACAATATCGTACAATCGCTATTTAGATACAGTATTGAGCGATGCGTGCAGGTGAGGCTCTAGGTCTGTTATTGCTGTTTAGTGGATTGGATTGTTTAATGTTTAGTAATATTTATGCATGACATTTCTATACAGACATGATGAGTAACTAGCATCAATGTCGTTAGTTTCGGATTGTTGTCGGAAATATTGCTGAGACTTGCTTTGTTAGATGGAACACAGTAGTCAGGTATCTGATTCTGTTTTGTGTAACTTTTAGTTCACGTCACTTCGTATTCAACTGCTTCAAGAAGTTTCATGTGTCTTGGCTATAGTTGGTCAATGAATTTCTGGACTAGTATCAGAAAGGGAACATTGAAAATCACACCAACACTCCGTTCACACGGTTCAATTTGTGCGTCAGTAATTAATCCACAGTAATGTATTAAATGTGTGTGGTGGTGGAATTTCGTAGCTCACCGAAAATTTGGGGTTCCGCGAAGGCTTGTTGATTAGCGTAAATGTTTCTCAGGTTAGTGATGGGAACCATTGGTTTCCCATATTTCCAACTCGGTTAAGGTCCTTCAAAAGCGATAAGAATTTATGGATACCCACCGACAGAGAACTCGATTTTGTGATTTTCAGAGTCTACATTATGCTGCGAAGGGCTCGTTTCGATTGCGCAACCTGAACGGAAACATTTCAGGTAAGATGAATTGGTTTTTCAATTTACTTAGAGTTGTATCGAATGCGAATCACTTGAATTGTTGTCGGATACATCTGCTTCTCCAGCAAAGATCACCTCAAGTATGTGTATAAATGTAACTGTATCGACTGTGTTCAATTCATGGAATAAACTGGATTTACGCAGACATGGCTAACGAAATATCAAATTCGAAATCACCAGTGAGCAATGAGCATGTCATGAGCATGTCACGAAAGTATAATGTGAACAAAATAGGTGACATAATATTAAAATGAAGCACTCACAGAGAAATCAATGAATGCTCTCTACTATGAATGTAAATTTGCAGAAGAATGCGAAGATTGTACCAGATTGAAAACCAATAGGTGATTGTGAAATGGTAATTTAAAACGATACAGTATTTACTTTATTCAACGTTTAGTTCGTAATTTCGTATTTATTTATCCTGATTACTGAGACACATAAATCTTGAAATGTACCTTTCTTGAAGCGTTCAGATGCAGCATCGTCTTCATGATTGCTGAATTAAAGGCGGCAATTATATAGGCTACTCTGTATAAAGCAGGGGTGTCAAACTCAACTTCGGTCACGGGCCGGATTCAAATCTTTTGACCGCTTGCGGGTCGGACCGGTCAAATCATTCTAAAATGACACCTCCAAATCGATACCTTTGTTTTTCAGGGAAATGTCTTGTTATCAAAGCTATGCATGATAATTCTAAGCGTTATATTACGGATCATGTGGGCTCGTACCATTTTTTGCAAACGATGGAATTGACAAAATAGGATTATCGACCGATTGAATACAGTTGCGAACCACGAAAACAGTGGCCATATAACACTTACCTATATGCAGTGGCTATTTTTATATTTCTATGCTTCCTTTGTTTTAGTCGTGATTCAGCCCTATGGGTATTCGTTGTGAGAAATACAAGAGATGCAACTGTAAACGCAGACGTGGGAATTTTGCTCATTATTTTTATATCACTATATTCGGATTTCTCTGGAGACTGAGGCTGTGCCTTTTGGGACAAAATAAGATATACAGCGGTTCGACCAAAGCTATTTGATTTATATTCATCGTGTAACTATTATATTCTCCATATTGTATTTTTCATGCAACGGTTTCACATTGACGTTATCTCCTCTCGGAATAACTATTTAGGACCATATTTCAGAAAACTCTGAACTGGGTGTGCACTTTTTCGCCTTCTCAGAATGTGGTGTCAATGTCACCAACTTTTTCCTAATATTAACTTGAGTGAAAACTCGTTACTGCCTACATATGGTTATAATGTGGCATATGAGCATGAACATGTTCGACCATTGCTGTTCTGGGTGATTATTCAAATCATTTCTTACTGAAAAATCTCAACTAGGCTATTGTTAGAAATGTACTGGATATTACAAGAATTTTTGCCATTTACTCAAAATTGCAAATGTCTGTACACCAAGCTTGGCTCGTTTCGCACGATACAATTCTCCTATAGCATTTACAGTAAAAGCAGAATTAGAATTAGAATTACAACAAAGAAAGATTTCCCGCGAAGGGTTCATATTAGGTCTTTCCGCGTCTCCCGCACAGTTATGGCGTCGTAATGAATGATACTCGGTTACTCGGATTGACTCAAAGCCTAACACTTCGATTCAGAATCGAATCACTCATTGCTCAGTCATTACATGAGAGTTACTCCATTACTCGTGCCTTTGCTCAGCCTTTCTTACTATCCATGTTCCAGGCCTGGGTGTCGCGCTGTGGATCTTGCGTACTTGACTATGTATATCAAAGTTATCGTACTCACCCCATACCAGTAGCTGTCTCTGTGTCATTATTCATCGATACGTCTGCATTCGTTTCTTGCATACTGGATTCTTGTCGTGTGCTATATAACTGCCTGAATCATTTTATGAATAAATATTTTATTATAGCCAGGCCACTTGTAAACTATAGCGGCTGCCGTATAGAATATAACCGCTTTAAAAGCAGCCCTTTGTATTGAGTATGAGCTTATTCTACTTTCTCTAAGTTCCGCTTTTAGTCCTCTGCCGCTAACGAATGAAATCATACGATATGATGCGGTAAACCTGTATACGCTTCGTCATGATTACTTTATTGCTCAGCAAACATGAGCCACTCACACTATAGTTTATAAACGCGAGGTGATCGTACTTGGTTTTATATTGACTATTTGAGAGTACTGCTATGATATGCCTTTGGTGCGACGTAGTGTGTGGAACGGGCGTGGCATAGTTACTGACTGCCAGTGGCGACTCGTGACAATATCGAGTGGTGGGGCAAGAGATGTAGGCCTGCGCGATTACATTTGTCTATATGAGGTCACAACAGTGTATTGCGCCGTAAAAATGACACTTCGTGGTGGTCACACACAGTTTGTATGGGGTATAGACATTAGGCATGGATAACAAGGCTTACGTATTTCAAATTATTCGAAAGAAAATATGAAGTACAGTAGTTCATACCTGCATATTTTAACGTTTGTATCAGTAGGCCTATTGCGCACGGCATGATTAAATAGTTGCAAAATGTTCAATGAAGTCTGGAATACCCAAAATGAGAGCGTTGAGAATCGTGAGCACAACTAACGCATCGAGTCTAATTACCAGAGGTGGTCAGTAATGAAGTACTTCCACTTTTTCGAAGTACTCAAGTAGTTTTCCTCTACTTCTGGTACTTACTCAAGTGGATCTTTTTTTCGCTACTTCTACTTCTACTTCGTAATATTTTTTGAACTAGTTACTTACTTTTCGCTATTTTCAGTTTGTCAAGTAGAAGTAGTTTAATCCCACAATAAGAAAGATAGCCGAAGGAATTTCGGGGCTGTTTTCACGTACCAACATTTAATTTGCATAAAAGTCATGTATTACCCAGAATTTTTGATGCGTTTCGCGCACAGTAGATATGGAGTGTCAAAATTGTTTTAAAGAAAGTATCTCTGAATACAATTTAAATACCTGGTTAAGTGGTTCCGTTCACACGGCATTGTCGACTATATCAAATATTTCATCACAGTAAGTATGGGTCCCCGTAACGTTTGAAACTAGCGTTTCGCAATCTAGCAAATACCTATTATACCTAGCAGCCCATGACGTGCCCTAATCTGGAAAAGTGGACTTCGTCTTTTTTTTCAACGTTAGACCTGTTTTAGCAGTTGAAACTTTCTGGACAAAAGACATGAAATATATTTTTCACTTCTTAGAAGTGGTATTTGTATTTTTATTTCAAATACGAGTAATATACATTGAGTTCTAATTGTAGTTTCAGTTCTTTTGTCTGCGGAACATGCATGTAGAAGTATAAAAGCAAGTGTAGTAATGCCTTATATTTTCCGAAAATAAGCTATATTTAGGTTCTGTGCCACAAATAAACATTTGATTGTATTTCTTTGTCACGAAGATCTGGTAAACTGAAAAACTATATGCATGCTCTAACTGCATCAGGGGTCACCAACACGCGGCCCACGACGTCACATTTTGCGTCCCGCGACCTGGCTTTAAATTTCAGAAAAAACGCTCGGTAAAGCATTTTGAAATGCTGAAATTTATATGTTTAAACATGCTGATGTTGTTGTTCAAAGTAAGCTATTCTCCTGTGGCCAATATCACTATTCCTCACTAGCTGATATAACTTCGACGATGGTAATATCACTCCATGGGGGATAATTTGCTGATATGAATGGACAATTGGACAGATTGCCTTTACGTTTAATTGCCCACCACAGCCACCACGCTTAGAAAACGGCTTCGGGTTCCTCAAAAGATCAAGCTCTACGAGAGATTGTTTTCCAACAATTACCGTATCTAGCTAACCCCATTATCGCTTCTTTAGTCCAGGGGGGTCAAGTAGTAGGAGGCAGTAGAAGGAGACTTATGCGGCTGTCTACATTCAATTCGATTAGGATGTGTTGGGGGCTGTCAATATGCAAATTGAATTTACGGATTGACTTGTAATTAATGAGAGGTTTGAATTATTCCTAAAATTTCCTTTGCGCTGCGCGCGGTTTTGGACGACGTGAGTAGTAGTATAGATCGGTCTGGGGGTGCCTGGGGCTCTTATGGGCGGGGTGGTGAGGTGCCTGAAAACCGGGGGTGGTGAGGTGACCCTTATCTCTTATGGCGGGGGTGGTGAGGTGCCATTGTGTCTTATGGCGGGGGTGGTGAGGTGACCCTTATCTCTTATGGGCGGGGTGGTGAGGTGCCTGAAAACCGGGGGTGGTGAGGTGACCCTTATCTCTTATGGCGGAGGTGGTGAGGTGCCATTGTTTCTTATGGGCGCGGCGATGATTCGTACTTTCGTTGATAGAATGCTAGCGGCATGTCGTACTTTCACCAAAAAGGGTGTGAAATAGTTTGCTAAATCTAGGAATCAGTCGCTTGGTAATTAGTTTACCACGTAGCCGGCGTAGACGGCGATTCCAATACCAGCAATAGCCGCGTTCACATATTAACACTCCAAATAGGTGTGAAATAGTTTGCAAACCCGGCGATCGCTGACAAGATAATGTCTCAGACATACGCGACTTGATGTTACAGGCATATCGATCGCTCACGCGGTGAAATTTTCGTAAGCAGTTTGTCACAGAACTTGATTTCACTCGTAAAGATTTAATAAGCAACGAATAACAGACCGCCAGTGTCGGTAACTTGAATAGCGACAAATTGTCACTTATTTCTACTCTAACCCTAATCCTTTGTGAAGTGTACGCTTATTCAAAAAGGTGCGACATAAGTCTAAAATCCTACGATCGCTCACAAGATAACACCTATAAGACATAACCATCTCTCGTGACTTGTGGTTACATACATCGCAATCGCTACAATGTAATATGTTGGTAGTTTGGTGCAGAACTGGATTTCACGAGTCTGATACAATAAGAATATTACCTATTAAGTAATAAGCACCGAATAACAGAACCGTCGCAGACGGTGACTTGAATATCCAAGATTTGATACTTTTCGCGATCGCTATATGTTTCACGTTGACTTTGGTTGCGTGATGCGAATCATGAGAATATTCAATCAATGTGTCAATTTATCAACTTGAAATGAACCTCACTACACCAACCAAGTTGATTCGTATTTGAATGTGTTGATCCGGTACAACTCTAATCCTTTGAGAAATCGATTTACCGCGATCAGTTGATTCGAACGTAACTTGAATATTGCTGACTCCAACTTCAGTCGCATCGAATTATTCACACATTCCACGCTGCTGTTTCACACCTATAGAATCAATACCAACTATAACTCTACAAGAATCAAGAATCACAAGTACGTGCATTATACAGTTATTGTCTTTATCAACTTGAAATCAAACTCTTAACAAAGACACGCAACTAATCATTTGCCAACTCTAGCATTACCAAAAAATTCAGGTATTGTTGATTGAAAATCCTTGAACCGTATTATTAAGAGTGTTATAGTACGACGTCGGAATCCACTCGCGAGATGTACTAAAGGTAAATCCAGATAATCCAAAATGAAATATTTGGACTTTGACATAGTCTGAATTGAAATAGATTGACAAACATGACTAACAACTTTCAACCCAGTCATATTTAGAGATTATACGCACATTGATTCGAAACAAGTAATGAAACATTACAACTCTATTCGCGACCTGTCTTTACGTTTGTCAAACAGAGTTTCAGAAATATTATCACTACGACATCTCAACATTTTAACATCTTGCCATCAACAAAAGAGTAAAATACAAAACCTTGTCAAGTCAATCCGTTTGTAACTCACCGAACCAAAGCAAAAAGTGTCCATACGAAAAGTAGACAAGACTACGCAAGTAATCACCACAACCCACAAACATATCAAGTTCGGTTTTAGGCATATACCACCAACTCGTCTTTTTTGTTCAACTGTAAAAGTCGTTACTATGCCGCAAGACAAAGAAATTACTATGCGGTATATTTTGTAAGACAAAAGTAATTACTTCTCGGTGTCGGCGACTTGAGATTAACATATTATATTTGAGAATACGACATTTGAAAGTATGACCATCGTAGTTTCTTACAATCGAACGCAGGTGTTATATCGAAAATTATCGTGATGTAAACATAAGGATTGTCACATCGATTTAACATACGAGATTTTGTAATGGTCTATCACGACTTGATTATTAAATTATTCGCGTTAATTAGACACGGCGTTGTGGTAAATGTTATGACAGCAACAAATTTTTCAATACCAACGTTATTAACATTTTGAGTTGTAAAACTATGTGTGTCTGAAATGTTCTTGATAGGAAAATTACTCCACCTTGGTAAAAATCACTCTGCGTATCGCGGATATCAGAAAATATTTCCAGTAACCAAGACTAAAGATGAAACGACAATATCGGTATTATTACATTCAACAATCAGTACAATTATTAAAATCTATCGTTCGCGATAAACAGCACTAAAGATGTAATAATTCCAGTATTCATACATTGAACATCCGATACAAAATGCTTTATTATCCCGATTCGCAACGGGTAATTGAAACGACTAAGTGTAGAGTCAGTATATCACAATATCGTTACTATTGAATCCAACGATTTATTGTCGGAATTTGTGACAGAGAATTGAAACATATGCACTTTACAGAGTGTGAAAATATCACTTTGAGTATCGAGTACCGTTCGAAGCTAGCGATCAATTCTTAATCATTTCAGTAACTCCCCGTTGTGCGTGCTAAATGTAAAATATCGCGAGGTTATACACTCTAAGACTTTGATTATTGCAAAAGTAAATTGTGGTATGTTTGTTAGATGCATCCAATTCAACTAGAAGTGTCTCGTACCCAACACTCGTAATATCAAAAAAGTACTTGCTACACTGTTATTTGCTAAACGTGTTTTGCATTGTTGTTCATTTCTAGTATTGATTGAAATCATTCTTGAACCCTCAGATAATAATTCCCGACATGAAACCAAGCCGCTAAAAGTCGTTACCATCACGAAGATACAATGTGTACGATGTTTGTCAAATGTGTCCTACCTGGCCAACAGAAAACAATTTTCACTAGCTTGGTAATGAAACCGAAGTCTCCATTCGATATTTTGTTTGTGTCAAATACTTTACAATGAACACATTTGCGTGGTTGAGCTTTACATCATCAAGCTGTTATTTGTAAATCAAGATTTCGGTAAACTTGTAAATGTATCGTTTAACTAACCGACATTTAGTGATTGGGGAACATACCAAACGATACACATCCATCTCCGAAATACTGCATTGATCTTAATTTCCATCATCGTGATAAGCGAAGTACATTTGTTTTGAATTCATAACAATAGGCTTTTCTATGACATGATAAATTATTGACAAGTTCTGCTTAGAAGATTGGTTGCATATCACGAAAAATAATATACCACACATATTATTACTGTTACTCCATTCATCGGTATTTTTTCCGTTGTCGATTTTCAAACGAGTAAAATTTATTACTTGAGTCGCTCTGCTTACTATATTTAAATGTAAACTCCCCCGTCTTTCAACAACAAACAATGTTAAAAAAGTATGCAATCAAACACAGCAAGTTTTACGATACTAATTATTATCCCGCATAACCCATTTCTTACCGAAGACATATGAAATATATTCATGTTACACGAAAATAGTCCCTCATGCTACAAACCTATACAATGATTGGTGGTGCTTTCAAACTGTTTCGATACCTCAAGAACTTTATTGTCTGAATGGTTGTTCATGTATCGTAATAATCAAGTAGTTCAACACATAACTAGTATTAACAGAAACACCAGAGTTGTTTACACAAAAGTTTGTATGTGTACAGTATACGAATACCATGTGTAAGTCCAGCACAATTGTGGTATCCATACGAGTTTAGTTAACACAATTTACGACACCGAGGTCGCGTCATCTTTCGTAAGACAACAAACCAAGGCTTCAGGATATGTCCATATCATAGCAATAAATCAGCTACTCCAACAACAGAGTGCATATGTTTTCTAGTTACGGTGCTTACATCTTACACACAAATCAATCTACTTTGCTAACGAAAAGCGGTGAGTCGTCATATGGTTGTCCTCACTAGTAAAACATACTATCATACAAAATGATCGTTATAGTTTGCACACCAACGGTACATCGTACAAGTAACAAGTCTCGAGAATCCAGTTATTCAAAAAACGTGAAGTATTTCTACACCAAGTCGTTATGTTGACGAAAGCGTATATTGTAATATCATGATCGATTTGTATTCGTTGGTCACAAACTGTCACTACTCTAAATAATTCTTTTTCGCTCAAACACAAACGCATACTTGTCACCACTCGTTTTCATCAAGCACGAGTTCAAGAAACTTCTTACTACGACATGAATTTTTATTTTTATGTTGTGTAAATAGGTAATAATTAATTCAAGTAACACAATATCAACATCATCGAGTTGTGCTAATAGATTTACATGTGGTCTTGTGGTTTTCGTCGGGACATACAGCACGAACTAACTGTAGACTCCTCTCTGTTGTACAACTACTCGGTAATCGAAATGCATTAACATGTAAACAACGATCTTGTTACGGCACACCAAAAATATGTTCACTGTCGCGATACTCCGCACACGACGTACATAGCCTTTTCACACTCGTAATAGTATACCAACGTCAAGCGATAACGTTTAACAAGACCAACGACACTGAACCCACGACGTTTACCTATGTAAAATTACCACTTTCACTTGCCAGTCCATCGTTTACCTGACTAAACATATTATTTTCCTTTGGAGATCTGACGTTTACCCAGAGTAAGAAACCATTTTCACTTGTAAATATTTTTTTTTCCTCGGCTAACAAACCTTTTTTCACTTGGAAATATATTTTTTCTCTGGTTAACAAACCTTTTTCACTTGGAAATATATTTTTTCTCTGGTTAACAAACCTTTTTCACTTGGAAATATATTTTTTCTCTGGGCAACAAACCTTTTTCACTTGGAAATATATATTTTCCCCCGGGTAACAAACCTTTTTCCCTGAGCAACAAACCATTTTCACTTGGTGGTCCGTCGTTTACCCGAATAAAAATATCATTTTCCTTTGGAGATCCGGCGTTTACCCAGTGTAACAATACATTTTCACTTGAAAAAATACTTTTACCCAGAGTAACTAATCATTTTCTCCTGGGTAACAAACCCTTTTCGTCTGGAAACTATCATTTAACTGAGTACCAATACCGTTTTCACTTGGAAATACATTTTTTCCCTGGGTAACAATACCATTTTCGTTTGGAAAACGGACAACCACACCGGACAATTTGATATTTTTGTATATTGTTACAACGGACAGCGACAAAATACACACCAACAACGACTCCAATACATTTGTGTAATAGCTTATTCACTTGTTCTGGTGCATCCCATCGAAATCCTCAGTTACCCGCATGCAATGTGCTGTTGTACATCGACGTGTATGTTTTGGAAATTGGACAATAGGTTTCGACATGTCTGCGATGTCCGGGTTCGTGCTTTGGATTTTCCAGAGTCAAAATGTCTGAATAAAACACCTCCTCGACTTCGATAAATGTTTTGCACGCAGATAACGACGGTCGGACATCGACGAATTTATGTTTCCATCGGGCTAACAACTCCGGGTTACTTGTGATTTATCTCACACGTGTTTACTATGTTGTGTCACTCTTTATTGATTAATACATACCACACCATTCAGTTTGAAATCGGAAACCCCGAGAAATCATTAACCGGATCCGGATATCAACTCTGAATCGATAAACCACATGCCACACCCCGTGTTTCCATGAAAATAACAAGGCATCGCGAAAATCAAGTATACTTCGCTATTATTTGTCCGCACAAGTAATCACGTAAATAAGGTGTATGACATTACATACATCATGGATAACATCGTGTCTAGCATTACAAACATCATGGGCGACAAATTCGTCTTCTCAAGTCCCGTCATGCGCAGACTCTGTACATTCAGTGTGGTTATAGATGACTTGGAGATAGACAAACAGACATCTTTGACCGTAACATGGTTAATCGTTCAAATACCATTGGTGATATCGATACGACGATACAGTGAACAGAGCATTATGCATACCGATACATTCATAGTCATATATGCGAACCATGTACTATCATGTACCCCGATTTTCGTTGAATATCCACGACACCAACAAATCTGTACATTTCTTTTCCCTCAACCTCGACGATAGAGTCTTCATCCCAATGTACCAATCGAGTGTATGGTTCATCAGGTGTAAAATCCAAATCAAATGTAACCAAGGTATCGTTTTTCATTTTCAATATTTCCACCGCTGCGTCTTGTCTGTGTCGTAAAACAACGGTGTGAGGCCAGAGGAATCTATGGAAAGTTACGCGTAGTCCCATCCTTACTCGTGTATATGATCAGGTAACGACAAAGTTTTTTCAATTGCCTTGTGGTGATGATCCGTTTCGAAATGCAAGCGGATGAACTAGATCAAAAGTTTCGGAAATGCGTTTTATAATTGCTCTAGGTGTGAATTGGACATCACACTCTTACAGCGGGGCTCAACACGAATTTAGTCTTCACACCACAGAAACCCAGTAACTCGGATTACAAAAACTGCAATCGAATTTAAGATTTCCATACGCGGAATCACTGTTAAAGATGTCTGACTGCGACGTTGCACCCGTGTAAAGAATTCTCGTGCTAAGGCCATGTTACGGTCAAAGATGTCTGTTTGTCTATCTCCAAGTCATCTATAACCACACTGAATGTACAGAGTCTGCGCATGACGGGACTTGAGAAGACGAATTTGTCGCCCATGATGTTTGTAATGCTAGACACGATGTTATCCATGATGTATGTAATGTCATACACCTTATTTACGTGATTACTTGTGCGGACAAATAATAGCGAAGTATACTTGATTTTCGCGATGCCTTGTTATTTTCATGGAAACACGGGGTGTGGCATGTGGTTTATCGATTCAGAGTTGATATCCGGATCCGGTTAATGATTTCTCGGGGTTTCCGATTTCAAACTGAAAGGTGTGGTATGTATTGATCAATAAAGAGTGACACAACATAGTAAACACGTGTGAGATAAATCACAAGTAACCCGGAGTTGTTAGCCCGATGGAAACATAAATTCGTCGATGTCCGACCGTCGTTATCTGCGTGCAAAACATTTATCGAAGTCGAGGAGGTGTTTTATTCAGACATTTTGACTCTGGAAAATCCAAAGCACGAACCCGGACATCGCAGACATGTCGAAACCTATTGTCCAATTTCCAAAACATACACGTCGATGTACAACAGCACATTGCATGCGGGTAACTGAGGATTTCGATGGGATGCACCAGAACAAGTGAATAAGCTATTACACAAATGTATTGGAGTCGTTGTTGGTGTGTATTTTGTCGCTGTCCGTTGTAACAATATACAAAAATATCAAATTGTCCGGTGTGGTTGTCCGTTTTCCAAACGAAAATGGTATTGTTACCCAGGGAAAAAATGTATTTCCAAGTGAAAACGGTATTGGTACTCAGTTAAATGATAGTTTCCAGACGAAAAGGGTTTGTTACCCAGGAGAAAATGATTAGTTACTCTGGGTAAAAGTATTTTTTCAAGTGAAAATGTATTGTTACACTGGGTAAACGCCGGATCTCCAAAGGAAAATGATATTTTTATTCGGGTAAACGACGGACCACCAAGTGAAAATGGTTTGTTGCTCAGGGAAAAAGGTTTGTTACCCGGGGGAAAATATATATTTCCAAGTGAAAAAGGTTTGTTGCCCAGAGAAAAAATATATTTCCAAGTGAAAAAGGTTTGTTAACCAGAGAAAAAATATATTTCCAAGTGAAAAAGGTTTGTTAACCAGAGAAAAAATATATTTCCAAGTGAAAAAAGGTTTGTTAGCCGAGGAAAAAAAAATATTTACAAGTGAAAATGGTTTCTTACTCTGGGTAAACGTCAGATCTCCAAAGGAAAATAATATGTTTAGTCAGGTAAACGATGGACTGGCAAGTGAAAGTGGTAATTTTACATAGGTAAACGTCGTGGGTTCAGTGTCGTTGGTCTTGTTAAACGTTATCGCTTGACGTTGGTATACTATTACGAGTGTGAAAAGGCTATGTACGTCTTGTGCGGAGTATCGCGACAGTGAACATATTTTTGGTGTGCCGTAACAAGATCGTTGTTTACATGTTAATGCATTTCGATTACCGAGTAGTTGTACAACAGAGAGGAGTCTACAGTTAGTTCGTGCTGTATGTCCCGACGAAAACCACAAGACCACATGTAAATCTATTAGCACAACTCGATGATGTTGATATTGTGTTACTTGAATTAATTATTACCTATTTACACAACATAAAAATAAAAATTCATGTCGTAGTAAGAAGTTTCTTGAACTCGTGCTTGATGAAAACGAGTGGTGACAAGTATGCGTTTGTGTTTGAGCGAAAAAGAATTATTTAGAGTAGTGACAGTTTGTGACCAACGAATACAAATCGATCATGATATTACAATATACGCTTTCGTCAACATAACGACTTGGTGTAGAAATACTTCACGTTTTTTGAATAACTGGATTCTCGAGACTTGTTACTTGTACGATGTACCGTTGGTGTGCAAACTATAACGATCATTTTGTATGATAGTATGTTTTACTAGTGAGGACAACCATATGACGACTCACCGCTTTTCGTTAGCAAAGTAGATTGATTTGTGTGTAAGATGTAAGCACCGTAACTAGAAAACATATGCACTCTGTTGTTGGAGTAGCTGATTTATTGCTATGATATGGACATATCCTGAAGCCTTGGTTTGTTGTCTTACGAAAGATGACGCGACCTCGGTGTCGTAAATTGTGTTAACTAAACTCGTATGGATACCACAATTGTGCTGGACTTACACATGGTATTCGTATACTGTACACATACAAACTTTTGTGTAAACAACTCTGGTGTTTCTGTTAATACTAGTTATGTGTTGAACTACTTGATTATTACGATACATGAACAACCATTCAGACAATAAAGTTCTTGAGGTATCGAAACAGTTTGAAAGCACCACCAATCATTGTATAGGTTTGTAGCATGAGGGACTATTTTCGTGTAACATGAATATATTTCATATGTCTTCGGTAAGAAATGGGTTATGCGGGATAATAATTAGTATCGTAAAACTTGCTGTGTTTGATTGCATACTTTTTTAACATTGTTTGTTGTTGAAAGACGGGGGAGTTTACATTTAAATATAGTAAGCAGAGCGACTCAAGTAATAAATTTTACTCGTTTGAAAATCGACAACGGAAAAAATACCGATGAATGGAGTAACAGTAATAATATGTGTGGTATATTATTTTTCGTGATATGCAACCAATCTTCTAAGCAGAACTTGTCAATAATTTATCATGTCATAGAAAAGCCTATTGTTATGAATTCAAAACAAATGTACTTCGCTTATCACGATGATGGAAATTAAGATCAATGCAGTATTTCGGAGATGGATGTGTATCGTTTGGTATGTTCCCCAATCACTAAATGTCGGTTAGTTAAACGATACATTTACAAGTTTACCGAAATCTTGATTTACAAATAACAGCTTGATGATGTAAAGCTCAACCACGCAAATGTGTTCATTGTAAAGTATTTGACACAAACAAAATATCGAATGGAGACTTCGGTTTCATTACCAAGCTAGTGAAAATTGTTTTCTGTTGGCCAGGTAGGACACATTTGACAAACATCGTACACATTGTATCTTCGTGATGGTAACGACTTTTAGCGGCTTGGTTTCATGTCGGGAATTATTATCTGAGGGTTCAAGAATGATTTCAATCAATACTAGAAATGAACAACAATGCAAAACACGTTTAGCAAATAACAGTGTAGCAAGTACTTTTTTGATATTACGAGTGTTGGGTACGAGACACTTCTAGTTGAATTGGATGCATCTAACAAACATACCACAATTTACTTTTGCAATAATCAAAGTCTTAGAGTGTATAACCTCGCGATATTTTACATTTAGCACGCACAACGGGGAGTTACTGAAATGATTAAGAATTGATCGCTAGCTTCGAACGGTACTCGATACTCAAAGTGATATTTTCACACTCTGTAAAGTGCATATGTTTCAATTCTCTGTCACAAATTCCGACAATAAATCGTTGGATTCAATAGTAACGATATTGTGATATACTGACTCTACACTTAGTCGTTTCAATTACCCGTTGCGAATCGGGATAATAAAGCATTTTGTATCGGATGTTCAATGTATGAATACTGGAATTATTACATCTTTAGTGCTGTTTATCGCGAACGATAGATTTTAATAATTGTACTGATTGTTGAATGTAATAATACCGATATTGTCGTTTCATCTTTAGTCTTGGTTACTGGAAATATTTTCTGATATCCGCGATACGCAGAGTGATTTTTACCAAGGTGGAGTAATTTTCCTATCAAGAACATTTCAGACACACATAGTTTTACAACTCAAAATGTTAATAACGTTGGTATTGAAAAATTTGTTGCTGTCATAACATTTACCACAACGCCGTGTCTAATTAACGCGAATAATTTAATAATCAAGTCGTGATAGACCATTACAAAATCTCGTATGTTAAATCGATGTGACAATCCTTATGTTTACATCACGATAATTTTCGATATAACACCTGCGTTCGATTGTAAGAAACTACGATGGTCATACTTTCAAATGTCGTATTCTCAAATATAATATGTTAATCTCAAGTCGCCGACACCGAGAAGTAATTACTTTTGTCTTACAAAATATACCGCATAGTAATTTCTTTGTCTTGCGGCATAGTAACGACTTTTACAGTTGAACAAAAAAGACGAGTTGGTGGTATATGCCTAAAACCGAACTTGATATGTTTGTGGGTTGTGGTGATTACTTGCGTAGTCTTGTCTACTTTTCGTATGGACACTTTTTGCTTTGGTTCGGTGAGTTACAAACGGATTGACTTGACAAGGTTTTGTATTTTACTCTTTTGTTGATGGCAAGATGTTAAAATGTTGAGATGTCGTAGTGATAATATTTCTGAAACTCTGTTTGACAAACGTAAAGACAGGTCGCGAATAGAGTTGTAATGTTTCATTACTTGTTTCGAATCAATGTGCGTATAATCTCTAAATATGACTGGGTTGAAAGTTGTTAGTCATGTTTGTCAATCTATTTCAATTCAGACTATGTCAAAGTCCAAATATTTCATTTTGGATTATCTGGATTTACCTTTAGTACATCTCGCGAGTGGATTCCGACGTCGTACTATAACACTCTTAATAATACGGTTCAAGGATTTTCAATCAACAATACCTGAATTTTTTGGTAATGCTAGAGTTGGCAAATGATTAGTTGCGTGTCTTTGTTAAGAGTTTGATTTCAAGTTGATAAAGACAATAACTGTATAATGCACGTACTTGTGATTCTTGATTCTTGTAGAGTTATAGTTGGTATTGATTCTATAGGTGTGAAACAGCAGCGTGGAATGTGTGAATAATTCGATGCGACTGAAGTTGGAGTCAGCAATATTCAAGTTACGTTCGAATCAACTGATCGCGGTAAATCGATTTCTCAAAGGATTAGAGTTGTACCGGATCAACACATTCAAATACGAATCAACTTGGTTGGTGTAGTGAGGTTCATTTCAAGTTGATAAATTGACACATTGATTGAATATTCTCATGATTCGCATCACGCAACCAAAGTCAACGTGAAACATATAGCGATCGCGAAAAGTATCAAATCTTGGATATTCAAGTCACCGTCTGCGACGGTTCTGTTATTCGGTGCTTATTACTTAATAGGTAATATTCTTATTGTATCAGACTCGTGAAATCCAGTTCTGCACCAAACTACCAACATATTACATTGTAGCGATTGCGATGTATGTAACCACAAGTCACGAGAGATGGTTATGTCTTATAGGTGTTATCTTGTGAGCGATCGTAGGATTTTAGACTTATGTCGCACCTTTTTGAATAAGCGTACACTTCACAAAGGATTAGGGTTAGAGTAGAAATAAGTGACAATTTGTCGCTATTCAAGTTACCGACACTGGCGGTCTGTTATTCGTTGCTTATTAAATCTTTACGAGTGAAATCAAGTTCTGTGACAAACTGCTTACGAAAATTTCACCGCGTGAGCGATCGATATGCCTGTAACATCAAGTCGCGTATGTCTGAGACATTATCTTGTCAGCGATCGCCGGGTTTGCAAACTATTTCACACCTATTTGGAGTGTTAATATGTGAACGCGGCTATTGCTGGTATTGGAATCGCCGTCTACGCCGGCTACGTGGTAAACTAATTACCAAGCGACTGATTCCTAGATTTAGCAAACTATTTCACACCCTTTTTGGTGAAAGTACGACATGCCGCTAGCATTCTATCAACGAAAGTACGAATCATCGCCGCGCCCATAAGAAACAATGGCACCTCACCACCTCCGCCATAAGAGATAAGGGTCACCTCACCACCCCCGGTTTTCAGGCACCTCACCACCCCGCCCATAAGAGATAAGGGTCACCTCACCACCCCCGCCATAAGACACAATGGCACCTCACCACCCCCGCCATAAGAGATAAGGGTCACCTCACCACCCCCGGTTTTCAGGCACCTCACCACCCCGCCCATAAGAGCCCCAGGCACCCCCAGACCGATCTATACTACTACTGACGTGAGCGCGCGTGTGTTGTACTTACGCATTTTTGATTCCGCGGTAAAGAAGTCATTGAAATATCCGGGGCAATGACCGCAGTGGAACTGATACATAAATTTGGCGATTTCTAGTTTCAGCATATCTTCTATGTTTAGGTCACCGAATCTCCTTAGTAGCGACTTGTTGGATGGACAACCAGGCCTCTTTGGGGCCCTAGCTATGATACGGAGTACTTTATGTTGTAGTTTCTGCATTGGGTCAAGTGCAGTTTTACTGGCAGTCCCCCAACAGAGGATGCCATATTGTGACTTCGATTGGATTAAGAATTTAAATAGTATCAGAAGAACCCAGGCTGGCATGAAGCGGCTACGGCTGTAGAACAAGCCGCACTTCGGTGATAATTTATTATCTAGGGACTAAATATGACACTTCCAGGACATGTACGAGTCCAGTAAGACCCCGAGATATTTGGTATTTTCTGTGCTGGAAACAGGCTGACCAGCGATGTTAACGGTTAGGTTATTTTTGAAATTTACTGTCAGCAATTGGGATTTCGAGGCGACCCCTGAACTACACACATATCTTCCTTCATCTAGCGCTTTTATGATGACTCTATTTCATTGAGGACACTCCGGATACGGTAATTATGCCTAATTCGAAATAGGATGAATTTCGCAGGCATTGATACAGGCACAGATCTCTGTTCACAGTTGAAAATGTAAAGCGTGATACGGTCGAATTGTTGATCATGACTATTCAATGGATTAGCAGAACACCACGGAATCGTGTATGTATACTTGTATAGTTGTATGCAGTTTGTGAGACCCAGAAATAGGTACTACCGTAGTTATTTTATCATCACGAAACATTGGCTCACCATATATTTCCAGCACCCAAAAAGAAAGCCTTTGTTTTTGCTGGCGAGTAAAACGAAAGTAGAATTCTTACCTTCAGTTTGATGATAGTTTACATTTCCTTGGTAGTTGAATGCGAAAGTTACAAAAACAAAGCCCAGGAAAAGTTACCACAACAGACACAAAAACAACATATAAATTTATTTTTCGGATTCAGCACATGAATACGTTGCGGTTCCCTGAACTTTTGCCAATAGCAATGATCGAGGTCGTGAAATTCTTCACAGAAAATATCATTGAAATCATGATCCAAATGATAAGTTCGAACTTGCGACAAATCCTCGCATGTACAAAAAACAGATATTACTGAGAACGTCGAACAATGTTTGCAAATAACAATCAAGAATGCAGAACTGCTACGATAATTTGTTGGAAAACCTTTCACAAACAACCAATTCGGCATATTTCATTACTGCAGTAATTAATTTTTGGTAAATAAAAACAACATCTCGCCTAAAAGTCTTATTGAAAGCAAGTAACTTACTTACTAACTAACTGTAAATGCGAAGAATGAGGACATTTTGGTATTTTAAGCATCCTCGGAGGACTATTCACTATTCTCGAGTAAAGTGGACAAATCCTCCTAAAGGAGGACACATGGTAATCTTACGTGGTACTCGTGGTAATCTCAAAAAGTCCGAAATATCGAGGAATTTCGGAAGGACCTTTTTGACGTCAAAGTCGCGCAGAGCCAGCGATTTTTCAGGTGTATTCGGCTCACTCTCCGCTGGGAATATCCCACAGAGAATGGAGTTTGAATGAACCCAATCTTGCTCCGAATAAATGTTGTAGATGTCCTTTCGAGAGCCAGCAATTCACCCTCTCTGGCAAATAAGGTAGCTTCATGCTGGAACGTCGCATTTTTATTTTGTCGCCGCTGCAAATATGTAAACATAAGATCAGTTTATCAGAGGTGTGGTCAGTTGGGATAGGCAAAATTAAGTAGGCCTGCGTGAGTGAATCGCGTATTGATGCGAGACGAATATTCGAGATTCACTGATAATGGCGTGATAACAGTATGAATCATGCGGAAAGTACCTTTGTATGTACCTTTTATGTTACCACACAGTCTTCACATTATTGATATCCCGTCCATCAGTGCTGATGCGGCTAGAAACTGTTAAGAGTGATGGAAATGACTATGTTATGAATTCGAGGAATTCGACATCACCAAGCAGAGTTGTAATAAAGTGGGTTTAACACGACTCGAAAGTGCACAGTGAGCACAATGACTCGGAGTCGGGCCCGAGTCAGATTGACCTGTAACTTGGTTGCAACCCCACTCGCCATGAAGACGGACTAAATATCGGACTTGCGAGCAACAACAATCTGTTGAGTATTTCCTCATGTATTTCCTGGAATGTGCTACTAGGCAACAAGGCGTGTCATTCTCTACAGAAAACATCCTGACGTATCCTGCCACGATCTCCCCAGCAATCGAATTTGTTTTGCTGACCGGGAGATACATTTAATTGCATAATGCAAATAGAATCGAGGTGTCGAGCACCATATTTATTCGATACAAGAACAACAACAACAACAACAACAACAACAACAACAACAACAACAACAACAACAACAACAACAACAACAACAACAACAACAACAACAACAACAACAACAACAACAACAACAACAACAACAACAACAACAACAACAACAACAACAACAACAACAACAACAACAACAACAACAACAACAACAACAACAACAACAACAACAACAACAACAACAACAACAACAACAACAACAACAACAACAACAACAACAACAACAACAACAACAACAACAACAACAGCAACAACAACAGCCACCCTACTCGTGAATCTGATACATAATTCAACTCACTTATACAGTAAAAACGTTTTGCTTCTTTCCTCGTCCGTCACTATTCTGGCCTTGTCATCTCCATCATCAGTTAGTCGTAGATGTCCGAAGACGCCTCCGACTTTTTCGGATGTGTAGTCCGGCACTATGAAGTCCAAGTGATTGCGTGAGTTCGACCGTCCGTTGCTATATTGAACCTCCACCTGAGTGAAGTAATCATGAGAAGTTTTCAGAGGTGGTCAGTAACGAGGTACTTCTGCTTTTCGAAGTATCACAAGTAGATTTGCCTACTTAATCAAGCGGTTATCATTTTAGACTACTATTTCTATATGACAGTTATCCGTTTTTCGAGCAAATGTACACCTAGGATACTTAGATTTCTATGTACTGGGGAATCGCTACTTCTACTTCTATTTGAATACCAACTACGACTACTTTGACTCTCCTGGGAAGTTTCTCAGCGAAGTAGTTTTAATTTCTTTTCATCGTGTTGATTCGACAATAATGGTCAATTGGTCATTTTACACTCGAACGTTAATATTTTTAGGATTCCCGAACCGTCGACTGCCAGCACGTCCCACTTTTATTCTAGGATGTTGTAAGAGTTCACAAGCACCATACAGGGAAGAGGAGCAGGCGCGTAGCCAGTAGGGGTGGGTGGTTATCGAAACCCCCGTTTTTAAACACGAAACCATGTTCTTTTGAAATGACCATTCTGACGCAAATATTCAGTTGCAATTCAATAAGTCGTCTTATCAGTGTTGCTTGCGGCCAATTATCGAGAAGCGTGTTGCCAATTAGCGAGATTCGTCTGTGCACAACGCGACGCGACGCGATATCCCGCTGAGATGATCGCGAAATTAGGTCATTGATTGCCATACACCCCCCAATCTTCGCTGGGCTGATTTATCATGTCTCCAACAAGCCTAGTTCCGCTGACTTGAAGAATCTGCAATAGGTCCGGTGCGTGCTATACCATCGCTGGCCTACACAATCGCATCTGTAATAGGCCTGGTACGAAAGATATCATCGATGGCCTGACTATCACGTCTCGGACCTAGCATGCTTTGGCTCATATCTCTCGATGGCTTGGAGAGTTAAGTGTATGCTGCTTTGCGGTTGATATAAAAGAGTGACATCGCGATTCTGACTGACATTGAATGCCCGCAAACATGTATGCGTGCGTACATGCGTAATTCATTTTCGCTAATACTTGAACAATGAACATAACCACCAGAAAATGTGCATCAAGGCTTAAGTTGTAAAAGATGAGAAAGGGTTAAACCACCAGCGATCGGTGCCGTTATGGAACAGATTCCATGATGTCATCATTATTATAGAACAGATTCCATAACAACTCGGACATTTTGACTTGCGCAAATCGTCGCCGAGGCTACGTAATACGCGTTGAAGGCGCGCGTATTAATTGTTCACGAGAGATCAGGGACACGCTAATTGACAGTACTGTACTTCCGAACTTGTTGATGCCAAGCTTATGCTTATTATACGCTTAAGTTCATCAACACGAGGAGATTGTATAAGCGTCATTTACGCATGTTAGGGTTGTTCAAAAATAACTTTTTTCAAATTTCGCTTGATTAGTGATGAAATTGTCAGGTTAGCATTAGCAATGTCATTATCCAAACTCTAACACAGGCCTTTATCAAGATGTGAGGGCGTGAAAAAGGTGTCACTCTCTCCCTTTAGACATGCCTGGAAAACGATGTTTAGTCATACTGAAATGTCGAAGTATGCCACTGTAACTACTTTCAATTCAAAAACGGTTAGAATTAATCCAATTTTGGCGTGTAGCGTTTTGGTGGGCAACATGACAAATTTATCATTAAGCAAGTGAGATTTGGAAAAAAAAGTTATGTTTGAACAACCCTAACGCCTGTACGTAACCTTAACGAATTCATGCTATATTGGTTAATTCGAAAAAAATTCGAACCCCCCCTTTATTTCAACATCCACTTATTTTTCGGGTGACTATACGCGCCTGAAGAGGAGCCTAGCTAAATGACCTATTGTGGTGATCTATTTCTGTTGCAGCTTTGGAACTTACAACAAGGGCTTGGCAAAATCGAGTATCTGAGAGTGTCGATTCAGAATCGAGTATTTACGAGTCGAGTGCTAGAGCATTCGAATATCAGTCAACTCCGCTTGCAGTGATGTCTTACCAGCGCGAGGCGCGAAATCGTTTCATAATTAATGAATGAATTCGATCAACTATAATGTTTCTTGCTAAAATTGCGGGTCGCCTCTGTATTCTGCTGGGATCATTTGGGAAGGACAGAATTATTCAGCGCTTGGACATGGACATATCAATATCGAAGATTTCGGTGAGCATGCGTCTATCATTTTGTGCAACGGTTTCATCGCCGACGATCTTTCTGTGAGTGCTAACGCGAAGTCACATGTTTGACGACACGTTCTCTCATAATTGCGAATACAGTTCGACTCAATTCTGTAAGTTGGGGGGATTTTAAATATGTAATTTTCTGGAGGAGGCACCAATACTGGAAGCAAGAATTCTAGTGACAATAAATTGCGCGAAGTGCCAAGAAAAATATCCATTCAAATAAATCTGCCACGAAATATTTTACTTAATGGCCATATAAAAAGATCCATGAAAATGTGGCCGGCCCCTGATTGCTACGCGAATTGGTCGGAACTGATATTTTATTCATCAACACCCCAAATTTCTGGGTCAGGCTAATCAAAGTTTGGTTGACCTTGCAAGTTCACAATAAATTACATGTGTACCTATTTTTTTCGATAATATATCTAACGGGCCACATTTGGCCAGCGGGCCGCTGGCTACACTCTAAATCGAAAGCATCGATTTAGACACAAAATTGTGCATCCAAAGATGCAATATGGGACAAACACATAAAGTCGACCCAAATCTTTCGCCGAAGTGGTGTGATAATATGTGCAAATCCACACTTCATCAGATAAAGTTACGAAATATGTGCTTATGCTCTCATTTTATCATCTGTCGCCAGCTTTGATCACTATGAAAGAGTTTACGTATACATTTTAATAGTCCGGTAAGTCGCCGCACGAGTTGTGAGATCAGTAAGATTGAGAGGGATTGTGAGGTCGACGCTGGAAACGCTGCTGAAATGTAATCGTAATGTCACTGGTAAATGACCAGATCATCCACGGTAAGGTACGTTACACTCGTGTACCGATCATGACGTCATCGGTAAACCCAATGACCCTGGGGTCCGTTTGCTCCCGCTGGGTTATTTGCAGGGGAGGAATTAAGCTGCAAGATATAGATTCTCAAATGATGCAGCATTTCTATAATAGATGTTTAACGGTAATAACGACTCTCGTGTAAGCAATGTGTGCTTTTAGCCCCGTTTACATATAGCTCAGAAGCAATGGTACCTCTAATTTTGACGAGTCTGCAGCAGCGCTCACCTATTCACTGCGCGGTCCCTTGGACAACAGTGCGTAACCACTAAAAAAAGGTCATCTCTTCGGATTTTTTGTGCGCAACTTATAATTTATGTGAGCAGGGACCGTGTCAGCTCAAATCAATTGCCCACATGCGTACCTAAAAGGGCACATTGCTCAGGAGCCATGAAGTGGACTGCTGTTTCATCAATGTCGCTCCATTATTTTAGTGTGTCGCTTTCTTGCATTTACTAGGTTTTGTGAACGTTTCTCTTCTCATTTTATTTGCCTACCAAACTGGCAGAAGAAATTGATCATTTCAACCCAATTATATATATCATTGTTACAACCACATGATTGTCTGACTTGACTATGACTTCCATTATATTGCGTTTCCCCATTATTGATCATTGATATATCAGCAGTATAGCAATGAAGAAATCAATCAATCAATCAATCATTGTCATTACCATGTAATTTTGAAGTACGTTGTTTAGTAATCGTTAGTGTTACCTGGCTATTATCAGTGCATTCTGCTTTTGACTGTTGACTGAATAAACATCTCTATATTTCTCTATTGCTATCCCTCTCTCTTTCTCTATCCCTCTCTCTTTCACGCTTCACATCTCTCGGTAACGGCGGGAACTCAGTCAGGGTCAAATTTAAATTGAGCGACAGGTCGCAGACTCGCAGTACAGTGACTTTGTGGATGTGGATGAACGTGTCGCTAATCTCATCATAGCGGAAGGAATAAAGAAGATGTTGATTGCGTACGGCATTACGAGAGAACACATTGCTTTAATAATTGAAGGTAATTCGTTCAAAAATATCAACATGCGATATGTTATGATTACCGGTATGTTGTCAAGAGGGTTCTTACAGCAAGCAGCAGTGTGAGAAATATTGGTAGATTGCCCTTTAGATCAACTTGCAGTAGCATCGAAACTGAGTTTCAGAATGTCAGTTAATCCTCTAACTTGATGCAATATGGGTTTACAACTAGAATTCTTGACCAAGTTATATAGATCTTGCTTTGCAGTTGACTCACTTGTTTTTCCAATTACATGACATTTTCATTGGTTGAAAACATGACATTTCATTCATGAACCTATTATAATAATTATTGTTAATATTATACAGTGAAATAAATCTTATTATATTCATATCAAGTTCCCTCTATATAACACATAAAAGTGTGTGTGCAATGTGCATGCTTAGCTCACTACATAGCTGCTTTCATAGTAACACTTTGCCTTTGTAATAGATCAGAGCGGGGTTTCAAATGTTCGTTCCGAGGAGTGTCGAAGCGAAATACTTACTACTCATGACGAAATACTTGGAGTAGAGCTAGAGACAGATGAAGAGGTTAGTATTATTTAACTATTCTAGAATGAATTTATTAATTGGGATAATCCTGTTTATATTTGTTGCAATTTTTTATATTAAATATTGTTGTGTCAGAACTCTTGCCTTCATATCAACCGGAATGCAATAAGTGGAATGTCCTTCAACTAAATCTTCTACATTATTTATATTTATTATTATATTTATTTGTAGGGAAAAGAATCCGCTGCGGTTATACTCCTGATGGAGTTACGAAATGCAGTAACTGAAAAGAGAATCACACCAACCCTCCTCGGATTTGAGGGCGATAACGCTTTATCAGGTGAGGATTTGCTGCTTGCTTAACCTGGAACTGTCTGAACAATGAACATAGAAGTACCATGACGTCCTGATTTGTCAGATTTGTACTGATTTCGACTCTTGTCCTGATTTTTCGGCAAACATTGTTCGGCGTCTTCCATAACACCTTGGACGTTTTGCATGCCACTATCTGGCACAAGTTCGAACTTAACAGACCGTCACAAAAGTATAGCTAGTTTGAAAAGTTTATGGCTTAACATACGCGCATGTTGAGTTGGTTCTAATTCGGGGGTCTGTTAATTTCCAAGATGCGCCACAAACATGTGTTCTAATTCAGGGTCTGTTGAGCTCAGATGTGTGCCGCCAAAATGTGGCACAATTGTTTTTGGGTGCTGAAAATATGGTAGGCCTATGTTTTGATTGACGCTGTTTACGTTATGACGGTGCAATAAACACTCGAACTGAAAATGGCCTCCAAAAATAAATGTTTATTAAATGCTTTTCAATGACATCATTCTTTTTGATAAGGCTAAATCTAAGTTAGAATGAGCTGGTGCAAATTCGTTTTTTCCAAACCATGGAAAATCATTTCTGCTGCTAATGTAATTTTTGGTTTTCCTGACTTCGAGACCATGAGGATGGCTACCATGGATATAGTGCCTAGAATCAGTGAATGTGAGCATAATGCTTGTGTCGTTCCAAAAGGAACCTGTATGATGGTATACTGATCAAATCTGAATGGATCATTAAAGGTTAGTAAACTTATGATTATGTGGAAAAAAACCATACATGTCAACGACTAGACAGCATATCGTGACGACAGAATTTGCTATCACTTGTGTCCATGAGTTAAGCTTGACCATATTGACAAAAACCTATCTTGACCTATTCAGCTCTATTTTTATTCAATATTCATTATGCAGAAGTCCCATAAAGGCATTTCTACATAATCTAAATCTTGTGCTTTCAATTTACACATATATTATTGGCAATATAATTTTACCTAACATATTTCTTTCAATTCCAGGCCCATTTAGTCCAATTAACGGCCACAAAGCTGAGTCCTCGACATCTCGTACTAGCGCACCATGAAAATGGTGACCTGCAGTCATGGATCGTGGCGAATGGCTTCCGCATAAAGGGATCGTCTCACAATAAAGCGACACCATTTGAGATGGTGCTGGATCTTCTCTATTTTGTTTGTGACCCCACATATCCAAAAGTTTTCCAGATACTCTCAATTTTACAGTATGTCCTGATTGAAGACAAAAATTTGGGTTTCAATCAAACAAGCTTCTCTGTTTTATGAGCAGATTTCAGAAATCTCAGTAATGATTTTGATTTCGTTTGCTGACTTGGACAACTATACAATTCTAGTACTAGTCTAGTTGTCTAATTAGAGTGAAAAAAATGTGTACCTAAAATTCTGATGATTCTCTAATTTTGAAAAAAAAACTAGCTATAATTATAATTCTACTTTAATTCGTGAAGTGCTTCGTCTCTCTCATTCGAATCTAATTTGTGAAAACAACTGAACCTATAATTCTAATTGTACTCTAATTTGGAAAAAACAGTGTAGCTATAGTTCTGATTCTACTCTATAATTTGAAAAAAACTCCTACTATAATTCTGACCCCACTCTAATTTCGAAAAAAAAGCTACAAATATATTTCTACTCTAATTTGGAAAGAGCTGTGTAGCTATAAATTCTGATGCTACGCTAATTTGTGAAATGTTTCTTTGCTCTCAATCGAATCTAATTTAGAAAACAACTACCGTATAGCTATATTTCTAATTTGAAATAAAAACTACCTCTAATTCGATTCTAGTCTAATTCAGAAAAAAAACTGCAGTAATTATTCTGATTCTACTTCAATTTTTCAAATGTTACTTTGCTCTGATTCGAATCTAATTTGTGATAACAACTGTGTCGCTATACCGTAATTATAATTCTACTCCAATTTTTGAAATGTTTTTTTGCTCTAATTAGAATCTAATTTGTTATAACAACTGTGTCGCTATGATTCTAATTCTACTCCAATTTGGGAAATATTTTTGTGTTAATTAGAGTCTAATTCGTGAAAACAACTGTGTTGCTATGATTGTAATTCTACTCCTATTTTTGAAATGTTTTTTGCTTTAATTAGAATCTAATTTGTGATAACAATTGTGTCGCTATGATTCTAACTCTACTCCAATTTATGAAATGTTTTTTGCACTAATTAGAATCTAATTTGTGATAACAACTGTGTCGCTATGACTTTAATTATGCTCCAATTTGGGAAATGTTTTTTGCACTAATTTGAATCTAATTTGTGAAAACAACTGTGTTGCTATGATTGTAATTCTCCAATTTTTGAAATGTTTTTTGCTCAAATTAGAATCTAATTTGTGATGAAACCATGTCGCTATGATTCTAATTCTATCCCAATTTTTGAAATGTTTCTTTGCTTTGATTCAAATGTAATTTGTGGTTGCAACTGTGTCGCTATAATTCTAATTCCATACCAATTTGTGAAATATTTCTTTGCTCTAATTAGAAACTAATTTGTGAAAACAACAAGTGTCGCTAGGATTGTAATTGTTTCTTTGCTCTGATTCAAATGTGATTTGTGGTTGCAACTGTGTAGCTATAATTCTATTGCTACACCAATTTGTGAAATGCTTCTTTTCTCTAATTAGAATTTATTTAGGGAAAACAACTGTGTTGCTATAATTCTAATTCTACACCAATTAGTGAAACGTTTCTTTGCTCTAATTAGAATCTAAGTTATGACAACTTTGTAGCTGTAGTTCTTATTTCTATTTGGAAAAGCTTAAATTTTTCAATTGTGCAAGCTAGAAATTCACACATTTTCGTCTGCAAATGAATGTTCTGTATTCATCTTTCGTTGCAATAAAATCTTTTTTCAGCCTAAGCTGAGTAAAAATTCATGGATGGCTGGTATTAATTTCGAGCTCTGCGCAAGTCAGCATGAACACACCACGACTAAACACAGGATAGCCAGGCACGCATCGGCTCCAGCACGTTGTGTGGTAGTTAAAAAAAAAACCGGATTTGGCGTGTAATTTTGCGTTCCTCTGCACGCATTCGAATTTAGAGTGTACTGGTTGGCCACCCCTGTGCTACACAATTCGTATGCTGCGATGCGACCAATCGAGGTTTCAAGGCTTCTACCGTACAGAGGCAAACATTCAGTGGATAAATGAAATCCCGATGGCAAGAGGTGCCTAATTTAGGTTCGCGAAAGAATCATCTCTCGCTATTCTCGACTAGCGTTATAAAAATTAATATTCGTCTCACATGCTCGAATCATTGTACCCATAGCACGACTCGCAAGTCATTGGTGTTGCAGCTATGTAACGCACCAGGTACTTGGTCATTCGAACTTTGGCGGGTATCTCATTAACTGGACCTAATGATGGCCAAGGGTTGTCAAAGTAGTCACCGTTGATACAATAACGTTTCTTGTCTGAATACTTGATATGTACTTGCAAGCTTTGATGTGTAACGAAAAACTATTTCAGTACCTACCACAAAGAGTAATTTCCCAATCCGAAGATTGATGATGTTATGGTGTCTTCTGATTTCAGGTAGATGAAGCTTCACGATTCCAAATTCGTACGATCGCCGATCAGTCTCCCGCAATGATATGTTCAGTGAATATGCTCCGGGATCGCTTGGGTTCAAGTTGCTAATACTGATAAAGTCGCAGTCTATCGGTAACGTGAAATCGGTATTGATGAGAAACAACGACGCTTTCAACCGTAGAGTTAGACAATAAGAAAATATTCAGGTTTTTCTAAATTAGATTGCAGTTATAATTATAGCGACGCATTCTCCCAAATTCGATTGGCATTTGAATTATAGCGACATAGGTTTTCAACTTACATTAGAACTAGAACGATAGCGACACAGTTTTTCCAAATTACATGAGAATTAGAATTATGGCCACACAGTTTTTTTCAAAATTAGATTCGAATTATAATTACTCAATTCGGATAAACCTGGAAAATGAATTGAATTCGGAATAAGCAAGAAATACAACAAAAATTCAAGTTCAGTTCATATCTAATCAAAGTTCATTCACATAAGCACTACAAGGAAAACTGTCTGAACCATAAGCTTGATTCATTTCGCACTATATAGTTCTCCTGTAGCATTTTTAGGAAATGTTGATTAGGATTAAATGAGAGCATAGAAACATTTCACAAATTGTATTAGAATTAAATTGAGAGCATAGTAGAATTAAAATTAGAATTATCTAGTTGTCCCTGATCTGGTTTCAACAGTTAAGGACAAAGCATATACTAGTCGCGTCAATGTGACAGCCATACCCGTAGTCGCACGTCTTCTTCAGGTAAAATACTCGCCAACTTTGTTACGAATAATCGGGCTGACGGTGTTCGATCCCGTCCTGTCCCAGTGATGAGTCCATTGATGATAATGGAGTTATCATAGCCGTGCAGCAAATTTACAATCTGTGGTAATGTATAAGAGTAGGCGTTAGCCCTCATCCCACCAGCGTACAAGATTGAAAATTATATATTTCAAGAATTTCATTGGCAAGAGCAATATACATTGCATATAGCATGGAACAAGCATGCGTTGTATGAGCAGAGGTGGTCTTAGCAAGCTATGTTGCTACTCAAGTAGCGGTAGAAGTTGAAGTATACCCTTAGCGAAAAAGTGTGTATTGGCACCCTGGTACCGCCCTTGATATACGGGTGTGAATCTACACCTGTGGTACACGAAACCTAAACCTATATCTCCGACTTGCACCACGGTATTAATCAAACATAACATTTTAACACAAATGATGCTTGCATATGGGGACGAAGCAAGTTATGCACGTAGGCATGTAGGATTTATAATCGGGACATATATAATTTTGAGTTAGGTCTGTTTTCTGTACCACTCTTTTGGCTAATATGGCGTGGTACTCAAATAGGCTTGGTCTACTCAAGTGACTATGTTTGTGGACTACTTCCGCTTCTAATTTTTACGCAAAAGTACTTACTTTTCACGCTTTTGATTTTGAAAAGTAGAAAGTGACGTTGGGTAGGATTACCATACGTCATCCTTTAGGAGGATTTGTCGTCCTTTTTCGGGATTTTGAAAATGTCCTCCGAGGACGCCTAAATGTCCTCCTTTTTGGCAATATCGTCCCTCTTTACAGCATTTACAGCTAACATAATGGATAGATTCGAGTGAAAATGGGCATAAATGACGCTAAATAGGAAATTCGTGATTCGATCGAAAGTGACGACCTTGTTTTTAGTCAACTCACCAAATTTTTCAGCAAATATAGCGAAATCAGATGATTTCAGTTTTGATCGACCAACTTTTCTGATCTGGTAAAAGTGCCGTCTTTTCCCGATTCCAAATTATGGTTATCATAGTGTTGGGATATGTTTGCATCGCTTTTACAGGTAATATTGTTCCGCATGAAAAAAAATCCATGAATCTCGTTACTGGAATATATCTTCGAAAATTACAGCATTTGTAATATACTGAGCATTTCCGCGATAGATAGGAAGATGCGTTTTACAATTTCGAATTAAGCCAACCGGGATCAACAGGTAAATTTGTGCTATAGCCTTCAACCTAGTCTATTTATTAAGCTGCCCACTTGGGTACTGTCCGACATTTCATTTTCTACCACCACTTAACACAGTTTTGACAGGTCCTGGTAAAATAAACTTCTATAGTTGCATTGGAGTAGAAATTGGCAGATTAATTCTGCCAGTACTTGGGTAACTACGCTGACTACTTTGACCAAATTTCATAATATGATATTGGGTACATTTTTGTATTGGATGTGTAATCGTCAAATGTTTTCATTCCATTCTAAATAATGAGGTTATTTACAACAGCATAGCGCCGACCTGCCACAACTCCAAGGCTTAATAAACAAACTGTATTTCTATGGTGACTTCTTCACAGTTTATAAGTCCTATCCGGTACCAACTATTTACCTCGTTAGGTCTCTCGACCCAGTTGAAACAGACCGTAATGTCCTCGGCTAACCTGGCGATGAAATGTTGGTCATTATGGAACGACCAGCGAGGACGAGCAGCGCTTGCAGGTGCTGCGATGGATTATATACTCTGATTAGCGTGGGAAGCATTTCCCGTTATCTTCACAATGCACCTGAGGGGTTTGTCATTGATGCTGGCGCTTCTGTTTTTGGTGTATCCAAAACTGGCTGCTAAGCTGATTTCGTGGAAATTTTGTCGTCATCAGGTTTGATCACCAAAAGAGACGTAACTGGCGTCACCAGGTGGAATCTTGAAAGTAAATTAATGTAACAAGGTCGGTGATGTCACAGTTCGCATTCAAGTCCATCCACTTAACCACTGGTACTCTACCGATGGGGACTTGCCACTGGCGCAATTTCATAATCAGTAGAGGGAATCTGGCTTTCGCGCTGTAAAGCTCTTAAAATGGAGAATATACACCTTGACTCTTGGTCTTCAAATATTTCATATTTATGGCAAAACTGTAAGGTCGGAAATTAGTTCTTTGCAAATGTAAATTCGTTTGCCTGATTTCTACCTTAAAGCATGTTCTCTAATGTTATTTAAAAGTATTTCCTTTTCGTAAAATTTTAAGCCGTCGCTGACCTTTGGCCATTGATGTGTAATTCCTACCCCAAAGAAGAATAACCACTGACATACTGGGACGATTATTGTCAGTTATCATCTTTGGGCCACAATCCAAGTAGCTATTCCCCATCATCCCCCAATACATATGCACTTTCTCTAAAGTGGCTGGAAGATTTATTGGAAGAATCCTTCCGTTACTCTTCACTTATCTATATGAATGGGGTGTTTCTACTCTTTTGAAAAAAAATTTGAAAAAAAAACTCTTTTGAAAATGAAAACAAAGATATTAAACAGATTGGAAGTGGAGAATGATATTTACTGTGCTCTTTCCCATACTGTTTCACGCATTGGTGAGATGCTGAGATGAAAGCCACGACTGAAGTGCTGATAAATACAACGAGAATTTAATTTTTCTATTTTATTACAAGTATGCTTTTCATGATTAAAAATGCAGATTAACATCAATTAGCCGTAAACCTAATTTGAAGGCAAGAAAAAAATTATGGCATGGGCCGAGATAAACTATCGGCTTTAAATACACGACTATATTTCTCCAATTCGTGTCGGATTCAAACAAGTTAATCGTGTATACGGCCGTTATTTGAATGATGAACTTACTCCAAGGATATGTTTATAGCTTTTTGCTTCAACAGCGCCTTCTCTTCGGGATCTTTCGTCGAACGTATATCGTCCAGTATTTTTCTATCTGTGTAGAGGCAAAAAAGTTGAAGATGTCTTGAACGAGACATTTTAGAGATGAATTACGGATATTGAAAGAAAACACGGACATACTTTTTAAAATGAAACTTTTGGAGAAGTTCTTTGATTCTTACAAATTATATTTCGTGAACGTGTTTTCAATGAACATCAGTTGGTCTATATACTTACATTCATAGGCGCCGACTTACGAGGTTACGAGGTGGCGCAGCCACCTCGTGACCATATTTACGAGGTGGCGGCCACCTCGTACAAAATGCTCAAACGCCCAAGTGATTATTTGTGACCAGTAATTAGTAATAAGTAGGGCGGTTTTTTTTTGACCTAAAAAAAAGACAATTTTGACCTAAAAAATCAAAATTTTGACTTTTTTTGACATAAAAAAACTGAATTTTGACCTAACGTATGCAAATTAGGTGTTTTCCCACATGATGTTAAAATTGCACCACTTATCTTCATTTCTGGTTTGAACTGGCTGTCCTAACGAAGTAGTTTGGCCTGAAAAAACGTTTTTGGCTTATAAACAGGCATGTTTTTACATGAAAAAAAAAACAATATTTTAACGAAATCTGGCCCTATGAAGAATTCCAGTGGTTACAATATGTATTATGGTAGAAATAATTAAAATATTTTGTAGTACAACGAGAGATGCTTTCCTACATTCTTGGGTAGAAAGTACACGTCCTTACTAAGAAGCTTGTCAAGGACGTTCAACAGCAGCAGTTGTTGGCCGACAACACTCAAGTTGTGCGTACACTGCTGGTGCTGGTGACACACCGTGTTGCTTCATTCTGACAATGTTGTCTACATCACAATTTTTCATCATGCGCTTCTTAATATAAGAATGATGCAATGCACAATAAGTCTTTCTTCAGTTAGGATATTGCGGTACGTTGACCATAACACCATGTCTACCTATTATTTGCTTTTTTTTACCGTTTATGATTCACAATGAGCAGACGATTAGCCATTTACAACGGTAGGCCTATAAAATAGGCTAAAAGCGGTAAAATATCAAATAATAAGTTCACCGACAGTGCTAAATCTACGATACAAACAAAATGCAGACGTCAATTTTTTTTTTAATTTCTTGAAAAATTTTGACAAATTTTGACCTAACGCTACAATTTTGACAAAATTTTGACAAATTTTGACATGTCAAAAAAAAAACGCCCTAGTAATAAGGTGAATCGATGCGTCCTCGTTTGAGACGTCTTCGGTTTCGATACGCGCGTGTGCCAGACGCGTAGCCACGGGGGTTTCGGGGGTCGAACTTCCCTATTTGAAAAGCGAAACCCCGTCATTTTGAAATGATCATTCTAACTCTAATATTCAGTTGCAATTCAATAATTGTGTAATGTGTAATCGTGTTCCGCGCGGCGGATTTGCGAGAAACGTTTTGTCAATTAGCGAGAAGAATCTGCGATGATCTCCCGCTGAGATGGTCGCGAAATTAGGTCATTCATTCCCGTGCGCGTGGCAATCGCTAGCTTGATTTATCGCGTCTCGATCAAGCCTGGTTCCGCAGGCTTCAACAATCGCATCTGCAAGGCCCAGTTCACACTATATCATCGCTTAACTGCGCAATCGAATCTGCATTGACGGCTTCGGCCTGGTGTGCACGATATCATCGCTGGCCTACACAATAGCATCTGCAATAGACCTGGAGTGAAAGATATCATTGCTGAATGCTGGCCCACGGCCTAACTATCGCGTATCGGGCCTAGCATGCTTTGGCTCCATCTCTCGCTGCTTTCGAGACAATGCGGTCAAGTTTACGCTGATTAGTGATTGTTTTATGTCATATTGAGTAAAAAGCGACATCGCGAAACTGAATAACATCAAATCGCTGCAAACAGACTTCAACGTGCGAAATTGATTCCCGCTAATACTTGAACGTAACGACCAGAAGATGTGTATCATGTCTCGAGTTCTGAAATACGACAAAAGTTTGAAATCGGTGCAATCAAGTTGCGACATTTTGATTTGCGAAAACTGTCGCCGAGACTGCGTAATACGCGCGCGTATTTAATTGTTCACCAGAGATAGTGACTTGCTAATTGGCAGCACTCCCGGACTCTTTGGCAAGCTTATCATACGCGTAAAATCGCCGATACGAAGAGATTATATGATCGCCATATACACATGTACTTGACCCTAATTGAATTGATGCTATATTGGTAAATTTGAAAAAAAAATCCAAATCCCCCTAATTTTTCGACTGGCTACGCGCCTAGCGTGTGCCAAGAAGCACCATCCTAGATCTCCTCTGCCGACCAGGCGCCAAAATATACGTTCTGCTTTTCTGAAATCTAAATTATGTGCACCCATATTCATTTACAAAACCATTCATGAGCTAGCTAGCTTCGTGATAGGTAATGGGAGCGCGAAATTGGAGGGTGTGTTGGTGTGTGCCTGCAAATTGGAATTCATTTCTGCGCAGATTCGTTTCTCTAACAAGGCTTTGCCAGTGACATTAACTGGGAAATGCAGCAATAAAGCTTAAACACAGATATAATGAGAAAACAATTGTCGCGACGAAAGCTACTCAGTATGGTGTCATACTCAAAACCGATTCGTGGCGATACTGATTAGATTACACGCTTTCTCATTTGCCATCATCCATATTTCCATATTTTGTGCGGCCGTCAACACGTAATTCAATTAGTGTGCGTTGGCGGCCGTCGACATGCAGATTGAAATTACGAATTGACCGATGTATTCCCGAAATGCTTCGCGAACGTAAATCGGGAAATACACCAATGTTTTAATCATCAAACAATTGCCGCGATGCGAGTTGGTCAACGCGAAGCAAGAAACCGCAAGAGACAATTACTGATTAGCTGCGCGATTTCGGGTTTGTAATCATCATTATTGTCTGCTTGAAGTATTCGAGAGTTGTCGTGTGTTACTTGCAAGGCCAGTGCGTAGTGTTATTTCGTTAGTCACACTGGGCATTGCGCGTGAATAACATTGACATTGACGCAACTGCAGATTCCGTCGGACGGACTGGTAGCGCAGGCCGCAGTTACACGTCAAATGATCGTGCCGTTTTAAGATACCATTTAATAACTCGACTGCATGGTTTGATATTAATGAGTGCATGGCCAGTATTAAAATGCCACGGGAATGGTTTAGCTCTGCACTTACACCAGCGGCATGCAGTAAAGTGCGTTTTCGTGCGACGATGACGTCATCGATATGGGACGATTATGACGTCACAAGATTTCGCCACCTCGTTAAAAAAATAAAAGTCGGCGCCTATGCATTATTACATTATATAATAATTATCGAGGAAGGTGTGGTATATCATTTTGTTGGACTCAAAAGTTAGTTACCAAGCTTATCATGGCGTTTGGTAGGCCATGAGCTAATATCCATCATATTGGTCAGAAATAGGCTGCTGATTTTATTTAACAATTTAATACTACATGTTCTCCGGCAGTTTTAAAAGTCAAAGTACATGTATTAACTATACAAGTTTCAAACTAAGTCTTGAAAACCTTGCTGTGGAATAGTATCACCCAGTTTAATGAGATATACGGAGTAATGAAGTGTTTGTACCAAGATTTCATCGTAAATACCATTTGCCGCTTCATAATTAACGCACATGCACTCTTACCGAAAAGAGTACGTGTTCACATCCAAAGGGTGGTACACTGGGCCACTGGGGTAAATATGTTTTGGAAATCTCATAGGAGGACACTTTTTCAAAATTTTCAGACTTACAATACTGTAAAATCCGGAAACAATGGTAAATTTTTCCCGACTTTGTGGTTGGTTGACTAAAAACAAAGGTCAACTTTCCGGCTCAGCTCCCGAAATAGCCGCCGGAGCGTTACTTCACTGATGATTTACTGTATCTCAGTCCAATTTTAACCTATATTTAACCGAAATTCTCTAAAAAGAGGACATACGCTTTCAAAGAAGTAAAAAAAAGAGGCCAAATCCTCTTAAAAGAGGACGTATAGTATCCCTATGGTACACAAAACAGAACCAAACACAGAATTATACTGCGGTAAACATCAAACCCAACATTTTAATCCATTAGATGCTTGATAAATTTGAATAAGCACAGATGGAGCGCGAAGGAACGTAGGCACCACAGTGCTACGTCCGCTTACAAAAGTTTAAAATTTGCTTCTGTCCGTTGTAACTCTCACGATATAATTTACAGTCATCCAAGTAGGCTATAATATGGTATAACTATGCACAAAATCTGGTATAAAGGTATTGGCAAAAGCAATAATGAAAATGTATCTATTGTTCTATTAGTCACAGCTAGCGGCTGAAGGGGCATTTTTTAATTTACATTGGATTTGATTTTCTGGAAAATATCGAAGAGTTCCAGATTTGACACTGCAAAGAATACACACTCTTTCGCTAAGAGTGTGACGAATATTCACATTACGTCACCTTGGTCATGACGAAAGCCTTTTGGACGAATCGATCGATGCGCTTGCTCTCCATTTTCCCTCTAATGTCATTTGCTTGATCGAGGTAAAAACTCGTTGTTATCGGTGTCGACTGTGGAAGTTCTCCATCTATAGAACAAGAGGAAGCGTCTCAGTAGCTATACCAGACTTGAACAATTGGATAATTGTAGTCATCTAATTAGTGTAGTTAATCATAGCGAAATGCTGGAAATTCTAATTTAATTTAGAAAATTTTCCATGCTCTAATAATAATTCTAATCTAATTTATGATTTTCTTGAAAATGCTGCAGAAGAACTGCATAGCGCGAAACGAAACAAGATTGCTATATAGACATGTCCAATTATTGTCCATATATGCTAAAGAGAATGAATACTGATTTGATATGAACTGAATTTGATTGTTGGGATATTTCTTTCAAATTCGGGATTTAATTCAATTTCCAAGTTTTTACAAATTCAGTAATTCTAATCTAATTTGGAAAAGAGAATATTTATAGCTCTAATTCTTATTCGAATCTAATGTTGGAAAGCTGAAAATTTTCTGGTGGGGCAACATCATATCGGTCGCTTTTTCGTGAAAAGGACAGCAGAACATACCTGAATCGAATACAATCTCATGTGGCCCTTCCTGGTAAGAAGAAAAATCATCATGCAATCGTCCGATGGTCAACAATTCGCCCGTGTTTTTGACGTTGAGAACCTCTTTGACAACTTCCGGGTATACTTTATGGAATCTACCAATGAACTGTTAATCCCGCTCCTGAGTTCGTCGATATAGTTTTCGATCTAAATATGGAATAAGCGGCATCATAAATGGCACCGAGGTTCTCAAGTAATAGCACGACCAAGCTTGCATCAGCAAATCAGCGTTCCTAATGCACGAGAATGATTCATTACACTGGTTAACAAAATGCAAAAATATTTTTTAGGCAGAACATCTAAGAGCCGTTTCTGGGGTTTTTGAGGTTGCTGATTACGAATATCACATTAGCTTTGTCAGATTGGCTCTTTGTCAGAAGATATTTAGACCCCTGAAAAAGCCCAAAATTTTAATATTTCACTTGGTAGGATGAAAATCGTAGTTTTTTTTCTAATTTAATACTACGCGTGAATGGATAATTGACTAGGAAGAACCCTCATGTCGTTGTAAGTCATTCTATCAGTATTAACATGACATGATGCAAAATATTTATTTGTAAAAAAGGCAGTTTGTCAAGCCTAAAAATTGTACTTTTGCGCAACAGAAATACATATTCTCCTGTATCAATTGGTCATTCTACCAAGATTAAAGAGGACTATAAAACTATAAATATGTCTTTGAAAAGCTTAACTACAATACTCGTATGCTGCGGCTCATTTCTTTTGGCTGGTAAATGGATAATTTTCCGCTGAGTCGACAAAGTGAGTATATACCTAGTAACCCTATCAAACGAGAAGTTTGAATCTGGTATCTGGTATATTCGAATACCGATAAAAGATTCCAATTTCACATTAGGAATGAGTTCACTGCACTGCACTGCAATTTCTACTGAGATGAAGTAGATAAAACTTTTTAGATAGTCACAAAGCACCCAACTGCAAACAATTGGTCCGAAAATTCGTATCTGCATATCGAAAACTTGAGCACAAACATGAGCTTAAAAGTTCACTTCCTGTTCAGTCATCTTGATATATTTCCTGATCATCGTGTTGATTAGCAAAGGGAGAGGTTCTACCAAGACATCAGAACAACAAAAGAAAGATATCAGGGCAGATGAGATGAACAACTGAACATATTATGGCACACTATTGCTGGAACCTTTCGAGAAACTGCACTAAATAGCATACAGGAGAATATCGTACAAAAAAGAATTGTGCTTCGAAATAAACTATTAATATTATGTTCCAGCTGCTTCTTTCAAATTTACAATGGGTGGTTGGCGTAAAATTGATTGAATTAATGCCACGTTATTTGAGTGTTTAGGTAAATACTTATATACATGACTGGAGTTTATTTATGTACTGTACACGATATCCGTGAAAGTCTGTAACCATGATAAATTTATTACCCCTAAATATAGTGTTGTTGCTGTATTTTGATTTAAAAGTGTCTGCGGTGTGTAAAAATAACAAGTAGATTGAATTTCTGAACTTTATAGTATGACTGAGCCGATTATATATTAACTCATTACCGCGAAAATGGGAGATTTTGGTCAAAATAGCCCCATGGGTTATCTCCACAACAAGAGCCAATTTGAAAAAGGGAAGGTCATATTCGGAATCAGTGCTCTTCAGAACCCCCAAAACCACTCTTAATTTGTCTGCCTTAAAATATGTGTTGACCAGTGTATTCATAGCAGGGATATCTAGAACTAGTTCTATCTGATTCATAGTAATCAGAAAAATCCATGTACGGTGTATCTGAGGTCAGGAATATCTAAATCAATAGCTCTAGATATCCCTGGCATGAAGGAAACGACTAATCGCTTCGCACATGTTTGTGAGTGTTGGATGAGATAAGAATAGTATGGGTATATGCGGAGTTAGAAGTGCGTGCCACGAGCGATTAAAAATTCTTTCATTCATTTTCATTCTTTCTAAGACGTAAAAACGTTTGCATTAGTGGTTTATTGTCTCTATTTTTGTTGATGAAATAAGTCAGAAGGTTTAATTCTTACCATGGATTAAGGAGCTCGGTTTTAGCATGAGATGAGCTGTCAAAATAGGTGATTGGCGATAATGTTGATGCTTTTTGAGCAATCGTGTATGGTTAGGGTTGCATTTAAAACAAACGGTGCTTTAAAACATTTTAAACAGTGTTTTAAACAAATGCCTTTTAGGAAAAAACAAGTTTTTTAAAGACGTTATCGAACTATACCATAATTGTTTAAATGCTGCCGAAAAAGATGTAGTATGAGTAGGGCTGTTAAAAAACAACGTTTCCTTCAAATTTCCCTGGCTACTTTATGAAATTTTTAGGCTGGTTAATGAAGACGCTGCACACCAACTTTGGATCAATTCCAATCCGTAGAAGCGAGATTCTTGCAGTAGAAAGTTCTGAATGTATCATTACAATAAAAAAATTCAACATTTTTCTGTCGACCCCAATAAATTGTTAGGCTGCCAGTAGAGATGACGCATACCAAATGTGGCTCAATTCCAACCACTAGAAGCGAAGGTATTGCAGTAGAAAAATTTCTAATTCCATGATTTTATAATAAATAACACCATGTAACAAAATTTTGCAAAAGTTTTAGTTGGCTAATTTTTTTTATGTATTGTGTATTATGTATTGTGTTTTAGTATTCCAATCTAATTACAAAAATACCAAAATTTTTACTGAAGTGCCTAAACTTTTGAAGGAACGTGAATTTCTATAATTTTTTATTTTACTCATAATTGCTCCGTATTAATCACAATAATTCTTTATTGGAGTTGAGAAAACGCTAATGAAAAGGTTAATATGAACACATATAGCTTACCCATGCATCAAGTGACAAATCAACACTTTAAAAATCGTCAGAAGTGGTTTTGTTTGCGTGACTTGCCTCTGTGAAATGAGAAATCTTCTCTTATTATGGACCAAAAATAACACCATGTAACAAAATTTTGTAAAATTTTATTTGAGTAAAATTTTTTATGTATTGTGTTTTGACATTCCAAACCAATCACTAAAATACAAAATTTTTTTTTGAAATGTCTCTAGTCTTTGAGAAATGTCGCTTTTTGTGAATTCTAGTTTTAATAAAAATTGGACGTACAAATCCACTAACAAAACGAAGGAATATGCGCAAATAGTTGCTACCATAGATTATAAAAGGATGAAAACACTTTCCGAAGTGGTTTTGTTTGCATGATTTGGGTCTATAGACTGAGTGCAGAACCTACCAAGGCTCTGTTGTGAACACGAACCTCTAAATTTCCGAGGTTCACACACAGAACGCGAACGTGAACCTCACGTTCACACCATCCCTACAAAACAAGCTTTCACTGTCTATTCTCTCAAAGCCGCGCACTATAAAGAAACGGTGATTTACTCTCTCCTATTCATAAAATTACCGAGCAGGTGGGGCAACATAGCCTGGTTGACCTTAAGGTGTGATGTAGCAATCAAATCTATATCTGAACTCGGTTACCGACATATGGCGTTGAGTCGATCTTTGCTGGTATTGGTCCATTTTGACGGTGTTTCACACCATGATAATTCTTGAAACTTGGTGCGTTATGTCGTGATGGTGGTATTTACCACTGCCCCAAGTTTCAGGGTTGGTACTTAAAGATTAGGGTAGTAATTCCGTTTCCGAAATTGAGTGTGTGCTGATCCGTCATGGATCGCAAACAGATTTCACATCAAAAGCCTGTATTGGTGTCCATTGATTTTGACGATGTTCCATACCGAGATCGGTCATGAGTAGTATCGAACGCTGTACCAAGTTTTAAGTTTGTCACTGAACTATTTTAGTGGTAATTTCGTTTCCCAAGTCGAGTGAGAGCTGACTCGTCATTTAACGCCAACAGATTTTACGCAAAGCCGGTATTGGTCTCATATTGATTTTAACGATGCTCCTTACCTAGATCAGTCATGAGCCTTTGCACGGTATGTCTTGATTTTTGTATCGAACGCTGTGCCAAGTCTCAAGGTTGACACTCAATGATTAGGGCAGTAATTTCGTTATTGAGGTCGAGTATGGTAGAGATGTGCGCCGATCTGACACTATAGCCTACCTAACGCATTGCGGATTTCACGCAAAAGCCGGTGTGTCCGTGCTAACGTTAACTGTGTTCCATATTGAGATAGGTGATGAGACGATGATATCATGAAACAGTTAATTAGCATTCTCGTTTTGCATTCAAATATTTACTTTTACTTTATATTCTCCAATGTCAGTTTCACCGTGAAATTGTGGCCTTCAAGCCATTTGCTTACAACCCCTTGTCAAGCGCGAAAGCTATTTCGTTTTCGATGACGGCTAACTGCTGATCCCTTGATCAGCCTATACCTCAGTAAATTTTACGCAAAATCCGGTGTTGGTCTGTTCCGAACAGGCTGTTCGTAATAATTTTGACAGTACCATACCGAAAAGGGGCATGAGGCTACTTCTCGGTGATGTCATGTAACAGTGTACTAAGTTTACAGCTTTCATTCACGTATTTATTCGGTTCCAATGCCGATTTAGCAGCAGACTTCTTGACAGTAAGCCATTTGTGTTATGTCACAGTCTCCAGTTTCATGGCCAAAATCACCTCTATGTTGTTCCGAGACCGAAATTCCGAGGCTGCTTTCGTCTTACTTCTTCAAATTTAAAATGATGTGTTGGATTCAATATGACAGGCCCAATCTATGAGATAGCAATGGCGTTTGTGTCTGAACTCGTTGACCTTTTCGGTTAGGCTATACAGAATAATATCTCGAGTTATAGTCTTATGTCTGCATATTGTTAGCCAGGTCAATTGCGCACATTAATCGTGTTGAATTTCTGCTCCGTACGCCGTTTAAGCAATTTCCTTTAGAGCAGAGGTCTCAAACACGCGACCCGCGAAAACGTTTTGTGCGGCCCGCGACGGCATTTGGGAATTCCAAGTATTCGACAATATATCTAAGTGCCACATATCTTTTTTAGATATAAGAACTTAAAGTTCACCCTAAAACTACCACAAAAATCACTGAAATCCCAACAAACTACACTATCACATCACTTTTAAAAGCTACCATGCGGTAGAATATCAGCTATTACGTCACATTTCTAGTTTATGATGATAGAACATGACCCGTTGAAGATTCGTGACTGAAAATGTGATTTGGTTTGGTGCGACCTTGAATGAATATACTTGAATATATTTTTACACGCTTTTTACAGTTAATGCATATTTTGGTGTTGCATGTTATTCCTGATCGTTTGTACTCTGGTAGATAATTGTTGTTCATACAAATTTGAGACTTTCTTCAGTTATACGCGATCGTAGGTTCGTCTTGATGCGAGGACCCATGATGGCATACGTAGGTGAAGCCAAACATGGTCACTATACAGCAGTATATATACACACTGTAATGTGTGATGTGTCAGTGACATGGGGTCAGGGAAGGCAAGTGAGGCCGCGCCTCACCTGACTACTAGATTTTGAACATTTTTATACCAAATTGTTCGAAAATAAAGCGCGGGCAGAGAGGTATACATATGTGAGAGGTATGGCATATGTGAGGCACGGCCGAGCCGGGCCATGCCTTACCTGTGATAGCGCAATTCGTCGTAACTATTTGGAATTTATAATAACTGAAATTAATCGAATGTAATTGTCGCACTGATTCCGATTCGATTTTTCAATTCTCAAAGTAGCGGTAAGCGGTAACATAACGTTGCGCCACACGCTTACATTTTTACGGCGACTTTAAGTTACGCTATCATTCAAGAACGTGGATAGCTATGGCATTTTTTTGTAATGCGAATTTTCTATTGTGAATGTCACTTCCAACCGAAGGCAGTTCATTTCTCGCCGTAGATCAGGGAGAAAATGTGTATTTTCAAAACTGCACTGTGATACAGGCGCCGCCATGTCTCCTATAGTCTCTTTGGTCAATCACCATATCGTGCAATCCATGATTTCGTGGCGGGTATAACGAAATCCGGAGTGATATTGGTCGCCGGCGATACAGCAGCTTAAAATTGAGGATTTTAGAAAGGGGGTCCGAGCCCCAAACCCTGAATACGCAACTGCATAAACCTCTCAAAGACGTGTTTATACTACCACAAGAATAATGATACTGGTGGTGCTGAAGATTTAATAACAAGTTGCTGCAGTTTTGATAAAATTGGCACAAAAACAAAAATTTTGAAAAGAGCCACATATTATGACCTAAAGAGCCATATACGGCTCGCGAGCCATAGGTTCCCGACCACTGCTATAGACGCAACAATCTATGAAACTGTCATGGGGAATAATAATAATAATAACATAATAATTTATAGAGCGTCGAATATAACAATATATCATTACTACACTAGGGCGCTGTACATAAAAAGGCAATAAAATATAAAAGTAAACGATATGTATAAAAGACGAAGTGTATAGTTGTAGGGCGGAATGAACACTACTCTAGTTCGAACGCTCGTGAGCATAAAACGGTATTGATTTAGCGTTTGAAAACATATAGCGAGTCACATAGTCTGATAGAAATTGGAAGATTGTTCCACAGAATGGCGGCCGAGGAAGAAAAGGTTCTCTCGCCGTAGGTCGATGTTCTGACTCTTGGAACGGACAAGAGCTTTTGCGACTGAGAACGTAGCGCTCTTCCGGGGTTATACATTGTCACTAGCTCACGACGATACGCTGGTGCACTTCCCTCCATGCATTTGAAGACGTACAGAAGAAGCTTGTATTCAGACCTAAATTTCACGGGTAACCAATGAAGGGATCTAAGAATCGGTGTTACGTGATCACGCTTCCTTGACCGAGTTACCAAACGAGCAGCGATGTTTTGGATCTTTTGTAGCTTGTCGATGCAATTTTGGTTCACCCCGTAAAGCAGGGCATTGCCATAGTCAAGCCGTGATATCACCAGCGACAGTATTATGGCTTTGCATGCATCCTCAGATAGGTTCGACTGATCTTGTAGATATACATGAAACAGATCTTTGATGTATAGTCGATATGTTTTTCCATTGAGAGCATGCCGTCAAAGTGAACACCTAGGTTACGTACACAGGTCTTGGCTTGGATAGTGTCTGGTCCGAATCTGATGGTGAATTGATTGCGGTCGATGGGGCGTCTGGTTGGCGTAAAAATGATGAGTTCAGTTTTCTCTTTGTTTAACGTGAGACGATTTTGTGTCATCCAGAGCTCAATACTTTGAGCTTTTGAGCTTCATACTTTGCCTTTTTGGATTTGCTTTTAAATCTGTTTAAATCCCTTTAGTGTGCCGATAACTCTTGAAAAGAGGCACCCGAAAAGTCTTCGAGTTAATAAATATTATTCTACAATGGATATGGTATTGAAAGCTAGCTCAATATCAATAAGACATCGCTGTAACTTGGATGAAACGCTCTCCCAATCATTGCTGTTTCTCATACGACCGTAGACATGTGTATCATCCGCGTAGCAATGGTGGAAGAAACAATGGCGACGGCAAATATTTCCGACTGGCTTCGTGTACATGATGTAGAGCAATGGGCCGAGAACAGAACCCTGTGGTACGCCTGATTCGAGTTGAACAGTAATATCAAAAGGCTGTAGTAAGGTCGTTCTTAACCAGGGTCCGTAGAGGCGTAGACCCCTTCGTGGTACGAAGCACCACATCAGGGGGTACGAGATGCATCGTGTAATTAGGCCTATATGCAGTGGAATATTTTCTTAGCCAATTTATTCAACTGAAAAATGGTCTTCGCATTACGCGTGATTTTATGTAGATGGGCTTTTTGATTTTAATATAGGAAGGCCTACCATCAGAAATTGTGTTGAAAATGAACAGGGGCTACGAGATATCTCATTGGAAGCACGAGGGGTACGATCGCAAAGGTTAAGAAACAATGCTATTAGCCAATTACTATGGCTCAATAATGATTATATTTAAGTTGTCATTGATATGTTCCAATAATAGTCGAAGGAAAAATCTAACGGTGATATAATTTTGACTTTGGCAATGACAGTAACAATAACAATAACCTACTTATCACGACTATATCAAAACCAGGATTAGGCTTCACTGCTCAAATACTGTGGTATCAGATCAATCTTCAGTAGATTTTAAAATATTCTACATAAAATTTTGACACGTCAAAGGTCCACTAACTGCAATATTATAACAGGTTTTAACAGTTTCACGATGTCATGATGCATCCTCTCGCATGATGTCTATAACTCATTGTCTTAACAAATTATGCCCAGCACAAAAACAATTTTATTCAAATATTTGAAAATGCGTTTTTTTTACGTGTCAAGCGGGAATAGTACAATAGAAAATTACATTTTCACGATGTTTGTGGAATGCCTGTCTGCAAGCTCCCGTCAAATAAGGCCTACTTGGAAATTATCCCTATTATTGATGTGGCGGCCCGCGGCGTCATCAAAAACTAGGAAATTGGCCCGCGAGCACATTTGAGTTTGAGACCTCAGCCTTAGAGCAATAATTAGAGGTAATGAGACTCGGTTCTTATCAGCCTAGAAATTGTCCAATGTCCATTGATCTAATCGTACGCGGGAGGAAAGCGCACTCTTACCCCTTTCCCAACATATTTCGATAACAATGAATAGCTGAGGTATAAGCGAGGATAAGGACGCCTTGTTATACACTTTTACTTACACTGCTGGCGCCAGAGGTGGTCTATCTAGTTGGAACAAAATTGGCAATCGTGATCTGAAGAATGTGGTCTCTACTGAAAACGGTGTCTCGATATTACCGATCGTCGATATTACTCGGTTAGCGAGTTGACTGGCTTATATTCCAATGCATCTTTTTTTCGAAGTAGTAACCAGTGGTGAACTTTCAAAATTCCTGTAGTTGAAAAATCGCTTTCTGTCAACTTTGCTGTAGTAACTAGCTTTTTTAATATCATATTGACCACCCCGATTTCATCCGCAGAATCCAAGCGTGGTTTCAGCACATTAAAACGAATCGAGACTTCTCTTAGAATCGGGATGTGTAAAGATATAGGCTAGATGAGTTACAGTAGATGTGTTCAGGATTCTCAGCGCTGTTATTATTGGTATTCCAGATTTCAAAGAATTCGTCATTGAACATTTTGCAACTATGAAATCACGCCGCGCGCAATGCGCCTACTGATTCAAACGTTAAAATATGCAGGTATGAGCTACTGTACTTCATATTTTCTTCCAAATAATTTGAAGAGTGTCAGCTCGAAAAGCTTCGAGTTTTAAAATATTTCTGTCATGGATATATTATTAAAATTTGAAATGCGTTAGCCTAGTTAACCATGCGTAATATCTATACCAGACATGGGGTGATTATTTCATGAATGTAATCGATTGCGATTACGATTACTTCTGAATTACGCGATTACGATTACGATTGCGATTACAGCAAAATCAGGAAGTAGTCGATTACGATTACATTGTAAAAGTAATCACGATTTCTCACGATTACATTTATTTTGGATCTTAGAAGTTATATTGGACGATAATATATGGATTGCGCTTAAAAGGCCTAATGAGATAACAAACTTCCATTAACAAGATGCGTCATTTGCTTGTTACGTCATAATGTACATATTACCCATTTTTATAGTGGACGATTTATCGCACCCAACGATTTGCATTCTTGCCAGGTCCATGACTGCCGTACCCCAAATTTCCCAATAGGGTGGGGAGCGAGCTCGAAGGGGACTCAAAAGTATTTCGTAAACCAACATAAATTAGAGAGTATTTTCGAGAGATTTAATTAACTTGAAAATTGTGTTTGTTCAAGTTGTAAAATTATGCCATATTTGTGTAAATGCTTTCCAAATACATGTTGTATGAGCCTACGGACAATTGCCACCCGATTTAGCCGACATACATCAATATAGGGGGGTTGAAACCCCTCAAAATAGTCGGTTCAACAGTTATATTAAAGATATTTCGTCAAAGGAGCTATATTTACCCTATATTTTCAATTGTCAATGTCAATCCACATTCGTGACGTCATTGCCTGAAAAAACCAAAAAACAAACAAACAAACAATAAAAAACATGTTTTAAACAAGGGCCTTCTTTTAAACATGTTTGCTTTAAATTGATTTTTGTTTTAAATGCAACCTTAATTTATAGTAATATTGTAATAGGCATTTAGGTTCCAGTCAATACCGTGCAACGACACACTAAAAGACATATTGAGTTTCGACCAACACGCGACTTCACGAAGTGTGCTACTAAAGAAAGACCTTGGTCAAAACTTAGGGTATGTGCCCATTGTCAATAGCCGCGCTGGGTGTGCGTGACCAATAATCTGGTCCTTCCAATCTGAGCCCACAATGCAAATGCCACTCCCGAGCACCCACAGAGCATTAAAGACATGACAATTTGTGTGTACGTGTCACGAAAGTTTTTTTTTCTTTTAGTCTGCTACGTTTGGGATACAACAATATCTTTTGATTATATGACAGACCGGAGGCCATGAATTAATAACATACATTAAAGTAATTATAACAAGATACCGAACGTAAATCTGACCATCGTGGGCAGAGAGAGGATTAAAAATTAATAATGATATAATGCAATTACCAATGTTATTGACGATATTCAGTCTTCAATTTGAAAATATCACCCTATGGGGGTAATACTAGCGTTGGGACCCCGGGAAATCCCGATCCCGGGATCCCGGGATTTGAAGCAATCCCGATCCCGGGATTACTCCGAATGAAATCCCGGGATTTGTAAAGAGCATTTTCCAAGGCTTACGTAGCGCCATATCTCTTATTTTGGTAATAAAGCAATGTCACAAACTCTGCTGATTGTCTAAAACAATTCACAATTATTTGATATTAATGCCAGCAATGGCATAACAATGTACTACACCAGGGGCGGGCAACTTCTCCAGTCGGCGGGCCGGATATAGGAAAACTAAGTACTTGGCGGGCCGGATTGCTGAATAGATACATTATTCGGTAATTTACCCACATATACAAGGAATAAATCGTATTTAATGAAAGTATTTTAACGACGGCAATGTCACATCAAAGACATTTCTCGCCGATAATGGCCAAGACAATGTAGATTTGAGAATAACATTGTCATGCAGGCGCCGCCATATCTGTTTCTCTCTGACCAATCAACACACGGTGAAATCCCTAATTAAGATTTCAAGGCGTTCGATAAGCCCGGTAACCCTAATTTACCAAGCCATCATTTCATTAGGGTTGAGTAGGTGACGAGATATCGTCGTTGTTCAACTGTGTGGCCTAATAAATCTCGATATTGAATTCATGCGGCCTGCGTCCTCTACGAAATTTGAAAAGTGGCCTGCGACCTATTTTGAGTTGGCTACCCCTGGCATAACCGGTTCCTTACAAAAGCCTAGAAGTATGCCGTGCTACAAGTCGGCGGTTACGGAATCAAAAATAGGAAATATCAGCCTGGTGTAAATGACCATTGTAGCCTCGCCTCAATGAACTTCTTAACCAGTTAACTTCTGTGGACGAGTTAATATTTATTCAATTACCCAAAGTGAGTGAATTCGTCGGGCCTTCAACGCTTATGGCTATGACTTGTCAAGATGTCGCAAACGTGACTTGGTGATCGAGCACAGCAAATAAATCCGTAAGTGTGTGGAAGAAGAGCTTATGGCAATGAAACGCAGCATTGGACGTTTTTCGATCACGTTTGGCGAATCAACTTCTACACGAAACAGGCGGTACATGAATTTAACCGCTCATTATCCGGGTGGCCTTCGGTCGCTGGGTTTCATTCGTATTCACGGGAGCATGTTTTTCGTCAATACTACAAGGAATAAATGTTATGTGTGTAGCTTGTATGGGTATTTTACTACTTTGCTAATCCCGGGAAATCCCGGGATTGAGAAGTCCCAACCCTAGGTCATACACCAACGTTCGGAATGGGGGACGTATTGCTGTTTTGGTTCTAATTCTAGCTACATCCCACGCTAACATGATATATAAGTCCATTGCTATGGTGGCAGGTCCCAATGTTGAGTAAAGAATTGTGAAATAACGATTGGCGCCCGTTTCAAGTAGAGTCATATGAGAATAAGATGAAGAGAACATAAAACTCTGCTTTCAACTTAATACAGATAATGTACTGCAAGTTGCCGTTACGAGAAACGGCAAAAACGGCTCGGTTATGATATATATCAGCAGCTGTTGATGTTTAATGCTTCGTTTTATTTGACGAGTACAAAATTTCAAATCTTTGTCCGCTGTACGACTGTACGTACGTATACTACATAGGCCTACTGCTCGCCAATCAGCAACGATCAAACTGCGTTTAACTAAGCTTAACCAAACATCAACACACAAGTTACTGTTTTAAACTAGGCAAAGTGGTGATTAATTATCCTGCTGCGAGGTACTATGGCGTGTGGAACGTGTTGATAAGCTGATAAACAGCACGGTGGGTGTTCTTACAATCACACTAATGTACGTACATCGAATATTTATTTACTGTGGATACTTCTTACGCTATGACTAGCAAAGCTAATAGGCTACTTCTGACGTAATAATGAGCAATGGCATTAGAAAATCAGATGTTTGTGCTATCACGTAACTGGTATAACATCTCTTCCTCGTTCACGAATATTCAGTTATGTCATAGTCCTTGTACAAATAAAAAGTAATCGTTTTTTCACAAAGAAATCGATTAGATATGGGAAGTAGTCGATTACGATTACGATTACTTCGGAATTTTTTCGAATGTAATCGATTGCGATAACGATTACTTGAAAATACTGTAATCGTCGTAATCGATTACGATTACTAATCGCGATTACCCCATGTCTTATCTATACACCATACAAACTGTGTGTGACGACCACGAAGTCACATTTTCACGTCAGAATACACTATTGTGACGTCATTTATATTATTAACATCGCATGCACTCCTTGCCCCACCACCCGATATTGTCACGAGCCGCCACTGTAAGTATTGCATATCTGGAGACCGCCCGCGTTGATAGCCAAGGCATCGATTTGAGAGGCGGTGACTATTTGGTTCGTGGAAGAATTTATTCGATTGCTGACGAAAAAGGCAATCCCCCCAGAGTGCGCCGACCTATCATTCCTGTAGAGAGTGTATCCTGACAACCTAGGCGAGTATTTTTCAATAAGATGAGTTTCCTGAAGAGCAATTACGTCCGGGAGAGTCGCGAGATTATTGATGTAATGCTCGAATTCGAAAAGTTTCCTGTAAATTCCGCGGCAGTTCCACTGCAAAATAAGTAGTGCCGAAGTATACATTTAATTCGGGTTTCGTACCAAGGAAGTCTTCCCAGCCGCGGATGACGGAACATTCTTCAGAACCTCAGGGTTTATACTCATTCCAAGGTATTTCGACGAGACCTCACAGACAATGCTAAATACGTCTTGTTCGCCCGACTTAGTTAAATGAACAATCTCGGCGACGAGTGCCAACAGGCGTACGGCGTCTAAACCTGGAAGTAATTGCGAATCGTGTTGGCTTCCATGAAGCAGAGGGTTGTGGGATACTGAATCCCGCACAAACCGTTTTTCGTTCCGAGGTGATGATTGCTCATTGCGCGATTTTAGGTCGCGTAGATCACAGGCATTTGGAAAAGGGTATGCAGCCCTGTAATCATGACGAGGACGAGTTTTCCTTCGTAAGTGCTGCATTAAATCATGTGTTAAAGGTACTTGTTGTTGTGTCCGTATTCGATATGTTCGTGTTCGATAACTGTGGCCACTCTTGGTCTAAGACTATAGTTTTGGCTTCACTGTAAGATATGTTCGAGCGCTCTCTTATGGCAAGAATTTTGGCCTCTTCTTTGAATATGCGGCACCCACCATAAGCGGCGCTATGATGTTCCCCGCAATTGACACATTTCTTATCCTTATCACAGGATTCATATTCATGATCTCTACTTCCACATTTGGTACAGCACTTCCTCCCTCGACAGTGCGCGCTGGTGTGCCCAAAGCGATTGCATTTGTAACATCTGAGAGGTAGAGGTTTGTACGGTCGAGTTTTCAATTAAAGGTACCCGATTGCGACGTTTTCGGGAACCTCTTGCGTGTCAAAAAATAACAACACCGATAGACTATCTACCTTATCCCCTTCCCTCGTGGTACGTTGAAGTCTCTTAGCAGATTTAACTTTGAATAGCGCAAGATATTTCGGGATTTCCTCATTAGTTATTCGGAACGCCCGAGACCACAACGTGACTGCCGTACGGCTTTGATTGATACAGTGAAGTGCTAATTTCAATAGTCGTTTTCTCTACCGTAATAAGAATTAAGATCACTCTCGAGCAAGGTGTTAACTTGCTTCTTATTCAAACACGGAACAAGCAAATCTCCCGAAGGCAGCGCCTTAATACTGCCATACTGTCCTATACGATTAATAAGCCATTTGTGAATGGTATCTGGACGGTAATGTTTCATTTTCTGGCCGGGCCTCTGGATGATACAATCACCCGTAACTCCGAAGTAGCACTACTTGGATTTGCCGATGCTGGTACAGTGGATGAAGGGACGCTGTTATTTTCCCTACGAGTATTATTCCGGTCGACAAGCGTGTTTGGCCCTGATAATGCATAAAATTTTGCTCGAATCTTAGCGGCTGTTTTACCGTCTCTTTCACTGTCCGACAACGTAAATGCCACAGATGATCTACGCTTCTCGGAGAGATTTGCGTCTGTAGTGTTCATGACCACTATGAAACCGCAGAATAATAGGGCTAAGCCTATTAGCCTACCTATTTAGATAACTATGATATCCCGTATGTACAATACAGAACAGTCTTACCGTAACCGTAGGATTCCGACAAGATGCGCGCGACCTCAAATCTCTCCGCTACTGAAGACGTCCGCACGCGGTGACGACTAATCACGTCTGATCGACTCATGTAGGATTTTCACTTACTCACCCTGACGACAGGTGAGGCACTGCCTCACCTGCCTCATTGGCACTGACCAAAGGCCATTTCACTTGCAACTCAAGTCATTTGATATACTTGACCCGCTGCCGAAAAGGATGTACCAATGCATGGTACGTTGGAGAGACCAATCAACCTCTCCATAAGAGAGTAAATGGGCATCGACATGATATCTTAAAAGTCAACAAATCGAAGCCTGTCGGTGAACATTTTTCTTTGGCTGACACTCCGAGAACGACATAATAATCAACGTATTGATCGGGAACATTGAAGACTCTACCCTATGCAAGGCTACTGAACAAAAATATATCGACAAATTTGATACATTCCGTCAAGGGCTGAATAGAGATAGAGGGTGCATGTATCAGTGCACCATGTAATACTTCACTTGACACCTTTCTGCATGTGTATTATACTACAAACAACTTATATCGTATCCAGTTTTTAGGAGCACAGCTTTCTTTATGCGTTTCTAATATATACTAGATCTTATACGATTTTGGAGTCTGGAAAGTTCTTACCCACTATGATGTCATAACATGTATATGTTCAAATTCAAAATCTTTTTGCGTTGCTTTTTTTGCGTTACTTACGCTTTAACACTTGATGAAGGAGCATAGCTCCGAAAGCTCGTGTAACTAATAAAGTTATATTCATACAAGTGGACGTTAAATAAGGTGTGGAAGCTATCAAGGTCTTACGTTTATACATACCGTCTGCAATCGGCACAACAAAGTATTCAACTAATGAAAAGATAGAAAGATGTCGAAAAGGATTGAAGTAGGCTAATCTTTGAATTCAGATACCGACCTGGGCATGCTCGATGTAAATAAGAAGCATATACACGGAATGCAAAGTAATAGAAGATAGCATAAAAGGACAAGCAAGAAAATGAGATGGCATATGACGGAAAGCGAGGTCGATATATCATGTCGTGGCCCTGAAATCTCAAGCGCTGACTAGTATTCATTCAGTATAGTCTGCTTGTATTTTGACTTGAATGTGGACATGCTCATGTGCACATGTTTGTATTATCTTGCAACATCTATGACCGTCTCAACACGTTTGAAATAATATCGAATGTCACCAGGCAATTTTGGATGCAAACCGAACTGATCATTTATTCCATGTTCTTTTGCACATTGGCTCATTCTCTGTTAGGTATATCCCACAGAGAATTAAGTTTGAATGAACCCAATCTTGCCCCGAATAAATGTTGCAGCTGTCCTTCCGCAAGCCAGCAATTCACCCTCTCTGACAAATAAGGGAACTTCATGCTGGAACGTCGCACTTCTATCTCGTCGCCGCTGTAATTATGTAGACATGATAGATACAGTAAATAGTAATGGATATAATATAGTGCTCTAGTATGCATTGTAGTAGAGTTACCATACTTTGGAATCCAGAAGGAGGACACTATTTACAAATGATAAAAGTCAGATTTTTAAAAATTTGTACTGGAAATCTTGTTGTGTTAACTAAAAAAATACAAAGGTCATCTATTCCAGTGATTCTCAACCTTTTTGGCTTCGCAGACCGGTAAAACTTCAGAACAAATGCTGCGGACCGATAAACCTTTAGAACTCAAAATTATCCTTAAATTTAATCAGAACAAATGTGTGGAACTCAAATGTAATATTGGAAACTGCATTTATTGTTGTCTTCTCGATATTAGAAATTTATATGTGGTTTTATTGAAGTTGGTGCAAGTCAAAACTCGCGAAGTCCTGTTAAAGACCACTAACTTAATCGTGGTTGGTCGATATCCTCTGAAAATAATGCGACTTTGCTGTTTGATATTGCCTCTATTATTCTGACAAGTATTGCTCAGTTGTAGTATCGGAATTAAAGGAAGTTTGTTCAAAAATATCCGTAGTCTTAAACCATACCACATGCCGAAACGAGCTATAGCCTATTATTCAACCGTTTCGGTACAACACTTGCACCATTATGACGTACGCCCAGAGTAGACCACGAACTCTCCATTTATTACGACAAGCGGAAAATATATCCTCAAACTTATAAATTAATTTAAAATTTGATGTTTTATTACTAAATTAGTGGAAAAGTTTACGAGTTTTTTCAGATTTGAGTTGAGATATACAATGTGAATATAAGTTCGGCGGACCAGCGGTTGAACACCGCTGATCTATTCGACTTGACTCCCGAATTAACCTCTTTTTAACGATACAGCTGTGGTTTTGCCTAAATAAAATAGGCCAATATGCCAGTCCTACTCCTGAATGACCCGCTCGAACGTCTGCATTACAGATTTCGCACCATTTATGGTGTTTTTAGTTCAGACTGTCCATTACCCTGGCTGTCAAAGCTATAAAGGAGGACGAATTTCCCAAGAGGAGGGCATTTAGGCGATCTTGGAGGACATGTTCGATTTCCTGAAAATGGAGAACAAATCCTCATAAAGGAGGACACATGTTGTGACACTAATTGTATAGTCTAAACTAATGTGATATTCGTAATCAGCAACCTTAAAATCCCAGAAACGGCTTTCAGATGTTCTGCCTAATTTTTTTTCTTCATTTTGTTGACCAGTGTTTTGATTACAAACCAAAACACAGACAGTTGACACCTTGTAAAGCTGTAATATGACGGGTAACATGTAAACATGATTGTCAAGTGCATAAAAATCAGCCATCTACACTGCAATTGGGGACTGGAGAGTAGACAATAATATGCATGAGGCCAACCATATTATCACATTTATTTAGTAAAACACATTATCTAGTGTACCATGCTTGCCACTCTAATGATATGGTTTAAATGGTATGATTGGCCACGAGCTATCTCAACCTAGTGATCCAGCAAGGCATTTTCGTTGAGCATTGCCTGTAGTCAGAGGTGGTCAAAGTAGTCACTGTCGCTACTCAAGTAGAAGTAGAAGTAACGCCGGAATTTCTACTCAAGTAGAAGCAGAAGTGGTGGTTCACAAGTAAGTAAGTAAGTAAGTAGGTATTTTACGCTTATTTGTGCCTACAAAACTGAAAACGGTCAAGTAGAAGTAGAAGAAGTCTAAAATCATAACTACTTAAAAAGTAGTGTGGGAAGAAAAAATCTACTTCAAGTACTTCAAAAAGTAGAAGTACTTCGTTACTGACCACCTCTGCCTGTAGTTAATTATGTTTCGGATACTTGACGAGATCCATCGGAGTATCTCGGAGTCTGGGATTGAGCTCTTCGGAGTCGGAGGGAGTTTTCCTCAGACACTAAAGTTGTCGGAGGGATTCGGAGTCTCCAAAAGCACTATCCGCTCATAACTGATATATATGTCTTGCCCAAAATTGTCCCCATGGTTCGATTTTGAAAACGGCCTGCGAGGTTTAACATAATTACGGCTACCACACGTCCTTCTTTTACCTCCTTTTTCTAGAAATCAAAAAGTAAGACGTCAAATGTCCTACTTAACGGCAATTCGTCCTCCTTTACAGCGTTGACAGCCGGGCGATTTTTACAGGCAGAACTGAAAAACGCGAAATCTGGATTATGACGTCGGCAGCGGCAACGATGACTAAAAATAACCTCTGAGTGGGTTTTCCGGGAGTCGGTAGGGAAAAATGAGTTTCTTAAAATAGTCAACACAACAGTAAAATGTCACCATAGTGGTTCTTTTGGAAGTCGAGCTGGTAAATGAACTTTTTTTGTTTCCTCGTCCGATTTCATAATTTTTGTGATTTGTAAAAAGTGTACTCTTTTCCGGATTTCATAATATGGTAACCCGAGATATAATGCTACGACCTACGATCATGTACAAATTATTGCAGATAATATTATTTTACGGGATGCGCCTCGCCGAAGAATGCGTTAGCTGATAAGTTTCGTCAACAGGAGTGATCAAACTTCACGGACTTCGCCGCGAATATCCTTCCCGGTTGCCCGATTAACCATTTCACGGGGCGAGCAGATATAGGGTTTGGAAATTGTTATCGAATAATTATTCTGGCCGTTACATAATATAAAATGCAAATAATAGATCTATATTCTATACATTTCCAAAGGTTGACTGTATGCAAGTGCTCAGGTAGGTTTTGACTATTTGCACAAATCCCTCCAGTATTTATGTTTCTAGACTTCACATACTTTTTCTTGGATTGTTATTTAGAAAATATTACTTGTCTTTTATACTTTGGATTCTAAAAAGTATAAAGGAATTTTGGAATTACATTTCTTCACTAATAAGAGCGAAATTGTAAAACAACACGTGATATAGCCTCTGTAGCCCCTATGTCACTGTATTCGAAAATATTTTTTTAACCACGTTGCGTTCGCGACGACGACACCTCTTATAGCCTCCACCAATTAACTGCAAAAAGCATGTGACCTTGTGACCCCCCTCACAAAAATACTTTTCGAATCTACTGACTTAAGTACTGTTCATACCCTTGATTTATTACTTTCACTTGAAGTAGTTTTGACATGTCCAGGAATTTCATAGTTTAACTTGTAATGGACTAGACATTTACGGTGTTTATTCCACTTCTAATTGAGTGGCAACACTGGGTAATTTGTTCACATCTGATATCTTGTAGTTTTTATGTAACATACTGTTTTCCGTGGTGAATCTGACATACAATTCAACTCACTTGTACAATAGAAACGTTTTGCTCCTTTTTTCGTCCGTCACTATTCTCGCCTTGTCATCTCCATCATCAGTTAGTTGCAAATGGCCGAAGACGCCTCCGACTCTTTCGGATGTGTAGTTCGGCACTATGAAGTCCAAGTGATCTCGTGAGTTCGGTCCTCCGTTGTTGTATTGAACCTCCACCTGTGAGGAGTAATCATACTCGGAAAATATATTTCACCATCTAACTATTGACAATATAATTAGGGCTTTGGTTTGACGTTTCCAGAGGTGGTCAGTATCTGGAGATGAGCACACTGATTCGAGTGCTCTATTTTGAATCGAGTATTAATTTTAATAATTCCAGGGTAGTAGCGAGGGACAATTTTTTGAACACTGAAAGTATACGCTTCTAACCGCAATCAGTTAGTTTATCAATTTCGATTATAGTTTTGATACTATTTTCCACTGTGGATGCCTTGAAATCCCTATTGGTTGCAATGCGACGGACGAACACGTAGGACAAAGCCACGTAGGCTACTTTACTGGAAATGACATATCTGTGAAATGGTGAAAAATCCAGAGCGTTGTCAAGTGCGATGAAATAGGTATGGTCGAAAAAATGCAAAAGTTTCGTTTCGTATTCCGTGATGCGACCAATCGAGGTTTCAAGGTTTCTATACTGGGCATTGGAAAATACTATTGAAACTATCATTTTAGTGCATAAATGAAATCCTGATGGAAAGAGGTGCACATTGCACAATTTCGGTGCTCGAACGAATCATCTCTCATAGTCACTATCCTCGACTCACGTCGTTACAGCTGTGTAACGTAAGGGTTGTCGTATTTTAGAATCGGGAAAGGAGGACAATTTTACGAAATCATAAAAGTTAGTTGACCGAAATTGAAAACAGCTGATTTTCTAATATCTACTGGAAATCTCGTTGTGTTGACTAAAAAAAGTCATCACTTTCGTTCGACTCCCGAATGACCCGCTCGAACGTTCGTATTACCAATTTCACGTCATTTATGTCGATATCCAGTTCCCTCTGTCGATTATCTAAGCTGTAAAAGCTGTAAAGGAGGACATCTAGGCGTCCTCGGAGGACATTTTCAAAAACCCTGAAAAAGAGGACAAATATCCCTAAAAGAGGACGTATGGTAACCGTATGCAACGTACCAGGTATCTCGTCATTCGAACTTAGCCGAGTAGCTCATTATAGCTGGATCTAATGATGGCCAAGGGTGGTCAAAGTAGCCACCGTTAATGCTAAGGTTTCTTATCCATGTTTACTTGATATGTATTTGCAATCCTTTCTGTATAACGAAACAGTATTTCAGTACCCACCACAAACAGTAATTTCCTAATCCGGAGATTGATGATGATATGGTGTTGTACGATTTCAGATATATGAATCTTCAGGATTCCAAACTCATACGATCGCCGATCTGTCTCGCGCAGTGATACGTTCAATGAATATGCTCCGGGATCGCTTGGATTCAGGTTGCTAATGCTGATGGTGTCGCAGTCTATCTGTAACGTGAAATCGGTACAGATGAGAAACAACGATACTTTCAACCATGTAGATTGGTACAAAGAGAAAATTTTCAGCTTTTCTAATTAGATTATAAATATAATTATACCAAAACATTTTTTCCAATTTTATGTGAGTTTTAGAATTGTGGTTACGCAGTTTTTTCAACATTAGATTCAAATTATAATTACTCAATTCGGGTAAACTTGGAAATTGAATTGAATTCGGAAGTAAAAAGAAATAGAACAAAAATCAAGTTCAGTTCATATCTAATCAAAGTTGATTCTCACTAGCACGACAACAGCAGCTGTCTGTACACGAAGCTTGGTTCGTTTCGTACTATACAGTTCTCCTGTAGGATTTTTAGGAAAACAGGAATTAGATTAGAATGAAAATGAGTGCATAGAAACTATATTCACAAATTCGATTAGAATGAAATTGAGAGCATATTAGAAGTAATATTCGAATTAGCTAGTTGTCCCTGATCTGGTTTAAACAGGTGAAGACAAGGCACATACTAGTCGCGTGAATGTGACAGCCATACCTGTAGTCGAACGTCTTCTTCAGGTAAAATAATCGCCATCTTTGTTACGAACAGTCGGGCTGTGAGTGTTTGATCCTGTCCTGTCCCAGTGATCAGACCGTTGATGATAATGGAGTTATCATAGTCGTACAGCAAACTTACAATCTGGGGTAAACATTACAATCCGTTTGTGTATAAGAGTAGGCGCTAATTTTCATCTCGCGGGCGTATAAGATTGAAAACGATACTTTTCAAATATTTCACTGGTAATAGCAATATACATTGCATAAAACATGGAAAAAGCATGCGCCGTATGAGCAGACGTGGTCTTAGCACGCTGCGTTGCCACTCAAGTAGCGGTAAAAGTAGAAGTATACTTTCAGCGAAAAAAGTGTGTATTGATAACCCAGTATCGCTCTTCATATGCACCTGTGGTACACCAAATCAATCAATCAATCGTCGATTAACTTTCATCTGCACATGACCCACACACAATGTACAATGCGATATATGTGGTGTTATATTTATCCGTTAGGTGTCTATAACTTCTCTTCATTTCCGCTAGTAATGATTTCGTGCATTTGTCTATCACAGCGGTTCCCAACCTTTTTCCACCCACGTACCATTTCCAGGTTTTAAACAGTGCTCGCGTACCACCTACAAATTACGCGCGCCAAAGGCGGTCAAAAACATTTCCACCATTTATTACGTCATAAACACGTACTTGACCTATGCGAGATGTAATAGCAAATTCTAGCCTGGGGCGGTCAACCTTTCGACCAAAGGGTAACATCAGATTTGCGAACCATTGCGCTGGCCACTTGAATGTTGATGACCTTTTTTAGCCAACCGATAGGAGCGAACCGGATTAGGTAATGATGAAAACAAGACTTACATTTCTACGCATCAAAACCGATAACAATTATGTCCTGAAAAGTCCGTGTGCATAGTGCACTCATGAAGTAACCGCGCAAAGCGCGAAAACTTTTCAAAGTTAGTGAATGAGTTAGGCCAATACTACTGTCACTTGCATATATTGTAGGTCACCTCTGTATACCACTGGGCTCACTTGGCAAACACAGAAATATTCGGACATATTATTATCGACGATTTCGGTGAACGAACATGCGTCTATCAGTTTGTGCAAAATTTTCATCGCCGATCATCTTCATCTCTGCGAGTGCAGACGCGAAGTCAGATATTATATGGCACGTTCTCTCATAATTGCCAATATAGTCATTTAGGTAGATTGGGAGTATTTTTATATTCAGGAAGAGCTACAAAAAGCAACAAATTGAGTGACAAAAAATCGCGCGAAGTGCGAAGAATAATATCAAGACAAATAAATCTACCACGAAATATTCTACTTTATGGTCATATAGGAAGATCTACAAATACTTTTGCTGGCCCCTGGCTACGCCAATGCGTTCAAACTGGTAAATAAGTCATCAACATCCCAAATTTCGGGGTCAGACTAATCTAGTTTTTGGTTGGCCTTGGAAGTTCACAGTAAATTAACTGAGCAATTTATTATTTGATATTACAACTAATTTCGAGAATTATCTCGCGGGCCACCCATAATCTTCTCGCGGGTCACATTTGGCTCACAGGCCACGGGTTAGCCGCCCCTGCGCTAGCTCGTCGATGCGAGGCATGCGTATGCTCACAGCGCACCGAAAGTCATGCATGGGCGCAACAAGTCAGTTTCGTTTCTTCGACTCGATGGTCATCAGGGATGGAAATCCTTGCTCGCACTCCCACGTAGAAAGGAAAATTACCAGCTGGGGAATAGCGTGAGAAGCTTGCGCCGAATACGAGGAGACGATACTACAAAATAACTCAAAATCAACTCCACCTGCACTAATAACTCCCTTCGGTCGAAAGAAACGGAATCTACTCTCGTACCACTAGTGGTACGCGTACCACAGGTTGGGAACCACTGGTCTATCAGCTAGTTCATCAGTCTGGGGTAGGGTTGCCATACGTCCGGAATTTCACGGACATGTCCGGAATTTCACTGAAAAATCTGCGTCCGGGAGGAATTTCTAAAATATGCCTAAATGTCCGGAATTTTGATAGCTTGAAGTAGGCTCTAACGTTTTTCGTAAATCAACATAAACAATATTATTCTTAAGCAGATATATGCAATTCGCAATTCTTCTTCGCGCTGCGCGAGAGGTAATGCAACGTATATTGATATTAGTATGAGCACCAGGGACCACCCTCGCCAAAATGCAACCAAAAATAAATATGAATAACCATCATTTACGGAAATAGGTCTAATCGTAATCGCAATTATAAGCTAACGGTATATTCTTAGAGTTGGTCAAGGCCGATTGGATGCTTCAGTCATAGATAGTGGTTCCAAATCTTGAGGTCGTTTGCCTTTATCTGGGGATCGCGATGAGGTTGGACGTAATCACCTTCTTAGGCCGGGATCAAGTTTGAGCAAGCTGATTTTTTTAGTAATCAGCTTATCAAGTTTTCGGCTGGGCCACGGAACATTTTCAAGTTTGAAATGAGGTCGCGACCATAAAAAGTTGGAAATCACCGGATGTGCAGCCTGCTGGTTCATTTCATAGTAGCCTAATGGAAGAATCAAGACAGAATTCAATCAAAATATATAACAGCCAAATGCATATAGTAATCGCCTGAGAAGCTACATCGATGACCCTATGGTGGGCCCAGGATCAGTGCATTTCTTTAGGCGGAAGGGGGCAGAAAAAATGTTGTTTCGGACCTGATTAAAAAAACACACAATCTGATAGCCGCCCCTACCTAACAGTATAGCAGGTCAAACACAATCCCGACAGGCCAGACACGGCTGCCAGACGATTTCATCCGGCCAATGCTGAAATCTATTTCAGACCCTATAGCCCAGGGGTCGCCAACTCAAAATAGGTCGCGGGCCACTTTTCCAAATTCCTGGAGGCCGCGGGCCGCATGACATCAATATCGATATAAAAGTAGGCAACGCAGTTCAACAACCACGTCTGATAACTCTACGTTATTACAACGCTGTGCTTTCTAACATAGGCGACGGTTATAGTCACCACAAAAGAACTAATATTTTATTGAACAAACACAAATACAACAAAGAGTATCATGATCATCAATGTCATTATATTTTGGACTATGAGCTGTACACGATACCTGACAATGACAACACTCTTTAGCCGCTAAAACAGGGGTGGCCAACATTTTTGTAATTCACGGCCGCATTTCGCGTACTCATGTAGCCTGCGGCCGCATACCGGTGGTTAGTCGTGATAAACTAGCTGGGGCCAAATACCCACGTTATCATGTCCATGTCCATTGCCGGTACACTCCGAACTAATCTATATGCACATATCGGCTTACTATGCGCACCAAATCGTTAGTAGTTATGTTGTAAAGAGCCACAGAGAACCAATCTGTAGTCGCGCGAAGCGCGAAAAATTTTTCATGTTCATGAGTGAATTTCGTCAATAAATATTAGTATAGTTTCACATATTACTATAAAATATTTATCCTTTCTCGGCCAATGTGATCAGATTCCCAGATACAGCTGATGCAGGGGGTATCTGTGAAAACTTAGGGTTGTTATTACAAGTGTCGACAGCCGCATAATTTTCCTTCTACTGCTGCAGATTGGCCACCCATGGATTGAAGAATCAATATTGGGGTTAGCTATACACGGTAGGCCTACTTGCTAGACAACTATCTCCTCGTAAAGCATGGTCTTTTGGAGCGCCCGAAGTCGTTTTGCAGGCGTCTCGGTCTTGGCAGTGGTGGGCACGTCAAGGCAATATGCCCATTCGTACCAGCAAATTCTTCATCCATGGAATGATATTACCATGCCGAAGCCGTATCAACTAGTGAGTAATAGTGATAGTGGGCACATAGAATGGCTCACTTTGAAGAACAACAACATTATGTTTCAACTGAAATCAATTTTAGCGTTTCAACATGATTTACTAAGCGTTTTTCTGAATTTTTTTCAAATCAGGTCGCGGGCCGCAAAATAGGACCTCGCGGGCCGCATGCGGCCCGCGGGCCGCGTGTTGGAGACCCCTGCTATAGCCAGTATCAATCACCATCACATTACAGATGGCTCAATTCATGGCCTATGTCCCCCCCCCCATTCCTGTATACAGTCGATTGGCAATGTTTTGCTAGTGTGACGTCATATTGACAGACGATGTGTTATATCTTACTTTAAAATCCGCTAGTGGGCGCTAAAGAGCGTCCGGGATTTGCTTCACAAAAATATGGTAACCCTAGTCTGGGGTAGGGCGTTCTGAGAGCAGCATGTGTTTACTGATTTACTTCTGGTTTAACGTTTATAATCTTTGTAGCATAGTCTGCACGTTTAGTGAATAAAAGCCTAGAAAGCCGTGTGTCTATTGGTGGTTTTTCCTCGCAAGGTCACGTCAATATATAAAACACACAATGCGATGTAATGAACAGATAGGGGGGTGCCAAACGACCAACCAACCAGTTGGGGTCTCTTGAACTGGCTTCCACCTCTACCTAGTGCCCGATGTCACAGTCTTCTTCGATGTTATTCTTTCTTCGTCTGTCCTTTTTAGGAGCTATTTCTTGCTCTTGTTCATTATTTATCGGGAACCAAAACCTATATCTCAGACTTACACCACGGTATAAATCAAACATAAAATTTTAACCTAAATGATGCTTGCATATGGGGATGATTCCGGACGAAGGAAGTTGTGCACGTAGGCACTGGGCAAGTAGGATTTACAACCGGGATATATATAATTTTGAGTTAAAAAGTTTGTCTTCTGTACCACTCTTTTGGCTAAGAGCGTGGTACTCAACTGGTCTCGCCTATACGTGTAATACCTACTCAAATAACTATGTTTGTGGACTACTTCCACTTCTACTCCATATACACCCCATAAAAAGTCCCTGTATCACGTTACTTGAATATATTTTCGAATATTGCCCTATGTGTAATGTCTTTAGTATTTTTGCTTTAGTCAGGAAGATGCGTTTTACAATTTCCAATTAAGCCGTCTGGGAAAAAACTTGTAGATTTGTGCGACCCTTCAACCTAGTATACTTTTTGAAGCTACTTACTTGTGTACTGTCAGACATTTCATTTTCTACTACCACTTGAAACAGTTTTGACCGGTCCTGATAAAATAAACTTCTACTTGTATAGGAGTATAAATTGGCAGAATACTTTTGCTTCTATTTGAGTAACAACGCTGACTACTTTGACCAAATGTCACAATATCATATTGGGTGCATCTTTGTATTGGATGTGTAATCTTCAATTACTTCCGCTCCAGTCTAATGCACGAGGTTATTTACAACAGCATAGCGTGGACCTGCCACAACTCCAAGGCTTAATAAACAGACTGTACTTCTATGATGACTTCTTCACGGTTCATAAGTCCTATCCGCTTCCAAATATTTACCTCGTTAGGTCTCCCAACCCAGCTGAAACAGACCGTAATGTCCTGGGTTAACCTGGCGATGAAATGGGGGTCACCATGAAACGACCAGAGAGGACGAGCAGCACTTGCAGGTGCTGCGATAGATTATACTCTGATTAGCGTGGGGAAGTATTTCCCGTTGTATTCACAATGCACCTGAAGGTTGTGTCGTTGATGCTGGCGCTTCTGTTTCTGATGTATCCAAAACTGGCTGCTGCGTTGAATTCGAGGAACCTTTGTGGTCATCAGGTTTGATCACCAAAAGTGACGTAACTGGCGTCACCAGGTTGAATCTTGAAAGTGAATAAATGTAACAAGGTTGATGATGTCACACTATGCCTCAAGTCCATCCAGTTAACCACTGGTAATCTACAGATGGTAGGGTTACCATAAGTCCTCCTTTAGGAGGATTTGTCCTCATTTTTCGGGTGTTTCCACCGGTATTCTAAGTTTGAAAATTTTGAAAAAGCGTCCTCTTTTCCCGATTCCAAAATATGGTAACCCTAACAGATGGAGAGTAATTTTATAATCTGTAGGGAGGAATCTGGCTTTCGGTCTGTAAAGCTCTTAAAATGGGGAAGATTCACCTCGACTCTCCAAATTCTTCATATTTGTTGCAGAACTGTAATGTATGAAACTAGATCTTTCCAAATGTGTATTACTTTGCTTGGTTAAGATATTAGGAAATCTTAAACGTGGAGCATACTGCTAGATTCATCAATTTTCCCATATTTATGGCCTAACTGTAAGGTCTGAAATTAGTTCTTTGCAACTGTAAATTCGTTTGCCTGATTTCTACCTTAAGCATGTTCTAATGCTATTTAAAAATCTTCCCCTTTCGTAAAAATTGGAGCCCGTCGCTGAACTTTGGCTTCTGATGTGTAATCCTTACCCCAAAAGAAGAATAGCCACTGACACACAGGGATCATTATTGCCATTATCTTCTTTGGGCAACAATCTCAGTAGCTAAGCCCACTCTTGTACCTTCTTTAAAGTGGCTGAAAGATTTCTTGGAAGTATCATTCCGTTAATCTTCACTTATCTCTATGAATACGGCCTTTCTACTCTTTTGAAAATGAACAAAGCCATTAAACATATTGGAAGTGGAGAATAATATTAACTTCGTGCTCTTTTCCAAACTGTTTCACGCATTCGTGAGATGCGTGAGACAATAGCCACGACAAAGTTTATACTGACTATTAAATTCGTAATTTGACTCGTATATTTTGAATATATTCTACGAATAAAATATTCCTCACTATTAACTATTTTAAGACAAAGTGGAATATTAAAGACTAAAGAGCAGATAAATTTAATTTAATTTCTGTACTAACAATTAGATCTAAATATCGACTAAAAGGGTGCACATGATGCACTAATTTGGGATCACATGAACTATACGCCGTCATTTCCCGTACACAGGGAACACGAGTAAAACAATGAATCCCCATGTGCATTAATGATCCCCTATGTACGGCCTTTTCTTCAGATGCCTTTTTCTTTTTGCACTCTCTCGAATGTCATTGAAAAAGTGCTGACTCAGCGTATTTCTAGTTACGAGGTTTGAGTTTTTTCCGTCTACTCCCATTATAGAGAAATTCGCACATCTCCACAATGTACACTTTTCTTGCCTTATAATCTCAGCAGGTATGGGCCCTTTGTATTCCCTCTATTTTCCAATAAAAAGTGCTGACTCAGCGTATTTCTAGTTACGAGGTTTGAGTTTTTCCCATCTACGCCCATTACGTAAAATACTTCACTTGATACCTATTACAAACACTGGCTCGTCGGGATTATTTTTGTGTGCCTTATACATATCACAAAGTCACTCAACGATTTACCAATATTACAGCATCACGCTTCACTACTTCACTATAGAAAATAGGTATATCCTGTATTTACAACTAATTTTTAAGAACCTAATCTCTAACCTTTAAACTCTGTCATTCTCCGTTGTGTTTCGTATTACTCTTATCGCCATCCATTGCTCTGCTCCGTTTCGTCTCCTCGTGTTCCTCATGCGACTTAAGGTACTACGTCGACGACACATTATATAACTTACCCATGTTACAATCAACGGAGCAATCAACCCTATTACCGCCACTAATTCAGTCACGTTTTCTAGGGTAGGTATCAACTTCGCACCTTCCATAATCATCCTATCGATCAAGAACAATCCTGTTACCTTATATTCACCTTCCATCATCACCAGTCGTGCAGCCGTTGAGTATAGTTGTAGTCAACGAATTCTGTGGATATCTTCTCCACGGTGGTTCTTGATAGTCGGGGACATTCAGGTACGGATGTTCCCACCCCTGGGTTTTTCTGCCCAGACAGTGGCAATGCGTCAACCGTTGTTGACCGTAATGGTCATCAGCTCGACACTACTCGTGAATACGTCGTCCTTGTCGTCTCCTGATGAATACAAAATGGACGTTACGGCACCTACCTTATTGCCGTCATCCATAGTTCGGTAGTGCGTTCCGATGCCGCTCCCGTCGTCATCCGTGAAGTTCTGCAGAGCGTCCGTAGTGGTAACCGGATGCACTGACGTTTCTCTAGGCGTTTCCACCATGATTTTCGTCATTCCGTCGGTTTGGTTTCGCGCGCGACGAGTTTGCAACTGTTGCTTCCCATGAGTCGCATCAGTTGGTTTGACATTTTCATTTTGTCCCCTTTTTTTAACCATCGATCTCAATCGTTGAAAGGTTTTCGTCAGTTTTAGTTTTACAAAGCATGTCCACAGGTTTAACAACAGTAACCGGTGTGGTCTCTTCCGGTTTTCTTTCTTCAAATCTAAGAGGGAGAGTACTTCTCTTCCTTGGGCTTCTTTCAATGCCTTCGCCTGGCCCTCCCCCTTCAAATTACAAGGTCCAGATACAAATGGTTTGGTCGAAGGGTCCTTAAGTTCGATGCCGCATCTGTATGCCATGGCGTGTGAGGAGCCGAGGTGACCACGCAGGTGCTCGAGTTCGGACGCAAACGGCGCGTAGAAGGCTTTCCAGACTTCATCAGAAATAATGGTATTTTCTGGAGTCGTCAGGTCAGGAGGTTTGTACGGGAGTTTGGCCAGCGCTACATATTGTACACAAATATCTTCAAGTTCCGTCATGACGCTTGAGTTAGTGTCTTTATGCAAAACATACGCAGTAACTGGTCCAACCATGGGTTGGTGTGAGCCTCGTGATGATCGAGGTTTTGGTGTTGGTGGAGAGAGGGCGAGGTCCCTCGATGTAGGCCTCTGATCTCGGCGCGTGCCCGCGCCTACCGTCACGCCGATGGACTCCTTTTCCGCCGGGGACCCTATTTCTGGGGTGACGTGCATCTTAAAATCCCCAGACTCCTTGTCGGACATGACTGGGCGTGTATCCGGTTGACCGGCAATAGCTGCTTTGTTTGAACCTTCTGGGAAAGTAATCATAACTGTGGCTGTCGTCATGCATCTATGGGCCGAATCATTACAGTTATTCGGACAAGTGCATCCACGAGAGCATTTAGGACCAGTTTTCTCGTGCAGGTCCTTATTTACGCCAGCGGACATTCCACGCTCGACGTCAGCTGTAGCTGTCGCCATGCATCTATGGGCCGAAGTTCTGCAGTTCTTCGGACAAGTGCATCCGCGAGAGCTTTTGGGACCAGTTTTCTCGTGCAGGTCTGTATTTACGCCAGCGTGCATTCCACGCTCGACGTCAGCTGTAGTGGTCGCCATGCATCTATGGGCCGGATTTTTACATTTATCCGGACAAGTGCATCCGCGAGAGTTTTTGGGACCAGTTTTCTCGTGCAGGTCCTTATCTACGCCAGCGGGCATTCCGCGCTCGACGTCTTCATTAACGGTGTCAGCAGGCATTCCTGCCTCGACACCAACAGTTTTCCATAGGTTCTGGGTGACGTTAGTTGTGATTTTCAACTCGTCGTTCGCACCAGTGGTGATTTCCATTTTGGTACTCGCGCCAGCGGTAATTTTCCGCTTCACGCTATCTTGGTTTGCAGCATCCATCAACCCATCGTCGATTGCAGTGTAGCTAATACCGCTTTCGACTTCGGTTCCCTTCCATTGATTGCACGGGTTCTCATCATGTAGTGTTACTAAAGACAACTCTCCATTTGCGTTAGACGGGGTTTTCAATTCCGTAACTATGCTTGGTAATTGTTGGACTCGATCAATCCATTTTAAGCCAATTACATTGAGAGGGACTCCTTTCCCGGTCGCAAATGGAACCGGTAGTTCGTCAAAATCAATTACAACCAATGAGTCAACGTGGGAGGAGCCCCCTATACCACGTAACTTCATATCTAAAAGTTGCCGTTCCTCCCAGCTCTTTGGATACATGGCTTTTACGATATTTTTCATAATTAGATTAGGTAGGCTTCCCGTGTCGGCCAAAAATGTCGTACCGGTTGTTGAATCAGTCAAGTACAAAAGCCGACCGCCGAATAACTCCGTGAAGTCTGGCTGTAGAGGGTTATCCGGTGTATTAAGGGGTAGAGAAGCGTTATGAACAATCTTTGCGGGTTGGGGTAATAAATTTTCTGGGAGCTGATTTACCGGATCAATCAGCACCCCCAGTCGTTTTTTGAGAGTCTCAACCCTTGTTCAAGTTCCTCATCCGTCCAGTGTGAGGCGTCATAGTGACGTGGCGGGCGTCGAAATAGCGGTTCCGTCCAGGCCACTTGGCTATTGCTTTGATTTGGCTGTGCAGACGGTTCCTGAGGACCCCATTGATCCTTATCATGCCAGTGAGTTCTATCTCTATTTTTTGGCCTAGTGTCATAATAGGCTTCGCACAAGGCAGTTCTCTGTGTCAGCGAGGGAGAGCCTTGGGTGGCAAGGTATCGGTCGAGGTCCGGGACCGTCAGTATGTTATTCCTCGCAAGCAAAGGCCCCCAATCACGTTCAGCGGACTCCTTAACGCGAGTAGGTATTGGTTGTACTCGCTTGCGAACTACCCATCCCAAGGTATCATTCTTGGTAAGCACCTCCTCATTTAGCCGAAGTATGAATTTTGCCACGCAATTTCGGGATTGGTGTCCCGGGGCCTTACAGCAAAAACATACGGATAAGGACTGCCCCTGAGGAGGTTTCAGATATAAGCCTAGAGGGGCGAAGATGTTTGGGTTCCCAAGAAAATTATATCTCTCCCCTTGGCTCTCCGAGATGCGGAGGGCTTCCTGACTGCTTGATGGTGTGATTTCCTGGCCACCCCTGCCGATCCCAGAGTCCTGCGTCTTCGTCAGTTGAGGTGTCCGGTTCCAAGTACTTGGTCCCTGACTAGGTTGAGAAGACCTGGAGTTTCGCGTTGGTGTAACGTTGAGTCCATTCGATGCGTTGCGCACGTTTTGTGGTCGGGCAGGTTTAGCCCTGGGAGTCGGACCACGTCTGCCGAACCCATTGCCACTCATAACGTTGGTAAAAAAACGGTTGGTCTTGGTGCCGCGAGGAGGGTTACGTCGTGGCTGTGAAGCTTGCCCGACACCGACGAGCTGCCGTGGCCACATTTCCCCAGACGGTTCGGGTGGTGTCCCTCCGATCATGTGTAGAGGTGGTTTAGGTGAGGATGGTTGCACCATCAGAGGTGGTGTTATAATCGGTGGGGGAGGGGTGTTCAGTCGTCCATCTTCACTCCCGTGAGTAGGGTAACTGTGCATCATGGGTCCTGCAGGCTGAACATAATATATGTGCACAGGTGGTAGGGGTGACATTGTCTTTCTGACCTCCCGAGAGGTGGAACGTACCTCTTGTTCATCCAAGAACTCAGAATTCCAGTACAGCTGTAAATCCTCCGCCACCTCTTGCCAAGACCTGCTATCCCATCCCCGCATAAGCAGCCTAAGTGCTTCTGGTAATCGTTGTCTTAGGTTGCGGAAGAGTCGCAGCCCATCCGGATTCTCTTTGATTTCAGCCTCCATATCTATCTCTAGTTGTTTTAGGGCACTATTCAACAGCGGAAGAGGTTCGTCTTCCCACTGATAATTCCTCCGGAAATCGTTGATGACCTTTTCATTGTTAACCAAGCATTGCGGGTTGGATAGCGACAATGATTTCATGACCGAGACCCATTTTGCATTTCCCGAGTTGGTATTGAAGAAATTCCCCAGCTGATTAGCTTGCTTGAGGCGACCTGCACTCCGCAACTTCTTCTGCATGGCATTGGCCAGGATTATATCTGTATCGCTGTCGCCCTCGCCGTGTCGTATTCGTCTCATCGTATTAGCCATCCACTTTAGAAGGGGCATATCCCCTGGATCCATCATTAGCTGTAGCATCTCCTTTTCCGACTGGAACCTTTCGGGCGTAGTTAACACCAGGTTCACGGCATCATTCTGTGGTTGATCTCGTGGAAGTCTCGACCTTCCTTCGCTTTCTCTTGGGGCAGATGCGTACCGAGGTAATCTGAGGTATTCAGAGATGTCTGACATATTCTCTTCGGGTTCGGTTGGGTTGGGCTGACCAGAGTCTCGCTGAAGCGTCCGTGTGGTCCCCCGAATGGCCTCCCATGCCGCCGCTATTTTCCTACCCAATCTGTCCAATTGGGCATCAGTATCTTCTCCCGAGTCCTCAGGGTCTTCGCCTCCGTCTTGTCGGTAGTTCGTTCTCCCTTCTTGAAAGGTAACGCGCTTCGTCGCACTGCCGGCCGCACCTTGTGTTCTGGCCCGGGTTCTCTCGGCGGTCCGTTGATCGTCGAGCCATGCCCCGAGCCGCTTTCGAGCGTGCGCATAGCCGTCGTCTGAATCGGTGTCGGTCCCGTTTTCACTTTGCCGGAATAGACTGGGTGTATCGACTAGGTTCCCCCTTCGTCGTTCGGGGCGTATCCCATTCCGAACCGGTAAACATGGAGTCGTTCCTGGACGAGAATCAGATAGTGAATTCGGCTTGGAACCTGGCAACGCAGGGTAGACTGCCGTCACGGTATGGCAATCCAGGCCCTTCTGAACTGTAAGTGTGGGCAGGGGCGCTGTTGCCCTGGACGATCGCCCAACGAGCGGATCATACGCCGGTGGAGGTACTGTAGACATTACGGACAGAGAGGAAGGTGGCGGTGGTTTATCCCCAACCACTTGTGCATGGGCTTTAACCAGCTCAAATTCCGATTTCAAGATCTCACCGAGGACGTCAGTGGAGACTTTCCCGCTGACCTTCGAAGTGGCACTGCATACTGCTTTGAGGTCGGCTTGAGCTCGCCTGACTTCTTTCTTGGCCTTTTCCAGCCCCTTTTTTGTCTCGGGCAGAGTTGATTTGACTTCTTTTAATACCTTTGTTTGATCAGCCACGTCTTTTGCCAGCTGTCTTTCTTGTTGTCTGACGTCTTCATGGCGTTTTTGCGTTGCTTTCAGCAGCTTGACACCCTGCTCGAGCTCGTCAGCCGCCTCTGACAGCTTCTTTTTCTTCTTCCTAAAAAATTTTAGCATTCTTCGCATAATTTATGTAAATTTTGATTGTCGGTATATTAGTTCCGTGCCTTTTACTGGCCAGGGTAAGTACCGTTCTGAGGTAAATTACTCACGGACGTGGTTGTGTTGTCCCCGATCACTTGTCCTTGCGTCGTGGGTACGGAATGTCTTATGAAGATAACCGGGTCAGTTCTGTTGGTGATTACCACAGCAAATCCGTTATGTGGGACATGTAGTAGTTCGGTCGTTGTAGTGACGTCGTCAGCTAGACCTTCAGGAGTCTTCGTAGGATAGAATACCGGCGCAAGGTGTGCGTAGATCGATGCCAATATTATAAGCAGAGATATACCAGAAGTGACTACCGTCACACGGAGCACAATTCTCACGAGGGTCGTCCTTGAGAACATCAAAAGGTCAATGTTTTTACACCGGAAGTATCCCAGTGGTGCCTCCATTTGTGTCTTTATAGTGCAGCTCCATAACGATTGTTATGCGAGTCGTCTACACTTGGTTCGGATTACTTCACGGCGAAGAATTGACCTTTTATTGCACTGTATTGTCCAGACGACGTCCGTGGACGTTGATTGAAGTAGCAGTAGTTGCAGTAGTGGTATCTTTCAGCATCAGACAATGACCCTTAGGTCCAGAGTTCTAAACTAGCCTTATATAACGTGTAATTATGTCTTAATACAACCAAATACTCCAATCATTATCATGCAGACAGAATGAGGTATCTAAGCAAAACTCGGTTAATATTGGCATATAGAATATCCATCAAATATAACACAAGATAAAGCTTAAACCTATTCATTTTCATGCACGATTAAATGTATTTTAAATACTCCAAGGTTTGTTTTCGCATATAAACTATGCGACGGCCTTTCCTGCCGAAGTGGTATCTTTCAGGGTTTGTTAACACATGATTAATGTGACGGCCTTTCCTGCCGAAAAATAGCTCATAGGTTTGTTTACACATATAATGCATGTGACGGCCTGTCCTGCCGTAAAGCAGCTCCAAGGTTAGTTTACACATATAATGCATGTGACGGCCTGTCCTGCCGTAAAGTTCATTTATGACATATCGCTACATTGTACACCATTCAATCACAATAGTCATGCACGAACTAATGTTTTCTGTTATATCTCTGGGTTCCTTTAGTATCGGTGTGTATAAGCTTTTTATTCATTCGTATGTACCGTGTCTCACAAACAATAGATTTGATTTACCACGAATCTTTAACTCTACACATGCTCCAATAAGGTAGAGGTTCCTAGCTTAGTCTAAGGGTGCGTAGCTAGTTATAACGCATAACCCCGGGAGGTTCTAACATTAAGGACGTCGCATCGTCGACCCAATTAAAATGATCATATGCCGATTAAAATGCACGTGCGATACTACCCTTAACAAGGTGCTGCTTACTTGAGCACTGTTAGACACCCATGGCCCCTTTCACGGGTTTCTGGAGAAATCCCTAACCATTTCTAATCCTAAACTTCTATCCCGCTAGGGTGAAGGGTCCCGACACTAATATAGGGCGTGGTCGGTGTATAACGCCTAATTAAAGCCTACAGGCATAGTACTCGCTATCATATTACTGTGGTAACAACCAATTATTCACATAATAAATGTTCACTGACCCATACACATATCTACGACATAAAATGTTAGCGCCATTTTAAAGCAACCTGGTGGTATTGATCAAAGATACAGTAAAGGCAGTGCTTGAACAAAATGGCGTCACTATGCAATATTACATCAAAGTAACCCTCACATGAAAATACCAATGTCCTGTTATGACTCGTGCGTCTCGTCATCATGCCGCAGATTGATTCATGTCGTTGTTCGTCAAACGCATCTTCTCCGATCTCCATCATGGTATGTCCAGGACATATTTGGCAACCGTACATTTGGGTACTTTCGTCTCGTGCATCTATTTCGAACCCGATTTCTTCAACTCCCTTGATAATGAAACGATTCTTCTGCGTATCTTTCCTTGATTTTGCAGTCGTCTTCGTCGTCTCCTTTCTTCGTTATCTTTAACGTGAGCTTTGGCGGGCATTGTTCGGCACATTCCAACCTTTGGTTCACTGGTCCTTGCTGAGCAGTGATTTTTAGCGCCGGATTTCTTCTTATCTCTTCTATTTCACTTCATTAAGCCCTAGATTCAATCGAGGGGAGCGGTCATTCGGGACTGTCGAATAGAAATTTTAGAGTTGGTACCACCAAGTCGTTTTTTTAATGCCAATAGAATGTCCAGTCCATCTCGATATTCTCATGCCATTTCATCACTCCACCCAGTCTTATTATGGTCTTATTGAGAGCAAGTCATTAAGTTCTCGGCATGTTTTCCAGACGCTCTTCTTGTCATACAAGTTTTAGATACACTCGATGCGCACAGAGAGGACATTAAAACACACACATATCAGAATTTCGCGTCATTTGCTATCGTAACGTTGTCACAATACAATAATTCGCATGCACGTACTGATCATGGTGCCATAAGTGCACTCGTAAGACACATCCATTTCGTGAAACGAATGTGCAAACAAGGCGGGTCTTATTCTAATGTCATACTCAATCATCGACACATCAGTTTCGAAAAACGAATGTGTGGACAAGTTCAACCATGGGTTACTTTTCTAAGGTCTTTATTTTAGCAGTACTGGCTTGAGGTATTCCTAATGTTATAGGCCTATTATTTCCGGTTATAATGTTCATTTTTATTCAACTTATGTAGTTCCATAGCCATTCACGACGTAGCTACGTTGTAAATCGCTATGGTAGTGCCCTAAACGTTTTGTAAAATCTGTCCGTCTTACCCAGGATCTAAAATCAAGGTACGGAGCTGTATCCATTGTGGATATCGTCCTTAACATTTTGAAAAATCTGTCCGTCTTATCCAGGATCTAACATCAAGGTACGGATCTATATCCATTGTGGATATGGTCCTTAACATTTTGGAAAATCTGTCCGTCTTATCCAAGATCTAGAATCAAGGTACGGATGTATCAATTTTAGTAAGCCTTAACGTTTTGGAATATTTGTCGGTCTTCTCCAGGGTCTAGCACCGAGGTACCGATGACTATTGATTACAATAGTAGCCTTAAACTTTTGGAATATATTTCGGTCTTCTCCAGGGTCTACCACCGAGGTACCGATGACTATTGATTACAATAGTAGCCTTAAACTTTTGGAATATATTTCGGTCTTCTCCAGGGTCTACCACCGAGGTACCGATGACTATTGATTACAATAGTAGCCTTAAACTTTTGGAATATATTTCGGTCTTCTCCAGGGTCTACCACCGAGGTACCGATGACTATTGATTACAATAGTAGCCTTAAACTTTTGGAATATATTTCGGTCTTCTCCAGGGTCTACCACCGAGGTACCGATCTAGCAATTGTTTCATAAGCCACTTTTGGTTGCCCACTTGTTCGGCGTAACGCTTCTAATATCTTTTCCATGAATTCTTCAAGAGTAACGTTTCACACCACAACAGATCTGGCGTAACCTTGCACGCACCATATTGTTCTGTACATACATCAATACTATTATATATTTGTACAAGTTGTTCTTCAATTGTGGCCACTCTCGTCCATTACGATTACTATCGTATAACGATAACTTTCCTGTAGTCGGCCGTCCTTTTAACTTCACGGCGATCACTTTCTCCAGCAGCATTCTTTTTTCTTTTACAAGGCCTTGCATGGCCATGTCGTCTATCCGGGATGATGTCATCTTCCAGTGTCGTAGAAACTTGGGACGTAGCCACTCCTGTCATCCTTTGGAGTTGCGCCTTCTGTTCTTCCGTAGAATTTTTAAATCTTGCTGTCCCGTAAAGTTTGTTATTGCGTCCTGCCGACCAACTAGCAAATATCAAATCATCCCCATCTGCTCGTTGGCATGATGTTAACGATAGGTACGTCTCTTTACTGGCTGTATCGTTCAGTTGTCGCATCATGTGTCCTCTTATGAGTTCGTACATCATTATACGAGCATTCACTTTTTGTCGAGAGTCGATTTCATACAATATGACTTTTAACGCTTGTGATAAGTTTTCGTCTCGTATGTCAGCGATGGTCTTCTCTATATTCCAAAGACTCGTGGTGCAGAAAGTGACCCCATTTCGTCCAGAATAAGTCATCATATGCCATGACATGCGACTGATCTCGTACCACATATTGTCTAGCATTTTCACGGCGTATTGTCCGAGTCTTTGCAGATTCCATTCAGGATTCACTTCTCCATTATGCTCAAACCATACATCCAGTTTTGTGTATAGTATGACCATTGCATTCTCATTGTAACTTAAGTTCTCATTCATAATACTTTCCTAATTCTTAATGCAATATCATTAGATGTGTCATCATCCCACCATGAATCATGCTAAAGTAATCACTTCATCAATGAACTAACAGAGGCTATACGTCGACGAAACTATGCATATTCTAAATGAGATTTTTTTTCAATTGTCAATGGTAACAGTAATTCTCTCCCCCGCCCACAAAGAACTTTACTCTGTATCAAATTCGCATAGCCGGGAAGTTTGACACCTTTCGGTTTGTCAAGCATTCTCATTAGGGTCCGAGCCCAAGTCCAATCCAACTACTTCCTCATGGTACACACGACACATGACGCGTGTCCATTTAAACTACTTCCTCGTGTTACATACAACATGAGTTGAGTTTTTGCAGTAGCACTCTGGCTGTCAACCGGCTGCATGTATTATGTGCGGTGAGTTTCCGGCAGCTTACCGTTGAGCGCAACACTCACTGAACAAATTAACAGCCACTGATAGCGTTCAAAATGAAACAACCGAGTGAAAACACCGGAAATCTATTGCCCATTAATATAAACCGTCAGAAACTCAAAAAGAAAACACCTCTTACCATTTGGTAAGTGCCAAGCGGTGCCATTGGTATCCATCGAGTGAGAGGGGTGCCGAGAGGTAGGGATGGGAGAATGTCTTCTACATAGATTTACATTTGCGATTTAGATATAGTTAATAATAGTAAATTTCATATCCTTATGAAATTCTTGATGTATTGTGCGTCCGTCACGATCGCGATTTCAAAATATTTATAATATATATACACATAATATATAAGCAGCAATTTAAAACACTTTAATGTCTCATAGTTATGTCACTAATATCTCGCGGAGCCGACTGTAGCGAGGATTAAAAAAAGAGAAAAAAATACATAAGTAAATTGGAAACTCAAATACTATTAATAGATTAACAAAACTTTTCATAATGAAAATAGGGTGATTTTTCACGGGGCAGGGGTTCTGGGAATGTCATCCGCTTTTTGCCACTACCTTCTCCTTCTTATGACGATTTTTCGGGTTGACGAGCGATCGCAATTGGACCACACTAGTCTCGTAAATGATTTTGGCGTTAAAACAAATCATTCACTACAATGTGCGTACCCAATTGCATTTGTACCCTACGAGTTAATATAAACACTCGGTGCAACAGACAATAAATGCAGAGCAGACTTTCACTGAAAACAAAACATGTTCTACACTTATTCGAATTTGGTATATTCGTAGTTTTACAGAAGGTGTGAACTTTATGCTATGATCTGCTACGCCAAGTCTGCCCCCATTGAATGCATTTTAGCTCGTGCCAGATGTATTACTAACAAACAAGCAACCACATATCGAAACACTGGTGCTGGCGTAACCATATTCTCTGGCCATTGCAAGTTGGCGACGAGCGTTCCACGTAATTTAACCTTCCCTCGCGACAGGCCCTATCAAGTGTTTGATCATCAATTCTCAGGCCGATTCCATACTTCACAATTTGCTCAATATCTCCTAATGAGATATACAGAGCTCCGAAAAGTGAGATACACTAATCAGCCGTCCGGCAGGCCGTGATCAGCTCCTGGCACCTGTCATTCTTTATTTACCAGTTCCATCATGCCTCCTGAACGCAAGTATTCATTTCAGAAGGCCTACGTTGAGTGATTCGGCACAGGCGTTGCAAGCCAAATGTTACCCCGCGATCACAGAATGTTATACCTCCACAAACGTGAATGACCTTAGAGTCGTCGACAAAGAGGAGGATCTCAAGTTAGTCACAGAAGATGACCCCGCCTCCGTATTAAATCGGATATCCGCTAGATATTTTTGGAAGTTCGGCGTAAACAACTATTCAGGTATTTACAGACGATTTCGTGAGATATCCTATCCATCCCTTGAAAGAACATGTCAAGAACTCTTAGTTGCATTATGTCACATTCAGAGTTAGGAAACCAGAAAATTCTCGATTTTCCAAACTAAATTAGAATTACAGCCACAATCATTATTATCGCTAAAGAACATGCTCCAAATTAGATTCAAATTGTAGTTACTTAACAGTTTCATGGGTAGGTCAGAATTAGGTTTCCTTAATTTGCGAAATGTTGGGAATTGAATCATGTTCAGTTCTTATGATTTAAAAATTCATGAGAAATAGTATGGCAAATGTCTCCGCGGCAGGCTTTGCTCAATTTGCACTGTACAGCCAACCTGTAGATTTTTCTGTAAGACCATGGGTAAATTCAACAAAAATTAGAGCATGGAAACATTTCGCAAACTGGACCAGAACCAGACCACCAGCACCCCGTTCCAATCTGTCCAATCAAACAACCAGAATTATCCAGATGCCACAGTCCGTTACAGAAACAAGAAATTGCTTAATAATGGAGATTCCTGTACCGGTCCAGTGGCCTAATATGGCTGATCAATTGATCATATATATGTGGCATTCTCACTAGTTCTAGTATCTATCAACTACGTAATTAGGAGATTATACTGAAGTTCCAGCTGTCGTTAGTTATTGAACAGATTTATTGTACTGCGGCAGGCCGTATTATTGTAAGCTAACTAGCCATAAAAGCAAATCATTAGTAACTTCTGACGCAAGATTCATCGGAGCACATTTATCTTTGAACTCTGTTTAGAAATGTCCGGTCAGGAAATCATTATTACATAATGGATAGAGTCACAGGAATTGATTGTACCATTAGATTGAATATTCTGACATTGCAACTTCAGTTGTTCGATACCGGGCATACAAAGTACATCCTGCATATCTGCAGTACCCCATTTACCAAGGAATTGTTCAGTGGTGTAATACTCTAGTGCGGCCTCGTCAATTCCAATTGGGCGCGAGCCACCTCACCAAATACCAAGGCCTATACCTTAGGCAGTATGACATCAACAACGAGATTAAAGAAGACAACGCAGTTTAACAGCCACGTCCGACAAATCTACACGTTATTACAATGTTATGGTCTCTAACATGGGCGACGGGCACAATCACCACATTATAAACAATAATTTACTGAAAAACCACAAATACCACAAAACTGTCAAGATCATTAATTTCCCCCATATTTTGAACTGTGGGCCGTGCACGATACATGATAACACTCTCTAGAAGTTAAAACAGGAATGGCAGTCGAGCTGATATTCACGGGCGCATGTAAACTATTTAGGACGTTACTAGTAACGTCACATATCACCCAAGGGTCGATTAAATAAGTGCCAATGTTGATCGCCACGATATATGGCTCGCTAAATGCGAGGCCACCTGCATACGGATACCCGGTTGTCGTTAATAAAGGTTCAAGATATCATACATTCACTGAAAAAACTGCTTCGATAACATTTCCTTTGCCAATCGCGTCCATTGCTATGAATCAAGCCTAGGCTGGTTCCGACAATAAATCACAACGTTGAAACCGCTGATACCGGTCACGTCGCTGAAATGCATAAGCAACACACGGTAAGTAAGTTTCTGCAGTGATGTGATTACTGCTGGATGAGATTAGGACGAAGGCAGGTTCCAGCAAGCGAGCTACAGAAGGGTCTGTTTCCGAATTCAGTTGTTCATCAGATATTGGTTTTTATCCTTACTGTTCATCAACCATTAGGGTAGTTGATATCAGTTGTCAAGTTGACAGAAAGGCGAGGTGTTGTTGTAGAGGTAACTAGTGGTTCTGATTTCTGATGTTATTTGAAATGATTGTGTGGTGTGGTAATGTATGAATATATGTCGGCATGGTCAATTGATCATGTTTATTATTTCGGAAACACTCTAGAACTGAATCACCACTCTCTGATTAGTTATGCACATCACCATGCTGACAATATTTCCTATTCATTTCTGCTCTATCTAGTGTCCCAGTGATCATTCTGATTGATTCATCAATTTTGTACGTTATGTGACTATGCCACTCCTTGCGAAAATTTACTTCCATTCTTCAGTAGTACTAGTGGTCCTGGCCAACTCACAATGCCCAATATCTGATTTTGTTGTTGGCATCATAGTATGCCTGGGTTACTATGTTTACCCTCTCCGCAAAGCAATTTCTGTTCTCACAAGTCTTTCTAGCTCATATTCCCGACCTAGTTCCTACCACTTGCACTTATATTCAAGATATATACCGTACCTAAGATTATTGATTTGAAATGTAATGAAATTATACCCTTGTAAGGCATTACTTGATATTGATACTAATTTGTTAATTATAATGTTCATATCTGTTTTGCAGGCTATATTTAATGTGAAATAGCACTAGATCAATAGCAGGATTCTTTCGGATCGGAACAGTTAAGGATTCCCAAAATCTGGAACCCGCCCATGTCTTTTTCACTATTCGTTGCTCCCTTTACGCTTGACTTGATGCTAGACTGTATGACGTATTTGAATTTGAAACAACGCGCGGCGCAACATTATCAGTATAAAATCTGCAGCCATACCATTGTTCCAGCGAACAGCGAAGTCTCAATGAATTGGACTGGGGGACAGAGCATTCATTTAATAAAAGGTAATTAGTTTATTGGTAAAATATTATGCAGATTTCTGCATTATCTTATGTTAATGTTGTCAAGACAACACGAAACTGTTTTAGTAATGGGATTCACCGACCCTTGATATGGGTGCTGTAAACAGACCGAACAGAACGTCAGACACCCCCTCCCAGACCGGCAACGTCATACGAAGGCGTGATCTATTCAGACCAGCGACAATAATACAATTCTTGCACCAAGCCCTGACTCAAGTCCAGGGCTACCTCATGTATATCACACATAAGTGATGCTGTAGTATAGACTTCAACCCTCCTCAATTCAAATACACAGCGATGATCAGCAGCGCTGATGCTGCATAGTTGCGTTACCCATTAGTACTAACCGGCCGTCGTTTCAATGACTTCAAGCCAATGATTCACAAGCTTAGCTGTGGTGGTGTGGACCACATCCTAATGCCCATGTTATTTTAGCTTGTTGAAAATCATCCTGTGACAGTAACTGCAATAAATTTCGGGTTACCTCTATTAATTACTAATGCCGGAAAATACTGCATGTGATGGATACGGTTTTCTGATTCACTGTGATACACTTTCAGTTGTCATGATGTGAATAGTGGTACTGTCTCCTGAGCATAATCACTTACTTATACAAATGAGAAATTTCTACAATTCGAATTTCAAGAATGGACAAAAAACAAGATGAGAATATGTGCATGTCTGGAGACAAAGCTTACTAGGAGGTTTGTATGACATTAAATCATTACCTACACTAGAATCAGTAGATACCTTGTTGACTAGCGTTACATTTTTTTGTAATGCCTAGTCATTATTGCTGTTGAACCCTCATTTGTAAGTCATGTGAATCGAGATGTGATTGTTAGAGTTGGATGCCTTGAACTGCTGCAACCTCCTTCATTTTGAATCTTCATTCTAGCTATCATGATTTTGATTTTTTTGCAGGAAAATGCAGCCACTTAGATTGATACATGACTGCCGGAACTGCAGAAGGTTTCACCGAAGGAATATCAAGTCAAGTCAAAGCACGATCTGTCACGTGAGTTGTAAGACTTGCTGCTTGTTTATTCTGGAACAGTTCAAGCATACATAGAATATACCGGCTGTTATTTTACCTCTGACCCACAAGTTACTTATGGCTTTGAACCCACCATGACCGCAGACCTGCGCAAACTACTGGATTTTCAAAATGAGAAACTAGAAGTAGAACTACTCACTCTTCAAAAATCCATAACCAGAACTAGGATATGGTAGTCAAAGTAGTTGTCGTTGCCACTGCAGTAGAAATAACACAATGAATTTTCAGTTGATTACAAGTAGTACTAGCGACTTCCCAGTCATGTCAAAATCCAGAAGTGGACTTGGACAATGAACGGCCAAGTCGCAAGAGATTAGACTTCACATAAAAACGTAGTCAGAGCATACAGTTACTGATAGTCCGAAGTTTACTGTTGGCCCTAGCATCAGTTGTGGTTACATGCGGGAAATCACAGTCCTCAATTGTTTCGTACTAACTCAGGGCATGTACAAGCATACTCCCTTATCCATAACTACAATAACATGTCTAACCATCCCCAATCAGTCTTCACCAGCTAGTCATCTATGTCTGACTTACCAACTGTGACTTTTAGATCTCAGGAATGATAAGGATATGACCAGGAGAGCCGCCGACCACCCGAGGAGAAAGAGGCGGACCAGCGAGCCCGGAAGTCCCGCTCAGCAGTCTCACAGAAGACATCACATCGCATCTATATCCGATCGCCACCCCAATATAAGATCAACAGTGGACATCCCGGCACCATCCGCATAGGCACCGGTGAAACTGCCTGCACCGAAACCAGAGGGACATCACCGCCACCCGTGATAATTTATATTTGTACTTGGGAAACCTGCAAATAAGTGAATCTGCCCGGAAGACGACCCCTTGTCTCGGTCATCGAACTGAACATTTAGGGAAAGTGTGCTGCAATTTGGAACTCTAGTCGGAAATATCACCCGTACGGTCAACAATAACTACAAACTCTCGCAATAAGTTTTCCAATTCCACTTGTGACGATGCTAACACAGGCTTCGCAGTTTTCTCATTTCCTGTGCGCCACCGGCCCACTGCAAAGTGTCCCCCAAGCATCCCAAACCAACCTGAAGGTACTAAAAGTACTCGAGCAGGTTGCTTTGAAACCTGACCAGGTGTCGTATTCTTTTAGCAATTGTAAAACGGTAGCCACTCTCGAAATTGCTGGTTTTTGTGCTTATAACTGATATTAAGCCTCGCTTACTTTTCGAGAATATATAAATTCAATGGCTGACATTATCGTTACACTGATTCTGTTTTGACCGGTCAGCGTGAGATTGATAACCATGTCTCAAAACTCATCCAAACATTACAAAATCCGAAATGCAAAAGGAGGTCGTTTTCTCAATACCTCATGAAGTAGAAAGTGGCATAACATCAGAGCGAGCCAGAGTGAGTTGTGCAAGTAGGCAAACCTGAGTACTCAAAAAAAAAAAAAATCCACGGTACTTAATTAAACACCCCTGGTCAATATAAAAGTGTGCCTTATATTGGAATTATAGCGGCCATAGTATTTTGCTAGTGGCTACACCAGAGGTCTCAAACTCAAATGTGCTCGCGGGCCAATTTCCTACTTTTTCATGGCGCTGCGGGCCGCAGCAACAATAATGGGGTAATTCAATGTATTTCCAAGTATAGGCCTTATTTGACGGAACCTTGCAGACTCGTATTCCACACGCATCGTGAAAATGTGATTTAGTATTGTTAATTCACGCTGGCACGACAAACATCTCATTTTTAAATATTTGAATAAAATTGTTGCTGTACTTGGCATATAAAATTTTTGCTGTACTTGGCATAGTTTGTCAAAATAATTAGTTGTAGACCCCATGCGACAGTACAAATGCATCAGGACATCGTAAAAGCTGGCGCGTCATAATTTTGCAGCTAGAGGACATTTGACGGACCATAATTAAAGGTAAAATTTAATAATTTTACAAAGATTGTTTTGATATCAGAGCATTGGAGCAGTATAGCCTAATCCGGGTTTCGGGCATGGACCTACACCTGATAACTAGGCTACATTGATCAGATCATGTCATCACGAAAGTCAAATATAATCAGCGTTAGATTTACCTTCGAAATGAAACAGATAGATAACAACTTGACCATACCGATACGGTGGAAATGTTCAATCGCCGAAGATTCCATTGGTGTTACAGGCAAAGCATAGGCTACGACTACTTGATACTCGCCACATTAAATTGGCGATAATAACATATAAAAAGATACCCAAGATAACACAGAATGTAACCAACTATTCATCCAAGGGGCAACATAATGCCAATGGCGGTGGCCACACCGACCTGCTTAGATATCTAAATAAGCTACGCAACGCAAGATACGAACTTTTGATATTTAATTGTTTCTCATACCAGTTTGATAGTTTGTTGCGTTTGTGATTGTACCAAGTCACGGCATTCCGAGTCACAAAAGTTCTCTGATTGTAACGTTTGACGCGACGAGTATGAGTATGAGTAATTCATCATGAACAAGCAATGCCACTCAACAGATCATCTCCCACAGCGTGGCAACTTTTGAAAGCTATGTAATAGTGAAGTCCGATGAGCTGTTTCAAGCTTCTGGAGTAGCCTCAGAGCGAATTTTAAGTCCTCAAATTAAAAAAGAAATTGGTAGTCAAATATTGTCGAATACTCCGAAACACAAAATGCCGTCGCGGGCAGCACAAAATGGTCTTGCGGGCCGCATGAGGCCCGCGGGCCGCGTGTTTGAGACCTCTGGGCTACACCTTGGTATGGTAGTTCTGTCACTTTTTACCCCATTGTATGAGCAGGTGTATCCAGTAGTATTTCACGAGCTAAGTAGTCAATTATACAAAATATCAATAATTGTGTTGGAATATTAGCACAATGCTTGACCCTTACTTTCTTTGCACCATCATGAGTGCGCGTAGAACTAGGTCTCATAACTCGATCCTTTATTGGCGACAAACTCATTGTCCCTGAATTATTGTGACTCAGTATTTCTGCATAAAGAACTGCAGTTTGAAAGGCCGCGTTGAGCAAGCATAGCGTCTTTATTACGTCATCACAAACGCTAGCTGCTCGCTATATACTGTCCACAGAATGATGCAATGGTAACGTGAGTGCCGAACGTTCATCGTGTGAGAGTCAACGTAATGGATGCACAACATCGACGCGTTATTTTGTCTACAGGGACATCTATGTCCGACAGTGGCTGGTGTGAGTAAAGGGAGCGACGCTACCGTGCGTTGTAATCTATACCCAAATAATTTCGTGAAAAGATACTTGTCACTCCAGGTTCACCCTGTGCGACGCGCGATAAAAATTCTAGACTCTACCCAACTTTTATAAGCGCGAAAAACAAGTAAGTAGAGCGCAAAATCTAGCGAAGCAGGAGCAGATACAGCGAAAATGAGACCCACTTGAATAGGTATCTCAAGTAGTGAAAACCACCTGAGCACCTTGAAAGGACAGAAGACTTTGGCGAATACGTGGAATATTCTACCTTATGGTCATATCCGAATGCACGAAAATGTGGCTGGCCTCGGGATACGGCAATACCTTGGAACTGATATTTAAACCACCAAGTTCCCAAATTAGCGGTCAAGCTAATCCAAGTTTTTATTAGCTTTGCAAGTTAACTGCAAATTGCCTGGGTAATCTACTTGATATCATAACCAGTGTCGGGAACTATATGCCGCCATTAGTTGCATTCATCAACGTGATTGCATTCTACTCGCCCCCCGCAATGTAAAAGGCGTAGTATACCATTCTGGACCAAGAAGTGAACACCGAGCAAATAAATACATCCTCCGCAGGGTGTCGATCGCGCACCGCCACGTTGATCACGGCTGGCTCATGCCGACCGACTGCGCAACTCCAGTCTATAAGCAACACATCTGCTGTTATCCCCATTAATGCAGACGTATATCGACCACCCAACGCGTACGGCTCTAACGCAAACGCACCCTGTCGTTTCTGGAGCCTAAAGCGTAGATTCAAGAGTAGCTTGCAAGTTCAGTCGATAATTTCACAACCATGCCGACCCCCTATACTTTAATACAGGATTCCTCGCTCGTGGTACGACATTTGTTTAGATATGGAAGTGAATCCGATCACTCTATGGTTCTTGATGTGGCAGACCCCATAACTGGTGCTTATATATTTGCGCAAAACAAAATAACATTCCAACAGGTAAGCAGTTTTCAACCCCGAGTTATCTCGGTCGTGTACCATATATGTAGGCTATGTAAGGGTTGCCATACGTCCGGAATTCTACTGTTTAAACTGCGTCCGGGAGGAATCTCCAAAATATGCCTTAATGTTCGAAATTTTGGAGTTCTGAAATAGGCTCAAAATGCTTTCGTAACTCAGCGGAGCCGATAATATTTTGGGGCAGATTTATGCCATTTGAGATTCCTCTTCGCGCTGCGCGCGATTCAGTGTCACATTCATTGATCCGCCACCCTCGCAAAGCATGCGAAAATGGATCAAAATTTTACAGTAACACATGGAAGAAGTAACATTATAGACCGTTTTCAGTCACAAAATTTACCGACCAGATGCGCATAGAAACCCGAGGTATTTCATATGGCCCCAGCAGCTACATCGACATTAATTAGTCCGATTTACTGCACGAAACCTGCGAACTGTATCAATTCTTTTTCGAGTAAAAGCCAGCACTGCGTTCAATGTTTTACACACCAACTATCCGTGAGGTGACTCTCGTGGAGCGAATCATTACTTAACATTTCATATTTCGATCGAAATATGCTGGGCAGAACAGGTACTGCCTCAATTAGGCACACTATAGTTCCATTTTGATGTTGAGAACTGATTAACCATTCCGTTACAAGTTGCAAGTATACTTAGATACATAGATATATACTCGCGTCACGACGATCAATCCAAGTTAAGAGCTTTACTCCTAATTGAAAACGAGCAATCGGATATGCGGAAGTTACAACCGATTTTAAAGTAATTACAGTCCTTACACATAGAGGCAATTTTCTGGCTGAATACCCAGTACATGTTTGCGGACCAATAATTTGTACTTTAATGTTCAATAATGCCGCACGAATACATACACCCACAGCGCCATCGCAAACAATCATTGAGTCAGTCGTGATGTCCGTATCAGGTCGTAGGCACCGCAGGTCTCGAGCCATATTAATTTATACGACAAGAGTATTACAGAGGTAGTCAAAGTAGTCAAGAAAGCTACTCAAGTAGAAGTAGAAGTAGTGGTGAAAAAAATCTACTCAAGTACGAGTAGAAGTACTTCTTCCATAAGCCACCTAAAACTACTTGATGCAGAAGTAGAATTGACTGACCTCAAATCCACTCAAGTAAGTAAGTAGTTTTGAAAACAGTCTTAATTCGTTCGCATGGACCTGTCAAAAGCTGCAAATTGAGCTATCTGGAAGATGCAGAGAGCTTGATTTGTATTGCTGCATCTCAGGAGGTATCAATTTTCGACAGAATAAGCATTCTTTCGCATCATGGGATGCAAATTATAGTATTTGATAATTGCTAGATATCGAAACAGTAGTTTCAAATGTTATGCTGGGCCATATTTACAGTGATGAAATATTTAATATGACCGATATTGCGGTGTGAGCAGAATCAAGCAATCCGGTATCTAAATAATATTCACGGATACTTTCGCGAAAACATATCTGTCAGTCCAAAACTACTGTGTGCGAGGCGCAACCAAATTTCTGGGCTTTTCTTGACTTTTATGAATATCAAATGTTGGTTCTACTACTGGTCACCCCGTATCCACCGCGCGCGAAGCGCGACGAAAATCATGGGTTTCACTCAAATTTTATGAAAATTAAATGTTGCTGCACCGTGAAAACAGGCCCAAAATTCCTCAGGCTATCTTCCCGTTTGGAGGATTAAACTACTTCTATTTGACAAACTGAAAATAGCGAGAAGTAAGTAAGTAGATCACAAAATATTTCGAAGTAGAAGCAGAATTAGCGAAAATCAGATCTACTTGAGTAAGAACCAGAAGTAAAGGAAAACCACTTGAGTACTTCGAAAAAGTAGAAGTACTTTGTCACTGACCACCTCTGAGTATGCGACGCATCAACCAAACTACTTCTTATCAGACTGCTGTACCTTTTATTCATATATATTTTTGTTTAACGGCTTCGACATGTATTTTACGTTTTGAATCCCAGACGGAACAGTAGCCATGCCTATCACAGAGAAAATGGATTCCTGTTAACAAATGTTTTCAAGATTCAAAACAGAACATCCCCGAACAGCAATATGTTTTTATCAGTAGTTCACTGACAATCTCGGTATTAGAATCAGTCTGTGCAGTAGGCCTATATCATCTCTCCCCAGGCGGCCATTTTGTTCAAGCGAGTTTATCAGTTTTTTGCAGTCGCGAAGCGAAACTATCACGCGATCAGTTGATTCGAACGCAACCTGAATATTACTGACTCCAACTTCAGCCACTTCGAATTATTCACACATTCCACGCCGCTGTTTTCACACTATAGAATCAATACCAACTTAATTTAACAAGAGTCAAGGATCACAAGTACGCCAATAAAATCATTGTATTTATTACTGAGAAATCAATCGCTTAACAAAAACAGGCAACTTATCATTTACCAACTCTAGCATATATTACCAAAAAAAATTCAGGTATTGTTGATTAAAAATCCTTGAGTCCTTATTATCAAAAATGTTATAGTGCGGTATCGGAATCCATTCGCGGGCTGTACTAAAGGCAAATCCATTGTGACCACCCAAAATAGAACATTTATACTTTGGCATAGTGTGAATTGAAATAGGGTAGACAAACAGGACTACCAACTTTCACCCAGTCAGATTTCGAGATGATACGCACATTGATTTGAAACAAGTATTGAAACCTCGCAACTCTATTCGCGAATTGGCTTTACGTTTGTCAAAGATACTTTCAGCAATAGCATCACTATTACATCTCAACATTTTAACACACAGGATTTAGCCCCGTAAATGTATAGTAAGATGACACTTCAACCCCCGTCGCGATGTGAACTGCTTATCGCAAATTTCACAGTTAAACTTTACGCTGTTGATGCCGTGGATCGTCATGTGGTTTTTTAACTGATATTTACGGGCAAACTCCTTCCCACATATTTCGCATTGTTCATTTCTGATTTCGAAATGCGTCGCGAGGTGTCGGTTCAGATCGCTACCTCTCGTAAAGGTCCGAGCGCAAATCAAACATCGATGTGTCTTCAAATTGTAGTGTGTCATTAAATGACCGGATAGAGTTGATTTGCAGTTGAACTGTTTAGCGCAAACCCAGCATTGATTTGCTTCGACCTTGTAGTGACTTGCCAGATGTCCGTCGAGTCGATATCTCCGCGAGAACTGTTCGTCGCATAACTGGCACCGATAACTGTCCATCTCTGCGCTTAATATTTTGAGGTAGAGACACTAGTAGATTTCTGATTTTCGACAGTTCCTCTGTTGCTACGGCACTCCGTGTGCCCCCAGTTCAGACTGGGCAGACTCATTTATTGGCCGTTCATCATCAGTTTATATCTTATTTTTTCCGGAAGAGAGTGACACTTGACGGCTAATTGTGTGTGACTCCTTTGCACAATGACACATGCTTGTATATTCATGATGTGGTTCTATCTCATTTCAAGTATCAATGGCATTCATCAGCAACCCCTAGAAGTTTTCAGAAAGCCACAATATTACCCTCGATACTTCCATTCACTATTCACCATTCTGCACCTCAATAGCCAGATATTTAATTGCAAACATTGTCTCCTTCTGACTATAGACTAATCCACAAATGGATTCCTATTCATCTTTTATTCAGGGCACTTGCATGAATGACACTTCGACTAGTTGCGCCCTTTGTGAGCTTTATCACCCCCCCTGTCAATCAACCAGCACTAAAGAATGCTTGATATAGGTGTCAGAGAAGCGTCGACAATAATAACCAGTTTGTATCAATATTCGAATGCCCCAGCCGAAAAGAAATCAACTTTGTCAATGCCTAACAACTGAGGCCTTGATTTCTATTTTTACATGGGGCGGTTGGAGGCGAACGGCCAGGAATTGTCAAAACCTCCTTCTTCTGAAACGCTAAAACCCGACCTTCCAAAATACACAAACTGGACACTAACGCTCAGCTACAAATCAACGAGCCCCAGTAACAATCTGTAGCATGTAGCTTAGGGTCGTCAAGTTCAATCGAAGTCGCGGGCCAGACTCGGACATTTAGATCACTCACTGGCCAGACCAGTCAAATGATTACACAATATTACCAACTCCACAATATGTTCACTCTTGCACACCCTCCGAATCGGTCGTCAGTGTTTGCGATCCGCCCCCGACGATGACTAGAAATCACAACTCCGCCGTCAGGCGGGCCCAATGCGGTCCAAATAAGCATACTCGATATTCGCTACCCCGAAGGAAATTTCATCAGAAGCATTTTTCACCACAAACCCGATAAAGGTGCCAGTCAAAACACGTACCTTCTTCAACCCGAAACCATAATAGCCTGACGGGTCGGGTGAAACAGTTGGCCAGTTGCATGCTCGATACCCCTAAGGTAGCTATAGGGCTACAGTTACTGACGCATTCATTAGCAGTTATACGTGTGCGTGAGCGATATAATACATTTTAGCATCTATATTCACGTTCTATAATCGCCTTTTTAATTTAAGTTGTATTGCCAATCAATTTGCCTCCAGGACGGCTTAGCTATAAGAAATGACTCCGACCGATCAGGCGATCGCTCTTACTCTGAGAATTCAACCTGACGTGGTCCTTGTCCCGGCTCGGGGTCTGATCATACCCTGCTTTTGAGTAAATATCATATAAATGTAATTAAGACCATGTTCGCGTGGATTTTCATAACTGTGTTATCATTAATTACTCAATAATTTTTGGAGAACGTAGTGAATATTGCTTTTCAATACAGGAATCAGAATCATAATGGCTTAATATCCCGCGTAGGTTATATTTGTCGCGAGTATAACTGATTATAATGTAAAGAAGTGACGCTGAATGCCTTTTCATCAACGCGCACCAGAATAGAAGTATCGTTTCCAAGAAAATGCCGCGTTGGCAATATAACTAGAGTGTTACTCTCAAGTAAGCAGTTCGTGCTATGAGAACTTCACATTTCCGTTACTACTTTTTGTCATGTGCACAGCGCTAAGGTATACATTTGCAAGCAAGGTGAGATTTAGTACCATGCGTTTCTGTACCGGCTTAAACCAAATTTAGCCATACCTTTTCGACGGAGCCATACACTTCAGCTTGCGGTCTATAGCAACGTATTTATTTTATAAAATGTATTAGATTCCAGATTGGCTAAAGTTAGTGAGCTGTACTAGAGCCTGCGCGGATTGTGTGCACAGATTGAATCACACCAAAATAATATTATGACTTAATAGGGCAGAGTATTTCTAAGATTCGCTATGCTACGGCAGTTTGAAGCTAATTTTTATCATCCCAGATCGTTATGCCGACTTTGCCTACAATTATCGCTCAAGGAAATTTCACCCTACTACTGCAACCATCGCCGGATGCACTCCAGCTACGACGCAGGCCAGTAAAGTTGCGCTACTCTTTTCGAATTTACACTAAACTTGGTTATAACTACTCTATGCAGATGAATTTTCGATCAGAAAATTTCCTCTTCTGTCGCAATTATCGGGGAATGCACCTCAGCTACGATGCAGGCCAGTCATGTTGCGCTACACGTTTGTATAATGACTCTACGCAGACATACACTCCAGATTTGAGGTCGATGCTAATCCACTGCAGCACTGCATCATTATAAAGCCTGAACATTGTAGCGTCCACAGTCATCGCATGAAGCAGGAACACCCCATACTTCCGGATTTACTGCTGATTAGGTAAGAAGTCATTTTTATGTCTATTTAAGACAGTGCTCCTTTGTATACTTTTGATTGTAACGGTTGGAGTTACCACCAGACGGGGTAACTTTTGGTAGAAGAGAATTGTTCACCCCGCTACAGGTCCCAAATATGTGGCCTCCCAAGCCGTTTTCCTTTCTGACACGACTGTGGTGCAATACAACCACTGAACCACTTTCTACTGCACAAAACCAAATTGAAAATGTAGTTTGATCATGCAGAATAATAACAGGGAGATGTTGAAGTATAACTGCAAGGCACTAACACTCCCGTAAGTACTGTAAGTAGCCAAAATCTACTTGGCCACCCCGAAAAAGTAGACATATTCAACACATACTACATCTCAAAAACGTAATGTGATAGAGCAAAATACACGTCAGATTCGCATTCGGCACCCTCAAACCAAGTATAAATGACCCAAAGAAGTCCCGGCGCAAAAATCGTGTAGGCCAGTGTTATTTATATCAAAGAATACGTATGGCTAGAACCGCCCCCAACAATTATTTTGAAGTACTTAGAGTGATCGATTAGTTGAGGCAGCTTCCGCCACACAGCTTATTTTAGTACCATGCTCACGAGACTTTTGTCCGAATTATTCAGTAGACCTGATCATGCCATGACACTGTTGTCATATTGTACTGCAGGGGAGGCCAACCTTTTCAGCCAAAGGGCCACACTTGATTGACGAACTATTGCGCGGGCCACTTGACGCGCGAAACGCGCAATTTTTTGGAAGTTCATAGGTTAATAATATTGTCACTTGCATGACTATATTGCAGACCTGCTGTATATCGCTGGGCTCAGTTTGCATTGAATGGACTATCCGGCGCCTGGACATATCGATATCAAAAGCTTCGACCAACATGCGTCAATCATTTTGTGCCTATGTTTCATAGTCGCAAGGTCGCATATGTTGAACGACACATCGTCTCGTAATCGCGAATATAGGTATACTCAATCTGATACATTGGGCATTCTTTAATTTTCAGAAAGGGGTAACGATATTAAAGGCAAGAAATCGAGTGACGAAATGTTGCGCAAAGCGTGCAGAAAATTTTTACTTTTGATAAATCGATCGCAAATTATTCTGCTTTATTGTAGTGTACGAAGATCTACCAAAATGTGACTGGCTCATGGATCTGCCAATGCGTCGGAACTGATATTTTTCTTCATCACATCTCAAGTGTTGCGGCCAGACTAATCAAACCCTTGGTTGGCCTTGCAAGTTCACAATGTGTGCAATTCAGTCCCGACAACATTACTAATTTCAGAATTTACCTCGCGGGCCACTCAAAACCTTCTCGCGGGCCACGGGTTGGCCGGCCCTGTTGTACTGCGTTTATTATGCCGGCGTCAATCCAGTCACCACGACAGAAGCTGCTGCCGCCCAGTATTCATTTGCTGTGTAGAGAAATGTGCGTTTTTGCCATTGGTTTATGAACAATATGCCCAAGCCTCTCGGCACATATAGGAAATTCAACGGCGATGCAACCTCTGCAGTGGAAAGCAATTATACAACTCTCCCAAGTCGCAGCGAGTCAATATATTCGCATTATAAATGCAACTTTTTAAGGTTTGCGGCATGTCTGCAATTTTGTCATCAACGCAACCCTGCCGGCCGATTTTACGGCCTAATGAGATTGATCACTTCTAAGTACTCCGTACAATATACTGAAGCTGATTCCGGCAAATTAACGGTCCTTATTTAGATGTACAAATTCGATCTCATCATTAGGAACGTGGATTCGAAACACTATCACGATTTGACGATCAAATCCACTTTCTCGTTATACAAGTTAAGGTGCATTAATCGCATTGATGAGGGCCGCAAGTTGAGCCTGAATTAATCTCTGAATCACTTCTGTGTTTTATATTCTCGAAGCGCGAAGTTAGATAGTGTTTAATTGTGTGCGCCTACTAGTTGGAACATGTTGCAATGCCCGTGACATAAATCCAACTATGCTTCGCGAACATAAGTCGAGAACTGCAGCAATGCACTCGAAACCGGGTCTTAAGATAACAACCAATAGTCGCGATGTGAGTTACTCTATATCAGTGGTTCTTAACCTTTTTTCCCCCAGCGCCCCCTTTCAAAGATTATCGGCCTCCAGCGCCCCCCAACCTCATATTGTAAGGAATGTACCAAAGACAATGAGTAAGAGGGAGGGCCGTAACAGAACTTCGTCAACTCCCCTAAAAACGATTGCCTTGCGCACCAATAGCGTGATAAACCAAACTTTTGGGGGCTTCGCCCCAAGAAAACCGTAGCGTGATTTCGATGGTCAGCAAAGTTTGTGTGGCCTAGGCCTGGTCGCTTTAGGTGCCAAAATATTCTATAATGCATAAATGAATAGGTGGTAATTACATATACGTCGCTATAAACTTTTTATCCTCTCAGCCCACGTAATCAGATTTACCAGTAGCGCTGAGCTGTTGTATTGGAAAATAAACGGCACGTAATTAATAATAAACATATTCGGGCGTGCCCGTAGGTACAATTAATTCGTTACCAGGGCCGTAACAGCACTTCGTCATCCCCCCAAAAAACGTTGGTCTTGAGTCCTCCGTATAGGGAGATAAACCAAACTTCCGGTGGCTCCGCCCGCACAGCCCCCTTCGGCTATCCGCTATTTGTTGATAATGGTCATCTACATTGGGTGTGCATTTACTGAGCCAGCTATTCTCGCCTAGACGCGCCAAGCGCGAAAAATGTCAATAATTATTGATTGAATTGGTCAATATGATCGGGAAGTGCATATATATTAATATCAATTTTTATCCTTTCTCTGCTCACGTAAACAGATTTACCGGTAGAGCTGAGTGATGTGTGATTGAAATGGTAGGACCCCTCAATAATAATTATACATCTTAGGGCGTATACCCGTTGGCAGGAACGAGACGACACTACGTCAGGCCCGCCAGAAAAAAAAACTTGGGTCTTGGGCTTCCATAGGGTGATAAACCGACCGCCCCCATCACGTTGTTCGCTTTTGCCACGAAATCAGCTGTACTGTTTAGCGAGACAGTGCGAAGCGCACAAATTGTCGATAATTCACGATAAAATCGGTAAATAAGATCGGGAATTGCATATATATTGCTATCAATTTCCTGTCCTCTCTGCTCACGTTACCAGATTTAACGGTAGAGCTGAGTGAGGTGCAATGTTCCATCTAAGCTGCGCACGTGCGCAGTGCTGACACGGTCTTTGCGCACAAAAAATCTACGTTGCGCGCAACAAATCCGAAGTCATGACCTTTTTTTAGTCGTTACGCACTGTTGTCCAAGGGTCTGCGCAGTGAGTTTGTGAGTGTGCGCAGACTCGTCAAAACGTAGAGGGAACATTGAGAGGTGTCTTGGAAACTGTAGGGCCCGTAAGTAATAATTAAACATAGCCGGGCGGGCGGACCCGTTGATATGACTTCGTAGCATGATGTTATTTCGTGACCTCCTGCCTGCTATATCAAAAAATATAGAATCGCCCAGGGATATCGCCCAACGGAGATATCTAGTTCTATATATCCCTGTCGTCCAATCGTACTAAACTAAAAGACGCACACGATTTCAAATAGGTATTTCTTCACTGGCATATTATTTTTCCCTGCCAGATGGAATTCGTCTTCTGAGATTCAGATTGCCAAGACAAGAACATTCGGTGCCAGTCATTTAGGCGCCTATGGACAATTAAACCTATATGTCTTTTGTAGGCTATAAATAACGAAGTTTTCGGTGTTAATTCGCTCTGAATATACTCATTAAGGATATGTCCTACTACCACATCATCTACTGCGAAGCCATTTTTCTCTAGCGCCCCCCATACCGCCCCCCTGAGCCCAGCGCCCCCCATATCGCCCCCTGAGCGTTTCCGCCCCCCTTCAAAATCGCCAGCGCCCCCTGGGGGGCGCTGGAGGCAAGGTTAAGAACCACTGCTCTATATTAACAAAAACACATTGTGCCGGCGATAAGGGGCCTGACCGGTGGGACAGGCCCTTATACCATCATAATTTTCATATGTCCCTTGTTTTCTAGAATTGTCGCGCCGCAACAAGTTCCAGCACGCTGCATTTTCCCCCGTAAGTCCATTGTATTTTCAATTTTTGTGTTGCCAGCCTGCATTACGCTGTGACAAAATGTAAATCAATGTGCGAGCATGGCCATTCTTCGTCACCATGCGGTGCAAGTAACGCGATGGCGGATTGGTAATGGTTTTGTTGCAGGCCCAGACTTGACGGATGCTTATTGGGTAGATATAGAATAAATTGTGGTCCCAACCTTATTATTGCCTCGGCGAATTTTGTATAATAGGCCTATGTTACGGGTACGTAAGGCATTGCGTATAATGCTATTATATTTATTGACTCCATTCAGAAATAGACCATTTTTTTTATGTGTATGTGGGATTTCCAACCATACATTCATAACATGCCCAGGATGGGACTCGCACGTCAATAGCGGCTTATCGTAAAAACCGAAGGCCCTGTAAATAATCCATTTAAACCAGGGTGTGGCATGTTGTGATGTCAATTTTTAACTATATTAGGGAACGTTACATGCGGGACTTGTACCTTCACGTATTCGACACTGCCACATATCTTTCAAAGGATAGAAAGCTCAAAATCCACTACAAAACCGTTTCAAAATCGTTAGGCGACCCATCAAACTCAATACGGCAACACTTTCACAAGCGAGCGTGCGTTATAAGATATGCTGCCACGCCACACCACCTTTCCACAAAGAGGGAATGTGTCCCGTTGACGATCCGCGACTAATATCGAGATTCCAACACATGCGCGATCTGTTGGAGAATCACTCGAATCAGTACTGATCGGCTGATAAAAATCAAAAAAGGACCGAGTTCAACCAGTTCAAACGTCAAAACTTTCAGAAGGACCTGTGACTCGGAACCTCATCTGTTGGTAGATTGACGAACACAAAATAAGCCTCAAATTGTTCTGAGGCTCAGTAATTCTCCAACATACGTCCCACTTAGACTTGAATATCATATCAATCCTTGATAAATCCTACATATTTTACATCACATTTTCACAATTTGTGTGGAATATGCGCAGTCCGAATCTAAAATGGGGCCGACTCAACACTGATTATTCCAGATTTGGTTTTTCGAAAACAACGTACATATATATTTTTATATTTTTAATCTGCCAAGAGCCATATTTTTCGGTCGTTCATACGAAAGATCCAGAAGTGGGTGGTGTTATAAGTCTGTAGCTACGGAGAATTAACGAATAACATCGGCCCTGTGTAAATGAACACAGCGGTCGACAATCGCCATGAATACTGCAAAAGCAAAATCAACTATTCTATGCTCTTTCCGCGGCCTTTCTACAATTCACCTATTCAAATCCCAGTATAGCACATTGGTTTCCGGTTCTTTTTGTGGAAAACGGACACCTCGCAACCCTATAACTTACATCCTATTCAATTGTCAATTCGTACGCTCGATCATGAATAATACTTATGAACAGGCCGTGTTGACCTGTCATATACTAGGACAGTGGTTCCCAACCTTCTTCATATCGTTACCCCCAAGAAGAAAATGACGGATTGCTATCACCCCTTTTCAATAAATCACAAATTACAGCTTGCACTTAATTAAATCGAAGAACAGCACAGAGATGACGTCATAATGTACACTGAAAGTTACACTGTTAAAAATATCAAGTCCATGCGAAAGCTGATGCTGTTTTCGTGTTATCCAGTGGTCAAATAGAAACAAAGGGTATGATAATAATTGACAGCATCCCTCATGTAATTGTCAATCGCAAAATCATTCAGTTTGATAGAAAACCCTCCTTCATAGCAATAAGTTGAAGGAAATTCAATCACAAGGTTCAATGCCATACGAAGATTGGTTATTCATTTTTGAAGGAGAACCCAGAAGGTTCGAAAATCTTCCCCTCGTTTCTTTAAAGGCATGTTGATGATTTCAAACTTAATTTTACAGACTAGACTAGACCAGCACTACACTTTTCTATACTAACAACTATATTTCTACGATATTGTTAACGCATTATAGGTGTAAAGCTAAACTTAGACGCCCCTTGTTGTCTTTCAATTTGTCAGCCTGCGCAACAATATATGATCCGCCCTACCGCGAAATAAATTAGCATTACCTAGCACTATACTGAACTACATTCGGCCCTGTTATTCGTAATCACTAATGGTTACTATGATCTCACAGCAGGCATGGTGAACTAAGTGAAACGAAATATATAGGTCCACAAGCTCGCAAAGACATATGTTAGCCTACATTCATTTTTACGTTTGGAAATACTTTGAACAGTGCAGCGTTATAAGTATAAAAATTTGAATTACCCCCCAGAAATTGGCAAATTACCCCTTTGGGGGTAATTACCCGCTGGTTAAGAACCACTGTGCCAGGAGCTCAAATATAGCTTATCATTTATTTTTTATTGCCATTTTTCATATCTATTCCTTAACCCCTCTGGCATCACCAAGGACTCCTATATTCACGGCGTAGAATGCTATATAGTGCATTTATTAGCCTATATCAAACGAAAGTCGCTAAACATGCAGTGTGTGCTTTGTGTATGATACGCTCCCATGTTTAATACGCACCCTTAAAATAGCATGCAAATTTTAGAAAGGCCTGCACCCATGTATATTACTTGTTCTGCGTCTCAATGGGCGAGTAGTTGCGATTTTAGGGTGCGCTATCATTGCGTATTTGCGATGCAGTTATTAAACGATCATTACTCAATCAGTGGAATATTCTTTGAACGATAGCAGATAGCAGCCAAAGCTCGCAAGGCCGGCAGAGCGATAGTTTCGGCTATCGACACTATATCTTGTACACGAGGTCCATGACAAGTGTGATAGGTCAGGCCAACGATTATGTCGTGCGTACCAGGCCTGCCGATGATGCGACCGATCGCGAAAGCATTTGTATCCCGCGTACATGGCATACTATATGTGCGATTGGGGGGGCCTGTCGTTGACGTGATGAATTGGCGATTACTGCCGCGTGCGCGCTGCGATCAGTCATAAAGAATCCGATAATTTAACTGCCTCAGTGTTTTGAGTTGGACATCTTCTTAGTATACTTTACATAATAGCATCTTAGCTCATACAACGAAATGGTTTTTAGCTCAGAATTACCCTTTGCTGACCGCTATCAATTTTTTTAGCATACTCTCCACGCAAGGTCCGCTGCAACAATTCTATTCGCCTTGGGCACCTCAGAGCAAGATCGGGAAAGATCGGGAGCCACCTCAAGACGTACACCAATCGTCCATTGATCCATACCACAGGTTTGTCTTACACAATTAGTGTTTAGTATTTGATATTTTCCTGGCAATGGCGCACAACATTAGATTGAAGACATAATATTTCAAAAGACACCCCCCATTAAAAAAAAACGCTGTTTAAAATACGTTTTGAACAAGGTGTTTCAAAATAACGCCTGATCCAAATGCAATCCCAACGGCAACGCCGATCAGTTACCACGGCAACAGGCGGGATAGCCAGTAGTGTAAAAATTGATCTGATTTTAATTGGCAATTTGACACTACCCATGACGCGGAAACACGCATATGTGCGTGTTTACGCCCATATTTCCTTGCATTCACCATTCATTGCATTCATCTTCAGGGACCCTCAATGGTGTTCAATTTCTATAAAGTCTTGCGGTTCTATAGCGTTGAAATTCTATAGCTTTACAATTCTCACGGGTCGCTGTTTTTTTCCATTTGTACTATCGTCGTCATGTGTGGCATATGTAACTAATTTCGCCTAGTGCATGGTATTCGTCTAATAGATATCAGGTCCCAAACCCTAAATACAAAATACTTAAAACGCTTGACGCCTGTTAGTTAGCGAGTCCGCAACATCGCGCAAATGCCAACCAACCATCATTCTACCCCCCTCAACTAAACTGCATTGCGCGCATATCCACCAAATGTATATATATATATATTTTTTCTTTTTGGCCCATAATAGTCTCGTAAACTATAGGTCGCGAAATAGGTTAGTATGTTTGTGTATATCCGCGAATTGACGTCATTCCTGCGCAAGGTGCACATCTACCCTGTGCGATCAAGTCATAATTAACAATTATCGGGAAATGGAGCAATACAGCTCCGACGTTGTTATCATAAGCAAACAATTGTCGCGATGTTAGATCCGGAACCTCATTGTGATGTACGCCGGTAGGGGAATTCGATTAGAGATAGGGCTTCGGAGCTGGAGTCAGTTCTTTAGGGGTAGCGACGGCTTCGACGTATTTCATAAGATGCCATTGTATATGTAATGACCATATCTGCTGAGTTAACATAATTCAACAGCAGGCCTTTTCCCCCCTTTGGCGCTATCGTTCCCGACTAACCATGTTCTTGGGGATTCAACAGCAAGGCAGTCGTATGTTCCATATTCAACTTTCATACATTAGTGCTGAACCTCGGTATGCGAATTTCGCCTGTGAATATTGTGGATATTCTGTATACCCGCAATTTCATCATCAGCACAACCTTATTGGCCAATTGTAACGTTAACGAGTACAGTGCCAGTGTTAAAACGCCGCATCAGAATTTTAATGCTGTATACTGTACAGCATTGGCACGAAGCAAAGTGGGTTCCAGTGCAACTATGACGTTAGCGACAACTGACAAGTACTCATTATATCGCCACAAGCCGGCACAGCGGCACCCATGTACCGTTGCCGCATCCGATTTTACTGACGGCCAACAGACTCCAGATTACTATAGATAACCAACTTACGGGTAAATTAATCAAACTACTCAGAATTGCTTCACATGCCGCATGCGGTCTGCTGGCCTTATGCTCGACATCGCTATCCTAGGCCATCATTGTTCGAGAAATTGACAAGAATAAGAAAAGTCGCGGTATGTCATGCTATAGCGTCTCAAAGTTTCCAAATTGCAACTGTGTTGATGACAGCATAATCTTTGCTCAGATTATAGAAGAACCTACAAAAGAGCATGGCCCAAAGTACAGTCCTTCAACTGCTGCTGAAGTTTTGATGAAGCCCTCTTCATTCAGGCAGTTGCTGACTGATGATATCCACAAGAAAGACTGGATTCCCGTCATTATCCACACTTACTTTTTTTTTTTACGTGTTCCCGCACCAAATAAACCTGATTCAAATTTACTGGTCTCAGGAGCTTAAAACTGCTGCAAGGGACCAGACGAGTATATTGATATTACAGTAGATTCCTGTTACCTTTAGTTACGGAAATTTTCCGTAAAACTTCCTACGGTCAGCATATGTAAAATCATATTACGGGGAGAGTTATTTCGAATTTACTGGTCTCATCAGCGTAAAACTGCTGCACTGGACCAGACCACTAGCTTGGTATTACAGCCGTTTTCCGTTACATCAGGTAACGGGAATTTTTCCGTAAAAACTTTAACAGTCAATCTTTGTAAAAAATAAATTACGGTCAATAATATTTTATGGGAAAATATTTTTCAAATTCACCGGTCTCAGAGTCGTAAAACTGCTGCCAAGACCAGACCAGTAATTTGGCATAGAATATTCTCAACAGTGTATTTCATCGTTGACGATCTTTCTGTGAGCACAAACGCGAAAATAAACCCTCTCTCGCAATTGCTCATCGGCTAAATCCGGCACTTTTTCATTTTCAGATGGGGCAGTCTCCAGAGAAAAAAATCGTGTGACAATTAAACACGTGAAGCACGAAGAACGATTTCACCACTTTTTTAGTCTATTGCAATGTACGACGATTTACCAAAAATGTGACTGCTAGACCCTCGATCTGCCAATGCGTATGAGTTGACATTTCAGTCATCATCATCCAAGTGTCGCGGCCACGCCGACTATATTTTTGGCTGGCCCTGCGAGCCCACAATCTGAGCCATTCAATTTTGATAATAATATATTGAAAGTTAGCTCGCGCGCTACTCAAACCCACTCGCGGGTCACATATGGTGTTTACGTACATTTGTCACTCACACCCATGCTAGTAGGTGTGATCAAATATTGCACCGTTCTTTCATGCAACTATGAAGATTTTCTCCCTTTTAAAAAAATTAGTTTTGTGCTTTGATTTTCCAAAACTTGACCTTTGGAGTGTGGAATCTGTGTCGGTCAGGAACCCGGATAAAAGAACAGGGATGCGACAAGTGTGCACTGCTAAATGTATCCTTGTGGAAAATTTAGCCGAATCATAATGCTGCTCACCGTATAAGAAGTGAGCACCCATCTGCTGAAGTAAGCTATAGGTTGTATAGGGTATTGTCTTTCGAGGGTGAACTATCAATTGGAACGCGTGGTTTTGCCCACTTTATTGTTGTTCGTATCTCTAAATTATACGGTCTGTGCGCCGGCATCAGATATATCATTGACGAGAATCTCAAATTCGTTGATTTTTTTGACCGCCGCAAGATCCAGATCGGTTGCAATACAGCACCTGGAACGGGTATCGCAAAGCAACTCACGTTAGTGATTTAGTTAGCTAGCTATTGCTCCGCAACCTTCGAATGACGCGTAATGAAATAGGTATGGTCCAAATGAATGGTACTGAATCATCTTCGACGTGACGTCGAATTGGCATTACATTTTATAGTAATGGTTTTTGATGTAATTTTCCCTATTCTCTGATTTAAATTAAAATTAGTGTTATAGCTTCAAGGTTTTCTGTTCCAAGTCAACCTAGAAATTAGGGTTGCAGCTGCAGTTATATATATATATAACTTAGATTAGATAACTTAGATTGTATTTGTAATAACTATATTTCCAATATTACAACTCCGAAACTTAATCTTGTTCAGTTCATGTCAAATCATGTTCAGTCTACCAGTCAATCAGGTCCATCAGTTTATTCCTATAAGCACGAGATTGACGAATGTCTCAACAGTAAGTCTCGCTTGTTTTTCACTACGCAGTGTCCCCGCATTATCTCCAGAAACGCCGGGAACCAAATCAGAATCAATATCAGGGAACAAAATCAGAATTAATATCAGAGCTTGAATTCATTTCGCAAATTAGATCAGAATTAGATTACCGTATGAGCACTCCGCTCCAATAAGACTAAAATTTACTAGCTATCCAAGTCTACCCAATCAGAGTGATGTCACCGTTTTTGTGTCGCCACCGACATCGATCGTACGTAGGCTAAACGTTTTCATTCTTTATTTTTTGTTAGCCCTATATGTTTTTCATTATTACAGTTTGCGTGACCTAATTCCGTATGTTGAAGTCCCCGTGTCAGAACGAAGTCAGAAATCGTTACGTGTTTGCAGCCTGTGATCTGTAAACTAAAAAAAATCTCTGCCGCGCGATTATCTGTGACACGAGATCCGATTTCAAACGTTTGCGAATGTAATTCAGGACAATCCCGAGAAGAACGAAGGTAAAGAGGCTCCCGACAATCCAAGGGACAGGGAAGACAAGCTGGACGAAGCGGCCCACAAGCGAAGATCAAAACTACAGGCCACTCAGGATTTTCTGCATTTCAACTGGGAGGTAACGTGTTATAAATTTTACTATGACTCCCGATCCCTGGCTCAAGGTGCGATTTTCAAAAGATCAGAGGTGTGACCGCAAATTCGAATTCTTCATTATGCAGTACAACATTTCCCGAACCCTTTCGACTTGTAGTTTTTCGTTGACTCCAAAAATCACCTCCCAAACAGTAGCGGTCAAAATTGACCGAGCGCTTCTCCCCACAGCACTTAAGTAGGTTTATCTACTAATTTCACATACCCGAGCGGTCCCTTTATTTATACTACCTATGCGTAGTAATAATTTTTAAGACTCACCTCGAGCAGCAAAACACTATTTTTTGTGAGTACCGTAAACCGGGGCAACTTTGGACATTAAATAGTAAAAGGTTACGGTCGCTAAATTATAGTTTTACGGCGGAATGTGGCCGTACGACCGCGAGTACCCTTGGCACCCTTGGTCTGACCGAATTCAGGATGAACACTTGAGCAATGCTGCAACGTATTGGGAATGCTAAACACGAATCTGAGCTGTAGCGGTGATTTCCTCAAGAATCATTAGACAGATATCGCAAGCTGAGCACATGCTAGCTCCACCCTGTGTCAAAGAGAACTTCTAAGTCCATGACCATAGGTTAAATGATGAGAAACATTTGCTTACGGCCTCACACTTTAAGATATTACACATCCAGTCAACCTGCCCTGAAGCATAAACCGGCGTATTTATTGTGATAACTATATAGTCACCGACTTCTCGGTTCATTTGCGGATCCGGTACATCCCACTACACCCCATCCGAGTGGTACACCCCCTTTTAAATATATTATGGTACACCCTGAGGTGTGCGAAAACCCCGGTTGGAGATCACTGCCTTAGACGATTCGAGGTGCCATGGCACGCTACGCTGCATAGCATAGTGTAATTTTAGATCTAATAAAAAGGTATCTGAGCATAGCAACAACAACTTACACACTTTACAGCGCGAGGGGATAAACACTTTGATGTATTTTAAGGCAGGTATAGTATGAGGCGATTGCGAAAAACAGTAGCTCCAATCACAGGGTAGGGCGGTACGAAATTTGATTATTTATTTGCTACAAATTAACTCCCGAATTCTTGGTAGGTATCGATAAATTTTAAGGTTTTCTTCGCACCGCTCCCGAGTCAATATGACTTCATTTTCGATTTTAATATAGTTTGGCCCTTAGTGATTATATCCCTACATTACAGATACGGGCAGCAGAGGGAGATGATGCACGCCATATAGAAACACAAGTTGGACTCGTGTACCCCTCACTGCAACTACAATCTTGATAGGAAACTCCAGGTCAGTGCAACTTCTGTATCCTGTTTGCCCCCTCAATAAATTATGTAGCAGACAACCAACACTTTAACCACACAAATCTACGTTAACGAGTTATCTGACCCAAACACAACTCCAAAAGCGAACATTCAAACAGTACTAAAGAGTTGCGCAAACCTTCTCGCCCCCAACTAATACTATCGAGAAATATCTTTATTACTTATCTCTCTATTAACAGTATAGTTTGTCCTGCCACGCGATTTTTGGTTATTTCGTCGTGCAACACCTCTAAAATATTTTTTAGACCCGTTATTGCAGTACCTTTTGTAAATAACATATATTAATAGGAATACGACAGACATGCATACTGACTTTGGATCAGTTCGCCATTTACGGTGTTCTGCGACGTGCTGTGTTCATTGAAAATCATCATCTCTAGTTCTGCGATTTCTGATCCGATTGGCAGAGCCAGTTTGCTGGTAGTTGACGACAAGATCGCCGTGTCGTCCCTCGGATCAATTGTTGTTGGTCCAGATGTGCTATTTGCTGATGAAATTGAAGTGGTTATTTTGGTACTTACCTTTCGATCATGCTGTTGGGTTTGGCGATCCGGCCCGGTGATGAAGAGGTGCGTATTCGTCACATAGTACGGCTCTGTTTCGATTGTTCTTCCAGCCCGTTTTATTTCCATCACATCTACGCGGCGTTGCATTGATATTGTGCGTCGATGATTTACGCGCAATGGTTGCGTATAGGGCTTGGTTTTTAGGTTAATTTCGAACGTCTCTAGTAGTCGTTTCTAAGGCATTTTTTACACTTCATTTTTCGCACCAATAGTCCGTGCTCTCTTAGAAACCGTACGTAATCACCTACGTTGGGCAACGCTCCCGCTTGAATTGATCGCAATACGTTGTATGTCCTTCCATGAACGCCTACGTAAGCTAAATGGTAGGGCATGTGCAGGTTTTCGCTTTTCGGGTATCTGCTGTTTCTTGTGGGGAAACGCCATTTTTTTCAACAGCGCGTCGCTAGACGGTTCTCTCCTATCTGTTTCCGTGCTATGGTTAGGCAGGGCGTATAATTTACTTGCTCCATATGAGATCTAGTGAATTTAAAAACCTTCATTTCAACGTTCATGTACAGCACACATCTTATTAAAGTGAAACATTCACACTCCTATCGCACACCCACAATTCAGTGTTCCACACTGGCGCCGTCTCTATTTACGGCGCTTACTACACTTGAACCCTAATTTGAAAAAACTAAATCAGCTTTTCAGCTAATTTAGGGATTTTTTCTATTTTATTACAAGTATGTTTTTCGTAATTAAAATGCAAATTAACATCAATTGACCTTAAACCTAATTTCAAGTCACAACATATGAGGGTATGTGTTGAGATAAACCATGCTCTTTGATAACACGTCGATATTTGTCTAATTCGTATCGGATTCACGCGAGTTTATCGCATATACGGCCGTTATTCAAATGGCGAACTTACTCCAAGGACATGTTTATGGCTTTTTGCTTCAACAGCGCTTTCTCTCCAGGATCATTCGTCAAATGGATATCGTCCAGTATTTTTGTTATCTGTGTAGATGCAGAAAAAGATGAAAATATCTTGAACGAGTCGTTTTTGAGATGGATTAATTACGGATATTGGAAAGAAAACACGGACACACTTTTTAAAACGAAGCTTTTGGGGAGTTCTTTGATTCTTACAAATTATACTTTATGAACGTGTGTTTCAATGAACATCAGTCGGTCCTACTTAAGCTGTATACTAATAACCGGGAAGGTGTGGTATATATCATTTTGTTCGGTCATGGCCTAGTAGTTGGCCATGGTTCGAATCAAAAGTTAGTTAGTTACTAAGCTAACCTACATCCTATTGACCAGAATTAGGCTGCCATGATTTCATTTAACGATTTGATACTATGCTCTCCAGTAGTTTTAAAAGCCAAAGCACATGTATTAACTATATAAGTTTCAAATTCAGTCTGGAAAACCCAGTTTTTGATCAGGATCGTCCAGTTTATTGAGTTATAGCCACATCGAGGCAGTAATAAAGTGTCTATATCAAGATAGTACAGGTTTTTTCGGATCCAACCTCCAGGCACCATTGGTAACATTGTCACAATAATTCTTTTGAGTAGTTATAAAAATGGTCATAGGCGTTTGGTCAGACGAATTTTGAAGATTTGCTGGTGAGTAGATACCGAATGTGATAATAGAATTACATTCGGTATAAATCAAACACTACATTTTAATACAATCGATGCTTGATAAATTTGAATAAGCACAGATGGAGCGCGAATAAGGAACTTATAGGCACGTAGGAGTCACAGTGCTATACACCAGGACTAATCAACTATTCTTAGTAAAGGTCCACTTACAAAAGTTCAACTTGTACTACTATGTTCAAAATCTGGTTGAGAGGTATTAGCAAAAGCAATAATGGAAATGTATCTTATGGTTCTGTTAATCACAGCTAGCGGCCGAAGTGACAATTTTTATATATATTGGATTTGATTTTGTTAAAAAAACAAGAGGTCCAGATTTAACACAGCAAATAATACACACTCTTTCGCTGAGAGCGTGACGAATATTCACATTACGTCACCTTGGTCATGGCGAAAGCCTTTTGGACAAATCGATCGATGCGCTTGTTCTCCATTTTCGCTGCTTGATCGAGGTAAAAGCTCGCTGTTATCGCCGTCGACTGTTGAAGTGCCCCGTCTACAGAACAAGAGGAATTGTCTCAGGTCACTATACCAGACTTAGCCAACTGGGTCATTCTAGTCGTCAAACTACTGTAGATTAATCTTAGCGAAATACCGGTATTTCTTATCTAAATTAGAAAATGTTTCCATGCTCTAAATTTAATTCTAATCCAATTTTTAGCGTTCCGGAAATTGATACAGGAAAACTGCATAGAGCGAAGCGAGCCAAGCTTGGTGTGCAGACATTTTCGTCCTGATGCCAAGGAGAATGGACACTGATTTGATATGAACTGAACTTGATTTTTGTTGGATTTCTTTCAAATTCGAAATTTAAGTCAATTTCCAAGTTTTTACGAATTCAGTAATTCCAATCTAATTAGGAATAGAAAATGTTTATAGCTTTAACTCTTATTCGAACCTAATGTTGAAAAGCTGCAAATTGTATAGTGGTACAATACCATATTAGTTGCTCTTTCGTGAAAAGGACAGCAGAAGATACCTGAATCGAATACAATCTCATGAGGCCCTTCCTTGTAAGAAGACAAATCATCACGCAATCGTCCGATGGTCAACAATTCGCCCGTGTTTTTGACTTTGACAACCTCTTCGACAACTTCTGGGTACTTTATGTAATCTACCAGTGAACTATTACTGCCGCTCTTGAGTTCATCGATATAGTTTTCGATCTAAAATGGAATAAGCGGCATCACAAATCGCACCGAGGTTCGCAAATAATAGCGCGACCAAGCTTGCATCATCATATCGGCGTTCCTAATGCACGCGAATATTTCATCATTCATAGTAATCAGAAGGAATCCATGTACGGTGTACCTGAGGTCAGGAATATCTGAATCAATAGTTCTAGATATCCCTGACATGGAGCGAACGACTAATCACTTCGTAATCGGTTGTGCGTGTTGGGTAGGGTTACCAGTCGTCCTCTTTTAAGAGGATTTGTCCTCTTTTTTGAGAACTCTGGTCAAATTTAGGGCCAAATTCTACTGAGGTGCGGTAAATCAGCACTGAAGTAACGTTCCGGCTGGTATTTTTGGGAGCTGAGCCCGAAAGTTGACCTTTTCTTTTTTATCAACCACCTGATAAAGTGAAGGAAAAAAAACAGTATTTCGGGCGCTGAGTGAGAAGGATGACCTTTTTCAATTTTAATATTCAACTGACCACAAAGTGGGAAACATTTACCATTTTTCAGGATTTTCCACCGATTTTGCAGCTTTGAAAACTTTGAAAAAGTGTCCTCTTTTCAGATTTCCAAAATATGGTAACTCTAGTGTTGGGTGAGAGAAGAATGGAATGGGGATATCAGAGTAGTATAGTGGGTCGGTCTGGGTGTGCCATAGTTTCGTATGGGCCCGCTCGCATGCGGCTTCGAAAACCCGTGGTGATGGTGATGACCCCACCCGTTTGACGCTCCTGTCGCTCGCATGCGGCCATTGTCTCTTATGGACCCTCTCGCAAAGTATCCCTTTCTGGTATAGGGATCGCTCACACGGTACCTCGAAAAATCGTGTTGACACGTCGTACTTTCAGATGTAGACTGCGGTTTACGATGAGTGCGACTTCAATAAATCGTTATTCTTATGACTGCGGTCGTGAACAAATGTATTTTCAAAAACGTGTGAAATAGTTTGCTAAATGTAGGAATCACTCGCGTGGTAATATTTTGGTAATAAATTTACCACAGAGTCGTCGCAGACGGCGATTCAAAAACCAACAATACCCGCGCTCGCTAACTAACACTTCAAAGCGGTGTGAAATAGATTACAATTCCCGCGGTCGCTGACAAGATAACGCCTCAGACATAGCCATCGCTCGTGACTTGGTGTTACAGTCAGACCGATCGCTCACGTAGTAATATTTTGATCATTAGTTTGGTACGTAACTGGATTTCACGGGTGAGATATAATAAGAATAATACCCATTAAGTAATAACTAACGAATAACAGAAACGCCGCAGACGGTGATTCGAAAACCAACAATTTGACACTTTCTGGAGATCGCTATATGTCAGTGTTTTCTCTCCTCTGGAATAGTGGTTGACTTTAGTTGCGTGATAAGAATCATGAGAATACTCGATCAATGTGCTAATTTACTAACTCGAAATGAAATTCACTGCACAATTTTAGTTGAATCGTACCCGAGCTCGCTAATTTGTCACTTGAAATCGATATAATATTATTCAAATTCCGTAAACATGGTAATGTCTTATATCAATAATATTAGGAATGTTGATCGCGTGTTTGTCGGGTTATTCACAAATTGATTTGAAACAAAACATCGAAACTTACAACTCTATCAGCCGTCTATAATTATTTTTGTTGCAACCGAGTTTAAGGAAATGTAATCGTTAGTACATGTTACCACGCTCAAAAGAATTATTCACAACAACATTCACAAGTGTTAAATCCAGTTTTCACTCACTTTAATATATCACTACAACTTGAACAATTCATCCTGGACGTATTCATATATTACAGGTCTTTTTTATTCAACTGTAAAAGTCGTCACTATTCTGTAAGACAAACTAATTACTAATCGGTGTAAATACGACTTGGCATAAACATATTATGTTTCGAGTATACGAGATTTGCATATCCGATCAATCACAGACTGGTAATTGAATTATCGCAAGCGAATCCTTTTATTACAGCGTAAAAGATGTTGGAATGTCAGCAACTCTTTACGACATAGTTATTACCACATTAAATAAATTATCAGCTAACTCGTCATGGTCATTCTTGGAATCAACACAGACATGACCACCGACTTGAGGTAACCACAAACTGCATCAAGTTTCAAATCCGTTTGTAGCTGTCGGTTTATTCGCATGAATCGATGGAGAATATTATTGAACTCGTAAGTATTCTATTTCAACGAACTTTCGTTTTATTCCAACCATGAAAGATAATGTCTAATCTAATCGTGAGACTTGAAACAAACCACATATTTGTTTGATGACAACAGCCGTATAACAAAATACACCGCCTCGATTTTGTAAGCTAGTCATACTAATCAACGCGTTCGTCAATATTAGAATACAAGTCTTCAGACCTTTTATTTAAAGTATCATTTCAAATGGTAGAAATAGATTCGTTGTTGTCTATATCGTTCATATAAATTACATTTCTACGACACCGAAACAAATGTATTTTTTTTTGTTTATTTGATCAAAAGAAATCATTCATCTTCGACATGTGGTTTTTTAAATTACATATGACAATTCATTACGAATGAGTTGTAACGAAGTTACGAAAGAGTTGAACAACAAACGTTTCAGAAACGGCGCTATTATCATCTCGATTTATGAATCTACCTAACACAATCACGATTGACTTAAACAAGTACAGTCCGGGTGTATTAAAATCATAAGAGTTGTCAATCTAAAAGTAAACGCGTGTTCGAATTCCGTTTTGTCTGTCTGGATGTTTAGCAGCCTTTTACATTAATCAAGACCCTCGTGTTGAAAAACCAGATTCGTTACGAAATATTACTGATTTGGAATTAATCCATTACTCACCTCTGTATGTATTACAGTACTTGTGTGATGTTTATCAAACGCAGCCGAACTAGGCATACTGGAATCATTTGTAGAGCGCATACCACCAAAGAAATCAAAATACAACCAGCACCGAAAATAGTAAATGCGATTCGTGTTATAGTATTGATACAAGTTCATTTCTATAAGGTGAAATGTCATCACAAAACTCAAAGCTCGCAAAGACCTTGCTTGATATGAATTTTATGTTGTGTCTTATGGGATCAGCAAGCATTTCAGAAAATATGTCAATTTGTAAAACAAAAGTCGTATGTACGATCAATAGTTGATTGGAAACTTTCTCGGTCCTTTGTGATCTGTTGATTCGTACGTAACCTGAATAATACCGACCTCCATAGCTGCATCGGATTATTCACGCGTTTCCATACCGCTGTTTCACACCTACGGAATATTCGGCTGGGCACAGTCGCGGCTTCATCACGACATTACAATTCTCGCACCTCGATCAGTCACATAACGCCGTACTAACCAAGTTGTCGAATCACATATGTCTAGCATTTTACACGAAATGAAATATTGTATTGTGGTCTACACATAAGTAAACTATTCTTTCAACTCGGTAAGTCTAGTAAACCGACCAATTTTCAATCTACCATCCCAGTTTTTATCACGAGTAAGTCGATATTTCTCCTCAGGTACGAGCAATGAATAATTCTCAATATTCGCGCTGGTAGTCGTAACGAGTATCTGTAACAATAAACTGAAAAAGTTTACCATGAGACTGACGCCACATTGCACTAAAATGATGAAATTATGACTCTAGCGCCCTAGGAAAAAGGGGGTCGTGTAGGCGTGTGAAAATGAGTTCAATAAATAGACATCACTGCAATTCAATTGTTATACTTCGCTGTTGCAAACATGAACCGATAGTTGAATCAGTTAGATTAAATCATTATACAATGGTCATAGTTCAGATAGATACTCTCAATGAATTTGGACAGTGCTTTTCAACCTTTTTGAGCTCCATTCGCACCTATTTTTGTAAAATAAATTTCATTCGCACAAACTAATCGAAAATTGTTATACAAAAAGATGAAGATACTTAACAACATTTGTTGAGATGCGCAACAAATTGGCTATTATGTAGCTTAAGCTGTCGACTGTCTCATTAAAAGGCTACTTTTTTCGCTCGTTTTGCTTTCAACTATTTCACTAAAACCCTTCTCGGCCAAACAATGTTGTTTGGAATTTGTACAAGAACGTCTACTAGTGCTTGGGTTGACAGCTCTTAAAATCTGTTTTGCACTCCCACCCAAAATACAGCGTATGCTTGCTGGCAGAATCGTTTTTTTTGATATCTGACACGAAGGTTCCATTTTGTGGAAAGGACGAAAAACCCACATGTTTGTGTGGAAGCTCCTGTCTTATGTCTTGGAACACAAGGTGTAAAGCGATCAAGGAGAGTAGGCTTGGGTTACCATATTTTGGAATCGGGAAAGAGGACACTTTTTCAAAATTTTCTAACTTAGAACACTGGAGTAAAATATTGAGAATGGTAAATTTTCCACGATATTGTGACTTGTTGACTAAAAAAATCGTCACTTTCGTTCGACCGACGAATTTCGCGTCTTGGCATATCCAATCCATCTCGAAAGGTTTGACCATCCAGCATCGGCTATTTTTAGACCGTGGTTTTGTCACCGCTTATGTTTTTGGCACCGCATTTTATTAGCGGTTTGTTCACCAAAAATTTACGCCTTCATGTGCCCCGACGCAAAAGGATTTTGCCTCGAGATGAGTGAGTCTCATAGGCCTGAACTCGCTCGTTGAACACCCTACAGTAGTTCATTCCAACGGCCACCTTGACAATCTCGAAAATTTCACTTGCATTGTTAAAAACGTTTGCTCGAAATATCTAGCTTTCCGTTTGTAGTATCCTACCCGGTGTCCGATATCACACGTATATGCAGTCTTATTCCGATCCTTTATTCACTCCGCTCTCACTCTATCACCCCCTTCACTACCAGTCTCATGCATACGCGCGCACCGCGGTCATGTGACTCCTACCCACAATGCCAAGACACTACATTCTCTTTCCTTCTTCGAGGAAAGCAATATCAAGGAAACATACAATACCACACCAAAACAATATGAAAGATCTACAGACCTTCACTGTCTTTACCCGAGGGCGCTAGGCTCACCTCAGTTCCCTACAATGACGTGCATAAATGGCGGATACAAATACAAATTAGCTACGCATACTTGTGTCCCCTCCTATACCAAACACTGCCGCAAACGTAGTCTTTGTACTTGATAGGCCTTCTCGGATGTCTCTTTGGCATCGCCCGAGATGGCTGTACCGGCACCGAAGGCTGTTCTGTTGCAGGCATGTTATTACTAGGAGTTCCTTCGTCCACAGAGTCGTTCATTCCAGAATCATTCGCTGGATCGTTCTCTACATCTTCTTCCAACTGCACAAGAGGCTTTACAAAGGAACTATTTCTTTGACATCGAACTCCATCGCTAGATTCCAAAGTCAGCTCTTGACCGCACCGTGTTTTCACAGTGTAAGGTGAAATTCGAAATCGCGGTTCCAGCTTTCCTTGCTTGTCATTCTTTAGTAGAACTTTGTCTCCAGGCAATATGTTGCACTTCACAGCTCCACGTTTTGCATCAGCTTCCATTTTCCCTTTCATTTTACGTTGCCAATCTCTGTCACGGATTTCCTCATCCGTTTGTTTGGCTTCTCCCAAAAGCTGTGGAAGCTTGTTGCGAATTTGCCTTCCAAACATGAGCTGAGCAGGACTCACTCCTGTCGTCGATTGCGGGGTAGCTCGATATGCCAGCAAGAATTTAAACAGTTCCTCCTGCCACCGCTTTCCTTCGGCATGCGCAACTTTCATCGCCTTGCCAAGGGATTTATTCTGTATTTCTACCTCCCCATTTGCTTGTGGCCAGAGTGGTGGAGACGTTCTATGTTGTATACCATATTCACGAAGGAAGTCTTCAAACTCCTCCGATGTAAATTGGCTACCATTATCAGTCTTCAAAGACACTGGAAGTCCGAATCTGGCGAAGATCTCATTTAATGCATTGATGATTTTCGAAGAAGTAGTTGTCTTCAAGATGACGACTTCAAAGAACCGGCTGTAGTAATCGACTACTACAAAAAGATACTCTCCAGTCGGCATAGGGCCAAGGATATCTGCCGCGAGATCCTGCCATGGTCCAGTTGGTAGAGCAGTTCTTTCCATAGGTTCAGGTTTCGCATATCCACAAACTGCTTGACAGCCATAACAGGCTCTGCACATTCTCTCCGCATATTTGTCAAGTTTTGGCCACCAAACTTTTGTGCGCAAGAGATTCTTTGTTTTAACAATACCTTGGTGCCCCTCATGAGCGATTTTCAGTATCTGCGGCCGCAGACTTCTCGGTATGATTATGCGATTTCCTCGTAATATTAAGTTTCCAGAAACGCATAATTCCTCAAAAACCCCAAGATATCCTGGCATTTTGCAAGTTTTCCAATTTCCAGACTTGATGAACTCTTTTAACGTAAGTAGTTCCTCATCTTTTCCAGATTCATCCTCAATCTCCTTTATTGACAAGGTGCCTGTCATGGATGCCTTGACGACTGCGCGTACCCAATCCTGTCTTGATCCACTATCGTCACTCTGCTTAGTCGGATTCAATCGTGACAATGCATCAGCAATATTTCCTTTTCCCGGTCGATATACAACTTTGTAGTCATACCCCTGCAATCGGAGCACCCATCTTTCAATTCGAGCGGAAGGCTTTGACTTCGCCCCATAAATGAACTCGAGAGGCTTATGGTCTGTTTCAATCTCGAATTTCCTTCCATACACATATAGGTTGAATCTTTCGCATCCCCAAACAATTGCCAGAGCCTCCTTTTCTGTCTGGGAATATCTGCGTTCCACTTCGCTCAAACAACGTGACGCATATGAAATGACTCTCCAGTGTCCATCTTGGAGCTGTGTCAAAATGCCACCTAACCCAGCCGGACCAGCATCTGTTATTATTCTGGTTTGGCAGTCATTGCGAAAATATCCTAGTGTCATTGGTTTTGTAATCATTTCTTTCAGTAACTCGAATGATTTTTTCTGAGTCTTCCCCCACACGAAGGTAGCACCTTTTCTTGTAAGCATCCTCAGAGGCTCAGCAGTTTGTGAGAAATCGGGTAAAAACTTGGAAGAGTACGGAACCAATCCCAAAAACGAGCGTACCTCAGCTGCCGTCCGAGGATGTTTAGCACTCCTAATCGCCTCCACTTTCTCTGCACTGGGAGAAACTCCATCTGCACTAAGGTCGTGTCCAAAAAATGTGAGTTTTCGAAAACCGAACGTGCATTTATCAGCATTGACAGTCAGCCCCACATCCTCAAGTCTCTTCAGGACTCCTATCAGGTTCTTGTCATGTTGCTCTTTGCTAGCCCCAAAAACAATTAAATCATCAGCTATGCTTTTTACCCCAAAACAGTCTCTCAACATATCAGTCACAATCTTGTTGTACTTCTCGGGTGCACTGCTTATACCAAACATGAGCCTTTTATAGCGAAAAAGTCCTTCGTGGGTCACAAATGTTGTGATCTCTCTCGACTCCTCATCAAGTTCTATCTGGTGAAATCCCCATTTGAGATCAATCTTAGAAAAGAATTTTGCCCCAGACAGTTCATTGAGTACGTCTTCCACAGTTGGAATTGGGTGACGCTCTCGCACAATTGCCTTGTTGGCCATCCTCATGTCCACACAAAGGCGAACATCCCCATTTGCTTTTGGGACAACATGCAAAGGAGATACCCAAGTCGTCGGACTATTCGGTACGGGTTCAATTATCCCGTGTTCCTGCAACTCCTCCAATTTTCTTGCAACCAAGTCTCGATAGCCATATGGAATAGGCCTGCAAGATTGGGCTACTGGTCTGACATCACCATCTATGTGCAGGTGCAGCTGATAATTCTTCAGCTTGCCAATACCATTGAACACAGCCGGAAATTGTTTCAACATTTTCTCACGAATGTCCTTTTGCTGTAGTACAACTTCTCCAGCTAGCTCATCTGTTGGAGGTCCAACTCGCAGCAGATTTAATGCTTCCGCAGCTCTTTTCCCTAACAGCGGCTTTGCACGTTTATTAATCACGTAAAACTTACATTTGCATGATCTCGTCGTTTCTTTACACTTGACACGGACATGGAATACACGCCATACATTCAATGGTATATCCTGTCCATAAGCAAACAAATTGCCATCTTTCTTAACCACTTTGTGTCTGAAGCCTTTGGATATCAAGTATTTCCATGTGGGTTTATCCACTGTGTTGACACCTGAGCCACTGTCAATCATGAGTCTTTGTAATTTAACTCCCCCCAATGTCAAGTCGATAAATCCATTGCTAGTATCCTTACCCCCAACCTCAGTGGAGTAGGCAGTTTTTGAATTACTCCTCTGAACCTTGTGCACATTGTAGATTGTGTCCTCCTGATCATCTGACGAGTTACTAGATCCATCTGAAGAGAACGTTTCTTTAACTCGGTATGCCGGTCGTCTGGATCTGCAGCGCTTTTCAAAATGACCCTTTTTTCCACAGCGACCGCATTTCTTCTTCCTGGCCGGACAAGACACGTCAGTCGAGATATGACCAGTTTCGTCACAGCGATAACAACGCACGGAAGTATCAACTCTCTTTCTGTCACTGCTACGCCTTGACCGAGTAATTTTTCGCCCTCTACCGGAGCCTGTGTGACTGTGACGGTCATCACTTACGGCAGCACACTCTTCTTGCTGACTCATGGTCATAAGGTGCCTAGTAACTGCTTCATGCGCTACAGATATTTGCAATAAATCGGGTAGTTTTAATGCAGTACTTTTCTCAAGCAGTTTCCTTTTCAGCGAACTATCCGTACACTTTTCCAATACCTGATCACATATTGCTTCGTCTTCATCTTTAAAATTGCAAGACTTAGCTTTTTGCTTCAGTCTACAAACATACTGATGGATAGTTTCTTGTGGATTTTGTTCCACTTGCCTGAAGAGGTATCTTTCGAAAGCAGCATTGCCTTTCGGTAATAAATACTCGTCAAGTTTTTCAATCACCTCGGCATAGGTTTTAACCTCAGTCTCTGGGACTAGTGAATAATATAGATCCTGCAAATCGAAGCCACCTGTGTGCAGCAATTCCGAGACTTTCCTTTCATCGGCTGTGATGCGTTTCACTGATGTGTACAGGCCAAATCCCCTTTTCCACCTTTTCCAGTTGGTGGCAATCTCAGTGGGATCTCCAGTCATCTCAAATTTTGGCATGGGACTAGCGCTATATTCGACAGTGCTAGCTGCCCCGGCCAAGTTTCCTGCAACATCCTCATGATTATTCTCATCCGCCATTGTCTCAGAACACGTTATCCTCGTCGCCAAATGTAGTATCCTACCCGGTGTCCGATATCACACGTATATGCAGTCTTATTCCGATCCTTTATTCACTCCGCTCTCACTCTATCACCCCCTTCACTACCAGTCTCATGCATACGCGCGCACCGCGGTCATGTGACTCCTACCCACAATGCCAAGACACTACACCGTTTGCGAATATTTAGTGGCTCTTGGCTGTGAGCTTGACCCGCAATCACATAACAGCAAGAGCGAAATACACTGCATGTAGGTAGACACCGAATGATGCTTATTCAACCAGATGCTTATTCAACCAATTAATGAGATTGATATCGTTTTCTGATGTGCAAATATAGAAGGCGTACGGGGTCAATCTTGACATCATATGTATATTGTATCAGAAAAACCAAATACGTGTGATTGGGGTGTTGGCTACTGCTGTATAACTTGTTAATGTGGTTATATCGGCAGCAAGTATAAAAACATGTTTTACCCTCTGCTCAATATCCATGTAGCAATACGTCGAATACATTGTCCGGTCAGGCCTAGATCGTTCAGGCGTAAGCTTATATTTCCTTGCAAGTCGTCGTCGAAATTGTTGGCAAAGCGACAGGTGATAGTGATTTTAGGGGAATATTGTATCATTTGATTACCTCACTTGATACATTTGGCGACGATTAAAACGTCAAAATGTACTCCAGCACTGTGCCATTGTGTGGCCCGAGTCGTCGCTAGGTATCGTGCACATGTACAGTACATTAATGTAGGCAATCACGTAATTGAAATATAGGGTTGAAATTAGCAATATGACGTCACGTGACATCATGAGGTTCACGTTCGCGTTCACACAGGACCTTTAAAACAGGTTGGCGTTTACACCAACCTGAACCTTTCAGAGGTTCACACCATCCCTAGTGTTTTCCAAGACATCCAATCGTTCTACCTGATCAATACACAGTTCTATGTATACCCTACTGATGCTTTGTTGGTTGGTTGTGCTGGTATTAAACTACCCACATCGCTTACAAACTCGAGATGTGTCTTGACAATGCTACGTAGAAAAAATCGGCATCTGTACAATGACAATATGTGTGCTTTTCGCTGTATCGCCCACTCGCTAGGAAAAGATACAAAAGCAATGGCTCAGGAATTTACTTCGGTTTATGGTATCAGTGTAGAATCTGGTGTGACTCCTGATATGTTGAATGATATCGAGGACTTGTTTAATGTGGCCATATTTGTATACACCAAGACCGAGGGTGAAGCTGTCGCACTCCCGCGTAGCACGTTCGAAGCGAAACCTGTTTACATTTAGGAAATCACCATATTTGTCTCATATTAAACATAAACCGTTATCAGGAGAGCTATCAATGTGATGTTTGTCAAAGATTTTTTGATGAACAATATGAATTGACCCGACACAAATGTACAACAGAACCTGTTGTAGTGTTTCCTGGTGGTGTTTATACACCTCCTCTGAATATATTTGAAAACCTTGATCTAGAGCAGTGGTTCCCAACCTTTTTCAACTCATCGCCCCCTTTTCAAAATCCAGACCGATCATCGCCCCCCAAATATTGGGAACCGAAAAATGGGCATACAGACTGAAAGCACCGGCGAGTTGACTAAGAAAAAAGGTCAACTTTTCGGCTCGACCTCGAAATTACAATTTTCCAGCTAAATTTTGGTGAGTTGACTAACAAAAAAGGTGATTTCTCCGACTTGATTCCAAAAGGACCCTAACAGCATTTCGTCAGCCCTCCCCCCCCAATACGTTGGTCTGGACCCTCCTCCATAGGGCGATAAAGCAAACTTCTGCACCCTTACACCAAACTCCCTCGATACCTCTTTACCGCTACTTCTCAGCACAATTTATTGGACTCTTTAATGACTAATCAGTCGGCTTAATTCGCGCGAAGCGCGAAAAATTTCTATCATTCATGATTGAATCGGTGAATATGATCGGGAATTGCACATATAGTGCTGTCAATTTTTTATCATCTCTCTGCTCATCTATTCAGATTTACCGGTAACGCTGAGTGAGGTGTCTTGGAAAATGTAGGGCTCGTAAATATTAATTGAACATATTCGGGCGGACCCGTGGGTATACTGACTTCGTTACGTTATGACATTTCGTGGCCTGTCTGTTATGTCAAAAGATATTCAAATCGCCCATACGTACTAAACTAAAAGACGCACACGATTTCAAATTGGTATATCTGCACTGGCAATTAATTTTTCTCTGCGAGATGGCATTTTTTGTGGGGTTTTGATTGCCAGGACAGAAACATTTGGCGCCAGCCGTTTAAGCGCCCATGGACAATTAAATATATATGTGTATATAGTATATATATCGAAGTCGGTCAGCATAAAGGCAGTCCTTTTCCGCCGAGGTTTTCTCATTCTGGCACACTTCTCGGAGTCGCATGTTACATGGCCTGAAACTTTATATATCTCTTGGTGCGATAATGGCTGACGCCGAGATGCCCATTTTTGGTTCGATAATGGCTGACGCCGAGATGCCCATTTTCGGTGCGATAATGGCTGACGCCGAGATGCCCATTTCTATAACTCATGCGTATTATTTCTTGGAGGAAGGGTAACCAATAAGCAATAAATATGTGACCACGAAATGGCGCGCAGCGCGAAATTTTTTGGAAAAAGTTGCCTTAATTTCCAAAATAATACTTTATAATTTAATTATTGTTAATTCACGAAAAAACTGTGGGGCCCCCCATCCCAATTGAGGGTATGGGTGTGGCAATTATGGTCATGAACGCCAATATAGCCATTTCAACGCGCAATCGCCCCCCTATCGCCCCCTTCGTCCATTTTCGCCCCCCTATCGCCCCCTTGGCTATTTTCGCCCCCCTGGACCGACAAATCGCCCCCTGGGGGGCGATATCGCCCACGTTGGGAACCACTGATCTAGAGGGGGTATTCGTCCTCTACCAGCTTCGTTATTTCAAGTATCGTATCGCGTTTGATATAGAGAGCATGCTTGAGAAGTGTGATATTCCAGATTCCTCAAAAACTTCATTGGAGTGTAAACATATCCCCATTTCTGTTAGTATATCTTCTAATGTGGAACTCTTACTTGGAACCTCATGTAATTGTCTCTAACGGTGATCCAAACGATTTGTGCGCACAAATGGTTGACCAATTTCATGATATTCAAAGCGAATCATTCAGATTGTTACGCGTGGAATATCGACACTACTTGAACATCCTCGAATCTAAAATTACTGAAATGAAAGCGCTCGATCCTTCCAACAGAAAAATACCGCTCGAACATTGGAAGAGGAGTTTATGCGATATTTACAACAAATCCCTGTTTTGTCGTTCAATGGCGGACGATATGACTTGAACTGCCTCAAAGAGTACTTGATGGGTTTACTCATTGTTGAAAATCTGAGTGCATTGAAACGCGGTAACCACTTTCTCTCGTTGACGACTAAAAGACTCAATTCTTGGACATTGTAAATTACTTAGCACCCGGATTCTCATACGATGCTTATTTGATAGCCTTAAAATGTAGCGCCGCTAAAGGTCATTTTCCGTATGAGTTTCTGACTAGTTTGAAAAAGCTAGATTACCCTCATCTACCTAGTCACAGGGACTTTTACAGCTCGCTGAAAGATTGCAATACATCCACAGCTGAATGGGAAAACTGTTTGAAGGTTTGGAATGATAATAAATAGACCTCTTTACGTGATTATCTCAAATGGTACAACGCAATCAATACTCACTATTTCAATGAGGGTTTAGAAAAACAATTTTATTCCTTGAAAAGTCGATTCAATGTGGATATATTCAAGGAAGCTGTCTCCCTACCCGGGGTTATATCGAGACATCTTTTCAATGGCATCCCGCGTGATTTCACCTTGTTCAAGGATAAACACCAGGATCTGCCTTCATTATTCAGAGATAATTTAGTGGGCGGACCATCAGTAATTTTCCATCGATGTCAAAAACAGGGTGTAACTCTAATAAAAGAATTTTTCTATGAGGAAAATGCTCAGATTACCCAACATGTAACACGACTGGACAGCAATTCGTTATGCCTTTACGCTTTGAGTGAACCTAGTCCAAAGTGGCTTCGCGGTACATTATCAACCACTCGATGCTGAGTGTACTGAATTCGAACCTGTCAAGACCGCCCCGAAATTGGTGTAGACGGCGGTCCAATGGCTGAACTGGTATTCGTATATTCATAATGTACATGTCCACCATGCTTTTAATGGACCTGAAATTCGCGTGGAGCCCGTAATTATCCTGCTGACGGATTTCATCGTAATTCGACTGGTCAAGGGGTAATCTTATCTTTTCTTGGGTGTCATTTTCACGAGCACGAGTGTAGATTCGGATGTGATGACTTGGAACGTCGAGAACGAGCTAAACGTGTTCATCATTATCACAAAAGTCCTAATTATCAAGTAATATGTAAATCGGAATGTGACTGGCGCACAGAGAAGCAGGAAAATCCTGATATTGTGCGATATCTTAATGGCATTCAACCGCAATTGACCCGAACCAAGTCTGTCACCCGCATCAGTCGATATTTTTACACCGCCACATTTGAAATATAATTTCGTTGAACTATGTCCGATATTCAAACATACCACGGTGTCTAGTGATGATTTAAAAGGTCACATGAAGCAGTTTTCCACTAATCATAAATTGCTCAACAAACCTACCCGCATGTTGGTTGCTTCATACTGGGGAAAGAAAATCTTGTTAACCTCCGACTTCATCAAATGGTATGTAGATCACGGGTTGGTTGTATCAAAAATTCATGATGCTGTCGAATTTACCAAAAAGACCTGTTTTGACACCTTTGCAAAAAATGTCTAAGACTGTCAACGCGCTTGGGACCGTGATCCTAACCTGGAGATTATTGCCCCGAGACAAAAATTAGCGGAAAATAACAGTTATGGCAGGGTCCTGATTAACCCACGTAAATTCAAACGAACCTCCTTCTGTGATAAAAGTTAATTGGGTGCCAACGTGAAGGATCGTTTTTTTTTGTGAAATTTGACGAATTGCACGCTTATCTGTTTGAAATAACGAAGCGCCCTAAAACGATGAAATGGGGTTACTGTATTTAAGTGGGGTTCTGGGTGTATAACAATGCTAAGTTTAAGATGCCGGATCGTTTTTTTATGACTGCTTGTGTGGATATTTCCGTGACGAGTGTTTCATGTTAGTATTGACGATAAGGGTGGCACGAAATATTCACTGTCATAAAAGGGGCGTGTCTAAAAAAGTTAGAACACCAGTGGGCTAAACTAAATCTTAATATTTCAATAATGGATGAACAGCAAATAAACTCTTCTGAAACCTGTGCTGAACCATTTCCTACACAACGGTCAAAGTTTTTTTTTATATCTCTGACCAGTACCGAGGCTTGTTGCAACAATAGCAAAAAATTTCAAGTTCGCAACCAAGGCTTCATCAAATTCGATCACGAATTTGTAGAGATGTTATCCCAATCTTACCTCTAATCTTGGCCAAATTTACTGGGGCCAGAAACTTTTTGCACCCTAATGTTCATCAAATGCAATATAACGGTTTTCGAGCAAGTGAAAATGCAAATCCGAACCAAAATATTGTAATTCCTAGTTATCAGGAGGTTCTTTGCTTTTGCATTTATTTTAATTTTACGCACCTTATCGGTATCATCCTTATCGCTGACGCCTTCCCAATTACATTTCATTATCCTGACTCAGCTCTGAGTAGCCCAATCGTTTGATTACATTTCATTGACTGTCCTGTAGCCTATTCCCAGTTAGTCGCTCAAACCTTAGGTTCTTAGCAGTCGCTTGAAACATTTTTTTGTGCTTGTAGTTTTCAGTACTCATGATTAGGAATAGTTCGAATACATTCGAGTTTTTTTTATTATTAAAAGGTTTTCTACATATTAGGAATGAAACAAGAATAGCTTGAGATTGTTGCTAGTTACGTCGCTACGGTTTTCAAAGAACACCTCTTTACTGAATCAATTACCTGTTTAAAAGTTATTGTAATGGTAATTATAATTGTAATCAATTACATGTTTAACAGTATTGTAATTGTATTTGTAATTTCATATTTTTAGCATTGAGTAATTGTAATTGTAATTTAATTGAAACATGCAAGGAAGTAATTGTAATTGTAATTGTAAATGAATTACAATATTGTAATTGATCCAACGCTGATCGAGACAGCGTAAAGATTTGAAAGAGTGTTCCAAGGGTGAGATCTATAGTTTGTTATGGTAACACTGTTTGATTTTTAAGCACTATGAATCCTCTTGGTATTATGAATCCTCCTATGTGATTTATTATTTTACAGATTGGGATCAGCTACTTGATGACCTGAATAAAGCATTCGTAACACTATAACTTCCAGTGACGAAATTACTCGAGACAGATGAAGATTTCATAACACGTGGAAAATTGTTAAATCCAACTCTACTGGGATTATATATTCCACTTGAACAAGATGACAACAACAGTGGATATTCCCAGAGTTGTTAAAATATAAACGAATGATGGTGTTTACCCATCCATTCGCGTGTATTGTGAGCGGTCCTTCAAGAAGTAGGAAGACGACTTTAGTTGCGAAGCTGATGCGGCATGCAAGTTCAATGATTACACCTAGTGTGTCGAGAATAGTTTATTGTTACAACAATTATCAGGAAGTTTTCAAGACGATGCACAACGTATAATTCAACGTCGGTTTAGATATTTTAGAAGAGTTAAAGGAAACTTTTCATACGTTCATGCATTCAGATAAATCTAGCCAATTTTCATACGGTTTCTGGGTTATAACACATAAACTAAAATAATAAACACAACTCGACGATAATAATCTTTTCAACAACGGAATTAGCATCAAAGCAAGCGAATACGTTCATTGAGTTTCGTGCTGGATGAATATAATATTATTGAGTTTCGTTGTCAATGAAAGTAATGGATTGTGCATATGCTTTGACAGGAAGAAAATGTAGTATTCAACACGGTGACAGTTGTATCAAAAAGGAAATAGCTTCGTGGTTTTAATTGGATTGTGATTTTTTAATGTACGCAATAATCGACATAGCGACTTGACACTGAAGAAACACTTTTGCGTTATACAACTCGATCCACAAAACATATCCGTTGCACGATTTGTCACTGGCGTGCAAAGGGTAAGGAACATTATTCGTACAGTTCCATCTTCTAGTTGTTATGGTGTAAGGAAAAACCATTCCATAACTCCCACTTTTCGTTAGTAAAGTAATTTGTTTTGTGAGTTAGATTTGTGGTAGGCCTATATAAGTCGAATAAATATCTACTCTTCTGTGGAAATAACTAGATTACTGGGTTGGCATCGACAAGTTTCTCAAGCATTGACCGTGGATTTGACTTTTTTTTAGCGACGTCACTAAGACGGTATAATAATTTTTATAAGTCAAAACCGGACAGAAATGAATGTGCAGGACTTACGATAAACACGTATTGTGTACATACAACTTTGCGACAAGACCTATGATATTCCTGTGTACTGGTTATGTGTTGGATTATGTGAATATTTAGATACGCGACCGGTTGTGTAAAACAGTTCCGGCGATACCAAAACAGTTTGTAAAGTCTAACCAACCGTTCTTTAGTTTGAAAGTGTAAATGTAAGCAATCATTCTACAGTTTCGTAGTATGAGAATATCAGGTAAATTGGAGTATTTTGTATGATGTAAATATCTTTCATACTACGGTCTGAAAAAGTCGTAGGGATCATCAGTCGTATCATACAAACTAACTAGTTGACACATACAAAATATTGAATGAACGCTAACACATTGGGTTCATAATCCAAGAGAGTAAAAATCGTTTTCTGTTACACCAATATAATTTGTAATAGTTTACTTATGAGTATACCACAATACAATATTTCATTTCGTGTAAAATGTTTGATATATGTGATTCGACAACTGGGTTAGTACGGCGGTATGTGACTGATCGAGGTGCGAGAATTGTAATGTCGTGATGAAGCCGCGACTGTGCCCAGCTGGATATTCCGTAGATGTGAAACAGCGGTATGGAAACGCGTTAATAATTCGATGCAGCGTGAATAACCCGACAAACACGCGATCAACATTCCTAATACTATTGATATAAGACATTACCATGTTTACAGACTTTGAATAATACAATATCGATGTCAAGTGACAAATTAGCGCGCTCGGGTACGATTCAACTAGAATTGTGTAGTGAGTTTCATTTCGAGTTGGTAAATTAGCACATTGATCGAGTATTCTCATGATTCTTATCACGCAACTAAAGTCAACCACTATTCCAGGGGTGTGAAAACACTGACATAGCGAGCCCCAGAGAGTGTCAAATTGTTGGTTTTCGAATCACCATCCGCGACGGTTCTGTTATTCGTTACTTATTACTTAATGGGTATTATTCTTATTATATCTCACCCGTGAAATCCAGTTACGTACCAAACTAATTATCAAAATATTACTATGTGAGCGATCGGTCTGTCTGTAACACCAAGTCACGAGCGATGGCTATGTCTGAGGCGTTATCTTGTCAGCGACCGCGGGAATTGTAATCTATTTCACACCGCTTTGAAGTGTTAGTTAGCGAGCGTGGGTATTGTTGGTTTCCGAATCGCCGTCTCCGACGACTCTGTGGTTAACTAATTACCAAAATATTACCACGCGAGTGATTCCAAGATTTAGCAAACTATTTCACACCTTTTTGAATAAACATTAGTTCACGACCGCAGTCATAAGAATAACGATATATTGAAGTCGCACTCGCTGTAAACGTTTGGATTTACTCGAATCGGTAATATATACTAATTTTGAATATAGGCCTACATACATAGTAACGACCAATCACGTGATCAATATACTTGCTACATATTCAACTCCACCTCATGTCCGCAGCCTACACCTAAAAGTACGACTTGCCAACGCAGCCTATACCTGAATGTCAGGGTTGGGATGAAGTCACTACCTTCGAGTCACGAGTCATCTCGAGTCTTCGCAGATTTTGACTCAAGTCAAGTCAATCGATTTTCAAAGGTGACTCGAGTTAAGTCAAGTCACTCCTTTTTTAGAGGTGACTCGAGTCAAGTCAAGTCACGAGTCAAGTCACAATTCAAGTCAAATTGAATATTCGAAGTATGAGTGATGATTCAAAGTCATTACATTTTGCTAGCTGTGTGAAAGAATGATTTATTGATCATTTATCTTGTATCAAATGGCGAATATCTAGTTAAATATACATGAAAAAAGACGTTGTATCCCTCATGTACACGTAGAACTGCTAATAAAATACGTGAGTAACTGTATAGCTACATGCTACAGTCACTCATTATCATCCAAAATATAGGACCAAATACGAAGCTTCGAGAAGTTGAAACAGATTGATATGCTACAATAGCTTTCACTACCCATCTGCACATCCGTGAGAATATAAACGCACAAACTATATTTGTTCGATTTAAATCATATACAAGAGAGGTGGTGAATGTGAGCACTGCGTAAAGTAAGCATTGAGCCGTCTAAGAAACAGAGACACATTGCCATTTAGATTAATTTTCTACTCTACTACTTCGACAACGTAAGCTGTGATCGTTTCGTTTGCGGTCAATTTATTTGTGATCTAGCAATGGAGGATAATGAAAGACTGGTTTTTCTCACAAGTTACACCGGCGTATCTCGAACGATCCGAACATACACAAGATACAATGATTTAATCGACACGTTTTACTTGATAACTTGAAATTGACTCGTAAATTTTGCTCCGAGTCACGAGTCAATGCACATTTTTAAAGCTCCAAGTCAAGTCAAGTCAAGGCAATTTTCCTAAGTGACTCGAGTCAAGTCAAGTCATACGAGAAAGTTGACTCGAGTCATCCCAACACTGCTGAAAGTGCTACGTGTCAACACTAGTTTTCGAGGGACCGTGTGAGCGATCCCTATACATCAGTGGTTCCCAACATTTTTGTCTTCATTCCCCACTTCAGATTTATTCCGAGCCTTCATTCCCCACCAGGACCGTAACAGCACTTTGTCAGCCCCGCCAAAAAAACATTGGTCTTGGGCCCCCAGAACCCCCTCAGCTCCGCTGAGCCTGTACGCTTTTTGCCTGAGCCGAATGTAATCAATTACATTTTATAATGTAATTGTAATTGTAATTGTACTTGAAGCATTTTTTTTGTGTAATCGTAATTGTAATTCTAATTTAATAAAAAATTTACCCGATTACATTTTCAATTACATTGTTATTGAGATCTGACAATCACAACATAAAAAAATTAGCATATTTACATGGGTGTTGTATGCTTGCCTCGTTAACTAGACAGTTCAGCCATGCTAAACGGTTTTCCATACTTCCGTAACAACTGATAACTTAGTGGAGGCGTGAAAGCATCTGAAGGGGAGCGCGAAGATCCGGTAAACTGAAAAATCTTTCCACGCTTGGCGCGATTTACCTTCAGGACATAGTTATTGCTCTGTGTATAGTCCTAATTTCATATAGTAGAATTCTCTCATCAACAGTCATAACAATCCATACCATCAAACTATCTGTTAGGATTGCTGGTTTTATTGCATGATATCACAATCGGGGCACGAAATATTTCACTGTCATAAGGGGGGTCTAAAAACGTTTGAGAACCGCAGCAAATAAAGTCTTCTGAAACCTGTGCTGAATCATTTCCTACACCATGGTCAGAGTTTTTTTTTTAATATCTGGCCAATACTGAGGCTTGCTGCAACAATCACAAAAATAAATTCATGTTTTCAACCAAGGCTTCATCAAATTTGATCATGCATTTCTAGAGATGTTATACCAATCTTAGCCAAATATAGTGAGGCCGGAAACTTTTAGCACCCTAATGTTCATCAAATGCAATCTAACAGTTCTTGAGCAAGTGAAAATGTAAATGCGAACCAAAATTTTGTAATTCGTAGTTATCAGGAGCAACTATTAACAGTCAGATGTTTTTTCTGTGTTTGTATTTTTCAGTACTCATGATTAGGCATAGTTCGAATACGTTTGAGTTTTTTTTTTTTAAAAAAAGGGTAATCTACGTATCATGGATGAAACATGAAGAGCTTGAGATTATTGCTAACGACGTCGCTACGGTTGTCGAAGAGCACCTCTCTACCGAATCAATAACTCAGGGGTGGGCAACCTTCGTCCGTGAAAGGGAATATGTGCGGCCGTCGACACGTCATTCAATTAATATGTGTGGGCGGCAGTTGATATGCAAATTGAAACTAAAGAACCACTCCCCAATTTTCGAGAGATTTCAATTATTCTTGTAATCATCTTCGCACTTCGTGCGATTCGGTGCGTCTTCATTTTTCGATTTTAATATAATAGCGCCCTTTGCAATCTGAGTCGGAATCGGAATCATGTGCTCGTTGCGAAAGAAATTTGTTTTTGGTACATTTGGGCGATTCCAATATGTTTCCACTATACCAGTGGTTCTCAAACTGATGGGAGCGCCCCCTTGGGTTGCGGAAGCATCTAAAGGGGACGCGAAGCTGCAGTCAACAGAAATTTTTTGGCGCGCTTCGCGCGATTTACCTCCGATTCAGAGGTATTGCTATGTATATAGTCCTAATTTTCTATTTAAGAATTCTCTCGTCAACAGTCGTAACCTTCCATGCCATCAAGCTATCCATTGGGAGTGCTAGTATACTGGTTGCATTTTGTAATATGACGATTACGGTGGCGCGAAATTGTCCACTAGCATAACGGGGGGCATGTCTAAAAAAGTTTGAGAACCACTGTACTATAGCGACAATTCTGATGGAGGGTCAAGAAACAACAGCATGCTACAATGTGACTAATAACAATTGGCCCACTAGAAGATGCATTTATCATTTATAACTTGTCCTAAATTTTCGAAAGCACCCCCTCTATCAACTCTACCGGTGACGAAATCCACCCAATGAAGAAATCCATTGGTTAACCTGAAAAATGCTCGCGCTCAGCGCGACCATACCCGGTCCCAGTAACTAGTCAGAACTTTACCACTCACGATTTCGGTGCGTATAATAGGCAGATATGAAAAGCAGAATAGTCCGGAGTTCACTGAAAATCGACATGGACAGTTTAACATATTTTGCGTCCAGTTTGTCCATTACGGCTATGAACTGGAATGCGGCCGTAGGCTACATCGAAATGCGGCCGTGATTATCAAAAAGGTTGCCCACCTCTGAATTACATGTTTAACAGTAATTGTAATTGTTATTGTAATTAATTACATGTTTAACAGTAATTGTAATTGTAATTTGATATTTTCCCACATTGGGTAATTGTAATTGTAATGTAATTGAAGCATGCAAGGGAGTAATTGTAATTGTAATTGTAATTGTAATAGACCTGAATTAATGTAATTGATCCAACTCTGCTTCCAATAGATCGGTTTAAATGTGGACCTGAAAGAAAGAAATTGCACAACACTCTCTATCAATCTAATATCCATCTCGGCTTGTCGTCTCAGGTAAACAGTGTTGGACCTAGATTTTGGGTTTTCCTTCATGTGTAGACACTTTCCCGTGCCCTTTTCATTCAGCTTATTTTGTGAGGGCGCAGTCAGAACAGTGACACAAGGAAGGAAGAGTACATATAAAACCGCAACTTATCGAAAAGTGCTACTTCTGTCTTCTGAGATTCGAACCGAGATTGCCACTTGGATTTACCAATTACGAAAACTCCCCCACACATGAATAAACTAGTCCTAATCGCTGACGTAATACCTGTAGCGCTGCATCAAGATCGCTCAGAATTTTCTTCCACCTTCCATGGTTATCACGCGCGATTTGTTTCAACATTTGATCGTCTGCGCCGTTTCCGAAAGATATCGTGTGTATAGTGTATCTAAGAGGAAAGTCCCGTTAGGTTATATGTGAAACTTGCAAGTTTTATGATGCAATACTCAACCTTTTTCTGTTCATTTTGTTGACGTTATTCAACAGAATTTCAGGGCTAAGACTTCCTTGTCCGTCTGATAACAGAATTATCATACTGTCTTCTGTATTTTTATCTTGGTTCAATTCATCGTCTGTGAATTTGTGGAACACCAAGTCATGTATGCATCATTTAATACACTGGTTCATAATATTTTTTTTCAGGCACGGAGCCATAAATGCTAAAATTTGACGTATCATAACATTTTTTAATACTACGCATTGGATTATACAATGTGCCCATTCAAAGTTTGCTGTGGTTTGGATCGGCGGTTCTAAAGGTTTCAACACCGTATTGGAGCCAGATTCCTACTCTTTTTAACACGTCCGGAGTGGGACCGGAGTCGGATATCATTGTGTAGAACTAGGATCGGAGTGGGATTAAGGAATTTGTAAATCGAACCCGCACTATTATGCATACCTTCTGCTGACATGATTTGGATTGCTCGGCGAAGAGCCTTCCAAATCTCAGTATAGTTCTCCTCGTCCGGGCCTTGCACGAATGATTTTGCGCTTCGTATGTTATCTTGAGTTGCGTTTCGCAACGAGTCGCTCCAACTTCGTGTCGAGGTCGAGAATTTCATCACGCCTATTTTGTCCTGTATTGGTAAGATACAGAGGTGGTCAAAGTAGTCGAGGAAGCTACTCAAGTAGAAGTAGAAGTAGCGACGAAAAAATCTACACAAGTACGAGTAGAAGTACTTCTTCCATAAGCAACCTAAAACTACTTGAAGTAGAAGTACAATTGACTGACTTCAAATCAACTCAAGTAAGTAGTTGTGAAAACGATCGTAATTCATTCAGATTGATTGTCAAAGGGTGCAAATTGAGCTATGCGAAAGGTGCAGAGCTTGATTCTTATTGATGCATACCAGGAGGTCTCCAATTTTCGACAGCATATAAGCATTCGTCCGCATCATGGGATGAAAATGATAGTATTGATATGGAAATGCGATACTATTCCTCTGTTTACTCGAACAGTACGTTTTAGAAAATTTCATGATATGGCGCCCTCCCCCATATTATAAAGGATTGTAGTTTAGTCGTGTAGCAATACGGAGAAGTTGTATAGGATACGTTGGAAACACTTTGCGCGATTAGTAAACGTTAATAAAAAATATGGTGGATCGTAAAAATGCCATACTGTGTAGATTTATTTCCAGAAATTAAAGGCATTATCACACTTGCTTTTATACTTCAACATGTATGTTATCCAGACAAAAGAACTGATATTAATTAAAACTGGGAATTGAAAGTGAAATATATATACTACTTCTAAAAGCGGAACATGTATGTCATGTCTTTAGTCCAGAAAGTTTCGACGCTTGGTATGCTAAAACAGCTCTAAAACTAAAAAAAAAGTCTGAGTCCAATTTTCAAGATTAGGACACGCCATGGATTGTTGGATTACGATATGATAAGTAAATGCTGGATTGCGAAACATCAGTTTCAAACGTTATGATAAGCCATAACAGTGGCGTGCGGTCCAATGAGGCAGGTGAGACAGTGCTTCACTTGTCGTCTGAGTGAGTAAGTGAAAATTATGAAAACCCTCGATGAGTCGATGATTATTGATATTTTACATCGATGTTCATAAATAACTAAATCTGAGCATTTTTTCACCCAATATCATCAAATTGCATCATCATTGTTCAAAAATACAGCGCGAAAGGAGAGGTGAGGCACAGGTGAGGCACGGGCGGGTCGTGCCTCACCTGCGACAATGCAATTCATTATAAATAGCTCGGAATTCATGATAACTGGTATTAATCAAACGCTATCCTCACGCTGATTCCGAAAATCCAAATATTAACAGTGTCAGAACACCAGAACCCCCAAATCGCCAAGGAATGTGCTATTCGGCATTATTACAGACAATGCCATCGCGGAAAAACAATAGCCAGGTGAGGCACAAACGAATCTGCTTCATGCACTATTCGCTAACAAATGGACAATCGCAGTACAGTGAGACGCGCTATCGACTTCGGAATTCAACAGTCTTGTAGGAATAATATAGTATAGCGACGACCAATAGGTAATGCGAAGCAAATACATTCCCTCACTTATGTATAGCTGTTATGTATTTTTCATCCAGATATACGTTAAATTGTGGTATATGATAGCTACTTGCATAAGCTGCACTGTCGTTGTTTGTGGCCTTTATGCTGTGTTCGACTGCAATACCTATATCCCTAATTGTGGTATGCGTTAGCTATACTTACGTAGCCTGCGTTGTCGTTGTTTGTGGTCAATGGTGCCACTCCTAGTGCTTTTACACTAGATCTAGCGTATTTTGACTTGATCTAGTGTCCTCGTGATTTCCTTTCGAAATTCGGCAAATCTAGTGTTTTTTACTGAAAAAATATTTGTAAATAAGGATTCTATCTTCATGCGCTTCGAATAATTTTTACCGTTACTTGAAGAGATAGTAATTATTATCCGTCTAAACTTGCCCATTTAGCATGTATTGTAGAATGCAACGCTATAAAGTGTGCAAAATGCTCTCTACACCCGCTGCTGTTGCTATTCACATTTTGGGTCTCTTTATCAGGTGCTTTACGTGCGTGCATGTTTGTGTGTTTGTGTGTATGCGGGGGGTCCGTGCCTCACAAGCCATGAACCTCACCGCACGTCACTGAGTCATAACATTATATACTGTGATGAAATAATTGATATGGCGAAGGGCGACAATGATGTGTGAACGGAACCAGGCAAACCCGCTACCTAAATTATATTCACCGATACAATAGTGAAATCATACGGGATACTCCGTATCCACTGCGCGCGAGGCGCGACGAAAATTCTTGGCTTTACTCAAATTTTATGAAAATTAAATGTTGATGCTCCGTGAAAACAGCCCCGAAATTCCTCATGCTATCTTCCCGATTGGAGGATTAAACTACTTCTACTTGACAAACTGGAAATAGCGAAAAGTAAGTAAGTAGATCACAAAATATTACGAAGTAGAAGTATAAGTAGCGAGAATCAGATCTACTTGAGTAAGTACCAGAAGTAAATGAAACCTACTTGAGTACTTCGAAAAAGTAGAAGTACTTCGTTACTGACCACCTCTGGTAAGATCCACTTTATATAGCGTAACTAGGGTTGGGCACAATGATCCGAGCACTAGAATCTGAGTTGAGCGTTAATACTAACGATTCGAGTCGATTAGTGAGAGATGATGCGTCCTAGTACTGAAATGTTACGCTAGTTGCCACCGAGAGTTAATTTATCAACGAAAATTATAGTTACAAGAGCTTCTTGGAGGCACAGAACTTCAATATACAGGGCTGTGTCAACCAAAAGAGTTCGTGTACCATCTAAAAATAGTACATTAATCGCTCTCTTATTCGAAATTTCATGCTGGTGATGTCATATTTTGTGATACGATTGTTGACATACAATTTATTTTCCAATTATCTATTAGTTGCTGACTATTACCCCTGACGAGTGTCATCCGAAAATATTCGGGTTCATTTCAATGTGAATGTAATATTCAATTGAATACTATTTTCCTCCGCAAAAGCTTTGAAACCTCGATAGCTCCGATAGCAGCATACGAATATCTAGTACGTAGCTACGTACGTTAGTGGAAATGACATATATTCAAAATAGAATCACTCATATGTAGGCTATACTCAATTTTGCCTAGAATTAAGCAGGCCTACCGTTGACGAATGATTGGAAGTGAATGCAATCAAGCAACATCGTTCTCTGACTATGTATTTATAAGTTTTTGTCAAAGTCGCTATAGCGATCCCCGAATGTTCCGTCCGATTACGCGTAATTTTGTACTTAAGGTAAGTCCATAATTGGGCAGGTATGGATTTCGGAGTAAAGTTACCAGATCCACGCTCGATAAATCTCACGTTACTCCGTACTCCATTTGGGCTTATTCTAATAAGTCAAGCATCATTTGGATCAAAATGTTGTGTTTGATATGTCCCGCGCTATCATTTCGAATTAGGATCTCTTTTCGTATAACACCTGTAGGGTGTGAATACACACTCTTTTGGATAAGAGCCCACGATCTTCGTCGACATGACTTGGCTATAAATAGTCACATAACTCTAGGGTTGCATTTAAAACAAAAATCAATTTAAAACAAACATGTTTAAAACATATTTTTTAAGTCATGAGTCACCAATATTCAATTGTGACGTCATAGTGGATTGACATTCACAATTGAAAATACAGGGTAACTATAGCTCCTTTGAAGAAATATCTACGTACTGTAGCTGTTGAACCGACAATTTTGATAGTTCCACCCATTCCATATCGTATACGTCGGCTATATATGGGGTCGTAGTCGTCCGTAGGCACATACAAAATGTTTTTTGGAAAGTATTTACACAATTATGGCATAATTATACAACTTAAAAAAATCACAATTTTTTTAAAGGCTTTTGTTTAAAACACTGTTTAAAACAGTGGTTCTTAACGTTGTCTCCAGCGCCCCCCAGGGGGCGATTTGGATTTTGAATGGGACGGAAACGCCCAGAGGGCGAAATGGGGGGCGCTGGGCTCAGGGGGTGGTATGGGGGGCGCTGAAGAAAAATGCACTCGTAGTAGATGATGTAGTAAGCAATGTTCCCTCTAAGCTACGCACGTGCGCAAATGCGCAGTGCTGAAACGGTCTCTGCACACAGAAAATCCAAGCTGCGCACAAAAAATCTGAAGTGATGACTTTTTTTTACTCGTTGCGCACTGTTCTCCGAGTGACTGCGCAAATTCGTGAAAAATTAGAGGGAGCATTGCCAGGGGCAAATAGTGTTATCACTGGAGTCTGAAACCGAGGTACAAGTGCGGCCCGTAAGGGTAAATATTGCGCTCTGTGAAGAAATGATAATTTGCAATGACGTGCGCCTCACGATAGAGATTTTTCTTTTAGTCTGGTTTCGTACGCGTGAGCGATACTGATATCATTTCAATAGCGCAATCTTTTCTGGGTATGGCGAAATAACATGGTTTAGCAAAGTTATAAATAACAATGGGCTAGCTCGAAGTTGATCTGCGAGAAACTAACGAATAGTATTATCCGCGTGGCATGAACATAGATTAAGATTTACTGTACAATTACATGCCGTGAATTTTCGAAGTCATCACTCCCATCACGCAAATCTGATCACGTATGGTGAGATAGGATAATATGCAAAATATGCAAGTACAAGCACCAATATTGTTGAAAAAATCCATCTCCTTGCAAACGTTAGTAGTTAGTATGATCGCTCGTGAGCGGCCATTGTGGCTTATGGGCCCGCTGACACGGTGCCTCGAAACTCGTGTTGGCACGGTGACCCTTTTGACCCCCCCTTCCGCTCGCACGGTGCCATTGTGTCTTATGGACCCTCTCACACGGTAACCCTTTTCGGTATAGGGATCTCTCACACGGTGCCTCGAAAACTCGTGTTGGCACGGTAACCCTTTTCGGTATAGGGATCTCTCACACGGTGCCTCGAAAACTCGTGTTGGTGAGTCGTACTTTCAGGTATAGGCATCTCTCACACGGTGACTCTTCTAGGTATAGCCATCTCTCTCACGGTGCCTCGAAAACTCGTGTTGGCGGGTCGTACTTTTGTGTATGGGCATCTCTCGCACGGTGTTGAATATGTCTCAGGTATGGTAAATAGTCACGTGATTGGTCCTTACTAAATGTGTATACCCCAAATTATTATATATGACCGAATCGATTTGATCCCAACGTTTACGGTGAGTGCTACTTCAACATATCGTTATTCTTATGGACGCGGCGATGATTCGTACTTTCGGGTATAGACTGCAGGTGGCATGTCGTACTTTTAGCAAAAAAGGGTGTGAAATAGTTTGCTAAATCTAAGAATCCGCCGCATGGTAATTTTTTGGTAATTAGTTTACCAGAGAACCGGCGTAGACGGTGATTCCAATACCAACAATAACCGCGTTCACAAACTAACACTTCAAATAGGTGTGAAATAGTTTGCAAAACCCCGCAATCGCTGACAAGATAATGTCTCGGACATAGCCATCTTTCGCGGCTTCGTGTTACAGGCATATCGATCACTCACGCGGTGAAATTTTCGTAAGCAGTTTGTCACAGAACTTGATTTCGCTCGTAAGATTTAATAAGTAACGAATTACAGACCACCAGTGTCGGTAACTTGAATAGCGACAAATTGTCACTTATTTCTACTCTAACCCTAATCCTTTGTGAAGTGTACGCTTATTCAAAAAGGTGCGAAATAATTCTAAAATCCTACAACCACTCACAGGGTAATGCTTCAGACATAACCATCTCTCGTGGCTTGTGGTTACATACATCGCAATCGCTACAATGTAATATGTTGGTAGTTTGGTGCAGAACTGGATTTCACGAGTCTGATATAATAAGAATATTACCTATTAAGTAATAAGCACCGAATAACAGAACCGTCGCAGACGGTGACTTGAATATCCAAGATTTGATACTTTTCGCGATCGCTATATGTTTCACGTTGACTTTGGTCGCGTGATGCGAATCATGAGAATATTCAATCAATGTGTCAATTTATCAACTTGAAATGAAACTCACTACACCAACCAAGTTGATTCGTATTTGAATGTGTTGACCCGGTACAACTCTAATCCTTTGAGAAATCCATTTACCGCGATCAGTTGATTCGAACGTAACTTGAATATTGCTGACTCCAACTTCAGTCGCATCGAATTATTCACACATTCCACGCTGCTGTTTCACACCTATAGAATCAATACCAACTATAACTCTACAAGAATCAAGAATCGCAAGTACGTGCATTATACAGTTATTGTCTTTATCAACTTGAAATCAAACTCTTAACAAAGACACGCAACTAATCATTTGCCAACTCTAGCATTACCAAAAAATTCACGTATTGTTGATTGAAAATCCTTGAACCCGTATTATTAAGAGTGTTATAGTACGACGTCGGAATCCACTCGCGAGATGTACTAAAGGTAAATCCAGATAATACGAAATGAAATATTTGGACTTTGACATAGTCTGAATTGAAATCGCGACCTGTCTTTACGTTTGTCAAACAGAGTTTCAGAAATATTATCACTATGACATCTCAACATTTTAACATCTTGCCATCAACAAAAGAGTAAAATACAAAAACCTTGTCAAGTCAATCCGTTTGTAACTCACCGAACCAAAGCAAAAAGTGTCCATACGAAAAGTAGACAAGACTACACAAGTAATCACTACAACCCACAAACATATCAAGTTCGGTTTTAGGCATATACCACCAACTCGTCTTTTTTGTTCAACTGTAAAAGTCGTTACTATGCCGCAAGACAAAGAAATTACTATGCGATATATTTTGTAAGACAAAAGTAATTACTTCTCGGTGTCGGCGACTTGAGATTAGCATATTATATTTGAGAATACGACATTTGAAAGTATGACCATCGTAGTTTCTTACAATCGAACGCAGGTGTTATATCGAAAATTATCGTGATGTAAACATAAGGATTGTCACATCGATTTAACATACGAGATTTTGTAATGGTCTATCATGACTTGATTATTAAATTACTCGCGTTAATTAGACACGGCGTTGTGGTAAATGTTATGACAACAACAAACTTTTAAGTACCAACGTTATTAACATATTGAGTTGTAAAACTATGTGTGTCTGAAATGTTCTTGATAGGAAAATTACTCCACCTTGGTAAAAATCACTCTGCGTATCGCGGATATCAGAAAATATTTCCAGTAACCAAGACTAAAGATGAAACGACAATATCGGTATTATTACATTCAACAATCAGTACAATTATTAAAATCTATCGTTCGCGATAAACAGCACTAAAGATGTAATAATTCCAGTATTCATACATTGAACATCCGATACAAAATGCCTTATTATCCCGATTCCCAACGGGTAATTGAAACGACTAAGTGTAGAATCAGTATATCGCAATATCGTTACTATTGAATCCAACGATTTATTGTCGGAATTTGTGACAGAGAATTGAAACATATGCACTTTACAGAGTATGAAAATATCACTTTGAGTATCGAGTACCGTTCGAAGCTAGCGATCAATTCTTAATCATTTCAGTAACTCCCCATTGGGCGTGCTAAATGTAAAATATCGCGAGGTTATACACTCTAAGACTTTGATTATTGTAAAAGTAAATTGTGATATGTTTGTTAGATGCATCCAATTCAACTAGAAGTGTCTAGTACCCAACACTCGTAATATCAAAAAAGTACTTGCTACACTGTTATTTGCTAAACGTGTTTTGCATTGTTGTTCATTTCTAGTATTGATTGAAATCATTCTTGAACCCTCAGATAATAATTCCCGACATGAAACCAAGCCGCTAAAAGTCGTTACCATCACGAAGATACAATGTGTACGATGTTTGTCAAATGTGTCCTACCTGGCCAACAGAAAACAATTTTCACTAGCTTGGTAATGAAACCGAAGTCTCCATTCGATATTTTGTTTGTGTCAAATACTTTACAATGAACACATTTGCGTGGTTGAGCTTTACATCATCAAGCTGTTATTTGTAAATCAAGATTTCGGTAAACTTGTAAATGTATCGTTTAACTAACCGACATTTAGTGATTGGGGAACATACCAAACGATACACATCCATCTCCGAAATACTGCATTGATCTTAATTTCCATCATCGTGATAAGCGAAGTACATTTGTTTTGAATTCATAACAATAGGCTTTTCTATGACATGATAAATTATTGACAAGTTCTGCTTAGAAGATTGGTTGCATATCGCGAAAAATAATATACCACACATATTATTACTGTTACTCCATTCATCGGTATTTTTTCCGTTGTCGATTTTCAAACGAGTAAAATTTATTACTTGAGTCGCTCTGCTTACTATATTTAAATGTAAACTCCCCCGTCTTTCAACAACAAACAATGTTAAAAAAGTATGCAATCAAACACAGCAAGTTTTACGATACTAATTATTATCTCGCATAACCCATTTCTTACCGAAGACATATGAAATATATTCATGTTACACGAAAATAGTCCCTCATGCTACAAACCTATACAATGATTGGTGGTGCTTTCAAACTGTTTCGATACCTCAAGAACTTTATTGTCTGAATGGTTGTTCATGTATCGTAATAATCAAGTAGTTCAACACAGAACTAGTATTAACAGAAACACCAGAGTTGTTTACACAAAAGTTTGTATGTGTACAGTATACGAATACCATGTGTAAGTCCAGCACAATTGTGGTATCCATACGAGTTTAGTTAACACAATTTACGACACCGAGGTCGCGTCATCTTTCGTAAGACAACAAACCAAGGCTTCAGGATATGTCCATGTCATAGCAATAAATCAGCTACTCCAACAACAGAGTGCATATGTTTTCTAGTTACGGTGCTTACATCTTACACACAAATCAATCTACTTTGCTAACGAAAAGTGGTGAGTCGTCATATGGTTGTCCTCACTAGTAAAACATACTATCATACAAAATGGTCGTTATAGTTTGCACACCAACGGTACATCGTACAAGTAACAAGTCTCGAGAATCCAGTTATTCAAAAAACGTGAAGTATTTCTACACCAAGTCGTTATGTTGACGAAAGCGTATATTGTAATATCATGATCGATTTGTATTCGTTGGTCACAAACTGTCACTACTCTAAATAATTCTTTTTCGCTCAAACACAAACGCATACTTGTCACCATTCGTTTTCATCAAGCACGAGCTCAAGAAACTTCTTACTACGACATGAATTTTTATTTTTCTGTTGTATAAATAGGTAATAATTACTTCAAGTAACACAATATCAACATCATCGAGTTGTGCTAATAGATTTACATGTGGTCTTGTGGTTTTCGTCGGGACATACAGCACGAACTAACTGTAGACTCCTCTCTGTTGTACAGCTACTCGGTAATCGAAATGCATTAACATGTAAACAACGATCTTGTTACGTCACACCAAAAATATGTTCACTGTCGCGATACTCCGCACAAGACGTACATAGCCTTTTCACACTCGTAATAGTATACCAACATCAAGCGATAACGTTTAACAAGACCAACGACACTGAACCCACGACGTTTACCTATGTAAAATTACCACTTTCACTTGCCAGTCCATCGTTTACCTGACAAAACATATTATTTTCCTTTGGAGATCTGACGTTTACCCAGAGTAAGAAACCATTTTCACTTGTAAATATTTTTTTTCCTCGGCTAACAAACCTTTTCTCACTTGGAAATATATTTTTTCTCTGGTTAACAAACCTTTTTCACTTGGAAATATATTTTTTCTCTGGTTAACAAACCTTTTTCACTTGTAAATATTTTTTTTCCTCGGCTAACAAACCTTTTTTTACTTGGAAATATATTTTTTCTCTGGTTAACAAACCTTTTTCACTTGGAAATATATTTTTTCTCTGGTTAACAAACCTTTTTCACTTGGAAATATATTTTTTCTCTGGGCAACAAACCTTTTTCACTTGGAAATATATTTTTTCCCCGGGTAACAAACCTTTTTCCCTGAGCAACAAACCATTTTCACTTGGTGGTCCGTCGTTTACCCGAATAAAAATATCATTTTCCTTTGGAGATCCGGCGTTTACCCAGTGTAACAATACATTTTCACTTGAAAAAATACTTTTACCTAGAGTAACTAATCATTTTCTCCTGGGCAACAAACCCTTTTCGTCTGGAAACTATCATTTAACTGAGTACCAATACCGTTTTCACTTGGAAATACATTTTTTCCCTGGGTAACAATACCATTTTCGTTTGGAAAACGGACAACCACACCGGACAATTTGATATTTTTGTATATTGTTACAACGGACAGCGACAAAATACACACCAACAACGACTCCAATACATTTGTGTAATAGCTTATTCACTTGTTCTGGTGCATCCCATCGAAATCCTCAGTTACCCGCATGCAATGTGCTGTTGTACATCGACGTGTATGTTTTGGAAATTGGACAATAGGTTTCGACATGTCTGCGATGTCCGGGTTCGTGCTTTGGATTTTCCAGAGTCAAAATGTCTGAATAAAACACCTCCTCGACTTCGGTAAATATTTGGCACGCAGATAACGGTAGTCGGAAATCGAGGAATTTATGTTTCCATCGGGCTAACAACTCCGGGTTACTTGTGATTTATCTCACACGTGTTTACTATGTTGTGTCACTCTCTATTGATCAATACATACCACACCATTCAGTTTGAAATCGGAAACCCCGAGAAATCGTTAACCGGATCCGGATATCAACTCTGAATCGATAAACCACATGCCACACCCCGTGTTTCCATGAAAATAACAAGACATCGCAAAAATCAAGTATACTTCGCTATTATTTGCCCGCACAAGTAATCACGTAAATAAGGTATATGACATCACATCCATCATGGATAACATCGTGTCTAGCATTACCAATATCATGGGTGACAAATTCGTCTTCTCAAGTCCCGTCATGCGCAGACTCTGTACATTCAGTGTGGGTATAGATGACTTGGAGATAGACAAACAGACATCTTTGACCGTAACATGGTTATTCGTTCAAATACCATTGGTGAAATCGATACGACGATACAGTGAACAGAGCATTATGCATACCGATACATTCATAGTCATATATGCGAACCATGTACTATCATGTACCCCGATTTTCGTTGAATATCCACGACACCAACAAATCTGTACATTTCTTTTCCCTCAACCTCGACGATAGAGTCTTCATCCCAATGTACCAATCGAGTGTATGGTTCATCAGGTGTAAAATCCAAATCAAATGTAACCAAGGTATCGTTTTTCATTTTCAATATTTCCACCGCTGCGTCTTGTCTGTGTCGTAAAACAACGGTGTGAGGTCAGAGGAATCTATGGAAAGTTACGCGTAGTCCCATCCTTACTCGTGTATATGATCAGGTAACGACAAAGTTTTTTCAATTGCCTTGTGGTGATGATCCGTTTCGAAATGCAAGCGGATGAACTAGATCAAAAGGTTCGAAGATGCGTTTTATAATTGCTCTAGGTGTGAAATAGACATCACACTCTTGTGGGGATTACCACGAATTTAGTCTTCACACCACAGAAACACAGTAACTCGGATTACTTAAACTGCAATCGAATTTAAGATTTCCATACGCGGAATCACTGTTAAAGATGTCTGACTGTGACGTTGCACCCGTGTAAAGAATTCTCATGCTAAGGCCCCTGTTACGGTCAAAGATGTCTGTTTGTCTATCTCCAAGTCATCTATACCCACACTGAATGTACAGAGTCTGCGCATGACGGGACTTGAGAAGACGAATTTGTCACCCATGATATTGGTAATGCTAGACACGATGTTATCCATGATGGATGTGATGTCATACACCTTATTTACGTGATTACTTGTGCGGGCAAATAATAGCGAAGTATACTTGATTTTTGCGATGTCTTGTTATTTTCATGGAAACACGGGGTGTGGCATGTGGTTTATCGATTCAGAGTTGATATCCGGATCCGGTTAACGATTTCTCGGGGTTTCCGATTTCAAACTGAATGGTGTGGTATGTATTGATCAATAGAGAGTGACACAACATAGTAAACACGTGTGAGATAAATCACAAGTAACCCGGAGTTGTTAGCCCGATGGAAACATAAATTCCTCGATTTCCGACTACCGTTATCTGCGTGCCAAATATTTACCGAAGTCGAGGAGGTGTTTTATTCAGACATTTTGACTCTGGAAAATCCAAAGCACGAACCCGGACATCGCAGACATGTCGAAACCTATTGTCCAATTTCCAAAACATACACGTCGATGTACAACAGCACATTGCATGCGGGTAACTGAGGATTTCGATGGGATGCACCAGAACAAGTGAATAAGCTATTACACAAATGTATTGGAGTCGTTGTTGGTGTGTATTTTGTCGCTGTCCGTTGTAACAATATACAAAAATATCAAATTGTCCGGTGTGGTTGTCCGTTTTCCAAACGAAAATGGTATTGTTACCCAGGGAAAAAATGTATTTCCAAGTGAAAACGGTATTGGTACTCAGTTAAATGATAGTTTCCAGACGAAAAGGGTTTGTTGCCCAGGAGAAAATGATTAGTTACTCTAGGTAAAAGTATTTTTTCAAGTGAAAATGTATTGTTACACTGGGTAAACGCCGGATCTCCAAAGGAAAATGATATTTTTATTCGGGTAAACGACGGACCACCAAGTGAAAATGGTTTGTTGCTCAGGGAAAAAGGTTTGTTACCTGGGGAAAAAATATATTTCCAAGTGAAAAAGGTTTGTTGCCCAGAGAAAAAATATATTTCCAAGTGAAAAAGGTTTGTTAACCAGAGAAAAAATATATTTCCAAGTGAAAAAGGTTTGTTAACCAGAGAAAAAATATATTTCCAAGTAAAAAAAAGGTTTGTTAGCCGAGGAAAAAAAATATTTACAAGTGAAAAAGGTTTGTTAACCAGAGAAAAAATATATTTCCAAGTGAAAAAGGTTTGTTAACCAGAGAAAAAATATATTTCCAAGTGAGAAAAGGTTTGTTAGCCGAGGAAAAAAAATATTTACAAGTGAAAATGGTTTCTTACTCTGGGTAAACGTCAGATCTCCAAAGGAAAATAATATGTTTTGTCAGGTAAACGATGGACTGGCAAGTGAAAGTGGTAATTTTACATAGGTAAACGTCGTGGGTTCAGTGTCGTTGGTCTTGTTAAACGTTATCGCTTGATGTTGGTATACTATTACGAGTGTGAAAAGGCTATGTACGTCTTGTGCGGAGTATCGCGACAGTGAACATATTTTTGGTGTGACGTAACAAGATCGTTGTTTACATGTTAATGCATTTCGATTACCGAGTAGCTGTACAACAGAGAGGAGTCTACAGTTAGTTCGTGCTGTATGTCCCGACGAAAACCACAAGACCACATGTAAATCTATTAGCACAACTCGATGATGTTGATATTGTGTTACTTGAAGTAATTATTACCTATTTATACAACAGAAAAATAAAAATTCATGTCGTAGTAAGAAGTTTCTTGAGCTCGTGCTTGATGAAAACGAATGGTGACAAGTATGCGTTTGTGTTTGAGCGAAAAAGAATTATTTAGAGTAGTGACAGTTTGTGACCAACGAATACAAATCGATCATGATATTACAATATACGCTTTCGTCAACATAACGACTTGGTGTAGAAATACTTCACGTTTTTTGAATAACTGGATTCTCGAGACTTGTTACTTGTACGATGTACCGTTGGTGTGCAAACTATAACGACCATTTTGTATGATAGTATGTTTTACTAGTGAGGACAACCATATGACGACTCACCACTTTTCGTTAGCAAAGTAGATTGATTTGTGTGTAAGATGTAAGCACCGTAACTAGAAAACATATGCACTCTGTTGTTGGAGTAGCTGATTTATTGCTATGACATGGACATATCCTGAAGCCTTGGTTTGTTGTCTTACGAAAGATGACGCGACCTCGGTGTCGTAAATTGTGTTAACTAAACTCGTATGGATACCACAATTGTGCTGGACTTACACATGGTATTCGTATACTGTACACATACAAACTTTTGTGTAAACAACTCTGGTGTTTCTGTTAATACTAGTTCTGTGTTGAACTACTTGATTATTACGATACATGAACAACCATTCAGACAATAAAGTTCTTGAGGTATCGAAACAGTTTGAAAGCACCACCAATCATTGTATAGGTTTGTAGCATGAGGGACTATTTTCGTGTAACATGAATATATTTCATATGTCTTCGGTAAGAAATGGGTTATGCGAGATAATAATTAGTATCGTAAAACTTGCTGTGTTTGATTGCATACTTTTTTAACATTGTTTGTTGTTGAAAGACGGGGGAGTTTACATTTAAATATAGTAAGCAGAGCGACTCAAGTAATAAATTTTACTCGTTTGAAAATCGACAACGGAAAAAATACCGATGAATGGAGTAACAGTAATAATATGTGTGGTATATTATTTTTCGCGATATGCAACCAATCTTCTAAGCAGAACTTGTCAATAATTTATCATGTCATAGAAAAGCCTATTGTTATGAATTCAAAACAAATGTACTTCGCTTATCACGATGATGGAAATTAAGATCAATGCAGTATTTCGGAGATGGATGTGTATCGTTTGGTATGTTCCCCAATCACTAAATGTCGGTTAGTTAAACGATACATTTACAAGTTTACCGAAATCTTGATTTACAAATAACAGCTTGATGATGTAAAGCTCAACCACGCAAATGTGTTCATTGTAAAGTATTTGACACAAACAAAATATCGAATGGAGACTTCGGTTTCATTACCAAGCTAGTGAAAATTGTTTTCTGTTGGCCAGGTAGGACACATTTGACAAACATCGTACACATTGTATCTTCGTGATGGTAACGACTTTTAGCGGCTTGGTTTCATGTCGGGAATTATTATCTGAGGGTTCAAGAATGATTTCAATCAATACTAGAAATGAACAACAATGCAAAACACGTTTAGCAAATAACAGTGTAGCAAGTACTTTTTTGATATTACGAGTGTTGGGTACTAGACACTTCTAGTTGAATTGGATGCATCTAACAAACATATCACAATTTACTTTTACAATAATCAAAGTCTTAGAGTGTATAACCTCGCGATATTTTACATTTAGCACGCCCAATGGGGAGTTACTGAAATGATTAAGAATTGATCGCTAGCTTCGAACGGTACTCGATACTCAAAGTGATATTTTCATACTCTGTAAAGTGCATATGTTTCAATTCTCTGTCACAAATTCCGACAATAAATCGTTGGATTCAATAGTAACGATATTGCGATATACTGATTCTACACTTAGTCGTTTCAATTACCCGTTGGGAATCGGGATAATAAGGCATTTTGTATCGGATGTTCAATGTATGAATACTGGAATTATTACATCTTTAGTGCTGTTTATCGCGAACGATAGATTTTAATAATTGTACTGATTGTTGAATGTAATAATACCGATATTGTCGTTTCATCTTTAGTCTTGGTTACTGGAAATATTTTCTGATATCCGCGATACGCAGAGTGATTTTTACCAAGGTGGAGTAATTTTCCTATCAAGAACATTTCAGACACACATAGTTTTACAACTCAATATGTTAATAACGTTGGTACTTAAAAGTTTGTTGTTGTCATAACATTTACCACAACGCCGTGTCTAATTAACGCGAGTAATTTAATAATCAAGTCATGATAGACCATTACAAAATCTCGTATGTTAAATCGATGTGACAATCCTTATGTTTACATCACGATAATTTTCGATATAACACCTGCGTTCGATTGTAAGAAACTACGATGGTCATACTTTCAAATGTCGTATTCTCAAATATAATATGCTAATCTCAAGTCGCCGACACCGAGAAGTAATTACTTTTGTCTTACAAAATATATCGCATAGTAATTTCTTTGTCTTGCGGCATAGTAACGACTTTTACAGTTGAACAAAAAAGACGAGTTGGTGGTATATGCCTAAAACCGAACTTGATATGTTTGTGGGTTGTAGTGATTACTTGTGTAGTCTTGTCTACTTTTCGTATGGACACTTTTTGCTTTGGTTCGGTGAGTTACAAACGGATTGACTTGACAAGGTTTTTGTATTTTACTCTTTTGTTGATGGCAAGATGTTAAAATGTTGAGATGTCATAGTGATAATATTTCTGAAACTCTGTTTGACAAACGTAAAGACAGGTCGCGATTTCAATTCAGACTATGTCAAAGTCCAAATATTTCATTTCGTATTATCTGGATTTACCTTTAGTACATCTCGCGAGTGGATTCCGACGTCGTACTATAACACTCTTAATAATACGGGTTCAAGGATTTTCAATCAACAATACGTGAATTTTTTGGTAATGCTAGAGTTGGCAAATGATTAGTTGCGTGTCTTTGTTAAGAGTTTGATTTCAAGTTGATAAAGACAATAACTGTATAATGCACGTACTTGCGATTCTTGATTCTTGTAGAGTTATAGTTGGTATTGATTCTATAGGTGTGAAACAGCAGCGTGGAATGTGTGAATAATTCGATGCGACTGAAGTTGGAGTCAGCAATATTCAAGTTACGTTCGAATCAACTGATCGCGGTAAATGGATTTCTCAAAGGATTAGAGTTGTACCGGGTCAACACATTCAAATACGAATCAACTTGGTTGGTGTAGTGAGTTTCATTTCAAGTTGATAAATTGACACATTGATTGAATATTCTCATGATTCGCATCACGCGACCAAAGTCAACGTGAAACATATAGCGATCGCGAAAAGTATCAAATCTTGGATATTCAAGTCACCGTCTGCGACGGTTCTGTTATTCGGTGCTTATTACTTAATAGGTAATATTCTTATTATATCAGACTCGTGAAATCCAGTTCTGCACCAAACTACCAACATATTACATTGTAGCGATTGCGATGTATGTAACCACAAGCCACGAGAGATGGTTATGTCTGAAGCATTACCCTGTGAGTGGTTGTAGGATTTTAGAATTATTTCGCACCTTTTTGAATAAGCGTACACTTCACAAAGGATTAGGGTTAGAGTAGAAATAAGTGACAATTTGTCGCTATTCAAGTTACCGACACTGGTGGTCTGTAATTCGTTACTTATTAAATCTTACGAGCGAAATCAAGTTCTGTGACAAACTGCTTACGAAAATTTCACCGCGTGAGTGATCGATATGCCTGTAACACGAAGCCGCGAAAGATGGCTATGTCCGAGACATTATCTTGTCAGCGATTGCGGGGTTTTGCAAACTATTTCACGCCTATTTGAAGTGTTAGTTTGTGAACGCGGTTATTGTTGGTATTGGAATCACCGTCTACGCCGGTTCTCTGGTAAACTAATTACCAAAAAATTACCATGCGGCGGATTCTTAGATTTAGCAAACTATTTCACACCCTTTTTTGCTAAAAGTACGACATGCCACCTGCAGTCTATACCCGAAAGTACGAATCATCGCCGCGTCCATAAGAATAACGATATGTTGAAGTAGCACTCACCGTAAACGTTGGGATCAAATCGAATCGGTCATATATAATAATTTGGGGTATACACATTTAGTAAGGACCAATCACGTGACTATTTACCATACCTGAGACATATTCAACACCGTGCGAGAGATGCCCATACACAAAAGTACGACCCGCCAACACGAGTTTTCGAGGCACCGTGAGAGAGATGGCTATACCTAGAAGAGTCACCGTGTGAGAGATGCCTATACCTGAAAGTACGACTCACCAACACGAGTTTTCGAGGCACCGTGTGAGAGATCCCTATACCGAAAAGGGTTACCGTGCCAACACGAGTTTTCGAGGCACCGTGTGAGAGATCCCTATACCGAAAAGGGTTACCGTGTGAGAGGGTCCATAAGACACAATGGCACCGTGCGAGCGGAAGGGGGGGTCAAAAGGGTCACCGTGCCAACACGAGTTTCGAGGCACCGTGTCAGCGGGCCCATAAGCCACAATGGCCGCTCACGAGCGATCATACTAACTACTAACGTTCTTCGGGAAATGCTTCAACTGCGCACTGCAGGGCGTTGAATTACATCAGCTTCTCAGCAGCACAAAATTTGGTTTTATTCGATTTGTTTGGACGGGAATCTTCTGTCGATAAGGTCATACGCTAATATTGGTCTTGCTTCAGTCAGACTTGAATGTTCGTATCATTAGATAGGACTGTATGTCTTGATAGTAATGAGTGCATTGCCAGTATTAAGACATCATATCAGTGTTTTAACGCGGTAGGCCTACATCTATCGCTCATACTGATTTGAAGTGCGTTCTCGTGCGTATCTGTCTACTCTACTAGTAATCTATATGTCACCATGTACATGGATTCATTGTGACGTCACAGATGGTCGCACAAAATTACGATTCGCCGCCTATAGTACTTGCGGAATTACAAGCGTCCATTTGTGTCGCTACAAGTGTTTTGGCTAGCTGCTTGCCTGTGTGGTCAACGAAGAGTGAAAACTCGCTAATTATGCTTGTCACTGTTTATAATGATCGCTTTTAATGATGGCAAAACGAATGGGTAGTTTATCATGCTCATCCCCTCACTAAGCCAAATTAACAAAGAAGTGCGATCCGCATGTGAAAACGGAAGAAAAAAACTAGGTTCGCCCGAAGACTTCAGGGGTCCTACCTTTTCCAACACACCTGACTCGATCAGCTCAACCGGTAAATCTGATTACGTGAGCAGAGAGAGCATAAAAATTGAGAACAATAAACGGACTCAATCATGAATTATAGAAAATGTTCGCGCCTCGCGCGTTCAGGCGACACACCCACCTACGGACACACAATTTAGATGATAAGCAGCGGCAAAAAGCGCAATGCCCGAGGGGGGTCTGGGGGCCCAAGCCCCCCAGATGTTTGACTACTCATCCTATGGGGGGGGGGGGCTGGTTGCGCACTGTTGTCCACGGGCCTGCGCAGTGAGTTGGCATGTTTGCGCAGACTCGTGAAAAATTTGAGGGAACATCGGTAGTAAGGACATATGATTATATAGTATGAACAATAATTTTATATATCCCTGAGTTCTCATTGCAAACTAATATTCGATAAAATCTGTCAAATCAAAACGTTTTTCGTTGCGCTCATCGCGAAATATCCACCGGCGATGTCTCCATGAATGCAGTGGTTTATTTTATTTCATGTAAAACGAATTTGGCGTACTTTTGGATTGTCAATTATCCGTTAAAACACTCCGTCACGCTAGATACTCCAAGTCGTTTCGGCATCTTCCTATCTTTTCATTGTATCGCAGTTTTGTGGTCCTTTGGAAATATTAATAAACTTATACTTATACTGATAGCTCGGGTTATTTTCCACAAAATGTTTGAACTAGGTATTGCATCCGGCAGCCAGAGGTGGTCAAAGTAGTCAAGAAACCTACTCAAGTAGCAGTAGAAGTAGCGACCAAAAAATTTACTCAAGTACGAGTAGAAGTACTTCTTTCCTGAGCAACCCAAAACTACTTGACGTAGAAGTAGAATTGACTGACTTTAAATCTACTCAAGTAAGTAAGTAGTTTTGTAAACAGTCTTAATTTGTTCGCATGGACTGTCAAAAGCTGCAAATTGAACTATGCGGAAGGTGCAGAGAACTTAATTCGTGTTGATGCATCCCAGGTGGTATCAATTCTCGACAGAATAAGCATTCTTTCGCATCATGGGATGCAAATTATAGTATTGACATGAATATATGAACCTATAACCCTTTGTTCACTGTAAGACCCCATTTTAGAGAATATCATGGCATGGCGCTCCACCCACTATTACGAGGCCCCAAGTTTAGGCGAAGAGCAATACGGAGAAGCTGATACGGTTTCAAGGCTTTGCGCAATTAGTATATGTTAATAACAAATATTGTGGATCGTAAAAGTTACATTTAGTGTAGGGTTGCCATACGTCCGGAATTTCCCGGACATGTCCGGAACTTCACTGAAAAATCTGCGTCCGGGAGGAATTTATAAAATATGCCAAAATGTCCGGAATTTTGAAGGCTTCAAGCGGGCTCAAATTTCTTTCGTAAATCAACATAAACAATATTATTTTCAAGCAGATTTATGCTATTCAAAGTTGTTCTTCGCGCTGCGCGCGAGTTAATGCAACGTATGATGATATTAGTATGGGCACCTGGCACTATACCCTCGCCCAAAATGCACGGAACACAGCTTTTCCACGGAATTTTTTCAAATGGGAAATGAGGTCGCGACCATAAAAGGCTGGAAATCACCGGATGTGCAACCTGTTGGTGCATTTTATAGTAGCCTAATATATGGAAGAATCAATATTATTGACAGAATTCATACAAAATATTTAACAGCCAAATGCTTATAGTAAGTGCCCAACACGTAACATCGACTGCCCTATGGCGGCCCCAAGATCAGTGCTTTTTTGGGCGGAAGGGGGGAGGGGAGAATTTTTTTTTTCGGACCTGATTAAAACACTTAAACAGATAACCGCATCAACCTAACAGTATAGCAGGGCTCTCAAACACAATCATAACAGGCCAGACACGGCTCGCCAGATGATATCATCCGGCCCGTAGAGGAATCTATTGTAGACCCTAGCAAGTAGCAATCATCAGAGCTCCCATTATAGATGGCCCAATTCATGACCTATGTTCCACTCCATTGCTGCATAGTGTATACAGTCGATGGGCAATGGTTTGCTATTGTGACGTCATATTAACGGTCAATGTGTTACACCTCATTTGAAAGTCCACTAGTGGGCGCTAAAGAGTGTCCGTAATTTGCTTCACAAAAATATGGTAACCCTAATTTAGTGTAGCTTTATTTTTGGAAAATAGAGGCAATGACACGCTTGTTTTTATGTTTCAACATGTATGTTCTGCAGACAAAAGAACTGCAAGTTATTAGAACTCAAAGTATGATACTCGGAATTGAAAGTGAAATACAAATAGGCCTACCACTTATAAAAAGCGGAAAATAAATTTAATGTCTTTTGTCCTTAAAGCTTCGAAGGCGATCTGCTAAAACAGGTGTAACGTTCACAAAATCAGATTTTCCAGATTAGCAGGACACGTCAAGGACTGCTAGATTACGAAATGATAGGTAATTGCTAGATTGTGAAACGGTCGTTTCAAACGCCATATTCACTGTGATAGAATATTTGATATGGGCAACAAAGCGGCGTGAGCGGAACCAAGCAATCCAGTACCTAAATTATATTCACTGATACTTTCGCAAAAACATATTTGACACTCCATACCTACTGTGCGCGAAGCGCAACAAAATTTCTGTGCTTTACTCGACTTTTATGAATATTGAATGTTGGTACTCCGTGAAAACAGCCCAGAATTTCCTCAGGCTATCTTTCGTATTGGGGGATTAAACTACTTCTACTTGACAAACTGAAAATAGCGAAAAGTAAGTAAGTAGATCACAAAATATTACGAAGTAGAAGTAGAAGTAGAGAAAATCAGATATACTTGAGTAAGTACCAGAAGTAGAGGAAAACTACTTGAGTACTTCCAAAAAGTAGAAGTACTTCGTTACTGACCACCTCTGCCTGCAGCGCACTGCGTGTCGAAATCGAAAAGGCAGTACAGCTTTTGAGAGTGATGCCCTTTGTACATTAAAGATGTTTTGAAGCTTTTTGGCCAAAGTGATTAACTAAATATATTTGTATTTGAGAGCTACAAAATTAAATCGTCAGAATCTTTCTTCGTCGTATCATGAAGTATGATACTGCTTGGTGCTGTCCACCCCATTCATGTTAAAGTTAAGAGCTTGGTGCAGTACTAAATTTATTGTGAGCAAATCTCTACCTCATTCTCAATTGATTTAATGGTAACGCAAAGCAACACACCAAAACCCAATACAATTAACTTTCCCGTATTGCCAATCACAGAGGAGAATTCGAGATGTGTACATCGATCTCGAACCAAATGCTATGAGCCCGTACGCCTTACCCGTTGGTTTTTATAGCAACCCGGATTTGATCCCGAAAATAGCACATACAAATATACCGTTAATTAGTGGATTGATCTAATAGTGAAGTCCCAACCCGAAACTGGACTTCAACCGCTTACCCACTGCTTTTTACTACATACCTTAAAATAGGGAGGCGCCAGACCTAGGCAATTTTTGAAATAGGGCGCTGGAGAAAAAAAGATTAAGAACCACTGGTTTAAGACATGTTTTAAATAAAGTGTTTTAAACAAGTATTTGTTTTGAATTCAACCCTACAGAATTCCCTCTTGCATAACCATTTTCGGGCTCAACCAGGCTGGCGACAATTGTACCTTTCCCGAGTTCCCCAATCTGTTTTATCAAGATTTCAATAGTCAGATAGGGGAGATATGGTACCGATGGATCACTGGGACCGAAAATACTTGAAAAATTCTCCATGATAATTCCATGATTACACTCCGTGAATTTGTCTACAATTACATGCTGACAGAATCCTTCCTCACATGCAACAGAATTCGACCAGCGTGAGTTATGGGGTCTGTGACGAATGATTTACGTTTTAGGGGGTGTAAAGTAAATTTGGATCGACATTTTCATTTTTCTACATCACCTTTCAGACTAACAAACCCGCCATAATTTTTGATGTGAAGTATAGAGCTTGTATCAGGGTATATAATGGCACACACTTTTCGAATCAATACCATCCTCGTGTGGACTATTTTCAAGTCAATTACAATATTTATGGGGTGGGGGACCTATGGTACCATAGCCAAATCAAACAAAATAGATGGAAGAACTAATCACTTAACAACAGAAACTCGCTTACTTATATATAGGCTGTAAATCATAGTTACCTGTGGTGTTTTATCGCTATTACGAGGTATTTGAAAGTCAAAATTTCGATTTGCGGGTAATATGTATGTGGCATTATTTTGTAAGTTTAGGCGTAAATCAAAACATGATTTCATGCCTACATTTCAGTAGATATAATCCATTTTATTCTTGAAGGTTGCAACGAAACATTCTTCATTGGCTTGCTGTAGCTTAGCTTATAGTACAGAACAAAACAAAACAATTTAACAAATTTGAGTTTTTGAGCGTATGTCTCATAGGTCCCATGGCCGTGTGCCTTTGGACACACCGGGTAGGGACCGATGGCACGTTCGAGCAACAAATTTTAAACGTTTACAAATATTTTTTGAAAAGGCAGATATTCATGTAAATGCCCGCGATTGGTAGAGCTTGTATCGAAGTGTTGAGACAGCAAAAGATTTGCTATTCTCGGCTGAAGATTTGAGGGCCAGAGATCATTTTTTAATTTTTGATCCATCGGTACCACATCTCCCCTACACATATCCTGTTGGGAAAGACGAAAAATATTTGGGTAAATGATTACTTTACTATGCCATGTGCTTCAGGAATAAATGCTAATTCCGTGAAGTCGTACCTCTGGCAGCAACTTGTCCAGAATGTTATACATTGCTTCCTTGACTTGCTGCATTTTCTGGCCTACCATCGACCCAGAGTCGTCAAGACAAAATATCAACCTCTTCGGACGAATTGGGATGTCCGGACCGAAGTACATGAAATACCTGAAATGATATTGGAAATGAACGTGAATCTACCGATAATACAGCTTCAAGCTAAAATTATCTTCACGTATTGCATACAAAAAACAATGTCTTTATCACTGTAATATTTAAGTTTACTTCAATCTGGACCTTTTCATTAGGAGGCAGGTTACTCCAGGGTTGTGTGTGGAGTTATCAGTTTTACTGTGAATGAAGATAATTATGTTATATTAATAATACCAAGTTCGGTGGGAAGTTCCCGTTCAGTAAATGAATGTGAAATCGAATTTTCCATCTTTGATATGTACGAGTATATAGTTTCATGAAACGGTCATCTGTGAGATCAACTTGAAGTCATGGTTCTCGTAAATCAAATGACGTAATGTAAACTATTGGTGTTTGGCATACTCTTATCAGGTATGGCACAAATTATTTACGTACCCGTTATCAACAATCACGTCCGCCGATGTATGACGTTTTTCCAATTCATAGCTAACCGAGAATACTCCTCCACCGCGCGCGAGTGCTGGGTTGGTAAGCGCATTGTTGCCTGCAAAGCTGACTCTTGCGGTATTGCTGCCAAGTATAATAATTTACGTGTGTTTATGGATGTGAGGGGAAGGTCTTCGTCATGTTTACAAACTAAAATCAGGCATTCATGAAATTGCAACGTGCAGCACTACATATTTTGATGCAAGCCTACTAAAACGACGTCGTATTGTTCGAATGAAGTTGGTAAATTCGAACAAGTGTTGAATGCTAGAATTGTTCAAACAAATTTTCCCCAACACTAAAAAAGTTGCGCTTCCCGCTTTTCATCAAAGTATGGTAATTTATGAGTGCCATTGTCATTACGACAGTCGCTATGTGGGACGCACATTCCAACGTCTGTTGGAACACATCAAGCAGCACGTTCCTAAAGTAATATGATTGACATCACAGCCGCTTGATTTGGAAAACTTGCCACGACAATGCAAGAAGGCGTCAAACGGCACATGATATAACCAAGTAACAGCGTGCAATGCATCCATCGGTCGATACGACACGAACTTCGTCTTGGTTCCACTACATAATTTTTACGTTCCGTCATATTCCTGAAATATATTTCGCGATGAAATTTGCGATCTTAACTAACACTGTGTTTTTCATAAATCACAATTTCTTCATATAAAGCTTTCCTGGTCAATATATACACTATACAGTCAGCAGGCCTACGTACAAAATTTTGACATCGATTTTTAGATCGGAAAATCATTAAAAATAACTATTTATTTCGACATGTATTTGGAAACTACCTATGCGTAGTAGAATAGAACCAGATCAGAGATTTCTAATTTCATTTGCGCCACGGAATAGAGCCACGTAATTGCAGCAGAAAATTTCTCGTTAAATTGAAGTTTCCACCATTAACACCATTTACTCTTGAGTTGCGTACACTTGTCGTAATTATGATACATTTTAGGTTAATTATGATTTTAAAGGTTCACTGCAAAATTTGTTTTGTAATTTTAACCCACCCTAACATAAAAAAGGTTGAGAGCCACAGACTATAGATGACTTTTGATAAATTAGGGTTGTGTTCATCGACTGGAAAGATAATTTCATGTCAATCGACTAGTAAAGCTCTCTACATGGTTTATGTTACCGAAAGTCGAGAAGCATAATCTCTTATATACCCGTCTACATGTGCGGTGCTTCCGGCATCAATACTCCCGCCCCCATCGTTAAGTAGTATCGGTGGTACGTCAAGGTTTATTATTGCGCTCAGCTCTTGTATATAAACCTCCACTGTAAGTAGTTCGGACAATGAATCACCGAATAGAATAATCTTTTCCGTGTACCTGTGTTTAAAAATAGCGGTGATTAGTCTGTGTGAAGCAATTTCACACCGCACAGGTACCATGGGATGAAGTGCGATAAAAAGCATGATCTCTGGCCTTCGAAGATTCATAATTTGAAAAGGTAAATGAATGATGGCGACGATTGGCGATATAGGTCGCTGTATTCGACTGTGGGGTTCTTGTCAAACGATGCTTGAAAATTTTATCGCTAGTACGCTCACTTTAGTTGTTTACAAAACTGATTTTCATTATATGTTTACGACCATGATTACATATGTCGTATATCAAAACACAATTGGTAATTTGTTATTAGTGGGGCAAGGTTTGCCCCTTTTTTTTATATACCTGCCGGCAGCTTCCTAAATACTCAGAATTTATCTAGTATGATGTTTTGAGCTGATTGTAGGAATTTAATACTGAACCTTTTTGCAACTTTTTTCTATTTTTTATGCAACTTTTCACTGTAACTTTGCAAGCATTGCGCAAAGAGCAAAGGAGTGACTGAAGAAACACACTATCAAACTATTACTAGTATGGTTGTATTCTCTTTGATTTGTATAACAAAGAACTATGGGATGAAATAATTAGCTGTAGCTCAATGCAATTTATGACGCAACAGTTGGCTTGCAAGCTAGAGGTTCAACATCCCCAGCCATGTGGTATTTGATCGTTGAATCTTAGCTGATTTAAATGTACCAGTCAGCTTTTAGGGGAGCAATAATAGCAGTGTATGTGAGCTGTTGGGTTAGATACCGGGTTATAATATGATGATCGGTTACTGTGGTCTTTTACACCAGGTCAAAATGCAGCCTGAAAATGCATTGTAGTTCTTCCCGTCGCCCCAGAAAAGTAACAATTTATGCACTGTACGTAGACTTCGGGGATAGGATCATAAATTTACGCATATGATCAAATTCGTGGACAGACAAAACTTGATAGGTGTTTGACTTTCCTGTGAGTATTGATAACACAAAATGGGTAGTGGATATTGTAATTACAGCGCGCTGGTTTTGGAAATACACTGCGTTTACGAAATAGAAATACCTGCTCCCGAGACTCCTGAGAATTTGTTGATAGACCAATTCAAAAGTCACCGTCGTGTAAGCGCCTACATTCACGTCGGTGGAGAAGATTTTTTCAGCCTTCTCGCGAGTTTCTACCAACCCGGCGGTTTGACCTCTCTCCTGTGAAGGGAATGTGAACACATATTACTATAGGGTTGAGCACAATGATTCTAGTACACTAATCCGAGTCGAGAATTCATTCTAACGATTCGATTCGAATAGTGAGAGGTGATTCTTATACGAATACTGAAATTACACGTTCCTTGCCATGAAAGAATTAATTCATCAACGATATTTTATAGTATCGCAGAATACGAAACATGTAGAACCAAGCTACATACTCAGTGCCGTGCATCCCAACCGTGGGGTTGCGAAGAATTTATAAATGTTTCAGTTTTTTATTCAATTTGCCAAAAATACACAACACCTAATCTTCTTGCGATTAGACGTGCTCATACCCGTTCTCTTCCTCTGGATTTATGCCGCGTTCCCGTGTTTACAATAATTAGTGAACCAGGTTTTCGTGACAGTCATTTTGATAGGAGTGCGAAATTGGACAGTATGGTTTTGTGTGCGCCTTGGAATTGCGAACGTCATTGGAAAATGCAATCCAGTCCGATTGTAATCAGCAATAACAAAACTTGAGACCCTTTTATGTTCGACGAATTACTAATTGAATACACGCTTTTTCGTTTGTAATACACTATTACGAGAATTCCTTGTCAGCTGGATACACTCGTATTGTCGCGCAATTTCACTAGTGGACGTCTGATTTAAATCATCACACACACCACTCATTGTACGTTGAATTATGTTGCCATATGTTCGGTCATATCTCATGGTGGGTCGCGGAATGAAAAAGGTTGGAAAGCACTGCTTAGTGGAAAGACATTTCTGTGAAGTCACAATAAATCCACAGCATTGTCACAAAGTGCAGTGAAATAGGTCGTCTAAAAGACACCAAATTGTCTTTAATGATATGTAGAGCTAGAATTGTATTCTTGGTGGTAATATAGAAAGTATCATCATCATCATCATCATCATCATTGGTTTATTAGCAATTTTATCAGTTCAATACACCACAAAAAATGCGATACAATGAATAGACAGGAAGATGTCGGAGCGACTTGGATTTGTCTATGGAATCATACATGCACCCACCTTGGCCTAGGCGATGTAAAGAGGAGGCATGCACACTGAATGAAAGTAAAGAAGACAGTATAGAAAAGAAAGCGACAAGAATAGGGCGGCATGTCATGGGAAGCGAGATCGATAGGTCAGTCGTGGTCTGGTAATCTTGAGGATGGACTGTATTTATTTAATAGTAATTGCTTGTATTTCGACTTGAATGTGGACATGCTCGTCGACTGTCGGATGGCCGGCGGGATACTGTTCCACATATCAGGTCCGGCATATTTTATAGAGCGATGATCTTTTCGCTCGATCACATGATATTTGGATGACGTGGACGCGCGTGTGTTGTACTTGTGCGCTTTTGATTCCGAGGTAAAGAAGTCATTGAAATATTCGGGGCAACGACCGCAGTGGAACTGATACATAAACTTGGCGATTTCTAGTTTCCGCATATCTTCTATGTTTAGGACGCCGAATCTCTTCAGCAGCGACTTGTTGGATGGGCAACCAGGCCCCTTTGGGGCTCTAGCTATGATTCGGAGTACTTTATGCTGTAGTTTTTGCAGTGGCTTGAGTGCAGTTTTACTGGCAGCCCCCCAACAAGGATGCCATAATGTAACTTCGATTGGATTAAGGATTTAAAGAGTATCAGAAGAACCCATGCTGACATGAAGCGCCTAAGTATATATCACTTTCCACATCATTCATACATTTATCCCGGTATTGTGAGTAATACTCTGGAAGCATAATACTCCATTCAAAATCCACTCAAATGTACTCAAATTTGTGAAGCAGTAACTATATAATTGTTGCGCGTGACGCGACCTAACCCGCGCTCTGTTGAATTCCCTTTTAGCTGCCGCCTTCTCCTGGACCGCCGCCTCATAGGTCTTGCCGTCGATTGTGATTCGAAAGCCGGATATGAAAGCTTCTTTCGGTAGCATGATGTGGAATTTCACCTGGATGATATTAGGAAACAATACAATTTGGGACAGAAATCACATTCTGCTGTTTTGATTACACTACACAATTATACAGTGTGAACATAAGGTTGAAAATTGGTGTACTGACAAAATTTACACGGGTCTGGTGCAAATGAGATTATCAGCATGAAAACAGAACCCACACTGTAATATTTCATTTTCAATTGCCAGTATCATACTTTGAGTAAAAGCAAGTGTTGGTGGTTTGTTTGTGGTATTCATGGTGTTTGTCGACTACTACTACTACTACTACTACTACTACTACTACTACTACTACTACTACTCGTACCCGCAACCCATTGGTGCTGCAGCCGTGGATTATACGACTACGTCAGTGGTTCTCAACCGGGGGTCCGCGAAGGATTTTCAGGGGGTTCGCGAAGCCTCAGAATAGTTGATAAGCTCATTTGTATGTTTTTTAAATTCGGAAAATCCCAAGGCAGTTTCGCTTTATTACTAGCTAAACTACAGAGCTCACTTCAACAGAATGGCAGTCTGAGATGAAATATTCTACTGTGCACACTCATTTTAATTGCTAAATTACCAATAGCCTACGGGTACAAACTTTTTCCTGTTCAGAGATGTTTTGTTGTGGATTGTGGAAAAACAAGTTGGATGAGTAAGGTCAGTCACGGCGACTTCGAAATGTTTATGAAAATCCATTTTCTCCTGAGATATATACAACCATTTTTCCTAATAACTTCAAGATATCTTCTAGATCAGTGGTTCCCAAACAATGGGGAATTCAATGGTTTCTGGTGGGGAATAGACGCATTTGTTCAAAATTATATACAAGACAGTCTACATATTCACGGAGACACTTGCGCAATTACCGTTACCAGTTACCTGCTCTGGAATGTATGTATCGAAAATTGTATTGCGTTTTGTTCACAAAACTTCATTTTTAACTCTGGATGGCCTATGAATGCGTCACAAACGCATCCAGCACGACTAGTTTGACCTGAAATAACGCTTTCGCGAAATTATGAGCGTTACTGGTATCGGTTCACAATACGTTTTATGTTGCAGTTATAGGCAACTTTCTTGCGTACTGGTGTGGTTGTGTGTCTTGTGTAGTCAAACCAGCAAATAGCTGCTCTGTGATGAAAAAAGTGCTGGGTAGTGGGGAACAAGACCGTAACGGCCGCACCTTAAATCCCCACAATTGGGGGGGGGGGCGAGCTCGAAGGGGTACAAAATTATTTCGTGAATTAACATAAAATAAAGTATTTTTCAAAAATTTATGGCACTTTAAAAAAAAAATTTCGCACGATTTAATATTGCCGAATATCTGATTTTTAAGTACGCTTCTCCCACGAAAATACGTAAAATTTATAAAAATGGAGACTTTAGCGTCGACCATTACTGCGCCACGACGCACCAAAGCATATGAAGTTATAGGCCATGTAACATGCAACTCCGAGAAGTGTGCCAGAGCGATCAGCAGCGAGACAACCTTGGCCGAGAAGGAATGCCCTTGTGGTGACCCAAAACTTAAGACAAAAAGGTTGGGAGCCACTCTGCTAGATAGAAATGACCAGGCGTGACGTTTTATGTTCATTAAAAACTATGTTTGTCAATTTTGGTGCCATATTTATTGCGATCATACCCGAATGTGTCGTCCGAAGCGGGACCGATACAGCACTTCGTCAGCCCTGAGACGTTTGGTTTATCACCTTATGATGGGGGTGCACGTCCAACGTTTTTTATTGGGAGGGGCTGGCGAAGTGCTGTATCGGTCCAGCTTCCGACGACACATTTGGGTATGATCGCAATAACTATGGCACCAAATTGACAAAAAACTTTTTTGATGAACATATAATGTCATGTCTGGTCATTTCTATCTAGCAGATATCTTGAAGTTATTATGAAAAATGGTTGTATATATCTCAGGAGAACATGGATTTTTGTAAACATTTCGAAGTCACCGTGATTGACGTTACTCATCCAACTTGTTTTTCCACAATCCACAACAAAACATCTCTTACCAGGAAAAAGTTTGTATCCGTAGGCTATTGGTAATTTAGCAATTAAAATGAGTGTGCACAGTAGAATATTTCATCTCAGACTACCATTCTGTTGATGTGAGCTCTGGAGTTTAACTAGTAATAAAGCGGAACTGCCTCGGGATTTTCCGAATTTAAAAAACATACAAATTGGCTTATCAACTATTCTGAGGCTTCGCGAACCCCCTGAAAATGCTTCGCGGACCCCCTGCTGAGAACCACTGACGTAGTGGTATAATCCACGGCTGCAGCACCAATGGGTTGCGGGTTCGAGTAGTAGTAGTAGTAGTCGACAAACACCATGAATACTGCAAACCAACCAACACTTGCTTTTACTCAAAGTATGATACTGGCAATTGAAAATGAAATATATATACTACTTTTAAAATGTATTTCCCGTGTTGAATCCAGAAAGTGTCAAAGGTTGTATGCTAAAACAGGTCTAAAATTAAAAAAGGCAGAGTCCACTTTTCCAAGTTAGGGCAGGCCATGGACTGCTAGATTACGATATGATAAGTAAATGCTAGATTGAAACATCAGTTTCAAACGTTATGATGAACCATATATACTGTGATAAAATATTTCATATGGGTGACAATGCGGTGTTAACGGAACCACGCAACCCGCTACCTAAATTATATTCACGGATACTTTCTTGAAATCATATTGGTCCTTCCATATCCACTGTGCGCGACGGAAATTCTTTGCTTTGTTCAAGTTTTATGAAGATTAAATGTTGATAGTCGGTGAAAACAGCCCTGAAATCCCTCAAACTATCTTTCATATTGGAGGCTTAAACTACTTATACTTGAAAAACTGAAACTAGCGAAAGTAAGTAAGTAGATCACAAAATATTACGAAGTAGAAGTAGAAGTAGCGAAAATCAGGTCTACTTGAGTAAGTACCAGAAGTAGAGGAGCGCTGCTTGAGTACTTCGAAAAAAACTAGAAGTACTTCGTTACTAACCACCTTTGGTAACTAACATGAACGCTATATAAATCTGAATCATTGGAATTTATTCGAAAGTTCCGCACGCCAAACATATTAATATTAATATGCAGCATCAGTTTGGATAAGCACATATAACGAATCGATTTTGTTATGGTTACGGCAATTAGCTCATATTCGGTATAACTAACCTGTTCGGTTGTATTTTTGTCGTTTAATACCTCGCTTTTCATGGTGGTCTCCGCGAAGTGATTTTGCACCACGGTGACCACAGAGAAACTTTCTGTAAACGATGGTATATAGATTTCGTGGTTTTGAAGTAAGCTTGCAATGTCGCAACTCACTTGTTTGTACTGCTCCAGTTGATGCGATCCACATCCCTACAATTTAGGATACGAAAGTGTACTGAATTCGGTACCGAAATAGGACTAATCGACAGCGCATTTACATCGCAAGCTTGCATGCAAACCATTCGATAGCTCCTACTTGCCACATATAGGCTGCTGCATAGATTAATCTGATGCGAGAGACCGAACTGTCGTACTATTAGTGGTTGACCGACTGCAGAACAGACAATGTTTGACTATAGCAGTGATTCTCAACCGGGGCCCACTAAGAATTTTCAGGGGGTCCGCGAAGCCTCCGAATTGCTGATAAGCTAATTTGTATGTTTTTTAAATTCGAAAAATCCCGAGGCAGTTACGCTTTATTACTAGTTAAACTCCAGAGCCCGCATCAACAGAATGGCAGTGTGAAATGAAATATTCTACTGTGCACACTCATTGTAATTGCAAATTGCCAGTAGCCTACGGATACAAACTTTTTCTTGTTAAGAGATGTTTTGTTGTGGATTGTGGAAAAACAAGTTGGATGAGTAAGGTCAATCACGGTAACTTCGAAATGTTTACAAAAATCCATGTTCTCCTGAGATATATACAACCATTTTTCATAATAACTTCAAGATATCTGCTAGATAGAAATGACCAGGCATGACATTATATGTTCATCAAAAAAGTTGTTTGTCAATTTTGGTGCCATAGTTATTGCGATCATACCCAAATGTGTCGTCGGAAGCTGGACCGATACAGCACTTCGTCAGCCCCCCCTCCCAAAAAAAAAAACGTTGGGCGTGCACCCCCCTCATAGGCTGATAAACCAAACGTCTGCTGGGCTTGGCCCCCCCAGACCTCCCCCTCACGCTGTACGTTTTTGCCGCTACTTGTCAGCGAGATGTGTTCTGTTTAGTGAGTCAGCTTATCTCTACTAATCGCGCCAGGCGCGAAAATATTCTATAAATCATGATTGAATCGGTCAATATGACCGAGAATGACATAAATGTTACTATCAAATTTTCTCTTCTCCTCTCTGCTCACGTAATCAGATTTACCAGTAGATCTGAGTGAGGTGGTCTTGGAAGATGTAGGACCCGTAGGTAGTAATTAAACATATTCGGGCGGACCCGTCGGTATATTGACTTCGTTACGTGATATTTTTTGTGACCTGCTGTCTGCTATGTCAAAGATATTGAAATCGCCCAACGTACTAAACTGAAAGATCCACACGATTTCAAATTAGTATTTCCTCACTGGCAAATACTTTTTCTGTTTGGGATGGCATTTGTCTTGTGGGGTTAAGATTGCCAGGACAGGAACATTCGGCGCCAGCCATTTATGCGCTGTGAACAATTAAACATATTTGTATACACATAGAAGTTTTCGGTCAGCATAAGGGCAGTCCTTTTCGGCCAAGGTTTTCTCACTGCCAATCGTTCAGGCACATTTCTCTTAGTCACATGTTACATGGTGCACGCAGCACTTCATGTCTTCGATCGTCGTGGCGCCGTGTAATGGCCGACGCCGAAATGCCAATTTCTATAAATCACGTGTTTTTGGCAACAATAAATCGCGCATAGCGATTGAAGAAGTTGCATGAGTTAAAAAAAATACTGTATAATTTATGTTAATTCACGAAATAATTTTGGGCCCCCTTCGAGCTCGACCCTCCCTCCGATTGGAGAGTTTGGAGTGCGGTAGTTACGGTCCTGGTCGGAAGCGCTACGCGTTATTTTTATATTAGCCACCACCTATATTTATGGAAATGGATTTTCTGCACTCGTTAATATCCTCTCGAAGGCTCGAATTTTCAAGACATGACCAGAAGTCAACACAATTTCTAAATTGATGGTATGATCTTATTTTCAAGAAAAGTCACTTTGTTGTTGTTTATCACTAAGCCTACATTTATCATTGGCACAAGCCAGATGACGATTTCACGATAATTGAGCTAAATTTGAACAATAACTTTGTGGGTGTCCGCCGGGGTCCGTGACGGTCCGATAGGGGTCCGCGAAGACAAAAAGGTTGAGAACCACTAGACTATAGCATACTAGTTACTATAGTATGGCTAAAATAAGATAAATAGAATCACTAATATACTTCAAAATTTGAAGTAACTCTTGGCGGTACTGAACTTCAATATACAATTGAATAATATATTCATATTGAAATAAACTCGAATACTTATGACTAACACTCGTCAGGGGTAATTGTCGCAACTAATATAGAATTGAAAATAACATTGTATATCAACGATCGTACCACCATATTCTCTTTAGTTCTCTATTAGTTGCTATTAATTGCACATAAACGGATAGAACTAGTCTAATTTACTTTGCAATGCTGATGCATATGAAGTTAGAAGTTTATATAAAAGTGCGACCACATATATGTGCAATATATTGTTTGAGCCGTCTAACTGGCATACAACGGTTAACTCAGGGGTTGTCTTGTCGCCTCTAAATAACTAAGCTATCGGGTCATTTTTCTACGAGAACTCTACACTCCGTGTTCACTAATTGCTCTTTTCAGGTAACAATGTAATACATTTGTTGCTACTATGATTATTATTCGCCCCATAACGGCGATACCGTGACTTATGAACATGTCGCCATGGTTCATGGATTATAATATACTTGAGAGCATTCCTTCAATGCTTGCGTTTGATATATAAGCTACTTTAAAATTCTAGGGTTATACAATGTTTAGTTACACAGTATTGCATAGCGGCCCAGATGAAATCGTTGGGCCGGCCGTACGTTTGACATCTATGGATAAGATAGTGTCGGTTACCTGTGATAACGAGTTGAGCCAAAGCGTTCATCTCCGCATATATTCTTCAAGTTTCCTCAGTAACGTCAGCTCTCTGAAGAGAAAAACCTCATCATCTACTGTCTTTATTAGCTTCATACCAGATACGCGGCATAGTTTCTTCATTGATGGGATCTTGTTTTTCGGAAGCGTCAGATAATCAAATTTAGTCTGTGACATGATGGTAGGGATGTTGCGAAGTCTCGAAAGTTTCTATGTCAACACGAACCTATGACGTCACGTGATGTGATTTTGCTGATTCATTAACATAAACCGGTCTCGATGCTTACGATAGATAATACCTCACAAACAATTTATACAGTGCCAAACATCACAACTTCAAAATATGACGGATTAGGTTTATATGATGCAATGAACATAACAAATCAAGATAGATCCCGTACGCCTGCTACTAGTATTTCTTACATTAGACAACCATGCAATATTTATATCAAGTTCATTGATGTCGATAACTGATTGGTTGAATAAGTACAATTAGCTGACTAACTACATGTAGTTTATTTCGTATTTGCTATCGCGTGGTGGTGCATGTTCGTCTAGTGCTGAATTTCTTTTCATGCTGCCAGCTTCACGTGTAGAGTGGTAGCCTACCTAGTTGAAATGCAAAGAATTTCAACGAAAGATTTTATAATGAAAAATTGTAATGAATGAAAAAGGTTCGCAGAGTACAGTAGTGACGTGCGGTGAGGTTCAAGGTTGGTGAGGCACTGAATCCCCCCCTCCACCACACACACGCGTAAGGTAGGCTAACTGATATAGTTACACAAGTGTGGTAATAATAATAACAACAGCAGCATGAGAAAGCGAATAGGTGACAACATATTTTGTGCACCCTGTATCAGCAAAACTTGATATATATAAAATTTATATGTTTAGACATCAGCCAGATTGTGAAAAATCATGATGAGATTCATGATTGGGGATGCAGATTTCAATAACATATGATTTGCAAATACTTAAACCTTAAAGGTAAGCTGATTGAGTTGACGACCTGTTTCTATAATCACATTAGCAATCGACACATGCAGGATATTTAAACTAGTCGTCATCTGTCCATGTAAGCGGTGTCTTACAAAAGCCTGGAAGTGGGCCGATATGTGGCCTAATCATAATAGATAATATCGACCTGGTGTAAGTGACCATTGCAACCGGAAACACCATGAAGGCCAGAAACAACGGCAACGCAGGCTTTGTGAGTATCTATCACATGCGATAATATGGATGGAAAATACATAAGAGCGACATCAGTAAGTGAATGCATTTGCTCCGCATTACGCAATGGTCGTCGCTACTATACAATTCATACAACACCGTCGGTTCTCGAAATCGATGCCGCGTATCACAGTGCTGCGATTGTCCAATTGTTAACGAATAGTGGATGAGGCAGATTCGTTTGTGTCTCACGTGGCTGTTGTTTCTCTGTGATTCCATTGTGCGCAATAAAGCCGAATTTTACATTTCTTGGCGATTTCGAAGGGGTTCTGGTGGTCAGACATTAATAATATTCGAATTTTCAGAATCAGTGCGACAATAGCATTTGATTGATAGCAGTTATTTTGAATTCTGAGCTGTATGTTGCAGGTGAGGCACGACCCGCCCGTGCCTAACCTGTGCCTCACCTCTCTTTTAGCACCGTATTTTTTAATAATAAATTTGCAAATTGGTGATGTTGGGTGAAAAATGTTCAAATTCGGTTATTCATGAAACTCGATGAAATATATCAATAATAATCATGGTGGCTTTTACAAATTTCTTTTACTCACCCTGACGACAGGTGGGGCACTGCCTCACCTGCCTCCATTGACCGCACGTCACTGGTTTACAGCCTTACCAAGGTTTGTTTGCGGACGAGAACCTCAAAATATATGTAGTTGACACAAAGAACGCGAACGTGAACCTCACTTTCACATCAAATCTATTGTCAAGCAGCATTTGGATTTGGAATTGTGTTTGATTTACACCGCGGTAGGATTCTGAGTTAGGTCCGTTTTCATGTTCCTCTTTGTGGGCGTGAATCAGGGCTGTGGAGTCGGAGTCAGAGTCGGTGGAGTCGGAATCGGAGTTTGGCAAATTTTCGCTTGATGGAGTCGGAGTCGGAGTCGTGAAAACTGTTGTGGCTGAAGTCGGAGTCGGAGTCGTGGAAAAAATACTGACTGGAGTCAGAGTCGGAGTTTGTGAAAATGACCCTGACTTCGACTCCGACTCCGACTCCGACTCCGACTCCGACTTCGTTATCATGAAAGGTATCTTCAAATTACTAATAATAACTATAATAGGATTTTTATGTGCCATCAATCACAGTTATTAGTAACGATACAGACCAGGGAAGGCCAAACCGTGCCCCGCAAGCCACATGTGGCGCGCTAGAAGGTTTTGTGTGGCCTGCGAGGTAATTCTCGAATTAAGATATAACATCAGGTAAAATTGCGAGGCCAACCAAAATTTGATTAGCCTGACCGCGAAATTTGATGATGACTAAAACATCAGTTTCGACGCATTGGCGTAACCTGGGGCCAGTCGCATTCATCGCAGATCTTCGTGTATGACCATGACCTATGACCATAAAGTAGAATTTACAGAATTGAGTCCAACTATACTCGCAATTAGGAGATAACATGTCGTCCAGCATGCGACTTCGCTTATGCGCTTGAAGAGAGATCGTTGGCGATGAAACATTTGCACAAAATGACTGAGGAATGTTCACTGAAACCGTCGATATTGCTATGTCTAAAACCCCAAATTATCCTGTCCTTGCCAAATGAGCCCATTGCTATACAGATGCGACCCCTAATATATGCAAGTAATATATTTATTGATCGAATTCATTCATTTCCTTGGAAAATATTCCGTGCTTCGCGCGACCAGCGCATGACTGCACAGTGCACACTGAACAGTTGCACTGGGAGTTTTCATGACATAATTGTTATCAATTTTAAAGCGTAGTCATAAGTCTTGTTTTCAATGTTACCTAATTCGGTTCGTTCCTATCGGACGACTAAAAAAAAGCTCATCAACATGCAAGTTGCCCGCGCAATGGTGCGTAAATCTCATGTGGCCCTTTAGTCAAACAGGTTGGCCACCCCTGATATAGAGAGAATTGGACATTATTTGCAAATTACGATTCAGTTGCATGGAAGAAGAAAGAAGCAATATGCATCTTTGCAATGCAGTCACAAATTGATGCAATTTTTGGAATTATACCATGATATTGTGACAGAGCAAATATATCGTCTGGCTGTAAAATTGATGTAGGGCTAAATATAACCAAACGCTCCTTCCCACCTGACAAAATTAAAAATATTTGTAGTGTAGCTTAGCTGCTTGGGTCGAACAAATGATTAAGAAAGACTGCAAGTCCTAGTCCTTGATTAGGCCTACTTGACTAAGTGCATGTAGAATAGATATATGCTATTTCACTACTTCCTAAATTTCGTTTATGACCCATGTCTGATAGTAGTGAGAGTGTGGTGTGCTTGTAATCAGTACAGTGTGTAATGAGAAAATTAGTACGATGTATCCCTGTAATACTTGCTGACTCATACATAAGAGCAACTCTTCGTTTGTTTTTAACTATAATTTAATTATATATAGGATGGGCTATATGTCGTGTTCGAATGATACATACATATTAGGTTGTAAGAGAGCCCATGTTATAAAAACTGATAAAATATGAAAAAGGAAGGATATTTAGGAAGGTAATCTTTCATGCATAATGAATAATTCGAGCTGTGCCACAATGAAACAATTTTGCATGCCATCGTTACTGATATGTTTGCATATGTTTAATGGTTATATGATAGTCATTTAACCGTCACTGTGGCATAAAATTTTCAAAGTAAATTGGTAATACTATTGGAGTCGGGGTTGGAGTCGGAGTCGGAGTCGGTAGGTATAAAGACTCAGGAGTCGGAGTCGGAGTCGGAGTCGATACATTTAAAGACTCATGAGTCGGAGTCGGAGTCGGTCCATTGAAAACGTGTGGAGTCGGAGTCGGAGTTGGAGTCGGTAGTAAAATTTACCGACTCCACAGCCCTGGCGTGAATACATAATATTTTCGCTCATAGTGTATACTTACTGGTACATTATTATTGAACCCCTTGCAAGAACGACTGAATAAATTACCTTTTGTAGGAGTTACTGCGTTATTGGGGACTTCAGTTGACAACACTGTCTTAATCGGACATTCGCGTTTGATAAAGCTATAGCAAAATGAATTGAAATATATAATCTAAAAATTAATTTCACCCGCATTACTGACGTACCTGTCATATGTACCCAATGTTCATCCGATTTCCTCCCTCACGTGCGAATAAAATTTACCGAATTAAACAGGTAACGTGTAATTGCTGCAACGGTGCTACGAAATAACAAGATATTGTGGAAGCTATATCTACTTTAACGTACGACGCCTGTAGCCCAAGGCCTGCAAACGATGTTGAGGTTTATAAAACATGCAATTTCGATACAGCGATTAACGTATCGACACATTTAACCATTTCTTTCGTCTGGAATTGCTATTACAAATTAGCATATTCAAATATAGAACTACCTATCAGACTTGGAAAACTAGACAATTCTAGTTGTCTAATTAAATTAATTAGAGCCGGTATTTCGGTAATTCCGGTAATTCAATTTCAATCTAATGTTTGAGATACTTCTACCCCCTAATTTTAGTTCTTATCTAATTTATGGTTTTCCTGAAAATGCTACAGGAGTGCTGTATAATGCGAAACCAGTCATGCATGCGCTACAAACATGAGAATGAACTCTGATTTGATACGAACTAAACTTGATTCAATCTCCAAGGCTTCGCGAATTTAGTAATTCTAATTCTAATCTGATTCTGAAAAAAAAACGGTCAGCTGTAATCCTGAATCTAATCAAATTTGGAAAACTGTAAAGCTATCATTCTAATTTGGAAGAAAATGTGTAGCTCTAATTCTAGGGTAGCATTTAAAACAGACGGCGTTTTAAAACACTTTGTTTATTATATGTTTTAAACTTGTGTTTTAAATACAGGCCTCTTTAAAAAACAAAATGTGTTTTTTTTTTAATTGTAAAATTATGCCCTAATTGTGTAAATACTTTTCAAAAAGCATGTTGTATGAGCCTACGGACAATTACCGCCCGATATAGCCGACGTGTGTCGATATGAGAGGGTTGGAACCCTCAAAATAGTCGGTTCAACAATAATAGTACAGATATTTCGTCAAAGGAGCAATATTTACGCTGTATTTTCAATTGTCAATGTCAATCCACTATGACGTCACCATTGCATATTCGTGACGTCATGACTTTTAAAACAACATAAAAACAATGAAAAACATGTTTTAAACATGTTTGTTTCGAATTGATTTTTGTTTTAAATGCAACCCTATCTAATTCTAATTGAACTCTAACTCGGGTAAGTTGAAAATTTTATAGTTGGACCACTCAGATACTTACAAAACCTTGCAAAATTTACTTTCATCGTTCACTTACTAACCCTTCTGCTGGGAATGTGCTTCATATCTTGTATTGTTTATGGGTTCGCGGCAATGGTACTGCCTTTTCATTCGTAATGCTTTGCGAGTGATCCGCACACAAACAGAGATAAGAAGCGGAGATGATCGGATAGAACAGGTCGAAGAACCGCCGGACTGTATAATCCCCTGAAAGCGGCCAACCATTTCAGTAGGATTTGACTTAGACTTGTTCTGATTATGAATTTCCCTCCACACACAGTCATTTCAGTATCGTTGAACAAGCGAACTATATTGATGTCCACAAGACGCGTTTGAAGTGATATTCCATTATCTGATTGACCGTATGAGCAGGTATTGACCGTTGATAATTAGTCCAGTGTTGGGATGACTCGAGTCATGACTTGACTCGAGTCGGACTCCAGTCACCTTTTTCTCATGACTTGACTTGACTCTAGTCACTTTGCTGAAATGACTTGACTTGACTTGACTCGGCGTATCAGAAATGTGGATTGACTCATGACTCGGAGAAAAATTCACGAGTCAATTTCAAGTCATCAAGTAATCGGTGTCGATAAAAATCACTGCATCTTGCATGTATTCGGATTGTTCGCGAAACGCTGGTGTAACCCGTGATGGCGACCAATCATTCAATGATCGTGTGTTTCACTGAGCCTCGATTGCTCTCCCACAAATCAATTGACCGCAAACGAAGTGATCGAAGCTTCCAGCTTACGTTGTCGTAACTATAGTAGTTGTATAAGAGCAAAATGTCTATTTCTGTTCTCTGTTCTTACCTTAATCAAACCTCTTGTTTTATTGAAACTGAATTAGAATATAGTTTATATTATATAGTTCTCAACCATTGGCGCAGGGTCGAATTTTATCATATCTATCTGTATATAAATAATGTATTGCATAATATCAATTCGTTTCTCTATTCTCTATTTTGGCTGGTAACTATAAACTGAGGCTATGCAATTACGTAGTTTACCAGTTCTACGTATGTGTTAGCGATACAGCGTCTTCTTGCGTGTATATTTAACTCTATATTCGTTCATCGGTTCGGAATCAATGACCACTCGATCTGTATTTCAGACAGCTAGCAAATTACAATGACGTAATCATGCTTCATACTTCGAAAAAGCAACTTGATTTCAAATGTGACTTGACTCGTGACTTGACTTGACTTGACTCGACTTGACTCGAGTCACCTCCAAATATCGAGTGACTTGACTTGACTCGAGTCACCTTTGAAAATCGAGTAAAAATGTGAAATGACTCGAAATGACTCGTGACTCGAAGGTAGTGACTTGATCCCAACACTGAATTAGCCTATTCTAGTTCCCTGTAATATTTGGGGTAAATATCCAAATCCACCAGTGGCTAACCCCAACATGCAAAGGCATCCTATATACCCGACACGGGACGATAATACTGTAGCAATGTATTTAGACTTGTACAAACTACATGCTTTACAAATGCTCAAATGGATCTATTCACTTTTCAAAGTCCGAAACTGGAATTAGATTTGTTCACTTTTCACAACTTCCAACAAGAACTACTCATTTTTCTAAACTTGCAACTAAAGCTAGAACTAGAACTAGAACTACTCACTTTGCTAAACTAGAACTAGAACTACAACTAGTCTCTATTCAAAACTCGCCACTACGACCATACAACTACTCACTTTTGAAAACCTAGAACTAGAGCTACTCACTTACCGTTACTATGTGAAGTATATTACAAAGATTAAAACAGAAACTGACACAAGGGCACAACAGCAACACAACAACAAAACACTCTCTCCAGCGTCACATGTGATTGCACGTCCATCCGCCTAAACTCCAATCAACACGTCAGCAAGCAATTAATTAATCAATCTCACGTGCGGTACTCAGCGGCCGAGGCAACACCAAGCACAAGCTACACAAAGGCACAGTTAGTAAAACTAGAACTATATACTCGAAATGCCAGTATAGTTAGGCCTACTTGACAGTCAATGTACTTTGTACATGTCTGAATGTAATGGATTTTCTGCCCTGATCGCATTATGAAGATGCTGAATTTCTGATGCAGTATTGTCCAAACCCTAACACGTTGGTCTCATGTGATAGGCTACGCGTGTCTAAACTCATAGTCTAAGCTCGCAGTCAATTACCATTGGTGACAATTTAGGAAGTCTCAATCAAGCTCAGTTCAGTTCAGCTTGTTAGTAAATTCATCATTTCAAAATACCACAAGATTGCGATAAAATGAAAAGATATGTAGCAGTCGAAACGACATGAATTAGTCATTCAATCAGACAGCTAGGACTGGCCTGGAACATATAAATAAGAGTCATGCACAATACATTGTACACTAAATCAAAAGTTACAAAAATACCATGAATATGACAAACGATGAAAATGAGATGCCATGGGTATGTAATCGAACTCGATAATTCAGATTTCGCCCCGGTTGTCTTGAGCGACAATTGTTGAACAGTTCAATTCCGTTTTAATTTCAGTTTCAGCTTTTCAGTCGCGCGAAAGCAGGCAAGTCCTCTCACAAATAGATTTGCTACCAAGCATTGGAGTCAATTTTCGACACATTAACTACCACGTTTTCAAAGGCACGCAGTCGATCCAAGCCAGAGTTGCACAAATAGAAAACTTTAGTATTTCCGATCGAATCATAATTACAGCTATACACAGATTTTTCCAAATTAGTAAAGAATTAGAATTACTGAATTCGCGAAAACCTGGTTATTGAATCACGTTCAGTTCATATCAAATCAGATTTCGTTCTCATAAGCTTGAGAATGGCAAATGTCTGTACAGAAACCTTGGCTCGTTTCGCATGATACAGTTCTCCCGTATTATTGTCAGGAAAACAAAAAATGAGGTTATATTTAGAATCAGACCATAGAACAGAGGTTCTCAACCCGCGGCCCGCAGACTTCTATTTTGCGGCCGGCGACATCTTTCATTATGAGCGCAATTATTACTGACACGGTATTGTTACATATTAATTTAGCTACTTAGCTCTCTTATCGCACCGTCTCTGTTTCGTTTGATTACTCATACTCATTCTTTGATGTGTTCTGGTTTCTTGTTATATGCTCGAGGTTAGATTGTTACTGTTTTGAATTGGTATTCGGCTGGACTCTGGTTCAAGAGAATCCCGCTACGTAGTACATTGTTTAAAGATTGTTTCCCGCACCGCGAATGGTTTGAACAAAAACACAAACAAGGAACGGGAAATTAAACGGCGAAAACTGGCTTTGTAACTCTGCGTGGAACAATGAATTTGTTTTCTCAGATATAAATGGGAATCCGATGTGTCGCATATTTGTCGAAGAACAGTTTTCGCAAGTCGTAACGAAGCGCAGAAGCTTAAAATGATACCACGGCAGTTGCTTCTGGAGTTATACATATATCGCCTGATTTTAGAAAAAAAAACTTTGCTAGCTTGGTGTCAAGCCCGGCAGTCCATATTTCGAGGCATTGATGAAACAGCCGACGGCGTTACAGACGCATCGTTCAAAATTGCTTGGAATATCGCTAAATCCAAGAAATCTGCAAGAGAACCTTAACATGCTGTGCGAATTTTTCCCGTTTCCGAAACTTAGTAGCAAGGACAACATCACCTGACAAATTTCGAAGCTACAGTTTTCTGATTCAACCGTGACCAAAAGAGTAACAGCAATGTCAGTCGATCTTTTATCGCATGCTCTGAACCACGTTGCCGCGTAGACTACTTTAGCCTAGCATTGAACGGATTCACCGACTCTACAGACATTGCATAGCTAATTATCGGGGTGCATTTTATCAGAGTGGACATATTTGCGGAGGAAGTGCTGGCTGAGTAAACGTGGGGAGGGGACTAGCGAAAAACATCAACTTAACAAAGCTGACTTCTGTAACTATTGGTGCAGGGCCCCCGCAATAGAAGGAATGGAGAGGGGTAGATTGTTTTGATCAGAACTGATTCCGACCGCCAGACTTCTTCTCATATCACTGAGAGCTCAATTTGATAATGACCCCATCTGTTACGTAAAAGTTACCGTAATTTTATACTTGCTCGCTCACGCATTGAAAGAGAGAGTTCGGTTCTCTGGTGGAAGGGTTTGAGGGTGTATATGCCGACCTATGGCAGCGAATGCAATGCACGCCCCATGAAGGGATTTACGTACGCCGCTGGAAGATACATATTCTCCACAAAAAAAAAACTACAACTGCAAACTCACGAACGCTCTCCATTTATGGTTTAGAATGCATAAAAATGTACTAAATGCCCGTGTATGACTGGTAAATAGGCTACAGTAGCCTAAATTTAGTAACAGCCCACAAATACATGGTAATAATGTTCTGCGGACCGCAGCGTCTTTTTTCTGTTAAAATGCGGCCCGTTATAGGAGGAAAGTTGACAATCCCTGCCATAGAAGCATTTCACAAATTAGAGTATGATTAGAATTAGAACAAAAAAACACTGCTAAATTTTATTAGATTACCGGCATTTCGCTCTAATTACATAAATTAGACAACCAGAACTATCTAGTTGTTCAAGTTTGGTCCATGCCAGTGTTGGTATCAGCTCTACCAAAGATCACAGGGGTAGCCAACATCCGTTTTATTGCGATGGACCAGTTATTGTAGCGGAAATGATCGTAAAATCTACTTTCTTCTCATACTTGAGTGATAAATCTAGCGTTGATGATCAAGTAAAAGTGGATGTACCACCTTAAATTACTCGAGTCATTTTCTTAAAAATGGCCAATGACTCGACTCGAGTCAATTTGTGTATTGACTCGATTTGTTCTCGAATCACTGCGCAGTATTCGACGAAGCTACATGTTTCGACATATTCTCCGTGTAGCCTATATGACCTTGTTTGTTTGTGCTATTCATGGTGTTTGTCGATTACAATGGTCTTTTACTCCAGGCCGATTGTCTTTATTTTGATTCCGTATCTGCCGACATGAAGCGCGGCCAACTTCTAGGCTTTTTAAGACACCGCTTATGCTGATCAGATGACGTGTATATATGACCTATTCAAGTCTTGCACGGACCGCGAATCGAAAAATAGGCCCAGAAAGAGTGTTTATTTGTTTGAGTAAACATCTTTAGAGTGTGAAAAAATGATTTTTTTTATGAATCCAAGACCTTCGATATCACCCAACAGTTTTGCAGAAGTGAGTTGAGCTTGACTTGAACTTGATACTTAACAGTAAACACTATAACTGGGACTAGAGCTAGAACTCGACCCGTTGCTTCCTTGAACTTGGGCTTGACTCGACTTGACTTGGGTAAAAACTGTGAAAGTCAAATTGACTTGTGACTAATGTTCCCTCTAAAGTCTGTGCACCATCACCGACTTACTGCGCAGACCCTTGGAAAACAATGCGTAACGACTAAAAAAAGGTCATTACTTCGGATTTTTTGTGCGCAACTTAGATTTTCTGTGCGCAGTAGGGCTGTTCAAAAATAACTTTTTTTCCTGAATCTTGCTGGTTACTTGATTAAATCGTTAGGTTGCCTTAAAAAACGACGCATACCAAATTTGAATTCATTCCGACAAATATTCGCGGGTTACGTAGAGTTTGAAAATTTTGGATTTGCCCAAAAACGCAAAAAAAAATTTTTCTCAAATTTTTTTGCCAACCCCATGAAATTGTTGGGCTGTTTTCAAAAACTATGCAAAACAAATTTGACTCAATTCCAAGCCGTAGAAGCGGAGTTATTCCAGTTTTTCGGTGATAATTCTTGGATTATCCACCAATCAAGGATAATCCCAGAATTATCGAATAAAAACAGAAATAACTCCGGTTCTACAGCTTGGAATTGGGTCAAATTTGTTTTGCATAGTTTTTGAAGACAGTGCAACAATTTCATGGGGTTGGCAAAAAAATTTGAGAAAAATTTTTTTTTGCGTTTTTGGGCAAATCCAAAATTTTCAAACTCTACGTAACCCGCGAATATTTGTCGGAATGAATTCAAATTTGGTATGCGTCGTTTTTTAAGGCAACCTAACGATTTAATCAAGTAACCAGCAAGATTCAGGAAAAAAAGTTATTTTTGAACAGCCCTAGTGCGCAGAGACCGTGTCAGCACTGTGCATTTACGCCCGTACACAGCTTATAGGGAACATTGCTTGTGACTCGCACCTTGTGACTTGGTTACGACTCAGCGTATTTGTAGGCATTCATGCATTTAACGTACGGTGATGAGGATGTTAGAGACGTAGAATTTATGTGAACCATTCACTTTTAGTTGACACCAGGGATATCTAAAACTCCCAGATATCCCTGATTGACACCGACATCATATCCGGCATCATCCTCATTGTTGAACCAAGATAGGCGACGCCCTTGGGGTGTATAATTTACCGACTTGTCGGAATATTCATTGGTTTTGTAAGAATGTATCTTTATCATAATTATTAATAGTCATTAGTGCCGGGGAAGTCGGTAAATTAAATCTGTAAGGATATGGTTTGATCGTGTATTTCTATTTTCAGTTTGCTGATTTTTGAAGTATTGCATCATTACTTAAATAGACCTAAACTAACACTAAATTGATGCTCCTGACACAGGACTCAAGGCTTGAGCTTTGCAAAATTGAGTACCTGACTGATTCGATTTATAGAGTAATGGAGTATGTTTGTCTTCGAGTCGAGTATGAATGAAATAAAAACTTCAAATATATAGGCTACCTTCTGCAAGTCTACCAGACTTGGACAACTAGATCATTCTAGTTCAGGAATTACCAACACGCGGCCCGCGTAGTCATATTTTGTGCCTTACGGCCCCCGCCCTCTGTTTTGAGATTTCGGAAGAAGGGTTGGCAAAACATATTGACATGCTGAAATTGATTTCAGTTTCAAAATATTACGAAGTCAATGCAAAAGAAACAATGTTCGTCGCCTTAAGAGGATGTTTCTGAGTTGGTTGAACCAATATACAGAGGGGGTCAGCAACGAAGTACTATTTTACCTGAGTACTCGCATCATTATGAGTTTAGGCTACTCGCACTTTTACTTGACACTTTTTAGGCAGAACCTTTTTGTCAGACTTGAGATCTTGTCAACTAGAAAGGAGCTTTGGCGCATGATTACCTCCCCTTCAAGCGTGAGGTTGTCATAACAACTGGGCATAATAGCCCCAGTACCACGGTAACTAAATTAATTTTTGTAAATTGCACCTATTTGTAGTTCCATTACTCTTTTGCGTTGATCAAGAAAAACCACCGTGTAATGTTAACAGTTGTCACCTGGCATAAATTTCTAAAGCTAAGCAACCCTCCACCAAATCTACTTCATGTAACGAATTTCTTGACTACTTTTCAGAAATTCATTTCTTCCACTTGAAGTACTTTTAACCTGTCTTGGAAGTAATTAGTTCTACTTGCACTGGAGTATAAATTACGGAGTTACTTCTACTTCTACTCGGTTCCCAACATTGACTACGTTGACCACCTCTGGGTATAGGATGACTGATCTTGTCACTGCGCTTGAGCTGCTCTAAGATTTATTTGATAGTTACTTATTCTCTTAGTTCCCTAAATAGCGCACATGTGACACCAACTATTTGTCAAAATCACGTGCGATTTTCCAAATCCACTTCAATCGCAGTTGCGAAGTAGTGCTAATAAAATCAGCATTGTATAAGGCAACGATGAAGTGCACTGCTTGTTTAGTCTTGATGTCAGGTTCTCCCAAAAGATACTTCCGATGTGTTCAGCGACATTGTTTTATGTCAGCACGACAGGAGAGCAGACAGTATATATCCTGATCCTTGCGGGTCCCAGCTGCTTCAGTCATATCTTCCATCCAAAATCAGGCTTCACAACAGACATATAGTACTACTTGAACTAACAAATACTCTTACCAGAATATAAACCAATCGCTCTACTTCAAATGTTAGAATTTAAGTATACATATGATCAGAGTTGAGTACCGTAATGCGACTACTTTACCGAGGGATTTCTGCGTAATTCTGACGATGTCATTCGAAATGCTTTGTACAGGACTGACGTCTAGCATAGGTGAATCTCTGATGACTTCCATAACAAATTTCTGAAACGTTTACAACCAGAAATCAACAGTACAGTATGCGATATTTAGCATTGAAGCAGGTGCGCGAGAAAGTAGCTTGCTAACCAATTTGTGGTTGCTATGCTTATCTAGTCACGTGATCGAAGTCCTGCAAATGGCCTATTTTAGTTGAAACCGTCCAGATATGTCGTACCTTATTGTCATTGCATATATGTGCTGTGTCGATGTTTGATATTAACGCATGGCATCGCGCACACCAATGCTACTTAGCGCAATGGTGAGAGTTCAGTATGCATACACCCGCTTTATCTTATATTATAAACCTGACTGGAAATAAAATTTATTACCGTGAATTATACTGGACTCATTCACCTTTACTTTGCTTAGATTTATTTCGAATGCCAAGCGAAAACCATGGGCGTTGTCAATGTGAAGTTGGATAACTCGGAAAAATTTTGCGATGAGTTGGAAATTGAGATAAGTTCAGTTCATACCAAGTCAGAGCTCTTTGTTATAAACAAGAGAATGACAAATGTCCGTACAGCAAGCTCGGTTCGTTTCGGACTATACAGTTCTGTAGTATTATCCGGAAAACCAGAAGTATATTAAATTCAAAATTGTAAAGCATTGAAAAATATCAGAAATAAATTAGAAGATTACCAGCATTTCGCTCTAGACCAGTGGTTCTCAACCTTTTTCACTTCGCGGACTGTTCAAATTTCAAAAAATGTCTGGCGGACCGATGGACTTTCAAAAATTGTAATGAAGCCAAAATGTGAAGTATGCAACCGTTTTTTGCAATTATATTGTGCTGGAGAGTGATATTTAGAGGGTTTTGATTGAAATTAATTATCTTCATGATGGCATCCGTGTGATTTTATGGTAGTGAGTCTGCTGAGTCGAGGTAAAATTGCCTTGTCCAGATAAACGTCCAGATAAACGTGCTACCGCCCAAAGTCGTGTACAGTCTTTCGCTCCGAAGGCCGTGGATTCAACCGACCACGTTCCCTCGAATAATATTCTTCTCTTCGACAATATCGAGAGAAAAAGCGTTTCGGAGTCGAGCTAAGCACCTTGTCGTGCTACCTTGCTCATTGCCCACTACCATTAGACGCTGACTACTCTGGCAACTACGAATACAATGCGCCGCACGAAAAACACCTTACAGCAGCTATACCGGCCATCCGCAAATCTGGGTCGAGAAAGCGTTTCGTCAGCCCACCCAAAAAACGTTGGTATTGCGACCCCAAAAGGCGATAAGACAAACTTGCGGGGGCTTCGCCCCCTGACCCGATACTCGGATGGATGTTTTCACTTGTACATGTGAGCTCATTCATTCTATTCGGTGTAAGCAGAGAGTTTATGTAGCTTGGTCGCGCCAATAGCGAAAATTTTCGATCATTCATGACTGAATCGGTTTTCTCCCTGCCGAATTTTCGGCACACCTTTCTGAATCCCATATTAGCTTGAATTCAATATGTGTTGGTACGTCGTGGCGCGGAAATGGCTGACGCTCAAATGCCTATTTCTATAAATCATGCGTATTTCTTGGAGACGGGCACCTAATGAGCAAGACATTTGGTGATACTAAGTCGCGCAAAGCGCGAAAAGAATTGAAAAAATGTTGGTAAAAGTTTCAAAAAATACGCTATGATTTATGCTCATTTGCAAAATAATTTTGGACCTCTTTCAAGCTCGACCCTTTTCCAATAGGGCGGTTTGGGATGCCCCAGTTACGGTCCTGCACCAATGAATGAATTGAAAACGAATGATCGCCAAACTGCGCTGTTTAGCGATGAGTCAAATCGTATCTGTTTTGTACTTGTCGCTCGCATGTCGTCAAATGACAAGCTTGAACTTCAAGTCAAAACGAACATGTTTCCAGCCCTAATGTAGCCTCTGGAAGTTCTGAATCAGTTTATGTTATGTTATGTTATGCTGTATTTATTTTATCAATGGACAAGCCTTCAACAATGCATGTTGAAATAAAGGTTTAAAATCGTAATTTACCTGGCGGACCGGCAGGAATGTCGTCGCGGAGCGGCACCGGTCCGCGGACCGGCGGTTGAGAACCGCTGCTCTAGACAATTATGTCGGAATCAGGGTATCTGGTATTCTCCTAAATTAACATTGCAATTTACATAAACATTGTTCGTAATTGTGGAAGAATTAAAGCTTCGCGTCCGAACAGTTAGCATTTTTATATAATCTGTTGTGAAGAACACAGAGTACATCAAAACAATGTGACGTCTACTGAGATATTGTGCACATTACACAATCTTGAATTTTCCCCGCGCGGCAATCAAACCGGGTCGCGTGTTAGCATATGAAGATTGCTACACAGTCGCGTTTGCTGATTGACGCTGAATTGGTATCTTTGAAATAATAGTTGACGTTAAGGCCCTAAGGTGCAGCTAGACTCACAAAATTTTCAAATTGCGATATTTTATTAACAGTCAATCCTAGATTCTCAAAAATTGGTGTGTAAGCTATTCATACTCAAATTCATATACTGTATAAATTTCAGCATTTCACAATAATTCCTTGGGCCCAAAATGGGAAGTAGATTGGTGAATCGAACCGTTAGCACGGGGAAACGCCTGTCTTATCGAGGGATGCTGAGAGATTCTAAGCAATGCTTCATAAAGTGCCCCGAAGCCCCTAAGCACCTGCTAGACTGCTTTAAACTAACGAATTTTCGAAAATATTGACGAAATATTTGTTTCGTACCCGTACGGTACCGAATTTTCGATTTTTTTTCATAAAATTCGGATCATAAGTCGCATAGTCAGCACACTCAAACTACTATAGCAAAAACAATAGGTTCAGCAGGTAGAACAGTCTTAGTGCTTGTACTGAGCCAAGTTTGATCAGGATTGAAGGTCTTTTGATATCAAAATTTCTTGTCCCAGTGACATCACATTTCCAAAAACTAGAAATGGGAGAAAATCAACTTTGAAAATTTAAAATTATTTTGGTGGAAAAGTAATGCTGGTATTTGAAATTTGTTGCTTTTAAATGGTGCAGGCATGCTTTAATCAGTACATAGCCGAATTTGAAGACAATGGAATGTGCTTAAATGCAAAATAAGTCGTATAAAGTATGAGTGATTTGATGATTTGTTATTCAAAACTGCTATACCAAACTCAAAAAATTTGCAAACCTTGAATTGGACATCAGTTAGATATTGTGAAAATGAAACAACATATCAAGAATACTGCGACATTGTCAAAAAACCCATTTCAGGTGGCATCAGTGAAGATACTTCACCCACATTTTCCCCCGAGATCTTTCAAACATACAATTTTTAGCATCAATTTCATCATGACACTCCGAAACTAATTTGAGCTGCATGACCCTTATGCATAGCCTATGCAGTTCCAATCTCCCTTGCCAGATGAGCCACAGTCGGGCAATTCACAATGCTTAGAACAACTGCATCGAAAATGTAGAAATAGCGAAGAAAAACGATTCCACCGAATCCGTATCACCATTATCAGATGTTGAAAGCTCCAATCTTTTTCAAAAGATTTCTTTGATTGTTCAGTTCAGGAACCACTAGTACTTTTCTACCATGGTTTTATCTTTTCCTGGGCCAAATGCCTTCGTGGTGTATGTCTTTGTCCTAATCGTCAATTAGGCGATTAGCTATAAACAATATACCAATGTAATCTTGAAAAATATACAATATGACAGTGTTGGGATCAAGTCACTACCTTCGAGTCACGAGTCATTTCGAGTCATTGCACATTTTGACTCGAGTCAAGTCAAGTCAATCGATTTTCAAAGGTGACTCGAGTCAAGTCAAGTCACTCGATTTTTGGATGTGACTCGAGTCAAGTCGAGTCAAGTCAAGTCAAGTCAAGTCACGAGTCAAGTCACATTTCAAGTCAAGTTGCCTTTTCGATATATGAAGCATGATTACATCATTGCATTTTGCTAGCTGTCTGAATTATAGATTTAGGGGTCATTGATTCTGCACCGATGAACGAATGTAGACCTAAATATACACGAAATGAGGCGCTCTATCGCTCACATATACGTAGAACTGTTAAACTACGTAAGTAATTGCATACCCTCAGTTTATGTTGTCAGCCTTAATAGAGAATAAAGAAACGAATTGATAAGATGCAATACATTACCAATTTATACATATTGACATGATACACTTCGAATCTGCACCAATGGCTGAAGAGTGTATCAACTATATTTGATTTCAATTTCAATAAAACAAGAGGTTTGGGTAAGGTAAGAACGGAGAACAGATATACAAATATTCTATTAAATCACTTTACTATTAGTTTTCGACAACATAAGCTGTAAGCTTCGATCAATTCGTTTGTGGTCAATATACTTACGAGAGAACAATGGAGGCTCAGTAAAACGCACGATCATTGAATGATTAGTCGCTCTCACGGGTTACATCAGTGTTTCGCGAACAATCCGAACATATACAAGATTCAGTGATTTCTATAGACATTGATTACTTGATGACTTGAAATTGACTCGTGAATTTTGCTTCGAGTCACGAGTCAATCCATATTTCTGATACGCCGAGTCAAGTCAAGTCAAGTCATTTTAGCAAAGTGACTCGAGTCAAATCAAGTCATACGAAAAAGGTGACTCGAGTCTGACTCGAGTCAAGTCATGACTCGAGTCATCCCAACACTGCAATATGATAAACAACGCTCATATTATCAATAGCTTTCAGCCCTTCCAAGGTGAGCGATCAGCTGCTGAGCTGCTGGCCTGCTGAATGTTTTGAAAGTCACGCTTCATCGATTAGACATATGGCTCTTTCATTTATTGTATCGTATTTATTTTATCGTCCTAGTGTAAATGACCATAGTTGTCGACAAACACCATGAATACCCTTAGAAACAAACAAACAAATCAACTAACTAACTAAATACATAACTTCATTCATCAGGCACTTTTATGGTGACCCTGATTTATAGAGCACATTCGGGATATAGGCCTACGCTACGTTGGCCTAATTCGAAATAGGAAACTCGCAGCCATTGATGGTCACAGATCTCTGCTCCCAATTCAAACTGTAAAATGTAATGCAAAGGTCTCAAAGACGCGGCCCGCGAGTCCGTTTTGTGCATTTTGGATTTTCAATTATCGGCATTATTTACCCGCCACAGATGTTTTTTTTTTTAGATTTGAGTGCTTGAAATTCACTCCAAAACTGCCCAAAACCCTAAACTACTCTTCAAACTTCCATATAGCAACACTGTCAAAGGCTACCGTGCAGTGGCAGACCAGATATTATGTTACATTACCTGTTCACGATGGTAAAACATGACCCGTTGAAATGATTTGTGACTGAAAATTGTGATTTCTACATATCCGTGATCTTCCGTACTCGGGCGGACTATGGAGTATATATGATGAAAATGTCTTGAGAGAGTCCGTTCAAACGTTAAAATTAGAAAAGGACTTGTGACTTGGAACGCCGTTGGTTACTAAAGCCGTGGACGCAACGAACTATCAGACTGTCATGAGGAATACTGATATTTAATATGGTCGTAGCCGGCGTTGCGTAGCGTAGCGGATTTCGCTTTCTAAGCAAGTCGGTATGGCAACTATTGGCATTATGTTTCCTCCTTGATATATAGTTAGTTACATCTTGGCTAAATCTTGGATCTCTATCCATGTTATCATCGCCAAATAAATGTGGAGATTAGTTAGTTCGTTCGACAGCAGTAACACGAATGGATTGTTAGGCTATTGGTAAAAGGGTACTGTCGTAGTTTTTTTATTCATCACGAAACATTGGCTTAACATATATTTCCAGCACGCAACATACAAACTTTATTTTTTTGCTGGCGAATAAAACGAAAGGAGAACTCTTACCTTCAGTTTGATGAAGGTTTGCATTTCCTTGATAGTTGCAGGCGAAAGTTACAAAAACAAAGCACAGCAAAAGTTACAACAACACACACAAAAACAACAAATAGGCCTACATTTATTTTTCAGATTCAGCACACAAATTCTCTGCGGTTCCCTGAGCATTTGCTAATAAGGAATGATTATTTTATCGAGGCCGTGGAATTGTTCACATAAAATATCATTGAAATCATGATCCAAATGATAAGTTCGAACTTGCGACAAATCCTCGCATGTACAAAAACAGATATTACAGAGAACGTCGAACAATGCTTGCAAATAACGATCAAGAATGCAGAGCTGGTATGGTAATTTGTTAGAAACCTTTTACAAACCATCAATTCGGCATATTTCATGACCACAGTAATTTTTGGGAAATAAATACAACGTCTCGCCTAAAAGTCTTGTTGAAAGCATAAGTAACTGACTAACTAACTGTAAATGCGAAGAATGAGGACATTTTGGGATTTTAAGCATCCTCGGAGGACCATTCACTTTTCTCGAGAAAAGGGGACGAAACCTGCCAAAGGAGGATACATGGTAAGCCTACGTAGTATTGGTGGTAATCTCAAAAAGTCCGAAATATCGTGAAATTTCGAAAGGACCTTTTTGACGCCAAAGTCGCGCAGAATTCAGGTATATTCGGCTCGCACTCCGTTGGGTATATCCCACAGAGAATGGAGTTTGAATGAACGCAATCTTTCTCCGAATAGATGTTGCAGATGTCCTTTCGCGAGCCAGCAATTCACCCTCGCTGGCAAATAAGGTAGCTTCATGCTGGAACGTCGCACTTTTATTTTGTCGCCGCTGCAAATATGAAAACATAAGATCAGTTTATCAGAGGTGTGGTCAGTTGGGCTGGTCAAAATTAAGTGCCCGGGTTAATTGATTCTGAATCGAGTATTAAGTGCCGAGTCGAGCATTCGAGGATCACTCATAATGTCGTGAACACAGCACGAATGATGCGGATAGTTCAGAAATATCTCTTTCATGCAATCACAAAGTTTCCACATTATTGGTATTATTTTATTAGTATTGACAGGGCCATATGTTACGAGTGTTATGAATTGGATATCACCCAAGCAGAAATGTGAAAAAGTGGGTGGAACAGTAGGGTTATTCAAATCAAAAATGTCACTCAATTTTAACCTAAGCGAAGTTATTGATGTTCAAAATTTAGGATTTTAAATTATAGTATATACGGTGGGGACATCTATAATAAATAATTAAATAATTTACCACCGTAAATGGTATATCTTTCAGACCCAGAATTTTGTAATCCGGTAACGTCGCTTCTAAAGGTTGGAATTGAGCCAAAATTTGCTTCGTTTTTTCAGACAATCTAACAATTTCATGGGGTGGCCAGTAAAATTTGAGAAAATTTTACATGTATTTTTATCAAATAAAATCTAAAACTTTTTTTCCTATATCGCAATGGTTCAATAGGCTGAAATTGAGCCATAATTGGTGTGCAGCGTTTGTTTCGGCAGCCTAACAATTTTATTAAGTAGTCAGAAAAATTTAAAACAAAAGTTATTCTTGAACAGCCCCATTGAACACGACTTTAAATTGAACAGTGAACACAACGACTTGGACTCGGACTCGGTCCTCTGTTCCCGACTTGGACTCGAGTCAAAACTATAAAAGTCAGATTGCCTTGTGACCAGTGCTGTGGAGTCGGTCAATTTTACTACCGACTCCAACTCCGACTTCGACTCCACGCATTTTCAATGTACCGACTCCGACTCCAACACCGACTCCAACAGTATTACCAATTTACTTTGAAAATGATATGCCACAGTGACGATTAAATGACTATCATATAACCATAGAACATATGCAAACATATGATTAACGATGGCATGCAAAATTGTTTCATTGTGGCACAGCTCGAAATATTCACTATTCTAGGGTTACCATATTTTGGAATCCGTAAAGGAGTACACTTTTTCAAAATTTTCAAACCGAGAATTCCCGAGAAAAATCTTGAGAAAATGGTAAACTATTCAAAATGGTCAACTTCCTCGCCCAGCACCCAAAATACAGTTTTTCTTTCACGTTTACAGGTATTTGACTGACAAAAGGGTCATTTTTCCGGCTCGGCTCCCAAAATGCCCGCCGAAGTTATACTTCAGTGCTGATTTACGGTATATCACTCCAATGTCACAGTCAATTTGACCAAAATTCTCAAAAGAGAGGAAAAAATCTCAAAAAAGAAGGATATTTGGGCGTCCTCGGAGGACATTTTCAAAAACCTGAAAAAGGAGGACAAATCCTCATAAAGGAGGACGTATGGTAACCCTATAACTATGCATGAAAGATTGTCTTTCTTAATATCCTTCCCTTTTTCATGCTTTATTAGTTTTTTTATAACATGGACTCTCTAATAACCTAATATGTATGTATCATTCAAACACGACATGTAGCCCATCCTGTATAATTAAAATGTAGATAAAACAATCGCAGTGTTGCTCTTATGTATGAGTCAGCAACTAATACAGAGATGCATCTTACTAATTTTCTTATTACACACTGTACTGATTACAAGCATACCACACTCTCACTACTAATAGACATTGATCATAAACGAAATTTAGGAAGTAGTCAAATAGAATATGTCTATTCTAATTTACAGAATTGAGTCCAAGTATACTCGCAATTAGGAGATAACGTTATCTCCTAATTGTGAGTATAGCTGGACTCAATTCTGTAAATTACGCGTATTTATAATTTCCAGAAAGGGCTCCAATACTAAATACAAGAAATGAGATAATAAATCATGCGAAGTGCTTAAAAAATTTCAAGTCAAATAAATCTGCTACGGAATATTCTACTTTATGGTCACATACGAAGATCTGCGATGAATGTGGCTGGTCCCTGGTTATGCCAATGCGTCGAAACTGATGTTTTAGTCGTCATCAAAATTCGCGGTCAGGCTAATCAAATTTCGTTGGACTTGCAATTTTACGTGATGTTATATTAAATTTCGGGAATTACCTCGCAAGCCACACCAAAACTTCTCGAGGGTCACATTTGGCCGGTAGGAAACGGTTTGGCCGCCCCTGATATGTATCGTTACTAGTAACAGTGATTGATGGTACATAAAAATCCTATTATAGTTATTATAGGTAATTCAAAGATACCTTTCATGATAAAGAAGTCGGAGTCGAAGTCAGGGTCATTTTCCCAAACTCCGACTCCGACTACAGTCAGTATTTTTTCCAGGACTCCGACTCCAGCCACAACAGTTTTCACGACTACGACTACGACTCCATCAAGCGAAAATTAGCCAAACACCGACTCCGACTCCACCGACTCCAACTTCACAGCCCTGCTTGTGACTTGACTACAACTCTGCTTTTAAATCTGAAAATGATTCAACTCACTTGTACAATAAAAATACTTCGCTTCTTTTCTCGTCCGTCACTATTCTTGCCTTGTCATCTCCATCATCAGTTAGTTGTAGATGTCCGAATACACCTCCGACTTTTTCGGATGAGTAGTTCGGCACTATGAAGTCCAGGTGATTGCGTGAGTTCGGCCGTCCGTTGCTGTATTGAACCTCCACCTGAGTGAAGTAATCATGAGAAGTTTTCATAGGTTTATGTAATGGGGAATCGCTACTTCTACTTCTACTTGAGTACCAACAGTGACTAATTTGACCCACTCTGGAAGTTTCTCAGCGACGTAGGTTTGATTTCTTTCAATCGTGTTGCTTCGACACCGATGTTCATTTTACACACAACCGATATTATCAGCGAAATTCCTCTGCACACAACCCGACGCGACGCGATCTCCCGCTGAGATGATCGCGAAACTAGGTCATTGATTGTCATGCTCTCGGCAATCGTCGCCGGCCTCATTCATCACGTCTCCAACAAGCCTAGTTCCGCTGACTTGAAGAATCTGCAATAGGCCCGGTGCGCGCTATACCATCGCTGGCCTGCACATTCGCATCTGCACTGGAATGGTGCCCACGATATCATCGCTGGCCTTCACAATCGCATCTGCAATAGGCCTGGTACGAAAGATATCATAGCTGGCCTAACTATCACGTCTCGGGCCTAGCATGCTTCGGCTTCTATCTCTCGATGACTTGGAGACAATGACGTTAAGTGTATGATGATTAGCGATTGTCATTAAAGAGCGACATCGCGAAACTGACTGACATCGAATGTCCGCAGACATGTGCGTGCGTACATGCGTAATTGATTTCTGCTAATACTTGAACATAACCACCAGATGATGTGTGTCAAGGCTTGAGTTATAAAAGATGAGAAAGGGTTGAACCACCTGAAATCGGTGCCGTTATGGAACAGATTCCATAACAACTCGGACATTTTGACTCGCGCAAATCGTCGCCGAGGCTACGTAATACGCATTTAAAGGCGTGCGTATATTTAATTGTTCACGACAGATCAAGGACTCACTAATTGACAGTACTTCCGGACTCGTTGGCAAGCTTATCATACGCGTATGTTCATCAACACGAGTAGATTGTATAATCGTCATTTACACATGTTTGAGTTGTTCAAGAATAACTTTTTTCCAAATTTCACTTGCTTAGTGATGAAATTGTCAGGTTAGCATTAGCAATGTCATCATCCAAACTCTAACACAGGCCTTTATCAAGATGTGAGGGCGTGAAAAAGGCATCACTCTCCCTTCAGACATGCCGGGAAAACGATACTTGGTCACACCGAAATGTCCAGGTTTGCCACCATACAATACTATTAATTTAAAAATGATCGAAATTTGGAGATGAGATTGCACGGCTTCTAATGATCAGAATTGATGCAGTTTTGGCGAGTAGCGTTTTTGTGGGCAACATGACAATTTTATTATCAAGCAAGTGAGATTTGGAAAAAGGTTATGTTCGAACAACCCTAACGCATGTATGTTACCCTAAAGAATTGATGCTATATTGGAAAATTCGAAAAAATTCGAACCCCCCGTTATTTCAATACCCACTTATTTATCGAGTGACTACGCGCCTGAACAGGAGCCTAGCTAAACGACCTATTGTGATCTATTTCTGTTGCATCTGTGGAACTTGCCACTAGGGCTTGGCAAAATCGAGTATCTGAGAGTTTCAATTCAGAATCGAGTATTTACGAGACGAGTGCTAGAGTATTCAAATATCATTCAACTCCGCTTGCAGTGTGATGTCTTACCAGCGCGAAGCGCGAAATCGTTTCATAATTAATGAATGAATTCGATCAATAATAATGTTTCTTGCATATATTGCGGGTCGCCTCTGTATTATGCTGGTCTCATTTGGATAGGAAATAATTATTCGGCGCTTGGACATATCAATATCGAAGATTTCGGTGAGCATGTGTCTATCATTTTGTGCAAAGGTTTCATCGCCGACGATCTTTCTGCGAGTGCTGACGCGAAGTCACATGTTTGACGACACGTTTTCTCATAATTGCGAGTATAGTTCGACTCAATTCTGTAAATTGGCGGTATTTTAAATATGTAGTTTTCTGGAGGGGGCACCAATACTAAAAGCAAGAATTCCAGTGACAATAAATTGCGCGAGGTGCTGAGAAAAATTTCCATTCGAATAAATCTGCCACGAAATATTCTACTCTATGGCCATATACAAAGATCTACGATAATATGGCAGGACCAGGGCTACGTAAATTCGTCGGAAATAATATTGTAGTCATTAACATCCAAAATTTCCGGGTCAGGCTAATCAAAGTTTGGTTAATATTGCAAGTTCACAATAAATTACCTGTATACATAATCTTTTTTCGATAATATAACTAATTCCGAAAAATACCACACGGGCTACATTTGGTCAGCGGGCCGCGGGCTACTGGTTGGCCACCCCTGTGCTACATATTTCGTATGCTGCGATGCGACCAATCGAGGTTGCAAGACTTCTACTGTACAGTGGCAAACATTCAGCTGATAAATGAAATCCCGATGGCAAGAGGTGCACAATTTCGGTTCTCGAAAGAATCACCTCTCCCTATTCTCGACTCGCGTCATAAAAATTAAAACTCGACTCACATGCTCGAATCACTGTGCCCATAGCACGACTCACAAGTCATTGGTGTTGCGCCTGTTTAACGTACCAGGTACCTGATCATTCGAACTTTGGCGTGTATCTCATTAACTGGACCTGATGATGGCCAAGGGTGGTCAAAGTAGTCACCGTTGATACTATAACGTTTCTTGTCCGAATACTTGATATATACTTGCAAGCTTTGATGTGTAACGAAAAACTATTTCAGTACCTACCACAAAAAGTAACTTCCTAATCCGGAGATTGATGATGATATGGTGTTTTCTGATTTCAGGTAGATGAATCTTCACGATTCCAAATTCGTACGATCGTCGATCAGTCTCGTGCAATGATATGTTCAGTGAATATGCTCCGGGGTCGCTTGGGTTTAAGTTGCTAATACTGATAAAGTCGCAGTCTATCTGTAACGTGAAATCGGTACCGACGGAAAAGAATGATGCTTTCAACCGTAGAGTTAGACAAGTAGAAAATATTCAGCTTTTACAAATTGAATTGTAATTATAATTATAGCGACACACTTTTCCAAATTCGATTGTAATTTGAATTTTAGCGACTCAGTGTTTCAAATTACATTAGAATTTGAATGATAGTGACACATTTGTTTCCAAGTTACATTACAATTAGAATGATAGCGACACCGCTTATCCAAATTATATGAGAATTAGAATTTTGGCTACATAGTTCTTTCGAAATTAGATTCGAATTATATTTACCCAATTCGGACAGACTGGGAAATTGAATTGAATTCGGAATAAGCACGAAATAGGCCTACAACAAAAATCAAGTTCAATTTATAGCTAGTCAAAGTTCATTCACACAAGCACGACAAGAGAAACTGTATGTACAATGAACTTGATTGTTCATTTCGCACTATATAGTTCTCACGTCGCATTTTTAGGAAATGTTGATTAGAATTAAAATAGAAACATTTCACAAATCATATTAGAATTAAATTGAAAGCATATTAGAATCAAAATTAGAATTATTTAGTCGTCCAGATCTGGTTTCAACAGGTAAGGACAAAGCGAATACTAGTCGCGTCAATGTGACAGCCATACCTGTAGTCGAACGTCTTCTTCAGGTAAAATAATCGCCAACTTTGTTACGAATAATCGGGCTGTGGGTGTTCGATCCTGTCCGGTCCCAGTGATCAGTCCATTGATGATAATGGAGTTATCATAGTCGTGCAGCAAATTTACAATCTGTTATAAAGATTACAATCCGTTAATGTATAAGAGTAGGTGTTAGCCCTCATCCCGTCGGCGTACAATATTGAAAATTATATACTTCAAGAATTTCATTGGCAAAAGCAATATACATTGTATATAGCATGGAACAAGCATTCGTTGTATGAGCAGAGGTGGTCTTAGCAGGCTGTGTTGCTACTCAAGTAGCGATAGAAGTAAAAGTATACTCTTAGCGAAAAAGTGTACATTGACACCCATGTACCACCCTTGATACACGGGTGTGTATATACACCTGTGATACACGAAACCCAAACCTATATCTCAGACTTACATCACACGGTATAAATCGAACATGACATTTTAACCCAACTGATGCTTGCATATGGGAGCGAAGGAAGTTGTGCACGTATAGGGGTAGGCATGTAGGATTTATAACCGGCACATACATAATTTTGAGTTAGGTCTGTTTTCTGTACCACTCTTTTGGCTAATATGGCGTGGTACTCAACTAGGCTCGGCCTACTCAAGTGACTATGTTTGTGGACTACTTCCCCTTACACTTTTTACGCAAAAGTTTCACTTTTCACACTTTTGATTTTGAAAAGCAGAAAGTGGCCTTGGGTAGGATTACCATACGTCATCCTTTAGGGGGAATTGTCCTCCTTTTTCAGGATTTTGAAAATGTCCTCCGAGGACGCCTAAATGTCCTCGTTTTTGGCAATCTCGTCCCTCTTTACAGCTTTTACAGCTAACATAATGGATAGATTCCAGTGAAAATGGGCATAAATGACGCTAAATAGGAAATTCGGGGTTCGATCGAAAGTGACGACCTTTTTCTTAGTCAACCCACTAAATTTTTCAGCAAAAATAGCAAAATCGGATGATTTCAGTTTTGATCGACTAACTTTTCTGATCTGGTTAAAGCGCCCTCCTTTCCCGATTCCAAATCATAGTAATCCTAGTGTTGGGATATGTTTGCATCGCTTTTACCGGTGAAATTGTTCCGCATGAAAAATATCCATCTATCTCGTTACTTGAATGTATCTTCGAAAATGGCGCTATTTGTAATATACTGTGCATTTTCGCGATTGTAAGAAGATGCGTTTTACAATTTCGAATTAAGCCAGCTGGGATTAACAGTTAAATTCGTGCTATAGCCTTCAACCTATTCTACTTTTTAAGCTACTGATTTGCGTACTGTCAGACATTTCATTTTCTGCTACCACTTGAAACAGTTTTAACTGGTGCTGGTAAAATAAACTTCTAGTTACATTGTAGCAGTGTTGGGATCAAGTCACTACCTTCGAGTCACGAGTCATTTCGAGTCATTGCACATTTTGACTCGAGTCAAGTCAAGTCAATCGATTTTCGAAGGTGACTCGAGTCAAGTCAAGTCACTCGTTTTTTGGAGTTGACTCGAGTCAAGTCGAGTCAAGTCAAGTCAAGTCACGAGTCAAGTCACAATTCAAGTCAAGTTGCCTTTTCGAAATATGAGGCATGGTTACGCCATTGCATTTTGCTAGCATTTTGACATACAGATTGAGTGGTCATTGATTTTGAACCGATGAACGAATATAGAGTTAAATATACACGCAAGAAGGCGCAGTATCGGTCACATATACGTATAACTGCTAAACTACGTAGGTAATTGCATAGCCTCAGTTTATAGTAACCAGCCAAAATAGAGAATTGAGAAACGAATTGATAAGATGCAATACATTACCCATTTACGAAATGATATGATACAATTCCAGCTTGCACCAATGGTTCAGGACTATATAAACTATATTCGAATTCAATTTCAATAGAACAAGAGGTTTGGTTGAGGTATAGACAGAGAACAGAAATAGACCTGTTGCTATTAAATTACTTAACTATACTAGTTTACGACAACGTAAGCTGCAAGGTCAATTTAATTGTGAGAGAATAATGGAGGCTCAGTTAAACGCACGATCATTGAATGATTGGTCGCTTTCGCGGGTTATACTAGCGTTTTGCGAACAATCCGAACATATGCAAGATACAGTGATTTTTATCGAAACCGATAACTTGATGACTTGAAATTGACTCGTGAAATTTGCTCCGAGTCACAAGTCAATCCCCATTTCTGATACGCCGAGTCTAGTCAAGTCAAGTCATTTTAGCAAAGTGACTCGAGTCAAGTCAAGTCATACGAAAAAGATGACTCGAGTCTGACTCGAGTCAAGTCATGACTCGAGTCATCCCAACACTGCATTGTAGTAGAAATCGGCAGATTAATTCTACCTGTACTTTGTTAACTACGCTGACGCTGACGCTGTATTTGTCAAATGTTTCCATTCCAGTCTAACTAATGAGGTTATTTACAACACCATAGCGTCGACCTGCCACAACTCCAAGGCCTAATGAACTAACTGTATTTCTATGATGGCTTCTTCATAGTTCATAAGTCCTATCCGCAACCAAATATTTACCTCGTTAGGTCTCCCGACCCAGTTGAAACAGACCGTAATGTCCTCGGTTAACCTGGCGATGAAATGCGGGTCACTATGGAACGACCAGCGAGGACGAGCAGCGCTTGCGGGTGCTGCGATGGATTATACTCTGATTAGCGCGGGGCAGTATTTCCCGTTATCTTCACAATGCACCTGAGGGGTTTGTCATTGATGCTGGCACTTCTGTTTTTGGTGTATCCAAAACTGGCTGCTGAGCTGATTTCGTGGAAATTTTGTCGTCATCAGGTTTGACCACCAAAAGTGACGTAACTGGCGTCACCAGGTGGAATCTTAAAAGTAATGGAATGTAACAAGGTCGGTGATGTCACACTTCGCTTCAACTCCATCCAGTTAACCACTGGCACCCTGCCGATCGGGACTTGCCCCTGGCGCAATTTCATAATCAGTAGGGGAATCTGGCTTTCGGACTGTAACGCTCTTAAAATGGGGAATATACACCTTGGCTCTTGAAATATTTCATATTTATGGCAAAATTGTAAGGTAGGAAATTAGTTCTTTGCAAATTTCAATTCATTTGCCTGATTTCTACTTTAAAGCGTGTTCTCTAATGATATTTAAAAGTATTTCCTTTTCGTAAAATTTAAAGCCCATCGCTGAGCTTTGGCCATTGATGTGTACTTCCTACCCCAAAGAAGAATAACCACTGACATACTGGGATGATTATTGTCAGTTATCATCTTCGGGCCACAATCCAAGTAGCTAATCCCCATCATCTCCCAATTCATATGCACTTTCTCTATAGGGGCTGGAAGATTTATTGGAAGTATCCTTCCGTTAATCTTCACTTATCTATATGAATGGGGTGTTTCTACTCTTTTGATTGGAAGTGGAGAATGATATTAACTGTGATCTTTCCCATACTGTTTCACGAATTCTTGAGATGCTGAGATAAAAGCCACGACAAGGTTTACGCTGACTGTTAAATTTGTTATTTGACTCGTATATTTTGAATATATTCTATGAATAAAATATTCTTCACTATTAACTATTTTAATACAAAGTGGAATATTTTAAACTGAAGTGCTGATAAATACAACGAGAATTTAATTTTTCTATTTTATTACAAGCATGCTTTTTGTGATTAAAAATGCATATTAAGATCAATTGGCCGTAAACCTAATCTGAAGGCAAGAACAATATAGGGCATGGGTCGAGATTAACTATGCGCTTTCATAACACGACTATATTTCTCCAATTCCTGTCGGATTCAAACAAGTCAATCGTGTATATACGGCCGTTATTTGAATGGTGAACTTACTCCAAAGATATGTTTATAGCTTTTTGCTTGAGCAGCGCCTTCTCTTCGGGGTCTTTCGTCGAATGCATATCGTCCAGTATTTTTTCTATCTGTGTAGATGCAAAAAAGTTGAAAATATCTTTAACGAGATATTTTGGAGATTAATTACGGATATTGGAAAGAAAACACGGGCATACTTTTTAAAACGAAGCTTTTGGAGAAGTTCTTTGATTCTTACAAATTATATTTCGTGAACGCGTTTTCATTGAACTTCTGTTGGTTTATATGCTTACATTATATAATAATTATGGAGGAAGGTGTGGTATATCATTTTGTTGGACTCAACAGTTAGTTACCAAGCTTTTCATGGCCTTTGGTAGGCCATGAGCTAATATCCATCATATTGGTCAGAAATAGGCTGCTGATTTTATTTAACAATTTAATACTACATGTTCTCCAGCAGTTTTAAAAGTCAAAGTACATGTTTGTTTGTTTGTTTGTTTTGAGGTATTCATGGTGTTTGTCGACTGCTACGGTCATTTACATCAGGCAGATAATCTTCATTATTTTCCGTAACTGCCGACTTATAGCACGGCCCACCTCTAGGCTTTTTGTAATCACCGTTTGCGCGGATGAGGTGGCGAGGAGGAGCCTAGGTAAACCTCCAACACTTAGGTAGCCTACATGTATTTACTATACAAGTTTCAAATTAAGTCTAGAAAACCTAGCTGTGAAATAGGATCACCCAGTTTATTGTGATATAGGGAGTAAAGTGTTTGTATATAGATTTCATCGTAAATACCATTTGCCGCTTCATAATTAACGCACATGCACTTTTACCTAAAAGAGTGCGTGCTCACACCAAAAAGGTGGTACACTAGGGTAACGATATTTTTTGAAATCTGATAAGAGGATACTTTTTCAAAATTTTCAGACATACAATACTGGAGTAAAATCCAGAAACAATGGTAAATTTTTCCCGACTTTGTGGTTGGTTGACTAAAAACAAAGGTCAACTTTCCTGCTCAGCTCCCGAAATAGCCGCCGGAGCGTTACTTCAGTGATGATTTACTGTATCTCAGTCCAATTTTACCCGATATTTAACCAAAATACTCAAAAAAGAGGAAAAATTCTTAAAAAAATAGAACATTTGCGCGTCCTCCGAGGACACTTTCGAAAAAGTATAAAAAGAGGACATATCCTCTTAAAAGAGGACGTATGGTAAACCTGTGGTACACAAAACAGAACCAAACACAGAATTATACTGCAGTATACATCAAATAAAACGTAATCCGATCGATGCTTGATAAATTTGAATAAGCAAAGATGGATCGCGAATTAAGGAACGTATAGGCACGTAGGATTCTCAGTGCTAGGTCCGCTTACAAAAGTTTAAAATGTGCTTCTGTCCGTTCTCTCACGATATATTTTACAGTTATCCAAATATAGTAGAGTATAACTATGCACAGAATCTGGTAAAGAGGTATTAGTAAAAGCAATAAAGGAAATGTATCTATTGTTCTGTTCGTCACAGCAAGCCGCTGACATTTTTTAAAATTTATATTGGATTTGATTTGGTTGAAAAAAACCAAGACGTCCAGAATTGACACTGCAAAGAATACACACTCTTTCGCTAAGAGTGTGACGAATATTCACATTACGTCACCTTCGTCATGGCGAAAGCCTTTTGGACGAATCGATCGATGCGCTTGCTCTCCATTTTCTCTCTTATGTCATTTGCTTGATCGAGGTAAAAACTCGTTGTTATCGTTGTCGACTGTGGAAGTGCCCCATCTGTAGAACAAGAGGAAACGTATCAGGTCACTATACCAGACTTGGACAACTAGATAATCTAGTAATCTTATTACTGTAGATTAACCACATAGCGAAATGCTGGAAATTCTAATTCAATTTAGAAAATTTTCCATGCTCTAATAATGATTAATCTAATTTATCGTTTTCCTGAAAATGCTAAAGAAGAACTGCATAGCGCGAAACGAAACAAGCTTGCTATATAGACATTTGTCGTCCTGATGCTAAGAAGAATGAACGCTGATTTGATATGAGCTGAACTTGATGCTTGTTGTATTTCTTTCAAATTCGGAATTTAATTCAATTTCCAAGTCTTTGTGAACTCAGTAATTCTAATCTAATTTGGAAAAGAAAATGCTTTAATTCTTATTCGAACCTAATGTTAGGTAGCTGAAAATTGTTTAGTGGTGCAACACCATATCAGTTGTTTTTTTTTCGTGAAAATGACAACAGAACATACCTGAATCGAATACAATCTCATGTGGCCCTTCCTGGTAGGAAGACAAATCATCACGCAATCGTCCGATGGTCAACAATTCGCCGTTGTTTTTGACATGGAGAACCTCTTCGACAACTTCCGGGTACTTTATGGAATCTACCAGTGAACTGTTAATTCCGCTCCTGAGTTCGTCGACGTAGTTTTCGATCTAAATATGGAATAAGCGGCATCATAAATCGCACCGAGGTTCCCAAGTTATAGCGCGACCAAGCTTTTATCATCATATCGGCGTTCCTAATGCACGAGAATCTTTCATTATTATTCATAGCAGGGATGTCTAGAACTAGTTTGAGATATCTACAGTTTCAGATATCCCCGCTGATTCATAGTAATCAGAAGGAATCTATGTACTGTGTATCTGAGGCAAGGAATATCTAGATCAATAGCTCTAGATATCCCTTACAGGAAGCGAACGACTAATTGTGCGTGTTGGGTGAGATAAGAATAGTATGGGTTGGGTATATGAGGGGTTAAAAGTGAGTGCCGTGAGAGATTTGAATTCTTTAATTCATTCTAATTCTTTCTTAGACGTAAACAAGTTTGTGTTAGTATTTTATTGTCTCTAGTTTTGTTGCTTAAATATGTCAGAAGGTTTAAATCTTACCAGGGATTAAGGTGCTCGGTTTTAGCATGAGATGCGTCATTTTAGTAATAATATTGATATTGAGTAATCGCGTATGACTAGGGTTGCATTTAAAACAAACGGTGTTTTAAAACATTTTAGACAGTGTTTTAAACAAATTCCTTAAACAGAACAATTTTGAAAAACGTTATCTAACTATGCCATAATTGTGTAAAACTTCGAACATGTATTAGATGTAGTATGATGAGCATACGGACGATTTTCACCCAATATAGTCGGCGTATACCATGCGGGGTGGCTGGAACACTCGAAATCGTCGTCGGTTCGAAAATTATAGCATGTTTATAAAGACACAATTGTCAATGCCAATCCACTGTGATGTCTCAATTAAAGATACGTGACGTCATGACTACAAAAACAAGAGCAACAAAAAATATATAAATAAATGTTTTAAACAACGGCCATGTTTTAAATTTCTCCAATCAATGACGTTTAAATGTGGAGCCGAATAACATAAATTTCAAAACACTGTCTATGAATTTAACGTTCATCTCGGCTTGTCGCCCCATGTAACAGTGTAACAGTGCTAGATCTTCATATTTGGTCTCTCCTTCTTTTTTAGATACTTTTCATTCAGCACTTTTATGGGGGCGCAGTCAGAACAGTGATATAAGGAAGGAAGAGACCATATAAACCTCCAACTTATCGACAAGTGCTACTTTCGAGATTCGAACCGAGATTGCCCACTTGGATTTACAAATTACTAAAACTCCCCCACACACGAAGAGCCAAGTCCTAATTGCCGACGCAATACCTGTAAAGCTGCATCAAGATCGCTCAGAATTTTCTTCCACCTTCCATGGTTGTCACGCGCGATTTGTTTCAACATTTGATCGTCTGCGCCGTTCCCGAATGATATCGTGTGTACAGTATATCTAATGGGAAAGTCACGTCAGGTTTTAACTGAAACTTGCAAGTTTAATGATGCAATACTCAACCGTTTTCTGTTCATTTTGTTTACGTTATTCAGCAGAATTTCAGGGCTAAGATTTCCTCTTCCGTCTGATAAGAGAATGATCAAACTGTCTTCTGTATTTCTTTCTTGGTTCAATCTATCGTCTGTGAAATTATGGAACACCTAGTCATTTATGTATATCATTTAATACACTGGTTCATAATATTTTTCCAGGCACTGACACAGAAATGCCTAAATTTGACGTATCAAAACATTTTGTAAGACTACGCATTGAACTATACAATGTGCCCATCCAATGTTTGCTGTGGTTTGGATCGGCGGACCTCAAGGTTTCAACACCGAGCCAGATTCATACTTTTTCTGACACGTCCGGAGAGGGATCGGAGCCGGATTTCATTTTGAAGAAACAGGATCTGAGTCAGACTAAGGAATTTGTAACTCGGACCCGCGCTACCACATGCATACCTTCTGCTGACATGATCTGGATTGCTTGGTGAAGAGCCTTCCAAATCGCAGTCGAGTCCTGCTCGTCCGGGCCTCGCACGAAGGATTTTGCGCTTCGTATGTTATCTTGAGATGCGTCTCGCATAGAATCGTCCCAACTTCGTGTCGAGGTCGAGAATTTCATCACGCCGATTTTGTCCTGTATTGGTAAGATCCACTTTATATAGTGTAACTAGGGTTGGGCACAATGATTCCAGCACTCGCATATGAATTGAGCATTGATTCCAACGATTCAAGGCGACTAGCGAGAGATCCTGTGTCCTAGTCCAGAAATAATACGCTACTTGCCACCGAGCGTGAATTTATCAACGATAACTATTAGGGACGGTGTGAACCTCTAAAAGATTCGGGCTCGTGTGAACGCCACGTGACGTCATATTGCTAATTCCAACCCTACATTTCAGTGAAGAAATAGCTTATATATTGATGTACACGATGCCTAGCGACGACTCGGGCCACATAATGTCACAATGCTGAAGTACATATTGACGTTTTAAACGTCGCCAAATGTGTCATCTGGGACAATCAAATGATATAATAATTCCATAATATCAAAATCTTTCGTCGTTTTGCCAGCAATTTCTACGAGGACTTGCAAGGGAATAAGGTTACGCCTTAACGGCCTAGGCCAAACGGACAATGTATGCGGAATCCGAGTATTGCTAAGTTGATATTGAGCAGAGCGAAAATAGGTTTATGTACTTGCTAACGATAGTACCCCTGTAACAAGTTACACACCAGTAGCCAACACCCCAATTGCACAGATTTGTTTTTTATGATACAATAAACATGTCAAATGAAGATTGACCCCGTACGCCTGCTAGATCTTTTTACAGCAGACAAACGATATCAATTTCATTGATTGGTTGAATAAGCATGATTCAGTCACGGTGACTACGCCTACTCTTACATGTAGTGCATTTCGCTGTTGATGTTGTGAGATTGCGGGTCAAGCTCACAGCATTGAATCACTTAATATTCACAAACGGAAAGCTGGATATTTCGAGCAAACTTTTGTAACAAAGCAAGTAAAATTTTTGAGATTGTCACGCTGCATGCTCGTTTAGTGTTGATTATTTATGCTGCCAGCGCCTTGCATAGGGTGGCCCGAAGTGGAAGTGCAATCAATTACAACCAAAGATGTTCTAATGAAGCGAAAATTGTGATATATGAAAAAGGTTCACAGTGCGGAACCTACCAAGGTTCGTTTGTGAACGTGAACCTCTAAATTTCCGACGTTCACACATAGAACGCGAACGTGAACCTCACATTCACACCATCCCTAATAATTATAGTTACAGCACTATTTTCGAGGAGCTTCTTGGAGGCACAGAACTTCAATATACAAAGCTGTTTCAAGAGAAGGAGTTCGTGTACATTGAACTCTCTCTTATTCGAAATTTCATGCTGGTGACGTCATATTTTGTCACGTCATTGTTGATATACAATGTTCTTTCCAATTCTCTACTAGTCGCTGACGATTACCCCTGAAGAATACTATTCTCCGCCGTGAAAGCTTTGGAACATCGATTGGTCGTATCGCAGCATACGAATATGCAGTACAAAGCTACGTACTTTAGTGGAAATGACATATATTCAGAATTGAATCATTGATATGTAGGCTACTCACATTTGCCTAGATTTATGTAGGCCTATAACGAGAAATTCATACAAGAATGAAATCGTTCAAAAATGATTGAAAGTGAATGCAATCAAAGAACATCGTTATCTGACAAGGCTATAGGGATCCCCGAATATTCCGTCCGATTACGCGTAATTTTGTACTTAAGGTAAGTCCATAATTGAGCAGGTACGGATTTCGGAGTCAAGTTACCAAATCGACCGATCGATATACCCTACGTTCCTTCGTACTCCATTTGGGCTTATTCTAATACGTCAAGCATCGTTTGGATCAAAACTGTTGTGTTTGATTTGTCCCACAATATCATTTTGAGCTAGCTTGTATTTTCGTGTATCACATTTAGGGTGTGAATAAACACTCTTTTCGCTAAGGGCACACAATCTTCGTCGACATGACTTGGCTATAAATAGCCTAACTCGCTGTTGCATAATCATTCTCAGGCTCAACCAGGCTGGTGAAAATTGTACCTCTCTCGAGTTCCCCAATCTGTTTTATCAAGATTTGAATCGCCAAATACACAAATCCTGTTTGGCTATACGATTACTTTACTATGCTATGTGCTTCAGGAATAAATGCTACTTCCGAGGAATCGTACCTCTGGCAGCAACTTGTCCAGAATATTGTACATCGCCTCCTTGACTTGCCACATTTTGTGACCTACCATCGACCCGGAGTCGTCAAGACAAAATATCAGCCTCCTCGGACGAATTGGGATGTCCGGACCGAAGTACATGAAATATCTGTATTGATATTGAAAAAAGGAACACAATTCTACTGATAATGCAGCTTCAAGCCAAAAGACTCTTCATGTATTGCATAGAAATAACAATTTGTCTTTATCACTAAAATTTTAAAGTTTATTTCAATCTCGACCTTTTCATTACCAGACAGGTAGCCCCCGGACTGTCTGCGGACTTACCAGTTTTACCGGGGAGGATAATAATAATAATATAATAATACCAAGTTCGCTGGAAAGTTCCCGTTCAATAAATGCATGTTAAATCTGTTTGTCCATCTTTGAAATGTACGAGTACAGTTGATAAAACGGTCATCTGTGAGATCAGCTTTAAGTTATGCTTCTCGTAAATCAAATGACGTAATGTTAACTATTGGGATTTGGGATACTATTATCAGGGCTTGGCACAAATTATTTACGTACCCATTATCAACTATCACGTCGCCCGATGTATGACGTTTTTCCAATTCATAGCTCACAGAGAATACTCCACCGCGTGCGAGTGCTGGGTTGGTAAGCGCATTGTTGCCTGCAAAGCTGACTCTTGCGGTATTGCTGCCAAATACAATAATTTACGTGTGTTTGTGGATTTGAAGAGGAGGTGATCGTCATATTAACAAACAAAAATCAGACATTCATGAAAATGCAACGTTCAGCACTATATCTTTTAATGCAAACCTGATGCAACGACGTCGCGACTCTGTGGTATTGTGGTCAGTGTTGGGATCAAGTCACTACCTTCGAGTCACGAGTCATCTCGAGTCATTGCACATTTTGACTCGAGTCAAGTCAAGTCAATCGATTTTCAAAAGTGACTCGAGTCAAGTCAAGTCACTCGTTTTTTGGAGGTGACTCGAGTCAAGTCGAGTCAAGTCAAGTCAAGTCACGAGTCAAGTCACGATTCAAGTCAAATCGAATTTTCGAAGTAAGAGGGATGATGCAAAGTCACTACATTTTGCTGACTAGGTGAAGGACAGACGAAGTGGCCTTTATCTTGAATCAAATGACGAATAAAAAGTTAAATATAGATGCAAAAATGTGTTGAACTGCTAATAGCATACGTGAGTGACGGTATAGCTTCATGCTACAGTCTGTTATTATGAGGATCAGATCAGCCAATATGGAGGATCGAATACGAAGCCTCGAGAAGTTGAACAAATTTATGTGGTACAATACACTACCATCCCACCAAAACATTCATGAGAATATAAACGCATAAGCTATATTCGTCCGATTTAAATCATACACGAGTGTTGGTAAAGGTAAGCACTGCGCAATGTCAGAACTGAGCTCTACAAGAAACAAAGATACGCTTCCATTAGATTTCTACTCCTACTGCGACAACGTAAACTGTGATGGTTACGTTTGCGGTCAATTTGTTTGTAATGTAACAATGGAGGATCAGTGAAACGTACAAGCAGTGAATGACTGGTTGCTCTCACAAGTGACATCGGCGTAACGCGAACAAACCGAACGTACACAAGATAAGGTTGATTTAATCGACATCGTTTACTTAATGACTTGAAATTGACTCGTAAATTTTGCTCCGAGTCACGAGTCAAACCACATTTCTGAGGCGCCGAGTCAAGTCAAGTCAAGTCATTTTTGCAAAGTGACTCGAGTCAAGTCAAGTCATAAGCAAAAGTTGACTCGAGTCTGACTCGAGTCAAGTCATGACTCGAGTCATCCCAACACTGATTGTGGTCAATTTATGAAGATAACGATCTTTATGTATAAATCGGTTTTCTAGTTTAACGTGCCTTTTCGCATGCTACATGCTTCTCCTTTCTTTATATAAAGCTTCTCTGGTCAATATATTATATGAGATCTGCAGGCCTACGTACAAAATTTTGACATCGCTTTCAAGAAGGGAAAATGATTAAAAGGGAACTTTTTTCCTTTCTACTTGTATTTTAAAACTATCTACATATACCATAGTAGAATAGAACCAGATCAGCGATTTCCAATATCTTTTGCGCCACGGATTAAAGTCACGTAGTTGCAGCAGAAAATTCCTCGTTAAACTGAAGTTTCCACCATTAACAGCATTTACTCTTGAGTTACGCACACTTGTCGTAATTATAATACATTTTGGGTTAATTATGATTTTAAAGGTTCGCCGCAAAATTTGTTTTGTGATTTTAACCCACTCTAACATAAAACAGGCTGCAAGCCACAGACTATAGATGACGTTTGATAAATTAGGGTTGTGTTTATAGACTGAAAAGGTAATCTCATGTCGACCGACCATTAAAGCTTTCTACATGGAGTGTGTTACCGAAACTCGAGAAGCATAATCTCTTACCCGTGTACATGTGTGGTGCTCCCGGCATCAATACTCCCGCCCCCGCCGTTAAGTAGAATCGGTGGTACGTCAAGGTTTATTATTGTGTTCCGCTCTTGTATATAAACATCCACCATGAGTAGTTCAGACAAGGAATCTCCGAATAGAATAATCTTTTCCGTGTACCTGTGTTTAAAAATATCTGTGATTAGTCTCTGAGAAGCAATTTCACACCGCACAGGTGCCAACGGATAAAGTGCGATAAAAGCATCATCCCCGGCCTTCGAAGATTCATAATTTGACGAGAAAAATGAATAATGGGGACGATTGCCGATATAGGTGGCTGTATTCGACTGTGGGGTTCTTTTCAAACGATGCTTGAAAATTTTATCGCGGGTACGCACACTTTAGTTGTTTACAAAACTAATTTTCATTATATGTTTACGACGGTGATTGCGCATATATCGTATAGCAAATCGCAATTGCTAATTTATCATTAGTAGGGCTAGTTTTGCAAGCTTTGCCACTTTTTTTTATACCTGCCGGGAACTTCCTGAATATTCAGAATTTATGTAGTATGGTGTTGTAAGCTGTTTGTAGGAATTTAATATCGCAACTTTTTACTGTAACTTTGCAAGCATTGCGCAAAATGTAAAGGATTGACTTGAAAAACATACTATCAAACTATGTCTAGTGTGGTTCTATTCTCTTTGATCTACATAACAAAGAGCTATGTGATGAATTAGCTGCATCTCAATTCTATCTATGATGCAACACTTGGCTTGCAGGCTAGAAGTCCAACAACCCCAGCCAAGCTGTATTTCATCTTTGAATCTTAGCCTAATGTACTAGTCTGCTTTTAGAGGCGCAATAATTGTATTGCGTGGGAGCTGTTGGATTATAAACCGGAACCTTTCGAGTATCACACACCCTTATAATTTTTATTAACTCGTGCATAAATTCAACTTCTGTTAAAATTAAATGAAACTTTCTCACAATTTTAGTGCAACAAAAACTTGCCCTATTCATTAGGGGAAGTAGTTTAGCGTAAATCAACAAAATGTTGGTTAGTCGGGTTTTCTAGTGATCGGCAACTATGACGTTGGTTGTTATTGTACTTGTATACTTGGTATAATTATAATTAGGACTTCTCAACAGTATGAAAATAAGAAATGTTCAAATACGTATATATTGCCAGTTCTGTATCACATTAAAGACTCCAGTTGGCATTTTTTCGAACATGCCTCTTATATTTCACTTTGTGACAAAGCTGTGGATTTGATCACAGCACGGATATGCCATTTCCAGTAACGTGCGTAGCTTTGTATACTCTATATTTCGTATGCTGCGATGTGACCAATCGAGGTGTACGGCCTTCCACAGAGTAAAATAGTATCGAATCTATATTTTTCGTAAATAAATTGTTATAGTAGCAAGCAGTGTGAAATTTCAGTACTCTTCCAGCCCTAATTTAATTAGGCTAATTATATTATGATAATAGGTTACTGTGGTCTTTTACGCCGGGTCAAAATGCAGTCTGAAAGTGTATTGCAGTTCTTCTCTTCGCCGCAGAAGAGTACAAATTTATCCAATGTACATTGTACATAGACTTCGGGGATATGATCAAAATTTCCGCTCGTGATGATAAAAGTAGCGGGCATACAAAACTGGATAGGTGTTTGACTTTCCTGTGAGTATTAATTACACAAAATGGGTAGTGGATAATGTGATTAGAGCGCGCACGTTTCCGAAATAGAAATACCTGCCGCCGACGCTCCTGAGAATTTGCTGATAGACCAATTCAAAAGTCACTGTCGTATAAGCGCCTACGTTCACATCGGTGGAGAAGATTTTTTCAGCCTTCTCCCGAGTTTCAACCAGCCCGGCGGTTTGACCTCTCTCCTGTGAGGGGTAAATGAAAAAAGACATTTTACTAGGGCTGGGCCCAATGATGGCTCGAATCTGAATAGAGTATAAATTCAAATAATTCGAGTCGAGTTGTGGGAGATGATTCTTATGAGAACTGAAGAGTAGGCTACTAAGAGCTAATTCATCAACAAATATGATAGTTTCGATACTATTTTCCGCTGTGGAACATAGTAAACATCGATTGGTCATATCGCAACATACGAAACATTTAGTACAAAGCTACATGCACTAGGATTAGTGAAAAAATATTTCTGAGAAGTCGGGATGAGTCGACATTATTGTTAAAAAATTCAATGAAATATGTATATAGGTATTTATAGGTATATGTCGATAAAGCACCAAATAGTCTTAAATGAGATGTAGCACTAGCATTGTATTCTTGGTGATCGCATACAAAGTATAATATATTAGGGATGGTGGGAACCACTGAAAGGTTCAGGTTCGTGTGAACGCGAACCTTTTTGAAAGGTTCTGTGTTAACGCGAACGTGAACCTCGTGACGTCGCGTGATGTCAAATTGGTAACTTCAACCCTACATTTAAATGAAGTGATATATATATGTACACGATACCTAGCGACGACTCGGGCAACATAATGCCACAATGCCGAAGTACACACTGGATTTTTAAAAGTCGCTAAATCAACTGGAGCAATCAAATGATACGATAATTCCATAGAATCAATATCTTCCGTCGCTTTGCCAACAATTTCGACGTGTACTTGCAAGGGAGTAAAAGCTTTCGCCTTAACGGTCTAGACCAGGCCGGGTTGTCAAGCAGCATGCTCGTTAAGTGTTAATTTTTATGCTGCCAGCCCCATGAATGGAGTGACTCGTAGTAGAAGTGCAATTACTTTTAACCAAATATGTTATAATCATGTGAAAATTGTAATATATGAAAAGCTTCGCAGTGCAGAACCTATCAAGGCTCGTTTGTGCACGTGAAACTATAAATTTCGGAGGTCCACACACAGAACGCGAACGTGAACCTCCCGTTCACGTTCGCGTTCTGTGTGTGAACCTCCCTAGTATATATGTAAACTTTCCACATTATTCATACTGTTATCACGTCATTATGAGTGATAATCTCGAACACTCGATTTAAAATCCACTCAAGTGTAGTCAATGTTGTCGAGCCGTAATTATGTAATTGTTACGCGACCTAACCCGCGCTTTTTGGAATTTCTTTTTAGCTGCCGCCTTCTCCTCGACCGCCGCCTCGTAGGTCTTGCCGTCGATTGTGATTCGAAAGCCGGATATGAAAGCTTCATTTGGCAGCATGATGTGGAATTTCACCTGGATGACACCCGAAGGACAGAAATCACATTCTGCTCTTTTGAACTAATTCTACAATTATACAGTGTAACCATAAGGATGGAAATTGGTGTATTGACAAAATTCACACGCGTCAGGTGCACATGGGGACAGCAACATGAAAACAGAACCCACGCTGTAAACGCAAATGGTGTATTAACCTCATTCCCACCTTAGAGTAGGGTGTAAATCAGGTAGATGTCACTTTCAGGTAGCGAATTGCGCTTTCGCTCACAATATAGGTGAAAACGAGTCAAATACACCAATTCGTAGGGAGATATATAGCACGGCAGATTAGATTATTAAATATAATTGTATAGATGGACAAATTAGAGCGAAATGTCGGTAATTTAATTCTAATCTAATTTGTGACATGTTTGTGTGCTCTAATTTTTATTTTTTTTTATCTAATTTCTGGTTCCAAGCTTCCTGTACAGACATTTGCCATTCTTGTGCTGATGAGAGTGCCTTCCGATTTGATATAAACTGAACTTCGTTCAATGCCATAGTTTACGGGAATGCAGTAATTCTAATTCTAATCTAATTTTGAAAAATGTTTACCGGAAACTAAAATCTTAGTTATAATCTAATTTTGAGAAATGTAGATATAATTCTAATTATAATCTAATTTGACAAAAAATACACACTCTTTTCGCTAAAAGTGCGGAATCGTGAAATATAGTTATAAAGAGTGCTATATATTATATGTTTTAGAGTGACTTATATCATGTTTGAGGGCAGTGGCGTAGGCCACTCATCAATCACTATGCACTAAACTTGCCATCGTCTCCAAATTGAGATGAATGATTTGTTTGCTTACAGTACAGCTACACCGACAAATGTTCGTTACTGATCGTCAATGGCGGAGGTCTCATTTGATGAGTCACTGTTCTGCTATTTCGCTACATCTTAAGGCAACTTATTGCCACACAAGAATTCATTGAAAGGCTGCGCATTCGCAGTCGTGGCACAATCCAGTGAATTTACGCCGAGAACCCTTTTAAATTTCAAAGTGAAATAACAACGTAATGCCGTAGTCTATGAATATATGTGAATACTGTCCAAGAGCTGCTTGGTGGTAGAGAACTTCAAATGCAATTGAACAATTGAATTTGAGATAAACTCGAATGTTATCATTTGACACTCGTCAGGGATAATCGTCAACAACCAGTAGAAAATTCGAAAGAACATGGCATATCAACGATCATATCACCAAATATTGCTCGCGTTTGGACGACTTATACATTCCAGTAGTGGTATGATGAAGCAGTACGATCATTTGGCTAGCGATTATATAAGATATGTCTTATAGTAAGGTCTGTTAAGTTTTACCTTGCGACAGATTCTCGCTAGTAAGAAGGCCCAGATATAACAGTGAACGTTGGTCAATGCTTAGAATATCAATCATGAAGGTATGGCTCGTAGACACAAACCAACATTTATTAAATCAGCAATTCATTATGTTTCATTTTTTTGGAAATAAATACAACTTCTCACCTATAAGTCTTGTTATAGGTATAAGAAACAAACTTGAAATGCGTAAAATAAGGATATTTGGGCAATTTTGAGCGTCCTAGAAGGACCATTCACTTTCTTTAAAAATCATTGGTATTTATGCGAAAGTTCCGCAGACCAAACATATAGCCTCATTATTAAATTGCAGCATCAGGTTGTATACGCACATAAAACGAATTTATTAGGTTATCGTTACGGCTACGGCAATTAATTTATATTCAGTGCAACTAACCTGCTGGGTCGTATTTTTGTCGTTTAATACCTCGCTTCTCATGGTGGTCTCGGCGAAATGATTTTGCACCACGCTGACAACAGAGAAACCTTCTATAAACGATGGTATACTTATTTCGTGGTTGTGAAGCAAGCTTGCAATGTAGCAACTCACTTGTTTGCACTGCTCCAGTTAATGCAATCCACATCCCTACAATACAGGATACGAAAGTGTACTGAATTATGTACCGCATACATTCCTACTCGCTACATATAGTCTGCTGATTAGTTTAAACTGGCCTGAGTGCCCGGACTGTCGTGTTATTAGTGGTTGGTCGTCTGTAGAACAGACAATGCGTTACTATAATATTGATCAATCGGAACGTATGGCCATTATAAGATAAATACAATCTCTGATATACTTTCTTATTTGAAGTGACTCTTGGCGGTATTGAAGTCCAATATCCAATTGAATAATATATTCATATTGAAATAAACATTGTTTACCAACAATCGTACCACCAAATTCTTTTCAGTTATCTATTATTTGCTACTATTTGCACATGCACGGATAGAACTAGACTAATTTAATTTGTATGGCTGAGACATATTGATTTGGAAGTTTATTTAAAAGTGCGACCACATATATGTGCGATCCGCGTAACAACGTGACAACGGTTGTAACTTAGAGGTTGTCGCCTCTGAATAACTAAGCTACCGGTTAATTTTCCCGCGAAAACTCTACACTGCATGTTCACTATTTGCTCTTGTCTGGTAACAATGTACCACATTTATTGTTAATGGTTATTAATTGCAACATAACGGTGATGATATGCCTTATGAGCATGTGATCATGGTTCGTAGATCATCTACTTGAAAGCATTCCTCCCATGCTAGCGTTTGATATAACTATGCTTATTAATTCTAGCATTATATTGAGTTCAACAGTATTGTATAGCGTCCCAGATGAATTCGTTTGGCGGGCCGTGTGTTTGACATCTCTTGATAAGACAGTGTCGCTCACCTGTGACAACGAGTTGAGCCAAAGCGTTCATCTCCGCATATATTCTTCAAGTTTTCTCAGTTATGTCAGCTACCTGAAGAGAAAATTTCATCATCTACTACCGTGCTTATCAGCTTCATGAGGTGGCATTTGGCAAGGGGCATGTTAACGCGATTCTCACATTCGCGCCAACTCCACTGTCAAGCATCATTTCGATTTGAAATTGTGTTTGATTTACATCGTGGTATGATTCTGAGTAGGCTCCATTTTCATTCATGTACCTCTTTGTGGGCGTGAATATCTAATCTTTTAGCTTCGAGTTTATACTTACTAATACATTATTATTGAGCCCACTTGCATGGACGACCGAATAAATGGACTTTTGTAGGAGTTACTGCCTTATTGATGACTTCAGTTGACAATGCTGTCTCAACCGGGCATTCGCGTTTATTAAAGCTAGCAACGAGTTGAAATATATAATCTCAAAATTGATTTCACACGTATTACTGACGTATACCTGTCATATGTACCCGATGTTCATCCGATTTCCTCGTGCGAATAAAGTTTACCGAATTAAACGGGTAACGTGTAATTGCTGCAACGATGCTACAAAATAAAAATATTTTGTAGAAGATATCTAGGTCCACTTACGGCGCCTGTGGCCCAAGGCCTGCAAACAATATTCAGGTTTCTATCGCATACGATTTCGATAAATCGATTATGGTAACGTGTGGTATCGACGCATTTAACCTTTTCTTTCGTCGGGAATTGCTATTACAAATTAGAATATTCATATATAGAACTACCTAGACTTGGGCAACTAGACAATTCTAGTTGTCTAATTGAACTAATAAGAGGGAAATTCCGGTAATTTATTCCAAATCTAATTTGTAAAATGTTTCTAAGCTCTAATTTTAAATATTATCTAATTTCCGGTTTTCCTGAAAAGGCGACAGGAGAGCCGTATAATGCGAAACCGTCATGCTTACTGTACAAACATTTGTCATTCTCATACTTATGAGGATGAACTCTGACTTGATACGAACTGAACTTGATTGAATCTCGTAATCGTCGCGAATTTAGTAATCCGAATTCTAATCTAATTCTGAAAAAACTGTGCAGCTGTAATTCTAATTCTATTCGAATTTGAAAAAATGCGTAACCTTAATTCTAATTCTATTCTAATCTGGAAGAAGATGTGTAGCTCTAATTCTAATTACAACCCTAATTCGGGAAAGTTGAAAATTTTATAGTCGGGTAACTCAACAAAATTTACTTTCATCTTTCACTTACTAACCCTGCTTCTGAGAATGCTCTATATACTATGTATTGTTTACAGCTACGCGGTGATGGTGCTGCCTTTTCACTCCTAATCCGTTGCGAGTGATACGCGCACAAACAGAGATAAGAAGCGGAGATGAACGGAGTGAACAAGTCAAAGAACTGCCGAACTGTATAATCACTGGAAGGCGGCCAACCATTTCAGTAGGATCCGACTTGGACTTGTTCTGATTATGAATCTCCGACCACACACAGTCATTCCGGTGTCGTTGAACAAGCGAAAAGTGTTGATATTCACAAGACGCGTATGGCGGAATATTTCACCCTATGATTGACCGTACGAATAAGTAGCCTATTAACAGTTAATAATTAGCCTACTCCAGTTCACCGTACTGCTTGCGGTAAACATCCAATCCACTGTTGGCCAACCCCGCTAAGCAAATGCATGGTAAATACCCGCCACAGGATGATTGTACGGTACAGTAGCCAAGTATTAAAAATTATATACGTGCAACTGGATTTTCAAAATGCTTCGACTGCACTCGCAAGGGATGGTTCTGCGTGCGAACCTCGGAAATTTAGAGGTTCACGCTCACAAATGAACCTTGGTAGGTTCTACACTGTCAACCTTTTTCATATATTACAATTTCCACTTCATTATAACATCTTTGGTTGAGATTTATTGTATTTCAACCGCGGGCCACTCTATGCTTGGCGCTGGCAGCCCAAAAGAGTCAACACTAACCGAGGATGCACCTTGACAATCTCAAAAATTTTACTTGCTTCGTTACAAAAGTTTGCTCGAAATATCCAGCTTTCTGTTCACGTATATTTAGTGACTCTCTGCTGTGAGATTGACCTGCAATCACACAACATTAAAAGCGAAACACACCACATGTAGGTAGTCTTGGAACGATGCTTATTCAACCAATCAATGAAATTGATATCGTTATCTGATGTAAAAAAAAATTAGCAGACGTACGGGGTCAATCTTGATTTCATATGTTCATTGTGTCATAAAAATTAAATATGTGCGATTGGTGTGTTGGCTACTGCTGTATAATGTGTTAGTGGGTTAATATCGGTAGCAAGTATAGAAACCCGTTTTACACTCTGCTCAATATCAACGTAGCAATACTCAGACGCCGCATACATTGTCCGGTCTGGCCTCTGAGACCGTAAAGGCGTAGCTTATTCCCTTGATTACCCTGCAAGTTTGGCGACGTTTAAGGCGTCAATATTTACTTCAGCATTGTGGCATCGTCGTCGCTAGGTATCGTATATACAATAATATAGCTTATCACTAGGGCAATTTTTTTTTACCTATAAAACGGAAGATTTTGACCTAAAAAATCTAAATTTTGACCTTTTTTGACCTAAAAAAACTGAAATTTGACCAAATTTTGACCTCACGTATGCAAATTAGGTATTTTCGCATATAATGTTAAAATTGTACTACTTATCTTCATTTCTGGTTGGAACTGTCTGTTCTTACAAAGTAGATTGGCCTGAAAAAACGTTTTTGGCTCGAAAACTGACAGATTTTTACACGAAAAACTAGTATTTTAACGAAATCTGGCCCTATGAAGAATTCTAGTAGTTACATTACGTATTCTGGTGGAAATAATTAAAATTTGTTGTAGTACAACGAAAGATCCTTTCCTACATTCTCGGGTAGAAAGTGTCTGTCCTCACTACGTAGCTTGCCAAGAACGGAGAAAGAACGTTCAACAGCAGCATTTGTTGGCTGACAACACTCAAGTTGTGTGCACACTGCTGGTGACAAACCGTGTTGCTTCATTCGGACAATGTTGTCTATATCACAATTTTTCAGCTTGCGCTTCTTGATATAAGAACCATGCAATGTCCAAGCAGTCTTGCTTCAGCTAGGATATTGCGGTACGTTGACCATAAAACGATGTCACTATTTGTTTCATTTGACCATTTATGATTCACAATGAGCAGACGATGGTCCGTTTACAACGGTAGGCCAATAAAGTAGGCTACAAGCTGTAAAATATCAAATGATAAGTTCACCGACAGCGCAAGATCTACGATACAAACGAAATGCAGAGGTCAAAAAATGTTTGACTTTGTAAACAATTTTGACAAATTTTTACCTAACGCTACAATTTTGACCTAATTTTGACTTCTTTTGACATGTCAAAAAAAATTGCCCTACTTATCACTTCACTGATATGTAGGGTTGGAATTAGCAATATGACGTCACGAGGTTCACGTTCGCACTCACAAAGAACCTTTCAAAAAAGTTCGCGTTCACAGTTCACACGAACTTAAACCTTTCAGACGTTCAGACCATCCCTAATACACACTCTTGAAGTCCTAAACTAGAGCTAGAGCTATACTTACTTTTCAAAACACGCAACTAGAACTAGAACCACTCACTTTTCAAAATCCGCCACTAGAACTACTCGCTTTCAAAACTCGCACCTAGAATTAGAACTATATTACCTTTTCAGAATACGCAACTAGATCTAGAACTAGAATGGCTCAAATTCAAAATCCGCATCTAGAACTAAAAGTACTCGCTTTGCAAAATCCGCAGCTAGAACTAGAACTATTCACTTTTCAGAACTCGCTACTAGAACTAGAATTACTCTCTTCTGAAAATCTGCCACTAAACATAGAACTACTCGCTTTTCAAAACTCGCAACTAATTTTTATTTCAGCGTAATCGGATCGGCTTTTCACATGAACAACAACGAAATTGCTGAAGACTGACAAATACGGAAATATCGGGATACAGAATAAACTATATTACGTTTTCACCCCCTTTCTACGCACTGTTATATAGTTGAATAGTTCATTCATATTGAAATGAACCCGAATATTTTCGGTTAACACTAGTCAGGGGTAATCGTCAGCAAGTAGTATAGAATTCAAAACGAACATGTTTTATGACGCTGACCCCTGACGAGGGTCAGCCGAAAATGTTCGGATCAATTTCGATAGGAATATACTATTCAATTGTATATTGAAGTTATGTAGCCTACCTCCATGAAGCTCTTATATAGTCGTGGTAACTCTGAGCTAGGAAGTCTGAATGCAATGGAGTTTTTCTGCTCTGATCGTATCATGAACTTGCTGAATTCGCTGCTGCAGTGTTGTCCAAACCCGGACACGCTGACCTCATGCGACACACGTGTCTGAATTTTATACTACTAGCGACAAAACTCGCAGTACATTACGATTCGCGACAATTTAAGAAGTTCCCAACTAACCTCAGCTCATCATTTCAAAATGACACAAGATTGCGATATATTGCAAGGATATGTAGCAGTCGAGACGACATGAATTAGTCATTCAATCAGACAGCTAGGTCTGACCTTGAACATATAAATAATAGGCATGTACGCTAAATAGAGAGTTACAGGAAATTCCATAAATACGACAAGCGACGAAAATGGAATGGCATAGGTCTATAATCGAAAAATGTCAGATTTCGTCCGGTGGTCTTAGCGACAATTGGACAGGCAACAGAACAGTAGTTCTCAACCATTTTGTCTTCGCGGACCACCTTTGGACCGTCACGGAACCACTTTGGACCGCCCCATCACACACACACACACACACCTACACACCAAGTTACAGTTCAAATATAGATCAATTACCGTGCAACCGTCACCCGTCATGAGCAAATATTAACTGCAAGCTAGTGATAAACAGCAGCTACAAAATGACTTTTCTTCAAAATAGCATTGTACTATTTATGTAGATATTGGGAAGACTTTTTTTATTCCAAAGTGAATTATGTTGCTGCATTTCTTGAAATACGCGACCGTGGCCGTGTGCTTAAAATTCGCATCTTCAATATGATATGAACGAGTGCCAAAAGTCCATTTCGACAAAGATAGGTGTTGGCGAATGTAATAATAACGCGTAACGCTTCCGATCACATCTTTGGGTATAATCGCACCATATATGGCACCAAAATTGAGAATCAGGTTTCTAATGAACATATAGCGTCCAGCCTAGTCATTTCTGTCTAGCAGTTCACCTTGAAGTTATTCTGGAAAAGCGGTTAAGCATATCACGCGAGAAAACGGATTATTGCAAACATATTATTTCTTAAACCCCCAAAAAACATCTCTAAACAGCAACATATTTATATCAGAAGGCTATTGACAATTTTGCAATTAAATTGAGTCTGCACAGTAGAATATTTCATTTCAGACGGCCATTCCGTTCATGTTTTAGCAGTAATTAAGCGAAACGGCCTTCTGGTTTTTCTAATTAGAATAAAACACAAATTAGGTTATCAATAGGGCGATTTTTTGACCTGAAAACGGAAGATTTTGACCTAAAAAATCAAAATGTGGACATTTTTTGCCTGAAAAATCTTAATTTTGACCAAATTTGACCTAATGTATGCAAGTGAGGTGTTTTCCCACATAATGTTACAATTGTACTACTTATCTTCATTTCCGATTGGAACTGTCTGTCCTTACGAAGTGGTTAGGCATGAAAAAAAAATTTTATGCCTCAAAAACTGACAAATTTTTACATGAAAATACTTTATTTGTCGAAATCTGGCCCTATAAAGAATTGCAGTAGTTACAGCACGCATTATGGTAGAAATAATTAAAACATTTTGTGGTATAACGTAATATACTTTCCTACATTCTCGGGTAGAAAGTGTCGGTCCTTACATAGTAGTTTGCCAAGAATGGAGAAAGAACGTTCAGCAGCAGCAGTTATTAACTGGCAGCGCTGGTGACAAACCGTGTTGCTTCATTCTGGCAATAGTTTCTACATCACAATTTTTCATCATGCGCTTCTTGATATAAGAACCATGCAATGCCCACGCAGTCTTGCTTCAGTTGGGATATTGCGGTACGTTGAGCATAACACCATGCCAACCTATTTGTTTCATTTGAATGTTTATGATTGAAAATGAGAAGACAATGGGCCGTCTACAACGGTAGGCCTATAAAGCAGGCTGCAAGCAATAAAATGTCAAATGATAAGTCCACCGACATTGCAAAATCTACGATACAAACGAAATGCAGGTTGCAAAAAAGTTTAAACTTTGCAATAAATTTTTACGTTTTTTGACCTAACGCTACAATTTTGACCTAATTTTGACATTTTTGACTTGTCAAAAAAATCGCCCTAGGTATCAACCATTTTTTATAATTGGAGGTTTAGCGGACCACCAGAAAATACTTTGGGTACCTTCATGGATCCGCGGACCCCATGTTGACAACCGCTGCAAGGGAGCAATCTAAATAAACCTCGGACACGTAGGTAGAAGTTATGAATGAGATTATGGCCGAACTCAAACCCATATCCCATTAGCGTTGAAGCAGTGTGTTGATCGCCTTCATGAAATAAATCATAGATTCATAGATTCACACAATGTGAACCAAAACAGGAATGATGGTATTCCTGACATTGGTGGCCAGTAGCGAAGTACTTCAACTCTAGTAAATTTGTCTACCTGCTCTTATCCCGCGAGCAAGGACTTTACACTATTTACCCGGGTATTATTTTTATACTATACTCATAATTCTACTTTTTCTACGGAATATGTTTGTATCATACTTCTGACTGGAATTGTCGTAACAACTATTCGAAAGATCAATTATAACGAGATCGTGAAATTGCTTCAACGACATGGAATTGAAATTATATACAACCGTCAAGATTCTCGAAACTTTTCCGACTCATAGGCTGGCTGCAGTAATTTTTTGGAAATAAATACCATTCGCCTAAATGACTTTTTGCAAGTATAAGCATCTTGTTTGCTTGCTACATCCTGTTTGTAGGCGCCACTGCTTCTCGCACTGTACAGACATTGATTTTAACCACATATTTAACTATAGTTGCAACATTCAAACACTCTTAAAACATAGCCCGGATCGTAATTAACTACGAGTGATGGGAATACCAAATTGAACAAAGAGCTTCCGTTTAGCATCGAAGGCAAGGCAGCCGTGCGCGGTGCTATCCAAAGTTGACATTGGATATTGGATAGAGCCAGTTAACAGTCTCAGTCTTATAGGATGCTCTGGCACAGGACTCAAGACTTGAGATTTCCAAAATCGATTACCTGAGTGCATTATTCTTCGAGTAGTGTCGAGTATTCGAGCATCATCTCGTTACGACGACACTACAGTATGAATGATACGGAAAATTCAATTATGTAACTTCTATCAGCCTTGGGCGACTATAATGCTAGTTTGCTTTTATCAACACGCGGTCGGGTCATATTTTATGGCCCGCGATCTGATTCGACATTTCGGAAGAAGGCTTAGAATGGCATTTTGAAATACTGGAATTGATTTAAGTTGCAATGTGTTGTTATTGTCGTCGTTCAAGTTAGCTGCTCTCCTGTTTCCAGCATCACTATTCCTCGCTAGCTGAAAAGGCTTTGGCGATGGTGACAGCAATCCATTGAGGCAGAATCAGCTGATATGGACGTGCTTTAGGCACATTGCTTTGAAGTGAAATGGCCCAGACACTTTTGAGACCGAGACGCTTAAAAAGCGGTTTTGGGCTTCCCCAAAAGATCAAGCCGTGCGAGGTTATATTCATTCAGCTAGTACCGTGCCTCACTATCCCCAATATCAATTCCTCAGTCGCTGAAAAGCGTTATCAGGTATTGCTCATAATTCAAAATAAAAGTGATGATCTTGACACTTTTTGTTGTAGTTGTATTTCTTTCATAAAATATTATGTCTTTTGTGGTAACTATGACCGTCGCCCATGTTGGAGAGCATAACGTTGTACTCACGTAAAGTATTAAAAACGTGACTGTTGAACTGTGTGGCCTATTTTTGTCTCTATATTGCATTCTCGCAGCCTGCAGCCTCGCAGCGCAGTATGTTAACAAATTTGACTCAATTTCAACTAGTAGAAGCGGAGTCATTGGAGTTTTTCGTTGATATTTAACGGATTATCCTTGATTGGTGGATAATCCGAGGATTATCAACGAAAAACTCCAATAACTCCACTTGTACTAGTTGGAATTGAGTCAAATTTGTTTTGCAGAGTCTCTGAAGACAGCTCAACAATTTCACGGGGTTGACAGAAAAATTTGAAAATTTTTTTTTTAATTTTCCTGTTTAAATTAAAAATTTTAATTGGATCTGCGGAGCCCTATACTTGTTAGAATTGAACCAAATTTGGTGTGCAGCGTTTTTTAGGGTAACCTGACAATTTAATGACTGACCGACTGGAATCCAGAACAAAAAGGTATTTTTGAACAGCCCTACTGCACACTGTACAGTTGCACTGGCAGTTTTCATGACATAATTGTTATCAATTTTAACGCGTAGTCATAAGTCTTGTTTTCAATGTTGCCTAATTCGGTTCCTTCCTGTCGGACGACTAAAATAAAAGCTCATCAACAGGCAAGTTGCCCGCGCAATGGTTGGTAAATCTCATGTTGGCCTTTAGTCGAAAAGCTTGGCAACCCAAGACATAGAGAGAATTAGACATCATTTGCAAATTACGATTCAGTTGCATGGAAGAAGAAAGAAGCAATATGAATCTTCGCGATGCAGTCACAAATTTATGGAATTTTTGGAATTATACCATGATATTGTGACTGAGCAAATATATCGTCTGGCTGTAAAATCGATGTAAATATAACCAAACGCTCCTTCCCACTAGACAAAATTAAAAATATTTGTAGTAGCTTAAGTGCTTGGCTTGAACAAATAATTAAGAAAGACTGCAAGTCCTAGTCCTTTATTACTTGACCAAGTGCATGTAGACTAGATATAGGCCCTATGCTATTTGACTATACTTCCTAAATTTCGTTTATGACCAATGTCTAATAGTAGTGAGAGTAAGGTGTGCTTGTAATCAGTACAGTATGTAATGAGAAAATTAATACGATATATTTCCGTATTACTTGCTGACTCATACATAAGAGCAACATTTCAATTGTTTATCTATATTTTAATTTTATAGGATGGGCTATATGTCGTGTTCGAATGATACATACATATTAGGTTGTTTAAGAGAGCCCATGTTGTAAAAACTGATAAAATATGAAAAAGGAAAAATATTTAGAAAGGCAATCTTTCACGCATAATGAATAATTCGAGCTGTGCCACAATGAAACAATTGTGCATGCCATCGTTACTCATATGTTTGCATATGTTTAATGGTTATATGATAGTCATTTAACCGTCACTGTGACATATAATTTTCAAAGTAAATTGGTAATATTATTGGAGTCGGGGTTGGAGTCGGAGTCGGAGTCGTTAGGTATAAACACTCGGGAGTCGGAGTCGGAGTCGTAATCGATACATTTAAAGACTCAGGAGTCGGAGTCGGAGTCGGTCCATTGAAAATGTGTGGAGTCGGAGTCGGAGTTGGAGTCGGTAGTAAAATTTACCGACTCCACAGCCCTGATGCAAATGTAATACCGTATAACTAGTAATTGCCTACGAAATCCGGTGACGCAGTATTAGCAAAATAAATAGGCAAAACATATTTATCGCAGTGTTGGGATTGAAGTCAATACCTCCGAGTCACAATTCATGTCGAGTCATTTTAACTTGAGTCAAGTCAAGTCTGTCGATGTTTGAAGGTGACTCGACTCAAGTCAAGTCAAATCACAAGTCAAGTCGAGTTAAGCTTTCGGAATATGAGCCTATGAGGCATGATTCAAAGTCATCGCATATTAGACAGGGTTACCATATGTCCTCCTTTAGGAGTATTTGTCTTCCTTTTTCAGGAAATCAAAAATGTCCTACGATGGCGCCCGAATGCCCTCCTTTTTGGCAATTCGTTATCCAGCCAGGCATTGTGAAGGCACAACTTAAAAACGCCATAAATGACGCCAAATCTGGATTTAAACGGTATTGACTGCATGGATGACTGAAAAAGGTCCACCAGAACCTAAATTACGTTAGAGCGGGTCTTTCGGAAGTCAAGTAGTAAAAACAACTGTTTCAAATTTTTCTAGTCTACACAAAAGTATTCCGGTCAAAATGTTTAAATTACTTTCATTTTCGTCATTCATTTAAAGTTTCGTGAATTGTAAAAAGTGTCCTTATTTCTATATCTCAAAATATGGTAACCCTAGTACGGATTGGGTTCTGAATCGAATATCGAATATAGAGTAAATTATACGTGTATTGTATTGTATTGAAAAGGTGCGACGGTAGTGCTTATATAGCTAGGGGTGAGCAAAATCGAGTACCTGGGCGATTCGATTCTGAATCACGTATTACGATTCGAGTCGAGTCGAGCATTCGAATATTACTCATTATGACGTCACATCAGAATGTACTATGTCAAAATTAAAATATGAACCTTTCATGCCACCGCAAAGAACATAATGCCTGTTATCCGTCACTTACTTTGGTATTTTTTCGACAGTACCGATTACATTGCACTTCTTGACAATGTTGTGGGATGACCACGCCTTCGGAAATGTGTTATTTCCAGTAACGTTCGTAGCTTTGTACTATGTCTCGTACGTTGCGACACGGTCAATCAAAGTTTTAAGGCTTCCTCAATGGCAAATTGTATTAAAATTATATTAATCGTTAGTAAATTAATTTTCAGTAGCAAGGAGCGTATAATTTCAGTACTCTAAAAAATCACCTTGTACTACTCGAATCGAATCAATAAAATTAATACTCGATTGAGATTCGAGTACTCGAATCATTGTGACCAGCCCTACGTGTAGCCTTATGAGGCTTTGTGCTCCACGACAATGGCAATTTAATCAGTTCAATGCATTTATTCCATGGCGACTTTTCTTTCACTCCCTCTTCCACGAATCAGTCATTTATCATTCATCGGATCTTTGCAGCGGCTGTGAAGTTCACTGTCTTTTCACCGTCACTTTCTGGGCTTTTTAAGTCACTGCAACCGCAGGAAGACCGGCAATGAGGATCCTAGATAAATCTCCGACACATAGAAACTTGGTAGAGCTGAGACTCTAATCAACAACCATTGTGTCGTGATGGCGTCGCTTAGCACACTGCGCCACTCGTGAAAAAGTACGCTGTGTCGCGGGTCCACCAGTAGAGATTGTGACGTCAGTTGGTGAATTTAGATGATGGTAAAGTTGTAATACGAGCCATACTGACACTCACGACAATTAGTATTAACATTCGATGCTATTTACAATTCAAAATGACTCGCTAGTTTACGGCTTTATGCAGACGTAGCTTGTTGCAGGTGTATCAAGACCCATCTGCCGTTCCAGCTTTTGCCCTACGAAGTACAAAAAGAAGCCGTCGGAAAATTGATTTACATTGCTCGAAATCCTAAAGACAACTGCGTGTCATTCTATCATTTCCATAGAATGGCCAAAGGAATTCCCGAGTCTGGATCGTTCAGTGAATTTTTTGAGCGTTTCACTCACGGAAACTTGCTGTTCGGCTCTTGGTTTGACCATGTCGATTAATATTGGCAGGTATGTGTTACGTTTGTCGTAGCGAATATGGAATGTTACCGAAATCTCATATGAAGCAGCTATTCTGAGCATATATTTTCTAGGGCCAGGGTTGTAACCAAGTCAGAAGGTTCTGAATCACAAGTCGATCTCACTTTTATAGTTTTTACTCCAGTCAAAACGAGTAATTTTCAACTCACCACCGAGTCAAGTCCGAGTCCAAGTAAGCTAGTAGAGTGTCGAGTCCGCAGTGTTTTGACTCGCGAGTCTGAGTCCAAGTCATTATGTTCACTGTTCAATCATTAGTTCAATCCGCTTCAATCCACTATTTTCGACTCTGTTCGGATGATATAGAATGGCTCGAATTCACAGTATCGAAATTTGCTGCAGTTATAATAGTTTCTAGCCCTATTTTCCAAGTATCAGGACTGACAGACAAAATGTCAATCATGTGGTGACTTCACTATTCTTCGAACTTACAATGAAATGTCTGTCTTGGCTGTCCTAGTCTCGGGTCACGTGACTTGATTCGAGTCATACGTAGTTCGTCGATAATGTCGAGTCCATATCACACTTAGAAATAAATATCGCTATCGGCAAATTGGAGGAAAATATATCGGCAATTACCTTGGCGTCACAACACAGTATAGGACAGGGGTGTACAACATACGGCCCACGGGTCGCACCCGGCCCGCGAAGCAATTCCGAGTAGATGAAAAATACGTTTACTACCCATCACATGTCCAACCAATGTTGGGATTTTTCTAAGGAAATACCTCCACTATTACTCCATGACGGCGGCGAGTATCTCATAGGCCGCATTATAACCATGCGACAGCGGTATGGTGGTCTTACCAGGACCGTAACATGCCGCACCCAAACCCCTAATTGGGTGGGGGGGACGATCTCGAACGGGGCCCAAAATTATTTCGTAAATTAGCATAAATTACAGATTTTTAGGGGGGCATAGGCTATATGCAACTATTTAAAAAATCAATTCGCGCTAGGCGCGATTCTTGGTTATTGGGTACTCACCCCAAAAGAAAAACTACGCATGATTTATACAAATAAGCATTTCGGCGTCGGCCGTTACCGCACCACGACGCAACAAGACGTGTACAGTTTCAGACCATGTAAACTGGGCCGAAAAGGACAGCCCTTTTGCTGACAGAAAACTTCTATATATATATCAGACATGGGGTAATCGCGATTAGTAATCGTAATCGATTACCACGATTACAGCATTTTCAAGTAATCGTAATCGCAATCGATTACATTCGAAAAAATTCCGAAGTAATCGTAATCGTAATCGACTACTTCGCATATTTAATCGATTTCTTTGTGAAAGAACGATTACTTTTTATTTGTACGACGACTGTGACATAAACTGAACATTCGTTAACAAGCAAGAGATATTATGCCAGTTATTGAGTCACAAACGTCTGATTTTCAAATGCCATTGCTTATTATTACGTCAGAAGTAGCCTATTAGCTTTGCTAGTCTTTGCGTAAGAAGTATCCACATTCCACACTTATAGTAAATAGATATTCGATGTACATTAGTGTGATTGTAAAACACCCACCGTTCAGTATATCGGGTTATCAATACATTTCAGACGCCACTATGTACCTCGCTGCAGGATAATTGATCATCTCTCTGCCTAGTTTAAAATCGCAACTTTTGTGTTGATGTTTGGTTATGCTTAGTTAAACGCAATTTGACCGTTGCTGCTTGGCGAGCAGTAGGCCTATGTGCTGGTACGAACGTACACCAGACAAAGAGTTGAAATTTTGTACTCGTCAAATAAAATATTACGGTTTCCACAACGAAGCATTAAAAATCAACAGCTGCTGATATACATCATAACCGCGCCGTTTTTGCCGTTTCTCGTAATGGCCGCTTGCATTACATTATCTGTATTAAGTTGAAGGCAGAATTTTATTTTCACCTTCTCTTATTCTCATATTATTCTACTCAAAACGGGCGTCAATTGCTATTTCACGATTCTTTACTGAAGATTTGGACCTGCCACCATAGCCATCGGCTTATATACCATGTTAGCGTGGGTTGTAGCTAGAATCAGGATCAAAACAGCAAAATCGTCCTCCACTCCAAACGTTGTTCTTGGGCCCCCAAAGGGTAGTCAATTTTTAACTTGAAGATTTAATTTCGTCAATAACATTGGTAATTTCATTATATTGCATTTTTAATCCTATCTCAGCCCCCGATGGTCAGACTTACCTGAAGAGCAGGGAGCTCGTAATCCATAATTATAACATCTGGTATCTTGCAATAATTAATGTAGTGCATGTTGTTAATTCGTGACCTCCGGTCTGTTATATAGTCAAAAGATATTGTAGTGACCCAAACTTAGAAGACTAAAAGAAAAACTTTCGTGAGACGCACACACAAATTGTCATGTCTAATGCTCTGTGGGTGCCTGCGTGGCATTTGCATCGTGGGCTCAGATTGAAAGGATCAGACTGTTAGTCTAGCCCACCCAGCGCGGCTATTGACAATGGACACTCGCCCCAAATTTCGGCCAACGCCTTTCTCTGATAGCACACTTCGTAGAGTAGCATGTTGGCCGAAACTGCACATGTCTTTTGGTGTGTCGGGGCGCGGTATTGACTGGCACCAAAATGCCTATTACTATGAGTTATGCATCCTTTATTTCTTGAGGGGAGACATTTGCATTTCGAAATCAAGCTATCTAGAGACATTTAAATGGCAAAGCTCAAAGAGAATTTTCAAGTTAATGAAATTTGTCGAGAATACTCTATAACAGTGCTTTTCAACCTTTTTGAGCTCCATTCGCACTTTTTTGGGAAATAAATTTCATTCGCACAAACTAATCGAAAATTGTTATACAAATAGATGAAGATAGACCTACTCAACATTTGTTCAGATGTGCAACAAATTGGATAACTATGTAGGTTAAGCTATCAAATGTCTCATTAAAAAGGCAAATTTTTTTCGCTCGTTTTACTTCCAATTATTTCAATACAATCCTTCTCGACCAAACAATGTTGTTAGTAATTTGTACAAGAACTTCTACTAGCGCTTGGATGGCCAGGTCTTAAAATCTGTTCTGCACTCCTATCCAAAATACAGCGTATTTTTCGCGAGTGAAAAATGCTTGCTGGCAGAAATCGTTTTTGAGAACTGACACATAGGTCCCGTGAAGCTCCAGTTTGACGATGAAAAACCCACATGTTTGTGCTGAGGCTTTTGTCTTATGTCTTTGGAACATAAGGTGCTAAACGACCAAGGAGAGTTGTCACATTAGAGCTCGATACCTGATGATACGTTGCTGCAACTTCTGTCTCGCAAGTTTATGGGAAGAGCAAACAACTCATGGTACTGCGTGTTCTACTCTTCACCTTAATCTAACTTGAGAATTCATAACAGTTTATTAACGGTAAACAGCTTTTAGACTACCACCAAGATCTGAGTTTTTGTGGCATCTCGCGACCCGAGCCTCACCCATGAAGAGCAATTTATATTTTATATTACAGTTGTATGCTACGATTTTACGGGCATGTATGACATACAGAACGCGCACATCACAATTCTAACTAACACAGCTCTACAACACGTGTCTGACGTACGCGATTTCAAATTAGGGCGAATTAAATTCATCTACGTATCACAGTTGTACTATACTGTCTACTCAGATTGCAAGAACGCGACTATTCCGTGCCGACAACGGAGCATATCCAATCCATCCCGAACGGTTTGGCCATCCAGCATCGGTCATTTTTATACCGAGGTTTTGTCGCCGCTCATGTATTTGGCACCGCATTTTATCACCCGTTTATTCGCCAAAACTTTACGTCTTCATGTGCCCCGACGCAGAAGTGGTTGGCCTCGAAATGAATGAGTCTCATAGGCCTGAACTCGCTGGTTGCACACCCCTACACTAGTTCATCCCAACGGTCTTCGACCATGATTTCCAGAAAAAAAATTTGCTCATGAATTCCATGCCATATACCACATTTGCTGCGCGTCTCATTTTTTGGCTACAGTACCCAACACAGTGACCTTGGATATGTAAAAACGATCGCAGGATTTTTTGCAATAAATTCAATAAATATTGCACACACAATCACACATTAACAGATTGCTATGGCACCGTGTCGACCCAAAATTATACCCTTTACGGTCTCTACTTTAATAACCATGAAGGGGTATAAATTTACGTTGCAGTAAACTTGCGAATGTGAGTCGCTGTGATGATGGTATTTAGGCTACTACTATCCTCGTACCCCGCGCTAATCGAACAGTTGTGACGAAAATATGATGATTGTTTAGCCAAAGAAAGCAGAAAGTCAATCTGACATCATTTTTCGAGCCTGTCGCAGGGTCAGACGGACTGATATGCTATATGTCTGCCACTATAGAGATTGTAGAGATCTCTATACTGCCACTACACCAACTTACAAACCAGACTTTTGGTGACGTAATAATTATAGTGTGGGAATAACAATTCCCTATGGCTTGTAAGAGCTACGATTAGTGGTGCGTCGTATCAAGTTTTTACAATTGCGTCGCACTTACAAAAGTTACACTGATTCTAAATTTCCTATCAAGTTTATTTGAATTATTCCTCGTCAGAAAAGTTAACAATTAATCACGATTTTCATTCGCACTTGATCCGGATTTTCATTCGTACCATTCGCACCACCTTCGTCATTCGCACTTGACCCGAATTTTCATTCGCACTATTCGCACCACCTTCGTCATTCACACTGCATTTTTTTTTCATTCGCACCAGTGCGAACCGTCACACAGGTTGAAAAGCACTGCTCTATAATTTATGTTGGTTCACGAAATACTTTTTAGTCCCCTCCGAGCACGCTCCCCACCCTATTGGGGAATTTGGGGTGCCGCAGTTATGGACCTGGCAAGAATGCAAATCATTGGGGGCGATAAATCGTCCTTTATAAAATGGGCAATATGTACATTATGACGTAACAAACAAATGTTTTAAAGAAATATGTTATCTCATTAGGCCTTTTCAGCGCAATCCATGTATTGTCTTCCAATATAACTGCTAAGATGCAAAATAAATGTAATCGTGAGTAATCGTGATTACTTTTCCAATGTAATCGTAATCGTAATCGACTACTTCCTGATTTTGCTGTAATCGTAATCGTAATCGTAATCGCGTGATTCCGAAGTAATCGTAATCGCAATCGATTACATTCATGAAGTAATCACCCCATGTCTGATATATATATATATATATATATACATATATATTTAATTGTCCATAGGCGCCTAAATGGTAAGCGAAGAATGTTCCTTTCCTGACAATCGGAACCCCACAAGAGAAATGCCAACCTTCAGTGAAAATTTAATTGTCAGTGAAGAAATACCAATTTGAAATTGTGTGCGTCTTTTAGTTTAGTACGTTTGGGAGATTTCAATATCTTTCGACATAGCAGACAGGAGGTTACGAAACAATATCATGTTATGAAGGTATTACACCAAGGTAATTACACCTCTCGAATATGTTCAACTCTTATTTACGGGCCCAAGAGTTTCCAAGACACCTCATTCAGCTCTACCGGGAAATCTGATTACGTGAACAGGAAGGACAAAAAAAATTTGATAGCAACATATATGCAATTCCCGATCATATTGACCGATTCGATCATGAATTGTTGAAAACTTAAGGCGAACTAACGCGTCTCACTAAACAGTACAATAAATGATTGTAATAAGTAGCGGCAAACACGAACAACCTGATGGGGAGGGGGGTCTGGGGGTCGAAGCCCATCGGAAGTTTGGTTTATCATACTATAGGTGGCCCACGACCAACATTTTTTTTTTCGGGGAGGAAGGGGTGCTGACGAAGTGCTGTTGTGGTCGTGGGTTTTATCATTAGGATCAAGTCGCTAACAGTGACTCCCAATTCCGATTAGGCAAATAAGTGCATACATAGTTCATAGTTTTATGGGAAAATCGACCCATTACTAATTATTAACATACGCGAAAGCTAATACCAAACCGCTATATGCAGGTTAAATTAAAAATATATTATAGTTATATAATATAATTCAACTATCTGTGCATAGTCGCACTGCTGCATCACCTCTAATTCGAAAGATCCCAGGCCTCAAGAGAAACCCGAGTCGTGATTTAATAATAATGAAGCAAATTCCAAAGTAGGCGTTTACAATTAAATCTCTTGTATTCGCCACAACGCATACGTAGCTCAGACGCCAGTATGCGACTAAAACAAAGGGAACAGCTTCTGTTTAAGGGTTTATAACTGTATTCAACCACCCTGTCATCGTATGATTACTAATTCCATTGTATGCGAATAACTGTGCAGCTAGTACAGTGGTCGGGAACCTTTTTCGTCCGAAGAGCCATCTTGACCCAATATTTTCCATTTTAACTCCCAAAGAGCCATACATGTCAATCAACTATTGCGTCACAATTGAAAACTCGTGACGCCATGGTAGCACAAATTCGAAATCGCTGCATGGGATTCGTAGTTTGCAACTATTTCCTCGGTGATATCTCGTACTAATCATGCTAATCGTCTTATTTGAGTAATGAGTATACCAAACTTGAGTTAAAAAGATCTTTTGCAAGTTATATATTTTTAATCGTATTGCACTGAGTAGCCTGTGATATTTTTCAAAGCTCAAGACAATTAACATTTAGAATTCCAACAGACCTAGACAACAGTAAAAGTATGAATATACTTTTACGCGCTTTTTACATTTGATGCATATTTTGGTGTTGCATGTTATTCCTGATGGCCTTGTAGTCTGGTTGATATTTGTTGTTCATAAAAAATTTGAGACTTTCTTCAGTTCTACGAGATCGTAGATTCGTCTTGATGCGAGGACCCATGATGACATACGTAGGTGGAGAAAAACATGATCACTATACAGCAGTATACGTATACACTGTAATGTGTGATGTGTCATTGACGTGGGGTCAGGGGAGACAAGTGAGGCAGCGCCTCACCTGTCTACTAGATTTTGAACTTTTGACTACCAAATTGTTCGAAAATAAAGAGCGAAAGGAGAGGTATAAGGTACATGTGAGGCACGGCCGGGACATGCCTTACCTGCGATAGCGCAATTCGTCGTATATATCTTAGAATTTATAATAACTGATAGTGATCGAAAGTAACTGTCGCACTGATTCCGATTCTATTTCTGAATTCTCAACGTATTCAGCGATAACATAACGTTGCGCCACACGCCTATATTTTGACAGCGACTACAAAGCTACGTTATCAATCAATAAGGTGGATCGCTATGGCGTTGTTTGTATAATTTGAATGTGTAATTGTGAATGTCATTTCCACCCACGACAGTTAATTTCTTGCCGTAGATCAGGTGGAAAAGGTGTATTTGGAAACTGTATTGTGATACAGGCGCTGCCATGTCTCCTATAGTCTCTTCCATCAATCAACGTATCGTGCAATCCATGATTTCGTGCTGGGTATATCGAAATCCGGAGTGATATTGGTCGCCGGCTTACATTTGAGGATTTTGAAAAGGGGGTCCGAGCCCCAAACCCCAGGCCGTGTTTTTTTGGCATATGCCAAAACTGCCAAAAATAACTTATTTTTGGCATTTTGCGATTTTTATTTTTGGCAGTTTTGGCATCGTCCTCTAAATAGATAGTTTCAGCCTCGAATTAGTCACAAAAACGCTTTATTTGGGCTAGTTTGTCAAAAGACACCACAAAATTTGCAGCATCCACGTATAATCAGTGCCAACAAACAATAAGAAGAAGAAAATACCTAACGATTTCATAGGTTAATAATATCAAACGAGACCAAAAAATATGCAGTATCCATCGGAATCGGTGCCAATAAGCAAAAAAAAAAAGAAAGAAAAGCCTAACAAACACGGTCAGCAGCTGATTGTTACAGCTGTTGAATAGACTTAAATCGTTTGCACTTGTAACAGTGCTTCCAAACTCAGGTCAGCTAACTTTCTCCTAAATTCATTTCTCGGCCAGCGAATCTGGGAAATATCGGCTTCAACAGTAGCCGTTGAGGGAAAGAATGCTGCCAGTCATCCACAAAAGGTTTTCAGAGCTTCAAAATCTTTGGAGGGCCGAACCGGCTTCCATGCATCATGAAAGGAGATCACTTCGCCAGTGCCATCGATCTCATCGCGGAAAGAATTTTCTTCCCGATACTTTTCCAGGAGTTTCCTGTGTTGTCTCTCAACACATTCTATTTAGTAGCCCGACTATCATTTTTCCTTCAGTCTACCGATAGATTTTCGGAGGACTTTTGTCACTTCAGGTGGCTTTAATATTACCAACTAGGAAGGTTAGCTTGTTTAAGAACATTGAAACAGGTGGCTTTAATATTACCAACTAGGAAGGTTAGCTTGTTTAAGAACATTGAAACAACAAGACTGTCTGGCAAAACGAGACTATGCAGCTCAGAAATAGACAGACAGTTTGTTGCGTCACAATGTTCAACTCGATCACAATGCAAAAATCGTGGTTGATTTTGGGGGTTCCAGTTCTAATGAGCAGAATATAATTTATAATTTAATAATCAGTACTGCGGCAGCTTCTTATTGATACCCGTTTTATCAAATTTAGCGCTCGACAAGCCGGTCAAAAATGGTCGTAGAATTGCCTTTGGACAAATGGAAAGTATGACGTAAACCAAATGCAGTCAGCCGTTCAATCTCGCTGTGCCCACACCATTTAGGACACCATGCTTTCACCCCTAATGGGTGGGCTGGACCCAGATTAAGAAACCTGCCTTTCACAAACGCTCTTCTCGCTTGTAACGCGGTCCTGTTAATAGCATTTTCAAATTTTTATTTTTGGCAGTTTTGGCATCCGGCTGCTGAAATGCCAAAAATAACACGGCCTGTCCAAACCCTGAATACGCAACTGTATAAACCTCTCAAAAACATGTTTATACTACCACAAGAATAATTATACTGGTGGTGCTGAAGATTTAATAACAGGTTGCTGCAGTTTTGATAAATTAACCACAAAAACTAAAATTTCGAAAAGAGCCATATCTTATGCCCAAAAGAGTCATATATGGCTCTCGAGCCATAGGTTCCCGACCACTGAGCTAGTAGAACCCCCATTATTCGTAATATAATGTGATATACTATTGCGCATAAAAGCTTGAAAATAAAGTATTAAAATGAAAAACAAATGCGTAGAGTAGGAAGTAGGAATTTGGAATCGTTTGACTGCCGCGATTTGGAGGTTTGAATCCGGCCCGCGACTCAAGTTTAGCTTGACACTCCTAGTAAAGGGAGTCAGAGACTCACTATCGTCGATTGTTAAACTGGAAATAGTCAAAGTAGCTATCGCTGGTACTCAAGTCAAAATAAAAGTATCGTCATACATTTACATTCAAGTACAAGTAGTAGCGGTGATCTCTATGTAAGTAAAAAATTAAATATTGCCGGCATATAATTCTGAAAGTAGAAGTATTCTAAAATCATAACCACTTGAGCAATTAGTGCAAGTAGAGAAAACTGACTGTATTCTGAAAAAATGCTATCGATTTTTGGAAATGCCATATTTTTGAATATCGGTGAATATAGCGGTGTTATCGGTGAAGGTGGTAGCAGGGATGGTGTGAACCTCTGAAAGGTTCAGGTTCGTGTGAATGCGAAACTTTTTCAGGTTCCGTGTGAACGCGAACGTGAACCTCATGACGTCACGTGACGTCATATTAATTGCTAATTCTAACCCTACATTTCAGTGACGTGATAGCCTATACTAATGTACACGATACCTAGCGACGACTTGGGCCACATAATGCCATAATACTGAAGTACGTATTGACCGTTTAAACTTCGCCAAATGTATCAACTGGAGCAATCAAATGATATAATATATAATATAAAACCAATATCTTCCGTTGCTCTGCCAACAATTTCGACTTACAAGGGAATATAAGCTTACGGCTTCACGGTCTAGGCCAGATCAGACAGTGTTTTCGGCGTCCGAGTATTACTACTACTACGCTAAATATTCGCAAACGGAAATCTGAATATTTCGCGTAAATAACTTTTGTAACAAAGTAAGTAATTTTTCTTAGATTAGCAAGATGTATGCTCGTTTAGTGTTGATTTTTTATGCTGCCAGCGCCATGCAGAGAGTGTCCAAAGTTGAAATGCAACGAATTTCAACCAAAGATGTTACAATGCCGTCCGTATTATAATGTATGAAAAAGGTTCACAGTCCAGAACCTACCAAGTTTCGTTTGTGAACGGGAACCTCTAAATTTCGGAGGTTCACACACAGAACGCGAACGTGAACCTCACGTTCACACCATCCCTAGATGGTAGATATCTGTTTTATCGACATCGACTTAAAAATACGATATCGGTCGGGCCGTAATATTTTAGAGTGGGACATGGACGGGAAGTCGGATTATATATCCGGCCGGTTGTTCTCATTTTTAGCCGGAGCCGGAGCCGTACTTGTTTTGATACGGCCGGAGTCGGATCGGACCCGGATCAGTACTTTCTATACCAATAATAGGGCAGCATTACCAATCTCGATCCTCGAATCGACAGTTAAAGTGAAAAGTTCATGGAAATAAACAACATGTTAAGTTCAAGTTGACATAACTACTTCAAATAAGGGTCCTTGATCCTTGAGTTTTTATTTTTCCTGTTTGCATTGTTTCAATCAATATTCAATACCATCCTGTGAGTATAGATCGGATCGGATCATGGTTATTTCTAGAAGCCGGCCTAGGAGTCGGACCAGAGTCAGGCCTGAGCTTTAAAGAACAGGATCGGAATAGGAACAGAGAATTAGTCGATCACTACCTCACTATGATATTTACATCCGCTGGGATTCCATTCTCCTCTTAATGTGCTATGTGAAAGCTCTATGTGCGGTGGTCGTACGATATATGTAGAGTTGCATTTAAAACAGATGTTTTAAAACATTTTGTTCTGTCGAAAAAAGGCAATATAGTATGAGCCTTAGTGCGACTTGCACTAGATTTTGTCGACGTATACGATATGGAATGATAGGAACCATCGAAATCATCGTCTGATCAACAGTTAAACCACGTGGTATATCACCGGAACGAAGTATATGTTCTGATGATGATGGCCGTAAAATGCTGCATGGCAATTTAACCCTAGTAAAAGATATCCCATCGGCGGAAAACCTCTTTCTTCAAATAAGCCACATTGACCCCATATTTTCAATTGTAATTCTTAAGGAGCCATTGAAATTGCGTCAATTTAGATGTCGCAGGAATGACCGAGCTCGATGTACTTCGTATCGTACGAAGACATGAAAAGAAACTGAAAAGAAGAGATCAAAATGTTAGCCAATTTCCTGGAGAAATATCTGTCCGACATGCAAGTCGACGTCATCGCCAACCACGTGTCGTTCGAGAACATGAAAGACAACAACTGCGTGAATTACTCCCGTATGGTGGCAAATGGAGTTTTCGACGCCAACATTGCGAAATTCATGAGGAAAGGACAAGTCGGAGACTGGAAGAATCATTTTACTGTCCGTCAGAACGAAGAATTTGATGCGTTATATCAAAAAAGAAAAAAAGGACGTAGTTTATTTTTGTCCTTGATGTTTTTGCGGCATATACACCGACTCATGATACACATACACACGATCTGCGCATATGCATACCATGAGTGCATGATGTGCATATGCCGCTGGACAAGGAAGTGCAGACAGCCTTTACGGCTTTCTAAGTCATGCACCACCCCTCCATGCTATCCCAGTAATGCATGAGCGCCAAGCAGGGAAGCCATGGATACCAGTGTTACTAATCAGGTCTTTGGTCTGACCCGGCCGGGAATCGAACCCACGACCTACCGGTCAAGAAGCCGGACGCTTAACCATTACGCTATCTTGTCGGTATATCGAAAAAGACGAGGGATTGGACGCTGGAATTCGAGTTTGAGATGAGATTTAATTATATCACTCCTTTCAAATGGAATGATATTTTCTAGAAACACTAGCTAGGTAACGCTAATGTTTTTATGAGCATTTCATGTTTCATTAGGGAGTTCAATTATTTCGGAGCTATATTTGTATACGTTACATGGCGTATTTTTGACCACATTTCTTGGTCATGCCTAAGGAAACATTCTGGATACAACTCTGTCAAAAGGTGGTCCCCACGGCATTAACCGATGATGTTGGGTCTTTTTCGTTCTACTGCTGTATTGTTTTGACATCTGAGTATAAAGAAAATCAATTAATTGGTGTAGGGGAGATGTGGTACCGATGAGACACCGGGACAGAAAATACTTGAAAAATTCTATGTGATAATCCCATGATTACAGTACGCGACTTTGTCCACAATGGTATGCTCGCAGAATCTTTCCTCACATGCCAAAAATTTCGACCTGCGTGAGTTATAGGGTCTGTGACAAATGATTTACGTTTTAGGGGGTGTGAAATAAATTTGGATCGACATATACAATTTTCCATTTCACCCTCCATAGACTAACAAACCCGCAATAATTTTTGAGGTTGAGTATAGGGATTGATTCAGAGTATATACTGACACATATTTTTGAATCAATACCATCCTCGAGTGGACAAGTTTCAATTCAATTACAATATTTATAGGGTGGGAAGCCTATGGTACCATATAGCCAAATCAAGCAAAATAGCTGGACCAATTAATCACACAACAGAAACACGCCTACATGTATAGAGGCTGTAAATCATAGTTACTGAGGTGTTTTATCGCTATTACGAGGTATTTGAAAGTCAAAATGTCGATTTGCCGGTAAAATGTATGAGCAATTAATTCTGCAAGTTTCGACGGAAATCAAAACGTGATTTTATCCCAACATTTGAGTTGATATATTTTATTTTATTCTTGAAGGTGGCGACGAAACATTCTTCATTGGCGTGCTAGATTATAATACACAACAAAACAAGATGAAGAATTTGAGTTTTGAGCGTAAGTCTCATAGGTCCCATGATCATGTGCCATTGGACCCGCCGGGTGGGGACCGATGATACGTTCGAGCAACAGATTTTAAACGTTTATAAATATTTTGAAAAGGAGGATATCCATGTATATGAGCGTGATCGGTGGAGCTTGCATCAAAGTGTTGAGACAGCAAATGATCTACTATTCTCGGCGGAAGATTTGAGGTCTAGAGATCATTTTGTAATTTTTGATCCGACCGTACCACATCTAACTTTCTTCCAAGCAATATAGGGCCTTTACTACTTCAAGATCGCCTGCGGCGCTGGCAGTTGAAGTGATCTAGTATCATATATGCAACATCTCGGCAAACTGCGATCCGGCGGCCAAAGGCGGCCCGTGACACGTGATTCTGAGCGGCTCGTGAAAAACTGCTTGGAATTTTGAACATAAAGCTAATTTTGAATGGTGATGCGTGGACTAAAACCACAAACTGAGCCGGAAATGCGATTACTTTGAAGCCTGTTACGCGTGTGCAGAAGGTGAAGGGTGTTTGTACCTTATTGCAATGAGTTCCTAAAAATGATCTATGAAAGTCATATTTAATCTACGTTGTCAAGGTTGCAGGGATGGCGTGAACCTCTGAAAGGTTCAGGTTAGTGTGAAGGCGAACCTTTTTGAAAGGTCAACGCCAACGCCAACGTGAACCTATCATGTCACGTGACGTCATGATGCTAGTTCCAACCCTACATTTCAGTCAAGATATATAGATATGTAGGCCCTACATTGTACATATTAGTGTATTGCCAACGATAACTAGCGACGATCCAAACCACATTATGCCACAATGCTGAAGTAGCCTACATGGTGATTTTCTAACCGTCTCAAAATGTATCAACTGGGTCAATCAAAGGATATATTAATCACATAAATTTCGACGAGGACATGCAAGGGACAGCAAGTTTACGCCTTGACGGTCTATTAATCAGTCAATGGACAGATAATCTTGTCTTCTGCCCAAGACACAATGACCGGACAATGTATTCGGCGTCTAACTATTGCTACATTGATATTGAGCGGAGTGCAAAACGAGTTTCTGTTCTTGCTACCGATATTACCCATTAACAAGATATACAGTAGCCAACGCCCCGATCTCACGGATTTGGTTCTCACGATACATTAAACATATTAAGTCTAGATGGATCCCTATACTCCTGCTACATTTTTACACCGATTATTCTTCATCTCAATTTTATCGATTGGTCGAATAAGCATCATTCGCTGACTATACGTACATGTAGTGTATTTCGCTCTAGATGTTGTGTAATTGCTAGTCAAGCTCCCAGCAGAGAGCAAATAATTTCAATTGAAGATGTTAAAATGACCTGAAAATGGTAATATATGAAAAAGGTTGATAGTGCAGAACTTACCAAGGTTCGTTTGTGAACGTGAACCTTTAAATATTTGAGGCTCCCACACATAACGCACACGTAAACCTCGCGTTCACACCATCTCAAGTTGAAACCCTGTTCGTTGCCATTGTTACTTTAGGAATTACGTGGTATGTGCTTTTAGTTGTTGTACCATACTTTTCCATATTAGTAATTCGTAAATCAAGTCAATCTGTGTGAGTGATTCGAGGTCATCGTCACCATAAGCGATGTACGGAAATGGGCATGTTGAAATAAAAGAAATATGAACGCCGAAAGCAGAGATTTCAAGAATATTGGAGCAATGAATGTTTGTTTACTGAAGTCAGAAGTAAACCCTTCTGTTTAGTCTGTGATGAGCAGGTCGCCGCGTTCGGGGAATATAAAATTGCAGTGGGCATTGCGACAGAAAACGAATGGGTAATATAGACACTTGGCAGAGGCTGAGAGAGAGAGAGCGAATTATGGAAGACCTGCTATCGAAATAAGAAGTCAATTTTACCAAGATACACCGTTCGGAATGTAGCGACAAATATCAGTTTTGTAATATCTCGATAAGCACAGTAATTAGGCCATTCCCGGAGGACGAGTTTGTAAAAGAAATTCAGGCGCGCTAATATGCCCTGAGAATAAGAAGAGATTTGACAATGTCCCGATAGGCGAGCCGCCGTCTGAAGGATAGAAGGCAACGCGGAAAGTCCGCAAAGCAGATATCGAAACGAGTGCATTCAACTCGGCCATGGAAATCATTTTCGTCTTGACATTGTCCTCATTAGGAAATATACGTGCCCATCTCTAGTATGAATGGTGTAAATACGGCATGTAATGGAGAGACTATAAACTATATTGATATCATATAGGACAGTGGTCGGGAACCTTTTTCGACCCAAAAGCCATATTGGCCCAATATTTTCAATTGCAACTCCCAAAGAGGTATACATGTCATTCAACTGTTACGTCACAATTGAACATCCGTGACATATTGATAGCACTAATTCGTACTATTCGTATAGTGTGCGTCATATTTTTCTGTCCATATGACTGGGTGGAGCCAAACATGGTCACTACAGCAGTACATAACCCACGTGTGTTACGTCAATGACGTGGCGTTAGGGGAAGCAAATGCGGCAGTGCCTCACATGTCGTCTGGGATGAGTGAAGGAAAATTGTGAACCCTTAAATGGTGGTTGGCACGTTCCAATGATTTTTATGAATGACTGGATTTTGAACATTTTTATTCCCAAAATCACGCATTTTAAATATTTATTGTTCGAAAATAAACCACGAAAGGAGAGGTAAGGCTCAGATGAGGCACAGACGGGCCACGCCTCACCTGTGACAGCGCAACTCATCGTAAATCGCTTAGAATTGATAATCACAGATCTTAATCAAATGCAATTGTCGCGCTGATTATGAAAATGTAAGTATTGATCAAGTTCTAGAATATTCTTCTGAATGGGAAGATCGAACGCGCGAGTGGTGTTAGCTGCCCGTGCGACAGCAACTTTAATTTGGGGATTTTAAAAAGAGGGCGCTACGAGCCCCTAACCATGGACACCCCACTGTCTTGACCACTCAAAGCCATGTTTATGCAGCCACAAGAATAATATTTATTCTCGCCGTCTTGAAATTTACTGACAAGTTGCTGCAATATTGATATATCAAGCACAAAATTGAAAATTTCTCAAAGAGCCATATCTTATACCAAGAAGAGCCATGTATGGCTAGAGAGCCATAGGTTCCCGCCTACTGATATAGCAGGAAGCGTATGTATTTGAATATATATTTCCCTAGGATGGCCTGCTCAGCATTGTATAACACGCAAAACTATGCTAAAAAAACACCATCAGCGATAAAGGAATGCTCAAACGTGCAATTATTCGTATAAAGCCGCAGTTTATAATTGGAACTGCATTTATGCAAATAACGGATATAAAGTTCAGTAAATCAAAAATCACAATCTGATAGGTCAGTTTTCATTCCGCCGTTATCGTAACCCTGACTCTTCACCTTTCCATCTACAGTTTCCAAATTCATCGATGGATATGTTTTACTCTGAAAATATAAAACATGACCACCGTGGCGACAGATGTTGCGGAAACTGACGCCTATGGAAGACTTGGACAACTGGAAAAGTGCCAGCTTCTGTGAATTTGATTAGAATTAGCATTATACTAATACATTTGTTTGCAAATTAGACGATAATTAGCATGATAGCTCCACAGCTGTTTTCGAATTAAATTACGCTTAGAATTACTGAATCCGAGTCATCTTAAACTACTTGAAGTAGATGTAGAATTGACTGACTTTAAATCTACTCAAGTACGTAAGTAGTTTTGAAAATTGTCCTGGTTCATTCGCATGGACTATTGAAAGCTGCAAATTGAGCTATGCGGAAGGTGCAGACAGCTTGGTTCGTAATGATGCATCACAGGAGGAGTCAGTTTTCGACAGAATAAGCATTTGTCCGCATCATGGGATGCAAATTATACTGTTGATATGAAAATGCGAGACTAACCCTTAATTTACTGCAAACCCTTTTTTAGAGAATATCATGGCATGGCGCCCTACCCCATATTATAAGGCCCCAAATTTAGGCGAAGGGCAATACGGAAAAGTTATATCGGATACGGTTTCAACACTTTGCGCGATTAGTATACGTTAATAACAAATATTGTGGATCGTAAAATTTATATTTAGTGTAGCTTTATTTTCGGAAAATAGAGACATTACTAAATATAGAATGTAAACGTGGAATGCCAACGACCGATTGTGCAGCTTCGTTCCGCTTCGCTGCAGCTTTACTCTGACTTATTTTACGGCAGCTACTGTAGGATTTCTGGCGATCCAAAAGTTGTCTTCCAGAGCTCAGAACTTACTGAATCTGATCTTGATCGAAAGCTACTGTCGCACTGATTCCGAAAATATCAATCAAAATACGGTTAGGGTCCGTACTTAGATGAAAAATCACCCTGTATTGTTCAGAACAATCGGATGACCGCAAAACAATGACTATAACAATGACCCATTGCGGCTCTTCGATTGTTCGGACAATGCCGATTATTCAGACTTGGAGGGCGAATTCTAAGCGGTTCAGTGCCTGATCATATTTTCATTTACATTTTCGGAGTCAGTTTGACAATAGCTTTCGATCAATACCAGATTCAGTAAATTCTGCGCTCTGGAAGACGACTTTCGGATTGCCATAAATCCCACAGTAGCAGTCGTAAAATAAGTCTGAGTAAAGCTTCAGCGAAGCGGAACGAAGCTCCAAATTCGGTCGTTGCCATTCCACGCTTATATTCTATATTACTACACCTGCTTTTATGCTTCAACATATATGTTCTGCAGACAAAATAACTTGAACATAATAAGAACTTCACTCAATGTATGATACTCGGAATTGAAAGTGAAATACAAATACCATTTCTAAAAAGCGGAAGATATATTTCATGTCTTTTGTCCATAAAGCTTCAAAGGTGATCTACTATATAAAACAGGTGTAACGTTAAAAAAAAGTCAAATTTTCCAGATTAGCAGGACAGGTCATGGGCTGCTAGTTTACGATATCGGAGGTAATTGCTAGATTGCGAAACGGTAATTTCAAACGTTATGATGGGCCATATTTACCGTGATGAAATATTTGATATGCGCGACAATGCGGTGTGAGAGGAACCAAGCAATCCAGTACCTAAATTATATTCACTGATACTGTTGCGAAAACATATTTGTCACTCCATAACTACTGTGCGCGAAGCGCAACAAGATTTCTGGGCTTTACTTGACTTTTATGAATATTAAATGAAATTTCTCAGACCATCTTTCGTATTGGAGGATTCAACTACTTCTACTTAACAAACTGAAAATAGCGAAAAGTAAGTAAGTAGATCACAAAATATATCGCAGTAGAAATAAAAGTGGATAAAATCCGATCTACTCGAATAAGTATCAGGAGTAGAGGAAAACTACTTGAGTACTTCCAAAAAGTAGAAGTACTTCGCAACTGACCACATCTGGTATATCCCCACAAAAACTTAGCAAACACGGAACGAATACATCTTTGCTAAATTTTGTTGTTTTTGAAGACGGTTCAGCGTGTACCAACTTGGAAGATTCTTGGGCTTCAAATAATGAAGATTAGAATACTCAACACGTAGGCTACTTGTGCGCCTTAGGTTTGCACCATCTCACATAAGACTGTGCTGCGTTAATTTTTATATTATTTAAAGTATCGACGATTCTCAGTGTACTTTTTGATGCTGAATCCAAAACTGTTATCCATTTTCTTCGATCATGTCCAGTTTTTTGGCAAATTGCATTTGAAATTTTCGACAACTTCGGCTTTCATCGTCTTGCAATAGAGATTTGAGATGTCCGATAAATGATTTAGCAATTGAATTAAGTTTTGATGAAAAGAGTCTAGAAAATGTTATGACGAAGACCATTCCCTGTAACATTGCAGTGTACAACGCCCATTCATAAAGTATTCAAGTATTGCTGCAGTAATCCGATAGTGTTATTACAGAAAATAACATGGAGAGATCGTAGAGCTTACCTGGTCTCGGGATCCTTTGCTTGTAACAATGTTACTCACAGCGTATCCAAGAAACAGCCCGACTACGACGGATAGAAATAGCCATGAGTTATATGTCATTACGATTAGCATGAACAAATATCCGGAGAATATCTGTGCAAAACATAATTACATGTAATGGGCGGCATGTAGTTGCAACCAAGTCACTCGGTTCCGAGTCACAAGACATATTAACTTTTGTATTGCCTTGAAGGAAATATAGACATTTCCACTTCAAAACTTGGTCAAGTCCGAGACCTATTCAGGGAGAGGAGGGTCGAGTTTGGGTCATAGTGCGGATACTGGAGTTAGAGTCCAAGTCCCTGTGGTCGGTTCAGTTTCGAGTTCATGCCATGATCAACACTACAGCTCTGATCGGGAGACATCGAATGCCACACATTCATAATATAGAAAATTTCCTTACTCTTAACGGTTTTGGACCTATTTTCAAGTACCATTACTGATAGATGAAATACTAATAATGTGGTAGCTTTACTATTCTTCGTAGTGTCTGTCTTGTTGAGATGAGCTTGGATTGGGATTTGGATTGGGGTAAACCGGATTTGTGACATTTTGACGGATTAGGACTGGATTAGGATTTCAGATAATTTTTAAGAGAGAGAGAGAGAGAGAGAGTCTTTATTTTCATCCAACCAAAATACATAAAAAAACGGCAATGATAGTGGTATAGAAAATATATATGCACAAGTAGAGCTGTTCAAAAAAAAACTTTTTTCCTGAATCTTACTGGCTACGTGATTAAATCGTTAGGTTGTCTTAAAAAACGACGCACACCAATATTGAATTCATTCGAGGCCTGCAATATGCAAAACAAATTTGCCTCAATTCCAATCCTTGATAACCCTGGATAATCCACGAATTATCATCAAAAAAACTCAAATACCTCCTCTTGTACAGGTTGGAATTGAGTCAAATTTGTTTCGCCTCGATTTTGAAGACAGCACAACAACTTCATGGGGCTGACTGAAAAAATTTGAAGAAAATATGTTTTTGCATTTTTTAAAAATTGAAAAAAATTCAAATTGCATGAAATCCGCCATTACCGGGTGGAATAAATTCAAATTTGGTGTGCGTCGTGTTTTAAGGCAACTTAACGATTTAATCACGTAGCCAGGCAGATTCAGGAAAAAAGTTTTTTTTTGAATAGCCCCAATGCACAGTATTCGGTATTAGATAGGAATGATCGATACGGCCGAGAAGGTCAACTAGTCTGATCAGACCTGCGTTGAACAGGTACACCTGACTGTATACAGTTTGGCTGTAACAAATGTTGGTTTAAAAAGGAAAATATAAAAGAAAACGTAAACGATGGTAGCAAATGGTCAATAAAGCAATGTCTGGGCGAGATAGGACGACAGTGTTAATATAACGACAGCAGGTGATTAAGTAGGTATTTTTTGAATCTATTATAAGGCAATAACTCACGAATATATTGTGGTACTTCATTCTAGATGATAGGTCCTGAGAAGTCGATAGATCTCTAGGTTAGGTTGCTATTGGGTGGGGGCAGGTAGATATTTCCCTTTGATGGGGATCACGTGTAATGGGAGTGGACATTTTTAGCAGGTACGAAAAAGTCATAAAACACATGAGGCAAACATTTGGAAAAATATTTGTGTACAACTTTTGATACTTGGAGGCGATATAGTTCGTCAACTCGCAAAATTTGATGCTTACGGTAGTTGGTACGTAAAGGTACAGATGAGATTGGATTTACCGATGTTCGGGGAGATTGATGTCCTGTGGCGAATGTTAACAAAGTTTTTCGTCCTACCAAATATACATCATGCTCTTTGGCACTCATTATGCGCTTTATTTCTCTTTTCAGAATTATAGGCATAAGGTGTAGACTTTCTAAGAGGAATTATCGGATTTCTGGATTAGGACTTGGATTAGGATTTAAAGTTTCAGATTCGGAATGGATTAGTACTTTGATTAGGATTTGAAGTTTCGGATTTGGATTGGATTATGACATAGAAATTTCAAGTCAGCTCATCTTTGCTGTCTTGGCCGTCCGAGTCTCAAGTCATATGCGCAATGGTTCGAGTACAAGTCGAGTCAATACGAAAATTGACTCATGTAGAGTTGAATCATTTTCCGTATTTCCGAAAATGACTCGAGTCAAGTCGAGTCACCAATAAATCGCGAAGTATGCAGAAATATTCTCGGTTTCCATTTTACCTGACCAGCGACAAAATATGTCATCTGTATTGTAGGCTAGAGTGTAGACCAGTAGTTCTCTAACTATTTTCGACACGCCCGGTTGGTTGATAGTGAAAATTTTCGCACCCCCCTTATCGCCATATCAAAAAATACAAAAAAGAGCAGCCGTAATGTTTGCAATCCCAGTGCGTTGTATGGTGGCATGGAAGGTGTTACAAGTAGGGCTGGGCACAATGATTCGAGTACTCGAATCTGAATCGAGTATTAATTTTAATGATTCGAGTCGAGTAGTAAAAGACGATTTTTTCGAATACTGAAATTATACGCTTCTCGCCACTGAAAGTTAATTTATTTACGAGAATGATAGTTTCGATACTGTTGAAGCCTTGAAACCTTGATTGGCGGTATCGTAGCATACGAAACATATAGTACAAAGCTACGAAGGCTACTGGACGTAGCACATTTACGAAGTCGTGATTATCCCACAACATTGCCACCAGGTGCAATGAAATCGGTATGGTCGAAAAAATACCGAAGTATCTTTTATGAGATGGATAACAGGCAATATATTCTTTGTGGTGGCAGAAATGGTATATATTTGAGCTTCAAGTATTACATTCTGTTATGACGTAATACTGAGTGATACTCGATTACTCGACTCGACTCGAAGCATATTTCGTGATTCAGAATCGAATCATCCAGGTAGCCTACTCGATTTTGCCCAGCCCTAGTTATAAGTGTTGACACACTTCTGAAATGCGGAATTTGGACTAAAAAGATAGCAATAATTATGATCTGTAGCTATATCGCACGGAGTAGCCTACGAAAAAACTTCCTGTTGAATATTTTGGTAAACATTAGCATGTGCAACGGTGGCAGTAGCACTAATATATATTTGCGAGTTTCGTGTCTAGTCCTTTCTATTACCCCGCTATACACGCATTCACCAGTTCACAGCAGAGAGTCACTAAATATTCACTAACGGAAAGCTAGATATTTTGAGCAAACTTTTGTAACAAAGTAAGCAAAATTTTTGAGATTGTCGAGGTGCATGCTCGTTTAGTGTTGATAATTTTTTTTATGCTGCCAGCACCCTGCATAGAGTGGCCGCAGTTGAAATGCAATAAATGGCGTGAAAATTGTAATATATGTACAAGGTTCACAGTGCAGACAGACAGACAGATAGATTCTTTATTCGTACGATGATTGTTCACACAAATATGTAAAAAAGACAAACACAGCGATATGACCACATCAAGATGTGTAGTCTTCAAGTCAGCTGTAGTCAAGGCGTAACGTTAGAACATTTATATCATGCAACTGTCGGTCAGTAACACTTCAACAAAAGATTAAACAACAAAACGCAAACGCAAAACAGTGGTAGTAGAAAAAAAAAAACTGTAACACTAGTTCAAAATAAATACCAGATTATACTCTCAGGTCTCAATATGTAGAAATGAGCTGAGACTTAAAATTCCGACAGAATGATGCAAATGACAGACCTCTGTGCCAAGGTTCGTTTGTGAGCGTGAACCTCTAGATTTCTGAGGTTCGCACACAGAACGCGAACGGGAACCTCACGTTCACACCATCCCTACAAATAAGCCTACCACTATATATTCCAGAGGTCTCAAACTCAAATGTGCCCGCGGGCCAGTTTTCCGGTTTTGACGACGCCGCGGGCCGCAGCATTTATAGGGGTATTCTATGTCTTATTTCCAAGTTGGCGGTAATGAATTTTCCTATTGAAAGTAAGCCGATCCGGCAGACTGACAGTAAAAACACATCGTCAAAATGTGATTTACTCTTGCATCAATTTAGGACTGGTACGAAAAGAATCGTCACATTTATAACTATTTGAATAGAATTATTGTTGTAGGCCTACTTGATATAGATTAATTATAAGATAGAGACACCACATGGGTGGACAAATGTATATGATGCCATCATAAAAGCTATCGGGTTATAATTTTTCAGCTACTATGAATATTTTGAATTTAACAGATTTTTCGGTTGAACATTGTAATTCCAATCCAGGATTCGGGTATACTTCTGATAAGTAGGCTATATTAATCTCATGGCCAAATATCTTCAAATATAGGAGCAGAAAAAAGATATAAATATAATATAAATATATTACTGATTGTGTCCTAGTGATTGAAATGTCGGAACGCCGAACGGCCCGTTGCTGTTACATCGTTGGAGCGTACCACTACGGTACTCGGTACCTTTAAGTGGCCTAAATAACATTGATTAGCGACCGAAGATGTAAATAACAGATTGCCAATGGTTGCCATAACTACTTGCTTGCTTAACGAAATACCAAGCTGCGACCTTCTAATTTATTACTATTTGTTGCGTCCATGGTTCTAACAAGTTCACGGCATTCCGAGTCACTCTAAGTCCACTCGAGTCATCTTCATTTTGCCATCGAGTTAGCCCGAGTCTGAGTAATTCTTAGAAATGTCGCGTCCAAGTCACGAATCGTCTAAGGGTCAGGTTTTGTCATCATGAATTGGAAATGTGGCGAAAAAGTGAATCTTCCACTGCATGGTAGCGTTTGCAAGTGATGTGATAGTGAAGTTTGGTGAATAGTTTAAGCCTTTCGGTGCAATATAAGAGATAATTTTCACTTTATAACCTGAAAAGATATATGTGACACTTATTATTGTCAAATTAATAAAACTCTAAAATGTCGTCGCGGGCCGCACAAAATGCTCTGGCGGGCCGCGTGTTTGAGACCTCTGATATATTCGATCATATTTTACCCCGTAATAATTACAGCTACGCAATGGAGCTTAAATTTTGTTATTACCTGAATAGCATATAACAAGCTGTTCAGAAGATGCAACATCCACAACGCCGTAAATAATTGCGAGTCGCGTTTCTCCTCGGGAGTAGATATTTGTTTCCGCAAACGATCTGATGATTGTAAATCGGATGCAGCTGCGTAATAACCATTATTTCAGCATAATACCTTGATGCTGGCGTCGAAGCTCCATTCTAGTGCGCTTCAAAACCTCATACACGGCTGCCAAAACGGCTATGCCGAAACATGATGTAATGAGTCCTAAAACGGTAAAAATTGACAAAAATCAGCTTACATTTCAAAAGTTTACCATTGGCCAATTTCCTAGATTCTACTATTCTACCTGAAGTTTCTTTCACCATCCATTCTTCAAAGACTATATGAATGGGAAGCTGATCTTGAAAGTACATCGCGTGCGATGACATATCCATGCTGGTAGACAAGCAATAGGCCTATTTTCCCACTTTATCTTACACTGAAGATGTGATTATAAAATAAACGGGAAAGGCGAGATGAAGAGATCTATCTTTTATCGACTATAGTTGGCCCTCTAGTCTGACCACGACCTGACCTATCGATCTCTCCTTCCGACACCTCTTTTTTCAGGCTGTCCTTTTATATTATCCTCTTTCACTTTTCATTCAGTGTGTAGGTTATGCCTCCTTTTTTAGATCACCTAGGCCAGGCGGGTGGGTGTGTGATTTCTAAGACTACTCCAAGTCGTTTTGACACCTTCCTATTTTTCATTGCATCACACAGTCTTGTGGTGTATTGAAATGATGAAATTGTTAGAAATAAATTGAATCGAACTAAATGGCTAATCAGCGATCGAACATAGCTCGTAGGCTAGTAACTTTAGAGTATATATTACGACATCAGCAGTTGTTGCACTGTATTCGAATAAAGACATAGCCTACTTGCATAATATTGACTTCCAACTTATATTAGTTATGTATACATAGTCGCTACGTCAATTCGAGTCGATGTTTGCGATTAGACTAGATGCGGGCGGTACAATGCAAACAACAATGTCAATATGATACCAGCAAGTTCAACATGATAACTTTATTATTATTCTCTCTTTACATATGACTTTCTTCATATTGCTATAGTAGGCTTATCATACGTCCTCTTTTAAGAGGATTTGTCTTCTTTTTTAAGATTTTGTCCACTTTTTTGAAAATTTAGGTCAGATTTAGAGGAAATTGCGAGTGATATGCCGCAAATTAGCACAGAAGGTAAGCTCCGGCGGGTATTTCTGAGTGAAAAACGGTGATTTTAGCTCTGAGCGAAAAGATGACCTTTATTTTTTTTAGTCATCCACCTGGCAATGTGGAGAAAAAAATGGTATTTTGAGCTCTGAGCGGAAGTGATGACCTTTTTTTTTAGTCAACCGATCACGAAGTGGGAAAAATATACCGGTTTTTGAGAGAGAGAGAGAGAGAGATATGATATTCTTTTTCGCCTGCACCATCGAGATGCGTTGACGACGGAGTTGCGATACGGCCCCATGAGGTCATCTAGTCTGCGCCCCCGTTTTTTTTTCTCCTCCATGCTATCCGTGATTGACCCGGCCGGGAATCGAACCCACGACCTACCGCTCGAGAAGCCGGACGCATAACCATTACACTATCTTGCTGAGAATTCTTCTCCGATTTTGCATGTCTGAACTTTCTGAAAAAGTGTCCTCTTTTTAGATTTCCAAAATATGGTAAGCCTATGCCATAGCAATGTCGGCTCAGTTCTTCAATGGAAATCAATCACTGAAAGTAGTCAGTGACAGAGTTGGATCAACTGTAATTTGTAATTGAGCTGAATGTAATAATTATATTTTTCATGAAATTGTAATTTAAGCATTTTTATTTTGTGTAATGATAATTGTAATTTTAATTTGATAAAATTTTTGCATAATTACTATTTCAATAACGGTACGTTGTTTAGAGCCCTGGCTCTCTCTCATATATATATATCGCGTGATTTATGTCTTTTCCTCTCGCACCACGTGGCTTACCATTTATTAGCCCTTCTAGGCTTTTGTAAGACACCGCTTGGAACAGATGGCGACAAGTAGCTTTGATAGCCAGCGTGTGAAGATGGCGAGTGCGATAAGAAACAGGTCACTAACTTAATCAGCTAACCTTGTAGGTCTTTTATGTTTGCGAATCTTAATCCAAGGAAATCTGCGTCCCCAATCAAAATCATCAATCTAACCCTGATTTTCCACAGACTGAATGATGTCTTGAACCTGCAAGTCCGATGTTAGTGTGGGACATATTTAGTTTTGCTGATACAGTGTCCACTGTCCATTTCCATCTTATAAAAAGGACATTGGGCGAGCATCAAAGGGCAATAGCGAATGTAAAACCAAAATTTGGATCTTGAATTAAATATTTTTGTGCTTTGAGCAATCTGTATATAACTGAATATTAGGGATGGTGTGAACCTCTGGAAGGTTCAGGTTCGTGTGAACGCGAACCTTTTTCAAAGGTTCTGTGTGAACACGAACGTGAACCTCATGACGTCACGTGACGTCATATTGCTAATCTCAACCCTATCTTTCAATGAAGTGATAGCGTATATTAATGTATACTATATCTAGCGAAGACCCGGGCCACATAATGTCACAATGCTGAAGTGCATATCGGCGTTTTAAACGTCGCTTAATGTATCAACTGAGGCAATCAAATGATATAATACTTCCATAAAATCAATTTTATCCGTTGCTTTGCCAACAATTTCGATGAGGACTTGCCATGGAATATATGCCTACGCCTTACAGTCTTGGCCAGACCGGACAATGTATTCAGCGTCTGAGTATTGCTACATTGATTTTGAGCAGAGTGTAAAACAGGGTTTCTAGACTTGCTACCGATATTATCCCATTAATAAGTTATACAGCGGTAGCCAACACCCCAATCGCACGGTTTTATATGATACAATAAACATATAAAGTCAAGATTGATTGGTTGAATAAGCATCATTCGCTGACTACATGTAGTGTATTTCGCTCGTGACGTTGTGTGATTGCGAGTCGAGCTCTTAGCAGAGAGTCGCTAAATATTCACAAACGGAAATTTGGATATTTTGAGCAAACTTTTGTACCAAAGCAAATAAAATTTTTGAGATTGTCAAGGTGCATATTCGTTTTGTGTTGATTTTTCCTGCTGTCAGCGGCATGCACAGAGTGGCCCGTAGTTGAAATGCAATAAATTTGTACTGAAGATGTCAAAATGAAGTGAAAATTGAAAATATATATGAAAAAGGTTCACAGTGCAGAACCTATCAAGGTTCTGTTGTGAACGCGAACCTCTGAATTTCCGAGGTTCACACACAGAACGCGAACGTGAACCTCACGTTCACACCATCCCTACTGAATATTTCACCAAAGGAAAACACGTATATACGCATTGTAGGATGTATAATTGCAACGGCTAGATAATTTACGTGTGTGTGTATGTGGGGGGGGGGGGGGTCAGTGCCTCACGAGCCATGAACCTTACCGCACGTCACTGTGGCACACAAGTGTGCCGCGACACAACGCTTGAGATCCACCGAGTTAACGTGATAAAGCGGCTCTTTCCCTCAATTCTCCAGATAATTGCGCACATAAATGCGATTCACAAATACATTTTGCCTAATTGGACTACGATCTAAAATAGTTATGATATTGGCTTACAGTAGATTTTTACTTATAAATTGCTGCTTCAGTTACAGTAGAAAGTGACGTCTTTACCTGAGTAGCAACAACTACTTTGACCACACCCGAACTTACTCAAGTACTCTGCAAAAGTAGAAGTACTTCGTTCGTGACCACCTTGTATGCGATCATAACATGAATCTGTAAACACAGGCCTCAGTCCAAACCACGGGCGACTGACTTTTTATGCAGCGATTTACTTCGAAAAACGACGCACATTATTATAAAATCATAGGCATAGTGTCGAAATAGTAACATGGGTAAAAAGAACGTACAAAACGAGAAATATCTGCGTAAAAAAGCATCATCGGTCACTCGGAATAATGAGGAATGCAGTTCATGGGGCCAAAGTTTGGTAGATTCATTGCTTTGGCTGAAACTCCATGAATACGATCGTTCGGTCGTTGACGGTAATGTTGTACTCGTTCACAGAATTCCTGTCTATCCCTCGGATATGGCACCTGCAAGAGTACATGGATGTCTTGATAATCTAGAACAGGGCTACTCGAATATTTTCAGCAACCACACAGTTTCAAAAGTCTAAAAAATTGCTTAGGTCTGATAGTACTACAATGAAATAATTTACTGTCATACAAATGTAATACGGTGTATAACTAACTATATACAAAATCCGGTAACATTAGCAAAATAAACAAAAAGTATTCATTGTTCTGTTAGTCACAGCAACTGGGAGGATTGGCAATTTTTATTCCTTGCTAGCTCATTATATCTTAGTTGTAAATGAGCAGTGCTCAGATAGGTCTCGCTAGGGTTACTATATTTTGCGATCCGAAAAAGAAGAAACTTGTTACTAATTTCTAGAGATAGGCTAGTGGGCGAGAAAAGGCGTATTTTTAGTCAACCCGACCAGCACTGTCGACAAAATCCAGATTTCACGCCATTTATTATATTAGCCTACCCTTTTTAGTTGTCCTTGTACATTTCGCCTGGCTCTCAAAGCTTAAAAAGAGGACGAATTGCAAAAAAAGAGGACATTTCCGATTTCTTGAAAAGAGAGGACAAACTCCAGTTCCGCACGCTTGCACCACTTACTCGTGTCATGTGGTTATGGTTCAAACTGTTTTTGCTTCTACTTTAAAAAATTTTCAGGCAAAATACCTGACACTTTGGAGAAGCTTGAAAGTAGTTTTGAGATGAGATTGTTTCACTTGTATGTGACCTGTGGGATATCGTCATGAGAACAGCGTGAAACAGCCCTGTATCTTAGTACAGTAATGAAACATATTTTCGAAGATTACCCAATTTCTAGTTGCGTCAGTCTTTTTCCCTTAAACCGATTGCCGGCCAACAGTATGCAAATTATCGACAAAATCTACTTTTCAATACCACTTACTTTAGTACTCTTCAGACCTTCCATATTCTACAGCAACTTCACGATATTTTGACACGTTTTGGAAATTGCTATTTGTACTCGTAATTCCGTACAAATGCGTACCTCTGCTCGAGAAGTGACACAGACTACTTGCACCACACCAGGGTCTCACTGGCGGTTGACCTGGGTTGTAACTTGTAACCAAGTCACAAGGCTCCGAGTCAATCTCACTTTTATAGTTTTGACTTGAGTCATTTTCAATTCACCACCGAGTCAAGTTCGAGTCCAATTCATCGAGCAAAGGGCCGAGTCCGAGTCCAAGTCATTGTTTTGACTGCTCAGTTTCCAGTTGAAGTCTCGGTAAACTCACTTTTTGTAACTCTGCTTGTTGATATCGAATGGTTCGCATTCATAATGTACTAATTTTCCTCAATTTTAGTAGTTTCTGGTCGCATTTTCAAGTACCAGTACCAATAGAAGAAATCCCAATAGTGTGGTAACTTGACTATTCTTCAAAATTACAGTAAAATGTCAGTCTTGGCCGTCTCAGTCTCGAGTCATGCGCAATGACACGGGTCCAAGTCGAGTCACTACGATTGACTAGAGTCGAGTCATTTCCGTATTTTGAGAAAATGACTTGAGTCAAGTCGAGTCATCAGAAAATCATGACTCGAGTCATTAGAACCCTGCGGGAGTCTTTATATATTAGGCTACTAATAAGCCTATTGAAATTGTAGCATCAGCAAATCATAAGATTTTGAGCATGAGTCGCATAATAATAAACCGGTACTAAACTATATGATAGCATACCTGGCTTTCTTAACCTTTTTGTACTTGAGCGTGTGGGAATGCTTCGAAGTATCGTGCGAGTCATCTTTCAATTTTTTAGGCACCGGGACGCCCGATGCTGGTGTAGACGGACCTGGTGGTATCTGACAGTAGATCACATTCTATGTAACAAACCACCAGATTTCCAAATGCCCAACTAGAACTAGAACTGAGCGTATGAGCATATAAAGCAGCGTATTAAGCAGAATAAACCGAAATTGATTCGCTCAAAAACACGCGCAAATGAACGCACGGAGCTCGCATGCCAATACAAATTAGCTGCTAAACAGATTGTTATGACAATTACCAAGCAACTGCTTCGGCGATTGGTCAACATTTAAGTGAAAACCTCGCCTGCGCACAACACTATTATGACAATAATGTTCACTCTCATTGCACGAGGCAGATCTTTATTTCATATAAAGTGTTGGAGTGGAGTCTAGCATTATGCAATTGACTAAACCTATTTTATGCAGACTAAAAGAATTTCTCTATAGCTGACAAATTTCTCACTAGTTTGTTTCGTTTTGTGGTTGTAATTGTTTAATGTTTATTTACAAATTGTGCTACTATAGCAGGGGCGGGCAACTTCTTCATCCGGCGGGGCGGATAGGGGAACATGAACATGAGGCGGGCCGGATTCCTAAAATTTTTTATGATTTTAGGGGAACTGCCCCCGTGGTAAAGAGCCACAGATCCGTCCATCCTACCCGGCACTACCCTTTGTACATACAATTCCGAGACGCACACATTCCTGCAGTTGCGAACTATATTTGGATTGGGCGTCCGATTCACGGGCGAGCCCAAATCGGTGATATGAACGTGATCAGAAAAGTCAGAGTGCACTCGGCTTCTAGTCGCGCGAGGCGCGAATTTTTTTTTGCATAAATGAATGAATTTGATCAATGATATTGGTCAGTGTCTGAACAGGTGGTTTTTTCCAAAATTTACAGCACCGACAATAATAATTTTGAACATTGATCATGGCATAAGAATAGCCTACATACATTCATGAGCTTATCGCAGATTATTCACTTCGGGCGGGTTCATTCTTATTAATTACTTTGTTGAAAACTCCTGCAGCCAAACGGCCTTGGGCTATTATAGTGTATCTATGGTACTGTATTCTCATAATCATGACATGTACGTAGAGACACTAAATCGCGCGAAGCTCGCGATTTTTTTTAGTTTGAATTCATCTACCCGAAAATATTCTACTATTCACAGATATTACGAATATTTTCATAAAATCTGGGAATGGCATGGCCCTATTCGCCCCTGGCCACGTCAATGCGATGAACATCAGTTGTGTTGGAACGTCGCTTTGTCTTGCTAATGTTCATGATCGGAAATGTTTGTGCCTAATTGCCTGTAGACGGCGACGCGGGCCACATCACGTAAGACCGTAAACTGTTGTCGGGCCGTACAAAGTCCCGTAGCAAGCCGGATCCGGCCCGCGGACCGTATGTTGCCCGCCCCTGTACTATAGTATGGTATACTTTCTCATGGTCTGTGATTTTGAATGTTGCGTCATACTTTACCTTTTTGCTTGTGCTTTCAAATCTGTTTAAATCCCTTTAGTGTGCAGTGAACTCTTGAAAAGTCATCGAGTTCAATAAATATTCTACCACAATGGATGTTGTATCGAAAGCTAAATTCAAACCAGCCATTTAACTACAACTAACAAAAAAATCCGAAACAAACTGAAACACAACAACTGCTAGATTCCATTCCAACCAACTAATACGAATCCCTAAATGAAAATTTGCTAAGAAATCATGATTATTGTAATCGGCATTTCAATTGGGAAATGGGTGAAGTTTCGACCTCCCAAACCTCACCCCATGGCTACGCGACTGTTAGTATTGATGCCTCATTTTTAAAAATCCGCAACTAGGACTAGAACTCCCCAAAACACGCCAGTTAGTTGGCAGTAAACTTCCTTATTGGTAGTTTGTACAAGTCTGCTCGTAAGGTGAGATAATCAGCACTTGTAGCAAGTTATTGATGTTGAAAATGATGAGTTTTCTATTGCTTGAGATTGGGAAATTGTTAAACTGCTGTACATTGCATATCTGTGGTGTTGTGTTAGCCTTGCCCCTCTTACCCCTCGGTATATTCTGGACCTTTGGTAGCCAACTATAATCTCTAGTAAGCATAACTATGAGCAATGCATCAACCCAGTTGTCAGGATATTCTTTCGGATATGGTATTGTTTCGATCTTCTGGATTATTTATTGGCAAGGCTCGACACAATGACTCGAGTGCTCGAATATGAATTGAGTATCAATTCTAATGATTTAAGCAAGCGGTAAGATAACTATTTCGAGTACCGGTAAGTTACCCTTAACTCTTACGAGGTGGGCGTATCATATATGATATGGCATGTCTCCGACACCGATCTCTCCATGTTGACACGCCCTAGACATCAGGTAGTACGCTTTTTGAAAAGGTGAGACTCTTCCGATGCATTTGGTACCTTACTCAAAAATTTTGGTTCGTAAAAATAAAAATAAATAAAAAATAAATGAAAATATGGTTATCACCTAAAATTTCCAGATATTTTTCGAGTGGGAAATATTGTTGGAATATCTGCCAGAACATCAGCAGTCGAAATGTACAGTATTCTGTGTAAATGTTCACCGTCTCAAACATCAAAACAATTTCTGGAGAGTTTTCTGAGGGGATTTATTAATTTTGGTCACGTTTCAGTGATTTTCAAGATCTGCGTCAAGTTCAAGTGCAAATTCAGACAGCATACGAGTCATAAACAGGTTTACTATGCCTGAAAATGGTTGAATATGACAAAAAAAAGCATATCGCGTTGTTTCATGCCATAAACCGGACAGTAGGGGCCGATTGAGTCTTGATCATGACTCGACCTTGATGACCACGCCAATTTGTAAATTTTATATGTATTTTCCATTTTTCGATATCTGACGAACCGCGCGGTTTACAACCATGGTTGACGGCTTGTTTGAAACCAGGCAACAGTGGCTCCGCACTGAAGCATCATATTTTTCTCTCTGACGCCATCCCGAGGGTCAGCCTTGAAAATTGGGAGAGAGATTTTTTTTGGGAAAAAGTTACTATATTTAAACTTATTAAAAAACCTTAGACATGTCATGGGATGTCGATCAAGAGTGGAATCGGTAGAGGGCTATACTCCGCCCACTTTTAAACTGGAACGGCCCAGATTCAAGTCTTGATAGGGTCACGGTCAGAATTTGAAAAGTGAAGGTCAATTCTGCAAAATATGGCCCCACCTCGTGTGGGTTAAGTATAAAGTTATCCCGGTTTACGGTACTCAAATTATAGGCTCCTTGTCTCTTGTCAAAGACTTGATTTATCAACAAAAATTAAAGTTTCCATAATATTTTAAACCGTGAAAGTCTTGAAAACTCGGTTGGACGTATTGCGGCATACGAAACATGCAATAGTAGTACAAAGCCCCTGTGAGGTTGTGATCAGCCCGCAGTATTGTCGCAAAGTGCAATGAAAGAGGCATACTCAGAAAAATACCAAATTAACGTTAATGTGTTGTAGAAGTGGCTATACATTCTTTGGCCTACATATTTAAAAATACCTCCAGATCTTTCATACTGTTAACACATTATAATGAATGATGGTCGAAAGGTCAACTCAATGTGTAATACTCGATTCAGAATAGAATCTTTTGTCTTAGGGACTCGTTTTTGCTTGTCGCTAATCACGATTAGAGCGCGACTAGAGTCATGTGGTGACAAATCATTTCTTTACAAGGTTCTGTACAATGGAATACGGTGTATGTGGGTATTTTTATAGACCAGTCATCTCTATATTGGCTCATACTAGTCAACAACCTGTGATATGGTAACCAGTCTTGTTGCTTCTTGTTGGTCGACGATCTGTTGACTCAATCTTGGCTTGCGGGTGGAGGTGCCTGAAAATAGATGTAGAATAGTAATCACTAGAGGGCAAGTTTTGGTTGCACTAAAATCGCGAGAAAATCGCGAGAAAGTCGCACTTAAGTTTGACAAGAGTTGCGGTAAAAAGTTGTGTTTATCATTTTTGTTGAATTAGTAGGGTATGAGATACTCGAAAGGTTCCGTTGTATAAACTAGTTCTTGTAGAGCTGTCGAATTTGTTACTTTGCCATTTCACGGACATTCTGGCGAGACCGCCAAAAATTATATTTTTTCCAGGTACACAGCGAGAAATTTACAATGCGGGAATAACTTTCACCCAAAAACCTAAAACAAGTCAAATAACCACAACCACCCCAAACCACCACCTGCAAACTTGACCCACGGGTTGCAGAAAAACTCACTCTTTAACAAAATCAGCCTGAATAAGTTAACCCAGTGAAAATGTAATTTTTGACAGGCTCGCCTGGGCGTTCGTGAAATGAGAGACGATCTCAAATTTAAATGACAGAATTAATTAGGTGATTATTTACATATTGTTCGGACACGGTCGTGCTTGGCAGGGGTAGATGAACGTCTTGCTTGCAAGCCATTGTGTCAAATATAGCACAGTGGGATGCAGCTAACCCATCATAGCATCAAAGAGAATACAACCAAAAGAAAATAGAACCATACTAGAAATAGTTTATAGCATGTTTTTAATACATTCCTTTACACTTTTACGCAATATTTGATAAATGCTGCAGTAAAAATGGGTATGAAAAATAGAGAAAAGTTGCGAAAAATCCCTCCAAACACCCTAAAATATCATAGTGCAGAGATTCTGGGTATCTAGGAAGCTGAAAAAAAAAGTTGCAAAAACTTGCCCTAGTAATCACCTAGGCTACCGTACTGTTGGCAATTGAACTACCTTAATCTCAAACTTTAATAAACACTTAAACAGTCATGCCAAATCAACAGTCTTCCATTTCAATTTGGTTCAATTCTTTGATTACTCAACAGTATTAGAATTTGTGATTGACATAATTGCATGATTCCGCGCCCATCAACCACAGCCAGAGTTAGACAACTAGAAAATTTTAAGCTCTTCCAAATGAGATTACTATTAGAATAATGGATACAATACATTGTTTTTCCCAAATTAGATAGAATAAAAAATATTGAGTTCGCAAACACTTGGAAATAGAATTCAATTCCGAATCAAAAAGAAATATGACAAAAATCAAATTCGGTTCCTATCAAATCAGAGTTCATTATCATAAGTACGAGAATGGCAAATGTGTACAGCAAGCTTGGCTCGTTTCGCACAATACAGTTCTCCTGTAGCATTTTCAGGTAAACAAAAGAGTTGATTAGAATCAAAATGTGAGCATAGAAAATTTCACAAATTAGATTGCAATTAGATCAACAGCATTTCGCTCTAATTAAACAGCTAGAATTACCGGTACCTAGTTGGTCAAGTCTGGCTGTCATAGTGGCAATACCAATGTGCTGCACCAGGGGTGTAGCCTACATTGTACACTGTACAAGTAGGCTACAATGTACATCAGAGGTCTCAAACTCAAATGTGCTCGCGGGCCAGTTTTCAGTTTTGACGACGCCGCGGGCGGCAGCATCTATAGGGGACAGGGGTATTCTATGTCTTTCCAAGTAGGCCATATTTGACGGGGAAGAGTGAGCTGATCCAGCAGACTGACAGTAAACACACATCGTCAAAATGTGATTTACTCTTGTATTAATTTAGGTCTGACACAAAAAGAATCATCACATTTATAACTATTTCAATAGAATTGTTGTTGTACTTGATATAGCCTATATTAATTATAAGATATAGACACCATATGTGCGGACTAATGTATGATGCCATGCCATCATAAAAGCTATCGGGTTATAATTTTGCAGCTACTATTGAATATTTTGAATAACAGATTGATAATAGAGACTGATCTGATATGAAAACATTTTTAGGTTGTGCTGTAATTTCAATCCAAGATTTGGGTATACTTCTGATAAGTGGGCTATTAATCTCATGGCCAAATATCTTCAAATATAGGAGCAGAAAAAAGATGTGAATATAAGATAAATATATTGATGAATGTGTCCTAGTGATTGAAATGTCGGAACGCCAAACGCCCCATTGTTGTTACATCGTTGGAGCGTACCACTACGGTACTCGGTACCTTTAAGTGGCCTTAATAACAGGGTTTAGCGTCCAAAGATGTAACTAACAGATGGCCAATGGTTGCCATAAATGCTTGCTTAGTTAGCGAAATACCAATTTGCCACCTTCTGATCTATTGCTATTGCCCTTATAAGCGATTAGTTTGTTGCGTCCATGGTTTTAACAAATTCACGGCATTCCGAGTCACTCCGAGTCCACTCGGGTCTTTTTCATTTTGCCACCGAGTTAGCCCGAGTCTGAGTAATTCTAAAAAAGGTCGCATCCAAGTCCAACTCACAAATTTCAGTCACGCATCGTCTAAGGGTCAGGTTTTGTCATCATGAATTGGAAATGTGGCGAAATAGTGAATCTTTCACTGCATATGGTAGCGTTTGCAATTGATGCGATAGTGAAGTTTGCTGAATAGTTTCAGGCTTTCGGAGCAATTTAAGAGGGAATTTTCAATTTATGACCTGAAAAGATATATGTGACACTTATATATTGTCAAACTAACAAAAATCTGAAATGTCGTCGCGGGCCGCACAAAATGTTCTGGCGGGCCGCGTGTTTGAGACCTCTGATGTACATAATCCAACACTAAATTCCAGCACTAAACACTGATTTCATAACAGGGAATAACACAATAGATTCCTCTTGTTATCTGAGTACCCAAACATCATCTAGTAAGTGGAAAAGCATGTCGTTTTCCTACCCTTTCTGACATCGCATGCGGAGCATTTAAAAGCTTCTGGCGAATTCCGTAACGTACAGACACCGCAGTCCCAATAGTCATCCTGCAATGCTCTGGCAAGGCGCTTCCTGCAAAGGTAATTGATGCATGAGATTGCAATTAAAATTAGAACTGTGACATCAAGCACAGGCATTTCACTCTGCAACATCCCGTGCTTGTTTATGCGCACTTGCTTTAAATAGCAAAGAATGACAGAAACATATTTGGCAGTATACATTGATAAATCTCTACAAGTTGGTTACTATAACCACATCTACAAATATTATTATTGAAAAATATCGTTCGTCCAGAATAGAAAGGGCCTATGTCCATTTTTCATAATTTCACTTTTTTTGATTTTTTTTAGTATATGGATACAGCTCTTTCAGATGGCAATGAGACCTTCTCATATATTGGGCCCGATCCTTGACTTGATGTGACATAGGCCAAATACTTTTGATTACATTTGAGAATAGAAGGGGCCTATGTCCAAGATTTTTGGACATAGGCCTTTTCCATCACCTTGCTTGAAGTAAGTAATTGTAAATAGGCCCATTTTATTGTTGATGCATTGTGACGGACAATGGAAATTTTTATTTCATCTCATGGGGAACAATGAACCCTATCTAATTTTTCAGTGACAGAAAGAGCGATCTAGCTAGGGTTAGGAAAACACTACTCGCATTGATTTGAGAAGCTAAATTCATTCCAGGAGAAATGAATTTTCAAAACACAAGCTATCAGTATTGATACCAGTTGCGCTATAGTTTCTTTGATTGAAAAAGAAGCTACAAGAAGACATCCACCCTCGTACAATAGGAATCTATCATACTCCACTCTCATAGTAAGAATAGCAAACAGAAAACAGAAGGCAGCAGGTTAAAAAACAAGACATTAAAAGTAATTACAAGTTAACTTGGGTCCATTCAAAGTGTCTTATACTGCCACAACGGATACAGCTTCTTGAAGAGTGATTCATTTGAGGTGAAACAGTTAGGGGATTTATTAGGAATAGGTAAAATGTCTTCACCATAAATTGTTAATAGAATCATGATGTATGTTATTGACTATATTTAGTCGTTTCTCAGTTTCAAGTTTGTATAAAACAAAAACGGTGGTTGCTGAACTTGCTTCAATTTCAAGACCTATCAAAACTGCGACATTCTAATGGACTCGGTACCAGTTGTCTACAACACTTGTGGTTGAAAAATGCGAAAATACATTTCTTTTAATGGTTAACTGTTATTGCTCACAAAATACAGCATCATAATGTCTAAAAAGACGGATTGAAAAGGATTGACACATGGGCCTATGTCCCAATATTGAGTCAAATGGGCCTATGTCCCAGTATATTAGTGAGCATTAATCATGGCCTATGTCCATTCGGGGAGGGAAAAGCCGTCATGCCGAGTGATTTCAAAATGGACATTTGTTCCCAAAGTAAGTTGATTGACAAGGAGAAGGATGAAAGAACTAATAACAGAAAAGGCTTTGAGATCTTTCAATAAGGAATATGTAGAATCTTTAAATTGAATTTTCTCAGAACTACGAAATGTGACATAGGCGCTTTCTATTCTGGACGAACGATATATTTATATTGAAATGAACCCATATTTTTTGGCTGACACTTGTCAGAGGTAATCGTCAGCAACTAGTAGAGATTACAAATTACATTGTATATCAACAACCGTATCACCAAATATGGCATTATCGGCATGAAATTTCGAATAATCGAGGCAAAGGCATCGCTCAAGCTCAATGTAGGCTACCACACGAACACCTTCTATTGGGACAAACTAGAAACTAGGTTGGCGTATTTTGATTGACGTCAACTCGATGGCACACCAAAGTATATATTATATGACAGGTATATATGTCGTAATTGCTATCAATATGATTTTAGAAAGTACACAAGAACAATACATGTATGCATCAGTGTGACTTCAGCTGTTTCCTTTCTGATACAATTCAGAAATGTGAGGCGTCACAACATCATGATACCAATTGCATAATTGCAAATGATCTTATAAATATTGGAGATGACACACCACCACAACAGTCGCAATGTGACGATTGATCTGACCTTATTGCCTGCGATCAATGATGGCATGGCCATTGGACAAAATACAGGTTATCACAAATCATAGGCTATGTTTGAGTGGAGTGTGTCTCTTGAACTTCCGCGAATCTCAGACTGGCTCAGGAAACTCATGAGGTTCCCGGGAAGCTTGTTAAAGAACCCCTGGTCTAAAAGGTTTGATACAAAGGGATGATGTGGCACGTAGAGCTATAGTATGCAAATTAATAGGCCTAACCCACAAAAAGCCGAATAGAACGAATTGTTTTGCAATTTGGCCTGTTAAGTGCAAACACATACCAGTTGATATTAAATTCTACGATGATATGCGTAGGCTTGTGTGCTATCATTCGTAGACCTATTTATCGAAACTTATAAATTCTCTGTGTAAAGCGATTGATAAGAAGCGAAACACTCTGCACCGCTCGACTTGGCCAAGACGCTCAACGGCATCACAATCAGTACGAGACGTGAATCGGACATTCAGCTCGGGTGCCTTCTTGACCGCAACCTAACAATGGGGGCGTTTTAGGGGGGTCCAGTATAGGCGGACCAGATTTTAATTTCTATTTTCAGAACCAGTGCAAAACTTGTGAAAGTAGCTTTCTCTTGAGACCGGTTCAATTAAATTTTGCGCTTTGGTCGTCAGCTATAGGATTACCGCACAAGCGGCTCAGATATGTTGTGAATGGATAAATCAAATTACTGAATCATGTTTTCACAATATTCAGATATTGAAAGACATAATTAAGTATGATTGAGCATCATTAAGCATGTTTAAATCTTCAAGAATTTTACACCAGTTAAAACGCGTCATCGACCACATTATGAGTCATGTAGTTACTGCTGAGTGCTGACCCCTGATACGATACCAGCAGCCAGTGGTGGTCCTACGGTTGGGGGGGCCCTGGGCGAGACTACCCGAGGGGCCCTATAAGCATGTGATCGCAACTTCTGGGGGTATCCGCCCCCCAGACCCCCCTATCGCATCTTTTATTACCTACTTCATATTAGTGCACCATATGGAACGGGATTGCGTGATGTGTGTTTCACACTATAACACGGCTTTGAAGCAGGCTTAAACGTGGAATTGCTCTAGCTCAGAGCCTCCTTTTATCATACATTGTCAAATTATAAGAGAAGTGACCTAGTTAACCATATAGCTCATAATATCGTCATGTTGAATATGTATGGCATGCAGCGTAGAATAATAGAATGCCGATACAACTGCTGCAGGATAAATAGGTACCTCTCATCTGGCATGTTATCGACTGACATTTAAGTAATAAAATAAGCCAGCACACCACGTCAAGGTTTGAGCCACACGCTGAATTAGGCCATGTCTATTATTCCCTGTGTGCACTGTGCAAGTATAGATTACATGAAAACTAAGTAACTCTGCCGCATGCAGAGACGTGATGATTATCGGGATAAGGGACTTTTCTAAAAAATGCAGAGATTTATAATGATGATTGACCCATCTGTACGGAATTATATCTTCTTGAATATTACACGGATTTCCACGTAGCGCTTAAACCAAAGAGGGGGGCCCCTTCGACCAGGGGGGCCCCGGGCGACCGCCCACCTCATCCACCCCAAAAGGCACCACTGCCAGCAGCGAGGAGTGAGCCAGTGACCACACCGCAAAATTCTAGAAATTACTACTGGCCTCTTCCGTCTAATATCATTGTATATAACGCAGAGCGAATGTTTGTAGATGTTATAGTTGTGTTTTATCTGACTCCAGAAGGTTGCGTTTACAATTCGCTGCGTGTTTCTTCTTTTGACGGACCGGCGCAACCGCGCAGTACGGCCTTGTTGGCTGACGTACCACGACCTGTCTATTTCACACGTATTCGATGGATCACAATGACGAATATATTCTGTTTCTGTCTCCACGACTTGTAACTTTATTGAATCACTGTACGACGACGTGACAGTACTTCCGAATTTTGTCAATTGAATAGAATGAATGAAAATCTCTACGTGGTATTACCTACGCATATCTCTCATAGCCACGAGAGAGAGTAGGCTACATGCACAAAACATCGTACGATTTCATATTTTGTTATCTACGTTCACACGACAAAATATACACCTCACAAATGTCTTACCGGGTTTTCACTTCAAGGAATTAGGTAAGGTTCACAAATCACAACACTCCCTATTGCTCAAATCTCAAGAAGGCGTGAACAATATACCGGTATTTCGTTAAATTGTACATTACTAACACATTCATTCGAGAGTTGGTTCCAAACAAGCGCGATGTTAATTTCACAAGTGAAAAATGCACTATTTATTATTAAACTACGGTACCGGCACCATTTAGTACCTACGGCTACGGTATATAATCTAGGCCCGAGGAACCAACCTGGCTTGGGCAGTTGGCTTGCGTTCCACCATTTCTGATTTTGGTCATATAGTATATCCTTCTCCAGTTGTATAGCAAGATTACATCCACTGCTACGATACCACCAGCCCCTAGACCCTGCACCCAATTCAAACGCCACTTGCACTGCAACCAATAACCAAATCGAATCAATATGCTTTCCGCGTACTTTACTGCAGTACGATATATTATTTATTTATTATTCTAGCGTCTGGCGGGCTGAGGCCCTCTGGTGGAAGAAGGTGGTGATTGTGTTGAGGTAGGTTTGATATCAGTTCAGTTCAGTTTATTCAGTGTCAGTATCAGTTTATTAATATTTTCATCATTTCAAAACACCACAAGACTGCGATACAATGAGAAGATAGGAAGTTGTCGAAACGACTTGGAGTAGACACCCACCTGGGCCTAGACGTTGTAGACTGGAGGCATGCACATTGAATGAAAAGTAAAGCAGAGAATTTATAAGGCAAGCGACAAAGTTAGGTGCATGTGGCGGAAGGCGAGATCGATATGCTAGGTACTGGTCTGGTAATCCTGAAGGCTGACTAGGATTCATTTAGATGAAATTGCATGTATTTCGACTTGAATGCGGCAGACTTGGACGACTAGATAATTTCACTGAACTTCCGAATATGGACCTCTCGGGCTTAGGAACTAGGAAGTCTTGTTTTAAGCATTTAAAGGATCCGTAAACCAGGGCTTTGGAGCCGTAGTAAAGAGTCTAAGCTCTGGAAACGTTATATGATGGTTTCAACGGAGCTGAAGTCAGAGGCCTAGAACCAGAAGTTTGATTAACAGCTCCGGCATCGATGTAGCCTATTTCCTAGGATGCCATGCTCTATTATTGACTGAATTCAACAACAGCAACGTCAGCAAACCGCCTTCACAAAACTACAAATTGTTGCCTCGTTTTCGCCATCAAATGTTCATAGTGCGGGATATCCCGAGATCACTCGTTCATGATATTCTGCTATGTGTCGCACAAAGCCAACATAGTTGAGTGACTTTGGTCTCGCATATGAAACTACTTTGCGTTGTGATGACTCGAGACCACTGAGCTATGGGTATATGGACTAGTATATAAGTGTAACACGTGTTATAGAGACTTACTTAGATTATGAAACTCTACACGCAACTACAGGGGGGGCGAGCTCAAAGGGGGCCCAAAATTATTTCGTTAATTAGCTTAAATTATAGACAACAAGAAGTGTGCCAGAACGATCGGCAGCGAGAAAACCTTGGCCGAAGAGTACTGCCCCAATGCTGACCGAAAACCTCGTTATATATACAAAATACTGTCTTGGCAATCTGAACCTCACAAGACAAAAAACATCCCACAAGAAAAAATTATATGCCACTGCCAGTGAAGAAATACCAATTTGAAATCGTGTGCGTCTTTTAGTTTCCTAGCCTACGTTATGGCGAATCTATATTTTTTTATATAGCAGACAGGAGGTCACGAAATAACATCATGTTAAGGATTTATACCAACGGGCCCTACAGTTTCCAAGACATCTCACTCAGCTCTACAGGTAAATCTGATTACCTGAGCAGAGAGGACTAGAAGTTGATAGCAATATATTTGCAATTCCCGATATTATTCACCGATTTTATCATGAATTTTCGCGCTGGCTCACTCGGCAGTACCACTCATTTCTTGACAAAAGCTAACAAGATGATGTGGGGTAGGTTTATCTCCCTATGAGAGCCCAAGACCCAAGATTTTTGGTGTGACCTGACGAAGTGCTGTTTCGTACCTGCCAACGGGTATACGCCCGAAGATGTTCAATTATAATATTATAATATATTGAGGGGTCCTACCTTTTCAAACACACCTCACTCAGCTCTACCTGTAGGCTAAATCTGATTACGTGATCAACGAGAGGATAAAAATTGATAGCAACATATATGCAATTCCCGATCATATTGACCGATTAAATCATGAATTATAGAAAATTTTCACGCTTAGCGCGTTTAGGCGAGTAAAACTGACCCACTAAACGGCCATCAATGTGCATAATATGTAAGTAGCGGTAATTAGCGAATAGCGTGAGGGGGATTCCAGAAGTTCGGTTCATCAACATGGGGGGCCCAAGACCAAAGTTTTTTTTGGGGGGGGGGCTGGCTGGCGAAGTGCTGTTACGGCCCTGCATATATCTTTTACGAAGAAGGGCGAGACCGGGGACAATTGTAACAATTTTTGTATTTTCCAACATTACGTGTTGTTCTCGTATGGATATTCCCTTTCCAAACTTTTATGCAAAGAAGCCAACAACTCGATAGTTGATATAAAAACTAAAATGGAACTCAATCAATAGTCAATCATGGAAATTTTGGGGCGCGAAAATCGTCGCTCAAATGTTACAATCGCCCCGTACCCCGAGGAAATTGTAACAGTGTTATTTATATCTAAAACAAACGAAATGAACAACAATAATGGGAGCACAAATTGTACTATTGAATTAAACTAAAATAGAGAAATTTGAACGCTTCCAGGCTACCCCCCATCGCATTTTTGGCATCTGAATAAATTATCATCCTTCGTGCCTTCTGCATGAGCTCAAAGTGTACATAAAACACACTCACTCCATCATCTCCCAACACATATTCGGCCTTTTCTACCAAGGTGCTGTAGTCCAGCGTGCATTATGGGTTGGGCATTCGGTCACCTGCGAAGGCGCGAAACTGACCTGGCTAAAATATCTTTGTTGAATGGGCCGATGATAGTGTAACAAAACGAGGACACAATATTGTGTGGCATCAAAGCTAATGGTATTCTTCTGTTCCGTACAAATTAAAACAAATTGTTCACACCAGATGACAAAAGGTAAGTGCGCCATGCTCAAAGTCTCAGAGGATGAGGATTCAGTCATGGGCAAGTTCTTAAGTGACGATTGAGGGTCGACACAACAAAAGTCAATCAACATGAGATAGGGTAGCAGAATCACGGAAAAACCTGACCGTAACATTCACATCACCACTTCTGTATGGCCGTTCTGACAGAGTATCATGTTAGAATTGGTATGACCAGGTAGAGCCTGATCTGGTATTGAACTTCTGGCTCCTGCAAGATTCGCCTGCAATAGATAAGTGGCTATACCAACGTATCAACACCGATATTCAGCATTGAAAAGATATTGTAACGGGACACAAGTAACATAGTGTTACAATTGCCCCTGACACGCTCGACCATGATTAATGTCTCAGGATAGTGCCTTCCCAGCGACGCGAGTCCTATTTTCCCTATTATCACAGTAGACTATGGTAACATTTTCCAGCTACATATTTTGCATTGTATCCACTTGAGGTTTTATTCTTCAGAACAAATTATTTCAGAACAGAAAATATTTACTCAAGGGTCCAAAATTTCGTTTTTTTGAAATTATTTCGGGTCTCGCGTCGTAGCTCAACGTCACTTCAGGTATATTAGGAGACATGGGCCTACCTACCGCATGTGCACTCGATATATGAAGGCGATTTCTCCATCCTACTAGCGGTGAGGTCGATTGTTACATTTACCCCGTGTTACATTTGTCCCCGGCCTCCCCAACTTCACCGCAAGGCAACAGCTTCTCGAGTTAAGTATTCAGGTATAGCCAAAATCCCAAGATATTTGGTTAGCCACACTTTTAATACAGATCACCAGAGACACTAAGCTTCAATTGCTGCGATAGATGCGACCCATAGTACTGGAGCTTGAGCCGGAGCACTGGTATGAGCTCCGGAGTTGGAGCCTTATCATTTCAGCCGACTACAAAGCCCTACGGTAAACAAGGCAATTGGTTTCAAATAGACCGGCGGTTCTCAACCTATTTGGCTTCGCGGACCACTTTTCGACCGCCTCGGAATTCGCGGACCCCTTCAACTTTTAGTTCAAATTTGGCTCAATTAGTGCGACCGTCATCTTCGTCTTGCGCAAATATGACCTGTGGGCTTGTGATACACGCAGCAACTAAATGACTTTTCTTCAAGATAACATCGTACTATTATGTAGGAATTGGTTAGACTTATTGTATTTCAAAGCTAATTTTGGAGCTGTATTTCTTGAAATACGTGGTCTTGAAAATACGCGTCTTCGATTTGATATGAACTGGTGTGGACAATCCATTTCCACAAAGATGGATGGACGCTAATGTAATATTAACGCGCAACGATTCCGACGACACTTTTGGCGTGATTGCAACATTTATGGCACCATAATGGAGAAAAATATTTTTAATGAACAAATCACGCCCATTCCAGTCATTTTATCTAGCATCTCATCTTGAAGTTATTCTGGAATAGTGGTTATGTATATCACAGGATAAAATGGATTTCATGGGAAGATTTCAATTCATTCATAAGGTAAAATTAGGGGAAATAGTTCAGGAGTTTTATTTCAAACGACTGTTCACTAATTTGATGACACTGACAACTTAAAATCGATAAGGTTTTTCAAACATTACGAAGTCGACATGGTTGATTTTACTATCTCCCTATTTTTATTTTTCCCACAAAACCCCAACCAAACGTGTCTAAACTAATATGTTTGCATCAGTAGGTTATTGGGAATTTGACAATTAAAATGCACAGTAGGATATTTCATGTCAGGTGATTATTCCGATGACGCGTATAATGAGGTTTTACAGTTGTAGAGGAAAACTGCCTCATGTTTTCCCTACTTTAAGAAATTAAACATTAGATTATCAATCTTTTTGCAAATTTAGAGGTCTCGCGGAACCCCATAAATTGCTTCGCAGACCCCCGGTTGAGAACCGCTGAAATAGACCAGATGGCATGCAGCGTAATCGAGGACCCTTAATTTTTTATCAACGCCAACAGTAGCCCTGGATGATGATGGATGCGCAATTTTATCGGTCCAGGTTATTATGGGATCTGTTCGAGCACCAAACACTGCCGGGGTTGCCTATGGCTAAAACATTTCACCACCCTTTTGGATTACAGGACTGTTCAAAATCATTGAGAAGAGGGATATATAAAATTTGGAGAAAAATAGCAATATGAATCTTCAATTGGGCCTATGCAGTCATTTATCATCTTCATTATATTATCACCATCTCTATGCTGCAAAATGAGATAAGTACAATGAACGATTGGAAAAACATGACGGAACAGCTTTCATGCACATATGCCACCACTCAATATCCGAGAGTTAAATAAATTGGGATGAAATGTTTAAACACTAAATTCTACATAATTTTGTATAGAACAGGGGTGTCGAACATAGCCTTCGGCCATCGGGCTGCAGCCGGACCACCAAACGATTTCATCCGGCCCGCGACGCAATTCTAAGTATACAGAAAAATGCTCATCTTATTCATCACATTTTTAACAAATGTTGAGATGTTTTGAAGGAATTATAACCATCCGACCGCGGTGTTGTGATTTCATTCTAGTCGGAGACATTAACACACAATTTCAAGAAGGCAAAAAAGTGCACATTTAGTTCAGAATTTTATGGGAAGATGTATAAAAAGGTAGCTATCCACAGAACAGAAAACGCCAAAGCCGACCCGCTAAATGCAGTTTACATGGAGAATATATCAGTCACACAAAAATACATTTGAAGATGCAGATGTCGCACTGTTGTGCTGTTTCATTTCTGACATAAAGGGTCCCCGGAATCCAGAGACGCACTAATCGTGATTTAATAAATGAAACAAATTGAGGGTTACCATATTTTGGGAATCTGAAAAGAGGACACTTTTTAAAAATTTTCAGACCTTCAACAGCGGAGAAAGATCCGGAAAAATTGGTAAATTGCCTCCGAGTTTATTGTTGGTTGACTAAAAAAAGGTCGTCTTTCTGGCTCAACTTCCGATAGAGCCGCCAGACCTTGATTGTGATTGCTGATTTCCTATATCTCATTCTGAATTTCAAATACAATTATTCAAAATTTTCAAAAGGAGGACAAATTCTCAGAAAAAAGGACATTTTGGCGTTCTCCGATAACACTTTCAAAAATGTAAAAAAGAGGATAAATCCTCTTAAAAGAGGACGTATGGTGACCGGGTTAGGGGGTTTCGGGCCAGGGCCAGGGGGGTTTCGGGCCAGGGAGAGGGGGTTCAAAACCCTCTCCTTTGGAGCGCGAAACCCCCTCCTTAAACGCGAAACCCCGTCCTTATCAAATGGCCGTTGCGCCGCTAATACTAGTTTGCAATTCAATAAGTCGTATTATCAGTGTTGCGCGCGTCCAATTAACGAAAGGCGTGTTGCCAATTAGCGAAATTCGTCCGTGAACATTGCACTGCACAATGTAACGCGACATGATCTCCCGCCGAGATAATTGCGAAATTAGTTCATTCAATGCCGCGCGCTCGGCCATCGTTGCTAGCCTGATTTATCGCGTCTCCAACAAGCATAGTTCCGCTGGCTTGAATAATCGCATCTGCAATAGGCCCTGTGCGCACGATATCATCGCTGGCCTACACAATCGCATCTGCGATAGGCCTACGAAAGATATCGCTAGCCTAACTACCGCGTCTCCGGCCTACCATGCTGTTGCTCTTATTTCCCGATGGTTTGGATAAAATGTCGTTAAGTATATGCTGAGCAATTGTGATTACAGAATACAGAGTGACATCTCGAAACTTAATGACATCGAATGTCCGCAAACATGTGCGACCATAAGAAGCTGTGTGCCGAGGCTCGAGTTATGCAAGGGGTAAGGTTTGAACCACCTGAAATCGTCGTCGTTGTAGCACATATGCCATAAAAACTCGTACATTTTGACCTGCACAAATCGCCGCCGAGGCTATGTAAGACGCATTGATAAGCGTGCGTATTTAATTGTTCTTCGCGTTGATAAGCGCGCGTATTTAATTGTTCGACTCGTTGATAGGCGCGCGTATTTATTGTTCACGACAGATTAGTCAATCGCTAATTAACATCACTTCCGGACTCGTCGACAAGCTTATCATACGCGTATAATCGTCAACACGAGGATGTTGTATAATCGTTATTTACGCATGTACTTAACCCTAATGAATTGATGCTATATCACTAAATTCGAAAAAAATCGCACCCCCTTTTATTTCAATCCCCCCTTATTTTTCTGCAGGCTACGCGCCTGGGTAACCCCATCAATTAGCAACGACCGTGTTAACAGTTGAATGTTTTCCTCACAACGCATATACCGGACTAAAGCCAGATTACGACTAAAGCTAAAGGAGCATAGAATATGCCGACTTATATAGTCGTTCCCGGTTCAAAACCGGCAATCATCGTATTTTTACCAATTCCATTGTTCGCATACTCAAATACTCGCAACTCAAATAACTTCGCTTCTACTAGTTGTAATTGAGTCAAATTTGTTTTGCATCGTCTCCGCAGAGAACTCAACAATTTTATGGGGTTGTAAGAAAAATTTGTTTGTTTTTTTAATTTTCATAAATAACTTAAAATTTTTAATTGGCGGCTTATACTTGTTAGAATTGAACCACATTTGGTGCGCAGCGTTTTTTTAGGGTGACCTGACAAATTTAATCAGTGAATGGCTGAAATCGGGTAAAAAAGATATTTTTGAATAGCCCAACCGCTGCTGCGCACCAAATGTGGTTCAATTTTAACATATAAGCTGCCGCAGAGCCAATTAAAAATTTTAATTTATGTATGAAAATTAAAAAAATCATTTTTTTGCTTTATCCTTGATTGGTGCATAAACTTGAGCTACCAACCCCAAAGACAGACCTGGGCAAAGTGTGGCCCGCGGGCCGAATGCGGTCCGCGAAGCTATTCTGTGCGGCCCGCGAAAGGTAATTTGGAATTGAAAACATAAAAATTGCATTTTGAATGGTTAAAACCATAGGCTGTATCAACTGAGCAGGAAATTTGATTACTTTGAAGCCTGATCATTAATATGTCACGATTACGCTGCCTATATACGTACCTTGCATGCGTATTCCAGCTTCCAAATAAAGGCAATGTGGTAAAGTATGAGTAGCAATTAAAGTCACCAGAAATCACTCGTTTCCATATAGTTGAGTTCAAACCTTTTTTGCCATTGTCACATTTCGAATTATACGGTATGTGTTTCAAATTGCTACGTGATGCCGTTCCCAAATCACTAATTCGTAAAACAAGTCAATCAGTGCTCGTGATTACTACATGACTCATCATATCTATCACCCAAAAAGGATGACAAAAAAGAAAGCCTAAAACTGAAATTCAAAGACGGTTTAGAGCACTAAATATTTGTACACTGGAGTCGGGGGAAAACCCGTCCTTTTAGTTTTTGCCGATGATGTCGCCTAGATTAAGGATATGAATTAATTGGGGTTTTGTGACGAAAACACGAAACATTCGGTAAAGGGAAGGCAAATTTTAGAAAAACTGCAAGCTTCGCTCAACATCATGGCTATTTAAGCTGCACACTGTTCGGAAGGCAGCGACCAATACAATAAGATTTTTACTATCGCACATAAATTCCAGTGCAGTGGTTCTGGATTTTTTTTTCGCGTTCGCGCGATCTACCCCCAGCTTATACTTCTTGCTCTTTGTTTTGTTCGACTTTTGTATCTCAGAATTCTCCCATCAACAGCCATAACCTTCAGTGCCTACCAACTATCCGTTGGGATTGCTAGTATTCCGGTTGCACTTTTTAATATTTTGTGATATCATGACTAGGGGCGCGAAATTTTTCACTATCATAAACGGAGGCGTGCCTAAAAAAGTTTGAGAACCACTGTTTTAGAGTCTTAGAGTCTTAATAAAAGAACGTGGATCGGGGTTTAAAGAGAGTTAGAAATGTACTATGTTAACATTCTTTCGAATCATGACGACAAAGATATATTTTTTAAAATAACCGTCACTTTCTCTTCATCTAACATCAACACATTCACTAAGCAGAATTTATTAGCAATATCATTTAGAAATAAAATTGAAGCACGCTGGAGAATATAACTACAATTTTTCACTCGGCCCGCCAACGTATTTTTTTAGTTCTCATTTGGCCCGCGGAGGAAAATAATTGCCCACCCCTGCCAGGAAGGCCAACCAGAAAAAATTCAACCCGGCTCCAGAGAGAGAATTTCTGTTTGATTTAATTACGGACCCTGAACGATTGAACTAGAAATTTTGCTGCAATGTAATCCACAATCATTTCATGCTCGAAAACTTTACAGAATGGATTGATTATCCCATGAGGAATTTGTAGTTAGAATGTGGTCTGAAGTTATATTACCATACTTGAGCAGTTGTTCGTGATGATTGCTCTTTGTTCTACAGAAATCGGATACGCGAGCTGGTATAAAGCTCATGCAAGCTTGACAATTGTGAAAGTTCACGTCACGCTAAATTTCGGTGATATCACGGGGTCATTACTGAATCCGGAAAGTGTCATCTTCACCTTCGACCTCAGGTTTTTTCATTACTAAGAACGAGTATAATCGTCTCATAAAACCTGGATAATATATTCGTCAAGTAGAAGCGATATCCTTGCTCGCAACCATAACGTTTTGTGCGAGGCCATGGTCGCAGGACAGTGAAAAATCCACGATCGTTTGAAACAAAGAGCAAAATCGCGCAATGCAGTTTCTATTCAAAAGTAATTGCACTTCGCCGTGCGCAGCAACAACTGCTCAAATGCTTCGTATAGTACTCCCAGCACACAATCGAACCACGCTTTCTAGAAACTCTGCCGACAACCGCATCAGTCCATTGATGGGCAGGATCATCATTTTCAAGAATCAATCGACTTATCCGGTACAGCTGATTGAATAGACCAGTGGTCGGGAACCTATGGCTCGCGAGCCATATATGACTCTTTTGAATATAAGATATATGGCTCTTTGATAACATTTTATTTTTATTACTTAATTTATCAATATTGGAGCAACTTGTTCGTAAATTTTTATGACGGCCCGAATAATTATTCCCGGGGCAGCATATACATGTCTTTCAGACGTCAAGACAGTGGGGTAACCAGGGTTAGGGGTCGTTACCCCATTTGAAAAAATCCTCAAATTTAAGTTACGATCGCGCCGGCGACTAACACCACTGGTGCATTCGATCCACCCGCCATCGCGTGCCTCGTACCTGGAATGCACGATACCTTGATTGATACCTTGACATGGCTACAGGGTTGGTTCGATTATGTTCAAAATACGAACAGTCTCATCTTCACAATAAGAACAGTCGTTATATTCACAATAACTTCAGTCGCAGCATCAACATATCTCCCGGACACGATGTCCTATTGGCAACACAGTACGAACACACTCCAGACATGATATCCGAACACCCCCAGACACGATATCCGAGCACCCCCAGCAAACACAAAACCGTAAAAGGATCATCCGGGATCATCTCGATTAGGTTCTGATTTTCTAAGTGTCGAGGGAATGTCTAAAATACGTAGTAGGATGGTCTTGTGGTTATATTCAATCAGAATAAATTCATACTCGGTGTTGTTCCATCTCATGCATTAGGCTTCGTTATATCCGGTAGTTAACCTAATAATGCAAATTTTCTATCTCTCGCGGGTACGACTAAAATACGTAGAAAGGATGACTTTGTCGGTACATTCAATCACGATGAATTCTATCCGGTTTTGTTCGATCTCATGCGGTAGCTTCGTTCTATCCATTAGAAAACAATGTTCTCCCTTCGTTTTATTGCGTGAGGATGTCACCGGTGTTGTATATTCGTGTTGTTGCTCTAAGGTCGAATAGTTTTGTTTTCCTCTGATATATATGATCTTCATTATATATATATTCGCTCTTTCGGTAATCTCGCATGTTCAACGAGTATGGTTAATAGTTTTATTCAGAGAATAACTAAATAAAGTGATATGTTGTACGTTTAGGAATATGATTATCGATGCGTGACTTCTAGAATATTTCGGCGATTCAAATTTTACGTCATCGCGCCATAAAAAGATTTGAAGCGCAACAGGTCGCAGCCAGGCATAGTTCGCTCTTTCTGTATGGTAAATGCCGTAAATATATAGGAATTGTGACTGACTGAGGTAGCGGGTTAAAGGTATATATGCAGTAGCATATAGCTTATGGGGTATTTCGAATTGCCTGTAGTATATGACGCCTAGAGCTGTTTGACTTTCTGCAAAACAGGTGTAAATAACTATAGAAAAGTTTCAGCTTTTCCAGGTTAGAATTAGAGCTAAACCGTTTTTCCGAATTAGATTACAATTATATTGCTGGCATTTCGCTCTAATTTAGTGAAATTAGACCACTATAATTCGCTTCAAACATCTGAATTACCGGTACCTATACCTACGGTATATCATAATATTTATGCTTGAATTTTCTAGGTATATAAGTCATATAGATACATTCCTGTAGAACACTGATTCATGATTTTATAAAAGTTGGTGCAAGAATGGACATTTTCAACTTGATGTTGATTAATGGAGCAAAATTTGATATTTGAGTGCAATTATACCTCGAATCCAGTGACAAGATTATTAATCGTTGAAACCAAACGCAGCTTGATTATGTTGGCCCAGAGAATTTGGCTAGCCAGACCATATTGATGGAATATGGTCACAGTAAGATAATATTTTGGGCTATTTTACATGAACTTTCCAACATTTGATTTGATATGTCCACTAAAACAGTTGTTATTCTGCTTTCGAATAAGACCTTAATTGCTGGTTTCAATGGTAACTGTGTTTGTCAAAGGCTGCAAAGGTAATTTCTTTTCCTTGTTAAATGTTTATTTGTTTGTTTGTGGTGTTCATGGTGGTGGTTCGACTACACTGGTCATTTTACACCAGGCCGGTTCTTCTTATTATTATTCCGTATCTGCCCGATTACCAGTGAACTCGGCACTTAGTGAATTCGGCCGCACAAACTCGGCACTTGGTGAATTTGGCCGTGGTAGATCTCGTAGCGGTACCGGTCACCATGATTGGTTACTGGAATGTTTGCCGGTGAACTTGGCACTTTGAGTGGTTGTCAATGTTGTACGGCGGTCAGGGCATGTGTAGATCACACAGTCACGGCGTGATTAGATCACAGATTGCGTAATTGCGGGAAATAACGCGACGCTCTTCACTTGGTGAACTCGGCCCTTGGAGGAATTGGCACTAGAACACCTTCGCATTAGAAATGCATTTAGTATGAATGAACAGTATCAAAAAGGAAATTTAAACGTGTCGTGGCTCGTGGTAGATCTCGTAATCTTGGGATCCTTCAACCGTGTTATCGAGACACCCTAATCCCAGAGTGGAATCGTCTCTCCAAAGGCAAAAAATAATTTATTTTGACGTGATCATGCGAAACATTTGTTGATGAGGAACACTGGCTTGTCGTGATCGATAAACGAAGAAGCGCCGCTTGATGTTCCACAGTTTTGATCTCACCTACAACGCCAAGATCCATCTTCTCAAAACTTACACGACACAGGCCCGTGACTCACGCCATCGATTCCAAGCAGACCGCGCGTGGTCGGTATATGAGCGCTGTGTTATTTCCCGTGGCTACGCAATCCGTGATCTAATCACGCCGTGACTGCGCGATCTACGGATGCCCTGACCCCCTTACAAGATTGACGAATCACTTGATAATACTATTATTAGTTTGATAATTCATATTAATAGCTGTAAATACACTTCATTTCAAAATTTCCCGAGGGCCGAATTCACCAAGTGCCGGGTGCATCGGCAACCATCTGCCCACTTACAGCACGGCCCACTCCTAGGCTTTTTAAGACATGGCTATGCGAATCAGATGGCGAGGAGGAGCCTAGATAAACGGCCAACACTTCGGTAGGAATTATGGAGTCGACGTGTCACGCTAGAACCCGCAATTCATTGGTGTTAAGCTATAATAGAACGTACCACTACGTTTCCTCGCCATACCTTGTAAAATGAGACCGTAGCATTTGGCATTTCGTGTGGCAATTGACTTTTGTGTGGAAAATTGTGTTCGTTTTAGAACTTATCCGAAACTTTTATTCCGCCATAGATTGTATATGATAAAACAATATCGGAATTGATCCTAGAAGACTTCCAAAGCAACTCACCACAAAGGAGGATTTAAAGAAGTTTGCAAGAGATGTGGTATGTTGAATCTGTTTTGGTATTTTTAAATAGGCCTACTTTGTTGTGCCGATAGCAGACAGTATATATAAACGTAAGATGTGGAAGCTATCAAGGTGTTTTTAGAAATTCAGTCAGTCAAAGTGGACGATCGTATTGCTTGGATTATATTTAGGCTTATTTTAGCATCTTTGAGATGCAACTCTAAACGTGGACGGTCATGAACAGTAGGGCTCTTCAAAAATGACTTTTTTTCTCAAATCGTACTGGCTACTTGATAAAATTGTTAGGTTACCTAATTTAAGCCTACAAACAAAATATGGTTCTATTCCAGCCAGTAACCGCTTTGCTACAAGAGAAGAAAGTTCCTATTTATTATATAAAAATGAATAATAAAAAATTTGAAGATTTTCTGTTAACCCCATGAAAGTGTTAGGCTGTCTATAGAAACGATGCTCACCAAATTTGGTTCAATTCCAACCAGTGGAAGCGGAGTTATTGCTGTCGAAAAATTTGGATTTTAATAAAATAGTACTTACGGTGAGCACAACTTTAATAAGTAAACAAAGAATCGGTCACCGTAAATACTATTTTATTCAAATCCAAATTTTTCGACGGCAATATCTCCGCTTCCACTGGTTGGAATTGAACCAAATTTGGTGAGCATCGTTTCTATAGACAGCCTAACACTTTCATGGGGTGAACAGAAAATTTTCAAATTTTTATTACCTATTTATTTTTATATAATGAATAGAAACTTTCTTCTCCTGTAGCAAAGCGGTTACTGGCTGGAATTGAACCAAATTTTGTGTTTAGGCTTAAATTAGGTAACCTAACAATTTTATCAAGTAGCCAGAACGATTTGAGAAAAAAAGTCATATTTTAAGAGCCCTAATGTCCATGTCAGAGAAACGTTTTAGGGTAGGCCTACTCATATGTCTCGCAGCGTTCTCTACATAATTGTCAATTGCGATACAAACTGTTTGCTTGTATTGGTAAAGCCATCTCACTTCGAATTGTAAAATGTTGGGAGACTTGATATCAAATTTTTGAAAGGTGCACTTTGAGAAGATTTCGGAATCTGTCAAATTATACAAAAATTTAGCAAATTCTTTGACATATTTCATCTATTTGGGACTCGATCAACGTAAAAGAATTGGTAATCATTTTATTCAATATATTGTATTTGTAGTTGAAGTATAGTAATAATTCTTATGGTTACCGCACTTGTAACGATTCACGGCCATAACTGGAATAATTAGAATGATGTAACTTTCAAATTGTCATGCATTTTGCAACAACATTGTTCTCAATTTTCAAGGTGCTGACCATTCGAGGAAGTATCACCCACCGGGAATTCACGATCCGTAAACGCGGCCGACTGTTTCTCTCCTCAAGCGGAAGCGACAGAGAAGAGGAACGAAGAGAAAAAAGGAGCAGAAATAGCAAGAGTGTGACAAGTCGCGTCCGTTCGCTTTAATGCGTATTTCCATCCGCGAAGTAGTAGGTGGGAAAACGAATGGGCGTTTGGTTAGGGCTTATATAAGGTTGACTCCAGCGCTGTATTTGCTAAATGTTGCTATGAAATAGGGGTGGTGTCATTTGGTATCAATATTGACTATTGAAAGACCATTTGTTAGTGGTCATGGATTTGTTCGGCCAGTATGCAGTAATTTCTGATGGTCACTTCCCGGGCTTCTGTTCTCTAACCCCTCATGATTGTTATTCTGCTTCTAGTAAGACTGTCGATTCTAATGTTTTATCGTATCATTTGTCGGAGGTTTCGCTCGCTTTATTTACAACGTTTTGCTCTCTGCTAGGTCAATTACTGGCTGAGTATCACTACAGCCTAAGAAACTGCACTAATTCTCATTTTAATGTCTTGCTGGTTATCTTGCTGTCAATTCTAATAATTTATTAGTGTCTATACCAGTGCCTCCACTCAAATGTTTTGTTCTCTGTACACAATATTGTTAGGTCTTCAGCTTTCCAGGCAGAGTATCATTCCACTTTCTAGACTTGAGTATATATCTCTCCAACTAGCTGCCAAATAACTGATTCATTTGGATTGTTGAATTGATCATTTTGGACAGAATGTGAAGAAATTTTAGTCAAGAATTCTTTTTGTGTTAGTGGCTGTTTTCAAAGAGTGCTGAAGTAGTCATCGTTAATCTTGATAATCAAGTAGAAGTGACGATTGAAGTCAGTTCTCTAGTCATATAATATTAAAAAATATAATAATAAAACTTGAAAACTTGAGTGGAAATAGTTCAGAATCGAATCCATTTTAGTAAGTATGGGCGAAAAAAATGTAGGAGTCATTCGTTAGTCGCTACCTCTGCCATTTTCGCAGTACGAATGTCTTAGCTATTAATCATCATTTTCATTTTATTTCTGCAGGGTGTTGAAAAAAAAGGCCGCATGCTGGTTATTTAACTGGCTCATCAGAAGATGAAACCTGATGATAAGGACTGTTTTCACTTTCTTTTTAAAGACATTCGTTCGTTTGTTCATTTTATTTTTTACAACGGCATTATTGCCAATTCGTTTGAAATTAAATTATCACAAATGTGATTAATATGTAGTAAATAATGTGGTGTGTGTACGCAGCCGTGATCAGGTTAAGCCCATAGTGGTAGAAAACAGGTTATTATATCAGGATCTTCTTCTTCTAACGTAGGATCTACATTCTACTCACCATGTTTAAAGGCTGTAGCATCTGCATAATATTTACATTATTGAAGGACATGGAAAAGACGTTGAATTGAGTCGACACAAAATCCCCCTTTCTACGACCTGCCGAGATCTAATATCTACTATATCGGCTCGGCTTTTCTACATCTTTGGTCTGTACTGTGTTTGCTGGGCCAAAGCAGTCCGGGCACTCCCCGGACATGATGTCCGAACACTTCCCAAACATGATTTCCGATTGGAAACAGTCCGAACACACCTCAGACATGATGTCCGAACACCTGCCAGACACGATGTCCGAGTGTCAACGCAGTCCGAACACACCCCAGACAAGATATCTGAGTGGCAACATAGTCTGTACACACCCCAGACACGATGTCTGAGTCACAATACAATCCGTACACACCCAGGCATGATGTCTGAACACCCCCAGATGCGATGTCCGAGTGGCAGCACAGTCCTAACACCCCAGACATGATGTCCGAAGACGCCCTAGACACGATGTCCGAATGGCAACACATTACGAACGTAGCCTAGGCACGATATCCGAGTTTCAAAACTGTCCAAACACACCCCAGACATGATGTCCGAGGGGCAAAACAGTCCGAACTCATCCCAGATACGATGTCCGAATGGCAACACTGTCCGAACACACCCCAGACATGTTGCTCGCACACACCCCAGACTCGATGTCCGAACACGTCCTGCTAGGACTGCATTTCCATGTACAACGAAGTGTGCTCTTAAAACTGCAATTTCATCCCTTTACAGTTTCAAAACCAAAATCAAACAGCATAAACGAATTCTCCTTGAAGCAAAATTTCATTTAAGATCGTTTTTTCCAAAATATTTTAATATTTTTTGGAGCAATCCGCTGTCTAAATCGTGTAACGCCTGAATGAATTTAGATTTCCCCCTCAATTTAACCTTTGACCCTAACCTCCAGGGTTGAGGTTATTAAATTTCACTCGGAAATATAGACGATCAGACAAGCTTCAGATAAATCCAAGTGCCGTATCTCAACTCTCGTTCAACATCTAGCTACACCTTCTTGAATATTTCATTGATAAAACCTGAGATGTGCAGACCCAAAATGAGCAGAAAATTGTCAATTTTCAAAGTGACGTAACTTTCGGCCCCAAAGTCCAATTTTCATAAAATAAAGTTCATCCTGTTTGGAATAAGCTCATCTCTGTGTGTACCAAATTTCAGGACATTTGAAGAGGTAGTGATGTGAACATCGTTAGTCTGTGTATGGAATGGCCCTTCAATCAGGTCATGAATTTTCAATTTGACGTAACAGTTGGTCGACATGTAAGGCTCTTTGGGAGTTACAAATGGAAATACCGTTTCAATATGGCACTTTGGTCGTAAAAGAATACCGAACCCTGGAATAGACCGACGACCGTAAATTGCCGTGACGGAATCGACTTTGCATGTTTAATGCGTATTTGCGTGCTTCATTGATCAATCTTATCAACACTACTCAGTTGTTGCGTTCTAAACCTACACCGATCCCATTTGCTCTCACCTCCCAATCTCATAGCCAGCGTCCCCAATCGACCATCTAATGGCAAGTGCCCCCTTCACGCACGCCAAAGCTCCCGTGGGTGCTAGCGCCCACTGCGGGAACCACTGCTTTAGACGAACAATTATTTTGCGGATGTTCTATTTGGAATGTATATCTAGTTGGGCAACAAATCCAATAATCCCTACACCGGTTTTGTTGCTATATTGGTATACAATAGATTGCTTTGTGGTAGTATGCCTAGTGTTGAAACCAATATACTGTCTCATTTATGGTCATCACAAATATTCGGTATAAGGTGTTGCGGTATTGAAAGAAATGATATCTTTGTAAGTTTCAATTTTCCTGCTTCCTTGATTTATACGTCGGCCCGTCTGTTCTTCTCAGTCGGTTACATTTCAATTGCTTCTACTCGGGATGCAATTGTGTTCTGTTCCGGCCCTTTTAAAATATTGATTACCTGTTAACTACAATCACATCGATGTGGTGTATTAGTTACTGACCGCTTATTCTACGAAAGGATTTCTCGGTTCACGACACGAACTTGCTTTTCTGAGCTAGTAAGACATCAGGGAGGTCGGAGTAGAGAAATGGATTCAGAGCACTGTTTATTGGAAGGATAAGCAAGCCAGTCGGTAGGTATGCATCGTCCGAGATATCAACACCTGTAATGGCACAAAAATATTACAAATACCTACTTTTTATTCATCGAACAGCGTTGGGGTGACTCTAGTCATATTTTTGAATGACTCTACTACTAATCGGGTCGCTCCCCTAAAAATACTTCACTGGACCAGCGGACCCTAGCGTATTGAAATGGACTTAGGACAGAGCCGGGCGCTGGAGAAGTCGTAGATTTAAGCTGCTCCAGCTCCGGCTCCGGAGCTCTCATTTATCATAAATTAGCTCCGGCTGCAGCTCCGGCTGCAGCTCCGGCTCGGGCTTCAGTAGTCGGCAACAACGGCTGCAGCCGTAGCACAGAACTGTCATTTTTGTGGGTATGGTGAAGTCCAGTGACGTGATAAACACTCCGTGTCGTCTGTTGATGATATTAAGAGAACGTACGTTACTCCACGCCATTGCTGTGTACCGCATTAACACTTTTATTTGACGACTTAATACCGGTACTGTACTCGGCAATACCAAGCCATACAGTCGAATTTAATCTGGTACGATTATTCAAGTGGAACTGCAGCAAGAGCAATATGAGCGCATGTCGCTACCTAATTATTAGAAATCCGCTTTCCACCAGCTACCAAACAGTTTGAAATTATATATTGGTATGCTCGTTATCATTCCGTTCGGTGTCGATCAAGTTTACTCATGACTTTAACTGCCACACTCCAAACCCTCTATTGCGGAAGGGGTAAGCTCGAAGTGGGCACAAAATTATTTCGTGAATAAACATAACTTATAGAGCATTTTTTCTGAAAATATATGCCACGATTTTGCAATATTTTCCGGGCATTGCATGATGCGCTGTTGCTAGACGTCGTTATCGTTAGGGAACCCTTCCTTCAAGAAGAAAAAAATCGCATGATTCGTAGATATAAACATTTCGGCGTCGGCCATTATCACGTCACGACGTACCATGACATATGAAGTTTAGTCCAGCATGGAACTTCCGAGAACTGTGTCAAAGACATGAGCAGCGAGAAGACCTGGGCTGAAAAGGACTATACTTCATGTTGACCAATATATATATATGTATAAATTTCCAAAGGCGCCTATAAATGGTTAGTACCAAATCTTACTTCCGGCAATCTGAACCGCATAGAAAAATACTTCGCGCTTCGGGTGATTAGTCTACAAGACTCGCTGACTACCGAGCGTAACAAAACAAAATTCGCCCATAAGCATTTGCTCTTAATTCAGAGAATGGACGGTATTTTGCAGCGTGCTAGCCTCCAAATCGACATGTGCAACAAAGTCTCTGGTTTTTATCCTTCGGCGTCGCTTATATATTCGTCTGATTGATAACTAGTTAAATTGCACAGCTCGCATAATCTTCAGTACAGTTTTGTGAAATGCACAGTGATCATTCTATTTTGAACCACATTAGCCATAGGTGTTGCGCTGAAGACGAAATTGCAGGTATGACTAATACCCACAAGGCCACAATACGGAGACAGTCGCGGTACATCTAGCCTACCCAGCTTTAACGCATGTATGAACAATTGAACATGGATAGTTAGAACACGTGGTGCCAAAGAGGAAACAATTCTTAATTTTGTGAACGTACACCGCACAATTATGTGAATTCAGCCAATAGTAGTGGCATAGCATCTCATGAAATACACCGGGGCCAGAGCTACTTCTGAAACAACCGGCTCGAGCTCCGGGTCCACTCCAATGGCGTAGCAGCATGTGCTGCCGCCCCTGGCTCGCGCCTTAAATGCCGCCCCCTCCCCTAAGTAGACAGCAGCAAATTTCGACATAGATTCATGTTCAAGCAACCTTGTCGATAAAAATAATTACAAACAATATGCCACGTCTCAGCCTCACCGTCTCAACGTTAATAAGGCCAAAAATAATAAAGACAAGAAATAGCGAACGATTGTATTGTGCAAATAAAAAATCAATAGCCGCCTCAAAGCAAGATCAGCGATAATATCCTAAATTTCAAGTGTTTGAACGTAGTCTCTTTTTATAGACAGAATGGATAAAGCTAATAGCCGATTCATGGTAGAACGTAAATACGACTTGATCAGTTTGAGTTTTGAGAAGCTCGCCTCACACAGCTTGCAATTGAAACACCAATGGTCAGATAAAGTTTCAGACACGAGCATAAATATGGTGTCGAATCAAGTAGCTTTGCATTAACTAACCACTGTAAAACATCAAACGCTGTTGCACTACGATCAAACGTGGCTTCACTGCTCCGCACCAGCCTCTTAACCCTTTTAAAATCTCAAATTGAATAACTTCATATGATCATATCTTAATTTGTGTTCGTCCTAGAGGCCTCATATTGGTTTGTACGAAAAGCTATAGCAATCTTCTGATTTATATGATCCCTAATTCGAAGGTATAAGGCATGACAATTTTTGCAGCTAACTCCAAAAAGTCCACCTAGTTGTCATAGGTGCTTTTAAAATCGCTGCAGCAGCGCGTGGGAATTCAAAAATCCAAACATATCATTTAAGTGGAGTATGTCGGTAAACTTAGTATCAGCTTCAAGTTTTAATCTGTCCAAAGCTTGAAACATGCATCGTCTGACTTCTTCAACAACACTGAGGCCAGCATCTTCTGATTGTTCGCCAGGCATTCTCCGTTTTCTGAGAACTCTCCATACAATCGGCATTGACGGCTGTTTCGGAGTGATTCTATCGCCATGTTAACATATTAATTCGTGTTTTCGGAATCAGCGCGACACTAGCTTTCGATTGAGACATGTTTGATTAAATTTTAGCTCACGGGGCGCCAGCTATAGGACTACTAAAACGCTTCTTTTAGCCGGCTGTGTACAGACTGTACACTGTGCCGAGCGAGATAATGTAATGGTGATGCGTCCGGCTTCTTGATCGGTAGGTCGTGGGTTCGATCCCCGGCCGGGTCAGACCAAAGACTCGAAAACTGGTATCCGCGGTTATCCCCGCTAGGCGCTCAGCAATCACAGAGGGAAAAAACGGGGGTGCAGACTAGATGACCTTATACTATACATAAAAAAGTCCGTATCGCATCTCCGTCATCAAAGCATCTCGATGGTGCAGGCGAAAAAGAATACCATATCTCTCTCTCACTGTGAAGCCACATTTTGCCGCCCCGTTGGAGCCTGCCGCCCCTGCCGCAGAGCCAGAACCGCCAAGTGGCTGCTACGCCACTGGTCCGCTCCACTTGAAATTTTATTGAGAGCTCCGGCTCCAGCTCCGCTGAAAATGCACGGCTCTGGAGCTGCGGATCCTTGCTCCGACTCCAAATCGCTGGGACAGAGTGATGCGGCTTGGCGGATGGAGAATGGGCATCAGTCTACTTCACGAAACACACTCTAATAACATAGGGGAGATGTGGTACCGATGGATCACTGGGACCGAAAATACTTGAAAAATTATCCATGATAATTCCATGAATACACTCCGTGAATTTGTCTACAAGTACATGCTGACAGAATCTTTCCTCACATGCCAAAAAATTCGACCTGCATGAGTTATGGGGTCTGTGACGAATGATTTACGTTTTAGGGGGTGTAAAGTAAATTCGTATCGACATTTGCATTTTTTTATATCACCTTTCAGACTAACAAACCCGCCATAATTTTTGATGTGAAGTATAGGGCTTGTAACAAGGTATATAATGGCACATATTTTTTGAATCAATACCATGCTCGAGTGGACTATTTTCAAGTCAATTACAATATTTATGGGGTGGGGGACCTATGGTACCATAACCAAATCAAGCAAAATAGATGGACCAACTAATCACTTAACAACAGAAACTCGCCTACATATATATAGGCTGTAAATCATAGTTACCTGTGGTGTTTTATCGCTATTACGAGGTATTTGAAAGTCAAAATCTCGATTTGCGGGTAATATGTATGTGGCATTAATTTTGTAAGTTTAGGCTTAAATCAAAACATGATTTTATGCCAATATTATGAGTTGATATATTCTATTTTATTCTTGAAGGTCGCTACGAAACATTCTTCATTGGCTTGCTGTGGCTTAGCTTATAGTACACAACAAAACAAGTTAACAAATTTGAGTTTTTGAGCGTATGTCTCATAGGTCCCATGGTCGTGTGCCTTTGGACCCACCGGGTGGGGACCGATGACACGTTCGAGCAACAAATTTTAAACGTTTATAAATATTTTTTGAAAAGGCGGATATTCATGTAAATGTCCGCGATAGGTAGAGCTTGTATCGAAGTGTTGAGACAGCAAAAGATCTGCTATTGTCGGCTGAAGATTTGAGGGCCAGAGATCATTTTGCAATTTTTAATCCATCGGTACCACATCTCCCCTACCTGCTACTTGCAAGAATCCCATTATACACACTGGCATCAAACAAAGGAAATCAGATGCGAGTATCCTGGTGAGTTTGCGCTGCATTGCAACACTTTGTTTGTTCCTTTGGCTGATAGCTGTTGTTGATTCCAGAACCGTCATATCTTTCGCCTTTCTGTTGTTGGTATAAGGTTATAACTGATACTGACCAGACATGGGGTGATTACTTCATGAATGTAATCGATTGCGATTACGATTACTTCTGAATGACGCGATTACGATTACGATTACAGCAAAATCAGGAAGTAGGCGATTACGATTACGATTACATTGGAAAAGTAATCACGATTACTCACGATTACATTTATTTTGCATCTTAGAAGTTATATCGGAAGACAATATATGGATTGCGCTGAAAAGGCCTAATGAGCTAACAATCCTTTAAAAAAATATGCTTCATTGGCTTGTTACGTCATGATGTACCGATTGCACATTTTTATAGAGGTTCGATTTATCGCACTCAGCGATTTGCATTCTTGCCATGTCCATAACCGTCGTCCCCTCAAATTTCCCAATAGGGTGGGGAATGAGATCGAACTAAGGGGACCAACATAAATTACACAGTCTTTTCGAGAGATTTAATTAACTTGAAAATTCTCTCTGGATAGCTTAGTTTTGAAATGCATACGTCTCCTCCTAAAAAGAAGCATACATAATTTATAGTAAGGTTGCATTTAGAACAGATGGTTGTCTAAAACAATTTGTTTAAAACATGTTTGAAACGGTGTTTTAGGAACAAACTAAATTGTGTTTTTAAAGTTGTAACATTATGCCATAATTGTGTAAACACTTTCCAAAAAAACATTTTGTATGACCCTACGAACAATTACCACCCGATTTGGCTGACGTACATTGATAGGCCTATGGGATGGTTGGAACCCTCAAAACAGTTTGTTCAACAGATATAGTCCAGATATTTCGTCAAAGGAGCCATATTTACCCTATATTTTCAATTGTTAATCTCAATCCACTAGGACGTCACAATTTTATATTCGTGACGTCGTGGTTTTAAAAAAAAAGTTTTTAAACAAGGTCTTGTTTTCAACATGTCCGTTTTAAATTGATTTTTGTTTTAAATGCAACCCTAATTTTTGTTAATAGGCATTTAGGTGCCAGTCAATACCGCGTCACGACACACCAAAATATATACCCCGTTTCGACCAACATGCGACTTCACGAAGTGTGCTACTAAAGAAGGACCTTGGTCGAAACTTTGGGTATATGTGTCCATTGTCAATAGCCACGCTGGGTGGACGTGACTAATAGTCCGGTCCTTCCAATCCGAGCTCATAATGCAAATGCCACCCGGGGCACCCACGGAGTTTTGAAGACATGACAATTTGTGTGTGCGTGTCACCAAAGTTCTTGCGCCACTTCAATCTCTTTTGATTATATAACAGACCACTGGTCACGAATTAACAATATAAACTAAAGTAATTATAACTAGATACCGGACGTTATAAATATGAATTACGTGCTCCTAGCTCTACAGGTAAATCTGACCATCGGGGCTGAGAGAGGATTTAAAATTAATAGTAATATAATGCAATTACTAATAATATTGACGAAATTCAGTCTTCAACTTGAAAATAACACCCTTATGGGGCCAATCACGAACGTTTGGACTGGGGGACGAATTGCTGTTTAGGTCCAGATTCTAGCTACAACCCACGCTGATATGGTATAGAAGCCCATGGCCATGGCGGCAGGTCCCAATGTTGAGTAAAGAATTGTGATATAGCCTAACGATTGACGCCCGTTTCAAGTAGAGTCATATGTTTGTTTGTTTATTTAACACATACAACAGTGGTGTTTATCGCCTATTAAGGTCACCACGACAATGATATCAGTAATGTTCAGGATCTTTGCTTTTCGCAATCTTTCCGGACGACTTCCACACTCGCGCGCTCCCTACTTCAGTCTCTCTCTCTTTCATGCATCCGGACTTGTACGTTACTGCCGACTGGCGCGGCTCACCATCGTACTGGGCTTTTTGAGACACTGCTAAGGCAGTGAGGTTAGCGATGAGGAGCCCAGATAAACCTCCGACACATAGAAGTTGGTTCGAACCGGAATTCGAACCACTGCCATTGGTGTCGTGACGCCGGCGCTTGAACAACTGCGCCACTCGCTTCCCCATTGAGTCATATGAGAATAAGATGAAGCCGGGGCCCGATGAAGCGAACATAAAATTCTGCCTTCAACCTCATAAGATAATGTACTGCAACCTGCCGCTACGAGAAACGGCAAAGACGGCTGGGTTATGATATATATCATTAGCTGCTGATTTTACAGCTTTCTTGTGGAAACCGTAATGTTTTATCTGGCGAGCACAAAATTTCAAATCTTTGTCCGGTGTACGTACGTAGTAGCCTACATAGAGGCCTACTGCTCGCCAAGAAGCAACGGTCAAACTGCGTTTAACTAAGCATAGCCAAACATCAATACATAAATTACTATTTTAAACTAGGCAGAATGGAGATTAATTATCCTGCTGCGAGGGAGCGGCGTATATGGAACGTGTTGATAACCTGATATACAGCACGGCGGGTGTTCTTACAATGACACTAATGTGTAGGCTACGTACATCGAATATATATTTATTGTGGATACTTCTTACGCAATGACGAGCAAAGTTAATAGGCTACTTCTGACGTAATAATGAGCAATAGCATTTGGAAATCAGACGTGTGTGCTATCGCGAACCTGGTATAATATATCTTCCTTGTTCACGAATGTTCAGTTTATGTCATAGTCCTTGTACAAATAAAAAGTAATCGTTCTTTCACTAAGAAATCGATTAGATATGCGAAGTAGTCGATTACAATTACGATTACTTCGGATTTTTTTCGAATGTAATCGATTGCGATTACGATTACTTGAAAATGCTGTAATCGTCGTAATCGACTACGATTACTAATCGCGATTACCCCATGTCTGATACTGACCCTTGTACATTAGGGCTGTATAAAATATATTTTTGTCTCTTACTAGACTTACTTTACTGGCTAATTGCTAAAATTGTTAGATTGCCTAAAAACGCTGCAAGTCAAATTCGGCTTAATTCCAATCAGTATAAGCATTTTATATGAGAGGACTAAATTTAACTGCATGCCATATAGAACTGTTAGGTTGCCTAAAAACAGTGCAAAAATAATTTGGCCCAATTTCAGCACGCGGAAGTCAAATTATTCTGCTATAAATTTTTTTCTCTAAAATAGCATTTATGGTGGGCAATTTTATATTTATTAATATTTAAGATTTTTATACCGTAAATAGAGTTTGTCAAATACAAATTTTTCCACTACTTCGCTATAATTTTAGAAATATTTTGACATATCGGGTTCATTTAGCAACTGTTGCTGTGATCATATGAAATATTGAAATAATTAATTTACGTGAAATACGAAACACAATTGATATATATTTATATTAAATTTCAATCGAATGAACCCGAAATATTATGTATAACTAGCATTGTCTACTAGATGTAACGCTCTGTGCTAATTATCGCCGTCCACCATAGGAGAAAATCCAAATCGACTTCAGACCAACCTCAACCTTTCTCATAACTTAAATAGGCTCAGGGGATAAGCTCCACATAATACTGGATTACCATTGCAATCACTAAAAGGGTTAGTTCATTGTGATCTTATTCTATTTTTCAAAGTTGAGGTATACTTTGATGTTTTTGGGTTTTGGATAACTACTTTTCCCCTCACATAATGTATACATTCACACTTTATGGTATTACCATTTGGAAGGTCACACGACGTCATTGGTTCGCTTTTACAGCGAACCTTCTGTACAGTAGTTCGTGTTTCCACGAGCCAGAATAAAATATTTTGGACTTACGATACATATTTTAGAAAGTAATCTTCGAAGTAAGGGATCATTGGCATCAATCCAAACAGCAGGGAGGCCATCCAGGAAATCGCGATTGCTAGAATAGCTCGATTCATCTCTGGTCTCGAAATTGGTCTGAAATGAACGAAATGAATGCAGTGGTGTCCCTTAAAGAGGGCAGGCAGAGGGAAAAGGCTGAATGGTCAATAAGTTGTCACAATGGCGTATTCTAACATGATGATGTGAGTGCTTTTTAACAGCCCTGACGTAGCATACTGGTGTGCAACGGCCTGCATATCTGATCTTCGTCCATACCTCATGACCGCATGCAAACGATAAATTGTTATCAAAACCATCGTAAGAACGGACTGTTCAGATCCTATGATCAGTACCGCCCCCAAAATTGAACATGCGGTGCTAGTTCTCCATTCAATATCAACGGTGCAGTATTTGCCTTCCACTTCGATGGCTTTGATACAAATGGAAATCGTGTAGACCTGCAAACGTGTGCAAATAATGTAACGCAAGAAAATGCACCACTCCCATTCATGTATACACCCCAACGAGTAAGTCAGAAACAGACAGATTCAGGATGAGCAGTTTGTTGATGCTTGAATGACGTGAGTTAGCACCACGGCTGTCAGTCTTCACGATATCATGCAATGTGGATGCAACTACTGAGATGCATCCAATGATCGAAAATATACCTGAAACATCATGAAATCGTCATGTTAGCTACTTTTCCCATCAGCGTTCGATAGAACATGTCTGGAAGGCAAATTGGCTTGTAGCTTTCTATTCACGTTGGGATAAAGGGGGAAGTGAGTGGTGCAGTTGGTTATGCACCAGTGTCCCGACACCAATGGTAATGGTTCCGCTTCGGACCTACTTCTAAGGGTCGGAGGTTTATCTGGCCTCCTCATTGCTGACCTTACTGCGTATGCAGCGTCGAACGAAAAGCCCAGTTGAAGCAAGTCGGACCTTATATAAAATGAGTGACAGAGCATCCGAGATTGCTCCTTTCGCAGTGGATTCTGTTGTTTACGCCCGTAAACGTTTGGCAATGGGATTGGCATGCTGTCCCAACTACTTTTCGTATTGCTTGAGACAGTTAAATCCATGACGTCAAAGACATATTTGTGTTTTTGGACAACATACTTGTCGGATCTTCCAATTGGGTCAATTTTACCCCGATTCAGCACTCAGCAGACACTACCGTACAATCACATGAATACCTTCATAAACATATTTAATTACGACAAAAACCCCTTAAAATGCCCCTCCTTCCCTCTCTCTCTCTCTCTCTGGTACAGGGGTGGCCAACTTGCGGCCGTGGAAGGAAATTTATGTGGCAGTGGACAATGGACACGTAATTCAATTAGTATGTGCTGGCGGCCGTCGACATGACAGTCGAATTTACGAATTCACTTCCCAATTTTTGAGATATTTTAATTAATCTTGAAATTTTCTTCGCGCCATACGCGATTCGCAGCGACTTAATTTTTCGATTTTAATATAGGCTAGTCGTAGCGCCGTTAGCAATCTGTGCTCCACAGTACAGATGCGAAGAGCGTAGGAAAATGATGCACCCCATACAGAAATATACCAACTTGGAATCGAGCTATCCTCAAGAAAGAAATTAGTTTCTAGTACGTTAGAGAGTAGGGATGGTGTGAACGCGAGGTTCACGTTCGCGTTCTGTGTGTGAACCTCGGGAATTTAGAGGTTCGCGTTCACAACAGAACCTTGTTAGGTTCTGCACTGTGAACCTTTTTCATATATTAAAATTTTCACTTCATTGACATCTTTGGATCGAATTTATTGCATTTCAACTGCGGGCCACTCTATGAATGACGCTGGCAGCATAAAAAACCAACTCAAAACGAGCATGCACCTTTACAATCTCAAAGATTTTACTTGCTTTGTTACAAAAATTTAGCTCGAAATATCTAACTTCCCGTTTGTGAATATTTAGTGACTCTCTTATGTGAGCCAACCCGTAATCACACAACATCACGGGCGACATACATAACATGTAGAGAGCGAATGATGCTTATTCAACCAATCAATAAGAATGATATCGTTTTTTGATGTACAAATCTAGCTAGCGTACGGGGTCTATCTTCACATCATATGTTTACTGTATCATTAAAACCAAATCCGTGCGATTGAGGTGTTAGCTACAGCTGTATAACTTTTGTGGTAGCCTAATATCGGTAGCAAGTATAAAAACCTGTTTTACACTCTGCCCAATATCATTGGAGCAATACTCATACACCGAATACATTGTCCGGTCTGGTCAAGACCGTTAAGGCGTAAGCTTATATTCCCTGGCAACTCCTCTTCGAAATTATTGGCAAAGCGAAGGATGATATTGATTTTATGGGAGTATTATACCATTTGATTGCCTCAGTTGATACATTTAGCGACGTCTAAAACGCCAAAATGTACTTCAGCATTGTGGCATTATGTGGCCCGAGTCGTCGCTAGGTATTGTGTACATTAATATAGGCTATCACTTCATTGAAAGATAGGGTTGGAATTAGCTATATGACGTCACGTGACGTCACGAGGTTCACGTTCGCGTTCACACAGAACCTTTCAAAAAGGTTCGCGTTCACACGAACCTGAACCTTTCAGAGGTTCACACCATCCCTATTAGAGAGATTCCACTATCTTTCCACTATACCAGTTGTTCTTAAACTAGGGGGTATGGAAGCATCCGAAGCATGGCGCGAAAGTGCTGTCAACTGAATAAGTTTTTCGCGCTCGGCTCAATTGACCTTCTTTTCGTGGTTATTGCTTTGCGTTTAGTCCGAATTTTACATTTCAAAATTCTCTCATCAACAGCCATAGCCTTCCATGCCATCAAACTATCCGTTGGAATTACCAGCATTCTGGTTGTATTTTGGGATATGACGATCAGGGGGCGCGAAATTTCTCACTACCACAAAGGGAGACGTGTCTTCAAAAGTTTGAGAACCACTGCACTAAATCGACAATCGTGATTCGAGGTCAAGAAATAACAACACGAGGATGCATCATCACTTATACCTCGCCCTAAATTTTCGAAAACATTCCCTACATCAACTCTACCGATGAATCTGACTCTGAGAAAGGATAACTAATTGATAGTAATATGCAAAACCACGAATATTAATGACGAAATTCATTCGTGAATCGGAATTTTTTTTCGCGCTTCACGCGACCATGTCCGATTCCAGTAGTTATTTATTCATAACATGACCACTATGTAGCGATTTCAGTGCGTATAGTAAGACGATACGACATGCACTGCGGACAGTTTAACATGGGTATTTCACGTCCAGATAGTTCATCATTACTAGTGTCCTGGGATGCGGCCGTAGGACATATAAGTTATCGAATCGCGGCCGTGAATAGCAAAACGGTTGGCATCCATGCTCTAGCAGCCTACGACACTTGCAGAAAAACAGCTGCATCGATTACATTTGGGGTTGATTTCAATTTTTTAAGATCCACCGGTCCACCAAGTTTATTTTGAAATTTTACCGGCCCGCGAGGTGAAAAAGGTTGAGAACCACTGTACCACAGTATAGACTCGCAATACTTGATGCCATGTACCCGCAGTACCTCGAAAACGACAGAAAACACAGCACGTTATCTGTACAGTTTCGATGTGTGCATTTTCGTAATACGCCGTATCGTGATATGCTCATTGCTCATACTTGACAATTGCAATTGTTTACCAAGATATATTTCAATGACGTAAATGTTACTTACTGAATATCCACACCAGTGTCAGCAGACCTTTGTTGGTAATCAGTGACTTCTCATCGGAAAAAGCACTCTGTATGCAGCCCGGCTGACATTCGTCCAGTCAAGATAAACAATCTTTGTAGCCGTTGCATACCTAGAAAATCAAGAGATCCATTTCACACCTACACATCTCTCCAGTGTTGGGATGACTCGAGTCAACTTTTTCGTATGACTTGACTTGACTCGAGTCACTTTGCAAAAATGACTTGACTTGACTTGACTCGACGCTTCAGAAATGTGGATTGACTCGTGAGTCGAAGCAAAATTTACGAATCAATTTCAAGTCATCAAGTGAACAGTGTCGAATAAATCACCGTATCTTATGTATGTTCCGATTGTTTGCGATACGGCGGTGTCAACTTGTGAGAGCAACCAGTCATTCATTGATTGCACATTTCACTGGTCCTCCATTGATACATCACAAATTAATTGACTGCAAACGAAATGATTACAGCTTACGTTGTCGTAGTGGTAGTAGTAGATTAATCTAATAGCAACGGACATTTGTTTCTTGAATGTCTCAGTGCTGACATTGCTGAGAGCTCCCCTTTACCTACCCTCTCCTCCTCGCCACCTCATCCGCGACCGCGGTGTCTTACAAAGGCCTAGAGGTGGGCCGTGCTATAAGTCGGCAGTTACGAAAAATAAGAATAATATCGACATGGTGTAAATGACCATAGTAGTCGACAAACACCATGAATACCCCAAAACAAACCTACCCTCTGGTATAATTTAAATCGAACGAATGTAGTTAATGCGTTTTATATTGTCATGGATGTGTAAATGGGTAGTGCATTGTACCGTATCAATTTGTATCAACTTCTCCCGGCTTCGCATTCGATCCTCTCTATCTTGGCAGATAATAACAGACTGCACCATGTAGCTATATACAGTTACCCGTGTATTTTATTAGCAGTTCTCGGTGTGCGTGAGTGAAACAACGTAATTTTGTGTGTATAGGCTACTCAACTTTACATTCGTTATTTGATTCAAGATATATGGCCAATTAATCTGTCATTCACTCAGCTAGCAAAATGTAATGACTTTGAATCCTCTCTCATACTTCGAAAATTCAATTTGACTTGAATTGTGACTTGACTCGTGACTTGACTTGACTTGACTTGACTTGACTCGAGTCACCTCCAAAAAACGAGTGACTTGACTTGACTCGAGTCACCTTCGAAAATCGATTTACTTGACTTGACTTGACTCGAGTCACCTTCGAAAATCGATTTACTTGACTTGACTCGAGTCAAAATTTGCAATGACTCGAGATGACTCGTGACTCGAAGGTAGTGACTTGATCCCAACACTGCATCTCTCGCCCACCGAATTGGTCATTGTAATGTTTGAACACTCGAATACTCTCGTCACTGATGCAGCGTTAGATGTATCCATTCAAAAACACGCATAGCGATTTCTCCCTTGTTTCTATTAAACATTCAATGCTATTAGGGAAAAGTAAAATTATTTTCGCTAGTATAGGCTATTAGGTAAACCGAGACATTGTACCGATCACGGGTCAAATCTGACCGGCCCGCGAAAAGTTGCAGAAATTAAAACCATAAGATCTTTTTTAAATGTTAATGCGTAGGTTAAAACTATATGGGCTGAATAAATTGAGCTGGAAATGCGTTTACTTTGAGCTTTAGTTCATTTATCTACTGTTATTACGTGATCTGCGTACGATGCGTGAGTAATACAGATTCAAAATATAGCCAATACAGCAGGTTAAGTCATCACTAGGGCAAGTTTTGGCAACTTTTGCAACTTTTTTTACAGCTTGCGACAGCTTCTTAGATACTCAGAATCTATGTACTATGATGTTTCAGGCTGTTTGAAGGGATTTTATAGTGCAACTCTTAGCAACTTTTCTCAATTTCTCATACCCAAATTTTACTGCAGCTTATATCAAATATTGCGTGAAAATGTAAAGGAATGAATTAAAAAGAGGCTATAAAGATAAAATATTTATAGTAAGGTTCTTTTCTTTTTGATTTGCATAACAAAGAGCTATATGATGGATTAGCAGCATCTCAATATCTATGACACAATGGTTTGCAAGCAAGAAGTTCAACTACCCCTGACAAGTACGACCGTGCCCGAACAATATGTTAATTGATCGCGTTATTGATTCTGTCGTTTAAATTTGAGATGGTTTCCCATTTCCCGAACGCCCATGCAGGCGAGACCACCGAAAATAATATTTTCACTGGGTCACCTTTCTAAGACTATTGATTTTGTTAAAGTTGCCAAGTGTGAGTTTTTCTGGAACGCCTTGGGTCAAGTTTGCAGACCTAGGGGATTTGGGGTGCGTTACTTGACTTGTTTTAGTAGAAGGGGGTTATCACTATGCTGTTTGGTTTTTTTGGGGAAAATTATTCCGGCCATGTGTGATTTTCTGGCTGTGTACCGGGAAAAATGTCATTTTCAGGCGATCCCAACACAATGTCCGTGAAATGGCAAAGTGACACATTTGATAGCTCTACAGAAACTAGGTTAAACAACGGAATATTTCGGGTATCCCTTACCCTACTAATTGAATAAAAATTATAAATGTAACTTTTTCTAAAACTTTTTTGAAAATTAAATGCAACTTTCTCGCATTTTTAGTGCAACAAAAACTTGCCCTAGTCATCACTGTTTAGTGGCTATTACAACTATTGGGATAACCTTTTTATTACAGTCAGCAACTAAAGCTTTTATTAACTGAAAACGAGCACAATACGCAATACATCTAGGCCAGCAACAAAGTTAACAAGAAACGACAAATTAGGTGCCACACAACATATAAAGAAGATAGGTAATCAAGTAATGCTAAATGTAAAGGACGAGACAATCGTACAGAAGAATTCACCACAATAGGGTGATTATATTTTAACACGTCAAAAAAGTCAATATTTTGTCATAATTGTAGTCAAAATTGTAAAAATTGTTTAAAAAGTCAGATTTTTTTGCAAACTGTATTTCGTTGGTGTTGTAAGGGTTGCACTGTCGGTGGGCTCATCATTTCACATATCCACCTTGTAGCCTACGTTAGCTACAAGTAGATAGTTTAAATGGGCCGAATAAGTGGTTTTCACAAAAAGCACCCAGCGTGGCGTGAAAGACCAGATCCCCTTTGCCGGGCAATTAGTATGGCACTGCGTTCAGATGTTGACACTGTAGGCTAGGCTAGGCTAGGCTACTGCACGATTGACATTCTTCCATGGCACTTTTTCATGAAATTCCTAATATTCGGCCTTGCGATAGCACTTTTCATGGACGGCCACGGAATATTTCTGGCCGAACACAAATGAAAATGCGTGACCAGTGAGTGCATGACAATGGGAATGCTGAATGTCCGTCTCGGTTTTGAAACGTTTATAACAATATTGCATAAAAGCTTTACGTTTCGGGGGTCGCAGCATCACGGACTCATTGGCATCGCTTTCACTTGGCGACAGTGATGACAAAATATATGTCCCAGTTAGATATCGTATAATGTTGCTTGTGCCATATTGACATGCCGTTGTTTATAGTAAGGGGATTAATATGGGCATCAACCGCACTACAGTGGCTGCCTTTGTGTGTAATTTATGTATCGGTAAATTAATCTTGAAAGAAAAACTACCAGCCACTGCATAATAGTTAAAGGATACCCGTATGGGCAATGGCAAAATTATTCCGTTTAGCTTACAAGTTTCGCATCTACGTGAAATTAATATGACATTTTTTTTGTGATTGCATTTTCCAATGAACGTGCATCCCCTATGGTACATTCTCGTGGAAGGTCAAAGGGTTCTTGACCTCCTGATGTAGAGATACAGTATGACAATAAGCTTTGGCACCCCATTCACATTAAACACTGCTAAGATAAGATGTGTATGAGCATTACGAATTCTGACATTGGATCTCTGTAATTATATGAAATCAGTAATTCTTACCGCCCCTGAATGAATGTACTTCGCGTCGACATCATGATCACAATAGAAATAAGAACAACCGCACGCAATTCCACCCTAAAAGTAATTTCAAGCAGTTTATAAATTTAAACAGGTGAAGAATTGTTTTACATATTACCAAAATATATAGATAGAAATTATATTTGTGTCCATTTTGCAATTTGTTTCCCTCCATCAGAGGTAGTGCAATGATATCTTGAACGAAAATACCCGACTACTAGTGAATGTGAATTCGGATTAATTTCTCGTTCAGGCCCAAAGTTTTTGATTAATCAGATTTCTGCAATCTTCAAGAGAAATATGCTGAATTTAGAGCTTACTCTTTACCAGTGCTTTCAACCTTTTTTTAGCTCCATTCGAAGTTATTTTGTAAAATAAATTTCATCCGCCCAAACTGATAGAAAATCGTTAAACAAAAAGGAGATGAAGATACTTAACAACGTTTTGCTCAAATGTTCAATAAATTGGCTACTACGTAACTTAAGCTATTAAGTGTCTCATTAAAAAGGCAAGGTGTAAAACCCACATGTTTGTGTTGAGGCTTTTGCCTTATGTCTTGGAAAATAAGGTCTAACAACAATCAATGAGAGTAGGCACATTAGAGCTCGCTACCTTATGATGCGTTGCTCCAACGTTTATGAGAAGAGCAAATATACGCACGATACTGTGTGTTGATCTCTTTAGTTAAAACAAACTTGGGAATTCATAACAGTTCAATAACGGAAAAGCAGCTTTTTAGACTACCACCAAAATCTGAGATTTTGTGCCAACTCGCGACCCGAGCCTCAGCTATGAAAAGGAATTCATTTTTATTATTACAGAAGTATACTACGAATTAAGGACATGTATGACACACAGAACGCGAACACCACATTTCTACCCAACGCAGCTCTACAAAACATGTCTGACGCACGCGATTTCAAATTGGGGCGAAATAAATTCCTCTGCGTGTCGCAGTTGTAACCTACTACTCAAACTATTATCTGCCCATATTGCGAGAACGGGACTATTTCGCGCCAACAACGGAGCATATCCATATCGAAAGGTTCGGCCATCCAGCATCGGTCATTTTTGGCCAAGGTTTTGTCGCCGATTAAGTTTTTGGCATCGCATTTTATCAGCGGTTTGTTGGCCAAAACTTAACGTCTTCTTGTGCGCGACGTAGAAGGGGTTGGCCTCGAAATGAACGAGTCTCATAAAAGCCTCCACTCGCTCATTGCACACCCCTACACTAGTTCATCTCAACGGTCCTCGACCATGTTTCCAGAAAAACCAGTCGGACAAATGTTATCATGAATTCCCATGATAAAGTCATATTTTCTGCATGTCTCGCTTATTGGCTACAGTACCCAACACAGTGACATTGGATTTGTAAAAACAATCGCAGGATTTTTTGCAATAAATTCAACAAATATTACATGCATAGAACAGATAGCCCCGGCCTAGCACCGTGTCGACCCAAAATTATACCCTTTGCGATCCATACCGTAGTAGCTCTTGAAGGGGTAAATATTTATGTTATAACTTGCAAATGTGAGTTTGTAATGATGGTATTAACTACTATCCTCGTGCCTCGTGCTAATCGAACAGTTATGACGAACATATGGTGATTGTTTAGCGAAAGAAAGCAGAAATTCAATTTGACGTCATTTCCTCAGCCCGTCGCAGGCCCAGACGGGCTGATATACTGTATGTCTGCTATTACACCAGCTTCCAAACCAGACTTTTGGTTATAGTGCCAAAATATTAATTCAGTACGTCTTGTGGGAGCTACGATTACTGGTGCGTCGTATGTTAAACAAGTTTTTACAATTGCGTCGCAACAACAAGAGTTACACCGCCCTTGGACCTATTCGGTTTATTTGAATTATTCCACGTCAGAAAAAATTAACAATTATTCACGATTTTATTCGCACTATTCGCACCACCTTCGTCATTCGCACTGCAATTTTTTTCATTCGCACTAGTGCGAACCGTCCCTCAGGTTGAAAAGCACTGCACTATACTATAGGGATGGTGTGAATCTCTGAATGGTTCTGACTCTTGTGAACGCGAACCTTTTTGAAGGTTCTATGTGAACGCGAACGTGAACCTATGACGTCACATGACGTCATATTGCTAATTCCAACCCTACATTTCCGTAAAGTAACATTTTAATGTACACGACTACTAGCGACTACTGAGGCCATATTATGCTCTTTTCAAACGTCACCTAATGGGTCAACTGGAAGAATCTAATGCTATATTAATTCCACAAAATCAATATCTTCCGTCACTTTGCCAACAATTTTGACGATGACTCGGCTAGACCGAACAGAAGTATTCATAAGAGTGAAACACAGGTTTCTATGCCTGCGCCATATATTATCTGAAAAACAAGTTACAGGGTAGCCAACATTCCAATCGTACGGATTTGGTTTTCATGATACAATAAACATATCAAGTCTAGATAGATCCCGTACGACTGCTAGATTTTTTACATTAGACAACGATGCATTGACTGACTGTCTTGATGTGTGATTGCAAACCGGGCTCACAGCAGAGCGTCATTATATATTCACAAACAGAAAACTACATATTTCGAGAAAACTTTTCTTTCAAAGCAAATAGACGTTTTAAAATTAGCAATGTGCATGCTCGTTTAGTGCAGTAATTCTGTTCATGCTGTCAGCGCCAAGCAGAGATTGGTCTAAAGCAGCGGTTCTCAACCGCGGTTCCGCGAAGCCTCAAAATAATTGATAACGTAATTTTGTTTTAAATTCAGAAAATCACGAGGCAGCTTCACTGCATTACTAGTAAAACTCCAGTAAACTAGTAAAACTGACTTTCACAAAATTTGTTCGCCAATACGTCCTGATAGGATCCATCAGCGGTGCAATTGAATCTGTGAAGAACGAAGAATTGTATATGTCCAGACTGTTGTGAGCACAGCACATTCACTCTTTTTCACATTAGAATATCAATGCCACACTCTATGAGAATCTAATCGTTCCACTTCGCGAATTCATGTATAATAAGATGCTGACAGAAGCTTCCCTTGCACACAATTACCTTAGACTGGAGTGAGTTTTGAGGTCGTGCAAGCGATTCTTAGTATTGTATCATGAGATGCATTGTAATACGACAATATCTTTGCTTTATCTATTTTACTTTACCTAATTTGAATATTAGGACTAGTGATAACAGTGCGCACACTGGTTTTTACTATAGTTAAGGCTCATCTCGCTCCTGTAGTGATTGTAGTGTCTTGGCATTGTGGGTAGGAGTCACATGACCGTGGTGCGCGCGTATGCATGAGACGGATAGTGAAGCGGGTGATAGAGTGATAGCGGAGTGAATAAAGGATCGGAATAAGACTGCATATACGTGTGATATCGGACACCGGGTAGGATACTACATTTGGCGACGAGGATAACGTGTTCTGAGACAATGGCGGATGAGAATAATCATGAGGATGTTGCAGGAAACTTGGCCGGGGCAGCTAGCACTGTCGAATATAGCGCTAGTCCCATGCCAAAATTTGAGATGACTGGAGATCCCACTGAGATTGCCACCAATTGGAAAAGGTGGAAAAGGGGATTTGGCCTGTACACATCAGTGAAACGCATCACAGCCGATGAAAGGAAAGTCTCGGAATTGCTGCACACAGGTGGCTTCGATTTGCAGGATCTATATTATTCACTAGTCCCAGAGACTGAGGTTAAAACCTATGCCGAGGTGATTGAAAAACTTGACGAGTATTTATTACCGAAAGGCAATGCTGCTTTCGAAAGATACCTCTTCAGGCAAGTGGAACAAAATCCACAAGAAACTATCCATCAGTATGTTTGTAGACTGAAGCAAAAAGCTAAGTCTTGCAATTTTAAAGATGAAGACGAAGCAATATGTGACCAGGTATTGGAAAAGTGTACGGATAGTTCGCTGAAAAGGAAACTGCTTGAGAAAAGTACTGCATTAAAACTACCCGATTTATTGCAAATATCTGTAGCGCATGAAGCAGTTACTAGGCACCTTATGACCATGAGTCAGCAAGAAGAGTGTGCTGCCGTAAGTGATGACCGTCACAGTCACACAGGCTCCGGTAGAGGGCGAAAAATTACTCGGTCAAGGCGTAGCAGTGACAGAAAGAGAGTTGATACTTCCGTGCGTTGTTATCGCTGTGACGAAACTGGTCATATCTCGACTGACGTGTCTTGTCCGGCCAGGAAGAAGAACTGCGGTCGCTGTGGAAAAAAAGGTCATTTTGAAAAGCGCTGCAGATCCAGACGACCGGCATACCGAGTTAAAGAAACGTTCTCTTCAGATGGATCTAGTAACTCGTCAGATGATCAGGAGGACACAATCTGCAATGTGCACAAGGTTCAGCAGAGGAGTAATTCAAAAACTGCCTACTCCACTGAGGTTGGGGGTAAGGATACTAGCAATGGATTTATTGACTTGACATTGGGGGGAGTTAAATTACAAAGACTCATGATTGACAGTGGCTCAGGTGTCAACACAGTGGATAAACCCACATGGAAATACTTGATATCCAAAGGCTTCAGACACAAAGTGGTTAAGAAAGATGGCAATTTGTTTGCTTATGGACAGGATATACCATTGAGTGTATGGCGTGTATTCCATGTCCGTGTCAAGTGTAAAGAAACGACGAGATCATGCAAATGTAAGTTTTACGTGATTAATAAACGTGCAAAGCCGCTGTTAGGGAAAAGAGCTGCGGAAGCATTAAATCTGCTGCGAGTTGGACCTCCAACAGATGAGCTAGCTGGAGAAGTTGTACTACAGCAAAAGGACATTCGTGAGAAAATGTTGAAACAATTCCCGGCTGTGTTCAATGGTATTGGCAAGCTGAAGAATTATCAGCTGCACCTGCACATAGATGGTGATGTCAGACCAGTAGCCCAATCTTGCAGGCCTATTCCATATGGCTATCGAGACTTGGTTGCAAGAAAATTGGAGGAGTTGCAGGAACACGGGATAATTGAACCCGTACCGAATAGTCCGACGACTTGGGTATCTCCTTTGCATGTTGTCCCAAAAGCAAATGGGGATGTTCGCCTTTGTGTGGACATGAGGATGGCCAACAAGGCAATTGTGCGAGAGCGTCACCCAATTCCAACTGTGGAAGACGTACTCAATGAACTGTCTGGGGCAAAATTCTTTTCTAAGATTGATCTCAAATGGGGATTTCACCAGATAGAACTTGATGAGGAGTCGAGAGAGATCACAACATTTGTGACCCACGAAGGACTTTTTCGCTATAAAAGGCTCATGTTTGGTATAAGCAGTGCACCCGAGAAGTACAACAAGATTGTGACTGATATGCTGAGAGACTGTTTTGGGGTAAAAAGCATAGCTGATGATTTAATTGTTTTTGGGGCTAGCAAAGAGCAACATGACAAGAACCTGATAGGAGTCCTGAAGAGACTTGAGGATGTGGGACTGACTGTTAACGCTGATAAATGCACGTTCGGTTTTCGAAAACTCACATTTTTTGGGCACGACCTTAGTGCAGATGGAGTTTCTCCCAGTGCAGAGAAAGTGGAGGCGATTAGGAGTGCTAAACATCCTCGGACGGCAGCTGAGGTACGCTCGTTTTTGGGATTGGTTCAGTACTCTTCCAAGTTTTTACCCGATTTCTCACAAACTGCTGAGCCTCTGAGGATGCTTACAAGAAAAGGTGCTACCTTCGTGTGGGGGAAGACTCAGGAAAAATCATTCGAGTTACTGAAAGAAATGATTACAAAACCAATGACACTGGGATATTTTCGCAATGACTGCCAAACCAGAATAATAACAGATGCTGGTCCGGCTGGGTTAGGTGGCGTTTTGACACAGCTCCAAGATGGACACTGGAGAGTCATTTCATATGCGTCACGTTGTTTGAGCGAAGTGGAACGCAGATATTCCCAGACAGAAAAGGAGGCTCTGGCAATTGTTTGGGGATGCGAAAGATTCAACCTATATGTGTATGGAAGGAAATTCGAGATTGAAACAGACCATAAGCCTCTCGAGTTCATTTATGGGGCGAAGTCGAAGCCTTCCGCTCGAATTGAAAGATGGGTGCTCCGATTGCAGGGGTATGACTACAAAGTTGTATATCGACCGGGAAAAGGAAATATTTCTGATGCATTGTCACGATTGAATCCGACTAAGCAGAATGATGATAGTGGATCAAGACAGGATTGGGTACGCGCAGTCGTCAAGGCATCCATGACAGGCAGCTTGTCAATAAAGGAGATTGAGGATGAATCTGGAAAAGATGAGGAACTACTTACGTTAAAAGAGTTCATCAAGTCTGGAAATTGGAAAACTTGCAAGATGCCAGGATATCTTGGGGTTTTTGAGGAATTATGCGTTTCTGGAAACTTGATATTACGAGGGAATCGCATAATCATACCGAGAAGTCTGCGGCCGCAGATACTGAAAATCGCTCATGAGGGGCACCAAGGTATTGTTAAAACAAAGAATCTCTTGCGCACAAAAGTTTGGTGGCCAAAACTTGACAAAGATGCGGAGAGAATGTGCAGAGCCTGTCATGGCTGTCAAGCAGTTTGTGGATATGCGAAACCTGAACCTATGGAAAGAACTGCTCTACCAACTGGACCATGGCAGGATCTCGCGGCAGATATCCTTGGCCCTATGCCGACTGGAGAGTCTCTTTTTGTAGTAGTCGATTACTACAGCCGGTTCTTTGAAGTCGTCATCTTGAAGACAACTACTTCTTCGAAAATCATCAATGCATTAAATGAGATCTTCGCAAGATTCGGACTTCCAGTGTCTTTGAAGACTGATAATGGTAGCCAATTTACATCGGAGGAGTTTGAAGACTTCCTTCGTGAATATGGTATACAACATAGAACGTCTCCACCACTCTGGCCACAAGCAAATGGGGAGGTAGAAATACAGAATAAATCCCTTGGCAAGGCGATGAAAGTGGCGCATGCCGAAGGAAAGCGGTGGCAGGAGGAACTGTTTAAATTCTTGCTGGCATATCGAGCTACCCCGCAATCGACGACAGGAGTGAGTCCTGCTCAGCTCATGTTTGGAAGGCAAATTCGCAACAAGCTTCCACAGCTTTTGGGAGAAGCCAAACAAACGGATGAGGAAATCCGTGACAGAGATTGGCAACGTAAAATGAAAGGGAAAATTGAAGCTGATGCAAAACGTGGAGCTGTGAAGTGCAACATATTGCCTGGAGACAAAGTTCTACTAAAGAATGACAAGCAAGGAAAGCTGGAACCGAGATTTCGAATTTCACCTTACACTGTGAAAACACGGTGCGGTCAAGAGCTGACTTTGGAATCTAGCGATGGAGTTCGATGTCAAAGAAATAGTTCCTTTGTAAAGCCTCTTGTGCAGTTGGAAGAAGATGTAGAGAACGGTTCAGCGAATGATTCTGGAATGAACGACTCTGTGAACGAAGGAACTCCTAGTAATAACATGCCTGCAACAGAACAGCCTCCGGTGCCGGTACAGCCATCTCGGGCGATGCCAAAGAGACATCCGAGAAGGCCTATCAAGTACAAAGACTACGTTTGCGGCAGTGTTTGGTATAGGAGGGGACACAAGTATGGGTAGCTGATTTGTATTTGTATTCGCCATTTATACACATCATTGTAGGGAACTGAGGTGAGCCTAGCGCCCTCGGGTAAAGACCGTGAAGGTCTGTAGATCTTTCATATTGTTTTGGTGTTGTATTGTATGTTTCCTTGATATTGCTTTCCTCGAAGAAGGAAAGAGAATGTAGTGTCTTGGCATTGTGGGTAGGAGTCACATGACCGTGGTGCGCGCGTATGCATGAGACGGATAGTGAAGCGGGTGATAGAGTGATAGCGGAGTGAATAAAGGATCGGAATAAGACTGCATATACGTGTGATATCGGACACCGGGTAGGATACTACAGTGATTCCAAAGCAACCCGTATTCGATTAAGATCAACATAGGGTATATAATTGATTCCTCGAGACTGTTTCCACCGTCAAAAATATAATTACATTCGACTCCGCTTATTTTCGTTCCGCTCAATTTTGACTGAATTAAACGAAGAAACTGCTGCCACCGAATTAAGCGAAAAATCAATTGTTCGCTTCATGGTCATGCGTAAAAGCAGACAAGACATTAACAGCACTGTACCAGGGTTGTAACCAAGTCACAAGGCTCCGAGTCACAAGTCAATCTCACTTTTATAGTTTTGACTCGAGTCAAGTCGAGTCATTTCAATTCACCACCGAGTCAAGTCCGAGTCCAAGTCAGCGAGCAGAGGGTCGAGTCCGAGTCATGGAATTATGACTCGAGTCCGAGTCCAAGTCATTGTATACACTGCTCAGTTTACAGTTAAAGTCTTGGTAAACTCACTTTTTATAATTCTGTTTGGTGATATCGGATGTTTCGCATTTATAATATATCAATTTACCTCACTTTTAGCAGTTTTTGGTCGCATATTCAAGTACCAGTACCAACAGACGAAATCCTAGTAGTGTGTTGGCTTCGGAATTACAATGAAATGTCGGTCTTGGCCGTCTGAGTCTCGAGTCAATGACTTGGTTCGAGTCATGCGCAATGACTCGAGTCCAAGTGGAGTCAATACACAGTTTGACTCGAGTCGAGTCGAGTCATTTCCGTATTTTGAAAAAATGACTCAAGTCAAGTCGAGTCATCAAAAAATCGTGACTCGAGTCGGACTCGAGTCGAGTCATGACTCGAGTCATTACAACCCTGAACTGTACTATTCCGTAATAAATACATTGTCGCTGCGCTATACTGCAAATACTTGGCACTTATAGCATAGAGCGCACAAGAGTCGTACCTTCGGGTTAGTAGGCTACTATGGTTCAATATTTCGATACCAAACGATTTTTAACAAATACTCTATCCTGTGTTGCTGTGTAACACACAATATTGCAGTATTTCTTCAAATACAGTACTAAGCCCTGCAGCTAGCGGGCTGGCATGGTATTTTCACTTGATAAAGGTAGGGGAGATGCGGTACCGATAGATCACTCGGATTGAAAATCGAAAATTATCCATGATAATACCGTCATTACACTCCGTGAATCATGCTGGCAGAATTTTTCCTCGCATACAAAAATCTTCGACGTGCGCGATTTATGAGGTCTTTAAGAGAGGTTTTCTGTTTTTGGGGGTGGAGACCGAGGATACGTTCGAGCAACAAATTTTGAACGGTCCTAAATATTTTTTTGTAAAAGGTGGATGTGTAGCTCATATATATATATATGCGCGATATGTAGAGCTTGTATCAAAGCGTTGAGCCGGCAAAAGAACTGCTGTTTTGGGCTGAAGATTTGGGAACAGGATATCATTTTCCAAATTTTGATCCATCAGTACCACATCTCCCCTACACCACAAACAGTAATAATTAAAAGCAAAAAGATTTTACCCGTTGGGGAAAATCATTAATAGAAAAACCAACAACCCAAACTAATGGCTAAATCTACAATTCACAATGTTGATGAACGCATTGACCGGCAGTGAAAGCGACTATGAAGGTGGCACATCCATGGCCATGGGGTCATTGTCGATTACTACTGCATTGACCTTCATAGTTTCACTACATATTAACTCATCTTGTGTAAAAATGAACGAAGTACTGTTCATTCTGTCAATATATAGCGATAGGAACTGCTAATCTGTGTCCGAATTAAGCAGAAACACTGTCCGAATTAACGGGAGTAATTCCATTGTAATTTTTGCTCTTGTTCCGTTTCCGAGCAATTAGCCAAGACCTGGGCAAAGTGCGGCCCGCGGGTCAAATTCGGTCCGCGATGCCATTCCGTGCGGCCTGCGAGAGGTTGCTTGGAATTCATAACATGAATGTTTACGCGAGGACTAAAACCATACATAGGCTGTATCAACTAAACAGGAAATTCGTTTACTTTGAAACCTGTTCATTAATATATGTCACGATTACCTGGCTACGTACCTAGCACGCGTAATCCAGATTCAAAATAACGGCAGTATGGCAAAGTATCAGTAGGGCTGGGCACAATGATTCGAGTACTCGAATCTGAATCGAGTATTAATTTTAATGATTCGAGTCGAGTACAAAAATATGATTTTTTCGAGTACTGACATTTTACGCTCCTCGCAACTGAAAGTTAATTTACTAACGATAATTATAGTTTTGATACTATTTTCCATTGAGGAAGTCTTGTAACCTTGATTGGCCGTGTCGCAGCATACGAGACATAGTACAAAGCTACGAACGTTACTCGAAATAACACATTTCCGAAGTCGTGATCATCCCACAACATTGTCAAGAAGTGCCATGAAATCGGTATAGTCGAAAAAATATCAAAGTATCTTCAATGGGATGGTGAACAGGCATTATATTGTCTTTTGTGGTGGCATAAAAGGTACATATTTGAACTTTGTCGTAGTGCATTCTGTTGTGACGTCATAATGAGTGATACTCGAATACTCGACTCCAAGCGTAATACGTGATTCAGATTCGAATCACTAAGGTACTCGATTTTGCCCAGCCCTAAGTATCAGTTACAATTTGATTCTCAAGAAATCACTCTTTCCATGAAGTTTAGGTCAAGCATTATACGGTTCGTGTTTCAAATTGTTACGTGAGGCGACTCCAAATCTCTAATTCGTAAAAGAAGTCAATCCGTGCTAGTGCTCTCGATTATCATATGACTCGTCATATCTATCATGGGCGGGTCCATTACGGACGAACGGGCATGTCGAAAAGAGAAAACTGAAAGCTCAAATTCATCTAAGATGGTTTAGAGCACTACTGAAGTTACGGGTAAATCCGTCCTTTTTTTTGCTGAGTATAGGCTATGTCGCTGAGGTAGAGGATTTAAATTATGACAAAAACACGAAACACTCGGTCAAGGAAGGACGAGTTTCAGAAAAACTGCCAACTTCGCTCGACATCAAGGCTATTTGAGCTGCACACTGCTCGGAATGCAGCAATCGAGACAGGCTTTGAACTATCCCATATACATTTCAGTGCAGTGGTTCTCAAACTGGGGGTGAAAGCAGCTGAAGAGAGGCGCGAAGCTGAAGTTGAGTGAATTTTTTTTTCGCGCTTCGTGCGATGTAACCCAGATTATAGCTTAGGTATTCCTCTGTGTATTGTCGGACTTCGATATTCCAGAATTCTCTCATCACTAACCATAACCTTCCATGCCACGAAACTGTCCGTTGTGATTTCTAGAATTCATAGGTTACTCTTTTCAATATGTTGTGATATCATGTTGGGGGTGGGCGCGAAATGTTTCACTATCACAAAAAAGAGGGCGTTCCTAAAAAGAACCAATGTTTCAGTTTCATAGAAGAACGTGCATGCGGGTCTGAGGAATGTTACAAATGCATCATGTTTAACATTGTTTCGAATCATGATATACGCTGGAGAATATAGCGAAATTTTTCCACTCGGCCCGACAACGTATTTTCTACTTCTCATTTGGTCCGTGGAGGAAAATAATTGCCCACCCCTGATTTAGCCTAATATAGCGGTTTTCCTGTTTCTTCCGTGTACGAATCAAGCAGATTCCCCTGTATAAAGGAGATATTGGGCAGCTGAAAAAGTACAGAAATGTATCATATATTTTATGGGAGACTATAGGTATGGTGTGGAAAATTTAAAAATGGTAAATGGTACGAATATACGTAATAACTCGGTAACCTGCTGTGATTCGTACCTCACAAGCGTAGTATGAATGGAACTAATGTATTCATCAATGACTCTAATACCCGACTTATTCATAACTACCATGCACTCGCCCTCGAGAAGGCATCGCTTCTCTCAAAACTCGCACGGGACAACTAAATATCCAATTTTTCCAATTTGAGAACATAAGTGGCGAATTATGGCATAAATTATTCAAGAAGTAAGCAAAATATAATGTACCACAGGTTGCCTGGAGTTCAAGACACACCCTCTTGACCGTCCAGTCGATTAGACCCGATCTTCAGTTAAATGGAGACTGTTGTGGTGGTAGCTCGTGTGTTGTGGCGAACGCGGGGAGGTTGAAATCGAAACCTCGTCCTTCCGAAATGCCAATATTTATAAGCTCATTTGCAATTAAGCAATTGGTATCACGCTGTTGCGTTTCTATGGTACAATACGATCACACTTACCAATAGAAAAGTCTCGTATGTTTTAACTAGTCTCTGAAAGAGAACAGCCCAAGTCACACTGATTTGCAGTAGCCTACATATTCATTATCATGTTTTCGTTTTGTGTGAATGTCGTATTTTAATGGTTTACATATTTTAACACTATGTTAACGCACAGTTCATTTCGTGCACCAATGATCTATTAGTATAATGACCTCAGATGTGTAGCTTCATGTGTTAGCTACTGTGGTAGAGTTTTTACCACAGCGAAAATTTGATTTTCCTGACTGTCTGCGGATTAGCATAAGTTTTGTGAAGATTAAGAATCACTATGGCTTAGAACGACAGTGGGCCGTATAGTCCTACTTTCGTCGGTCGCTCAAGAATGATGATAAATATATATGTAGATAGATTTCTATACAGGTATCGGAACATCTTATTTACTACACAATAATGAAATGCTCTCGGATGTACAAAACTTCAGTATTTATTTGAATAGTATCTTCATATTGAAATGAACACAAACATTTTTCGCTAACACTCGTCAAAGATAATCATTAGCAACTAGTAGAGAATTCGAAAGATCAATGGATATCAACAGTCGTATCACAAAACATGACGTCACCAGGAAGAAATTTCGAATAAGAGAGCGTTCAATGTACTATTTTCAGATGGTAAACGAACTTGTTGACAAAGCCTTGTGTGGTGTATTTTGTAAAAAGTCGACTCCAAGGCACCCACATTTAATGATAGTGACATCGTAGAGAGAACGTCGAACAATCTTTGTGGTAAAAACCATAGATCAGGGGTGAGGGTTTTATCTGCTGTTTCTACTTTAAATTGTCTGCAACATCAAATACATTCCGAGTTTAAGAAACTTCATATCTCTCAGGGGACTTCACACCCGCTTCAGATGATTTCACGCCCCCCCCCCCTTCCGGCTCGAGAACCACTGCCATAGAGGTAAAGCTCGTTGAGTAATTTGTAGTCAAACTTTTTAAACCAACAATGCAGCACAGGTTTCGTGGCTAGTGTCATTTTCAGAAAATATTACGTCTCGCTTAAGAGTCTTGCTGAAGGTATGAGCAACTTACTTAGAATGCGAAAAAAAAGACGATATGTGGACCAAGAATTTTTCTAATACAGTTCATATGTCACGCTTATATAATACGGAATCTACATTTATAGATCGTATAGCGTGTGAATTACCGCAAATCTCGCATCTTACACTCGTCAACAATCAATATCTCGAATAAGATATGATATATCCTATATGACAGACGTAAAGAGCACTATAATCTTTATTTCCACAGTTTGTTGCGAAAGTCAAGCAATGCTGCAAAGCTGAAACCTTCGCGACGAATTGGCTGGCTATTAAGTTTGGATTGTCCGGCCGTCCAGGAATTGAGTCCTAGAAAATTGTATTGTCCAATGTATAATAGACATATTGACTTCCTGCGCCAACTGTTCCGGCCGCTTCACTCCTTTGAATGCCGGCACCATTGAGATGTACTCCTAGGTTCTATTGATGTATAAGACCATTCATAAAGTCGCAGTATTATTTCCTAGTAGTGATTACGTTATGCCAAAAATTGTGCAAACCCCTGCCCGTGCTGTTGAGGTTCGTGTCAAGTGTCACACCATCGCTATTGCAATATGGTTTGCAAGATTTGTATCGTGCGATTTCTAAATTCTGTCATTTATGCGGCAATGGGAATGTCAAGCAGTGTAGCGCAATCATCATGCGCATTTATTCATACAGCATCTTCGACTATACAGCGAAAATGATGCTGTGTGTCACAGGACATGTATGCGGAAGGAGAAGCATCGATTTTACAAATCATGCATCTGCTATCGTCTAATAATTTCAGTTCGCAGGGAGGCAGCTTATCGTTATATATATTCGAAAGAGGTTGTCATATATGTACAGTCCACTAAATCGAAAAATCGAAAACTTTGGTTCGTTAGTTAGGGGTTTTGACTATTAAAACAGCTGTGGGACTATATGACCGCTTATAAGTTAGCCCAATGCTATGAAATCTATTCATTTGAAGTTAACCCAGTGCTGAGGTTAAACCGTACGGATCGATAAACTCTAATTTGTGACCCCTTGAATATGACGGCATGTTAAGTTATGACTGGAATGGCCATTGCTATGAAAAGAGACGAAAACAGATTTCTACGAGGTTTATACTTTTAAATTCCGAGTGCAGGTCTTACACGACGTTACCATATGCAGGCCTGTTTTGAATTTTATAGAAATTTTTTAAACATTTTCATGTTTTTCTAGTCTAAATACATGAGAGCCGTCTAAATTCAAAGTATTATGAATTGATAATCGCTGATAGTTTTCTGTTCTTAGCTCATACACTCTTAGCGAAGAGAGTGTATATTTCCACCATTGTACGGGTGTGAATATACACCCATGGCACACGAAACCAGAAATTACCTCAGACTTATATCGCGGTATGAATCGAGTTCAACACATCAATCTAAATTATGCATGCACCTAGGAACTTGGAAAGAAATGTAGGTATAGACAACACGCAGGAACTATGACTGCGAAATAAATATGAGGTAGATTCTGTTTTCGTCTATCGCCCTTTTCGGCCCTTTGGCTGTGAATACACACTCTTTTCGCCAAAAATGTGGACGGCGCTGGAAACCTTTACATTATGCACTAGAAGAGGGGCGGGCAACTTCTCCAGTCGGCGGGCCGGATATAGGAAAATTAAGTACTTGGCGGGCCGGATTGCTGAATCGATGCAATATTCGCCCATTCATCCTCATGTACAATGAATAAATCGTATTTAATGAATGTATTTCAACGACCGCAATGTCACTTCAAATCCATTTCTCGCCAATGTAGATTTGAGAACAGCATTGTCGTACAGGCACCGCCATGTATGCTTCTCTCTGATCAATCAAAACACGGTGCAATCATAGTGTCCTATGTTGTGTGGACAAAAGCAAATCTCACCGCTCTGTGAAATTGGTCTACGTCACACTTTGCATTTGGTCAAAGGCTTGCCGAGCATTGAATTTGACCAAATTGGTATTAATCCAAAGCCATACCGTAGCACTGATTGCGAAAATATCAATTTTATTCTGCTCGTGGTCCTGGAACCCCCCAAAACGACCATCGAATGTTGCATTGTAACAGAGTATGGTATTGTGATGCAACGATGCCGTTTGGGAGCAGGTGAGAAGCAGCGTAAACCGCAAGCGTATTGGCCATTGTTGCGCAACCGTTTGAGCATTCACACTCTCACTCTCGAATAAGATGGCGAGGAGGAGCCAAGACAAACCTCCTACTCTTAGGTAGGAATTCTGGAGTCGGAGTCGAACCGATAACCCATTGGTGTTGTAGCTGTGGAATATACCACTACATTATCTCTCCACCTACACAACCCTAATGAATTGATATCTTGGTAAATTTGGGGTACTCAGCTTATCGAACGCCTCGAAATCTTAATTAAGGATTGCACCATAGTGTTGACACAAGCAAATCTCACGGCTCAGTAGAATTGGTCTACGTCTCACTTTTCATTTGGTCAAAGGCAATATGACGGTAATTTCTGACCGGCTTGCCGAGCATTAAATTTCATAAAATAAGTATCAATCGAAAGCTACCGTGGTACTGATTTCGAAAATTTAAATTTTACTCTGCTCGTGGTCCTGGACCCTCAAAATCAGCCTCGAATGTGGCATTGTAACGAAGTTTGGTATTGTGACGCAACCATATGCCGTCTAAGCAGCTTAGGAGCAAGTGCGCACGAGAGTGAGAGTGTGAATGCTCAAACGGTTGCGCTACAATGGCCAATACGCTTGCGGTTTACGCTGCTTCTCACTTGCTCCCAAACGGCTTCGTTGCATCACAATACCATACTCTGTTACAATGCAACATTCGATGGTCGTTTTGGGGGGTTCCAGGACCACGAGCAGAATAAAATTGATATTTTCGCAATCAGTGCTACGGTATAGCTTTATATTGATACCAATTTCATCAAATTTAATGCTCGGCAAGCCTTTGATCAAATGCAAAGTGTGACGTAGACCAATTCTACTGCGCCGTGAGATTTGTTTGTGTCCACACCACATAGGACACTATGATTGCACCGTGTGTTGATTGATCAGAGAGAAGCAGACATGGCGGCGCCTGTACGACAATGCTGTTCTCAAATCTACATTGGCGAGAAATAGATTTGAAGTGACATTGCGATCGTTGAAATACATTCATTAAATACGATTTACTCATTATACATGAGGATAAATGCGCGAATATTGTATCGATTCAGCAATCCGGACCGCCAAGTGCTTAATTTTCCTATATCCGGCCCGCCGACTGGAGAAGTTGCCCGCCCCTGGCATAAGCGGTGTCTTACAGAAGCCTAGAAGTGCGCCGTGGTACAAGTCGGCGGTTACGGAATCAAAAATAAGAAATATCGGCCTATGGTGTAAATGACCATTGTAGTCGTCACAAACAACATCAGGGTTGAGTAGCCTACATCGTAAATGCTTTTAATGCAAGTCGTCTCGCTTCGACAAACGTACGCGTAATCTCCACTCTCGTACGCTACGCACACACGTATATAATAACACATAGTCGTTGAAATTTGACGTAGTTATCAAGAGTGGGGGATCTCGGTATACTGGGGCCGCTCTGGCCACATTATCATGTAAGACGGGAAACTGTCCGCGGGCCGGACAAAATCCCGTCGCGGGCCGTATGTTGCCCGCCCCTGCACTAGAAGGTATTCTTATTATAAACTAGTAACAATATATAATAATAATGTTAATATTAATAATATTAATAATCGTAGTATTTTATCTTCATCTGATCAAGACACCCACAATGTACAATGCGATACACATGACACAAAGTGATGTAATGAACCGAAAGACCATTTGCGGTCTCTAGATCTCTCATCCACCTTTGACTGGCGCCCTCTCACGGTTTGTTCGATGGTAATCTTTGTTCGGCGATCTTTTGTAGACATTGTTGTCTAATTGAGAATTTTCATTCGATTTCTCTTTGAGTACGTTCTTCGTCAGGTCTTGCATGGACTTTATTGTCGCCGCAATAACGATGACACGGGGAACAGGAGCCCAAATTAACCTCCGGGGCGGATTCGAGTCTGGTTTGCCTGGGTAACTGGCGCTCTAGCCAACATTTTCGTCTCTTGATATACATATATTTCTTATTTAACTTACGTAGTTGACTCATCCTGTGCAGTTACCTCTATATGACAAGTTCACTATTCGCAGCAATAGCACAACGCAAACGATATTTATTGAATTACTCCTAACAGTTGCAGTATACTCATCACCAGATCACTTCGCTGCAGATTCATCTCGCAACTAATATATATATACTATGAGATATTTTCTGTGTGACTTGTAGTTCGAATTGCGTACCTTAAGTTTCTGGTACTCTCTCTCTGTCTCTCTCTCTCTCTCTCTCTCTCTCTCTCTCTCTCTCTCTCTCTCTCTCTCTCTCTCTCTCTCTCTCTCTCCCTCTCTCTCTCTCTCTCTCTCTCTCTCTCTCTCTCTCTCTCTCTCTTACAAGACAATTTGTCATCAGGATTTGAATTAGGCTGTTACAATCGATATTGTTTGTTGCCTACCTGAATACTGAGTTGCCTTCGAAACCAAAGCCCCTACTGAATTACTACCATTGAAACTTTGTCAGCCAGCTATCAATAAATCACGGTAATGTTTAACACTAACTCGAATTGAGTGGCGCTATATATATACCGAGGCTGTCAAACTCATCTCAACCAATGATTGTATAATGTATATATATATATAGAAGTGCGATACAAGTATGGTCTTCGCCTCTTAGATTGCAGCTTATATAATCATAATGCGATTCTTCATTTTATCAAAAAGATAGCCGATACCTCTATCGACTCGTCGCAAAGTGACACCAGCAAATCATGAAGACTAGCTGTATTTTCCTGTTGTTGTTAGTTACCGGCGTCTTCGCTCCACCTACCCGCCGCTCAAGTAAAATTATTGTATATTTATCAACTGTAAACATCGCTTTCAATGATGCTTGGTCGGGTTAGCTTATGAAAATGAATTGTTGAAAAATGGCATGCTGTTACTCTTTTATATTACTCCACTTTAACAAAGTCTCGTTAGTGGGTTTTAAAGCAATTCCTTCCCCAAGAGCTAAAAACAGAGTGCGTTCAATGTACTATTTTAAGATGGTACACGAACTCCTTCTGTAGAAAAAGCTTGAGCTGATGTATTTTGATAAAATTCGACAGCAGCAGTTCATGTACCATCTTAAAATACTACATTGAACGCTCTCTTATTTGATATTTCATTCCATGCTGGTGACGTGACATTTTGTGATAAGATTGTTGATGTACCATGTTCCTTAAAATTCTCTACTATAGTTCTTGACGATTACACCTGACGAGTGTCAGCCGAAAATATTCGGGCTCATTTCAATACGAATATACTAATAAATGAACACGTATGGTTGAATACACTTCAACATTTGAGCATAGATCATCTTCTCCATTTTGCTCAAACGACCTCACCAGATGCGTTGCGGCCAATTAAATTAGCCTCTAAATCGAGCAATTAAACCAGATATAGTATACATTCATCCCCAATGGACTATCATCAGACGTAGACAACTAGAATTATCTAGTTGTCTAATTAAACACATTAGCATGAGATTCCGTTAATATAATTCTACTTTAATTTATAAAATGTTCACATGCTTAAATATTATTTATAATATAATTTATGGTGATCGAAAAATTCTATGAGAACTGTATAGTGCGAATCGAGCCAAGCTTGGTTTAGTTTGGACCAAACGTCTCTGTCGTAATCAAGCACGCAATTTCCGTCTAGAATGCCGTCGAGCTAAACCAAAATTGAAGATGGAATTCGGAGCCAACAATATCATCGATTTGACGAGAGATTTCAATGCAGATACTCTCTACTGGCCAAGCATGCCATCAGGATTCAAGTTGACAAATCTTTTCAGGGGTATGCTACAGCCTTTGTCTGTTTCTAATGTATGACTCAAACGGTCATTTTAGCGTTAGGATCAGGGTTCGGCATGTCGCTGTAGCATTAACTATTAGGAATGGGCAAAGACGATTCGATTCTGAATCGAGTATTAGGCGTTAAGTTCAAACACGTATTATGACTAGAGCCCGACCGATTATCGATTCGATATTGTAGTGGTCTTTTGTCTATGCTAGTTGTGGCGTTTTAGGTTTAATCCAACCAACCAACCTTACAGACAAAAATTTTTTTTCTCTAACTTACAATTTTTTCATTAGTGCGTGTTGTTTCGTGTGTGTAACTGTTTATTTACAAATTGCGCTGCTACTATAGTATAGGCTTACCATACGTCCTCTTTTAAGAGGATTTGTCCTCTTTTTTGGCTTTTTTGAAAGTGTCCTCGGAGGACGCCCTTTTGTCGTCTTTTTTGAGATTTTGTCCTCTTTTTTGAAAATTTAGGCAGATTTAGAGCAAATTGCGAGTGATATGCCGCATATTAGCACAGAAGTTAAGCTCCGGCGGGTGTTTCGGAGTCAAAAACGGTGATTTTAGCTCTGAGCGAAAAGATGACCTTTTTTTTTTTTTTTTTTAGTCATCCACCTGGCAATGTGGAGTAAAAAACGTTATTTTGAGCTCTGAGCAGACGTGATGACCTTTTTTTTTTTAGTCAACCGATCACAAAGTGGGAAAAATTAACCGGTTTTTGAAAATTTTACTCCGGTTTTGCAAGTTGAAAATTTCTGAAAAAGTGTCCTCTTTTTTGATTTCCAAAATATGGTAAGCCTACTATAGTACCGTATGTCCGTATACTTCAAAGTTTGTTGTTGTTGTCATTGTTACAATGCGAATATCATGGTTTGTGATTTTGATTGTTGCGTCATACTTTGCCGTTTTGATTTTGCTTCTAAATCTATTTGAATCCCTTAGGTGTGCAGTTAACTCTTGAAGAGAGGCACCCAAAAATTATCCGAGTTCAATAAATATTATATTACAATGGCTGTTGTATTGAAAGCTATATTCTTACAGATCATGGAACTAGCCCTTCACAGGTGATACCAGTACTGATGTGTTCCTGTGGTATTACTGGTGTTGTACCACATTGCCGCACATTTTGCTTTTATGCCTTATCATGCAACAAAATCTTCTTTGTAGCAAAAAGATAGGCCCAATCCAGCACCTGGCTGAAACCTTGACGTGGTGTGCTGGCTTATTACTAATGTCAGCCGACAGCTTTCTGGATTTATGTGGTATATTTGGCGCGCAGTTGCCTTGTTTAACTATTATGTCATGCTACATCCCATAATTCTTCCACATAGGTGGGTCTGGACACGCACTGTAGTTCACTTGACTCACTTGTTTTCGAATATGCCAAGTCGTTTATTGTACTGTGGCATGACATTATAATTATTTTATATGCTGAAAGTTTCAGTTTCAACATGATGTACAGACAAAGCACTACCGGAACAGTGTATACGTGGTGTAGAACAATAAAAGGTATCGTTAAGCGCTAGTGAGGGGGGTCTGGGGGCGTAGCCCCCCAGAAGTTGCGATAATATAGATAAGGAGCCCCCCCCGGAAGTTTCGCCTAGGGCCCCCCAATCGTAAGGCCACCACTGCGCCCACCGTACAGGTTATTATATACTCGGATTGCCGTATATATTGATTTGAGTGGCTCGTGCTAGCAGGCATGTACTGTACAGTATACAATGATAAAGTTATGTGAAATGTGGGGTTTATCTAACAACGCAGTAGCACATGTCTACATCGAATTCTCGGAACACTTACACTGCCACTGCTACACGGACAGGGGTCGTATTATTATCTTCCCTACCAGCTTAGTGGGTTACCCACATCGTACCCCATAAAATACCTCCGTAATATAGGGCCAAAAAGGTACGGGACCCGATTGGTTTCTCCACTTGGTTACCACATTTCATCCCGCGGTACCCAAGTAGTCGTGCTACCTGGGAATTAATCAGAGAGAAGCAGACGCGGTGGGGCCTGTATGATAATGCTGTTCTCAAATCCTCATTGTTTTAGTCATTATAAATAAATAAATAAATAAATAAATAAATAAACCAATGATGATGATTATCGGCGAGAAATAGCATTGAAGTAACATTGCTGTCGTTAAAATACATTCATTAAAAACGATTTATTCACTGTATACGTGGATAAATGGGCGAATAACGTATCGATTCAGCAATCCGGCCCGCCAAGTACTAAATTTTCCTATATCCGGCCCGTCGACTGCAGAAGTTGCCCGCCCCTGCTCTATATATTGCAATCGACATCAGTTATCAAAATACTGCAATGGTTACCAACTGCCACTACACTACAACTATGGTATAGTATACTATCCACACCTAACTTAAAGCTGCAATAAATATCAAGCAGTCGATCACGTGCAATGTCGAATTTTGTGTCATAAAATCATAATTGACTACCAACTAACAGCTACAAAATTGATCATTTTGACGCAAGGAGTTTACATAGTTCTTGAAGCAAAGATATCCAACACATTTGAAGCCTTGCGATTTTCCTTGACACTATTATGGAACGTTTACAACCCTAAAACGATATTATACAATATTAGAAATACTGCTACCCAGGAATTTCTGCGTTATATTGACGAAATCATTCTAAATCTACTCTGGAGGAGTGACATCTATCACAGGTAAATCTCCGATCACTTTGACGACAAATTTCCGAAACGTTTACAACCAGAAATCAGCAGTACACTATACGATATTTCGCACTGAAGCAGGTGGGCGAGAAAGTAGCTTGCTAAGGAATTTGTAGTTGCTATGCGCTACAGGTCACGTGATCCGTGTCCTGCAAAAGGCCAGGGATATCCCTGCAAAAGGCCTATTACGCATTATTGCACGAGGTTGCTCCCTCGTTCGAAAGACTGCAAAACTATCGCGTCCGTCTCGAATAAATTCAGATCATCTTATGCTTCCTACGAAAGCAACTACGAATAAATCTTGTATTGAGCAATCCCTTGGTTCAAGGACTTACAAGAAGAGTTGACGTTCAAGATAAGTATAGCACAGCATTGCCTACAATCTACCAGGTTACGCTACTTCGCTACTTCAGAACTCAATCAACTGCAATGCGATAGCTCTTTAAACGTCTTTGTACACAAGTTTGCGGGTAAAGTAGTCGAGGAGTAATATTGGACTTCTTGCGATTTGTGCTTGGGTGTTATCAGTTATGTTGATGTTACTGAAATTATATGGGCATGTGATCTTCTCGCACAAAAGTAATGTCGAAAGATCTATCACGCGATGTACGCCCTTCATGAGTTTGACGGTTGTCTGCAGGAATTCTCTCTTCGGTTTTTAGAAGCGGCATAGAGCGGCTCAGACATAACTAATACCCGTAATATTTGCATTTATATACAAAAATTGACAAAAGTATTTATATAGAAGCAAACAAAAATGTCTATATTTTAGCGGAATTTTCTGGGGTCGATGAGATCTAGCCACATGAATGCTAGTATGGAGCAGCGATTGGGAATCACTGTCGTGCATCGCACTCTGCTCTAATTGTTTTGATCAGGTAGATTTTCTACCCGACATATGCATGTGTGTTTAATGCATGCAACCAATCCACAGGATTTCGTTTGGGGTTATCCTCGCAACCTTTATACAGCGCACGAAGCAACAAAGTTGACTGTCACTATCATTATTTTGCAGCAAATTTTGTGAAACGTTTCAAAACTAGAATCTCGTAGAGACTGTAACCATCTTATCTCTATTGTTATTGAACGAACCCACAACGGTTATCATATTCACCGTCTCTGCATAATCTTTTCCGATCAGGTTCCAGGTATGGTGGGAGATGACAAAGATATCCGAAATACTTCTCTTTGCCTCTGCACAGTGTAGCATTATCATCATCCAGCATCACGTATTGCGGCTCGTCAGACCCGTCCCTGTAAAAATAGCCTGCGCGTTATACTAAATTGAAGTAGGGAAGGAAATATATATATATATATCAAAATTTGTCAAATATATAATCATAATTATTTAACTCGATGTCAAACTTCACTAACTACATCAGAACACACCAACAGGCTACTCTAGTGCCGTGAAATGGCTGAGATTGGGAGCACTTGAAATACGCTGGGGTTGGAACTGTAGTCACACAGCGAGGCCTAGTGGGCAGGATAACAAAGTGTTTAAAAGCTGATTGAACCGTGTAGGGACATTTTAATAGCGAGCTAAATTATAGTGGAATATTGTATCTATGTGATGATTGAACTAAATAAACCTTGAGACGTTCACAGTGGTTGCATGATGTAAGCCTAACCAAATGAAAGAGCGTCTCTGGTTAATAACTGTTAGCACACCGTCCCCTTGGAGTCCAATTCTGTACTTCTACTCGAGTAGAAGTAGAACTAAAGGCCGTTAATTTCTATTCAATTCTACTAGCAGAAGTATAGTGATATCTAACACGTGTCAAAATTACTCCGAGGGAGTGTAGAACAGGGCTGGCCCACCTTTTCAGCCAAAGGGTCACATTCGATTGACAAAATACTGTGCGGACCACTAGCAGCGCGAAGTGCGAAAAATTTTCGAAGTTCAAAGCTCAATAATATTGTCACTTAAGTATATTGCGGGTCTACAGTATATCGCTGGCCTCAGTTTGAAAGGACCGGACTATTCAGCGCCTGGACGTGTCAATTTCGAAAGCTACGACCAACATGCGTCAATCATTTTGTGCCTAGGTTTCATAGTCGGCGGTCTTTCTGCGAGCGCAAACGCAATGCCGCGTATGTTGAACGACACTTTGTCTCGTAATAGAGAATATAGTTAGACTCAATCGGATATATTAGGCGTTCTTTCATTTTCATAAAGGAGTAAGAATATCAAAAGCAAGAAATCGAGCGACAACATGTTGCGCGAAGCGTGTAGAAGATATTTACTTTTGATAAATTTATCGCAAATTATTCTGCTTTATCGCAGTGTACCAACGTGTGACTAGCTCCTGGAAATGCCAATGCGTCGGAACTGATATTTTATTCATTACATCTCAAGTGTTGCTTCCAGACTAATCAAATTTTTGGTTGGCCTTCCCAGTTCACAATCTGTGCAATTCAATTTTGATAACATTATCAATTTGGGAAATTATCCCCCCCCCCGGCCCACTCAAAATCTTCTCGCGGGCCATATGTTGCCCGCGGGCCACGGGGTGGCCGGCCCTAGTTTAGAATATGAAAGGTCATCATAGTAGTCAATTTATCAATGGGAACAAGTCATTACTCGCGAGTCACAAGTCATCTCGAGTCATTGCATATTTTGACTCGAGTCATGTTAAATTATTCGATTTCCGAATGTGACTCTAGGCAAGTCAACTCAAGTCAAGTCATGAGTCAGGTCACGTTTATTCGACATCTCGATTAGGTGATGACTTAAAATTGACTCTTAAATTTCGCTCTACGTCCCGAGTCAATCCACATTTATGAAACTTCGCGTCAAGTCAAGTCATACAACTCGAGTCATCTCCACACTGCAACCAAATAGTTTCCTAAAGTAGATTTGTCGAGGGGTCGCATAAGTTTGGCAGTTGATCGGTGGTGCCATACCTACAACAGTAACACTTGCTGCCACGTTACTCACCACCGGATAGTATGAGCAGCAATTAGATCGAAAGCAAACACTTCCACGTAAATTCTCTACTGCAGCACATTCACATTTCTATTGATTTGCGTTTCGTGGAGAAACCAACGATTACCGGAATTCGAAAAACGTTTTCACATAGAAAAACTACGGTAGGTCAAAAATCACTCGAAAAGTAGAACGACACAGATTACTTAATTTGTATGCGAGACGTTTTAATTCGTAACTGACAATAACAAGTAACGAGTATAGCCGCTTTATGATGTCATCTCTAGGGCTGGGCATAATGATTCGAGTACTCAAAATCAGAATCGAGTATTAATTGTAATGATTCGAGTCGCGTAGTAGAAGAAGATTTTTTCGAGTACTGGAATTAGACGCTCCTCGCAACCGGAAGTTAATTTATCAACGAGAAGTATAGTTTCGACAGTAATTTTCATTGTTGAAGCCTTAAAACAGTGGTTCCTAACCTTGCCACCAGCAAGGCGATTTTGAAGGGAGCGGTAACGCTCAGGGGGCGATATGGGGGGCGCTGGGCTCAGGGGGGCGATATGGGGGGGGGGCTGAAGAAAAACGGTTTCGCAGTAGATGATATGGTAGTAGGACATACCCTTAATGAGTATTCAGAGCAAATTACCATTCCACAGAACATGTCAAATTCCGAAATTTTTAGTCGCACTACGCGCCGATGCTTGCTACATATGTTTTCATAAATGCAGTTGGTTATTATCATTCATGTAAAACGAATTGCGCGTACTTTAGATCGCCAATTTCCCGTTGAAACACTGCCGTCACGCTTGCTAGGGTTATTTTCAACAAAATGTTTCGAATTAGGTATTATATCCCGCAGCGCACAGCGTGTGAAAATCGAAGAAGGAGGCACTGTATATCAGTTTTGAGAGTGGAAGCCCCCTTGTACATAAAATAAGTTTTGAAGCTTTGTGCACGAAGTGAATAACTAAATACATATGTATTTGAGAGATACAAAATTAAATCGTCAGAATATTTCTTCATCGTATCATAAAGGATGACACTATCTAGTGTTGTGGTTCACAACCTCACGTGAACGTTACAATATATAATATGAGTGCTTTGTTAGGAATACATTCATGTTAAAATTAATAACTGGGTACAGTACTAAATTCAATGTGAGCAGATATATGCATCCGACTTGACTTGACTTGACTTAGTGCTTCAGAAATGTGCATTGACTCGTGACTCGGAGCCAATGTTTCGAGTCAATTTCAAGTCATTAAGTAAACGGTGTCGATTAAATCACTGTACCTTGTACATGTTCGGATTGTTCACGATACGCCGGTGTCGCTTGTGAGAGCAACCAATCATTCACTGATTGTACGGTACACAGATCCTCCATTGCTATATTACAAATAAATTGACCGCAAACGAAACGATCTCAGTTTACGTGGTCGTAGTAGTAGTAGTAGTAGTAGTAGTAGTAGTTGAAGTAGTAGATGGATCTAATCGTAATGTGTCTCTGTTTCTTAGGTGGCTCAATGCTTACGTTACGCAGTGCTCGCCTTTACCAACCCTCAGGTATGACTTAAATCGAACAAATATAGTTTGTGCGGTGATATTCTCACGGATGTGTGTGAGTAGTGCAAGCTATTGTACCTTATAAATTTGTTTCAACTTGTCGAGGCTTCGTATTCGGTTCTATATTTTGGCCTATAATAACTGACTGTAGCATGTAACTGTAAAGCTACTCACGTATTTGACTTGCAGTTCTACGCGTGCATGAGTGATACAACATCTTTTTGCATGCATATTTAACTTTATATTCGTAATTTGATTCAAGAGAAATGGCCAAATTATCTGTTTTTCATACCGCTGGAAAAATGTAATGACTTTGAATCATCACTCATACTTCAAAAATTCAATATGACTTGAATTGTGACTTGACTCGTGACTAGGGCTGGGCACAATGATTCGAGTACTCAAATCTGAATCGAGTTTTAATTTTAATGATTCGAGTCGAGTAGTAAAAGACGATTTTTTCGAGTACTGAAATAATACGCTTTTCGCAAGTGAAAGTTAATTTACTAACCTGAATTATAGTTTTGATACTATTTTCCACTGAGGAAACCTTGATTAATCGTGTCGCAGCATACGAGACATACTACAAAGCTACGAAGGTCACTGGAAACAACACATTTCCGAAATCATGATCCTTCCACAACATTGTCAAGAAGCGCAGTGAAATCGGTATGGTCAAAAAAATACCAATGTATCTTTAATGTGACGGAGACCAGGCATTTTGTTCTTTGTGGTGGCATAAAAGGTACATATTTGAACTTTGACATAGTACATTCTGTTGTGACGTCATAATGAGTGATACTCGAATACTCGACTCGACTCGAAGCATAATACGTGATTCAGAATCGAATCACTCAGGTACTCGATTTTGCCCAGCCCTACTCGTGACTTGACTCGACTTGACTTGACTCAAGTCACCTTTAAAAAAACGAGTGACTTGACTTGATTCGAGTCACCTTCGAAAATCGATTGACTTGACTTGACTCGAGTCAAAACGTGCAATGACTCGAAATGACTCGTGACTCGAAGGTAGTGACTTGATCCCAACACGGAATCATGACACTGATGAACGCAACTTTGTTGACTTTCAACAGACAATTGATATTGACTAACTTTCGGATGCTGAATTGAAAAATGACTTCTATTTATCTTCATATTGAAATAAACCCGAATATTTTCGGCTGACACCCGTCTGGGGTAATCGTCAGCAACTAGTAGAGAATTGGAAAGAACATGGTATATCAACAATTGTATCATAAAAAATGACGTCACCAGCATGAAGTTTCGAATGAGAGAGCGTTCAATGTACTTTGTTTAGTTTTTTTCAGTACATTGAACGCTCTCTCATTGCTGGTGACGTCATATTTTGTGATGCGATTGTTGATATACAATGTTCTTTCGAATTCTCTGTTAGTTGCTGACGATTACCCCTGACGAGTGTCAGCAGAAAGTATTCGGGTTCATTTCAATATGAATATACTATTCAATTGTATATTGAAGTTCTGTACCTCCAAGAAGCTCTGCCATTTATCTCTATCACGTAAAGTTTTTGGGTTAGGCACCCACCACATTGTCTCATAGCCCACATAAAAGTACCACTTTATTATTTTGTTTTAATGATATATAACGCTTCAAAAACTACAAGCAGTCGAAAGTAAATCAATAGAATTCAAATCAACAATTGCACTGCTTTATTTCGTTGATTTAAAGGGCTAGTTTCAGGGTCCAAATTTACGCCAATAACTCATAATTCTGGGGGTTGTCTCGTTTGATACTCGAGAAATAGTCAGCTAACATATGTAAACTCCAATCTAATCTGGTATATTACCCCCATCCTCTTCAGATGTCGGTGGACACTTTCTCCATGCTCATCGCTGACTATACGCCAAGGTTTTCCGGGAAATTATTTAGATATTTTAGCTTTTATGATGTTTGCTGTCCGACATAAACATATGGTAATGGCAAATGTGTATCGGGGTTACATGAGCATACTCATTGTCTGACCACTAAAAAAATACAATATTTCCAAGCTGATACATATGATCCAATCGTGCTTTTGATATTGCAACAATTCAATGTTTTGGCATTATTCTCAAAGTTTCTGTATTATTCACGAAGACCAACTGAGTGTGCAATTGTTACTGCACCTAATACGTTGCCATTTGGAGCATGCCACACTTTAGAATCCTTTTTTGAGCTACTACCGTAATTTTCCATGTATAGTGCGCAAAATTTTACCGATATTTCGTCCTAAAATCGGGGGGGGGAGGGTGCGTATTACGCATGGGTACAACAAGCCTTGAAAAAAATCTGCCACGAAATATAACTTGAAACCTCACCTTTTTTCTTGTTTGTTTTCAATCGTGCATCACATTCAGTCATCATGCCCAGTAATTCGTATTATCAGTGTTACGGGCTGCCAAATAGCGTGAAGCGTGTTGCCAATTAGCGTCTGCGCTGCACGTGCACAAAAGCAAGCGATCTCCTGCTGAGTTGGTTTGCCGTTTGTACGAGAGCGAAATTTGGTCATTGATTGCTGCACGCGCGCGCGGCAATCCTCGTCAATCAATCAGTTTAATTAATGTTTTCATCGTTTCAAAACCTCGCAAGACTGCGATACAATGAAAAGACAGAAAGGTATCGAAACAACTTGGAGTAGCCTTGAAGAGCAGACACCCACCTCAGCCTAGCCCTAGACGAAGTAAAGAAGAGGCATGCTCACTGAATGAAAAGTAATGCAGAGAATATAAGACGCAAGCGACAAAATGAGATGGCATGTGGCGAAGGGCGGGGTCGATGTTCGGTCGTTGTCCGGTAATCCTGAAGGCTGGCTAGTATTCATTTAGAAGAAATTGCTTGTATTTCGACTTGAATGCGGACATGCTCGACGACTGCCGGATAGCCGGCGAGATGCCGTTTCACAATTGGGGTCCGGCATACTTGATAGAGCAGTGCGTTTTCTTGTATTCAGTCCTGATCATATGGTAGTTGTTCTTCGTTGACGTTGACGGTAGTAGGTGCGTGAGAAAGGAGGTGAGTATATCGTCAGCGAACAGTGTGGTATTCAATGATGAGGTTTCAAAGATATCATTGACATATAAAGTAAAAAGGACCGGCCCAAGAACAGAGCCTTGCGCAACACCACAGGTAACAAGATGGGGGGAGGACGAAGTGTTGGATATCGAACCATTTGATATCTCCCAGTCAGGTAGCTTTTCATGAGCTCTAGTTGTGGACCCTCGCTATTTCATCGCGTCAACAACAGGCCTGAGCAATCGCACATACAACAGAGCATGTGCGCAAGATATTATTTCATGATAGTTCAGGAGTGACATCGCAAAACAGAATGACATCGAATACTAAAACATTACTATTCATGTACTGCAAATGCAGGGTGCGTAGGCTACTATACATAAGTACATGCTTTTTCCCAGAATTTACACGCCAATTTAAGGGTGCTTATGCTACATGGGGGCGTACTATATTTGATAAGGGCGTACTTTATTTGGTAAAATTACGGTAAGAAACATTCGCCATTTACTTGAGTTGTAAATCGAGATTCCCAGCTCCTCCTCCAGCAACCCATGGTAACAGTATCATGCCAATGCCAGTATCACGGCAATAGACAAAGCTACCGATCGAACGTGAGATATCTTCTCTCTTTCGCCAAATAATCTTTTGTCAATTCGCAAGGATGCTAGAAGTTCCGAATATTTCTATTCCAAGTCCTAAAGCTTATATCTGTTCATTCATTTCAAAATATTCATCATTAGGCCTGTCATCCCTACGATATTCATCTTCATCCAAATTATCGATCGCATAGGAGTTTCAAGGTACACTGGATAAGCTGAATGCGACATTGGGCCTATAGCTGACAGTAAATGTAATGTTTGATTTTCTTGCTATATCCTGCAGTTTGCATCAAATATGTGTCCGAAATATCCTCGGAATGATCGCATCCTCTCTAACCAAAAATGGGTGAAAGCATAGGTCCAGATCGATACCAGTACCCTTTTTCTAAATATTTCAATTGAGCCCTTGGCTATATAACTTATTATATGATAAAAGTGTGGATTTCTATATGGTATGGAAAAGTAATATGGCTAAATTCATGAAAATTGGCATATTTTGGACATAGCTCATAGAGCAAAAACTTGACGTGATATAAGGAAACCAGCGGCATTTTTGTCATCAGCACGTCAAAATTAGACTAAATCAAGTGCAAAATCAAAGTCAACAAATTTTTCGTTCAAAATTGTTGCCCAGTGTAATATAGTAATTAAAAATTTTCTGGCCATATTTTCAAATATCAGGACTGACAGACGAAATACCAATAATGTGGTAGCTATACTATTCTTCGAAGGTACAATGAAATGTCTGTCTTGGGAGTTCTATTCTCGAGTCCTATGACTTGGTTCTAATCATGCACAATAGGGTTGTTCAAAAAAACTCTGAATCTTGCTGGCTATACGTGTTTAATTCGTTCGCCTACCTTAAAAAGCAACACACACCAAATTTGAATTCATTTCAACTAATATTCACGGATTTCGTACAGTTTGAAAATTTTGAATTTACCCAAGAATACAAAAATTGTTTTTTTCACATTTTTCTGCCAACCCCATGAAACTGTTGCGCTGTCTTCAAAAATCGTAGTTATTTGAGTTTTTCTTTAATAATTCGGAGATTATCCTTGATCGGTGGATAATCCAAGAATTATCATCGAAAAAGTCAGATAACTCCGCTTCTACGGGTTGGAATTGAGTCAAATTTGTTTTGCATCGTTTTTGAAGACAGCGCACCAATTTCATGGGGTTGGCTGAAAAATTTGAAAAAAAAATATTTGCATTCTTGGGTAAATTCAAAATTTTCAAACTGTACAAAATCCGCGATTATTCCTTGGAATGAATTCAAATTTTGTGTGCGTCGTTTTTTAAGGCAACCTAACGATTTAATCACGTAGCCAGCAAGATTCAGGAAATTTTTTTTTTTGAACAGTTTTAATGCACAATCAATCGAGTACAAGTCGATTCAATACAAAAAGTACAAGTCGAGTCGAGTCATTTTACGCAGTTGAAAGAATGACTCGATTCAAGTCAAGTCACCAACAACTGGCGACTCGAGTCGGACTCGAGACAAGTCGTGACTCTATTCATTACGACCCTGGTTCTAGTCCAAGTCATAGTGGGCCTCTTCAGTGTTCAGTCACTTTTTTGCAACTCTTTGGTGGCATCGAATGCCTCGAATTCAAAATTTGTCATTTTCTCAATCCAAACATGTTTATTCAAACGGATAAAGGACAGCTCCTGGCTCCTGGGTATATTAGTCAAGACTAAATAATAGACAAGACTTGAATAAACTCATATAAAATGTTTCGAGTCATATGAATGAGACGAGTCTTCGCAATAATTCAAGTAAAGCCAAGTCAATATGCGAAGTGACTCAAGTCGAGTCGAGCCATTTTTCATGTTTATGAAAATGACTCGATTCTGTACCACCTGTTGGATAACTCAGTAGCACTTGTAACCAGTGTCGTAGCAGCCACTTGGCGCTTATGACTCAGCGCCATGGGCGGCAAAATGTCAAGTGATTACCTTTTTTTAGTCAACACTGCAGAAGTACTGAAAAAGGTAGGTAATGCGGGAGTCGAGTCAACACAACAAAATTTCCAGTAAACATAATTGAAAAGATTGAAACTATTTCAAAATTTGGACAGCATTTTCAACGAAATCGATGGGCTCCTCCATATGCTCCTACGCCACTGCTTGTAACGAATATTATGGTGTTGAGAAGGATATATTAACAGTGATTTATTCGTCCATTTATCAGTTGAAGAAAGTGAACTCAATGATGTGTGTGATATTTAGCAATATAGGTCTGGCTTGCAGTAGTAATACCTGCATTCCGTCGATCCGTCGCAGAATCTCATAAGAGATATACATTGTCTCCCGTCGCGGCATTGAAATTCGTTTTTGCGGCATTCTTTTCCTGGCAAAATGTTATGCATACGATTCACACGATTCGTATTTTGTTTAAATCGATCGGGGACGAGCTTTTGTACGGTTACCATATTTTTGTGGAGCTAATTTCCGACACTGACTTCTTCTCATATCACTGAGAACTCAAAGTGATAATGACCTCTGTAACGAAAACGTCACCGTAATTTTATACTTGCTCGCTCACGCATTGAAACAGAGAGTTCGATTCTCTGGTGGAACGGTTTGAAGGGCACATATAGCCTACCTACATGGCTGCGAATGGAATGTACGCGCCATGAAGGGATTTACTTGCGCCACTTGAAGATGAATATTCTCACAAAAAAACAGCAACTGTAAACTTACGAACGCTCTCCATTAATGCTTTAGAATGCATAAAAATGTACTAAATGCCCGTATAAGACTGGTGAATAGGCTACAGTAGCTTAAATTTGATAGTAGCCCACAAATATACATGGTGATAATGTTCTGCGGCCCGTTATACGAGGGAAGCTGAGAACCCCTGCACTACACCAAGGGTGTCCAACCTGCGTCCGTAGAAGGAAATTTGTGCGGTCGTGGACACGTATTTCAATTAGTGTGTGTTAGTGGCCGTTGATATGAAAACTGACTCCCAAATTTTTAGGAGATTTTGATTAGCCTAGAAATTTTATTCGCGCTGGCCGCGATTCAAAACGACTTCAATTTTCGATTCCAGTGCAGTAGCTTCGTTTGCAATCTGAGCACCACAGTGCAGATGTGAACAGCAACGAAAAATGATGAGCCCCATATAGAAATACCAACTTGGAATCGTGTCTTCTTCACGAATGAAATTTGCGTCTATGGTGCGTTTTGGTGATTTCGATATCTTTACAATATACCGCAAATCCTGATGGTGGGTCAAGAAATAACATTATGCAACAAAGTGACTTATTACAATTGGTCCATCCGAAGATACATCATCATTTATTACTTGCCCTGAATTTTCGAAAACACAACCTCCATCAACGCTGCCTGAGAATCTGATCACATTGGCCGAGAAAGGATAAATATTTGGTAGTAATATGTGAAACTACAAATATTAATGACAAAGTTCATTCGTGAATCCAAAAAATTTTCGCGCGTGGCGCCACCATGACGTAATCAAAAATCTATTCACCACCTGACCACTCGCGATTTCGGTGCGTTTCGTAAGCCGATGTGAATAAATACGTTACTCTGGAGCCCACTGAAAATGGACATGGTCAGTTGAAAATGGGTATTTAGGGTCCTGTTTGTTCATTACTAACTATGTTCTAGAATGGGGCCGTAGGCTAGGCCTACATGACTACTCGAAATGCGGTCGTGAATAGCAAAAAGGTTGGCTACTCCTGCTCCACAAAAATCATATACTGCGCCTTATTTTCTGTTTCGCTGCCTTCGGCAGCTCAACTCGATGGCAACATTTTTGTCCGCCTTCGGCTCGCGTAACTTTATGTAGGTGGTACGCGAGCACCGCATAAAACCTCAAAATCAATGAATGAGCCGTGCTACAAGTCGGCAAATACGGAATCGGAAATAAAGAGTATTGCATCGGCCTGGTGTAAAATAACTAGTGTAGTCGAAACACCGTGAATATAAAACAAACAAACAGGTCGGGTCTATACACAAAATGTTCTCATGTTGAGTTGAATAATTATCTGAAATATCGTCAAGTCACCAAAAAAATCGAAATGGTCGACACCGGCCTCGCAATCTGAGCAGACAGTAGTGCAAATGCGGTACAAATGCGACCCGCAGGGGAAAATAAAGCGCCGCGGTTTTCCATTGGTAAGCATCTGTTGGCTTGCGCGAAAAAATATCGAGACGACAGATTTCGCGTCGTCAGAAGGGGCCGTTCACACTTTCATTTGTATGCCTTGGAGTCGGCTTTTATCAAAATACACCAGCCAATGCTTTGTAAACAAAAGGAGTTCGTGTACCATCTAAAATAGTACGTTGAACGCTCTCTTATTCGAAATTCCCTGCTGGTGACGTCATATTTTGTGATATGATGTTTATATCCAATTGATATACAACATTGCAATGTTCTTTCCAATTCTCTACTATTTGCTGACGATTACCCTTGACGAGTGTCCGCCGAATATATTCGGGCTCGTTTCAATATGAATATACATTTCAATTGTATATTGAAGTTCTGTACCTCCAAGAAGCTTTTCAATTTGAAATAACGCGCAACAGAAATGTGCAGCTGTCGTCTGCGCGTTATCTATGTCATACATGCCCATAATACGTATAGTGTACTATTATTAAAATGAATTTTTGATGTGTGAGGCTTTGGTCGCGAAAGGCCACTAAACTCAGATTTGGGTCGCGCCCTGAAAGTTTGACAACCACTGCTACAGAGCTACATTGCCCTTTATAATATCAGTCACTACATTAGATTTACAGCCTTAAAATGTATTTTGCGGCGCTCACCGCAGGTCACAAGCGAAACTGCTGACCTCTTTACTCATGAGGTAGTATTTCTAGGCAACAGCTAAGCCGGATGGAAATATGGGGCCTTGATAAGCACTGCACTCTAAGTTTTGAAGTGTTGCTCAACCCGGAAAATTGAACACGAAACGTGATCCAAAAATTGAACACCTAGAAGTGTTGCGAAGTGTTTAAATTAAAAGTGTTTACCTAAAAAGTGTTCAGTCTCAAAGTGACTGGTTGACTAGTCACCGGAACGCAGGGCTCAAAATAAAATCAGATTTTATTGATTCATGAATAAATGACGCTTATAATACCCAACATGGGTGATTAAATACGTGCAAACATTGAAATTTCCAATAGCTGCTGTGACAGGGTTTCATAAATTCAGATCAGCAGTTAAAACCGTTTCCGGAATAGTCCATGAAATCACGAACATCACAAATGATTAAGAGCAAACTCACTACAAATATCATGCAACTCGCTCAATCATGAAAATGAATGCATACGGATAGTGATAACAAAATATAATTTAGTATCTTAAACTTTCGTGACAGGGGCATGGAATCAAATTCATTGGTTACGTCCGTTAGCGGAGATCATGATCAACATAACTCATTACAACTCATTTAAAACTGATCAAATTATGGCTTGTAAATTTCTAATTTTATTATAAACAAACAAACAATGAATGTATCAGTATCGCTACCACGATAAACAACCATAAGTATTTTTTTACTCTATATGAAATTGGGCCTGCTAACCAGGCATCAAAAATATTCTTGGGCTTGCATTACAAGTATTTATATCAGGTCAATGCCAATCACTTTTGTTTAAATAACAAAGAAATCATTTCTTTGAGTCCATATAAATTTTGCAGATTTACAGAAAAGATTTTGTTGTTATTTACCAGTCTGCTGCAAAATATTAAATCTGGAAGTCATTAGGGCAGTGTTTCTTAAACATTTTTGGACACGCCTTATAATAGCAAACAATTTCACACACCCCTTATCGTCGTATCATAAAATTGAAAAAAGCAACCATAACGCTAGAAATCCCAACGGATAGTTGGATGGCAGTGACGGTAATGGTTGTTGATGAGAGAATATTCAAATATTAAATTCTGACCATACACAGAGAAATAACTACAAGCTGCCATGTGCGAAAAAGATTTTAGTTGACAGCGGCTTCAAACCCCTTCAAATGCTTTCTCCTGTTTGAGAACCACTCCTTTAGGGTATGACAATCCAATGCATAGCAGCTCAAAACGTCAACAATGTTTCTGAATACTCCATTTTCACTGAAGCAGTTTTATATTCTTGCCATCAGCTGCAATCCAGGCTCGGTCAATCTCTGATTCGTGGCGTGCCATGGTGTTTGCTTCTTTTCTACTGGTTGACTCCAAGTTGCGCTCCTTGAAAATGTGATTAAATTCCAAAGTTTTGAATATGTCAATTAAAATTCTAAATTTTATGCAGAAATAAATATAAATATTTCACACATGCAGGTTACACAAGCGCAGGAAAGGTGCTCGGATTCATTTGAAATCCTATCACTGAGAAGGACTAAAATTAGCATAATGACTAATAAAAATATCTTGAATCAGGTCTGCGTTTTTTTCAATTCGGCCATTTTGACATTGACATTTACATTGACATTCAGACGCACAGGCAACAGTGAGAATGGAGAACTGCAACTCAGAATGAAATTTATAGCAGAACGTCGCAGGTCTATGTAAATTTGTATGGTCCACAAAACAGAAAGATTACAGTACCTGTTTCAATAAGACATGCGCTTGGGTCTTGGATTATATTCGTTTGTCTCTCAATTTGGCTTGAAGAAGAAGACAGTTGACTTCATCAACCTCGTTTTGCTGAAAATGTAATTGATTGCAAACAAGATCCGACAATAAATATAGTACAATCGTTATTCCTACGGGTTCGGATTTCCATTATAATAATTGACATACGGTAGGCTTTACATATAATTTTGATTCTAAGATTTTATAGCTGCTTTGAATTGACACGAGAAAATATATCAAAGGACACATTGATTGTCTTTAGTACAAAAACTTTGTGACATCTTATCGAAGGTGTGGAATACTTTTCCTTCATTGCAGTAATTGTAACTGTTCTCAATCTTTCAAAATCCTTCCTTCCTGATTAAATTTAGTTAACGAAATTAATTGGAATTAGCACGACATGAGAAATGATCTCAATTTGATGTTCACCTAGTCCAAGTATAGTTCAGTAAGCAATAGTTTGAATGCAAGTTACACCAGCTCTTTACATTCAACAACAACTCTGTTCAATGTATACACATCAAGCCTTTCTTCAGCTCATATCGCATATATAGATAGTTTGAGAAAATTAGGACTGCAAAAACCAGCACATTACATTATCAATGGTGATATATGAAATGAATAAATAGACTTACATAATCACATGTTTCCATAGGTTCTTGAGGCAAAAGTATGTATCGCAAAAGATTACTGCACCGGCACAAAATCCGTTCAGATGACTCCTCGCGTCACTATCAACATTGTCTGTTGGCGCAGGCACGGTAGAACCAGGGGGTCTTTCTAAAGAGTCGACATCAGTTGGATGAATTTGAGGATCAATCCAAGACTGTTGAAAAGAAAATACTTGTTTTAAAAATTTGAAATACAAGGGAACTATTCAATATTCGAACAGCTTCTTCGAGGTACAAAACTTCAATATAAAATTGAATAGTATATGGATATTGAAATATGCCCGAATATTTTCGGCTGAGACTCGTCAGGGGTAATCGTCAGCAACTAGTACAGAACTGAAAAGAACGTTGTACATCAACATCGTATCACAAAATATGACGTCACCAGCATTCAGTATTCATACAGATATCAGACTGGATACAATTGTATGTGACAAAAGGGTGTCTTTCATAGAACAATTATTATTGTAATGGAAAGTAGCATGTTACCTTACCACCAATTTTACTCCAGCACGAGTAGCATACTTTCCTGGATTGTTAATCATTTTAGTGAAATTTTACCAGCAAACATTCATAAAAATAACCGAATGCAGCAGAATCGAATTCATTATCTGAGGATATACCAGTTTACTTACGAAACACTGCGATGCTTACCAGTATTTTAAACAACTAATGCTTTTCAAAAAGGTGCCAGTTGCAGTACATACTACCTGTACATTAGGGCATTTTTCATATTCTTTCCATCAGCCGCAACCCAGGCTTGATCAGTCCCTGATTCGTGGCGTGCCATGGCGGCTCTTTTTTTCTACAGGTCAAATCCAAATGCTGCTCCTAGAAAATACAATAAATACCAAAGGAAACTTGTAAATTTTATGCAGAAGTAAATATAAATATTTCACACAGGTAGGTTACAGAAGCGCAGGAGAGGTGCTCAGCCCCCCAGGTTGAGAACCACTGACCTAGCCCATTATAGTTCAGTAAGCAATAGTTAAAGTACAGGTTACACGAGTTCATTACGTTCAACTACATCTCTGTTCAGTGTACACAGTTGAGTGTACACTGTACAATGTACACAGATGAAGCCTTTTTCAGCTCATATCGAATAGTCCGTAAGCTACTCTGCGAGATAGTTCGTGAGAAAAGTAGGACTGCAAAAACCAGCAAATTACATATTCAATGGTGATATATAAAATGAATAAATAGGCTTACATAATCACATGCATCCATGGGTTCTTGAGACAAAGGTCTGTATCGCTTAAGATGACTGTGCCGGCACAAAACCCGTTACGAACGACTCCTCACGTCACTGTCAACATTGTCTGATAGCGCTGGCACGATAGACCCAGGGGGCTCTTTTCAAAGAGTCGACATCAGTTGGACGAATTTGAGGATCAATCCAAGGCTATTGAAAAGAAAATATTTGTTGCAAAAATTAGCAATACAAATGAACTACTCAGTAATCACGCAAATATCATACTGGATACAGTTGTTGTTTTCTGCAATAAGTTGTACATGACAGAAGGGTGTCTTTCATAGAATAATTAGGTAATGGAATGGAAAGTTGCACATGACGTTACCACCAATTTTACTCTGGCACAGGTAGTATACTTCCTGGATTGTTACCAATTTTAGTGAAATTTTATCAGCAAACATTCATAAAAATCTTTATCACGAAGATAACCGAATGCAACAGAATCAAATTCATTCTCTATGGAGATACCAGTTCCCTTACAAAACTCCGTGATGCTTACCAGTATTCCATACAGCAAATGCATTTCAAAAAGGTGTCAATTTCAATGCATACTACCTGCAAAAGAAAGTTTAGTTCAGTTACCGTATCATAATAAACTCAGAAAATTCAAATTTGGGGATTGGGCAAAACAAATACTACCCCTTGTGATCCATGGTTTGTTGAAAAAATTGTTTGTTTGGCTGTGCTATTATTAGGGCGACTTTTTGGACCTAAAAAGGGAAGATTTTGACTAAAAAGCCAAATTCACACATATTTTGACGATGAAAAACTTAATTTTGACCCCATGTACTTAAATTAGGTGTTTCTCACATAATCTTAGAATTGTACTACCGGTACTTATCTTTATTTCTGGCTGGAGTTGTCTGTTCTTCCGAAGTAGTTTGACCTGAAAAAATCTTTTAGCATAAAAACTGACAAATTTGTACATGAAAGAACCTTATTTTATCGAAATCTGGACCCGTGAAGAATTCCAGTATTAGTCACATCTCGTATTATGGTAGAAATAATTAAAACTTTGTTGTAGTACAACGAAAGATACTTTCCTACATTTTCGGGTAGAAAGTGTCTGTCCTAACTAAGTAGCTTGGCAAGAATGAAGAAAGGACGTTCACCAGCAGCAGTTGTTGGCCGGCAACACTGAAGTTGTGCATACACTGCACTCTCTCTCTCATTATGACAAAATTGTCTACATCGCAATTTTTCATCATACGGTTTCTAATAGAAGAACCAATGCCCACGCAGTCTTGCTTCAGTTAGGATAGTGCAGTAAGCTACGTTGAGTATTTGTTTCATTTGACAGTTTATGATTCACAATGAGCAGACGATGGTCCGTCTACAACGGTAGGACTGTAAAGTAGGCTACAAGATGTAAATTGTAAAATGATAAGTTCACCGACAGTGCAATCATCTATGATACAAACGAAATGCAAGTTGCCAAAAATTTTTTTGATTTTGTAAACAATTTTGGCAATTTTGACCTAACGGTACAATTTTGACAAAATTTTGACCTATTTTGACATGTCAAAAAATCGCTTTAGTTAACACCTTACCACTTGGAACAAACAGTACAGTGTAAAATGTGTTGCAGTTGAAAAACAATCAAAACCGTTGCATGACTGTCATACCGGCATTCAATTGCTGACATTGAAGTACTTGTCCACAATGGACCACAATATCGCCTACATAGGGATATTTCAGTGTGAATAGAGAGAACATCCCTTTATCTATATGTCAAAAAACCTAGTTCGATAGCAGCTTCCCATCAGTACCGTAGTACTGGAACTGGTCGCAGCCTGGTATATTATTAGATTCGAAGCTCGATCATCCAGCAATAAGATCAGACGAACCATATACTACAAAACATCTAAAGAACATTCATATGAATAAGGGATATCAATAGCCTACTAACACATCTAAAACAAACGACCTTACTGCAATGTCAAAACGAGCTCATTTTATGACTACTCTCACATTACATATATTCAATAACATTTACCGCATTTCCATACCTTACAGTACATGGATGTTATGATCCTTTACGCCATCAGGTAGCAGAAACTGCTTCAATATATCCATTCCGCCAAGTCTTTTAGTGTTCCCTACTCTCTGCCTGAAGCCTGACGAACCACCAATTCAAATTCCAAACTGAAATCGAGCGCGCTGTTCCGTAACGAAGGTGGTGACCCCTCTGCGTCACAGGGAAATATGTATATTTTATTGAAATATTACCCTTAAACTTAGTGTTTGGTCAGTTGAGTAATATTATTTTACATATACCATGGTTTTATGTGATCTCCAAACGTACCGATGGTTTATGAATGCGAAATTGATGATAAATTACCAAGTATAAATTTTCTTGAAAATAAGCCGCAGTGGCGAAGTGTTACATGTAAACGGAGAGATACGCAGAAGCGTTGCGACGATAATGGCCCAATGCGTTTATATGCCCAAAAAGTGTGTCTGTACGCAGAAAAAAGTGTTATGAAGTGTTCAATACGACCTTGCGGATTTAGAGTGTGAGTGGAAGCGATCAACTTTTTCTAGTTTAGGAATGATTCTTGCGTTTCACCTAAATGTTCACAGAATAAAATCTGGTAAGGTTGGCTTGCTAACGAGATCCTCTGAATAATTAACTGCGCATACAGAATGCGTAAGTGACGTGCTCATTAACCACTAACAACATCGCGCTTCTGCTGTTTAGGAAATAAAAATAACCATTCAGCATAGCACAAACCAAATCACCTTCAATGCTTGCGACCGCCGCAAATAATCCGATGGCCAAAGAGTGTGTCAATGACATCGCGCACAGGAACAAGAGCACAATATCCGGAATTAGAAATCTCTTGCAATTATATTCGGTATGTCTGCCTACACATCGTCCTGTAAACGAATATCGAATACATTGATTAAATTAGTCGTATGCAAAGCGAGAAATGTTTGAACAATAACAACATACAAGTATTTATTCTAAAATTGAGCGTAAACCAATCTTCGTTATCCAAAATTCAGAAGGGTTCCCTTCTATTTCTGGACTGGTAATTGTGACAATACGTACTTAAAATGCGCCCTATGCGAATGTGACCCGGCTACTCATATCCGACCCTTATCATACCGAAATGTCAAATCCAGTCGTTGCTTTCGAAAAACCTTCCCTTATGCCACTCCCGTATACCAAATCCTTGGAATAACTGAATGCTAATCGCCCATATACCACACTCTTAGCGAAAAGAGTTTGTTTTGTGTATTCATACTATAAAGGTGTTATACGAAAGCAAAACCCACTTAAGAATTATACAACCGTGCATCATGAAACAGATCTTCATCCAATTGATTCTTGAAAAACTAGAATATACATTCAGGCAATACGAAGGTAGCGTGGTGATGACAATAAGCGCCTGCCGCCCGGGCGGCCCGGGTCGATTCCGCGACGGAAGTTATTCTGAGCTCTTCTTCCCCGCGTCGCTGTTCTTACGGTGACATAAAAAGCTCAGGAAGATACCCGACGCAATAGCGCACTTACAAGGAATGGAAAGAGCAACAAAGAGCCGCGGATTAGAGACAAACATCGAACAAAGAACTGCGACATTGGGCACTAGGCCGATGTGGATGCCAGTTTAAGAGACATCAACTGCAACGCTGTTCCTCCAATCTGTTCATTACATCGCATTGTGTCTTATCGCATTGTACATTGTGTGTGTCTTGTTCAGATAAAAATATAATATGACGTTTTATAACATACAACACACAACACAACATACAACACACCAGTGCTTCCCAACCTTTCTCGACTCATCGCCCCCTTATCAAGCTCGACACGAATTTTGGCCACCCATATTTACGGATCCGAAAATGAGGACATGTAAACAGATAATTTATTCACTTCACTCTGATCGCTGGTGAATTAAATAAACAAAAGGTCATTTTTTCTGGTGCGTGCCCGGAAAACCAGTTTCCGCGTCTATTTTTCGTTGAGTTGACCTTCGTTATAGTCAACTTTCGCTTCGTATGCAGAATAATCCGTCTTCACGTGCATTTTTCGCCATGGTAATTAAGTATATCTCACTGGACGTTTCAACATTTTCGTCCCCCTATCGCCTCCGTTTACTATTTTGTCCCTTTGTCTCTCAAAATCGACCACTGGGAGGCGATATCACCCACGTTGGGACTTAAGAACCACTGCTTTACACCATGCTTCTGTGATGTACGAAGATAACTAAACCAGCGATTGAATACACAGAGGAAGGAAGACGCCTATTAATAACGTTGACTGGTTCAAATAAGCTCTAAATTGTAACATACAAATAAGGAAATGCTGTTCATTCATGTACAAGTACGGTGACATATTCTCCACCATGAGAGGGCGGCTCCTGAACTCTCAGGTAGGCTGTGTTTTCGTGTACCATCACCTTACGGGTGCCGTGAATTGCTCGATATCCCTCGAAATCTTCGGATGATGCGGTATCAGTCCTGGTGTAATACGAATGGCGAAATGTTTGACACTTACGGGTCCTTTACATTTTGACATGTTCAACCCTGCATACGAAAGATGGCCGAAGCCTGATCCATGAGAACCACAGTCGTATCTCACAGTATTACCGATGAAAAGAATAATCTATGAGTCCCTTGGAGTTCGAGCAATTATACGGCATTTCCCTCGCAATGATGCAAACAAACCACGAGTCAAGATAGTCCGTATCTGGTACAGTCAAGCAAACACTGTTCACTCTCCAGCATATCTATGCTTCAAACATTTGTCGAAAAATATCTTGCACCACATCAACATAGTTGGAATTAAAATAGTCTTACCTGTTTCCGGTAGCGCAACCTGAGCGCTATTGACCAAGTATATCACGTCACAAGCGCGCGTGCGTTCTTGGAAATTTACGTGGAAGCAGTTATGATTATGCAGTGACGACTCGTTATAAAATCGGTTGGGCTGCATAGGCAAAATCGAACACCTGATTGATTCGGTTCTGATTCGAGTATATCCGAGTTTCTGAATATCACTCACGTGACTTTTATGAAACAACATAGAATAAAATGTCAACATCACATTAGAAATAATTTAGTATTTATCGATCATGTCTATTCCATTGCACTTTGCGACAATGCTGTGGGTTGATCGCGACTTCACATATATTTCATCTCCACAAACGTGCGGACAGACGGGTATGTGCAACAAACTACACGCCGCAGGGTACCCGACATTATTCCGATCTTAAGGCCTTACAAAGTCGTACTCTTACATTAAAATGTAATATCATCTGGCCACACGATTCCTCTGTAGCGGTGCTTTTCAATCGGTTTTCCGTGAGAGGTGTCTTTGAGGATACCCTGCTCTATTGTCGCGTCGTCAGGATGGAACGAAGCATTCCAAATGCCAAAGAAAACTTAAGAGGGCTTTGGTTGGTAGAAATGCGAAGATGCGTTAACTAGTTCCGCAATTGGCATTGCCCGACCGAAGCTCGAAGAATAGAGAGATGAAATATAGACGAAGAAAATATATAAGCGGCGATTACAGGCCAAGGATATCGAGAACTTCTAGCCATCCCTGGTCTAAACCATTGATTACCCAATCAAATCATATATAACCGGACTATTAGAACTGTCGATTAGAAATCGACTTATTAATAAATGACAGTTGAATTGTAAACTGATTCCCCAAAAACATGACTCGTCAGAACAACCTCACCTTGACCGATTGTCGGTCTACAGATTCTTTTCATCAACTGCGAAGCTACATGCTATCCAAATGCCAAAGACGAACGAGAACTAGCCACGGAAATAATCGTGATCTACTTTGAAACCAATAATTTTTGCTTGAAAGGTGAACCTGACTACCGCAGACTAAACGGATATACTTCAAAACCACCAAGAGTTGAGTAGGCCTTATATTCCATTACAATTTTGCTTTTTATGTTTTATGCATTCTATGCATGTGTTCCGTCAGCAATTCGGTAAGATCGATTTTTTTTAGATTAGAGAGAATACAGTATACAGGTAGGGGGATGTGGTACCGATGGAATACTGGGACCGAAAATACTGGAAAAATTCTCCACGATAATTCCATGATTACACTCCGTGAGTTTGGCTACAATTACACGCTGATAGAATCTTTCCTCTCATGCAAAAAAATTCGACCTGCGTGAGTTATGGGGTCTGTGACGAATGATTTACGTTTTAGGGGGTGTAAAGTAAATTTGGATTGACATTTGCATTTTTCTATATCACCTTTCAGACTAACAAACCCGCCATAATTTTTGATGTGAAGTATAGGGCTTGTATCTGGGTATATAATGGCACATAATTTTTGAATCAATACCATCCTCGAGTGGACTATTTTTAAGCCATTCTGACAAGTGGAATACTGCCTGCAGAACCGGCTATTCAACGACTGAAACAACTTTCCATCCCCCATGGTGTGAAACACACCCCTTTAATGTTGACTTCGTTTTAACCGCGGTTGTACCTCCGATAGGTCATCCCATAGGCGCCGACTTTTATTTTTGCATGGGGTGACGGCATGCGCGTAGCCAGGGGGTGCCGAAACCCCCTCCTTTTGAAGCGCAAAACCCTGTCCTTTTGAAATTACCATTCTGATGCTAATATTCAGTTACAATTCAACATGTCGTATTATCAGTGTTACGCGAGGCCGCGATCAATTAGCCAGATTCGTCTATATGCACGCGACGCGATCTCCCGCTGAGATCATTGCGAAATTAGGTTATTGATTGCCGAACGCTCGGCATTCATCGATGGACTAAGCAGTAACATATAGCGCAGTGGTTCCCAACGTGGGCGATATCGCCACACAGGGGGCGATTTGGCGGTCCAGGGGGGCGAAAATGACGAAGGGGGCGACAGGGGGGCGAAAATGGACAAAGGGGGCGACGGGGGGCGACGGGGGGCGAAAATAGCGAAGGGGGCGATAGGGGGCGATGACGCGTCAAAACGACTGACCTTTTTTTTTTTTTTTTCTAGTCAACCCACGGAAATTTAGTTACAAAAGTGTGTCAAATTAGACATCGAGCCGAAAATTTGACCTTTTTTTTAGTCAACCCGCCGGTGATTACAGTTTGTATGCCCAATTTTCGGTACACAAAATTTGGGGGGCGATGATCGGTGTTGACCTTGAAAAGGGGGCGATGGGTAGAAAAAGGTTGGGAACCACTGATATAGCGCAACAATTCTGGAACACGAAAGACCGACAAGAAGTATGATTACAAACGCGTGCGGTCAATCAGCAGGCCTGTTTATTTTTGGATTTCTCCAAAAATAACAAAAATAGCTTAGTTTTGAATGTTTTCAAATTTTATTTTTGGAGAATCTCCAAAAATAAGAAATGAAGATGTTTTTATCCCTAATACCACTAGAAAACTTCACCGGAAGTATGCTATTATAATGTATTCATGTCATCCAACATATCGACATCATCAGTGATCTTGATCTAACTTCCCAACACTTTCATCACAAAGTCTTTGATCTGGAGAATGCCCTCCAAAATCAGTGATAGACGCCTTTCAGAGACCCTTCTCTCACTTGATTTTCGAGAAATCAGCTTCGACCGTCGCAGTTGTGGGAAACATCGAGCCGATAGAGGCCCAAAGAACTGTCGGATGGCTTCAAACTCTTCAATCTTTCAGGCCTTTGCTCCTGACGAGCGCTGATCAATAATGCGCTTGGACGTGACGTCCATTTTGTATCGGAAAGACGTGGATTGGAATTGGTCTTCGATATTCTGTAGTTACTCGGATGTCCACTTGATCGACAGCCGACCTCGGTGTTTGTGGATCAATTCACGGAGCCGCAAATAAAGTAGCCTACATATCATTGTTGTTTATATTATTAGAATCAAAAAGAGTAAGAAGTGCTTGTTGTGTCCTCTCTCCTACGGCCCACGAGGTTGCCCCACTTGGTGTTATAGACAGGGCAGGACTCTTTCATTGTCGGCAACTTCAATTTTCTTTTTGCCATCGATGAACCCTGCAATAAGGCTCACGGCTGTATCGAACGTGGGCTGTGTCTCTTTTTCGTCGAGGACTGGTCGCCTGGTCGAACGCCTTCGAGGTCGAGGACTGCACACTCCTGATCCTCCACGAAGTTGCGTGCCTCAGTGAGCCCAGCACCCTCCGACCAGAAAATCGTCCTTGCTGTGGGTGTCATTGTCCCAGTCCTCAGCTGAGCACCGAGCTCGAAGGCGTTCGACCAGGCGATGTAGCTCCTCCTGCTCCTTCACGATCAGAAACCCAAGTCCCTGAAGCTTCGCGACGGTGGTGCGTAACTCTATGGCCATGCGATTGAGGATGATCAGTTTGATCTACCACTGCGACGAAGGTGCACAGGCCGGACTTTTCTCGTTGATAACCTCGAGTAGTTTGGTACCGTGTCCAGTCAAGCAAGGTGCTCACGTTCCTAATTGACAATCAACTGGTGTCAACAAAGTTGTGGCAGGTACTTTTCATCTCCTGAATCAAGTTCAGTTGCCGTCCTAGGTAGCCATTCAGTCCCATTGTCGTGTGGACGAAGTGATTCTTGTAGAGCTGGCGGTATTCGGCGTGCGCCACAAGGTCCAGTGATGCAGCCCGCACCGCACTAGCATACTTTCATACCCTGCCGCCTGTTCAACCCTTGTCGCCACGCCTCTGATCAATCCAGCAAGTGGAAGTACTTTTAGCGCTTCGGAGACCCCCTTTAACACACACATGCTGTTTCTTGTGTTTTTGTGAGTTCCCTGGTTGTTTCAACAGTATTTACGCTGCTCTGACTCATTTATTTCACTAAAAATCTTGAAAAAACACCATCCAAAAAAAGCTTATTTTTGGATGTTTTCAAATCTTATTTTTGGAGAATTTCCAAAAATAAAATCCAATATCGAAAAATAAACAGGCCTGCCAATCAGTAATTATCCCTTGCCGCCAACACAATGGGTTTTTACTTAGTATTGAGTAGCTCGCATCGCGACAATTGGTTGCTGATCAAAACATCGATATTGACTGCTTTGCTGCATTTCCCGATTTACGTGCGCCAATCATAATTGGAATGATATTATGGACACTGAAATATATTCCAACTACCAGGCACACACAATAAAACACTGTTAAACTTTGCGCTCCTAGAATATTTATCACAAGAATGGTTAACAAAATACTTTAAACGCGGCTTGCGGCCCTCATCGATGCCAATATCGCACTTTAATTTGTAAAAGGTGAAAGTATATCTGGTCGTCCAATCGCGATCGGTGTTTCTCAGAGCGCGCAATGAAATCTTAAGTTTCTAGCAACGAGGTCGACAATTTACATCTCACGACGATCGTTAGTTTGCTGAAATCAGTATCAGTACGCTGTGCGAAATACTTAGTAGTGAACAATTTTATCGGACTGTACAATCGGCCGGCAAGGCTGCGCTGATACCGAAATTGCAGACATGCCGCAAACCCGCAATAATTTCAATTACAAGGTGCGCGAGTCATACCTAAATACCCAGACTTGGCAATGGCAACGAGCATTATTTGTTTCGACGCGGGCATAAGTTTTAATCAAAAAGATACATAACACAAACAATATTACACTCAGAGATTGTTACTGTTTGGCGAAAGTGTTTCTGCGGACGGTAGCAGGCCTGCGTGCGGACGCGCTAAATCATATCACCGACGATAGATGACATGAGATATAGACGACCCATTTCGCATACAAATGATTCTCGCTAATTTGCAGTACGCAGCATCGATCATACGAATTGTGAATTGACATTTCCAAAGTACGGGATTTTAAGTTTTAATTGAGAAGCTCACTGGCTACGCACGTAGTGCTTTAATACCGACAACGCGTTGGTTAATATCAGCCCGGGGCCTACGGCCTACGTATGTCCCGATCAGTCAGTCCAATTTGATCGTGAAATGGTGTGATTTTAATTGTCAAGGTGTTATTGCAACAAGAGCAATATGGGCGCATGCCGCAACCTTATTAATTGGAATACAAATCCCGATGGTTTGAGATCGATCCGCGATATGGTTGCGCCCGATAGAGTCCGTCCAGCAATGAAGTTTATTGGAACATAGAAGCTAGGTTTAGGTTCACACTTAAACTAATCAAATAAATTCAGAATTTGCGCCACAGAGAATCTCTTGTTGCATCAATATTTGACAACGTAATTTAACGCCATGTACTGCACAATGCGCAGTGTTAATAAAAAATCTAACACTGACAAGTGACATCGAGGTAATACGAATGTATAAAGCAAATAAGAATTAGTTGTCTACAGATGATAGCAAACGAGAAAGTGCGTATCTAATCAGTAATTACTCAACTTGCGTACAGCACAACGAGATTCCGAGTCTGACATCGCGACAATTGTTTGCTCATTAAAATGACGTTTGAGCTGCATTGCTGCATTTCCCGATGAAAATTAGCAAAGCCTTGTTAGAGTAATGAATATGCGCACTTTGCGCAGGAATGACTTTCTCTTCACAGGCATACACAAACACACTTTCCTATTTCGCGATCGCGCTCCAATTAAAAAGACTATTACGAAACTAACTCAAGAGTTATTTTTTAAACGAATATGCGCGGAAATACAACTTAATTGAGAGAAATAGAACGTGAATTCGTTTGTCTGGCCTAGAAATGAGATGGTGTTTCTCAGCGCAAGCGTGTCGAAATCGACGCCGTCAGCGAGGTCGCTTCGATTGTATGATTAGTGATTGATTACTAATCACGGATTACACTTTATTGGGGCGTTTTAAGCAAGTATTCAGTTATTCACGCGCGTATCGGTTAATGGTAAATAGTTGGCATTTACGCGATAACACGTACTCGTTAATTGACAGCGCAGACGGCGGGCGTTTACGCATTTTGCATGGGGTGGCCACCACCCCGTAACTCGGCGCCTAATCCTATGGCTATTTCGCAGCAGTGCAATCGTCACGTATCGTACAACTACCAGGGGCTCATAACAATATTCACTGATTGCTCAAAAATAATCGTCGCTTTGTTTCTGGGTTTTATGTTTACGACTACAATTTCTCATTTATACTTTATAGCATATATGTCTTGATTGTCTACTGTTCGTTTTCCCTACAGAGCTAATCCCGATCAACAAAAGTCTCGCTTGGGCGTACCAAACCTGCTATCCTACATGTAAGATGTCATTACCGATAATCTAGGTGCAGTGCAGGCAATGTTCCCTCTAACTTTTCTGGAGTCTGCGCAACCACGCCAAACTCACTGCGCAGGCCCTTGACAACAGTGCGCAACCAGCCCCCCCCCCACCCATAGGGTGATAAACCAAACTCCCTCGGCCTCTAAGTTTTTTTCTCGCTACTTATCATCTACATTGGGATTGCGTTAAGAGTGTTTATTGTCGCCTAAACGCGCCAAGCGCGAAAATTTTCGAAAATTCATGATTGAACCGGTATATTGCTATCAATTTTTATGCTATCAATCTTTATTCTCTCTCTGCTCACGTAATCAGATTTACTGGTAGAGCTGATCGAGTGACGTGTGTTGGAAAAGTTAGTTCCCCTAAACAATAATTAAACATCTTCGGGCGTAGTCGTTGGTATATTGACTTCGTTACGGGATGCTTTTCGTGACCTCCATGCTGTCCACATTTTACCATCCGAAAATCCGTTTGCTATTTTGGCTTCACGACATATTTTCGAGAGTAGACCTTTCCCGCTCGAAAAAGAATAATCCAACCTAATTTTATAGTTTTGTCTTGCGTTTTCACATGCTCCGACAACCCGATGTTAAACGAATCGCACTTCTTTGTTAATTTGGCTATGTGAATGGATAAGAAACTACCTTTTCGTTTTGCCATTATTAAAAGCGGTCAGTATAAACAGTGCTAAGCAGAATTAGCGAGTATTCACTCAACGTTGGCCACACAGGCAAGCAGCTAGCCAATACACTTGCAGCGACACAAATGGACAGTGGACACCTGTAACCGCAAGTACTATAGACGGTGAATCGTAATTTTGTGCGATCATATGTGACGTCATAATGAATCCGTTTAGTGTACAATGTACATGATGACATACAAGCACGAGAACGCACTTCAAGTCAATGCGTGCGATCGATGTGGGCCTACCGCGTTAAAACACTGATGTCGCGTATTAATACCGGCAATGCACTCATTACTATCAAGACATATAGTCAGATATAACGATACGAATATTGAAGTCTGACTGAAGCAAAAACAATATCAGCGTATGACCTTATTGACAGAAGATTCCCGTTCAAACGAATCGTATAAAATCAAAATTTGTGCTGCTGAGAAGCTGATGTAATTTAAAGCCCTATAGTGCACAGTTGCAGCATTTCCGATCAACGTTTGCAGGGGGATGGATTTTTTCAACAATATTGATGCTTGTACTTGCATATTCTTCGTATTATCCTATCTTACCATACGTGATCAGATTTGCCTGATGGAAGTGGTGACTACGGAAATTCACGGCATGTAATTGTACAGTAAGTCTTACGCAATGTTCAACCAACGCGGAGAAGACTATACGTTAGTTTCTCGCAGATTAACTTCGAGCTCCAGAGGTCATTTTCGGGTTTGAAAATGTTCTGTGGCCCGCACTGCTTATCCAGGAGTCATAGTCATGTTCAATGTGTGGTAATCGGTGCAACCGCTATGGCTATTTCTCTCAAATATACACATCTACTAATCATATTTAAATACAGTCGCGACGAAAATTTTCAGGTTCAATAAATATCCGCCAACAAACAACCATCGAAATAATCTTTGGGGCATTCGAGCGCCCCAGATTGGGGGTTCGGGGTGCGACAGTTACGACCCTCAAAGCTCGTATGACGCTTGTGTAGGCCTACTTCCGATGTTCCACTCACGTCGTGAAACCCAATGATCCAATACCCGCATCCACTGTGTGATTGAGGTTTTAGTTCCACTCTGGTGGGGAATATTATCATAATTCTGGGCACGCTTCAAACAGTTCTTCGGTGAATGGGATACAGCAGAGAAGTGGAAAAGAATTGTCATATGCTAACTAGAATGTACAATGTACAATGTACATAGTATGACTTGTAGGCCCACCTATTGAAGTTGCGATGTCAGAACATTAAATTCAATCATACAATCAATTCATGTGACTCTTTCATCATGTGTAATGACTTCAAGGCCAGACATTTTTATACCGACTTCAAAGATCAATGTGCTGTACTAAATCCTCAATCCATTGCGATTCGTTGTGGTGGTAGCCTACCGTATACTTCCACAAGAAGTTTGTAATTAATAACAATAATACGACCTGCCGAAGTGGGCCTACAATAAATCTACATGGAGTGCATTTCAGTCCGAGTAGCCTACCAGTTTCAAGGGCATACGACGTATGATTATGACATTGTGGGAGTCATTGGTTACTTCAGAATTAACTTCCAGTTATATATAATCGAAATTATTGCCATTGCTGTTGGCCGTAAGTTGTCATAGCCGTGGGACAAAAGCCGCCGTTTCCCTTCCCATTTTCGAACATACGAACATAAAAAATATATCTAAACTTTCACTAATTCTTCAGTTTTACAAATAGCTCTGTGGCCCACCTCAAATTACTCCTGTGGCCCACCCTTTGAGAACCCCTGAGCTATATCCCATTGTTATTTATAACTTTGTTAAACCATGTTATTTCGCCATTCCAAGAAAAGTTTGCGCTATTGAAATGACATCAGTATCGCTCACGCGTATACGAGGCCATACTAAAACAAAAATCTATTTCGTGAGGCGCACGTCATTGCAAAATATCATTTCTTCACAGAGCGCAATATTTAACTCTACGACCGCACAAGTACCTCGGTTTCAGACTTCAGCGACAACACTATTTGTCCCTGGCAATGTTACCTCTAATTTTTCACGGGTATGCGCGCTTGCGCGGTCCCTTGGAGAACAGTGCACCACGACTAAAAAAAGTCATCACTTCAGATTTTTTGTGCGCAGCTTAGATTTTCTGTGCGCAGAGACCGTTTCAGCACTGCGCTTTTGCGCACGTGCGCATCTTAGAGGGAACATTGATTGCATAGAAAATAAAAGTGTATGCAACAATGTGGTCGCTAATATTATGACTTTCTGCAGAGATCTATCACAAAGAAACATCGCATCACACCTATAGTCTGGATATCAAGGCATCACGAGGCCGGATACAACGAACAGGCTGACAAATTGGTAAAGCATGCCAGTGTTGGGATTACTCGAATCAGACTTGAGTCACCTTTTTCGTATGACTTGACTTGACTCGAGTCACTTTACTAAAATTAAATGACTTGACTTGACTCGCCCTATCAGAAATGTGGATTGACTCGCGACTCGGAGCAAAGTTCACGAGTCAATTTCAATTCATCAAGTAATCGGTATCGATCAAAATAACGGAATCTTGCATATGTTCGGATTGTTCGCGACGCGCTGGTGTAACCCGTGATAGCGACCAATCATTTAATGATCGTGCGTTTTACTGATCCTCCATTGTTCTCTCACAAATAAATTGACCGCAAACGAAGTGATAGAAGCTTACAGCTTACGTTGTCGTAAATTAGTATAGTAAAGTAATTTCTGTTCTCTGTTCTCTGTTCTCTGTTCTCTGTTCTCTGTTCTCTGTTCTCTGTTCTCTGTTCTCTGTTCTATGTTCGCTGTTCTCTGTTCTCTGTTCTCTGTTCTCTGTTCTCTGTTCTCTGTTCTCTGTTCTCTGTTCTCTGTTCTCTGTTCTCTGTTCTCTGTTCTCTGTTCTCTGTTCTCTGTTCTCTGTTCTCTGTTCTCTGTTCTCTGTTCTCTGTTCTCTGTTCTCTGTTCTCTGTTCTCTGTTCTCTGTTCTCTGTTCTCTGTTCTCTGTTCTCTGTTCTCTGTTCTCTGTTCTCTGTTCTCTGTTCTCTGTTCTCTGTTCTCTGTTCTCTGTTCTCTTGCTTTATTGAAACTGAATTGGAATATAGGTTATATAATCCTCAACCTTTGGCGCAGGCTCGGATTGTATCATATCGATTTGGAAATGCGTAATGTATTGCATCTTATCAATTCGTATCTATTCATGGCTGGTTAAACTGAGGTTTAGCAGTTATCAGGGTTGTAACCAAGTCACAATGCTCCGAGTCACAAGTCAAATTCACTTTTATTGTTTTGACTCGAGTCAAGTCGAGTCATTTTCAATTCACCACCGAGTCAAGTCCGAGTCCAAGTCATCTAACAGAGGGTCAAGTCCGAGTCATGGTATTATGACTCGAGTCCGAGTCCACGTCATTATGTTGACTGCTCAGTTTCCAGTTTAGGTCTTGTTAAACTCACTTTATAAAACTGTAATTGGTGATATCGAATGTTTTGCATTCATAATATACTAATTTTCCTCACTTTTAGCAGTTTCTGATCGCATTTTCAAGTACCAGTACCAATCATACAAAATCCCAGAAGGGTGGGTACCTCACAATTCTTTGAAATTACAATGAAATGTCGGTCTTGGCCGTCTGAGTCTCGAGTCAATGACTTGGTTCGAGTCATGCGCAATGACTCGAGTCCAAGTCGAGTCAATACACAGATTGACTCGAGTCGAGTCGAGTGATTTTCGTATTTTGAAAAAATGACTCGAGTCAAGTCGAGTCATCAGAAAATCGTGACTCGAGTCGGACTCGAGTCGAGACATGACTCGAGTCATTACAACCCTGGCAGTTATACGTATATGTGAGTGATACAGCGCCTTTTTGCGTGTATATTTAACTCTATATTGGTTCATCTGCTCAAAATCAATGACCACTCAATCTGTATTTCAGACAGCTAGCAAAATGCAATGAAGGTATCATGCTTCATACTTCGAAAAGGCAACTGAATGGTGACTTGACTCGTGACTTGACTTGACTTGACTTGACTTGACTCGACTTGACTCGAGTCACTTCCAAAAATCGAGTGACTTGACTTGACTCTATAGTCACTTATGAAAATCGATTGACTTGACTTGACTCGAGTAAGAATGAGCAATGACTCGAAATGACTAGTGACTTGAAGGTAGTGACTTGATCCAAACACTGAAGCATGCTGCAAGTTCCCCCGACGCCGCTAACATCTCTATTCCTTTGTCGCTGAAGGAAGCCAAAGTTCGAGTCTCCAAATACTGTCGTGAAAAATGGATTGCCAAGTTCAGTGAGCATGCGGAAGATTCCCAATGCAGGCGTATTTTCTTGCAGGACAACATAATTCTTGTTTTTTTCTCTATCTTCACTGTATTAATCTGACTTCTCCGTGTATTAATCTGACTTCTCCGCGTATTAATCTGACTTCTCCGTGTATTGCATAGGAATAACAATTTGAATGTATTACTGAAATTTTAAAAATTTACTCCAATCTCGCCATTTTCCTTTGGGGGCAGGTTGCTCCCGGATTATGTGTGTATCTACCAGTTTTACTGTGAATAAAGAATATAATAATAACCAAAATGAAACTGTAGCACATCTCATGTCCGGCTGTGGTGCACTTGCAGCTACCGAATACACATGAAGACACAATAGGATTGGTCACTACATTCATCTTGAATTATGCAAACATTTTAACATCACCACTTCGACAAAAAATTGGTACGATTACAGCCCAGCACCAGTGACAGAAAACGAACAAGTAAAAATTCTGTGGGATGTACCAGTGATAACTGACCGCGAAATCAGAAGCAACCGCCCGGATATAATCGTCAAACTAAAAAAGAAAAGAGAATGCTTATTCATTGAACTGGCTGTCCCAGCTGATCACAACCTATTGCAAAAAGAATCAGAAAAATACTCCAAATACGCAGACCTCAAAATGGAATGTGAGAAAATGTGGCGATGCAAAATAAACATTGTACCGATAGTCATTGGCGCTACAGGGGTCGTGAGCAAAAAACTCATGAGACATATCCAACAAATTCCTGGTAACGTTCGATTCGACATGATCCAAAAGATCACATTATTGGGCACTGTGCACATTCTTCGGAAGGCCTTGAATGCACCACTGGACTAAAATTACACTTGTGAATCACAGCATAATTTCTGTAATTTCGATTCTTCATCTTCAATCATCTCTACCTCTGCTCTGTAACCCTTGCCAATTCTTCATCTGCTGCAATTCTGTAATCTGACTTCTCCGTGTATTGCATAGGAATAACAATTTGAATGTATTACTGAAATTTTAAAAATTTACTCCAATCTCGCCATTTTCCTTTGGGGGCAGGTTGCTCCCCGGATTATGTGTGTATCTACCAGTTTCACTGTGAATAAAGAATATAATATAATAATTTATAGAGCGCCGAATATAACAATATGTCATTACTACACTAGGGCGCTGTACATAATACATACATTCGTCAATGTTCGTATGTTTACAGACTGCGCACTGCCTACTTTCCCACCACGTACACCGAATTGGAAGCCACAAAGACGGACTATGTCATTCTTGCCAGCAAAGAAATTGTTGAGCATTTCCTCATCCATTACCCCAGATATTCAGGCGAGCGGGAGCACCTGGAATGTGCAGCTAGGCAACAAGGCGTGTCATTCTCCAAAATAAAATGTCCTGACACTTCCAGTCATGATCTCTCCCGCAATCGATTTTTTTTTCGGACCGGAAGAGACATGTAATTTAATATTGCAAATAGAATCGATCTGGTGCATAAGGCCATTGCTGCCGAGCACTATAATGCAATACAACAACAACAACAGCTACAACAATATTGACCAATCTTCGGCCCGAACACAATCTGCTAGAAATGTTCCCTTTGGTGTTAATCACTGCTCTCGTAAGATGGTATACCGATTTAATGTGAAATTTTACTTCCGCCAGATTTGATACGAAAAACGTTGTATTCAAAGTGTTTTCAAATGGGTGACTTTGCACGCTTTTACGACCGGGGCATTGATATGGGCGTAAGCCGCTGGATCAGGGTTGTCAGACAGCTTTTGAGAAAAAGAGTCAAACTGTGTCGAAAAATAGCCAGATTGCTCAATAACGTTGTTTATAATACATAGCATAATGTTAACAACGTCAATAACGCTGCAACGTTATTCATGAAATATTTGTCAAACACCGAATATTCCAGATTTTTATTGTTGATACTGTTGTAGGACACCGAATCCAACTACAATAACTGCTATTATTTGAAGGCTTTTCCAACTGAATATAAAATCGTAAAATAAAACTTTGTGTTATAGTATGAGTCAGTATTCAGAATTCCAACACAGTCTACATTCTAAACTGTAGTGGAACACTGTAAAACGATGGTTCTCAAATATAATAATTTACATGATAACTATAGTGACGACTCGGGCCACATTATGCCAAAATGCTGAAGTACATGCTGACTTCCCAAACGTCACCTAGAATATTTCCACCGGAACAATCAAATGCCATAATAATACGACAAAATCAATTTCTTCTGTTGCTTTGCCAACAACTTCAACGAGGACATGACTACCCTGGACAGATGTAGGCTATACGTAGAGTGAAACAACGATTTCTGTACTTGCGCCAGATATTATCTCAAAAAACAAGTTATAGTGTCTAATATAAAATATCTAGAATGCGTATGGGATCCATATTGATTCAATATGTTTATTGTATAACAAAAACCAAATCCGTGCGATTGGGGTGTTGGCTACTGTATAGCTTGTTTATGAGATAATATCGGCAGCAAGTATGGTAACCCCTTTTACAATGATCCTCGTCATTTCAGCAGCGTAAGCGGTGTTTCAAGAAAGCCTAGAAGGCTACAAGTCGGCAGCTACGGAATCGAAAATATGGTATATCGGCCTGGTGTATATGACCGTTGTAGTCGACAAACACCATAGATACCACAAACAATTGGCCGATTGTGCGGCTCAAAATATAATGATCGCTATGCAATTTAGTCCGATGCGAGCTACTTGATCCGATGTTCCAACCCATGATATTGAAAACAAGAGAGAAATTATAGTGATTGGATACCTGCTTTACAATTTGTAAATATATGTTTTGTGCATTCATTCAAGTTTGCTGGATAAAATCGACGGTGATACCGAATGGTCGCGCAATCTCACTTGTGATCATGTAATTCGTTACTGGCGCGGGGCATTGAATTAAGTTGTCAAATATTGACGTAACGCCAGCTGCTTAGTGGCAATATTTCTGAATTTATTCGATTCGTTTGAACGGGAACCTTCTCTATTCAAGTAAACTTGATCGACGCTATGGACGGACGGATTTCGAACCATTGGGTAATTGTTAGAAAGCGGATTTCTACTGATAAGATTTACGAAGGCTTCAAATCACTGCTTTTAACGATAAAATATCCCAAGTAAGAATGATTCAAAAATCTTCCTACCTTAAAGGCCACTATATTGCTGTATATATTAGTTGGTTAAACTAGTTTACTCGTTTCGTTATCTTATATCATTGGTTGCTACCTTATAATATTTTATTATTGGACTGTAAAGTCCAGTCAGTGATATTGAATTCAAAAATTATCCTCCCTCAAATAGCATGTTCCGAATGATTGTCAGTTTCTTATTCGGGTTGAAGGTTGCAGACCAACATATATACCTCGACCCAAATTACTTCCCACACAGAAAAGAAGAAAATCTCTGTCCTCCGAATCGACCTATATAACACGTCCAAGTCGGAATTGATTGTATGTCAGGAAAGCTTCAGCGAGCATGCGATTATAAATAAATACACATAGTGGAACGATTGTCATCGGAGCCTCATCATCCCTACTTTTTCGTCATAATCCAATCTCTACGTGAGCTGTACCAAATATCGTGCCCTAGCCTTGTGTTGCAGCAAACTCGTATCGAGATAACCAGACCAGTAAGACTGGGCAATAGCATCACTCTCTTTATGCCTCACCTGTTCACAACCATAACAACAATTTGAGCGTGTGGAGTTTATTATATATTACGCATGGTGGAGGAAAATGTCAACCGTGTACAACAAATGTTGAAACATAACATATTTTTTCAAGATGTGATTGATGAGAAATCGCAGTCTCTTATGGATAAAAACTAGGGCAATTACACGTAGTATCCGTAAGAACACTCCTGTCTATCATAGAGGCCATCGCATAGTCATGGTGGCCAACTTTCCTGAACGATATAATCCCGCGAATTAGCCATTTATCTTCGCGAGGCCTGCTCTCATCTTTGCATACGATAGGCGAGCCTCGCAACAGCTGAAAAAACATAAGCACATATACTCTCGCCGTAGTTTTCATAACTTCTAGTTTATGGAATGAGAAGAAAGCACTATGTAAGTCTGAAGATTGGAACTGATTATAAACCATTTTTCGAATTGGTTATCGAAAAGGAAGTGATGTTTCTGCTATATAGCCAATGTATGTTGCCAGGACTAACTGCCGAACCCGAAACTCCCGAATGGGGGGGGGGGGCGAGTTCGAAGGGGGCCAAAAATTTTTTCGTGAATTAACATAAATCATAGTTTATTTAGGGGGAAATTTATGCAACTTTTTCAATTTTAGTTCTAATGTTTCAATGTTATCAAATATCTTGATTATTGGGCACCTTTTATCAAAACGCATGATTTGTAGAAATGGACACTTAGGCGCCGGCCATTACCGCGCCACGATGTACCAAGAGGTATGAAGTTATACGCCATGTAACAAGCGACTCCGAGAAGTGTGCCAGAACGATCAGCAGCGAAAAGACCTTAACTGAAAAGGACTGCCAGTTAGGGTTGTTCACAAAAAACTTTTTTTCCAAATCTCACTCGCCTAGTGACTAAATCGTCAGGTTGGCTAAGAAAACGATGCACACCAAATTTGACTCAATTCCAACCAGTAGAGGCCGTGCAATCTTGAATTGAAATTTTTAATTTATTATTGAAAATTAAAAAAAAAAATTTCAAATTTTTTTGTTGACCCCATGAAATTGTTGAGCTGTCTTCCAAGACGATGCAAAACAAATTTGAGTCAATTCCGACTTGTAGAAGCGGAGTTATTCGAGTTTTTCGTTGATAATTCTCGGATTATCCTTGATTTATCACCCCATGCCCAAGACCAACGTTTTTTGGGGGTCTGACAAAGTGCTGTTACGGTCCTGTCTGTTGCACCATATACGTCCTCTTAAACAGGAAGACGTATATGGTAAGTGGCAACCCTATTTAAAGAGCATGACATAGATTATTATCATTTTAAAAGGATCGTTAACAAAGAAGTAGAGCAACTAACCTGGGGAATAGCTTCGCTGTTGAGTCGTTTTACACACATTGTGTGACAATAATTTGGATTTGTTCTGCTAGCATCTATGTCAGAGCCAGGGTGATATTCCGATGAGCAATAAGCGAGAGATACATCAAGCGCTGAAAGAGATGTTTCGCAGACTACAAAATCGATCATCAAAACATATCATTCAAAGTAATTTTTGGATAAAAAATTGTGCAATATTCTTCCGAACAGATGCTGATTGTGATAGGTAGACAAAGGAATATGACGCTGTTTATTTTTCTCCTTAATGCTTTTGCGACATATACACCGACTCATGAATTGATATATTGACTACATACACACGATCTGTGCATATGCATACCACGAGTGCATGATCTGCTGTGCACTCATGGTATTCATTGTCGAGCTATGATCGATCTTCTGTGGTTGCATTGGTCGGTTCCAAGTAGACTGTGTTCGGTACCATAGCCAATAAGTGACAGGCCCATCAATGTTGTTACGATGATATGGCCTTATGATGAAAAATCTGCCCACCCCTGTATCATACGAGTCTGTTTGATGTCACATTAAGTTTAAGTCTGACCCTAGATTTGTCTGCAAATCTCTAAAGGTCGCAATAAAAAGTTGAAGGTTGTCGTTGCTCCAGAAATATTGGAATCGCTTTCACGTTCCAGACGAAACTAGAAGAATATCTTTTTTTCCGTGAGGCAAACACGATTCCAAATTCGCATTTCGACATGGGATCATTATTTTACTCTGCCAGTCTCATTGGATACGTGCTGCTCAAGCTGTGGGCGCTGGATATTGTACAATGTACATGTATATTAGGACTGTTCAAAAAAAGCTTTTTTTCTGGATTCCAGCCATTCAGTCACTAAATTGTCAGGTTACCCTAAAAAACGCTACACACCAAATTTGGTTCAATTCTAACAAGTATAGGGCTCCGCAGATCCAATTAAAATTTTTAATTTAAACAGCAAAATAAATAAATAAATTAATTTCAAATTTTTCTGTCAACCCCATGAAATTGTTGAGCTGTCTTTAGAGAAGATGCAAAACAAATTTGACTCAATTCCAACTAGTAGAAGCGGAGTTATTGGAGTTTTTCGTTGACAATTCTCGGATTATCCTTGATTGGTGGATCAAAATACACCAGCCAAGGCTGTGTAAACAAAAAGAGTTCGTGTACCATCTAAAAATAGTACATTAAACGCTCTCGTATTCGACATTCCGTGCTGGTGACGTCATACCTTGTGTTACGATTGTTGATATAGATAGGCCTACGCTGTTCTTATGAATTTTCAACTAGTTGCTGACGATTACCCCTGACGAGTGTCAGCCGAAAATATTCGGGTTCATCTCGATATGAACATACTATTCAAAAGAGGAAATATAATTCATTAATACGCGACATTTGGAAATTTCACTGCTAATATTGATGGGTTTACTAAAAAAGTTCATTTATCCCATTCGACTCTATAAAGACACGCACCGCCATAATCGGATAAATTTGACCTTTTTTTGCAGTCGAAATCCAGATTTCCACGTCTAATATGGTATTTTTTAGTTGTCTCTGTACGATCGCCCGAGTCTCAACGCGATAAAGGAGAACAAATTGCAAGAAAGAAGGACATTTTAAATTTCTTAAAAGAGGAGGATAAACCCTACTGATGAGTACCATTTTCGAAAATATATTCCTTTGCGGTGATAAAGAGGCAATTTTCCTGTTCTTCTTTCTCGTCAAGATATTCTCACTCATAAAAGTAATGCAAACTTTTCCCAAAACTATTTGTACTCCTCTACGCGAAAATAAAGCGAGAACAGAAGTAGTTGTGCCTACAGCGTAGAAGTGAAATTAGTCGAAATGCAAAACCAGTTGAATAAATAATGATGGCGTAGCGGTCACTCAAGCATATAAAGTATCATACCGAAGGAATGAATTCGATATGAATGGTAATATTTTTCGATAATGGTCAGCGTATATCTGACCCGCCTATACCTTTCGATTTTTTTCTTTCTGCTCGCGAATGGAAAACGTTACCGACGAATGGCTGACGTGAATAATAGAGGATATGGCATGTTGTCGATTGGATTCACATTCTCAAGTAATTTTCAAGAATAGTCTCTTGCCGTTTCACTTCCCCGCAATAAAAATAAGCGACATTCCATACAAAATATGAATCATATCAACGCACTCGTGCCGTCTTCTCTAATGATCTTGCACATCGTCGACACTTTACAGCTGTTCTTCACGCAATTCAGATCGCGGTTTACCGTTGCATTTCTCTTGTTAAAAATTGCAATGTCATGTCTGAAAGATGATACATAAAACAGCATGTCCCGAGATTTATTAAAACACGAACATCACTCTCAAGAGAAGAATTCGTCATAGATTCTGAATTCATGAATTTCTACCACTTCCAAACATCAAGTGGATAATTCCATTTGTGCGAAAAGTGATCGTTCAAACAGATTTGGCGTCGTTAAACGAGGGGAGGGGCGTTCATTGTTTCAATTGTGTGCCTTGGAGTCTATAATTATATGAAATGACGCCATTACGGTTTGTAACAACAGCACGAGTTCGGGTCATCTGAATGTAGTAGATTGTCCTCAAGCCATCTGTCCATCTCTATTATATTATAATTGACATGCCGGTGACGTCGTATTTAGTGATACTATTGTTGGTAACATAAAATGTTCTTATCAACTTGGTGACGATCGCCCATGACGAGTGTTAGCCGAAAATATTTGTTTGACCAGTCAAAATTCCCAACTTAGCGGCAACTATATCAGTTCCACTGCGGCCACTGCCCCGAAAACTTCAATGACTCCTTTACAGCGGTATCAAAAGTGCATAAATACGACACACGCGCGTACACGTCGACCAACTATCATATGGTTGACAAAAAAGATCATCGCTCTATCAAATATGCCGGACCTGAAGTGTGGAACAGTATCTCACCGGCTATCCGACAGTCGTCGAGCATGTCCACTAGGGCTGTTCAAAAATAACCTTTTTTCCTGAATCTTGCTGGTTACTTGATTAACTCGTTAGGTTGCCTTAAAAAATGACGCACACCAAATTTGAATTCATTCCAACCAATATTCGCGGGTTTCGTAGAGTTTGAACATTTTGAATTTGCCTAAAAATGCAAAAAAAAAATTTTTTCAAATTTTTCTGCCAACCCCATGAAATTGTTGCTGTCTTCAAAAACAATGCAAAACAAATTTGACTCAATTCGAAGCCGTAGAAGTGGAGTTATTTCAGTTTTTCTTTGATAATTCTGGGATGATCCTTGATTGGTGGATCATCCCAGAATAATCATCAAAAAACTTGAATAACTCGGCTTCTGTAGCTTGGAATCGAGTCAAATTGGTTTTGCATCGTTTTTGAAGACAGAGCAACAATTTCATAAGGTTGGAAGGAAAATTGGAAAAAAAATTTTTTTTGCATTTCTAGGCAAATTCAAAATTTTCAAACTCTACGAAATCCGCGAATATTGGTTGGAATGAATTCAAATTTGGTGTGCGTCATTTTTTAAGGCAACCTAACGATTTAATCAAGTAACCCGCAAGATTCAGGAAAAAAGGTTATTTTTGAACAGCCCTAATGTCCACATTCAAGTCGAAATACAAGCAATTTCTGCTGAGTAAATACTAGTCAGCCCTCGCCATTTATCGGACCACGACCTGACACATATCGATCTCGCCTTCCGTCACTTGTCACTTTATATTAGCTTCTTTTACTTTCATTCAGTGTGCATGCCTCCTCTTTACATCGCGTAGGCCCGGGTGGGTGTCTGATCTTAAGACTACTCCTATTCGTTTCGGCATCTTCCTATCATTCATTGTATTGCTGTCTTGCGATGTTTTGAAGTGATGAAATTTTATGAATAAACTTGAACTTGAACTTGAACTACGCAGCTGCGGCCACTGCTAAATTTTTGTTCAGTGCCAGTGCCGTTGGTCCGTGGCAAAGAAGACTCTACAGCGGATATGAAACTTTTCAATATGTTGTCCCATTGGCTGAATACCTGCAAAGCGTCCTATCGATAAATAATTCTAAAATCGGCATGCAAAATCGAAACCCATTCTTCCAGAACCGCCAATTTTGTCTTCCATATTTATAAGCTGAATTATAATTAAGTATAATTAGAGTCATGCTTGCATTACGAACGATCAATACGATGACAATTTATAAGGTGTGAAGCCTCCGATTTCTGAACTGGTATCTGAATGGGGAACGGTAGATAGGCCTATGCAATGAATATTCATTTTAATGCATTCGTTTTGTCAAGAACTCATATTTTAATGGTTTTGTTCCTTTAACATTCTGCTGAGGCTCAGGTCATTTTGTGCACCAGCAATCTATAGTAAAGTATTAAATGTGTAGTTACACGCAATGTTCCCTCTAAGCTGTGCACGTGCGCAATTTCGCAGTGCTGACACGGACTCCGCACACAGAAAATCTACGCTCCGCACAAAAAATCCGAAGTGATGACCTTTTCTTTAGTCGTTACGTACTGTTGTCCAAGACACCACCAGTTTGTTGGTGAGTGCACTCAGACTCGTGAAAAATTTGAGGAAACATTGGTTACACGGGTGCTGTGATATATTTTTGTTTTTACGATTTCGCAGAAAAGTGGCGTTGTGCGAAAGCGGCGGCTTAATGAAGGTTGAGGGCCATTTAAGTAGATCGTAGGTAGTCAGGGAACCGCGCTTACTCAATCAATCAATTGACAATTTAACGAAATTGATGAAAAGAATGCTCCGTTGTCTATGGCAAAATGTTGTTCTTGTACACATATATAGCATAAACCATGAAGATATCAGTGTTGGGATGACTCGAGTCATGACTTGACTCGAGTCAGACTCGAGTCACCTTTTTCGTATGACTTGACTTGACTCGAGTCACTTTGCTAAAATGATTTGACTTGACATGACTTGACTCGGCGTATCAGAAATGTGGATTGACTCGTGACTCGGAGCAAAATTCACGAGTCAATTTCAAGTCATCAAGTAAAAATCACCTTATTTTGCATCTTGCATCTTGTTCAGATTGTTCGCCAAACTTTTGTGTAACCCATATGAGAGCGACCGATCATTAAATGATCGTGCGTTTTACTGAGCCCTCAATATTCTGTCACAAATATACTGACCACAAATGAAGTGATCGAAGCTACAGCTTACGTTGTCGTAAACTAGTAGTAAAGTAATTTAATAGCAAAATATATATTTGTGTTCTCTGATCTTACCTTAACCGAACCTCTTGTTTTATTGAAATTGTAGTCGAATATAGTTTATATACTCCTCAACCATTGGCGTAGACTCGAATTGTATCATATCAATATGTATGAATGGGTAATGTATTGCATCTTCACAATTCGTTTCTCGATTCTCTATCTTGGCTGGTAACTTTAAAATGAGGCTATGCAATTACTTACGTAGTTCAACAGTTCTCCGTTTATGTGAGCGATTCAGCATTTGCATTGTATATTCAACTCTATTTTCTTCCATCGGTTCAGAATCAATGAACCATCAATCTGTTATTCAGAGACCTAGCGAAAAGCAATGACGTAATCATGCTTCATACTTCTAAAAGGCAACTTGACTTGAATTTCGACTTGACTCGTGACTTGACTTGACTTGACTCGACTTGACTCGAGTCACCTCCAAAAATCGACTGACTTGACTTGACTCGAGTCACCTTCGAAAATCGATTGACTTGACTTGACTCGAGTCAAAATGTGCAATGACTCGAAATGACTCGTGACTCGAAGGTAGTGACTTGATCCCAACACTGGAAGATATATGACGGCTTCAATATCCTTCGGACTGAGGCAAAAGGCGCTTCACAATACTACTAATTTCTAAAATGACGATTAAAACTTCAACAAGTGGGTTCAAGAAATGCCGGTCAATATCCGTCAATCCTAATAACTATACAAATAGTGTATACATATGTTTCTACAATGTAGGCCTACTTGTACATGTACGGACACACGTCTATGTAGTCACCGGAGAGTTGATGACCTCAAGCGTGACTGTCCAGATTTGATATTTTCGTTCGGCTCAGTGGCAATCTGCTAATATTGCGTTGTCAAACTAATGTATTTGGTCCCGCAGGTGTTGCATACAATGTATATACACAATTATATCCATATAAAAAGATCACGTCTGAAATTAAAACGGTGACATCACCTGACGATAAAGCAGGCGTCGGCAAATCCCGGCACGCGTGTCATTTGTGGCACTCGAGATGATTTTTCATGGCACGCCAAATAATTTGACGAAAACGACAACCGTTTTGTTGCACAAGGTTTCCTTACTTGAGTTAATACAATAGAGGGTGTATTTTCTGGACGTCAAATCAGAACACTCACCAAAACCCCCTCTTTCTTAATGGGGAGGCGGATTTGGAAAAAATACATGAACCTTTTTCATTGAAGTTGTATCTAAATTTCTTGGAAATAATAAGGATTCTGATTATCTGGACGGTTTTAGTTCAAGATCATTAAACCTCAAATCCAATAAAGTAAGCTGAGAGCTTTGCAGGATGTGTTTCGTGTCATATACGGACCTAAACGGGCATAAACGCCCTTAATACAGCCGTATTTGACTAAAATTTTCATTCGCTTTTTGAGAAAAATTGTGACGTGATGAGTGAATTCTGACGGCAAATTCGGAATTAGCATCGTCAAATTACGTAAACTCAATTAAGCGTTCTAAAAAACAAAAACAAAAGTTGAAAAATGTCAACCAGTGTAATGAGTCCCGTGTCGAAATGTGAATTTAGAATTGAGTTCATCTCACGAAAAGATATGTTATTTTAGTTTCGTCTAATACAGTGGTTAACAACCGGTGGGGAATTACCCACTGGCGGGGAATTCAGGAATTTCCGGTGGTTGTCTGTGGGTCTCAACTTTCCCATTGTCAAGTCCTTAATAAATAAAGTCAGACCAAAGTTTATTGGCGGAAGCATTTGTTCGGGGTGGAGATTAGGTTGTGGAGAATGAAGACTCGGAATACATCAGAGGTGGGGAATTAGGGAAAAGGGTTGGGAACCACTGGTCTAATACGTGTAAGCGATTCTAATATATTTGGAGCAACGGCAATAACCTTTACCGCTATGCCGCGATCTTTGGAGCTTTGAGACAAATCTAGTGTCAGACCAATTGGTGACATCAAACCGACTTGCATGACACAGGGATTGGCACATTTTTATCATCAAGCCATCTCATCATAACATGTTTGACGGCCCTGTCACTTATTGGCTATGCTACCGAACACAGGAGACTTGGGAACGATGAAGGCAACCACAGAAGATCGATCACTACACGACTAAATTTAAATTATGCGGTAGCTCTAGTGCGGTAGCGATCAAAATTTATACGCATCGCGACCAAAATTTATACGCTTCGCGACCAATACTGTAAGAATAACTGACGTAACCGATGTCGTTGCAAGCTGCAGATAGGTGGTTGGTGTGCTTCGTAGCTAGAAACGTTAAAAATGACAAAATTGAATATGATTGGCACGCCAGTTGGTAATATTTTACAATTATTTGATATTTTGGCACGCTGCATACGAAAGGTTGCCGGCCTCTGCGTTAGAGGTTCGTGTTCATGTTCGCGTTCACAGCGAACCTTTACACAGACGTACTGACAGATTTTTTTATTTTGTACAATTCGAGTACCCACAAATAGTCACAAGACAATTACAGCGACATGAAAAGATACAAACGAACCAGAACCTTTCAGGGGTTCACACCATCTCTAGAAAATACCATGCGATAAATCCAAACTTACTTCATTAAACCATTGTGAGAAGACCGATAATATTGGAGATGTCTGATAACTTGGAAGTCGCCACCCGTGTCACTGTAAACAATTCTATGTTGAATGATTTGTTCGATACCCAAACGATATACTGAGATTATTGTTCCGCTTCACATTCATTACGATTCGGTCTGTATAATGATGTTATATCGGATATTGAGTTGCCCATAAAAGCAATATACGTTCTTACAATACTCAGTCTAAACATATTCACGCTGTGTAGCCTACACTGTACAGTTCCGGCATGCAAATGATAACATTCAGTCAGCAACTCAATACTCAGTACTCTAATCTGAATCGAGTATTAATTCTAAGAATTCGATTCGAGTATTGAGAGATGATTTCTCGAGTTCTGAATTATAATTCTGATACTATTACAATGTGTCTGTAAGCCTTGAAACCCCGATTGGTGGTATCTCGACATACGAATCATGCGGTACAAAGCTGCACAGTGCACATGTGCACGTTAGTGGAAATGACATATATGAAAACTCGTGATTAACCCATAGCATTGTCACAGAGAACAACGTACTATATATGATCGAAAATACCTAATGATCTTTGATGTGGTGTAGATGTGACATTTTATCATTTGTGATTGCATAACGGGTACATTAGGGTTATGACTTAAAAAAAAATTTTGCCTGTAGCAGGAATTGATGAACATTTTGGTATAAATTAATAAAATCATATTCATTTTGTTCAAATCGAAAAAAATGTCCCGAACAAACTAACATCAATTTTCGACACTGGTCCAAATATGGAAAAAATTTAAAATTCAAAGATATTCTTTGCTACAAATTTAATCTTCAAGTATATGTCCTTTTACACTTATTGTAAAGTTCAGTCATCAATTTGACCTCCCTTTCTGTTATTATGTTAGTGCCAGGGACATCTATGACGGACATATCCGACCTCCAATGGGGTTTTGGGGCACTTTATCGTTGCAGGACATTCTACCGCAAACATAGCAGCAAATGATCTTTGGTATATTCTAGAGCCCGACCGATATTGGCTTTTTGGGTCGATACCGATAAAAGCAATATCTTACACCTTAGCCGATTACCCAAATACATTCAGCCGATATTCAAAAGAAGTTGGATGTATACATAAGCACATTTTCAAATCTTCAGAAGGCATTTATTTGAACATCTTTAGAGCCATTGTTATACTTGAACATGAAATGAACTAGAAAGGCTGCATCTGGACACCTGTAAAGTGTAAGCTATATGAAACATATCAATATTCTCAATCTAGCGATCAAAGATTATAGTTTTCTGACTTCCTTCCGCCATGTTGTGACGTCACACGCAAATTACCGTTAATTTTTCAACTCCAATGGCCGATACCGATAATTCTTTCAAAGTGTGATATCGTCTCGATATTATCGACGAACCGATAATCGGTCGGGCTCTAGTATATTCCATCCTTAGACATCTGGTTAGAATACCAGTCTTCCTGACACGCATTTGCGATAAATAAGCATCTCCAGAGTTATTCTAAATCTGGGGAAGTTGAAGTACGCAACGCAACCCTTGAGCACCCTCTCGCATTGCGTAGAGATGGAAGTTTATGCCATTTGATCAGTGGTAATCTATACTATTTTCTTTGAAAGAACGGCATGTTCTGCACATGTCATAGATAAACTTAAAATCATCCCTACATCCTCGGTTTTTTAATATTTTCATCTGAAATTCGTGCTTGGTGGATTGCACCTAGTTTTCGTAGTGTTTTTCCACATCACCTCCAAATTTGTTGCTGAGAGTTGGATTTCTTGAAGACGTTGGATCGAAGAACTCTAATATATGCTTAAGAATCGATAATATGATGTTGGCAAGGGATATGAAAACCCATGCTCATCCTTGCAATTCGCAGCTTCGAAACAACGCCATTCTGCCGTCCAGTATCAACAGATGCTACGGTGTCACATATGATATTTGAGATTTTCAAATTTTCCTGTACATCATATTCTTCTAAGCGGTTTTCTAGACCGCTGAAAATACCTATAGTTGTTCCACTTCCGCCTTTTCGAACACCCAGTTTGATTTGTGCCAGACAAATTGAAATTATACGATATATACAGTCTACATCTAAAATCGGAATTAATAATTATTTATTTATTATTTAATATTGACTGTAAACAAGAACACGATAGGAATAATTCAATCTGGGCGATCAAAATGTACAAAAATACTATTTTAAATCTTCGCAATTGGAATTGGGTCAGTTAAATTCAAATCAGTCGATAAATAAATTATATAGTCTGTATCTACAAAAGAAAGCCTATCCTCCATACAGTGAAAACTGGAAAATTTTTGTGCGGGAGGTTTCTGTTCAAACAGTCTTAACTTTTGTGAGTTTTGAAATCAGGACACAAAAGCTCATCATTTGTGACTACAGGACACACAAAATTTTGAAATTTTTTTTTAGTCATAACCCTAGGGTACATATTTGAACTTTACACTACTCATAATTTATAATGGTTCGACGTCACAATGAGCGGTCATTATAATTACTCGACTCTATTCGAAGCCTAATGCTAGATCCAGCATCGAAACACCCAAGTACTCGATTTTCCCGAGATCTATTCACGACTATTTTTTAAACCCGGTCATAACATGAAATTCCTAGAGCTGTATGAGTATCTGCTAAACAATCTACACTGGGGACAATTTTTACATCGGCCTACAACCCATAATTATTCACGTGAAGCTCTGGCAACCTACCATGTGCGTTTACGATTCCTCTCAATAACACAAGTCGTAGCCGTCAAACCAATGCGATCTGATAGCATGATGCCAATGCAACGGCCTCTTTTCACGGGAACGATGGCATTCCGTATATCCTCCAGATGACAACTTTCCCCATAGTTTGATCTAGAAGAGATAAAATATTTCACATAGTTATTTGGCATTTAATAGACTTGCGTATAATTCGCGGTAACGTATAAAAGATATGTACATTATGGTTTGTTAAAACCATAACTTGGAGTATCACCAGAAGTAGTACATCGCTGTATACTTAACAGTAACATACATTGAATAGGATGAATTGATACCAATTGAAATTGGTGCTACGTATTTGAAATATCAATATTAAATATAAAAACATTTTCAACTCATCTGCTACCGAAATGTAAATAGTGGAATCATTTCAGCCTTCGAAACTGCGGAGCAGTGGAAAACCAATTCAATTTGATCATTATTACTGACATAGAGACGACCTATAGAGCCACGTGCGTGCTCAGCAAATGTGTCACTTTCCTACGAGCCTTCTCCGAGGCTTCGGGGCGTTTCAAAACACTTCTATGAAAGAATGAAATGTTGCCGTTTTGTAATGACGAATTCGAAGATGAAATTCTTAAAAATGATTGTTAAGGATCAATGTTCCCTCTCATTTTTGACGAGTCTGCGCACACTACCACTCACTGCGCACGACAGTGCGCAACGACTAAAAAAGGTCATCACTTCGGATGTTTTGTGCGCAAGGTAGATTTCTGTCGGCAGAGACCTGTCAACACTGTGCATTTGCGCACGTGCGCAGCTGAGAGGGAACATTGCTCAGGATGCGAATGCTTGATTTTGTAAGCTTCCGTCGCGAAATGTTCATAATCGCCTGGCATAATTTGCTTCACTTGGTCCGACACAAAGTGTTCCATTGTGTTCATATGTGTTCCATTCACCATTATTGGGACGCATCATATCCCAATGCCATTTTGGTGATTAGTCCGCAAGGAATGTATTTTATCATATATAAAGTCGATAATAAAATGCTCACCTCCTATGCAGATCCTGCCACGCGGATCTAACAGGATCTAAAGCAATAATTTATGATTAAAATATTCCATTATCTCAATACAAGGTAGGCAATTGATGCGGTTAGTCTCTCATCCCAGAATCCTTGCTCAGCGAAAAAGTGTGCATTCACAGCCATGTATCACCCGTGATATACGAGTGTGAACATACACCCGTGGTGCACGTAATTAGAATGCACCCCACGCAGTCTTACACCAATCAAACACAACATTTTAATCGAAATAATACTTGTACGTAAAGATGTATGACCTTATGCACATAGGATTTATAACAGCTATGTAATTCTGAGCTAAGGCAGAGCGGCCAGCTTTTTCGTCAGTAGGTTGGGGGTTCAATCCCGGTCGGGTCAGAACAAAGACGTGACCAGTAAACCTGGTGCCTGTGGCTTCCCCGCTCGGCGTTAAGCATATCCGGTGTAGCATGTGTTACAATAACAGAATGAAAGTCGAATTATTCAATGACAATCAAACAGTTTTATGTAACTAAAATATATATATTTTTTAAAAGATCCGTAGTGAGACAACGAATGCAAACGCAAGTAAATGAGGATTGATATTGCCTTCAGCAAGGGCTTGTCGAAATTAGTACCATAGATAGAAAGTTTCCGCATTGTGAACATTCATGTTGATTCATCTCACTCGATATTTGAAAGGACGGGTTTGATTCGAGAGATCTGGATCGAATCGGAAAGGGCTTCGAATCTATTCGGAATCTTAAATCTTTGTTACGAAACTAATACTATAGGTTAGAATTGGAATAACTGGATTCACACAAACTTGGAGATTGAATTTCAGTTCAGATCATATCAAATCAAAGTCGAGTCTCGTGAGAATGACCAATGTCTGTACAGAAAGCTTCACCCGTTTCGCATGATACAGATATTCTGTAGCATTTTCAGGAAAAACTGTTATTAGATTAAAATTAAAATGTGGGCATAGAAGCATTCCACAAATAAGATTAGAATTAGAAATAAAGCGAAAGGTAGGCACATAATAGATTTTAATTATATTATCGACTTGTCCCTCTAATTAGTCTAACTACACAACTAGAATTATTTATTTTTTCGAATCTGTATCGTGGCACACAAACCCTGGATAAAAATGTCGGAACATATTTCCGAATTAGCTATTCGCGGGTTGACTATTGCACCCTCAAGAATTAAAACTCAGGACCTCTACGCATTAGTTGACACGTAAGCTATGTTGTATTAGGGAAGGTGTGAACCTCTGAAAGGTTCAGGCTCGTGTAAACGCAAACCTTTTTGAAAGGTTCTGTGCGAACGCGAATGTGAACTTCATGACGTCACGACGTCAGACTGCTAATTCTAACCCTTCATTTCAGTGAAGTGATAGCTTCATGTACAGTACACGATACCTAGCGACCACTCGGGCCACATAATGCCACAATGCTGAAGTACATATTGACGTTTTAAACGTCGCAAAATCTATCAACTGTGACAATCAAATTATATAATAATCCCACAAAATCAATATCTTTCGTCGCTTTGCCAATAATTTCGAGGAAGACGTGCAAGGGAATATAAGCTTATGTCTCAGCGGTCCAGGCCAGACAGGACGTATTCGGCGTCAGAGTATTGCTACGTTCAAATTGAGCAGAGTGTAAAACGAGTTTCTATATACTTGCTATACTTGCTCCGATATTACCCCATTAACAAGTTATACAGCAGTAGCCAACACATCAATCGAACAAAGTTGGTTTTTATGATACAATAAACGCATCAAATCAAGATTGAACCCGGACGCCTGCTAGATTTCTTACATCAGACAACGATATCAATTTCATTATTTAGTTGAATAAGCATAATTCGTTCACTACCTACATGTAGTTTATTTCGCTCTTGATGTTGTGTGATTGCGGGTCAAGCTCACAGCAGAGAGTCACGAAATATTGGATCAAACTTTCGTAACAAAGAAAATAAAATTGTTGAGATTGTCAAGGTACCATGCATATAGTGGCTTGCTCTTGAAATGCACTAAATTTTAGCCAAAGATGTTATAATGAAGTGACAATTGTAATATATGAAAAAGGTTCACAGTGCAGAACCTACCAAGGTTCGTTTGAGAAAGCGAACCTGTAAATTCCTGAGGTTCACACACACAACGCGAACGTGAACCTCACGTTCACACCATCCCGGATACATATTAATATATTATGAATTATACTTACGGCTACTTGCTACTATTTCACAGCCATAAGTTCCGCCTGCATAAAAACGAATAAACATGTTAGGTTGGATCAGTCGTTTCTAAGCTGATTCCGATCGAACCCCATGGGCTCGTTAAGTCACTGACCAGTGACCAGATTTAATCATTTGGATTTATTGCTTGTATGTTGCACTAAACTCTGTCCGTTCAGTCGTCGGTCGCTGACCGTATTGATCGTGAAAGTCAATGCTCTTCAACATGTATGGGATGGTACGCACTTGTGCGAATGAAAAATTGCAGAACGGATGACAAGCGTGGTGCGGATGACAACTGTGGATATCGTTCACTTCTTTTGGAGTTAAGTGGCCTAATTCAAAAAAATTTCATATGATATTCAGTACAGTTACACTTCAACTTTTGACCTTGAGATGTATTTGTTAAAACTTGTGGGACTTACGACGAAACGTAAATCGTAGATCGAAACCCTGCAGTGAACATGAGTTTCCAGCTCCGGGACCTTTCTGTCATGCTCGTCGATACAGTTTCTGCCAGCAGTCATTTTTTCAATCGCGGAGAGCACGTTACATTTTGACAAGGAGTTCTAGATAGTTCTTATAAGATCTGGCCTTCTAAGTACCGGAAGTTCGTGTACAAAACTCCACCAGTTATCCACTGCACCAAGTGGCATCAAAAAGAGGAAAATGAATTGTCTTCTTGATGAGACACTTGATGACCAAATACGTGGGGCTGTGCTGAAGAAGATATGCTTAACCGTTCTGAAATTGTTATAAATATTCAGCGAAAACCGTATCACTGATGAACCGATAGCCTATTTGTTGAACATTTGAATAAAAAAGTGTGAAGTCTCTTCATTTTCTTTTTGTGCAGCAATTTTCGGTTGGTTTGAGCTGATGAAATTTTAGCAGCAATAAATGTGGGGATGATTTTTGAAACAAGTGTGTACGGTGCAAATTAAGGGAAGCAAAAAGCATTGGTGCAAGTCATTTGTGAATTCGGTTTCAATAGTACAATTCCTAGTTTCGAATTTAAGCCCCGGAGACACTCACACTTGGGCCATCAGCTATTTCGGGATTAGTCTATATATGCAGACCCACATAAATGATGAAAGGAAACGTATATAGTCAGCCGCGAAAACGATAAGAAGTTGGACTTACCAATGCGTCGTCGAGCATTTCTGAAATTGTGGTAAGCAACAACTGTAAGCGACAACATCAAAGTTGGAGAGACATTGATAGCAACAAAATTGTCAAAACGCACAATTGATTTAAATTCGGGATCAGCTACACCAGCTAGTTCATGGGTTGTAACCTTAGCTAAGCTAGCGAACAATTGCTCTAATGTACCAGCCTTTAAGGAACCCCAGGTGGGTCACAAAATCAAAAGTTGAACTGTACATCAAAAACTGCGATAAAACATGAAAACCATTGAAACGTGATTTACACGCAAAACAAAATCATTATAACGAATATTTACTGCAAGCTGCATCTCAGTATCATTTCTTTTGTATGAGTCGGGTGTCTGTCATGGAGACTTGTACAAACTGGATTTTCAAAATGCGCAACTGGAACTAGAACTAGAACTACTTTCTTTTCAAGATTCAAAACTAGAACTGGAATTACACAAAAATCGTTAAGCCCCAACTAACAAAATTGGTAGTCTTGTCAAGAACCAATAAACTGGTTTCTGTGAATGGTAGGCTACATTTGGGAACGTTTCTATAACCTCCGATCAAACACATTACGAGATGTTGGTATGCATCTGCATGTGCAGAGCAGTGCAGACACAGTGCGATATCATTCTTACGACTACTAACATTCTCCGTGATCAACCTACATTATCGTCACAAAGTGCCATGAAAAACATGGTCAAAAAGTACCAAATTATCTTTCATATGATGTAGAACTGGCCGTATTTTTTTGTTGCTAGCATAAAAGTGATATATTGGAACTTTCGAAGTCTTTCATACTGTTCTGGCGTCATCATGCCTGATACTTGAACAATGAACATACGACTCGAAGCCTTATAATACTCTATTCAAAATCGGATCATTCGGAACTCGGTTTTGCCCAACCTTTCTTATAGCACGGCCTATTTTCGGTCTGGGCTCTTGTTAGACACAGCTTATGCAGATGCGGATTCGATGGAGATTTATGGACAAAAGGTAATGTGGAGCCAGAAAGAAATTATCAAAATTTACTTACGTAGCGTTGCAGAATGTAATCACCACGAACAAGATCGACAGAAACACCGATGCCTTCATTTTGAATATCTTCAGACTGCGCCTTCTCTGTCAACAGCAACTTTGAATGAATGGGGCTGTCCAAACCATCATCATATATATATATAGGCCTCCCCGATAATAGATAAATAATATCCTTGTATATGCCGACGAGATGTTGTAGACAGGGCCGTGAGCCAGACTGCGCATGCGAAATAAACAGAATGTGTTGCTCCAAGCTATTGAGGGGTTCACGGTTCATCACCGATACGAACTACTCGCTTATTAAACCTCCGAAAAGGAAGCGGTTCGTTGAAATTCACGGCGATTGATTAGTACATCGGACATGTGCGACGCAGGAACGCGAATTTGAGTACGATCCAGAAATACTTGTAAAGTTTCCCAAATTACGTCAGCAAAACATCGGAGATTGATGATAGCTTTTTTAAAACTTTGAGTGAATCATTTTCGTCAAATATTTCATACATAATTTACGGTGGGGCGATACAATGAAATTTGATCACGGGAAAAAACACTATCGACTAACCGACAAGATAGCGTAATGGTGCATCGTCCGGCTTCTTGATCGGTAGGTCGTGGGCTCGCTCCCGGGCCAGGTCAGACCAAAGATCTTATTAGTAACACTGACAGTATCCATGACTGCCTTGCTTAGCGCTCATGTATTACTGGGATGGAATGAAGGGGTGGTGCGAAACTTGGAAAGCCGTAAAAGGCTATATCTATGCACCTTCCTTGTCCAGCGGCATATGCACATCACGTACTCATGGTATGCATATGCATTATGCACAGATGGTGTGTATGTACAATATGGTGGGAGTAGCCTATATGTTGCAAAAACATCAAGAACAAAAATAAAGACGTCTTTTCCTCCCTTTCCACTATCAATTTTTTCGCAGTAAAAGAAAGAAAAACAATAACTGTATGCCCAGTAAAATTGACATTTTGCAAATTTTACTTATTTATTAATAAAATAAGGACATGACGTGAGCAGATCAATTTCTCATTTTCTTCAGGAATATTTCCGGATTTCTTGACGATTGCACGGGTGTACCTGTATTTATTAAACGCGGGCACAAAACCAACGCAAGCAACTATAGACCCATTTCGATATTTTCGCCAGTTGCCACTACTCTGCTTAAGAAAATATTATTTCAGAGACTTGACATTGACAGTTATCTTAATAAAATGATTCTCTTAAACTTAAATCATTATGGTTTTAGAAGTAACCAAACAACCTCTCAAGCTATATTACAGGCTACCTCAAGAATATATGAGTTCATTGACTCTAAAAATATTGCCACTGGCGTGCTTTAGTTCTGACAAAGGCATTCGACTGTGTCAATCATTCAAAACTAGTTGTTAAGCTTGAATTTTATGGTATACGTGGGCTTGCTAAAATTTATTTCGAATCTTACTTAATATCAATTACTGAATATTAAAAGTGGGAGACATTTTGAAATTTGAGGTAACGAAATTTATGCTTTAGGGTTGTCCATAATTTTGAAAATCTCAGAAATAATGCGTAGCCATGGATCATTCCATGCATCGATTATAATATTTATCAATAATAACAATAAAACGACAATAGGCCTGCAATAATCTCACAGGAAAGTCGTTAAGATTCGCCTAAAAGCGTTTGAAAGTAGCTGCTGTAGAGTAGGCTTATCATACGTCCTCTTTAAGAGGATTTGTCCTCTTTTTTGACTTATTTGAAAGTGTCCTCGGAGGACGCCCTTTCGTCCTCTTTTTTGAGATTTTGTCCTCTTTTTTGAAAATTTAGGTCAGATTTAGAGCAAATTGCGAGCGATATGCCGCAAATTAGTATAGAAGTGACGCTCCGGCGGGTATTTCGGAGTGAAAACGGTGATTTTAGCTCTGAGCGAAAAGAGGACCTTTTTTTTAGTCTTCCACCTGGCAGTGTGGGAAAAATTGACCAGTTTTTGAGAATTCTTCGCCGGTTTTGCAAGTCTGAAGTTTCTGAAAAAGTGTCCTCTTTTCAGATTTCCAAAATATGGTATGCCTACTGTAGAGTAGGCGTACCAGCACCATAGAACGGCAAGAACACTAGTTACCACGACATCACGGTTCTTGATTGGGTAATCGTAATCAGCTATGCTTGAATGATCACGACCGCAGGGGCTTGATGATTATGTGCTTCTACTCGTTCAAGAAGTTTACTAACGGCGATGATTTTGTAAAACTAAGAATATATCCGAGAAATAAATAGTCTGATACGCTTGCGAGTATTCCGAGTTCTCATGCTTTTCCGGGTGCAGGTAGTGAAGTATTAGTAATTGCCAAACTGATACAGCACTCGATGTGAGATGGATGCTGGACATAAGTCTGTATGCTCAGAAGATGATATGTGGGCAGACCAGGTAGTACATTGGAACTCTGAAGAAGTGTAACTACCGCATCGCTTCAGTGCATTGTTAGATGTTTTTTAGATTCATGGCTCGATTGATTCAAGCATTAGTCGTGATGCATCTGGTAATGATCTAAAATTCATTTGAGACATGCTAAGCTATACAAGCAAACTGTGGTTTTGCTGGTTCTACCAGCATAGTCTGTGCATACCTTCAGACCTCTACGGTACCATTGCGGATTTAGACCGCACTTACGGGTAGATTCACTGAGCTTATGCTGTAAGAATCTCATAAGTGTCAATCATAAAAGGCTGATTCAGGCATCCTTAGAGCATTCAAGACTTCAATTATATACGACGACAAGCGGTTAATAAGATCAGACAAAGTAGTATCATTGTCAATTAAAACTTTATATTTTTATTCAATGATGGTGCATCCTTTCTAAAACTAGAAATTCGTACGCCACTTACATGAGATTATTTGCAATATTTCTTCGCGTGTTTGGTCAGGGATATCTCGAGCTAGTTGTAGATATTCATGCTTTCTGTGATTTCCTCGATTGAAACAAGGCATGGTGCCTACAATGGTTACCTTCGCAATAGGCCAGTTATGTTTTAAACGTTTTTGTGAAGCTGATATCCTTTATTCATCGGGTCTTTCGTAACTCAACATGTCGTGAATCAGTCTTAAAGTTTCATATGCGGACCAACCTACAATGCACTTACAGATTCACAGCCGTTAGCAGACTCTTTGAACAGCTGATCAGCAAGCCGCCACCGTAGTGATCATTCAAGCATAGCCGATGACCAATCAAACACCGTGGCTTTGTGATTACTGGTTCTCTAGCTGTTCCATGGTTGGTGGCATACCAACTCTACAGCAGCTACTTCCAAACGCTTTTAGACAAATGTTAACGACTTTTTCGTGAGCATATTGCAGGTTCATTGATTTTTTTATCAATAATCTATAGAATGAGACAATTAAACGCATAATTTTTGAGATCTTCCAAATTATGGACAACCTTGCATAGCCAAGCTATCATTAGGTTGAGCTGCCACTACATTTTGATAATCTGTTCAACTTATCTGCAGATACCCACCAACAACATACCAGATTTTTCTAACTTGTCTCTGTCTGTGTAACACCACTCTAACAATCTAGTGCAAAATTCAATCAATTTTATTGGTGTCAATATGTGGAATAAGCTATCACCTAATCTCCGAAATTTAGAGTCTTGTGCATTTAGAAAACAATTTTTTCATTCTCTTATATCTATGACTACCGCTGAAATGCATTGTATTTTGAATTGTTCCGTGATACTGTGTGTAGCTTTTCATTCAGTTTTTTTTTATTATTTAGTTATCAATCGTTCCTGTCCTGGGGGGCTCGATTCTGAAGACTTTGTAATATCGAGCCTCACGTCTACCTTGCATGTCGCATTTGACTGTGCTACATTTTTGTTGTCTGATGTTGATATGTGATGTAGACGAAAAAAGCTTCTCTCTCTCTCTCTCTCTCTCTCATCTGTTTGGTGTATTCTGTCAGCTTTATACATTCGTATTCCTGAATTGTCGCGCAATGTCACTCGTGAGCATGTAATTCGGTAATGACACAGTGCATTGAATTAAGTTGTCAAGTATTGATGCAACTCCAGATTTTAGGTGGCAATAGCTCTCAATTTATTCGATTCGTTTGAGCTGGAACCTTCTCTATTCCAGCAAACTTGGTCGACACCGGACGGAGAGAGGAAAGAGGACACTCTTTTTCAAGTATCAATAACAGACATAAAACGTGGAATTTAAACAGATAGTTTTGAAATTTGAATCTAGGTGAGTTGCCGAGTGCGGTGCAGTGCATGAGTCGGAGCGGTGGTATTAATGATACCTGGAGCCTTAGGTACGTTCTGTATTTACGCCTGCTCCAGAGCCCAGGTTATAACAATAAAATATCTCATGTAGACAAAAATCTCCCTGACAAATGGCAACTCTATTGTTTTATATATTAGTTCGCAGGACTAGTTTGCTAGATTTGATTCTTTTAAATTATTGGTTAGTACCTTATAAAAATATTAGCTGGAAAGTAAATTCTAGTCAGTGATGGCATATCGAATTAAAAAGATGTTCCCCCTCAAATAGCATGTTACCAAAATTTTTATGTCGGTCGATCCAAATTTAATTCTCACACAAAAAAGAAGAAAATCACTATCATGGAATCGACCTATATAACACGCGCAAGCCAGAATTGATTGTATGTCAGGAAAGAGAATGCTAATATAATTCAATAAACAAAGTGGAACGATGGTAACGTAGCCACATCCCCCTACTTTTTCTCTATAATCCTATCGCAGCGTGAGCCATACCAAATATCGTGCCGTAGCCCACCAATTCCTCGTTTTGTAGCAAATTCGCATCGAGAAAACCAGACCAGTAAGAGCAGTCAATACCATCACTCTTTTTATTCCACACCTGTTCATAACCACTACCGCTAAAATTTGAGCGTGTGGAGTTTATGACCTCACTCACCATGGGGAAAATGTCAATGGTGTACTATAAACGTGAAGTGATAACATATAAAACACATTTTCTTATAGCATATGAAACAATGAATAAAGCATCCTTGTCATCAACAATAAACATCAATATCGTGCTGCGCATGAAGTACCGAAACTAATAATAATAGTTAGCCAATCATAGACGGGAGAGTACCAACGCTGTAGGTTGACCGCCGTTCATCCTAATTAATGGATATCCCAAAAACTATATTTTGAGACATAACATCATTTTTCAAGATATGATTGAGGAGATATCGCAGTGTCGTATGGCTAAGAACTGGGGCAACTACATGCAGTATCCTTGAGCACACTAGTGTCTATCATAGCGGCCATCGCATAGTCGTTGCGGTCAACTCTCTTGAAGGATAAAATCCCGCGAATATACCATTTATCTTCGTGAGGGCTGCTCCCATCTATGCATACGAGGGGCGAGCCTCCCAAAAGCTGAAAAAGCACAGGCACATATAGGCTACTCTCGTCGTACTTTTCATAACTTCTAGTCAACGGAATGAAAGAGCAAGTGTGCGAGTGTGAAGATTGGTCCAGCCGCACAAAACCACGATATTTCAAATTGGTTATCGATTGGTGAGTGACGTTTTTTGTCGCTATATGGCGAATGTCTGTTACGCCATATACTCTAAGAGTGTTTTATAATCTGAAGTCAACGACACGAGAAGTTCGCCAGACACCCGGCAGGGAAATTCAACAAGGCCTAATTTCAGTCAAGGATAAAACTAGCTTTGTCGATGGTGTTTCTGTTATATGATGTTTCGACAACGTCTGGTCATTTGTCAAGTCAGACTTCGGTAATTCTCATCTCATGACTTCATTGTGGTGTCTGTTTCCCGCGTGCTATTTTGCAACATTTTTTAAGCAAGTTATAGACTGGATCGCCACCGTCGAAAAAATTATCCGGAAAAGGGGAACATTTTAGGAGTTACAAAAGACAGACATAGTAGCGGACGAGAAATCGGGTAAATATAAAAACTAACGTGAAATCGCGTCATTGATAGCGTTTTTTGCTGTCCGTGTATAATCACAGAAGCTACAAAGTCGGACGAACTGCCCAAAAGGACGACAAATCCACCTAAAGGAAGGCGTATATGGCTATGGCAGTGTTGGGATGACTTGAGTCACCTTTTTCGTATGATTTGAGTTGACTCGAGTCACTTTGCGAAAATTGATTTGACTTGACTTGACTCGGCGTTTCAGAAATACGAATTGGCTCGTGACTCGGAGCAAAATTTAAGAGTCAATTTCAAGTCATCAAGTAATTGGTGCCGATAAAAATCGTTGTATACTTTACAAATGTTAGGATAGTTCACGATACGCTGGTGTGACTTGTGAGTGATATTAACAAGGTTTCTATATCTGATCTATAGACTAGTCAAGTGGTCAGTGGTGCTAGAAGGTCACTATAGTCACCTTAACCAAATGTATTGCATGATCTTAATCGAATTTGAATACAGTGTACAAGTTTATATTACTAGTCAAGCATTGGAGCAGGTTTAAAATGGTTCACTGGAATATGTAGTTGGGTAATGCATCATATCAATTTGTTTCCCCGATTTGAGGTTTCGTTTTCTATTTTATATTTTCGCCGGATAATTAAGGACTGAGGGTAGACAACAGTTACGTAGTTTAGCAGTATACTACGCATTCGTGAGCTGCGCGACGACTTTTTGCATGTATAATTTAACTCCGTATTCATCCCCGATTTAAAATAAATTGCGACTCTATCCGAACTTCAAACAGCTAGCAAAATGTAATGACCTAATCATACTTCGTACTTCGAAAAGACAACTTGACTTGAATTATGACTTGACTCGCGACTTGACTTGAATTGACTTGACTTGGGTCACTTGCAAAAATCGATTGACTTGACTCAAGTCAAAATGTGCAATGACTCGCGATTACTTGTGACTCAATGGTACTGACTGCATCCCAACACTGGTATATGGTAAGTGGTAACCCTATTTATTCAACGAGCATGACATGATGATTAAAGATTAATATCATTTGAAAAGGATCGTCAACAAAGGAGTAGAGCAACTAACCTCGGGAATAGTTTCGTTGTTGGGTCGTTTTACACACATTGTGTGACAATAATTTGGATTCATTCTGCTAACAGCTATGTTAGAGTCAGGGTGATCTTCATGCGAGCAATAAGCGAGAGATACATCCAACGCTGAAAGAGAGGCAGTCAATAATACAATTACAGTTACAGTTACAATTACAATTACTGTTAAACATGGAATTGATTCGGTAGAGAAGTGTTCTTTGACAGTCGTAGCGACGTAATTAGCAACAATCTCAAGCTCCTTTCATTTAAAAAAAACTCAAACGTTAGGCTTACCATATTTCGGAAATGAAAAAAGAGGACACTTTTTCAGAAATTTCAGACAAGCAAAACTGGAGAAGAATTCTCAAAATCCGGTAAATTTTTCCCACTTCATGATCGGTTGACTAAAATAATAATAAAAAAAAAGGTCTTCTTTTCGCTCAGAGCTGAAATCACCGCTTTTCCCTCCGAAATACCCGCCGGAGCTTCACTTCTGCGCTAATTTGCGACATATCACTCGCAATTTCCTCTAAATCTGACCTAAATTTTCAGAAAAGAGGACAAAATCTCAAAAAAGAGGACAAAAGGGCGTCCTCCGAGGACACTTTCAAAAAAGTCAAAAAAGAGGACAAATCCTCTTAAAAGAGGACGTATGGTAAGCCTATCAAACGTATTCGACCTAATCATTTCAAGCGACCGTTAAAAACCAAAAGTTTGAGCGACTAACATCCAATAGGCTACAGGAGAGTCAATGAAATGTAATCAAACGATTAGGCTACTCAGAGCTGAGTGAGTATAATGAAATGTAATTGGTAAGGCGTCAGCGATAAGGATGATAACGATAAGATGTGTAAAATTAAAATAGATGCAAAAGGAAAAAAACCTCCTGATAACTACGAATTACATCATTTTGACTCGCATTTTTATTTTCACTTGCTCGGAAACTGTTAGATTGCATTTGATGAACATTAGGGTGCGAAAATTTCTGGCCCCCGTAAATTTGGCCGGGATTGGAGGTATGATTGGGATAACATCTCAACAAGTACGTGATCAAGTTTGATGAACCCTTGGTTGGAAACTTGAATTTCTATTTTCAATTGTTGCAGCAAGCCTCGGTACTGGTCAGAGATATAAAAATAAAACTCTGACCGTGGTGTAGGAAATGGCTCAGCACAGGTTTCAGAAGAGTTTATTCGTTGTTCATTCATTTTTCAAATATTAAGATTTCGTTTAGCCCACTGATTCTCTAACTTTTCTAGACACGCCCCCTTTATGACAGTGAAATATTTCGTGCCCCACTTATCGTCATATCACACAATGAAACCAGAATGTTAACAATCCTAACAGATTTTTTGATGGTATGGAAGGTTATGACTGTTGATGAGAGAATTCTCCAATATGAAATTCGGACTATACACAGAGCAATAGCTATGAATTAGAGGCGAATCGCGCCAAGCGCGGAAAAAAAATTCAGTCAACCGGATCTTCGCGCCCCCCCCCCCCCCAGATGCTTTCGCGCCTCCCAAGGGGGGCACGCCCCCCAGTTTGAGAACCACTGCTCTAGCCTATAATGTAATTCACAAAGTTTTCTGTTGCCACTGAAGTATGGGAAACAGTTTAGCATGGCTGAATCTACTTATGACGCGGCACGCATATAACACCGATGTAAATAGGCTAATTATTACAGGTGGCGACTGAGTACTAAGGCCTTGCGGCCCCTCGTCGTCATCATGGTCCGTGCCGGATTTTTACTGGTGTGACGAATAAATGATTGATTGATTGATTATTTAATGATGTGATTGTCAGGTTTTCATAACAAAGTAACTGAAATTGTAATTGAGCAAAATTTTCATCAAATTAAAATTACAATTACACGAAATAGAAATGCTTTAATTACAATTACAATTAGAATTACAATTACATGAGAAAATGTAATTATATACATTTAACTCAATTACAAATTACAATTGATCCAACTCTGGCAGTATCACATATTATTATCAAATATCTATCCGTTCTCATCTCATGTGATCAGATTCATAGGTAGAGTTTCTGGAGGTAGTGCCTTCGAAAATTTAGAGCAAGTTATAAATGATAGGCCTAATGTGTCTTCGGGTGGGCCAATTGTTATTAGTCACTTTGTTGCATGCTGTTATTTCTTGACCCCCCATCAGGATTCTCGATTGTATCGGTAGTGTAAATAGTGGAAATATATTGAAATCGCCCAAATGTACCATAGACAAATTTCTTTCGTGAGGAGCACACGATTACGATTCCGACGATTCCGGCTCAGAATGAGAAGGGTGCTACTATGAAAAACGAAGTAATGTTGAACTGCGCGGAGCGCGAAGAAAATTTCAGACTAATTAAAATCCCTCTAACATTCGGTAGTGAGTTCGTAATTTCAATTTGCATGTCGACGGCCGCCAACACACACTAATTGAATTAGGTGTCGACTGCCGTACAAATTCCCCTCTACGGGCGCAGGTTGCCCATCCCTGATCTAGTAGTATACATATGGTATGTCTTTCGCCAAATTTGAATGCGCATTACAGTTGTTGAGTCTAACATTTCTGACGAATTTCCCCAAACTTGTTTGAAAATAGCAAAAAAACATTGAACATAACATCAATTTATTTCAAGGTAGGTTGCACCGAGACTAATCCTTATGCCGGTAGTAGTGGTAGTGACTACAGAGAGCACGGCATCGTTCTGTACTGCCATGCAAAATTTGAGCAGTTTTGGAATTGAATTAAATTGTGTTGATTTAGGGTTGCCCAATTGAGGGCGAAACCGAGCAACCTCTATTGCATCTAAGTCTATCTTAGGCAGTGCAGTTTGCCAGCTCTATTAACAACAGCTACCCAGCGCACCGAGCCTTAGGCTACTGCCAAAGCTATGAAGTAATGAATGGCTGACACGTGAAAATTGCTCTAAATCTTCAAAGAATATCAAAATTTTGCTCAAATGAATTTGACATCTGCCTATACTCCGTTGTTCGCGACTGCTAGAGTTTGAAATTGGCGAGCTTTCTTGACTACGAAATAAGTTTCATCTTCAACAATGCTCTTCTCATAATGGTTGTAATTGTGAAACACATGTTTAGTCAGAATTAATAGAGACTTTGTCAATTCCCCCCCCCCCCCCCATCCAGTTCGAGAACCACTCACCTATATGGTATCCACATAGATGGCATGGCCCTTCTTTAGTAACTCCTAGACGTGCTACCACACTAGCATTAACAAGCAATTTTTGGTACATGACTTCAGAATAACGCGAAACAATATCTTAATATTGTTAATTTATTTGCTAAAAGCTTTTCGACTGACTCTCATCAGTAGCGAGCGTCACTGATACTGATAGGGTTAATCAATTCGAAATGTAGAAACGATTTTGTCTGTATGACGTAATATTAACAAAAACAAACAACTAGTAGACAGGCAAGATACGGTAGTAACGATTACGGCTGGGCACAATGATTCGAGTATTCGAATCTGAATCGAATATCAATTTTAATGATTCGAGTCGAGTAGTAAAGGACGATTATTTCGTGTACTGAAATCCTACGCCCCTCGCAACTGAAAGTTAATTTACTAACCAGGATTATAGTTTTGATACTATCACTGAGGAATAGGGCTCTTCAAAAATGACTTTTTTTCTCAAATCGTACTGGCTACTTGATAAAATTGTTAGGTTACCTAATTTAAGCCTACATACAAAATTTGGTTCAATTCCAGCCCGTAACCGCTTTGCTACAGGAGAAGAAAGTTTCTATTTAATATATAAAAATAAATAAGAAAAAATTTAAAATTTTTCTGTTCACCCCATGAAAGTGTTAGGCTGTCTATAGAAACGATCCTCACCAAATTTGGTTCAATTCCAACCAGTGGAAACGGAGTTATTGCCGTCGAAAAATTTGGATTTGAATAAAATAGTATTTACGGTGACCGATTCTTTGTTTATTTATTATAGTTGTGCTCACCGTAAATACTATTTTATTGAAATGCAAATTTTTCGACGGCAACAACTCCTCTTCCACTGGTTGGAATTGAACCAAATTTTGTGACGATCGTTTCTATAGAAAGCCTAACACTTTCATGGGGTGAACAGAAAATTTTCAATTTTTTTAGTATTCATTTTTATATATTAAATAGAAACTTTCTTCTCCTGTAGCAAAGCGGTTACTGGCTGGAATTGAACCAAATTTTGTATGTAGGCTTCAATTAGGTAACCTAACAATTTTATCAAGTAGCCAGTACGATTTGAGAAAAAAAGTAATTTTTGAAGAGCCCTACTGAGGAAGCCTTGGAACTTTGATTTGTCGTGTAGCAGCACACGAGACATAGTATAAAGCTACGAACGCTACAGGTCGGGCCTAATCGCCTGCAGCAAATGATGACTAGGACATGCATGTCACTGAGCGTCCCGTCCTCCAGACAGCCCCCGAGACAGACCGTTGGGGTTAATCGAAATCAATCCTCTCATGAGTTACGAGAGTTGCGGCCAAAGGGGGTAGAGTGTAGTCAGCATTCAAGTAGATGTAAGACGCAGTTTATGTCTTCGGAAGTAGTGATTTCTAAGGCATGTCAAAACTATTTCAAGTGGAACCGTTAATGTGATTAGTAATCAAGTGGTAAGTCCGGTCGAGAAATCGCAAGTATTTAGCTGTTGATCGGTCGTAAAGTTACGTTTGAAATTGCAACATTAACCATTGCTGCTAACGGATAATGATGCAATAGCACAATAGCACAGAACATATCAAGGCTCATTTCTGAACGTGAACCTCTAAATTTCCGAGTTTCACACACAGAACGCGAACGTGAACCTCACGTTCACACCATCCCTAAGGCATATTTCGAGATCCGAAGAAGAGGACACTTTCTATACTAGTCACAAAAGATGACACGCAAAATTTGGAAATTTTACTGCTAATATTGATGGGTTGACTAGAAAAAAAAACTCAATTTTTGTAATTTGTACTCCTCTACACGAAAATGTAGAGAGAAGTAGTGGTGCCTACAGAGTAGAAGAGGAATTAGTCGAATAACATAACCAGCCATTTGAGTAAATATTGATAGCATATCGGTCACTCAAGCATATAAAGTAGCATACCGAAGGAATGTATTCGACATGACTAATACAAATAATTTTCGATAATGGACAGCGTATATCCGATCCACCTATACCTTTCAATTTCTTTCGTCCTGTCCACGAGTGGAAAAGGTTGCCGATCCCTGGCTTACTTGAATAATAGTAGACATATCATGTTGTCGATTGGGTTATTCACATTCTCAAGTAATTTATAACATTACTGTCGTGCCGTTTAACGTACCATTAATAAAAATAAGCGACGTCTCATGCAAAATATGAATCAGATCAACACACCTATGGAGTCATTGCGAATGATCTTGCACATCGTCGACTCTGTACAGCTACTCTGCACGCAACTCAGATCGCTGCCTACCGTTGCCTTGTTCTTGTGAAAAACGGCAATGTCGTGTCTGAACGATGATACATAAAACATCATGTCCCTAGATTTGTGCGAGAAATTATCGCTAAACAAATTTCGCCTGGTCTGGGGGGACGGGGGGAACAATCTGCTACTGTTGCGTTTTCAAACTTATCTATTTGATCCCACAGATGATGTAGCCTACATTGTACACGTGCACATTTATCCATTTGCAAATATCGTCATTGAAATTAGAATTGTGTAGTCACGTGACGTTACAGGTTCGTGTTCATGTTCATGTTCGCGTTCATAGCGAACCTTGACACAGAGTGCCATATTATTTATTACGTACAGTTCGAGAAGCCAGAAATACCCAAAAGAGAATTACATCGATATGACAACAAATACACGAACCAGAACCTTTCGGGGGATAACACCATCTCTAGAAAATACTGTGCGATAAATCCAAACTTACTTCAGTAGACCAGTATTAGTAGCCCAATATAAAGGATGTCTGATAACTTGGAAGTCGCCACCGATGTCACTGTAAACAATTCCATGTTGAATGATAGGTCAAATACCGAAACGATCTAGGCTATAGCAATATTTTTTCGCGTCGCATTCAATACGTTTTGGTTTGCTTGTATATCGAATAATAAGTTCCCAGTAAAGACAATAGCCGTTTTAAAAATAAAAAATCTTCACTTTGTGTACTTTTCTGACTAAAAAATGACTACATTCAGTCGGCAAAAAATCTTTACATGCATAATTTCGTAGCATATTGTTCCTGACAGAAGCATCACGTCACGGCAACACTTATAGTACGTTATACTTCCGACAAAACATGTGATATGGGCCTACGGACGATATGCACCGATTATAGTCGGCGTATACGACGGAATGATTCAAAGATATTTTTTGGTCTGTTTAAGACAGGAGTCGGAAGCCTTTTCCGTCAAAGAGTCAGTTTTACTTTTTCAAATTTAACTGGCAATTTGCTAAAAATTTTAGGTTACCTGAAAAAACGCTGCACATCAATTCTGGCTCAATTCCTACCAGTAGGGGTGAAGTTCTTCTGATAGAAAATTTTGGATTTATTATAAATGAATATAAATATTTTCAAATTTCACTGGCTACTCAATGAAATTGATATGTTGTCTGATAAAACGATGCATAAGAAATTTTACTCAATTCCAAGCAGTAAAAGCGAAGTTACTGATGTTAAAATTTTAGGATTTAAATTATAGTATATACGGTGGGTAGATCTCTAAAAAATAATGAAAGAATTTGCCACCATAAATGCTATATTTCTCAGATCAAAAATTTTGTGCTCCGATAACATCGCTTATACTGGTTGGAATTGATAAAAATTTCTTCTACTGTTGTACGTCGTTTCTTCAGACAACCCAACAATGTCATTGGCGGGTCATTGATATTTGAAAAATATTTATATTCGTGTTTGAATAGTGTATTCATATTGAAATCAACCCGAATATTTTCGGCTGACACTCGTCAGGAGTAATCGTCAGCCACTAGTAGAGAATTCAAAAGAGCATCGTGTGTCAACAATGGTATCACAAAATATGACGTCACGAGCATGAAATGTCGAACAAGAGAGCGTTCAATGTACTATTTTTAGATGGTACACGAACTCTTTTTGTTGACATAGCCTTGGCTGATGTATTTTGATAAAAGTCGACTCCAAAACACACAGATCAACGTGTGAGTGGCCCCTTCCTACGACAAGAAATCTGTCGTCTCGATAATTTTCACACAGGCGAGATTATCCAACAAGTGTTTGCCAATTGCAGAATTTATGGCCTTTGATTGTTCCGCATCAATCCTGAGTGGATGAGTCAGGGGTGAGCCTTTGATCGATCGGCATCAATCTTAAGCAGATGAGTTAAGGGTGAGCTTTTCATCGAGCGTGATGCGCGTGTTCTAAGAAAACTAGGGGCATGCTGATTTATGCGTTCCTGCAAACGCTTTGACGTTCTTCCCACGTAGCTACAATCACAGTGGCACTTCAATTCGAAAACTTTACATTACTTTGCTGAAGTGCAGGAAGCACGTCTTTACGTGTTGCACGAAGCGTTCTGGTGACGTCCTAATTTGTGATACAATTGTTTATACACGATGTTCTTTCCAGTTCTCTACTAGTTGCTGACGATTACCCCTGACGAATGTCAGCCGAAAATATTCGGGTTCATTTCAATATCAATATACTATTCAATTGTATATTGAAGTTCTGTACCTCAAAGAAGCTGTTCAAATATTTATTTTTATAAATTGAAAATTTTCTACCGCATGAACTGCACCTCCACTGTTCAAAATTGAGCCAGAATTGGTTTGCAGCGGTATGTTAGGTAACTTAATAATATTATCAAGTAGCCAGTAAAATTTGACAAGACAAGTCATTTCTGAACAGCCTCAGCATTTGTACTATGTAAGGTCGAACAATGACCAAACGATCTTTGGTGTAGTGTAGAACTGGCATTTTACCATTTGTGGTATCGTACCATGTACATATTTCTTTACATTACACATCATTTTTAATGATACGAAGTCACAACGAGTAATACTAGAATTCTCGACTCGACCTAAAGCCTAATATTCAACCCAGGATCGAGTCACCCCGGTGCTCGATTTTGCCGAGATCTATTCATGAATACTTTTCCAACCCGGTCGTAATATGAAATTCCTATAGTGGTATTAGTATGCTAAGACCAGCTATACTAGGGATAATTTTGACATCGGCCTACAACTCACGATCACTGAATCAGTAACAATGATCTCTGGCAACCAACCATGTGCCTTTCCGATTCCCTCGCATAACGCAAGTAGTAGCTGTCAAACCAATGCGATCTGATAGCATGATGCCAATGCAGCGGCCTTCTACTACATGGACGATGCCATCCTTGATATGCTGCAGACGGCAACTTTCCCCATAGTTTGATCTAGAAGGAATTCAATATTTCACATAGTTAATTTACATTTGATCAACTTGCGTATAATTCACGCTAACGTATGTAATGTATGTACGCGGGACCGTAAGAGCACTTTGCCAGCCCCTACCCAAAAAAACGCTAGTCTAGGGCCCAACCCACTAGCGTTGGGACCCCGGGAAATCCCGATCCCGGGATCCCGGGATTTGAAGCAACCCCGATCCATCCCGGGATTGGCCCCGATGAAATCCCGGGATTTGTGAACAGCATCTACCAAGGCTTATGTAGCGCCATATCTCATATTTTGGTAATAAAGCAGTGTCACAAACTTGGCTGATTGTCTAGAACAGTGGCCTCAAACACGCGGCCCGCCAGAACTGTTTTTGCGGCCCACGTCGGCGTTTTGACTTTTCAAGCATTCGACAATATTAAACTCGAAAATTTCAGATTTCGGATTTGAGAACTTGAAATTTCATTCTGAAACCACTCCAAAAACTTGAATCGCAATCACACATCAAACGTCCACTAGCTGCTAAATTATAATGCGACAGCTTTTACAATGACACGATGCATTTGTCGTCTCGCATGGTTTCCAACTGTCTATATTACTCCTTATGTCACCAAATTATGCCAAGCACAACAATATTTTTAAATGATATTGAAAAATATGACTTTTTCGTGGCAACCGTGAATATTACAATAGTGTATTACATTTTCACAATGTGTATGGAATGCCAATCTGCAAGGTCCGACAAAAAAGGCGTAATGGGAAATAGATATTATACCCCTATTTGATGCTGCTGCCCGCCGCGTCATCAAAAACTACGAAATTGGCCCGCGATAAAATTGGAGTTTGGGACCCCTGATCTAATCGATGATACTCTTGATGTTTGGCGCCAATTCAATATCCCAAGGACTAAATGTTATTTGTGTAACTTGTTTGTCTATTTTACTACTTTTCTAATCACGGGGAATCCCGGGATTGAGGAGCGAAAATCCCGGGAAATCCCGATCCCGGGATTTCAAATTTGATCCCGAAGTCCCAACCCCACACCCCACCAAACCACCTTCCCCTCCACCTCCGCGTCGCACCTTATCACTACGATGGTATTCTTGTTATCGGCCTTGAAAATTCAGGGCCCGTAATTAATGCCAATACATCTGCGGGCAGGCCAGTTGTTATCAATTATTTTGTTGTGTGTTGGTATTTCGTGACATTCCGTCTGATATACAGTCAAAAGATTTCGGAATCGCTGAAACGCACTAGACCTAAAGAATCTTCCGTGCGATGCACATGACTCAAAGTGGCATTTCGTCACGAAGCTCATAATTTTTCTCTACGGATGGCATTTGTAATTTAGGATTCAGATTGGCAGGACAGGAATATTGAGCACCATTTATTTAGGTGCCTATAGACATGTGAAAATTCGATAGATCGATTTCAGCCATAATAAGGCGTATTTTTTAGGTCACGGTTTCCTCGCCGTCGGGATATTTGACTTCGCAGAGTCGCAGGTTAGCCAAAACGTCATGGTGTGTCGTGACTGGGTAATGCTGAAATGCTTGTGTCTGTGAATTCTGCGTTTTTTTTTTCCAGGGGGATGGTTACCAATATCAATATCGTGACAGCTGGCAACAATAAATCGTGCTAAGCGCGAAGACAATGAAAATAAATTCTCTTAATATCCCAAAAATATTCTTTGATTTATGTTAATTTACGATATAATTTTGGCCTCCCTCCGTGCTCTCGCCCCTGGATTAGGGGTCCATCGGTTACTGCCATGTATGTACATAGCGATATGTTAGAACCAGATTTGAAGTATCATTAGGAATAGTGTTTTATATTTAATAAAATCGAAGGTAGATTACAACAACTTTATTAAACGGCCGCGGGTTCACCTACTTTTATGTTTCTGGTTTACGTTGAAAACTTTTATTTGCAGCTCCAACTCTCACCGCCCAAATTAAAAATATAAAAATGCTTTTGTGTGCCATTGCATTGTAGTAAATATTTGCAACGCCTATGTAGGCCTGGATAGGATTCTTCTAGTACGTCGCAGTACTTAAGAGTAACAGACATTGAATAGGATACATTGATACCGATTGAAATTGGTGCTATGTATTATAAATATCATAATTAAATATAAAGATATATTTTCAACTCATAACACCGTGCAAATTTGAACAAATCTACTTTCTCCTAGTCAAAATGGAAAGGGTAGAAACTGTTTTAGCCTTCGAAATTGTGGAGCAATGGAAGACTAATTCTAATAGTAATTAGTACTGATATAGAGAAGACGTGAGCCACGTGAGCGCTCAGCAAAGGTAACACTTTGTTACGGGTCATCGCCGAGGCTTCCTGGTACTCCAAAACGCTTCTATTAAAGAAGGAAATGTCGCCATTTTGTAATGACAACTTCGAATATGAAATTATTTCAAAATGATTGCTCAGGATGCAAATGCTTGATTTTGTGAGCTTACGTAGCAATACAATATCGACCGGGTAAATCGCGAAAGAATGGAAAATCGCATGGTTGATTTAAAAGTTGAAGCCGCCTTATACAAATAATTTCCTTCACTTGATCAGATACAAAGTGAGATGTGTTCCATTTACCATCATCGTCATGCATCATATCCTAACGCCCTTTTGGCAATAAGTCCGCTGGAAAAGTATATTATTATGTAAAGAGTCGATAATAAAATGCTGACCTCCTTTGCAAATCCTCCCATGCGGCTCTAACAGGATCTAAAGCAATCATTCATGATAAAGATTTTCCATTGCCAAAGTACATAAAGTAATTGATGCGGATAGTCTCTTATCCTAGAATCCTTGCACTGTCAGCGAAAAAAGTGGGTATGCACACCGGTGTACCACCCGTGATATCGGAGTGAGAATAAACATCCGTGGTGCACGAAATCAGAATACAGCCCTGATTTACAACAATCAAACACAATTTTTTTCATCAAAATGATACTTGTACAATGTACATAGAGACGTGCGCCGTTATGCACGAAGGTACGTATGATTTGTAACAGCGATATCAGCACGAGAATGGCAAATGTCTGTATAGCAAGCTTGGCTCGGTTTGCACGACCCAGTTCTCTTGTAGCGATTTCACAAAAAGCAGTACTTAGACTATAGAATTGGAATTAGAACATACAAGCATTTCACAAATTAGATTAGAATCAGAGCAAAGAATCACTGTACAAATTGGTTTAAATTAGATTGTCGGTGTTTCGCTCTAGTTACACCGATTTTATGCAGCTAGAATCCTCTAGCTGTCAAAGTATGTCACATAGCACACCATCCGTGAAAATAATGTGGTAATATATTTCTGAATTAGGTGTTTGCGAGTAGGGATGGTGTGAACGTGAGGTTCACGTTCGCGTTCTGTGTGTGAACCTCGGAAATTTAGAGGTTCGCGTTCACAACAGAACCTTGGCAGGTTCTGCACTGTGAACCTTTTCCATATATTGCAATTTTCACTTCATTATAACATCAATGGTTCACATTTATTGCATTTCAACTGCGGGCCACTTCATGCATGGCGCTGGCAGCATTCAAAATCAACACTAAACGAGCATGCACCTTGATAATCTCAAATGTTTTACTTGCTTTGTTACAAAGTTTGCTCGAATTATCCAGTTTTCCGTTTGTGAATATTTAGTGACTCTCTGCTCTGAGCTTGACCCGCAATCACACAACATCACGAGCGAAATACGTAGTCAGCGAAGGATGCTTGTTCAACCAATCAATAAGATTGATATCGTTTTCTGATGTAAAAATTCGAGAAGGCGTATGGGGTCACTCTGGATTTCATATCTTTACTGCATCATTAAAACCAAATCTGTGCGATTGAGGAGTTGGCTACTGTTGTATAACTTCTTAATGAGGTAATATCGGTAGGAAATATAGAAACCAATTTTACACTCTGATCAATATCAATGTAGCAATACTCAGACACCGAATACATTGTCCGGTCTGGCCTAGACCGATAAGGGAGTCCTCGTCGAAATTGTTGGGAAAGCGACGAAAGATATTGATTTTATGGTAGTATTATATCCTTTGATTGCCTCAGTTGATACATTTAGCGACGTTTAAAACGCCAATATGTAATTCAGAATTGTTGCATTATGTGGCCCAAGTCGTCGCTAGGTATCGTGTACATTAATATAGGCTATCACTTCATTGAAAGATAGGGTTGGAATTAGCAATATGACGTCACGTGACGTCATGAGGTTCACGTTCGTGTTCACACAGAACCTTTTAAAAAGGTTCGCGTTCACACGAACCTGAACCTTTCAGGGGTTCCCACCATCCCTATTTGCGAGATGATTGATAATTAATTAATACGTACATATCAATAAACTTGGAATTTTACTTACGTTCACTTCCGACTATTTCGCAGCCATGCGTTCCTGAATAAAAACGAATAAACACGTTAGGTTGGATCAGTCGGTTCTAACCCGAGTCCGATCGAACCCCGTGAATTCGTTGAGTCAGTTTCGAGGTTCGTTGATATTTATCTAGCAACCCATATCATTTGTGACACCATGCTCTGTTCGGCCATTTGCTGTAACTGACCTGTGACCAGTGAGGCAGTGACCATATTAAATCGTTTTGAATTATTACATGCTGCACGGAACTCTGTCCCTTCAGTCGTCGAAAGCTGACTGTATTGGTCGTGAAGTCTATGTTTTTGAACCTGTGAGATGGTAGGGGAAGGTAGGGCATAATGGGTTAACTCATTTTTAGTCACAAATATATTTCGAGTCCAGAAATATCAATGAACTTCAGAAAAACAATGTATGAACATAAAGCGCATATTTTCAAAGAAAAATGAATTGGAAAGACGAAAACATAACGTGAGTACAGTCATTTAAAAAGGTACCATAGTCGGATATATGCTTACTTCATGAATAGGAAAACTTTATAGCTCGCGGGTCACATTCCACATCTGTCATCATTGGCGGGCCGCATTATAGAATGGTCGCAATTATAAGCTAAGACGCAAGCTTTTATCGATTAATTGTGCCTCTAATCAGGATGCTCAGATTCAAGTGGTGTTTCAAATTTTTAGCAGCGAATTTATTATAACAATGTCATATTACGACTCGTACTGCATATTACGTTACCTCCGACGCCGAAACAGAAGCATCCGTCAGTTGGTTTTTATTGCTTCCGAAGCAGTCATCTGCAACTTTTCGCTTTTTGTATTAATTTGGACGCGACCGAAGTTATGAATAATTGACTGCGCATATAAAGGATGAATCTACCAACACACGCGCGAGCTGACAGTTGCAGTTCTAATCTATAATCACCATTGTCTTCCGAACTAATTCATTTCCGTTTTGAATTTCTTAAATGTCGAGCAACCGAAACGTTTCAAAATGCGTGGGGCCCGAGGTCGGGCTATTGCACCAACAAATAAAAAATACAATATTAAGATTTAGCTGGATCAATATCATGATGAAATATCTTAGAAGGTTTTTTAAATCAAGACGCTCTAGTAATTAAATTTTTGCGGCGAATTAATCAACAATTTTATTACGATTGTCGATGTCTTCGCGGGCCGCACAATATGTTGTCACGTGCCGCATGCGGCTCGCGCGCCGTATAGTCTGCCCACCCCCTGACCTAACTGGTCTGAAATTGCCGGAAATACTCAGCAGTAAACGCCTCATTGATGGACCGGTAGCCCATACTTATAGGACATTTGAATAGAGAGTGTGAAGTCTCTTTATTTTCGTTTTCTGTACTAATTTTCGGTCGGTTTGTGCAAATGAACTTTTTGCAATAATAAAAGTGCATATGAAAATAAAATAAAGTGTCTATGGTGCTCGAAAAAGTGGGAGACGCATTGGTGTAAGTCATACCTGGATTAGGTTTCAATGGTATACAAATCAATAGCACAAGTCCTAGATTAGAATGAAAGCCCTGGAGACACTCACACTTTGGCCACCAGCTATTTCGAGATTACAGGTAATACACAAATGACGAAAAGTAACGTAGTCGGCCGCGAAAACCATAAGAACTGGCACTTACCAACGCGGGGCCGAGCATTTCTGAAATGAGGATAAGCAACAAATAAGCGACAGCATAGAAATTGATGTTTATAGAGACATTGATAGCAACAAAATCGTCAATACACAATTTGTTTAAATCCGAGATCCGCCGCAGTGGTTCTTAACTTTAGCTAGCTATGACGCACCCCTACGCTAATCTACAAGCATTTGGGGAACTACAAATTTTAGGTGTGTCGCAAAAACCCTAATCTCCCCCATTACACACGTAATACATTATGATAGAACACCAGTAGGCCTACACAAAGGAACTGTACATCAAAAACAGTGATAAAACAACAAAAGCAATAGAATATGATTTTCACGCAAATCAAAACATTATAATAACGAAGTTTTACTGCAAAGTGCAAATCCGTGTACTTTTTCCGTATGAGTAGGGTGTGTGTCTTGCAGACTTGTACATATTTCTGGATTTTCATAATCCGCAACTAAAACTAGAACTTCACTTTTCAAATTCCGCAATTAGGATTGGAATTAGTATACTATTCATGTTTCAAAATCTGCAACAAGAACTAAAACTATACAAAAACCGTCAACAAACTATATAGGTGTAGTCTGGTGAAGAACTTATGAAGTAGTAGGCTACATTGCAAGCGTTTCCATAACCTCTGATCAAACACATGAAATGATGTTGGTATGCACGTGCAGTGCATTGCAGTTTAGTGCAGACGTTGTGAGAGATCGTTCTTCCGCTTGTTGACATTCTGCGTGATCATGATCATTGATCAGCCAGCCGCATTGTCACAAGTGCCAGAAAAACATGGAGAGAGAGAGAATTCTTTTATTCGTCAACCATGAAATATATGGGCAGTATCCACAAACATTCATGTTCAATAGTATACATTTTTTAAATATTTTCCTAACTATATTTTACACGGTATAGACTGGGAGACCCGATATGACCGAAGTCTTCTAGGCCGGAGTCACCCAAGTCGAAAAGTACTGGCAGTGTTTTCTTTGTGGTAGCATAAAAGCCACATATTTAAACTTGAATGCGCGACTCGAAGTCTTATGCTCGATTCAAAAACGAATCACTCGGGAGCTCGATTTTGTCAAGTCCTGTTTACAACACAGCCCATACATTCGTGCCAGGCTTTTGTTAGTTACAGCTTACCCTTACGCGGATTCGATGGAGATTTATAGAACGAGGGCAATGCGATGGAGTAGGCCAGAAAGAATTTATCAGAATTTACTTACGTAGCGTTGCAAACTGTAATCACCACGAACAAAATCGACAGAAACGCGGATGCCTTCATTTTGAATATCTTCCGCCTGCCTCTTTTCAGTCAAAAGCACATTTGAATGAATGTGTTTTCCAAGACCATCATATATATAATTGACACCTCCCCCATAATAGGGAAATATTATCCTTATGCCGACGTGATGTTAGGCATTGCCGCAAGCTAAATAGCTTATCGGAAATAAACAGAAGGTGTTGCTGCAAGCTATCGATGGTTTCATTACCGATACGAACTACTCGCTTATCAAACAGGAAACAGTTCGTGGAAATTCACGGTGATTGGCTCGTCCTTCTGGCAGTGCGATGTAGGAGCTCGTATTTGAACGCGATCCGGACTCCCAGAAATATTTGCAAATTTGCACAAATCCCGTCATTAATTTTGTCTCGTCGTGTATGTTGTTGGTAAACACCTACTAAAGACATACAAGGAATAAGCTGATACTAATTTTCCTATATTTTTGTTTTGCGTGTAAAAATACACAGCTGAAAAGTAATTTACACGATTATCAGCATTTGCACCATTATTTTGCATTTAAGACCAAGGGTTTATTCTTGGACTTCTGATTATCGTCATTCCTTCGTGGCAAACGTCACATTGAAGAGATGAGAAAAGCATTGATAACTTTTCGGCTCGAACACAATCTGCTAGAAGTTTTTCCCTTTGACGTCAATCACTGCGCTCGTAAACACGGTACCCCAATTTAATGTGAAACTTTAGTTCCACCAGATTTGATAACTTCAAAAAACATTGAATCCTAACTGTTTTCGAATGGGGACTTTGCACGCTTTCCTGACTGAGATATTGATATGGGCGTATCCAGAATGAATACTTGAGAACGCGTTTGAAAATAATCAAGGTCGAATTAATGAAAATCGATGTCCGGTCACTAGTGCATTTGTACCATGGTGTAAATTAGGGTTACCATACGTCCTTTTTTAAGAGGATTTGTCCTCTTTTTTGACTTTTTTGAAAGTGTCCTCGGAGGACGCCCTTTTGTCCTCTTTTTTAAGATTTTGTCCTCTTTTTGGAAAATTTAGGTCATATTTAGAGCAAAATGCGAGTGATATGTCGTAAATTAGCACAGAAGTGACGTTCCGGCTGGGCGAAAAGTTGACCTTTTTTATTTTATTTTTTATTTTTTTAGTCAACTACCTAGCAATGTGGACAGAAAAACGGTATTTTGAGCTCTGAGCGGAAAGTTGACCTTTTTTTTAGTCAACCGATCACAAAGTGGGAAAAATTCACCGATTTTTGAGACTTCTTCTCCGGTTTTGCAAGTCTCAAATTTCTGAAAAAGTTTTTTTTTTAAGATTTCCAAAATATGGTAAGCCTATGTAAATAAATTACGGCACGATGCCCAATTCAAGAATTGGTGGATGCAAAGGCAGCTTTCGACTCCATGTTTCACTTCTGAAAGGGTGTCTGTCTATACAACTGTTTAGGGCGATAGGTTGGCTACCAAAATAACTAGACGGAGGGAAAATGTCGTACGGTCAATCATTAATCAAAATCTGTGCTGGACCGCGACAATATTCAAGTGGGGCGGCATTACAAAACAATGCGGTAAATCAGAATCTCCGCCAGCGGAAACGAGCTCTCCCGAATGCGATTGCCTCATGGCGCATAGTGTCATAATTGGTATTTCAAAACATATAGCTGTCAGCTCACGCACGGGCGCTTTGAACTCACGACAACTCACTTAATTCTAGCTAGACGCAACACAACTAGGGCTGGGCACAATTATTCGAGTACTCGAATCTGAATCGAGTATTAATTTTAATGATTCGAGTCGAGTAGTGAAAGACGATTTTTTCGAGTAGGCCTACTGAAATTATACGCTCCTCGCAACTGAAAGTTAATTTCTTAACGATAAATATAGTTTTGATACTATTTTCCACTGCGGAAGCCTTGAAACCTTGATTGGCCGTGTCGCAGAATACCAGACATAGTACAAAGCAACGAACGTTACTGGAAATAACACATTTCCGAAATCATGATCACCACACAACATTGTCTAGAAGTGCAATCAAATCGGTATGGTCAAAAAATACCAAAGTATACTTACTTGTGACGGATAACAGGCATTATGTTCCTTGTGGTAGTATAAAAGGTACATATTTGAACTTTGACAAAGTACATTCTGTTGCGACGTCATATTCGATTGCTCGACTCGACTCGAAGCGTTAAACGTGATTCAGAATCGAATCACTCGAGTACTCGATTTTGCCCAGCCCTAAACACAACGTTTTGCAATCAGCGCGCTAGTTTGTGATTTCACCAAATCGGAAATCTCAGAAAAAGATGACTTTGAATGAGGGATTATAATGCTGTGTGGTCAGCAAAGATTTGCAATTTAGCTGCAATAATAATCTTTTAAAAAAGGGAAATCGAAATACTCCAATTGTTGGTGGTTTTGTTCTGAAGAGAACAAAATTACAGGCGTACGGTATATTATAGTTTGTCTGCTTCAAGGCCTCATCGTCTAGTATCCCGCATACATTGATCTTTAAGTTCGTATGAGAATACAGTTGAGGCATTATAGCATTCTGGAAACGTGGCGCGGATCTTAATTCGCAACAACTCGATAGCCCTACCGAACCGGACTGAATGCTACCGTTCGGCATTACTTATTGACAAGGCGATCACACGATGTGCAAGCTAAAGATATTATATATATATAATATATTTACCTATTAGGCTACTTTGGGAGACAATCGTACTTATTTTTGTAGCAGTTGGAGGACGAAAAAAATTGGGAGACAATTTTGTGTCCCCCTAATTCTTGGCGACATTTTCCCTCAGTTGCTATCGTCTGTTAAGCAAGTCAAGTCATTTTTGCAAAGTGACTCGAGTCAAGTCAAGTCATACGAAAAAGTTGACTCGAGTCTGACTCGAGTCAAGCCATGACTCGAGTCATCCCAACACTGATTCATTCATATTTTGGAATTTCCTCGCGGACGAAGCTTGAACAGTAAAATTCCGGACATGTCTGTGAAATTATGAACGTATGGCAACCCTAAAATGGATTCATTACAGAAATCATATACTGCACGGTAAACGAAAATGGTGTGTTTTCGCAATTCACACCCTAGCGTAGGGTGTGTTTTGGGTCATCACACCTATTGGGTACTGAATTTGTCATTTACACCTAAGCTATTGGTGGAAATGAGCCGAACACACCCCTACACACATATACCATAAGATATACACCCAAAGCATTGGCATTTGGGGTGAATTGTTAAAGATTACACCTTTTGTCAGACAAATATGAAGTTTGGGATTCAATCCGCGCTAGCCGCTTCCACAAAACTTGACTGTTGAAGTTTTAAGTCTGTGTCGGTCAGATGCCTGGCTAAGCAGGCAGGGGTGCGGCAAGTCTGCATTCTTGTTAAAAATTCAGTCGAATCACTGTATACTGATCATTGTATGGGCACTTGAGAACTTCTCTGCTGTGTCTAACTGTAGGTCGTGTCGGACATATTCTCTTTGGGGTTGAATTATCCACCGATAATGCGTGTTTTCGCCCACTTTATTGTTGTCCATGTATTTAAGGCTTCTTGGGTAGGCTTCGGCAATGTTCCATTGTTCAGTTTTTATGGATTTAACCCGGTTCGATCAAGTAAATTCGCCTACGCATATAGTTTCAGCTTCAGTGACAAATAAGAATTCGTTGTATAACATTCGTGTGCTACATTGACGTGAATGAATAATAGCTAAGTCTGCAATATCATATTGTAATTCACATTTATCGTGCACTGCGGTACTCTTACTTTGGCTGAAATTTCACCCTGTCTACTATAGTGTGACCGATGTATCTCAAGTGTGTCGCAAAAATACGACACATTATGAAGTTGTCACGATACTGGTTTATAATTTCTTTCATGTCACGTCAAATGCACAATTGTACTTTGTACGTAGCCTATATGTACAAAATATATCGGGCCTATTCCGCACAGCATTAGTGTATAACCACAATATAATGCAGGTTAAGGGTATTTAGAGCTGGGAATACTAGAAGGAGTTAAATTTCAGCCACAAACGTATATGAGCAGTACGCAATATGGGCGTAGCAAGAATTCAAATTAGAATGGAACACCGGGTTACGTCACGGAACAATCATTGAATTGGGCGAAAGATGGACTAAATTGGGCAAAGTTTCCTGGTTATTTTCATATCTATATTGATGTGTTATTCACTATTTGGTAGCTTTATGAATTGCACACTAAGCCTAACCGACAATTCGCATACAGCTTTCGCATCGTATCAATGGTTCGATCTATGAAGATAAATCTAGTACTGCAAGACTTTTTGAAGCTTATTATGATGCAATCTGCAGCTTCACAGCTATCAAATCCATATTTCCGATAAATCAATTATAGTATGCATACAAATATTCCGGAGATCCTTAACTTCAATATAGTTATTAAATCAGTGAGTCAATTGTCACATCATAATGGAATATACAAACCGTCGTCACCAGAACAGCTGCTGCTATGTTTGGCTACAGCTATGTAAAATGTTTCGTTATATACCGTATTTCCGCGCTTAAGAGACCAGACTGGCTATCGGCTGACCGTATTAGTCGTCGTGAATCTGTGAAGAAAGCCTCTTTCGAGATTGAAAATATCTGGATGGTGAGTTACATTTCGTATCTGTACTATTGTAGTATAGAACAATTGTTCCGTTGCGTTTCCAGTACAGATCCGATTCCTGTTACTCAGTGTCGCAGCTGTACTGAACAGAATTATATGTAGCAAGTTGGAATTTTAAACGTACCGGTAGTGACGATACATTGAATTCACATAAATTGTTGTATCACCAGTACCGATACCAATCTCCAAGACACAGTAGCTCAATGTCTCTAATGGAGATACTGTTGACAGGTCCAGCATTAGCTATCATTATAAACTACGGTAATTTGGGTTTGTGCGACATCGTTTGTAAGTGCATTGAGAAAAAAATCGACTCGATTGTCGTTATATTGATTACCAAAGCACATCACGACGACCTGTTTAAGTGTAAAGGGTAGCCTACCACTGACTATGCAGAGCTATGTTTATAGGCCTATCACCCTGTCATTATCACTGAGCTATATACACATTATATATTATGTTATGTTATGGTAGGAAGGTAAACATATTATCTATTCTACTTCAGACTTGCATGGGCAAAGATCGCAAATTTGGGGCTCTTGAAGAATGAAATTATCGATTTCTCCTCATGAGAAAACAAGTGTAACATACAAACAGCAAAGGGCTGAAGCATATGAAGCAATGGTATCTGAGGTGAGCAATGGACATTTGATGAAAGCTTTCGATCCCCGTAAATAGGGGCCAGTAAATGTTAATGATATTATGACATGGGTGAAAATATGACGATGCTATATTGCCATCACTATGAATATGAGAGACTTGACTAGGAACAGGCTTACCTCATTGAACATATTTTGCAGTGGCCAACTCAGACTATCTGTTAAGAGTATGTGACCCATCAACCAGACTACTTCTTTTGAAACTACTTCTCTGAGTTCTGTTCACATATTTATTTTAATTTGAAGCAGCTTGACATGGATTTGACATAGCCACTTCTATATGCTTGTCATTGAGTAGAAATTGACATCTATTGCTTGAGTAGTAATGCGCACTACTGCGGTCAACTCGGTGGGCAACAATGCACGGATTAGCTGGGTCTTCAATGTTTTGACCAATATGAAGAGGCAAACATAGCCTTGCCAAAGTTTATCAAACTATCCTTTCGATCAATATAAACAAATCATAATATATGCACTTCTTGACTCATGATATGACATACACACGATCTGTGCATATGCACAAATCTGCTTTTTGTTAGATTCAAGGACTGATTGCTATTAGTAGCAGACATAGGCGCTGAACTCAGGTATGCTAGGTATGCCGCGCATACCTAGGAATTTTTTTGGGTATGCGGCATACCCAGAATTCGGTTTGGTCTGTTACTGACTGGCTGGTTAATTGATCGATTTAGAAATAAGCGTTTCGTAGTGCTGCTGAACGCGTAAGTAAACCGGCAGCAATACGTTCAGGCGCTTAACAAAACTCCGTCCTTCAGTTACAATTCAGTTGTCCGTATTTTATCAGTGTTGCGCGCGGCCACGGCCAATTAGCCGGAAGCGCGTTTCCAATTTTCGAGAATCGTTTGTGCACAATGTAATGCAACGCGATCTCGACGCTGAGATGATTGCGAAATTAGGTCATTGATTACCGCGCGCAATCGTCGCAGGCCTGATTTATCGCGTCTCCGTCAGGTCTAGTTCCGCTGGATTGATGAATCGCATCTGCAATAGGCCCGGTGCGCACTATACCTTCTCTAGCCTGTGCACGATAACATCGTTGGCCTACACAATTGCGTCTGCGTGGTTCGAAGTATATCATTGCCGGCCTAACTATCGCGTCTCCGGCCTAGCATGCTTTGGCTTCTATCTATCGGTTGTGATTAAAGATTGATATCACGAAACTTACTGACATCGAATGTCCGCAAAAATGTGTGACTTGTGCGTACATGCGTACTTGATTTCCGCTAATACTTGAACATAACCAATAACCATCAGAAGATGCGAGTCAAGGCTTGAGTTTTGACAAAGGTTTGAACCACCTGAAATCGATGCGGATTCCATTATAGAACACCCTCCATAACAATTCGGCTATGCGCCTGAATATTAGATCAAACGCGAGTGGTCAGAAGACGCAACGCGAGGCAACAAGACCGAGAACTCGATACTAAAGATTTCAATTTCTATATGCGCGAAATGTTGCGATTGTCATCTCCTGCTGTGAAGGAATATGATATCTTATGCGCCGGCCGGAACTATCGCTTCATCTGTGATTGTGATGTCAGACTGGCTCAGACATTGAACAATGAACAATTGAACATGGACGGAATTGATTGAAATACATACTAATCGTGAACAGACAGCGGCGTAATTGATTTTGACTAACGCTAATGCTAAAACAGAACGATCAGAAAATGTCTTGCAGGCTCTTGATATTGAAACTTCTAACTCCTATGAAATCAAAGTCACTAATGAATAGAGTCCAGAACAGACGATCTATTTGGAAAAATAATTCCTGCAACCTTATTAGCCGTCGCCGAAGATGCGTATTCGTTTGTTCTCGAGGCGGAGTGATTGAAATCTCCCGATTGTCGGCGCGTGTGTTGGCGAATATGTTGCGGAGATCGCGAGCTCGCTAATTGACTACACAGTCGCACGCGTTGGTAATCTTATGGTAGCGTGATGTGTCGAGTTTATTACACAAGGATGCCGATCCGATCGATGTATTATCGGCATTGGTGCATGTTCTTAACCATAATAAACTGATGCTACCTTGGTAAATTTGAAATGGATTCAATCAATTCAGCAAGCGGCCGGCTGGCTACGCGGCCTGCTTAATCATATCGTAATTTTGTCACCATATACAAGTGCCAGGTGATATTGAACGCTTGCGAGTCGGCTAATTTGCCAATTCTGGCGCACTATGACGTCATCCCTTTGTGACGTCATCGATCTCGCATACCTAGAGAAAATTAGAGTTCAGCGCCTATGGTAGCAGACTCTTACTCTGTGAATGTGAAATCAAATATGTTGTTGGTGAGTTTGAGTAATATACTATGCGTAGGATAGTTACAAAATTGTACTTTAACTCGCTTATTTACAAGCATAAAGCAAGTCAAGGCTACAACATCAGTACACATTTCGGATGTCGTGGGCCTTTCGAATCCAATCCAAATTGTCAACTAAACGTTTACCGTATGCCTCATGGTTATTTTTTCAATTTTAGGATGCTGCTATACAAGCTAATATCATGGAATTTCAACCAAATCGACGTCACATTTAACGGTAGAAGCGTATGCTGCGAAACAGTAAAGGATCGTTATCAAACAGCTTATATTCCAAGGTAATCATTATCATTCAGCTAATTTGCAAATTTCCATGTATAGGCTAAGGCAGTGGTTCCCAACGTGGGCGATATCGCCCCCCAGGGGGCGGTCTAGGGGAGCGAAAATGACGAAGGGGGCGAAAATAGGAAGGGGCGATAGGGGGGCGATGACGCGTCAAAACGGCTGACCTTTTTTTTAGTCAACCCACGGAAATTAAGTTAAATTAGACATCGAGCCGAAAATTTGACCTTTTTTTTAGTCAACCTGCCGGTGATTACAGTTTGTATGCCCAATTTTCGGTACACAAAATTTTGGGGGCGATGATCGGTGTTGACCTTGAAAAGGGGGCGATGGGTCGAAAAAGGTTGGGAACCACTGGGCTAAGGCAAGTCAAGGTTTCCTAATCAGACCTGTATCTGCGGTCGCTTTGAATCCATTCTGAAAGTCAATATTGCCCAACTAGAAAACGTTTCGTGTTTTGGATTAATACCAAGTAGTCAAATTTAAATCAAGTCCATGCATCTCTTTCTCTGATTATTTTTTAAATTTTAGGATGCTGCTTAAAGACTGCATGCTCCAAGAGCAAGATTATATCACTGGAACTAACCGAGTTTAGGAGTATGCTGCGACAACTGAAAGACTCGTTATCAAGCCAGCAGGTATGACAACTTTGTTAACGACACCTGATGTCAACTTTCGTAGTCGCATATATGAAGTAAACCAAAGCAGAGATGGTCAAAGTTACTAGCGTTGCTACTCAAGTCTATGTAAAAATACCCCGTCAATTTATACTCGATTACAAGTAGATGCAACAGTTCCCAATACAATTCAAAACTACGCCAAGTGGAAGTAGAATACGAAATGTTGGAAAAATAGTCAAGTATGGTACGCAGATTTTCAGAGGATTCTACCTTGAAAATTGCGATATGAATCTTCGCGACTAATATAAAATTACTAATGGCATATGACACTACTAACAGCAAGAATCTTCAAAAAAATATTCAGTTATTTCTGATATAGGCGGTGTTGCTAGTATTCTAGTTGTCTAATTAACCTAATTGAAGCTATTCTAATTTGTGAAACGTTTCTATGCTCTAATTCCAATTCTAATCGAATATATGAAATCTTTCTATGGTCTATTTTTAAGTCTAATCTAATGCCCGGATTTCCTGGGTACGTTACAGAAGAACTGTCTAGTGCGAAACAAGCCAAGCTTGCTGTGCAGCAGGGGTGTTAAAAATGAATCTTTATTCTCAAATTCTTCTGGCTACTTGGTAAAATTGTTGGATTACGGAATTGAAGCCTAAACACCAAATTTGGTTCAATTCCAACCAGTAGCCACATTGCTACAGGAGAAGAAAGTGATTTTATTTATTATTTAAAAATTAGTAAAAAAATTCAAAATTTTCTGTTCACCCATGAAATTGTAAGGTTGTCTATAGAAACGATGCCCACAAAATTTGCCTCAAATCAAACCAGCCGAAGCGGAGTTATTGATTTTGAAAAATTTGGATTTGAATAAAATAGTATTTACGGTGGGCACAACAGTCATAAATGATTAAAGAATCGTTCACCGTAAATACTATTTTATTCAAATCCAAAATTTTGTGACGGCAATAACTCCGCTTCCACTGGTTGGAATTGAGCCAAATCGGTTGAGCATTGTTGCTATAGACAACCTAACAATTTAATGGGGTGAACAGAAAATTTTAAATCTTTTTTCGTTCATTTTCATATAATAAATAAAAAACTTTCTTCTCCTGTAGCAATGCGGCTACTGGTTGGATTCAAACCAAATTTGGTGTGCAGGCTTCAATTAGGTAACCTAACAATTTTATCGAGTAGCCAGTAGATTTGAAAGAAAAATTCATTTTTGAACACCCCTACTGTACAGTAGACATTTGCTATTCTCATGCTCATAAGATGAACTATGATTTGATGATAACGGAGTTTGATTCAACTTTTGGCGATTTAGTAATTCTAATTCTAATCTAATTTGAAAAAAACTGTTAGCTAGAATTATAATTTTAATCTAATTTCCAACTGTGTAGCTCAAATTTTAATTCTACTCTAATTCGAAAAAAAAACTTGTAGTTGTAATATAATTCCAATCCAATTTGGAAAAAGGGAACGTTTTCTAGATGTCCAAGTCTGCCTGTTACATGCGGTTTGCATGAAAACTATCCATCAATTTCCATCTTGTCGATGCCTAATTGCCCACACATACAGTGATCGTGTGTGAACATGTTTCCTATAGCGGTAAGTTCACCCTATCGGACCACAGTCTGTGCTGCAATGCCTTAGCAAGTGTGACATCTGATTTTTAGTGAGTACTTTGTGAAAATATATATCACTTGGTAACGGCTTCTATTTTTGTGGTCTTTCATTAAGTTATGCATGTTAGCATATGTGCCTGTTAATTGGGTTGTGAATATGCATTTTGATTTCAGGATGATGCCACAAGTTCTTGCTGAAGATAGTGACTCAGCCTTCGCCGTACAAGAGTGTTTTGCGGAAACCTGGAGGAGGCGACTTCCCAATATTACAGGGGCAATGTTCTTCGAGCAGTATTTTCAGTGATTTTTTTCTCCGTCGCCGGGATCTCTGTTTTTGTTATTTCACGAAATATGTTTCCATTTTATGTTATTATGGTACAATTGATATCGAATATATGCAATCAAGAAAGTTTTTTGCAATAGCGTGCCATTTGGAAGAAGATGCAGGATTTCAAGTAGGGTGTATATATTGAAATTACGCCCCAATCAATTCTAATGGCTAGGGTGAAATATCCGATATACACCGCAAGGAATGGGGTGGATTCTGGTCATACACACCGGCAGGGTTACGTAAGTTCTGTTTTCGTGTACCACCTTTTGGGGTGTGTATAACCACTCTTTTCGCTAAGAGTGTGTGCGCTAAAATTCGCAATTTACACAAGTTGCTGAGAAAAGACACGAGTCGCGTATGTTTTTTTTTCACAATCTGTTTCGAAACTTCATCTCTGAGAAGCGCAGGAGGTTGGAACTATAATACCACCAAATCCCATTCCCGTCGTCGCCTGCTGCGCTGAAGTTTCCATTGAGATTGCTGGTGGCGCACTGGCCATACCACCAGCCTCCTCCGTATGTAGAAGCGCAATTCCATGAAAAATCATCGTAATCCGCGTCTTTCGTTGAGAATTGGGCATTATTGCTGTAGTCGAAACCATCTCCGGTTCCATTTCCGAAGAATCCAGATACGTTCAGTCTGTAGTTGTCGGATCCGGGTCCTAAGTTGCTGGAAAAATGTCGTGTCATAGTGTGGATACTCTTTAGCGACCACTAGCGATTTTCAAGTGGGTCCAACGAATCGTTTGTCAGTATGATGTCACACTCGTTTTTGCTACATCTGATTTTACGCCGATGGTCTGCTCTGTATGGTTTGCTCTGGACTGATTCATATCTCTATTACTGATATTATTACATGTTTTAAGCTGTTTTATTTTCACGTAGCTGTTATATCTGGATACAAAGTCATTGAAAGAAACTGATCTATACAATATCGATGTCGAGATGCACAAGGCCTAGAAAAGGCTAAAAGCGTCACTGAAATGCCTTGAATTATTATTAACAATAATAATTTTGAAAAATAAAAGTCAAATTCCGCACACCATGATGTCATTTTCAAGAAAAGCGCTTTTGCTACATTCGCTAGCCTGCTGTCCATATTTGCGTTGAAGACGGTTGCAGGATAATTGAGCTAAATTCGAACACAAGTTTGAAGGGTTTGAGAAACACCGGTATTAAGCATGTTTTCAAAACAGATATTGGGTCACGAGAACCGTTACTTAAAACTTGCCTGTATTTTGCCACCGAATGAATTTCTGTATCTTTCGTGATCATGTTGATTTCCAATTCTATATTTCCTTCCTTTGTCCTTTCGTGCAGTTCCTCGAGCCCTGGAGACAAGCGTTACGGAATTACGATATGCTTTAGTTTTGCATCGAGCTACACTTTGAGAGTATCAGCTTAATTACCAATGTGATAACCAAAATAAGATCGACGAAATCCTAAAACTTGAAGGAGTCAAATCAAATCCTTCCTACCGAGCCACAAATCTCCATCACAATTCCCAAACCCTCTTTTGTAATCATCCCAACCTCGGTAGAAATCCACGTCTCCGTTTATTCGTCGCTGGAAAACCAGTAAATAATGGAAGTTTCAGAAATGCCACGAGTGAGTGCTTTTAAGATGGTCGTTCAAGCCTTTATTTGAAGTTTTGTTCATCATAAAGCAAATTGGCTCATGACGTTACAAAAGAATGACTTGAAATTCTACTCACGGTCCATTCCTTGCCTGCAATGCATTTCTTCTTCTCATCTTTAAATTTGAGTTGAAGTTCGTTCTGCATCTCCGAGATCCTTCTCGGACCCTTCATGTAAAGTACACAGAATAAAACGAAAACCTTTAGGGGTGACGTTAAGCTACTCGTACACCAACCCCACAGTCCCCCTTCGAGATCCATTTACCGTTGACGTATATCTTCTCACACAGAATTTTGCTGGAAACGACTAAATAGATTATTTCGATTCAAATGGGAACACAAATTCTTCGTATCTACCTGACGAACGAACGACAATGGCGAATCCGAACATGAAAAGAATCCAAGTCTTGAGCGACATTTCAGAACCAATCTGATATTCAATATCAGCTGTCGTGAAGACGCGTATCCTCCTGAACATAATAAAATTGATGGTGGTGGGCGGATGAATTTATAGGTTTACAAATTATGCGACAGTCTTCAGCCGAGTCATGCAGGCTTTCTGAATACCGTATTTTCTGATTTCGCACGGATCTCAAGTAATGTTGGTTCATTGAGTCGGTATTGCCGACTGTTTATTAGATACATGGAAAAGATTTACATTTTTCAAAATAGCATAGTTCCATAAAACTAGGAAATGAGAATGATGATTTGAATAAACTTAGAAAATTGAAATTACGTGACAAGGTATGAACAATGAGTAAAACATTGTGAAAACAAATCTTTGAATGCCACGCTATTATTGTAGTGCTGCGCGGTTGTTATCTTAGCCTACTCATTCGGTATGATAATGAAAGCGATTTGTTTCGAGGTTACGCGAATAAAATATATGTCAGGTGGGGCCTGGGTATGTACGTATCGTATGTATAGTGGCGGGAAGCGGTTGTTTGTTTGAGGTATTCGCGGTGTTTGTCGACCACTATGGTCATTCACACCATGCTTCATTTCTATTCCGTAACTGACAACTTGTAGCACGGCCCACTTTTAGGCTTTTTATAAGACACCGCTCACAAGGATGATATGGCGAGGAGGATCCAAAATTAACCTCCAACGCCTAGGTAGGAATTCCGAAGTCGACCGCAACCCGCAACCAATTGATGCTGTAGCTGTGGATTATACCACTACGCTTGCTCGCCACGTGGCGGGGAGTGTTCTTTTCATAAATAAATAGACATAGTGCAAAAGGCCTTCTAGTTGACGGAAAGGCGGTCTGGGTGCTTTTCGTCAACTATAAGGCCTTTTGCACCATGTCTATTTTTTATGAAACTATGTTCCTATTGGAGAACGTAATAAAGTCCTGAATCCGGTATAGTCCTGTAGAATTTTCGGTCAACCTAGAAAAAATTGTTATAAAGACGTATTATATACTGTTGGAAAGATAATTTTATCAGCTTTTCAATGATGGGTTTTGTCATTTTTTTCTACTTATGGGATTAAAGTTGACCAAAAACGTGCCAAGGGGTAAAACACTATTTTGCCTAATATTAAAATACAATTATAAGCTAAAATACGATACCTTCGTAACAGAAGACCCCCCCCCCCGAAGTTTCAGTTCAAATTTAGTTCAATCATCGTAAAATCGTCATCTGTCTCGTGCAAATGATAACTGTGGGCTAGTGATAAACAGCAACAAAATTACTTTTCTTGAAAATAACAGCATTCTATTTATGTAGAAATTGGGTTGACTTTTATTATTTCAAAGCTGTAACTGCATTTTTTGAAATACGTGGTCGTGTCTTTAAATTTTGCGCCTTCGATTTCATATCAACGAGAGCTGAAAATCCATTTAGACAATGAAAGGTGGTGGCGAATGTAATAATAAGGCAAAACGCTTCCGGTGACACATTTTGGTATGGTCGCAACAATGATGACGCCAAAATTGACATACAATTTTTTTTTATTGAACATATAACTTCAAGCCTGTTTATTTATATCTAGCAGCTCATCTTGAAGTTATTAGGGAAAATGGTTATAGGCCTATATCACAGGAGAAAATGGATTTTTGCGAACATTTCGAAGTCTGCGTGATTGACTTTACTAATCCAACCATTTCAACACCTCTATACAGAAAATATTCGTATCAGTGGGCTATTGGCAATTTAGCAACTAAAATGAGTCCACACAGCAGGATATTCCATCTCAGACGGCCATCCTGTTGATGTGAGTTCTACGGTAATGAAGCAAATCTGCCACGTGATTTTTCTAATTTGAAAAACATAAATTAGGTTATCAGCTACTTTGTAAATGTAGAGGCTTCGCGGATCCCGACCCCCGGTTGAGAACCACTGAACTAGATTTTGTAGAAGTAATTGGCGTTGCTACTCAAGTAGTACAAGTAAGTTCCTACATTTTCAACTCAATTAACAGTATAAGTAGTAATTTCTTAGACACGTGAAAACTACTTCAAGTGGCAGAAATAACTACTTTCATACATACATACATACTTTCGACAGTTAGTCGGAGGTGGCTACATACGAAATAGCAACATGTATCTTGTCGGCGAACGCAAAATGTTTATAATGACACAATATCCACCGGTAGAATATTCGAAAATATATTCAGTTACCGTGCTTTAGGGGCTGTTAAGGCTACTACATTTATGAAATCATATACAATCAACATCGTCTCGGAGCGGACCTTTGTTTGGATTACACTCGTGTTAAAATTAATAACTGAGTGCAGTACCAAATTCAAGGTGGGCAAATATCTCCATGACATTCCCAGTTGATTTACTAGTCACAAAAAGCACTAAAACAAAACCCAATACAACTAATTTCCCGTATTGCCAATCACAGATGATAATTCGGATTGCGTACATCTGACTCGAAGCACATGGTATGAACCCTACCCCGATGGCTGTTATAACAACCTTGATTTGACCCCGAATATACGACATGCAATTAATATATATATATATATATATATATTTGACAATAGAATACTAACCTACGGAGCAATGTTCCCTCTAAGCTGCGCACTTGCGCAAATGCGCAGTGCTGAAACGGTCTCTGCGCACAGAAAATCTAGGCTGCGCACAAAAAATCAGAAGTGATGACTTTTTTTTTAGTCGTTGCGCACTGCTCTCCAAGGGACCGCGCAAGCGCTCACACCCGTGAAAAATTAGAGGGAACATTGCCAGGGGTAAATAGTGTTGTCGCTGAAGTTTGAAACCGAGGTACTTGTGCAGCCCGTAAAGTTAAATATTGCGCTCTGTGAAGAAATGATATTTTGCAATGACGTGCGCCTCACGAAAGAGATTTTTGTTTTAGTGTGGTCTCGTATACGCGTGAGCGATACTGATGTCATTTCAATAGCGCAAACTTTTCTTGGAGTGGCGAAATAACATGGTTTAACAAAGTTATAAATAACAATGGGCTATAGCTCAGGGGTTCTCAAAGGGTGGGCCACAGGAGTAATTTGAGGTGGGCCACAGAGCCATTTGGAAAACTGAAGAATTAGTGAAAGTTTATATATATTTTTTATGTTCGTGTATTCGAAAATGGGAAGGGAAACGGCGGCTTTTGTCCCCCGGCTATGACAACTTACGCCTAACAGCAACGGCAATAATTTCGATTATATATATTTGGAAGTTAATTCTGAAATAACCGATGATTCCCACAGTATCATAATCATACGTCGGATGCCCTTGAAACTGGTAGGCTAGTCGGACTGAAATGCACTTCATGTAGTTAGATTTATGGTAGGCCCACTTCGGCAGGTCGTATTATTGTTATGAATTATAAACTTCCTGTGGAAGTATACGGTAGGCTACCACAACAACGAATCGCAATGGATTGAGGATTTAGTACAGCACATTGATCTTTGAAGTCTGTCTAAAAATGTCTGGCCTTGAAGTCATTGCACATAATAAAAGAGTGACATGAATTGATTGTATGATTGAATTTAATGTTCTGACATCGCAACTTCAATATGTAGGCCTACAAGCCATACTAATTCTGCTTAGCACTGTTTATACTGACCGCTTTTAATAATGGCAAAACGTAAAGGTAGTTTCTCATCCCCTCAGCAAGCCAAATTAACAAAGAAATGCGATTCGTGTAACATCGAATGGTTGTCGGAGCATGTGAAAACGCAGGACAAAACTATAAAATTAGGTTGGATTTTTATTTTTCGAACGAGAAAGGTCTACTCTCCGAAATATGTGGTGAAGTCAAAATAGCAAACGAATTTTCGGATGGTAAAATGTGGACAGCATGGAGGTCACGAAAAGCATCCTGTAACGAAGTCATTATTTCAACGATTACGTTCGTTCGTTATGTTCAATTATTGTTTAGGGGTCCGACCGTTTCCAACACACATCACTCGATCAGCTCTACCCGGTAAATCTGATTACGTGAGCAGAGAGAGCATAAAAATTGATAGCAATATACAGGTTCAATCATGAATTTTCGAAAATTCCCGCGCTTTGCGCGTTCAGGCGACAAATACTCTAAACGTAGTCCCAACGTAGATGATAAGTAGCGGCAATAAATGTTAGAGGCCGAGGGTGGTCTGGGGGGCGAAGCCCCCCAGAAGTTTGGTTTATCACCCTATGGGGGTGCTGGTTGCGCACTTTTGTCCAAGGGCCTGCGCAGTGAGTTGGTGTGTTTGCGCAGACTCGTGAAAAATATAGAGGGAACATTGCTACGGAGGTTAGTAATATATAATTTAACACTATAATAGCATGCTTCCGACATAGAGCTCATTCCCAGGTCATATTCATACAGGCCTTTCAGTGGCGTAAGGTACTCAGTCCCTGCGCTATGGTCCGTCTGTGCACTCAATTCATATGCGTTATACATCGCCGGTGTCTCATTTCGCTTGATTTTACCAGCAATTAGGCATACTAAATATAACTCAATTGGGTAGCTTACATGACATGCCATCTCAGATCGATTACTGTCTCACTTCTTTACCATATTGTAGTAGAATATTGAGAATTTGCAGTGCGAAAAGCTGCAATATGCAGAGCGGATTCAACCCCGCCAGCTAGAAGCTAGGCGGTAAGCTAACGTGATAAATCTGCGGTAATTTCAGTTTTGTATTACCGAACTTCGCGGATATATACGGGTGTGAATATACACCCGTGGCCCTCGAAACCTGAACCGATACTTCAGAGTTATACCGCGGCGTACGTCGAGTGCAACATTTTAATCCAAATTATGCATGCGTGCATTGCGCAGTACGGCTCTTCAAAAATTTTTTTTTCGAAATCAGGGATTCAGTGATTAAATTGTTTGGTTGCCTAAACGATGCACACCACATTTGGCTCCATTTCAACCAGTAAAGGCCGACACTGAGCCAATTGAAATTTTTAATTTTAATATTACTGTTAACTACGGATGGTCTGAACGTGAGGTTCACGTTCGCGTTCTGTATGTGAACCTCAGAAATTTTGAGGTTGCCAGCGTCATGCATACAGTGGCCCGCAGTTCAAATGCAATCCATTTCAACCAACGATGTTATAATGAAGTGAAATTGTAATATATGAAAAAGTTTCACAGTGCAGAAACTATCAAGGTTTCGTTTGTGAACGTGAACCTCGAAATGTATGAGGCTCACACACAGGACGCGACCGTGAACCTCGATCACGTTCACACCATCCCTACCTCTGAGACCGTTAAGGCGTAAGCTTATATTCCCTTGCAAGTCCTCGTCGAAATTGTTGGCAAAGCGACGGGATGATATTGTTTTTATGGGATAATTATATCATTTGATTGCCCCGAAGTTGATACATTTGGCGAAGCTTAAAACGTCAATATGTATATCAGCATTGTGGCATCACGTGGCCCGAGTCGTCGCTAGGTATCGTAAAAATGAATATAATCTATCATTTCACTTAAATGAAGGGTTGGAATTACCAATATGACGTCACGTGTCGTCATGAGTTTCACGTTCGCGTTCACACAGAACCTTTCAAAAAGGTTGACGTTCACACGAACCTGAACCTTTCAGAGGTTCACACCATCCCTACTGTTAACCCCATCAAATTGTTAAGTTGCCTATAAGGACGACGCTGAACAATTTCTGCTCAATTCCAACCGGTAGAAACGAAGTTATTGCATTTAAACGTTTTGAACTTGTAAAAAAGCATTTGCGGTGAGAAAATTCAGAACTAATGAAAAACTCAAATAACTTCGCTTTTGCGGGTTGGAATTGCGTCAAATTTGTTTTTCATCGTTTTCGCAGACAACTCAACAAGTTCCGGGTTTCCATTAAATTACAGTAAAACATAAATTTCATAATAAATATTAAATTTCAAATGGCTCTGCGTCGGCTTCTACTGGTTGGTGTGCAGCGTTTATGCAACCTAACAATTTAATCAGTGAATCCCGGGATCCGGAATAAAAGTTATTTTTGAACAACCCTAATGCGCAGGACACGTACGGATTTATGACGGCAATATAATTGTAACATTCTGAGTTGGGTTCTGTTTCCGTCTACCACCCTTTGGGTGTGAATACACACTCTTTTTGCCAAGAGTGTAGGTTTTAAATAAGGTGAATGACAGAATGATCTACTAAATCAGTGGTTCTTAACCTTGCCTCCAGCGCCCCCCAAGGGGCGCTGGCGAATTTGAAGGGAGCGGAAACGCTCAGGGGGCGAAATGGGGGGCGCTGGGCTCAGGGGGGCGGTATGGGGGGCGCTGGAGAAAAATGGCTTCGCAGTAGATGATGTGGTGGTAGGACATATCCTTAATGAGTATTCAGAGCAAATTAACACCGAAAACTTCGTTATATATAGCCTACAAAAGACGTATAGGTTTAATTATCCATGGGCGCCTAAATGACTGGCACCGAATGTTCCTGTCTTGGCAATCTGAACCCCAGAAGAGGAATTCCATCTGGCGGGGAAAAATTATATGCCAGTGAAGAAATACCAATTTGAAATCGTGTGCGTCTTTTAGTTTAGTACGATTGGGCGACAGGGATATCTAAAACTAGATATTCCTGTTGGGCGATATCCTTGTTGGGCGATTCTATATTTTTTGATATAGCAGACAGGAGGTCACGAAATAACATCATGCAACGAAGTCATACCAACGGGTTCGCCCGCCCGAATATGTTTGATTATCAGTTACGGACCCTACAGTATCCAAGACACCTCAAAATGTTCGCTCTACGTTTTGATGAGTCTGCGCACACTCAACAACTCACTGCGCAGACCCTTGGACAACAGTGCGTAACGACTAAAAAAAAGTCATAACTTCGGATTTGTTGTGCGCAACGTAGATTTTCTGTGCGCAGAGACCGTGTCAGCACTGCGCACGTGCGCAGCGTAGAGGGAACATTGCACCTCACTCAGCTCTACCGGTAAATCTGGTAACGTGAGCAGAGAGGACAAGAAATTGCTAGCAATATATATGAAATTCCCGATCTTACTGACCGATTTTATTGTGAATTATCGAAAGTTTTCGCGCTTCGCCCTGGCTCGCTAAACAGTACAGCTGATTTCGTGGCAAAACGAACAACGTGATGGGGGGCGGTCGGTTTATCACCCTATGGGAGCCCAAGACCCAAGTTTTGTCGGGGGGCCTGGCGAAGTGCCGTTTCGTTCCTGCCAACGGGTATAGGCTCGAAGATGTATAATTATTATTGAAGGGTCCTACCTTTTCAATCACACATCACTCAGCTCTACCGGTAAATCTGTTTACGTAAGCAGAGAGAGGATAAAAATTGATATCAATATATATGCAATTCCCGGTCATTTTGACCAATTCAATCATTAATTATTCAAATTTTTCGCGCTTCGCGCGTCTAGGCGAGAATAGCTGGGTCAGTAAATGGACACCCAATGTAGATGACTAGTATCAGCAAATAGCGGATAGCCGAGGGGAAACCCGAAAGTTTGGTTTATCACCCGATGGGGGCCTAAGACCAACGTTTTTTTTTTTGGGGGGGGGGGGCACTCCCGAATATGTTTAATTATTAATTACGTGCCCTTTATTTTCCCATACTACAGCTCGCTCAGCGCTACTGGTAAATCTGATTACGTGGGCTGAGAAGATAAAAAGTTTATAGCGACTTATATATGTAATTATCACCTATTCATTCATGCGTTATGGAAAATTTTGGTACCTAGGGCGACCAGGCCACACAAACTTTGCTGACCATCGAAATCACGCTACAGGGTTCTTGGGGGCGAAGCCATCAGAAGTTTGGTTTATCACGCTATGGGTGCGCAAGGCAAGCGTTTTTAGGGGGGTTGACGAAGTGCTGTTACGGCCCTCCCTCCTACTCATTGTCTTTATTACATTCCTTACAATATGCGGTTGGGGGGCGCTGGAGCACGGTAATTTTATAAAGGGGGCGCTGGAGGAAAAAAGGTTAAGAACCACTGTACTAAATTGTTATTTCGCACCCTTTCAGTAGGGGAAAAAGAGTGAAATACACCGTGTTTATCATAGGGGTGTGGATGGCCCAGTTTTCTTGTACTACCTCAAGTAACGCCAAAAAGGCGGTGCACATAAACATAACCCACATATACACCCCTGGTATATATCTGAGTAAAGATTGGTGTTTTTGACTTATTTTCACCATTGGAAACGGTGTGAAAGCACAATTTGCTGCCAGAAAGTGCTCTTTACATAATTTATACCATGTGCTACATCGTTGCAATCTGATAAATGAACCTATTTCCACACACGGATTTACAGGGTTGTCCTGTGGTACTTAGCCTTTTCTACCACGCGACACACCAGCGCTGGATCCGTTATATCATGTATCAGTATTTCAAAAAACGGTATACTTACTTTCAGGTTATGCTTCCCTTTATCCAGAGACCATGCCTCTCATTTACATGATATAGGCTAAACTGGGTGTCTGATTAAAAGAGTAGTTAAGAAAATTAATTCAGTTCCATCAATGATATGTATACATCGGTTCCGTGAAAATGCATGGCTACACGAATACCAAGCAAAATATAATTCAAATCAGAACCAGGCTGTAGCGGGGGAATCGGGAGATCATCTTGCCAGCTTCAGCCTGTACTACAAGTCACTCCAGCACCCTCCTATCTTTTCATTATATCGCAATCGTCAGTGTTGCCAACTATTGATGGAAGAAAATCGCTAAAACTGTACTAAAAAATCGCTAGATGTCGCTAAATATTGAGAAAAAAGCGCTAAAAAATAGCGCTAAATCTGCAATAATTGCTGAAGGTGTTAAATTGAACCATAATATCAATACATTCTTCTCAGCTATATTTTACTCGTCTGGGGCCAAACTCACTTATCATATTTCTAGTTCATAATACGTAATAGTCGTCTCTAAGCGGGCCAAAACGTTGTGTGCATTTCGATAAAGCAGATCGCTTTGCGCAATGATCGCTATACGTGACCATGACCACTGACCAGGTTTGCAGGCATAACCGCTCACTATATAAGCGTGCCTTGCTCGATGCGTCCGTGAATACTTGATGCGATGTACGGTGGAAATGCGCTTGACTTCTATAAAATGCGTTGGAGTAATTGAACACGACTATGGCGCGCTATGGCACGCTAACTGGGTATGGACTATACGCCGCGTTCCCTCTAGGGTCCGCAACAGAGAGTCGGTAAATACGTTGGCCAGCACTTTATTGTACAACATAGACTCGAACAGACTAAGGATAAAACATCGGATAACATGAACAGCGTTGGTCGTACAGCATCGGTCGATCGTCAGATAAAAAGCCGGCGTGCATCTAACGAAGGTCTTCTTTAAATAGTCGGAATGCATACACCGTCGCGCACAATGATCAGCAATGATTGTTAATCGTTCGTCCGACGTCGAGAGGGTATGTGCGGTACACCAATCCGCCATAAGGGTCCCCCCGCTTGGAAAAGCTTTAGGTGCCGGATGAGAGCGATTCAGATCGAGGAAAAAAATCATTAGAACGAAGTGAAATAGCATAGCAACCAAGCATGTATAATACACACATCGAATAACAATACATGTTCAGTACATACCGAAGGGTTATAAACAGTGAGACACAACAGAGCGGTAAAAAAAAAATTCAAATCTGCATTTCAAACACTGGTGCGAGTACGAAATTTTGCAAGTGACTGGGTGTTCTGACAACACGACCACTATTCGTAATCGGTGTAGTTTGAGATTCGGGAAGGGTTGCGTTTTGAGCGGTATCATTAGATTGGCAGTTTTCAAAACATTGCAAGGGCAACCGACCCGGAATCAAACGATCAGTTGAGGCGTCATAAGAACCTTTACTAGTCTCGATAGTAAAACACTTCGGAGTGCGCTTCAACACTTTGTGCGGACCAGTATAAACGGGGTCAAGTGATCGGCGTGAGCCGTCGATCCTTAGAAAAACGTGGGTGCAAGTGGTTAAATTATTCGGAACGTGTGACTTTGGGTTACAGTGGAAATTAGTGGAGGTTTGACCAATGGTCGAAAAGAATCGTCTCATATTGCTCACGAAGGTGGGATTGTCGGTGCTATTCCTACACGGAACGGGATCAACTAATTGACCAGGCAAGCGTAATGAAGTACCATAAGTCAATTCGGAAGACGAGTACCCTAAATCCTCTTTTATTGCACAACGCAACCCCAAGAGTACTAAGCCTAAATTATGATACCAATCGGACGGGCTCTCCTTTGTACGCAACGCGTCTTTTAACGTGCGATTAAATCTTTCGACCATTGAATTTTGCTCAGGTTTACGGGCTAGGGTAGTAATATGATGAATTCCAAGCAATTGCATAAGTTGGGACCATTCGCTAGACGTAAATTGGCTACCTCGATCAGTTATAAGTTTCCTGGGTGCGCCGAATCTAGATATATAGCCGAGGTTAAAAGCGTCAATGACTGTCTGGGTGCGCATATCACACATAGGGATACACTCCGGCCAACGAGAAAATCTATCAATGCACATCAATAAATATGAAAAACCGCAACTGTTAGGCAAAGAAAGGATATCAACATTTACGGTATGAAAACGTTCAGAGGGCACTGGAAGGTTGGTTATTGGCGTTCGAATATGTCGGGTTATCTTCGAGCGTTGACACGGGAGACACTGTCGAACAAACTCGGTTATGTGCCGCTTCATATGAGGCCATACGTACCGGTCCGTTATCAGCTTCGTAGTCGCTCTAATGCTAGGATGAGAAATGTTGTGAAGTCCGTTGAGCACTGCGTCGCGCAAAGAATGCGGTACGAACGGGCGATGTTTGCCAGGCAGCGACCTGTCGAAAAGAACGGGGCCATGCAACCCTTCAACTGTTACCTCCACAAGATCCAAAGAATGTTCGTCGGAGTTAGACAGTAGATCTCGCAATTCGTCGTCGTCTTTCTGGGCGTCAAACAGCATCTGTGGAGAAATCGGTACGGTATCCGGGAAAACCACATTGACTTCTAATCTTGAAAGAGTGTCGGCGGCAGTGTTCAGCGACCCCTTGATGTGGCGGACGTCGCTCGTAAACTCCGTGATGAACCTTAATTGTCTTGATTGGCGCGCAATGAGTCTTTCAGTAGGGTTCTGCAACGCTTTGACAAGACCATCATTATCTGTGACTAGTTGAAATTTCCTGCCCTTCAATTGAACGTGAAAATGTTTAATAGCAGAATACGCTCCCAAGAGCTCGCGATCGAATGCTGAATACGTTCGTTGGGTACGATTAAGGGTCTTCGAATAAAACCCAAGAGGTGACCATATACCTTCGTGTTGCTGTTGCAGAACTGCACCCATTCCTACTTCACTTGCATCCACGACTAGAGAGAGGTCCGAGTCATGAATAGGATGGACAAGTAATGCATTACCCGATAGATCAGATTTGATGCGGTCGAATGCTGACAATGCGGAGTCCGACCATACAATACGTCTGCGTTTGTTGGATGATTGATTTGCTATATCGTAGAGCGGCTTCAATATAGTTGCGCAGTCTTTCACAAATCGATGATAGTAACACACAAGTCCAAGAAAGGATCGTAGTTGCTTTACGTTATCTGGGCGATGGTAATTTGTTATCACATCAACCTTTGCAGGCAGGGGACGGATTCCTTCGAGACCAACTAAATGTCCAAGGAATTCTATCTCCTTTTTACCAAATTCGCACTTGTCAACGTTAATAACGAGACCAAACTCACGTAGCTTCGAAAACAGTGTTCTGAGCGTCGTCAAATGTTCCTGTTCAGTGCGGGTGGCGATTAAAATGTCATCTAAAAACACGAAAATATGTTCGATTCCGGATGTAACCTCGGAGATAAAACGGCTAAAAGTGCTGCATGCATTCGTCAATCCGAACGGCATGGTAGTTGGTTGAAACAGTCCTTCGGGGCAGATAAAAGCGGCCTTCTCTTGGTCCTGGGGATGGAGAGGAATCTGACGGTACGCTTTCTGTAAATCAATCTTGCTGAATATGCTGCAACCGTGCAATTCGTTAGTGAAGTCTCGTAAAAAGGGGACTGGCCATCGATCTTTGATTGTTTGATTGTTTAACTTACGATAATCGACGCAAATCCTAATGTCGTCTTCACCTTTAGGAACAACGATAATAGGTGACGCATACGGCGATTTTGAACGGACAATGTCTCCGGACGCTAAAAGCTCGTCCAATCGATCCCTTACCTTGCGTCTCAAATACGGCTGTAATGGGCGACAACGTGAACGCACAGGACCGCCAGTAGTCAATATCCGATGTACAGTGTCATGCTTACCACGTAGGGACGCAATCTTCGGTGTGGTCAAATCTTCGAATTCCTTCAAGATATCGGCATATGGTTGCTTATGGTGGGGTGAGACCAGGGCTTTGGAGCCGGAGCCGGAGCCCGGAGCCGGAGCCCCGGAGCCGTGCATTTTCACCGGAGCTGGAGCCGGAGTCGGAGCTCTACATAAAATTTAGCCGGAGCCGGAGCCGGAGCTGGAGCCCGTTATTTGAGGAGTAGCTCCGGCTCCGACCTATTTCATAAGATGCTATTATATATGCAACAACCACATCTGCTGATTAATCATAATTGAACTGAATTTTAATGCTGTGCACAGCAATGGCATGGAGTAAATTGCGTTCTAGTGCAACTATGATGTTGTCGACAATTGACAAGTATTCAGTATGAAGTCACAAGCCGGCACGGCGGCACCTATATGTCTTTGTTGCTACATCGGATATTACTGGCGGCGGACGGACTCTAGATTACTATAGATAACTAACCTATTAGTAGATTAGTAATCCATAGAGACCAGGAATGACCAACCTTTTCGGCTAAAGGGGCACATGCAATTGACGAAAGAGTGCGCGGTCCACTAGCCACGCCAAGCGGGTAAAATTTTCTAAGTTTATAAATAAACTAGGTGAGTATTGCGGGTCTATTGTATACCACCCGCTAGGCTCAGTTTGCAAGGACACGACACGACTATTCAGCGTCTGGACACATCGATATCGAAGGTCTCCGATAATATGCGACAATCATTTTGTGCCTACATTTCACCGTCAACGATTTTTATGCGAGCGCAAACGCGAAAAGACTTTCTTCCGTAACTGCGAATACAGTTAGACTCAATCGGGTAAATTATAGGCGTTTTTGTTTTCATTTTCAGTAGGGGGTAGGCTATCAAGCAAGAAATCGTGTGACAATTAAACACGCGAAGCGTGAAGAAAAATTTCGCTACTATTTTAGTCTATTGTAATGTACGACGATTTACTAAAAATGTGACTGGAACCTGGATCTGACAATGCGTCGGAACTGATATTTATAGTCATCAACATCCCAAGTGTCGCAGCCAGAATTGTAATTTTTGGTTGGCATTGCAAGTTCACAATCTGAGCAATTCATTTTCGTTAATTTATTAGGACATTACCTCGCGGGCCGCGCAAAACCCTCTCGCGGGCCACATTTGCGGGCCACCCCTGGTATAGACAGGACCATTCGATAATTTCAGAGCCGGAGCCGGAGCTGGAGCCGGAGCCGTGGTTATAATGCGGCTCCGGAGCTGGAGCCGGAGCTAATGTATGATAGAAGAGAGCTCCGGAGCCGGAGCTGGAGCAGTTTAAATTTACGGCTGCTCCAAAGCCCTGGGTGAGACTAAGTTGAGGCCGAAAACGGACGCAGGTTTCTTCCTACCTCTCACGAGAGTGTTCGAATTTGGGTCCAACATTACGTTATTTCTAATATCGACTACAAAAGAGAACTCCTCCAGGAAATCAGCTCCTATTATCGCAATTTTTGTATCAGCTACGTAGAATACAAAATCATACGTGTGCCCGTTTGAGAGTCGGATCTTGCGAGATTTCGTACCACGAGTCGAAATAGCGGTGCCGTTCGTTGCATACAGGTTTGGTCCACGGTCTTTGTTACGACGATCTTGCCATGTGCTGGGCATGAGTGAAACGGATGCGCCTGTATCTACTAAAAAATGAGTTCCAGAAATTTCGTCCTGTACATGTAATAGAGACACATTATGAGAGTTGTGCGAAACAACCAATGGATCTGTACGACGTGGACGAAATCCTACGCCGTACCTCTGTCTAAAAAAGGACGAGCAGATTCGTAGCGTACACAACCAGGGCGACAATTTCGCGCACGGCGTACACAACCAGGGCGACAATTTCGCGCACGATCACCAAACCGTTCGTGATAGTAGCAGAGACCGCATTCCTGACTTCGCGGAGGGCCGTCAGTACGCCAGCCATTACGAGAAACGGGATTTCGATGCCTAGAGTCAGTAAGAACATCTTCAAATCGAGGGTGGTGACGAGTCGTCGCACCAGCGGCAGAGGTCGGTCGTGGAGGCACATGGACAGGAAGTGTATCACGTACAGGCGGTCGAGATCGAAGCTGTCCAACTTCATGGGTCAGGCTTGAAATCTCTCTTCGCATCTGATAAAAGTCGACGTTAGCGGGCGCATTGGTGCTTAGTATGATGAGACCCACGGGCGTAGATATTGTCAGCTCGTACAGCCAATTCATCCGCGGTATCAGTTACGTGTGACGATAAAATATTGGCTAAGGAATCGGGCAAGTGGTGCAGGAAGGCCTCCCGGAGGTAGCAGTCGACACCAGGCCCTCCATGGGACATTCCCGTCGCACTCCTCAGCTTCTTGAGTATCTCTGACGGTTTCAAACCACGCCAGCGTCCACTATATAGCTCTTGAACACGATCTCGTAGCGGGACAGTGTATTCATCTAGCAAGATTTGACGTAAAATTATAAAGCAATCGGGGTTCTCGATGCCAGGAAGCCGTATTCGGATAGATTCAAGTTGATTTCCATCAAGGCAGCGCAAAACGTAGTTGTACCGGGCAACATCACCGTCGACACCATAAGACTGGAATCCAGCTTCTGCAGACACAAACCAGGACTCCGGTGCATGCGACCAGAATTGCACCACAGGCATAGCTCCACGCAGATGCGCGTTGAAAGGTTGGGCAGCAAGCTCCTCTCGTTCATCTTGCACGGCTCGTCGTCGGCGACTTCTTGTAGACATCACGTTGAGCTAAAATCGCGTCGTCTTCAAGAATGCGTTTGGATCACGTAAGGCGTTAGATCACGTCAGGCTTTGATCACGTCGGGGTCACCAAAAGTATGGCGCGCTATGGCACGCTAACTGGGTATGGACTATACGCCGCGTTCCCTCTAGGGTCCGCAACAGAGAGTCGGTAAATACGTTGGCCAGCACTTTATTGTACAACATAGACTCGAACAGACTAAGGATAAAACATCGGATAACATGAACAGCGTTGGTCGTACAGCATCGGTCGATCGTCAGATAAAAAGCCGGCGTGCATGTAACGAAGGTCTTCTTTAAATAGTCGGAATGCATACACCGTCGCGCACAATGATCAGCAATGATTGTTAATCGTTCGTCCGACGTCGAGAGGGTATGTGCGGTACACCAATCCGCCATACGACATGCGACTTAACCCGACACGACTTGAACCGGGTTTGCCAGCCACTATAACTAGATACCTTAAGAATATAATCTGAGGACCACCCAGGGTATGAAAATTAATGAATCTGATCTTAAACGAAAGCTAGTGTCACACTGATTCCGACAATATGAATTACATTCTTGTCAAGACAGGGGAACGACCTCAAAACAGCCCCCAAAGTCTTAAAATCGGCATTGATCAGAACAATCACTGGACGAAATTGGTCATTGTTATGTTCATTGTGTTGCGGCGGTGCCATTGTTGGAGCAATGCCAGTTTTCAGACTTTGAGGGCTGTTTCGGGGTGTCCTGATAAGATTTTATTTTGTATTTTCGAAATCACTGCGACACTAATAGCTTTCGATCAAGGCCAATTATGTTAAATTTCCGCGCTCAAGTCGTCAGATGAGGCCTTGCCAATTATGCTCCTTTGAGTCCGCACTCTGGTGGCCGGTATAGCCAATGCAGTCGTCAGCCTGAACTGATCTTCAGTGGCTTTTTTCGGTAAAAAAGCGCTAAATAATCGCTAAGTACTTTTTCAAAAATCGCTAGATTTATCGCTAGGCGCTAGATCCATATTTTTTGGCGCTAAACCGGATGAAAAATCGCTAGATCTAGCGCGAAAATCGCTAAATTGGCTACATTCGTGTGTTGTATTGATTTGATACAAATTTTAATAAAATGAAGATGAAATGATGATGACCTCTACCGGTGTTCATTTGACCATTGACCATTTTTCTCGTCTGCTTCTCGACCTTTCGTGCTGCCTCAACCGTGACAGATAACCTGCGAATGAAGTTAGCAATTGATGAACCAAGCAGTGCACGTATTAGCTATTCCGTAGGCAAACCAGCTAATGGTGCGATATCGTCCCTTTATTTGTGGATATTTGAATTAGTTCGTAACACCAAAATTTTATCTATGGCTTAGCATTTACTGTGTATGTGTTTATGTGCTCTGTGCGCTTAGCAGAGCTTACACGGCTTCACTCCCGTCAGAGTTTCAGTTCCTTGTTAGATTTATTGGTTTGACGTTTTGTTCAATATCCGTTGACATGTATTACCATTTATTGTTTTCTGTCACGACAAAGAAACTGCTTCTGTATGTCGAATTTGTTCAACCGCATTTACCGGCGTTTGCGTGGTTTGAAAGGAATGTAGCAGAATAAATTTGCAAATTTGAACCTACGTTTCCTTTTTCAATCACCATCACAAACCTCCAACTTTGTACGATAGCTATATCAAGGTCCAATTTTATAGACCTACGCTTCTTCGATATTTCCCAATTTCTTTCATTTGTTGACCAATTAATAAGCCTTCACGGGAATTAGTTCATCTATGTGTTATATGTTATGTGCTTTGAAGTTTTGCTGATTTGATTGAAGTGCGCCGTAGCATCTAGTTTAGGGCGGTTTTCTGCCTCTGCAATAGAACTAACCAAAAAGAAGCTAACCTAGCTAGGTAGCTAAGCTGTAACCTGTGATCGCCTAGAAATACCTGGAAAGTGGTAACATAAACAACCGGAGAAATGCCAAATCTTATTGTAATCTCTTTTAATCACTATCACTATTTGTGCCCATTTCAGGGTTAATTAATTTTGTCTAGCTCATGGACACTATCACTGAGCTCACGAAGTTTTATCTTAGGACACGCTATTAGAAAATGCACAAGGGAGTTGTATATTAGTATTAGACCTATTATACAACATTGACCTATGCCAATTTTCTGTATATCGATTGATAATATAAAGCTGCAGTTTCTGTGTCCCAGACGTTTCCTTTCCTGCATAACCAGTCCTTGATATACCGTACGGCAAATCTCTTTCAATTCCGTAAATGCAAAACCTAGGTCTTCAGACAATATGTAGGCCTATGCAGCTATGCTCGTACTTGCTTTTATAAATAGCTTATCTCCAACTGGTTATACACATTTATTTTGTTTACCCATGACTATTTTATCCATATACTGGTATTTCAATATGATTGGGCATGAGCTACAAACCCAATAACCATCACTTGAGTCTTCACCAATTCTGCTGTAGTCCAAATTTTGTCACATTAGAATCAGAGCTCAGTACAGTTCATATTCATTTCAAATATCTTGGTATTTCAAATCATGATATTCCCAAAATTCAAAATGGACATGAACTTAGGGTTACCAACTTACCATATGTCCTTCGAGGGCGCCTAAATGCCCTCCTTTTTGGCAATTCGTCCTTCTTTACAGCTTTGACAGCTGAAAATCAAAAATTGGCATAAATGACTCGAGTCAGATTGATGATCTTTTAATTTTAGTGTCAACAGCACAAAAGTAGTAAAAAAGTGGGTAATTCGGAAGTCGAAATGATAACCTTTTTCTAGTCAACACAACAAGATTTTCGGTCAATATTTCAAAATCACCTCAATTCAATTTCGGTAAACTAATTGTTATGATTTGATAAAAGTGTACTCCTTACCCGATTCTAAAATATGGTAACCCTACGAGAACTTATCCGATTCCACTGCTACAATACAGGTATTTCTCTCTTCTTGTACCTTCTCTCTTGTTCCCACTGCCTACAATATCAGACACAAATTAAATGCAAATCACTTTATCTCATTGTTCAGAATATTCGACCAATGGCTCCTCTCTATTGCACAATAGTGTTATTATGTTGTGCCTTTATAAAAGGTGAATATGTCTCGTTCGACAAGTTGTATGAAGATGGGATGATCGCGTACACCAAGAACGATTGGAAAAAGTCAATTGACTACATTGAACAATCTCTCAAAGCCTATAAGGAATATAACCATGGTATATCGTATTGCTCGATACAATGTCGAAATATTTCAAAGAAGTCTGACGTTGAAGAGATTGGATATTTGACGATATTGGCTCGCAAAGGGCTGTGCGTTAAAAACTGTCTTGTTGAAAGATTCGGTGACTTCAAAGGTTTGCGTGTCTCAAAGGAAATTGTGAACGATTTCAAAAATTTGATGCCATATCAATACTTACAATTTGCGTATTACCAAGATGACTCTATCTCTGAATCGGTATCTTCAGCATACACATACAGCTTGCGTTTTCCTGACGATGAATTAATGGGTGAAAACATGAAGTATTTTCGGCAAAGTGAAGACGTAACTGATGATATGTTTATCAATCGTGAAACTATGCCACATTTGGAACTGTACGGCCAAGCGGTGGAGGCATACTTGAAAGAAGATTATACGTCTTCTGCGTCATTATTCGAAGAAGCGCTGAGCGAATATATCAAAGCTGTGGATGTCTGTTATGGAGTTTGTGAAAGCAGCGATGCAGCTGATGATGAACATTGGACGGTTGATTTTTATCGACAGAATGCGTACCACTACGTTGATGTGCTAGAATGCAGTTTGAAATGCATCAGAGATTTGTCCAGCGAAGTAAGCAATCATTATTATCCAAATTATTTACCTGTGATGCTACACTATTTACAATACTGCCACTATCAGCTTGACAACCCCGCCAAATCAGCCGAGTATATGATGTCATATTTGCTATTCCATCCTGACGACAGTGAAATGAAGGAAAATCTCAATTTTTTAGCCGAAGATTTTGACATTTCCAATGTAAAGGCTTTGGTTCAGATGGAGGATTACTACCGCAAGTCAAATCTTGAGGCGGGCATGCTGGAATACTCTTGGAACTACTTTGGCATGAAAGACAAAGATAGGAGCTTGATTAGTTACTTTCGCTATGAGAAAAGTGAAAAAATATCTGTTACAAAAGACGATGATATTCATGATGGTAACACCCCGAATAAAATATCAGATACAAAAAATGATCATGTCGATGATAGTAACATCCCAGATGAGGAGGAACATAAAGTTGATGGTTATGAGTCTATGAAAGAGAAAACAGATGATATCATGTCAAAACAAGCTGCGGAGTTGGAGCATAGAATTCACGCCCAAAAATCTGACGATGTAGACATATCTCGTCTCGTTGGCGCCAGCAGAATTGGATACAGAGTTGTCGATTCAAAACACATTGTCAAGATCGCTGAAAAAGGAGAAATAGATCCTCAAAGCGAAGGCCCATTGCTTTACGAAGGCTCGTATCTTTTAGCAAATTCATCCATGTTAAAAGGAGATAATCGGTTCGCGGTAGATGGGATTTCTGACAAATTTCAGTGCCAAGAACTTATGGATTTAGCAGTAGCTCTAGGCAAAGCCGGGGATGGATATTTGGGCAAGGAATCCCCGCATACAGACCACGAAAGGTTCGAAGGTGTCACTGTTTTGGATGCAGCGTTAGCGGTTAAGTCTGGAAATCTTCCGCTATCTGTGGCTAAATTGTACTATGATATAAGCGAAAAAGTACGTGCTCAGACCCAAGCTTACTTTAAATTACCAAATCTTTACTTCGATTACACGCATCTAGTTTGTCGTACTGCGAAAGCCGACGCGCCAGCAGAAAGACACGATTTAAGCCACCCGGTTCATGCTGATAATTGTCTTTTGAATGATAACGCCGAATGTGTGAAGGAACCGCCTGCTTATATCTGGAGAGATTACAGCGCTATAGTGTATCTCAACGGAGATTTCGATGGTGGGGAATTCATATTCGCAGATTTAACCGCTAGAAGAGTGTTGGTGGATTTAAAGCCGAAGTGTGGACGCATGGTTAGTTTTAGTGCCGGGAAAGACGCTTTCCACGGGGTGAAGCCTGTGTTGCGTGGACGAAGGTGTGCCATAGCGTTGTGGTTTACTTTATCGGAAAAGCGTAGGGAAATCCGACGGGATAAAGCTAAAGAGATTATAGACGAGCTGCTGGTTTCATCAAAAGACGAATTGTGAGGTTGCTTATTGGTACTGATAGTTGAAGGGGCAAGAACAAATGCGTACCGGAAATTTCGTGAAGGTTTGAAAAGGATGACTAGGGGATGGTCACAATGATTTGCGTACTCGAATCTGAATCGTGTAGTTAGAGATGATATTTTTAAGTACTTAAATGATATGCTCTTTCCCTACTAAGAGTTAATTTATCAACGAGAGGTATAGTTTCGTTACCGGTACTATTTTCTACTGGATAGGCTGTAAACCTCGATTAGTTGTATCACAGCATATGAAACACTACAAATCAACATATTTTAGTGGAAATTACATGCATGTGAATTTGTGATCAACCCACAGCATCGTCACAAAGTGTAATGAAATACGTGCATTTAAAAAAAAATACGGTGACTATTAAGGATAATGGCTGCTGTTAAAATGTATTTCACCCTATCAACTTTAATATGACTACATCGTATTTAAATCGCAGTGCCCCTTTAATGCCCCATCAGTGTTTTTTTATTTTTGATATAAGTATATGCTACTGTGTACAGTGTAAGTTGCATTGCAAATGGTACTGCAGTATTAACTCGCAGCGATCTGCTGGTAATTCCTCTTGTTTTTCTGACTAATCATCTAATCACAACCTATATTCATCAAGCCTTACTCTTTTCACCAATTTATCTGCACTCATTTCAGATATGTTGCTTGCTCCGTGATCTTTTTAAAACTGATATCAAAACGTATTCGGATCATTATGGTTGTGAGCAAGAATAATTATTATTATGATGAATAACTGTTCCGACGACTGATGAGTTTTGGTGGCTACCATTGGACAGTCTGCTTGCTCCCTCCCCGTCTTTGTATTACTTGTTCTCTACTTCCATCCTTTGAACAGTGATTCTATGTGTGCAGTAAAATGAAATTTTTATAGATTTTTGATACTTTCTGAAAGACTTCATATCAGCATAAAAGAGCTATTGCCAAATTTTTTATTGTCCTTTTTGCAGAACTGTTCGTTTTTTCCAATCTCGGTCCATGTTTCAATAGTTTTAGCAGATTCCAATCGGCGTGGTGATGAATTTTACACGGCTGGCGAGATGTTCTAATCCTGCCAGAGTACTTCAAGCTGGTGCCCACTATTTCTCCAGAAGTGGACGTGCTACCTCTGTGAGTAAAATATTTGTATTTGTTAATATTTAATGTTGATTTTAGTCAACCTGGTGACTAGCAATTGCAACCAATTTTATTAATAATATCTGTGATTGTTCAATGCAGGGTGTGATTAGACCAGTTGACCCAACCAAGATTCATATCGATCACACCTTATCCTACACCGTTAATTTTCCTGGTATTATTTCATCCGCCAATCTTAATTTGTTACATGTTGGACGAATCAATAAATATTTTTGTCTCTAGGATTGTTAAATATTAACTTTTTGGTTTGCTCCATTCCAAACAGTAGAAGCGAAGATATTTTTGTACAAATTTCTATATTAATAATTATCTAACTGAACATGTGCAGTACATACTATTATCTTGAATCCAAAATTTTCTACTCCAATAGGCCTATTGTTGCTTCTACCGGTTGGCATTTAGAGAAATTTGTTATGTCGTTTTTCATACAACCTAATAATTTCAAGGGATGGTAAAGTTGAATAAAAAATTATACATTGAATAGCTTCACTTCTGCAAGTTGAAATTGAGCCAAATTTGGTGTAGGCCTACAATGTTTTTTAACCAACCTAACAATTTTTTCAACGAGCCAGTAAATTTTTAATAAAAAGGTTATTTTCGAACAACCCTAGTGGGCTTACTCATACGAGTCTATATTTTGGTTTAACTTTTAATGATTGGTGTGTGATTGATTTAATTATCAGAATTTTCAAGTTGATGCCAATATGCTGCATGGTTTCATGGCTAACAGCAGAATTAGGCGATTTATGATATCCTTGCCTTGCATATCACGATTAGCATTTTATGACCTCAGATCAAATCGCACAGATTGCCTTTCGGATCTGATGCTTGAAAAAGATACGTAACATGTTTTTAATTGATTAGAAGCTCAGAAGATAAGTGGTGCGAATTTCTGATACAAAGAATAATACGGTATGCTAATAGTGTGCGGCTACCAAAACCCTAAATCGAGATCGCAATCAATTGAGTGGATACTGGATGTTTGTTGGGCAGGTGTTATTGATATTATTCTGATATTGACACCTACTTGGCACCTATTATGACATCTCTATTTTTCACAGACCCTCGTAACAGCTTCAAGGTGCTATCCGTCCTGCAAGTAAGCAAACGAATGATACTTTTTGCAGACGCTTTGCTATGACTCCTGCATTATTATAAGGCTTTGTGCCTCCCATTTGTGAAAATTTTGCTTTCTGTAGTGGATTGGTATGTATCGTCGCAGTGTTAATAAAGTGACTTACGTCCATTTTTATAAATTTCAAGATCCTATTTTAAAATTGATAAAAAATCAAGTTTTCATTTAATTTTCATATTTTTTGGCCATATCCTGATCATGTTTATGTCTGTATCACTGTTTCAAAGACATGGTCTCATGCTATGTCCGACGAGAATGTAAACTTTACATGAGTTCATTTCCTGAAAATTTGTAAAATGGACACAAGTCACTTTAATACCACTTCAACGACATATCACATCATATTTCTTATTATATGTGTTATGTATGCTTACCAGAATGAAATATGATCCGTTATAAGCTGAACTTGATTTTTGTTGCATTTCTTGTGCGAATTTAGTACTTGTAATTCAATTCAGATTTGGAAAACATTCTGTAGCTGTAATGGTAATTCTAATTTAATTTGAGGAAAAACTGTTTAGCTATAATTCTTGTTGTAATCTAATTTAGAGAAAAACTGAGTATAATTCTAATTCTAATCTTATTTGGAAAAGCTGATTTTTTTCTATTCTCATCTTGGCATGGAAATGGGTGTGTCAATCCTAAAATTTGCTATCATAGCAAAACAGTTTTTATAAGCCCCAGCATATTCGAGTTGACTGATGTTATTTCTTGTTTACAGCGGAAGTATCCAGCAAAATATCTGGAAATTCGGTGCGAAAACACAATATTGGAGGACCTTTCATTCTAGCAGTGTATCGTGTGAGTAATAATTGTTTTCATTTTGATAAGATGAGATCGAAATCAAAGTTCACGTCATGCAAAACTGTCTGAAAAATCAGAATTATTAGATGTCCATGTATTCTGCTTTGTAAATAGTGAAAATTGATTTTGAGAGATCACCAAATTTTCATGCAACTTGCAAGATTCTCATGTGAACCTTGAGTATGCAGCACCATCGATTTTATCTTCCTGGATGTAAAGCGATATTAAGACAAATCCCGCTCCATATTGCCTCATTGGTCAACGCCATCAATAATTCACATAAACTACGCTATGATGATTTTTAAACTGACCATTTGACACTTCGAGCGCTTATTGTGTTGGACGCCTGCCGTGAATAGCCTGGTAATTTAGATGTTGGAAATCATTTTCACACAAAGTTACATCCCGTTGTAGTTGCCAGACTTGTACAAACTAACAATCTAGTTATTTGACGGTCAACTAACTATGGTAGGCCCTACTGGTTTTTCGAGTAGTTTCAGTTCTGGTTCTAGTAGCGGATTGTTAGCTGTGAATTTTTAAAGGTACTTAGTTCTAGTTCGAGTTGCAAGATTTGTAAAGTGAGTAGCTCTTGTTGCGCATTTGAAAATCCAGCTGTCTGTGCAAGTCTGATAGCCTAGTTACGCAACCCGCTGAGATGAACTTGAAATTACACTTTTCACGAGTGACCCTTTCTTTTTGATGCCCGCTTTTGCGATCTAACTTAACTTTGTGTCTTAAATTTTGTTTCAGTCGAATCGATTACCGTAAATTGTCCTGCTTTTGCCGAGTCAATATCAGAAGGTGATGTCCGTTTGGAAAAAGGTGAGTGCTGAATTTTTTCTTGTTCTAGATGAGATATGTGACTTTGAGTGAACGATTCTTAGTGGCCCTAAAATGATTTGAGCTTTATCTTGCTCTGATCACATAAGCCTTGGAGCTATTTCTGATTGCATTGTAAGAACATTTGCTGTCGCGAGCTTATGAAATTAAACTCTCGTCACGAGTCATTTTATGTGAGCTGAACTCGAATATTGTTGTATTTCTTTCGAGTTCGAAATTTCATTCCAGTTCCCCAAGCGTTTGCGAATTCAGTAATTTTTATTCACGATCGCAATCCATTGATGTTTCTAAATGCTGGTTTTCAAGACTTACAAACTTCTGAGTTGGAGTTTTGACACATCTTCTGGGATGAAAATTTTGAAAATATATTTGTAGAATCTGTTTTAAGAAGGGTTGGCATAGTCAAAATGACATCAATATGGTTGAAATAATAACGCAATTGCCAACCATGCCAGCAACTGACTGAAATTATAGTGATCAAGTCAATTATGATTATGCATGACAATATGCCTGACAATTTGTTGAAGGTTATTTTAATCAAATGTTAGTGTCATCTCAAAGTCTGCCAATGACTGACATATCATTGCTTGTATAGTGGAGCCTTTTAGAATTCTAAATAACTTTACTCTGTTATCAGGTGTGGGAGATGCAGTTGAAGAAGATGAAACTGTGGCTGAAATTGAGACAGACAAGGTGAATTTGTGTTCATGACGTATATTATGATCCGTGAGTTTTTTAACGCCTAAAAATGGTCATTTTGATTTTTAGACAGCCATACCAATTCCGTCTCCAACTAATGGAGTAATTGAAGAGCTCTTGGTAGAAGATGGCGATACTGTAACACCTGGAACCCCTTTGTTTAAAATCAATTCAGGTTAGTAATTATATTTTTTTCGCGTACAACTTTTGCTTCTCTTGAAAGCCAATTTTGGGAGATATGTGTTTCGGTGTCATTAGAGCTGGACCGGCTTTGCCGATAATATTGTGTCTATACCACACTGTGAAAGAAACATCAGTATGGGCCAAGAGAGGTAGAAAATTTAGGCAAATTTCTTAATGTCACTACATGGTAGTTGTGAGTCATGAAACTAAAATTCGCAAGTGCTGGACTGAAAATGTTGATATGTTTCATATAGCTTACAGGTGTTCGGATGAAGCTGTACTAGTTCAATTCCTGTTCAACCATGAAGCATAGCAATCACTGTCATTGGATGGGAAAGTTGTATCATTGAATCATTCTTATGATGAAGTGCTCATGAAACGCATTTAGTCGTACGATAACTCTCAAATTCCATTTCCTGAGACATGGAACTGCGTTTCCGATGCCTGATCTCAATGTACACAGAAAGGGCACACGCTGCTAGAATAATTTCAAGGGGAAAAATGAGAATGTCCTCTTAAGACGTCATAGCATTACGTGGTTCCTGTCGACCAATCAACACTGGTTGTCGTACACATTTGTGCTTATGCTCACTGCTCATTGTATATCTACTCCTATTCCATACGCATTTTGATGTAACACGCGAACTATGCTGTCTTATCTTCGATCAAAAATGTACAATTAACATTCAGATGGCCATGTGATGTTCGTCTGATAAATGTTTGCATGTGAATGGACATCCGCCATCCAAGTGAACATATTCCATATAGATTTCATTCAATGGATATCGGGTTACTGTTGTAATAAGAATAGAAATTTAATTGGTTCCGCAGCACGAATAATAAGAAGCAGAAGTGTAAAATAAGCACAGCTGAAGCCTGAAGGGAACTGTTACGTCGATGGTTTAAGAGAGATCACACACGCTTCAAGAGCAGTTATTAGCATGATACGACAGTTCTCTACCGCTACAGCTCGTGTCGTGAATTCAGAACCGATAATTGGTGACAAAGTTTGGCAGGCCATGTCTCAAGAAACGTAATGATCATTTCCATTTGGCTTGATGTTATGGTGAACTAAACTAGCTCCATGCATACTAAGCGAAATTAGCATTTAGGAAAGTCAAACTGTTGTGTAGAAATTTTTGTGGAAGCCTTGAAACTTCGATATGTTGTATCGCAGCATGCGAAACATGTAGGAAAAAGCTACACACGTTAGTGGAAAAAATACATCTGTGAAGTCATGATAAACCCACAGCGCCGTCGCAAAGAGCAATGCAATAAGTAAGGTCGAAAAAATACCAAATTATCTTTAATGTGATATAGAACTGGCGTTATATTATTTGTGGTCGCATTTTTGAACTTTCTGCATATTTCATACAAAGTCATTGGTGATACGCAACTCCAAGAACCTAATCACTCGGGTACTCGATTTCGCCCAGCGTAACCCATTTAATTCGAAACTTACACAACGTTTTATGTGTTGAGGCGAGAACCCTTGGAAACCGAAGCAGAAATCAACGCATGTCGGCTTATCAATCGAGCGAGCTTCCCTAATTTTTTGCAGTGTTTCACGAAACGTTGATATTTTTGTATGGTACATCACTGCCTTCACCAGTGATAAACTTATGGTTTCTCATGATTTTATTAAAAATCGACGTGTGATAATCCTAAAAATCGATATACTTCGCAGAAGGCACCGGTACTTCATCAGCACCAAAATCCGAGCCAGCGTCACCCGCCCCAGACACTCCCACCCCCGCTCCTGTCCCAGCACCCCAAGCCGCACCTGCTGATATCCCATCGTCGCTACCCCCTGCTCCGCCTGTCCCGACAAAACCAATGTCTTCAAAGCCGATTTCCAGTGTTCCGGTGACACCTGTGATGTCGCATGCGCCCGCGGATTCCTCGACCACTGTCGGAGCACGGACTGAAAGCAGGGTGAGATATCTACAATCGGATTTACTTTTGTTAATGTGTTTTGCCAATGTGTTCTCGGGGAAAAAGCAATATTTTTTTAGAAACCCGATTCTGAGTTTACACAATTTTCCGTACTTTGAGGTTGGGCCATTTGTTATATTGATGTTTTTTGCAATGTATTGCTGAATTTCTTCATAAGAGCATAAAAACATCTGCTACGTGTGCTAAAATTACACAGGAAATTCGATGTTAACTTGAAGCAGTAAATAATTGCTCCATCCGCTTGTAGGTGAAAATGAACCGCATGAGGCAGAGGATATCGCAACGATTGAAAGACTCGCAGAACACGGCCGCCATGCTCACAACCTTCAATGAAATTGATATGACGTAAGTCGGAAATCTTTCAACTCAATGTAAACGTCTCGCGCCTTTGAATTCGCAGACCTTTGTCTATTTCTTAGAAGACTAATGTTTGCATTAGTCCAGTTCAGACATGGGGTAATCGCGATTAGTAATCGTAATCGATTACGACGATTACAGCATTTTGAAGTAATCGTAATCGACTACTTCCCATATCTAATCAATTTCTTTGATAAAGAACAATTACTTTTTATTTGTACAAGGACTATGACATAAACTGAACATTCGTGAAAAAGGAAGAGATATTATACCAGGTTAGTGATAGCACAAACGTCTGATTTTCAAACGCCACTTCTAATTATTACGTCAGAAGTAATATAGCTTTGCTCGGCATTGCGTAAGAAGTATCTCTACACATGGCAAATAGATATTCGATGTACAACGAACATTGTAGTGTTATTTTAAGAACGCCACTTCCTCGCAGCAGGGTAATAATTACCACTCTGCCTAGTTTCAAATAGTGTTTTACGTATTGATGTTTGTTTGTGCTTAGTTAAACGCAGTTTGACCGTTGCTGCTTTGCGACCAGTAGGCCTATGTGGTGCGTACGTACACCAGACAAAGATTTGAAATTTTGTACTCGTCAAATAAAACATTACGGCTTCCTCAACGAAGAATTCAAAATCAACAACTGCTGGTATTTATCATAACCGAGCCATTCTTTGCCGTTTCTCGTAACGGCCGCTTGCAGTACATATACATCAGCATTAAGTTGACGGCAGAATTTATGCTCGCTTCATCTTATTCTCATATGTCTTCATGAAACCGGCTCCAATCGTTATTTCACAATTCTTTACTCAACATTTGGACCCGCCGTCGTAGCAATCCGCTTATACACCATGTCAGTGTGAGTTGTAGCTAGAATCAGAACGTAAACATAATTTTGTCCCCCACTCCAAACGTTGTTCTTGACCCTATTAAGGTCAATTTTCAAGTTGAAGACTGAATTTCGTCAATATAATGGTAATTGCCTTATTTCAATATTCATTCCTAATACTCTCTCATCCCGCGATGGTCAGATTTACCTGTTGAGCTGGGGCACGTAATTTATAATTATAACATCTGGTATGTTATTATAATTACTTCATTGTATGTTGTTAATTCGTGACCTCTGGTCTGTTCTGAAATTAATCAAAAGATATTGTAGTCGCCCAAACGTAGCAGACTAGAAGAAAAACTTTCGTGAGACGCACACATAAATCGTCATGCTTTTATTCGTCTGTGGGTGCCTCCGGGTGGCATTTGCAGTGGGTGCTTGGATTGGAAAGACAGGACTATTCCTATTATTCACGTTCACCCAGCGCAATGGACAAATACCCTAAGCTTCGGCCAAGCTTTTTTCTTTAGTAGCACATTCCGTGGAGTCACATGTTGGCTGTTGACTAGGGTGGAGTGAAAAATGGAAAATTTTGAATTTCAAAACGGACACTTGATATGTGGTGCCAAATTAAAAAAAAATAATTTCTATAATAATTTTGGGCTCGTGCACCCTCTAGTGGTCGTGCAATTGCACCGAACGAGCCAAAAATAGCTAATTTCGCTATATATTGATTACCGCTTATGCTAGAAAGCTGGTTTTGGGCTTAAAAGATGCGGAAGCAACAAGTGTCTATCTCACTTCCATAGAACTTTTATCTTGAAAATGAACAGAAAAAAAGTTGATTTTTAGGCTGTTTTTAGGTAAAATTAGGCACTGAAGCAGTGTCTATGATGCCAAAAGCTTGTAGTGATTGATCTTATGACTGACAACTCCATATTAAAAGCACATAAATTGCAAATCCATATTGAAAACACAAAAACATCAATTCTATATTGAAAAAAGATATATTTCGAATATGAATTCACTACCAGAGTATTAGTATGCACAAACTTTAAAAGCTTGTTTCGTAATAAAGGATTTCATCTGCTTTCCAGATTTCAGTCTTTGTGTGATGAGGCCATCTCTACGTTCAGATCCCGACACATGGGCAATGGGCATATGCTTCGGTCACCACTTTAACGTCTCTTTCCACTGCCGGGTTGTGCCAAGGATGATTGATCCTTAATGGTGATGACCTTAGATTTTCCAGCTCAAGATATGAAAAGCTTTTGATTGCTGGTGGATGTTCCGCCTCTTTAGATGCATGTTGACAATTCGGTGGTATGACTTGGCCTTGATGTTTATAACTGGGATTTTGAACAATCTCATTCTAGTGGTAACACTGTTTTTAGGTTTCGGTTCATTAACATATCCTCCTTCTAAGTCGCCAATTGGAATCTGATATTCTGTTTGATCTGCTCATAGTTATAGACTTGCAAGTCTTCTGAGGCCTTCATCATCATCACCGAGCATTCCCAGATGTGCAAAACATGCCTTTTGTGGCAGCAAAGACAGTGCAAGGTTACGAATTGTGTATTAGAAAGCTTTTGTAACATGGGAAACTATGTTGCAGAAGTTTTTAGCACCATCAACAATGGAATTGTGCTTTTTTATTTCAAACCATGACGGAAAATAAACCTCAATGCAGAATTGAGCAGGATAGTTCAGATTGCTTGATGGATGACTTTGTCGCACATAGAAACTCAAAATTCGGCATGTTCTATGTGGGACTGAGTCATCCATAATTGTGCCTTTTTATTTCAAACCATGACGGAAAATAAACCTCCATGCAGAATTGAGTAAGTTAGTTCGGATTTCCAGATTTTTGGAGGTTCTATACATAGCATACATGTGGGACAGAGTCATCCATCAAGCAATCTGTACTATCTTGCTTAATTCTGTATGGAGTTTTATTTTCCGTCACAGTTTGAAATAAAAAGGCACAATTCCATTGTTGATGGTGCTAAAAACTTGTGCAACATAGTTTCCCATATTACAAAGCTTTCTAATACATGAATTCGCAACCTTGCACTACCTTTGCTACAAGAAAAAGCATATTCTGCACATCCGGATAATGTCTTTTGGGAATGCTCGGTGATGATGATGAAGCCCTCGGAAGACTTGCAAGATTACAATTATGAGCAGATCAAACAGAATACCAGATTCCAATTGGCGGCTTTGAAGGAGGGTATGTTAATGAAACGAAACATAAAAACAACGTTGACACTAGAATCAGATTGTTTAAAATCCCAATTATAAACATCAAGGCCGAATCCTAGCAATAAATTGTCAACTTGAATCTAAAAGATATGGAACAGCCACCAGCAATCAAAAACTCACCATATCTCGAGATGGAAAATCTAAGGTCATCTCCTCAAACATCCTTGGCACAACCAGGCAGTGGAAAGAGACGTATAAGTGGTGACCAAAGCATCTGCCCATGTGTCGGGATTTAAACGTAGAGATGACTTAATCAGAGAGAAACTGAAGTCTCAAAAACAGATGAAATCCTTTAATACAAAACAAGATTTCAAAGTTTGTGCAGACTAATACTCTGGTAGTGAAATCATCTTCGAAATATATCTTTTTTCAACATGGAATTGATGGTTTTGTGTTTTCAATATGAATTAGCAATTTATGTGTTTCCAATATGGAGTTGTCAGTCATAAGATCGATCACTACACGCTTTTGGCCTCGTACCCTGCTTCAGTGCCTAATTTTACCGAAAAAATGGTCAAAAAATCAATAATTTGCTCGTAACTTTTTTTCTGTTCATTTTTAAGACAAAGTTCTGTGGAAGTGAGATAGAAACTTGTTGCTTCCGCATCTTTTGAGCCCAAAATCAGCTTTCTAGCGGAAGCGGTCATCAATATATAGCGAAATTAGCTATTTTTGGCTCGTTCGGTGCAATTGCACGACCACTAGAGGGTGCACGAACCCAAAATTATTATAGAAATTATTTTTTTTCAATTTGGCACCACATATCAAGTGTCCGTTTTGAAATTCAAAATTTTCCATTTTTCACTCCACCCTACTGTTGACTGTATATGGCGCGGTAACGGTAACTGTATATAACGCGGTATGTGGCGCGGTAATGACCCGCACCTAAATGTTTATTCCCATAGACAGTGCTTTTTCTTCTTGAGGGGGAGAGCGAAAAGTATGCATTTCAAAATCAAGCTATCTAGACACATTTAAATTGCAAAGTTCGAAGAAAATTTTCAAGTCACTCTTAATTTTCCATGTATTTTCGCAAAATCGGGGGGTGCGTATTATGCATGGGTACAACAAGTCTTGAAAATGTCTCATTCGAAATAATACTTAAACTCACACCTCTTTTCATGTTTGATTTCAATCGCGCATCACATTCAGCCATCTTGCCCACTAATTCGTATTATCAGTGTTGCGCGCTACCAATTAAGCGGGAAGCGTGTAGCCACGTCTGAGCTGCACACAGCACGCGATCTCCTGCTAAGTTGGTTTGCCATTTGTACACGGGCGAATGACCGACAAGATAGCGTAATGGTATAATGGTTATGCGTCCGGCTTCTTGATCGGTAGGTCGTGGGTTCGATCCCCGGCCGGGTCAGACCAAAGACATGATTAGTAACACTGGTATCCATGGCTTCCCTGCTTGGCGCTCATGCATTACTGGGATAGCATGGAGGGGTGGTGCATGACTTGGAAAGCCGTACAAGGCTATATCTGCACCTTCCTTGTCCAGCGGCATATGCACGTCATGCACTCATGATATGCATATGCGCAGATCGTGTGTGTGTGTATCATGAGTCGGTGTATATGCCGCAAAAACATCAATGACAAAAATACACTACGTTCTGTCCTTTCTTTCTTTCCTTTCCTAAATTAGGTCATTGATTGCTGCACGCGCGCGCGACAATCCGCGCTAATTTATCGCGTCACCGACAGGCCTAAAGGAACAATCGCATATATACAACAGGCCATGTGCGCAAGATATAATCGCTGGCCTCTACAATCGCATCTCCAACAGGCCTGGTGCGCACGATATAGTCGTTGGCCTGAGCAATCGTATCCGTAATTTGCCTCGTGTGTGAGATATCCTCGCTGGCCCGAATTATCGCGCCGCGGCCCTCGCAGGCTTTGGCTGCTATTTACAATCGTTTAAAGACAATGCCGCTAACGTTAAATGTATGATGATTAGCGATGGTAATGTCATGATTGTTCAACAGTGATATCGCAAAACAGAATGGCATCGAATACTAAAACATAACCATCGCCAGTAACTTATCATACGCGCAAGTTTGTCAACACTAGAAGCCTGTGTAATCGTCATTTACGCATGTACTATTCATGTACTGCGAATGCAGGGTGCGTACTAGACACGGGTACAGCCTTTTCTCCAGAATCTACACCCCATTTTCAGGGTGCGTATTATACATGGAGGCGTACAATACATGAAAAATTACGGTAATTAAATCTCTTGAAAATGCACTGTAATTTATGTTGGTTCACGAAATACTTTTGAGTTCCCTACGAGCTCGCTCCACACCCAATTGGGAAGTTTGGAGTACGGCAGTTACGGACCTGGCAAGAATGCAAATCGTTGGGTGTGATAAATCGTCCTCTATAAAATTGGGCAATGGGTACATGATGACGTAACAAGCGAATGACGCGTCATTTATAACAAAACCTGTTATCTCACTAGGCCTTTTAATCGTAATCCTTATATTGTCTTCCAATATATCTTCGATTAGTTCGAAGAAGCAAAATAAATGTAATCGTGATTACTTTTCCAATGTAATCGTAATCGACTACTTCCTGATTTTGCTGTAATCGTAATCGTCATCGCGTGATTCAGAAGTAATCGTAATCGCAATCGATTACATCCATTAAGTAATCACCCCATGTCTGGTCCAGTTGGCAGGCCTGGCATGGATAAATAAAGTATTCGCTGGGCCTGTTCACATGCATATTTCATTTATATTGAGGCATTTGCCATATATCTTAGTTGAATTGACTCTTGGGAGCGCTGAACTTCAATATAGACTCCAGCAATCGTATGATACATCATATTGAAATATACCCGAATATTTTCGGCTGACACTTGCCATATCTCGTGATACGACTGTTGATGTACAATGTTCTGTTAAACTCTAGCTACTAGATGCTGATGATTACCCCTGATGAGTGCCAGCCAAACATGTACAAGCTACTGGATTTGCAAAATGCAAAACTAGAACTAGGACTACTCGCTTTTTAAAACTCGCAGCTAGAACTAGAACTACTGAATTTCAAAATCCGTAACTGAAACTAGAACCACTGACTTTTCAAAATTTGAAACTAGAACTAACGACCTTTGAAAATCAGCAACTAACTAAAACACAGCCAACTATATCAATAGTTCTTTGCCGGCGTTACTAGGCGCACAAGTGATACTGAGTAGTGCATTAAATATGTACTAAGATGTGTAATGAGATAGATTTTTGTTTTTGTAACTCGTCTGAACATTAGGGGTTCCCCGAAAGCTTGCAGATGTGCTAAGGTGTTCCAAGGTCATTAAAGCTTGGGAGCCATACTGAACTAGATATAATTCTTCGATACAGCACATAAATTTATATTTTGTCGTAACTATCAGATTTAGATTTCAGCATTTCAAAAAGACGGGGTTTCGACTTTGAAATGGGAGGGCAACTAATATCTTTTTTCAAATGTGCAACCAGAATTACTGACTTTTCAAAATCTGCGACTAGAACTACTCACTTTTTACCTTTAACTGGAACTACTCAAAGAACCGTTGGTTAGTTGAACGTCAACTAATGCCGAAGACATTAGTGTTTATATTTCAATATCAACCCTCTATTGAGTTGGCTCATACCTACTTGTTAATATTACCGTCGCAATTCTAGTTTCACCCTGATAGATCGAATAATTTTCGATCCTTTTTTTGTTTGGGGATAATTTCAAAAACCTTCATTTCGCAAAACACAAGTGTTTCGCACGAAAAATTTGTAGTCGGATAATTCCATGTGCTCATCGCTGCAAATTCTGAAATTTCAGGAATATAAAAGCATTGAGAAACAAGTACAAGGACGATTTCGTGAAGAAGCACGGCGTCAAGCTGAGTTTCATGTCTGCCTTCATCAAAGCGTCCTCGTACGCGCTGCAAGATCAACCGGTGGTCAACGCGGGTATATAGATATAAGACATTATAATACTATAGCATAGGCTCTGTGCTGGGGTTGTGCAAAAGTGACTTGATTTCTCAAACTTCACTAGCTAGTTGATTAAATTGTTAGGTCGCCTAAAAAACATTGCTCATTAAATTTGGTTTAATTCCAACCTGCAGAAACGAAGTTTGAAAGTTTTAAATCCATTTTTTCGCAATTTTACTTTCAGCCTCGTGTCTTAAAAAACGATACATATCATATTTGGATCAATTCCAACCGGTAGAAGCAAAGCTATCGGTGTGCAAAATTTTGGATTTGAAAAAATAGCTATTACGTAGGAAATTATTTCAATAATTATAACTAGGGCAAGTTTTTGTTGCAGTCAAATTCATGGAAAGTTGCATTTCACAAAGTTCCACTAAAAAGTTGCATTTATGGACAAGTTCCTTGAAATTATTAGGGTATGAGATACTCAACCAAGGCACTGTAGCAAAACTCAGTATTGGCGACTTTAAAAACTTCAATAGCCTGAAAAAATTGACCCAGTGAAAATTAATTTTCGGCGGTCTGGCCTGCATGTACGTCAAATCAGAAAGGACCTCAAATTTCAACGACAGTGAAATAGTCAAGCGATCTGTTTACATATAGGGCCAAATATTTCTTGTAAAAAGTTGGTTGCATGAAAAATCGAAAAAGACTTGCAAAGATTTTCATGAAAAATCGAAAAAAGTCGCGAAGTTTCATGAAAAATCAAAAAAGTTACAAAAAGTTGCATGAAAAAAATTGGGAACAGTTGCATAAAGTTGCAATGAAAGAATCCTCCAAATAGCCTAAAACACCATGCTGCTTAACTTCTGAGTATTTATGAAGCTGCCGGAAACTGTAAAAAAAAGTTGCAAAAGTTGCAAAAACCAGCACTAATTATAACTACCCACCGGAAATGCTTTTATTCGAATCCAAAGTTTTCTACTCCAGTAACTTTGTTGAGCCAAATTCGATGTGCAGCGGTGTTAGTCAACTTTACAATTTTATCAACGGGCCATTAAAATTTGAAAAAACCCCACTCGCTAATCATCTTGTTATCTTCATATTGAAATGAACCCGAATATTTTCGGCTGACACTCGTCAGGGGTAATCGTCAGCAACTAGTAGAGTACCTTCGCTGGAATTCATTTAGTCCTCGGCGCAGAAAAATTAACCTCATTGGCACACTCGTGCATAGAGCGTTGATGATATGTTCGGGTAACAAACTGAGTTTAGAACTTGACTACATCCGAAAAATCTTACTTGATAACGGTTACCCTGAACACGTCATCAGCCGCGGCATGGAGAGGAAATTAACGCAATTCAACGCAGAAAAACGAACAGAGCCGACCGCACGAACAATAAAAGATGTTTATATCCATCTACCTTGGATTGGCCCCATTTCCACCCGCTTTGAAAAACAATTGATTTCTGCTGTCGGTGTGTAAATGTTACGATACAGTCAAAACCAATGTGATTTTTACAACAACACAACTGCTCCCTTCAACACGCAAAGACGTGCTTCCTGAACTTCAACAAAGTAATGTAGTGTACGAATATAGGTGCCACTGTGATTGTGGCTACGTGGGAAGAACGTCAAGACGTCTGCAGGACCGCATAAACCAACATGTCCCCAGATTTATCAGAACACGTGCGTCACGCGATGTGAAAAGCTCACCCTTAACTCATCCACTTAAGATTGATGCTGATCGATCAAAGGCCATTAATTCTGCCATCGGCAAACATCTGTTGGATAATTCGATTTGTGCGAATAATTATCGAGACGACCGATTTCGAATCGTAGGTCGAGGCCGTTCACAATTCCATTTGTGTGCCTTGGAATCAACTTTTATCAAAATACACCAACCAAAACTCTGTCAACAAAAGGAGATCGTGTATCACCTAAAAATAGTACATTGAACGCTCTCTCATTCGAAATTTCATGCTGGTGACGTCATATTTTGTGATACGATTGTTGATATACAATGTTCTTTCCAATTCTCTACTAGTTGCTGACGATTACCCCTGACGAGTGTCAGCCGAAAATATTCGGGTTCATTTCAATATGAATATACTATTTAATTGTATATTGAAGTTCTGTACCTCCAAGAAGATCTTGTTATCTGCATTCCAGTTATTGATGACGAAACAAAAGAAATAATATATAGAGACTACGTTGACGTGAGCATTGCGGTCGCGACGCCGAGAGGATTGGTCGTTCCGGTTTTGAGGAACTGCGAAGGCATGAATTATCGACAGATTGAGATGGAAATGAACGCGCTAGCTGCAAAGGTCAGTCTCTTGTTATTTTTCGTTGATTAGTGACCTTAGCGGCCATTTGTTTAGAACTAATTTTATTGAATTCAAAGTGGAATTTGGAGGCTGTCTGATTCGTTGCTGAATACGCTCAAGTACAAGTGGAAGTAATGCTGTAAATTTGTACTCTATTGCAAATAGGAGTATCAATTTACAAGACACATTAAAGTTGCTTTCTCGATTTTCAGATTTAGACCTTCATTTTGTTCTTCCGCTAAGTTTTGACGTGTCTCATAGATCTATACTTTTACTCAACTCTAGTAAAAATTTACGAGGATACATATATATACTCAAGTAACAGATGTGACTACTTAAAAAGCCTGTTCTCTATGGCTGAGGTGTGCCTTTTCTACCTCCACTCAGAAAATGGTCAGAGGAAAGTGATGGTGGCCCATTTTTTACCATCGTAGGCTTCCAATGATGGGCGCTAGGAGTGTAGCCACAAACAATAGTTTATAATTAATTAATTCGCACCTTGTTGCAGGCAAGGAACAATGAATTGGCCGTGGAAGACATGGACGGAGGCACCTTCACCATCAGCAACGGCGGCGTATTTGGCTCCATGTTTGGCACGCCCATCATCAATCCGCCTCAGTCTGCGATACTTGGAATGCATGCTATTTTCGACCGGCCCGTGGCAATTGATGGCAAGGTTAGTATGAGCTAGTACCTCAAAGCTAGCCATCGAGCACACCGCAATCCTAAACCTAATCAACTCTCAAGTGGATCTTCAATGTTTGAATTGCACTTAGGTTTTCTTATACTGCTCTGAGGAGTAGTACTTCGTTACTGACCATTCTCTCTCAATAGTAAACGTTAATCTAACGATCGCGGCTTTCGTTCAGGTTGAAATCCGGCCCATGATGTACGTGGCTTTAACTTACGACCACAGATTGATAGACGGCCGAGAAGCGGTGACCTTCCTGCGTAAGATTAAGCAGACTGTCGAGGACCCGGCCGTTCTTCTGCTGGATCTATGAAGTGTTAATGGCCTTGTGAAGTTGTTCAACACGATATTCGCTTCGGTATAAATGCGGTTACGGCGTTACGAGTTTTCTATATATTTTGCTTGAATGTCTTGAAACCTTTGGCATATAAAGAACCGCACGTGTGGTTATCGAGTTCGTTTGTATTTATATCATATGCGTCGGTCGCATTCAATAAATTTTAAGGTGTGTCGCTTATGCCGCGTGTGTGCTGGTTCATTACGGCAGGGTGCCTAACTTGGGGGCCATTCATGGTTGTAACTGAGTCCCAAGGTTCCGCGTCAATCTACTTTTGACTATGATCAAGTCGAGTCATTTTCAAGTCCTGGTCCAAGTCAGGGAGCAAGGGGCAGGGCCCAGTCATAGTGTTCACTATTAATTGTCAGGTTCAATAACTCTTGAAACCCTTGAGTGATATCGTAGGCCTCATATTCTTATTTTCTCGTATACTTATTTTCATATATGTAACAAGTTTATTCAAACAGATAAGATAAGATTTCTGGCCCATTTTTCAAGTATCGGTCCCAGGGCTGTGGAGTCGGAGTCGGAGTCGGTGGAGTCGGAGTCGGAGTCGGGGTGATTTTCGCTTGATGGAGTCGGAGTCGGAGTCGGAGTCGTGAAAACTGTAATAGCTGGAGTCGGAGTCGGAGTCGGAGTCGGTGGGAAAATACTGACTGGAGTCGGAGTCGGAGTTTCTGAGAATGACTATGATTTCGACTCCGACTCCGACTCCAACTTCTCTATCATAAAAACATTTGCTCTCAAAGAATTTTCAATATAATTTTTATGTACCACCAATCACTGTTATTATTAAGCATACAGATCAGCTGCGGCCAGCCCATGGCACGCAGGCCAAATTTGGCACACGAGAAGGTTAGGGTGTGGCCTGCGAGGTAATTCTCGAAATTATTTATGACATCAGGTACAATTGCAAGGCCAACCAAAATTTGATTAGCATGGCCGTGAAATTTGATGATGACTAAAACAACAGTTCTGAGGCATTGACGTATCCAGGGGTCAGCCACATTGATCCCAGATCTTCGTATACGACCATGAAGTAGAATATTTCATAGCAGATTTATTTGACTTGAAATTTTTCTCGGTACTTCGCATGATTCATTGTCACTAGATTTCTTGCATTCAGTATTTGAGCCCCCTTTTGAAAATTATAAATACATATTCTTCACAGAATTGAGTCCAACTATATTCGCAATTAGGAGATACGGTTTTGCTTGTGCACTCGCAGCGAGATCGTCGACAAAACATTTGCACAAAATGATAGAGGCATGTTCACTGATACCGTCGATTTTGCTATGTTCAAACGTCGAATAATCCTGTCCTTGCCAAATGAGCCCAGTGGTATACAGATGCGACCCCCAATGTATGTTTTAGCGACATATTTATTGATATAGCTATAGCTAGCTAATTCAGTCGTTATCTTGCAAAAAAATTTCGCGCTTCGCGCGACCAGGGCCTGATTGCGCACTGCACAGTTGGATGACATAATGTTGTCAATTTTAGAGCGTAGTAATATAAGTCTTGTTTGCAATGTTTCACAATTCGATTCGCTCCTATCGACGACTAAAAAACGGTTATCAACATTCCCGTTGCCCGCGCAATGGTTCGTAAATCTCAGGTGTCCCTTTCGCCGAAAAAGTTGCCCACCCCTGATATAGATAAAAGACTTGCAAATTACAACTCAGTTGCGGAGGGGAAGAAAATCGCAAGATGCGTTTTCGCGATGCAGTCAAAATTGATGCAATTTTTGGAATTATACCATGATACTGAGACAGAGAAATGCATCGGCTGGTTTTGTAAAATTGTAAAAATATGTAAATATGACCAAGCGATGCTTCCCATTTGACAAAATTAAAAATATTTGTAGTGTAGCTTAGCTGTTTGGGTCGAACAAATGATTAAGAAAGACTGCAAGTCCCAATCCTTGAATACTTGATTAAGTACATGTAGACTAGACAGTAGACATAGGCTATGGTCTTTGACTGGGCCTACTTAACTAAATTCCATTTATGACCAATGTCTATTACTATAGTAGTAAGAGTGTTTGTGCTTGTAATCAGGATAGTGTGTAATGACAAAATTAGTAAGTTCAATTTCTTTATTAGTTGCTGAGTCATACACCAGAGCTTCACTTGGATTTTTTATCTACATTTTTATTATACAGGATTGGATATCTGCCGTATTTGAATGATTCATACATTTCAGGATATTAGAGAGTCCATGTTATAACAACTTGAATAAGGAAGGATATTTAGCAAATCTTTATTTCATGTTAATTAGATGGTGGATAATTCGAGCTGTGCAACAATGAAACAATTCAGCATGCCACAGTTAATCATATGTTTGCATATGTTTAATGGTTGTATGATAGTCATTCAACCGACAATGTGGCATATAATTTTCGAGGTAAATTGGTAATAATGCTGGAGTCGGAGTCGGAGTCGGGAGTCGGAGTCGGTACGTTTAAAGACCCAGGAGTCGGAGTCGGAGTCGGTACGTTTAAAGACTCAGGAGTCGGAGTCGGAGTCGGAGTCGGTATATTGAAAATGTGTGGAGTCGGAGTCGGAGCCGGAGTCGGTGGTAAAATTTACCGACTCCACAGCCCTGATCGGTCCACACACATCAGAATTGCATCAAATCATGTAGTATGTCGAAATAACATCGTGTATCTTCAGGACCCGCAAACAACTAATGACATTATAATTAGGTACAAATTCGACATTATATTCAGTTACCGGGATACAGGTGATATATCGTGTTAAAACAGGCGTGTCGTGCACCGTTTTGCATACTCGATGAGAAATAGCGTACACTCCTGCAGACAAGGTCGGTGTGTGGCGAAATCGATGAGACAATCTCAATACACACACTAGTATTTATCTGGTAGAAGCTGCTTGGTAGTTTTAAAAATGGTCATACATTCCGTTCTAAATGTCGCAATTCTGAGACACTTGGTACGATGTAGGCTACACTCTGGGGGTCACGCTATGATAATATTGAAGTAATGATAACAAAGTCGGGAACGTAAATATCGAACCGTAATAATTCCGCATGCTGCCCAGTGCCCATAGGGATGGGCAGGAACACTCTAACACCCAAAAGGTGATACACGAAAACAGGACCTCTCAGAAGTAGCCTATACCGCGGTAAAAATTAAACCCAAAATTTTAGTCCAACTGATGCTTGACGAGCTAGAACAGGGGTGGGCAAACTTTTGAGCTCGCGGGCCGCATTCGACATCTGAATCCATTCGCGGGCCGCACTATATAAAATTGGGATTATAAACCAAAACGCATTATTGCTATTTGATTATACAGTGAGGACATGGAGATAATATATGTGCTTATGTAAAACAAGCCAAACATTGCTTTGATGAAATCGTACACGCGTCAGAAACATATGGTGGCGAGATTTCATAGGCTGGCGGACCTCAATAACCAATTTTCAAAACTATGGAGATGAAAGTCGGTTGTCCCGATTCTTAGAACAGGATTGAAGTTTAAATATGTGAGCAGCGATCTGTACATAGATTCACTAATTTCACTTTTGGTTCAATTCCAGGACACACAATGCTGACAGCATCATAACCATGTAAGCTTCAAACACGCTTCTACTATGTGTAGATAAAATATAAATACCACAATTCTACGCATACATACAACGAAACTATGTAAGACACGCCCGAATCGTTTTTTATAAGCACTACGCTGAAATAAATATGGAATGGCCAATCTGAAATCCCACTATTTATCCAAATTATGTCAATCTCGTAACAGCTATCCCACTGTGATATTAAGTATTTACGTTAGATCAGTGGTTCTCAAACTTTTCAAGACACGCCCCCCCCCTCCTATGACAGAGAAAGATTTCGCGCCCCCTTATAGTCATATCACAAAACGCAACCAGGTTGCTAGCAAACCTGACGGGTAGTTTGAAGGCATGAAGGTTACGACTGTGGATGAGAGATTTTGAAATATGCAATTCAGACTAAACACAGAGCAATAACTTTGAATTGGAAGTAAATTGCGCGGAGCGCGAAAAATATTTTCAGTTTCGCTCAGTTTCGCGCCCCCTTCATATGCTTTCACGCCCCAAAGGCGGCGTGACCACCAGTTTGAGAGCCACTGTCTTAGAATTATCATGGTGAAATAGACCAAAAAAAAGTTATTCAAGTCCCTGTATTAATTCGATTTTTAGTACGCATTTTATCAATATTTAAAAAAAAAGTTTCTTTAGACTCTCGCGGGCCGCACAAAACGGTGTTGCGGGCCGCATGCGGCCCGCGGGCCGTAGTTTGCCCACCCCTGAGCTAGAATAACCGCAAATGGAGTACAATGAAAGTAGGCACATAGGGACCTGCACTCAACAGAAAAAGCGTTTATTTCCACCCTTCATGAACGGGTGTGAATATACACCCACTTTACATGCGAAACCAGAACCAGCCTCAGACTTATACCGCTGTATAAATCGAGTACAACATGTTAATCCAAATCATGCATGCACCTAGGAACGTAGGATTTATGACCACGATGTAATTGCGAATTGGTTAATATGCTTTCGTGTACCATCCTGTGGGTGTGGGTGTGAACTAAAACTAGCGACTGAACAGTGAACATATGCAAAGAAAGGAAAACGCCGATTTGTAATGATGATTTGGGTCAAATTGATCCTAAATTGAAACACAAAACGAGATGTGATGTTCAGCCGCTCACAAATCAGGTGAAATATTTAATCGACACCCCCACCCAGAACGGGGTTTCTGAATTTTGAGTTGGTTCCGTCTTCGTGTGCCACCTTTTGGGTGTAAATTCACATTCTTTTCGCTAAGAGTGTGAAATCACTGATACGTGGGCCTGACAAGCTAAAACTCGGCTAGACTATTAGATTACTAACCTACGGATACGTGTGACCAGGGGATTTGGCATCCTCACAGCAGCAGTCTCAAAGAACAGGTTTCTCTTGTCCAATTGAATGAAACGTAACTGGGAGCTTATTCTGAAAATACATAAGTTCCGATGAGAGATTTATTCATTCTCATCATAATGCAAGAACAGTCACCGCATCTCTCCACAATGTATTACCAGAGTTAAACACAATAACAGTCGGAGGTCCTCAAAGTAGTCACGAGCTACTAAAGTAGAAGTGGAAGTACTGACATATAATTCCACTCAGGAAGTAGTGTTCTCGAATGAGCATACCAAAACTTCTCACGTTGAATAGTACTTTTTTGGTTTTGGACATCATGAATTCATTATAGCTTACAAGTAGTCATAAGTAGTCATAAATACGCTGTCATTCACTGTCAAATCCTAGAAATGGGCATGGCACGGACGGTGCAGAGAAATGGCTTCGTGCTGCTGTATCCAAGGAGGTATAAATTTTCAACAACACGTGGTAGGAATTCGACCACATCGTGTGGAGGAAGTGATAGTTTTGCTATATTTTTTACCTTTACCCTTTGAGAAAATGTTACTTTATGAGGCCTGTAGTTAAGATTATTACTGATCAGTGATCAGCGTTGCAAAATGTTGTATCAGACAGGCCAACTGTATTAACGCGCTGTGTGTTAATTGAAAATATGGTAGATCGTAAAGATACATCTACATTTAATTTCAATTTCGGTAAGTCGAGGCACCTTGCTATTAACTTCAACTTGTAGACATGTCATCATGCAACATGCATGTCCTCAAAAAATACATAGGATATGTATTGTATCACAGAAATACGAATAAGATGGAAATTGATATTGACCGCTTTTGAAGATTAGGAAGCACTACGTCATCATACACAAGCTAGGCTACAGTTCCAAATGTTTTGTCAGCGAAAGCATGAGAATCTGCAATTTTTAAGTCCTTATCGTCGCTCTTGAGAATATGGAAAGAACATGTTGACTATGTAGGCATCAAAATACTTCTTGTCGGCACATGGCACACAAAAGACCGATGATGGTGATAGTCCAGACTCCCGACTAAGCACTAGCCAGGACATGCAAAATATTCTCGAACGCGATATGAGTATCTTGGCTCCATGTCCCCGTTTGTTAACTAAGATAATCATGTTTGCGTTGACAAGTAATCATACATGTCAGGTCTTGGTGAAACTTGACGAAACCTGTTCATACTCGACCCCAAGTAGAGTAATTAAAGTGAAGAGTATAAAGCTGACTGCTGGTGCGTTCTGATAGCCAATATGGAAGGAGTGATGTAGTCCAAGCTAACCTGCGGGATCCTGGCGACCCCGGATCTTATCTCCGGGTTAGGTTACTCAATTATCCAGCACGGTGCATAAAATAGTCATTCGAGTATAAAGAAACATTTCCTGGATAGCAGCAGCCTAGTAGACTACATCTAATTAACATTGTTCCCATTTCAAACTCGAAACTTCGTCCATTTGAAATGCCGTTCCATCTCCAATATTTCACAGCTTATTTGCAATTCAGGAATTCGTATTTTTAGTTTTTAGTTGGTTGTGTCTAATAGCCAGTCAACAGTTCTAGTTCTAGTTCTAGTTTGAAAATCCAGTAGTTTCTGCTATACATTGTACAAGTCTGATCCCATTCAATAAAGATGTGCTATAGCATGTGAACATTGCGTAGATATACGATCTATACGTTTATTGTGAGCTTCCAATTAACTTAGCTTGATAGCTTGATGCGTGGTAGCCGGTAGGCGATCATCGACTTAAACTAGGCTAGTATCCAATATCCATCCCTCGCACTTGACGCAGTTGGTTATACAATGGACCAGTGTCACGACACCAATGGTAGTGGTTCGAATCCCTTTTTGGACCTGCCTCTATGTGTCGGAGGTTTATCTGGGCTCCTCATCGCTGACTTCACTGCATATGCAGTGTCGTACTCAAAGCCCAGATGAATCAAGCTAGCTTACGAAAATCGCCTGCAACAGACACTGACGAGGACGCGCGCGAGAGGGAGTGAAAGATGTGGGTGAGATGAGAAAGCGACTGGAAGTCGTCCGAATAAATCGTGTACCACAAGCAAAGAGATCAAGTAAAGGACAATATTCATGATCGAGCGCAAATGACCTTATCGACAATAAGCGCCACAAATTGTTCAATAAAAACAAAATGAAATATGACATATTTTAATAAGGTTGTGATAGTTACGATATTTATGTAACATAGGGTGACCATACGTACTGCTTTAGGAGGATTTGTCCTCCTTTTTCAGGTTTTTGAAAATGTCCTCCTTTTTGAGATTTTGTCCTCTTTTTGAGGAATTTTGGTCAAATTCATAGCAAAATTCGACTGAGTTACCGCAAATCAGCATCGAAGTAACGTTCCGACGGGTATTTTGGTCGCTGAGCGAGAAAGATGACCTTTTTTTAATCAACCGACTGCTAAGTGGAAAAAATTTATTTGCCATTTTTTCAGTATTTTCCATCGGTATTCTAAGTTTGAAAAGTTGGAAAAAGTGTGTCCTCCTTTCCCGGTTCCAAAATATGGTAACCCTAATGTAACACAAATTCCGGACGCTTTTAGCGTCCACTAGAGAATTTCAAAATGAGGTGTGAGCACATGGTCGATCATTGTGACGTCCCACTAGCAAAGCTTTGCCTATCGACTAGAGGTGGTCACGATCCGGTTCAGGAGTAGGCTACGTGGTTGTGTAAGTTGTAACTAGGGCCGAAGCCACATTTTTTCAGCCCTTCTCCTATGCAAAATAAACACTGATCTTGGGCCCACCGTAGGGTAATCTATGGAGCTTCTGGGGGCTTACTGTATGCATCCGGTTTCTATATGCATCTGTTCGTTAAATGATTTGAGTGAATTATGTCCATAATATTGGTTCTTCCATATATTACTATATAATTTGATTCTCTTTACACTCACATAATCAGAGTTAGCGGTAGAGCTGGTGGAGGATTATGACTTCGAAAATGTAAGGAGCTTAATTGTAAATCGTTAAGTCTTGTTCATGTCACACCGATAAGATTATTTAGCAGCATAATGCCTGTGCGCACTGCACCACTGAGCTATTACGCACATCCGGTGGTTTCCAACCTTTTATGGTCGCGACTTCATTTCCAATTTGAAAATGTTCCGTGGTTCAGCTCATAATTTGATAAGCTGATTACCTACTAATTATAGGTCGGCACATTTGCCCAGACCTACCCAGGGCCTATTTTCGAAGCTGACTACGTTCAACATCTTCGCGAACCCCAGAATAAAGGCAAACTACCCCTCGGTTTAGAATCACTACATTTGAATAAAGCATCCAAACAGCCTGAACCGACTCTATGAATATACTATTTTCTTGCCATTGTGATTACAATTAGACTTTCACTCTAAATTTCATTGGCGTTTATGAGACGGAAAACAAAACGCCAAAAGTGAGTCGATTTTTACCGCCTGATTGCGTTTCGTATTGCGTGTCACGCTTTTTTGCGTTTTAGGTAACGCTGTCGTGTTGAATATTGCCACAGAGCTCGAAATGAAAACAACTAACCCTGACGTGTTCCAAAATGACGCAAAACTTGAGATAAAAACGAATTTTATTGCAAAAAGCACCAACTCATTTGAAACATGGGTGCAACGTGCAATGCCATTACAAACGTTACGCGGACATATGATGAGCAAGCGACATAATAGGAAACGACACCTGACATGAGGGATTCAAACACTTGAGCATGTAGGTTAAGGCTTGTGTTTGGTAAGTGTTAGATTTAGGATAATTTTCGAATCATTAGGACACCTGCTCAAGTGCTGCTTGCTAGGCTGTCATTCTACAATGCATCTATGCTCGAATGTTAGGCAACATTGCCATTATTACAAACCCTACAGCCAGAGTCGGACAACTAGAAAATTTTCAACTTTTTGAGATTAGTTTCGAATTATGCATACACAGCTTTTTTCAATACTAGACAACAATTAAAATTAGAACTAGTTTTTTTCAAACAGTTGGAATTATAGCTAGTATTTCTGAATAGGACTAGAATTAAAATTATATCTACTACTGTTTTTCGAAATGTTGGATTTGAAGAGGCATTATTTATAAAGACTTTTTTTCTTCAAATTAGATTATAATTATAATTACTTAATTAGTGTAAAACTTTAAAACTCAGTCAAGATCAGTACACATCAAGTCAGATTTTATTCTCCTAAGCATTAGAATGGAAAATGTCTGTCTCAGAAAGCTGGTTTCGAACTATACAGCTCTTCTCCTACAGCAATTTCAGGTAAACCAGAAATTAGTTCAAATATAATTATAATTAGAGCTGAGAAGCATTTCCAAAATTGGATTAGAATTGAAATTGGAGCAGAGAAAGATTTCACTCCGTTTAGTATAATTTCTAGAATTATATAGTTGTCCAAGTCTGTCTATACCATTGGATAATCTGAATTCTCACAAACAGGCCTCACGGTATTTTTTTTCAAATTCGACGTACGTTGCCGATTTGAAAAAGTCGTTTTTTTCGTCTCCGATAAGTGTCTTTTGAATCAATCCGAGGATCATAAATGATTTTGGATATTTAAGGTCCCAGGCATAGTAACAAGACATCAGGTCAATGACCATGCCTGGGATTCCTTGATCTTTTGTGCAGGGTATCATCCACCAACACCTATCCCTGATGAACTCCCGACTCATGGATGGCGATAAGTAGGTGCGATGGGTCCAGTTTTAGGCATTCAACTTTAACATCACGTGCCTGAAACAATAAGAATGTATGAGTCATTCAATATTGCGTTTAATATTATCTGTTGTCAAAATATCAAATCATGACCACCATTACCAAACTAGATTGCTGAGAGACTGGCTAATAAGAATAGAACTTGGAGATCTGACTTATTTACACACAGTTAACACTAATTGATGGCACGCTAAGAGTAACATCAGTAACGAAATACTTTCACTTTTTCTGTATACTCAAGAAGGTTCTGCCTTGGGCATTAGTCACAAAGATGCACCTTGCAATTGAAAAGGTCGGTGAAATTTACGGCATTTCCTCCATTCTACTGTTGTAGCATGGCTGACTACTTGGACCACCTCTGGACAGCCCTCTCACCCACAATACTCAGCAAGATGTCATGGCTCAAAATTTTTAACCTATAATTACCTGCTGTACTGCAATAGCGAGCAACTTTGATGTTGATTTTAAGCGCTTATCCGTCAATTCTTTTTGGAGAAATAGGAGACCTTTCACCTCTTTACTTTCATCTTCTTCCTGGAAAATATCATTTTAATAATGTTATGATTAGGTCACGTGCATATCTCCATGTATCTTAATGGATAACTTGGTTGATACAATTGTAATAAGTGGAAATATTAGCTACGGTTTTCTTGACTTGATCTAAATCAGAGGATCACAAACTTTTTAGACCAGCGATTCCCAACTGCGACTCTCAGAGCCGTATGCAGCTCACATTAACTTTACTTCTACTGCTGATAGACTTCTTCAGATATTTGTCGGCGACGAGCTCTTGCACATATTACTAGCGTCGAGATAAAAGCTAATGGCGAAGCGTAAATGGCAGTAAGTTTGATACTACTCCGCGTATATTACCTGGCAAACTTTTTGATGTGTAATTATGAAGAGCTACAATGTAATTCCATGGGTGGAAAAGAGGCAAATTATACCGATTCCATCCATATAGCTGGGTTTAAATCAGGTTAGTTTAACAGAGGGTTGTAATGACTCTAGTCCGATTCGAGTTACAATTTTCTGATGACTCGAGTCATTTTCTCAAAATACGGAAATGACCCGACTTGAGTCAATCTGTGTATCTTGACTTGGACTCGAGTCATTGCACATGACTCGAACCAGGTCACATGACTCGAGACTTAACCGGTCAAGACTTCATTGTAATTTCGAAGAATAGTAAAGTAACTACACTATTCGGGTTTTGTCTATTGGTACTGGTACTTGAAAATGTGACTAGAATGTGCTAAAAGTGGGGAAAATTAGTATGTTATAAATGCGAACCATTCGATATCAACAAACAGGTATAAAAATTGGGTTTAACAAGACCTCAACTGGAAACTCAGCAGTCAAAACAATGACTTGGACTCAGACTAGAGTCATAATACCATGACTCGGACTCGACCCTCTGCTCGATGACTTGAACTTGACTCGGTGGTGAATTGAAAATGACTCGACAGTAGGTAGGTGAATGATAATTGATCTAGTATACGGTACTGACCGTTTCTCCAGACATTGCACCGATCATTGTATCCACGGTGGAAAGCATAGTGCGGTAGCGCTGTATGATTTCTGCTGTCGAGCACGATGTCAAAAGCTCGAATTCTTCTCGGATCTGAACATTGAAAAAGGGCATTACAATGTTATCATCAGTTATCACTCGGGCAAGTTTTTGCAACTTTTGCAACTTTTTTACAGCTTCCGACAGTTTCGCAGATACTCATAATCTACGTACCATGGTATTTCAAGCTGTTTGGAGAGATTTTATAGTGCAACTTTTCTCTATTTTTATTGCCAATTTTTACTGAACTTTTATCAAATATTGCGTAAAAATGTAAAGGAGTGATTTAGTAACCATGCTATAAACTATTTTTAGTATTGTTCTACTCCCTTGGGTTTGCATAACGAAGAGCCATATGATAGGTTAGCTGCATCTCAGTGTTATCTATGACACAATGGAGAGAAGTTCAACTCCCCCTGCCAAGCACAACGTTGCCCAAATAATATGTAAATAGATTGCTTTATTTATTCTGTCGTTTAAATTTGAAATAGTTTTCCAATTTCACGAACGCCCAGGCGAGACCGCTGAAAATTACATTTCCACTGGGTCCACTTCTTCTGGTATTCCCGCATTGCATAATTTTCTTGCTGTGTGCCGGGATAAAATGTAATTTTGGCGGTTTCGTCAGACCGCCAAATGGCGAAATAACAAATTTGACAGCTGAGCAGGAACTAGGTTTTACAACTGACCCTTTCGAGTATCTCGTACCTTAATAATCCAACAAAAATTTTATATGCAACTTTTTACTGCAACTTTTGTCAAAATTAAATGCAACTTTCTCGCGATTTTAGTGCAACAAAAACTTGCCCTAGTTATCACGTAATCACTGAAAATGAGAGTAAATTGAGCACATTTTTTCCAAGAGTTAACATACTTACTAGTTTCACATTGAAAAGATATGGAAATTTCCTTAGTATTTCTCGCACACTTTGTGTTGTCATTTCTGCCAATACATCGCGGCGCGAGTCATGCAATTTTCGAAACAGAACGCTGACCTTTGCCCAGTCCGGAGTATGTTTTGTATACTCTTTCATCAGACTTGCTTCGTTCCCAAACTCTGTTTGGTCAACGCCTTGAGGAAATATGACCCAAGGGTTACGAAAACAAGGAACTGATTGAGACCATGATAAATGCTACCTTCGATTGTGTATAATGGTATCTTGATCGTTTTCTTTTTCCTGTGACGAATGTTTCGTATCTTTTGTGAGAGTTTTTTCGAGAAATGTGTCTGTAATTGAGAAACTCGTTGAATGATTATAGGTCGAGAAACTTGTAATATACACTTACCCAGTGATTAGGCCCAATAAATTGCAGGCATGTATACTTTTGACAAAGCAGTCTCGAGAATTCGGAATATTCTCCTTTGGATGTCATATCACCTTGTGATAAGACATGGTATGCACACTCCTCCACAACAGCATTTATACAATGGACAACTCTTCCATGTTGCAATGCGCATGCAACATGGGCACTGAATTTGGGTAATGTCATTTTCTTGCTGGTAGTTGCGATTCCGGGTTCACTACTTTCTGGATTTGTTTGAACTTCTTCCGCCTAAAATGTGATAGTACTCAATTTATGCGAGCATTCTATGGAATATAGTTCTGCAAATGTTCGCACCGAAACGCAAGTACTTGATGTAGGCAAGACAGGCGAGTCCTCCGTACTAACTTCTCTTTCCATCTGAGTGAGTTTACTTTTCTGTAAAATATACTTCCATGTAAAGGTGAATGCAATAATTACTTTAATAAGTTCTACACACATCAATAGCTTGTGATCGAGAAGTTATTGGATGTTCAAAATCACTATTTGGAGCATGAACATGAGATACTACATTGATCTCGCTGTGTTCGATAGACGTCAACCACTTCTGCAAGACAAGATTAGACGATAAATATCACTCACTTTCTACAATGGAAAACTCGTAGCTATGAATATGGAAACAATATACTCACATCTCTCAGGCTCATCAAACGACGCATGACACCCACTTTGAAATTCATTTTAATAAAATCATCATCCACCAGTAATCCAAAAGCCGAGCTACATACTTCATTTTCTGAAAGAAAATATATACTGTTTAGTCCCAAACGTATGAAATAATAATCACATCACTAGCTTTAACAGGACAAGCTTCAAAAGCACCACACCTGATCAACATTCTTGCTAATAATATACTGTGTGTCACCAATTTGGTGACTGATTTGTGGCCATGGATAGGTGAACTCAGAAAATTTGCAGAACTCAACAGCATCACTACTTTCTACGGCAAATGCATTGAATTTGGACTCGAAATGCAATACATTGAAGCGGCGGTATATGCAAAATATACTCCCCGATGTTTGTATAAACGCAATTGAATTCGAGTAGCTGTTTTGACAAGAACCTAGACCAGTCTTTACAATACATTACACCAGAACAGCACATGACTTCATTTTTATGACAGAACAAAATAAAAATATAAAGATTTACATGGTGGTAGGAACCTTGAATCACAGGCTGAGAATTCTTGATGGATATATACTTGGATGCAGAACAAGAAATTACACAAATATTTTCGGCATTATCGTTACACTTCTCGTAAAATGTATACATAAGTATGCACGTTGATGCAAGTATCATATGATGCAACGTTACCGGTACAACACAAAATTAAAGAACAGTTGTAGGCTGTACCATCTGTATCTAAAGCGTACAATCCACCAAGAAACATTGCTGCACGTTAGCAAATAATAGTCGAGCTGTTTACATGTAAAATGGCGCTATTTGGCATAACCTTATCAAAGAGAACCTACCTTAATAGCTTTCTATGATTTGCGTGATCGATATACTTAACACTTACCGTTCAATAAGTCGGATGTGTCTCTGCTCTATACCGTGTCCTAGCAGAAAATCGGCCAATTTTAAATCCATGGCGTCCAACTACGAATAACTCTAGCAGCCCGCTTCACTCAACGGAAAATTCTGTGAACGTTCTCACTCTTCTCGCGATTGTCACACCATCGAGCGTGCGATACCACATCGTTTGTGACGTAATATTACGAGAAGAGGAAAATGAGGAATGAGCTCGATTTATCTCACCTTTATGTCACTCACGCGAAAACAGACGTCGCTCTCTCGCTATGCCGGTGTTTACTTCACATTCACGCATCTCGAGAGATGGAAAAAAGTCATATTGTGTTTTAATGTAACGCTTGGAATTTAGAGTGTATTTGTGCAAATGAATGTTTTTTTTAATTCATTTATGATCGCAATTTTTGCGAAGGTGGTAGTCCCCATATTAAAACTAATAGGCCTATATGTGTTACTAAATCGCGGGTGACGCGAAAAAATTTCATGGAGCGTAAATCTGCCCAAAAATAATAATGTTTATGTTGATTTATGAAAAAAATGATGAGCTTACTTCAAATTTCTGGATATTTAGGCATATATTAGAAATTCCTCCCGGACGCAGTTTTAACAGTGAAATTCCGGACATGTCCGGGAAATTCCGGACGTATGGCAACCCTATGATAGTACATGTAGGACTGCAATTAAGGTTGAGTAAGGGGAGTTAATATTGGCCTTTTTATTCTACATTCAGTTCATATTGGACACCAACTAAGTCGCCATGAAGGCGTGTTATTTTGTGATTACGATAATTTTGTTGCTCCGCTCTGGACCTTGCTTCGGCTATTACAAGGTAACCATGCATCCGCTATGACAATAACGGTGATATTTTATACATAATGGTTTCTTGAATTCAAGTAAAGTATAACATTTGAGCATTGTATGTCGTTTATAGTGTAGGCCTACCTGTACAATGTACTGTACATACATTAAATATTGAACGTTAATATTCAAATATAGATGGTCATGTCTATAACATAAAAGGACAGTGTCGGACACATATATGTTTTTCACTCATTTTAATTTTTAACGCAGGGCTCGAAGTTTATGAATCGCCTTCACCCAAAAGCCTCAACGAGCTCAGTTTTTACTGACAGTAAGTAGCTGGAAAAATTTATATCAACTCAATTTCTGGTCGTCCTTCCGTTTATTATTTTAAATTATAGACTAAATCGTTCATTACAGGATCGTGGTTGTGGGTGATCACTTAGAGATGCTCTACGGGTCCATAGAGGGTTAATAATTGATAATAGCAAAAAACTAATGGAGTTTACAGGGCCAGCGCTACAAAATAGCCGAAATCAATAAAAATGTCAAGCAAATCAAAAATTTATTCCGATTTTCTTAGGTAATGTTAATTCACACGCTGAGGACACACGCTGTGTAGGCTACGATGCGATGCAGTACAGTCGCAATGCGAAATAATGAACAAATATGTTACTGTCGAAACGATCAGACACGGTCTCTAATACTAACCTAACACCGTAGGTTAGTAATCTATAACCACTCAATCAAAAATCCATTACCTCGGCCTGATGCCCGCTGTAGCATTGTTCGATTTTGATCTTTCGGCTTTCTATTTAGACGCTTTTCCTTGATCTTTTCATTCGCTTTTCACTCGTCTTTCACTGAGGATTTTGCTGGACTGTTTTTGTAAAGACCCCGTAAGATCAGCGACATACAGAAATCGCGTTGATGGTGGTGGATTTACTAATATCGCCAATATATACTCAAAAACTAAAATGATACAGATGTCGCCCCCTAAATCTAGTAGAAAACTGTATGCGTATATGCTTGAAGCTAAAAACTGGAACAGTTACGATTTCTTTCGCGATGCGAATGTAGCCTACTTGCTCTGGCTTTGCGAAAAACGATGAAAACATTTTGATTTTCAGATTGCCCGCAGACTTCCTTCGAGTTCCCCAATTCCAAGCAAACCACCGACTACATACGGGTTAAGACGCGTATTCCAGACCTGCCGAAATTCACCGTCTGTGGCTGGTACAACAGATATGAAGCTGCAGATCAAGACAGCCTCATATCTTACTCTGCGGCTGGTGGAGCAAATACTTTTACATTTATTGTAATCAATGCGAATCGCGCAGATGTTCAATTGAATAATCACATTATCGCAGAAAATTTATCACTAAAAACAAATAGAGAATATCATATTTGCATCGTAACATACGCGGAATCCTCGGCTAAATCCTTTCTCTACGTCGATGGCGAGCTGATGGATGTATATAATGGTAACAATGCGTGGGCCGTAAAAGGAGGGGGAGTTTTCATTTTAGGACAAGAGCAAGATGGAAGGGGTGGACGCTTTGATCCTAATCAATCTGTAAGAGGTACAATATCCAACTTTATGCTCTGGACCAGGGCGTTAAGTGAAGAGGACATTGTGAAGATGTACCAAAATCGATGCACATGCCCAACAGATTACCTCTTCACTTTGGAGGATAATAACATTGAGCTCTTTGGCGGCGTTTCGGCAATCCAACCTCGCACATGCAATTAAAAGTCTATCATTAGACTTCATTAGTGGCGCCAATATTGAATACTGTTTGCAATTGTGCACAACAAATTATACAATCCTTTCCACTAATTACTGCTAGCAATAACTGATTCATTATGGTAGTAGCTCTGTTAAGACATTGTGCAAATCAAACTATATAGTCTATTTTTCATGAAAGGTAAATTCTTTAACACGTCGACATACATGGCTTACTATACATGGTTCGATCAGTATTGGATTTCTGTGAACATGTAAAATTTGTGTTGGAATAAATATATATATATATGACGTGTTGCATTTAAAACAAAAATATATTTGAAACAAACAAGTTTAAAACAAGGCCCTTGTTTAGTCATATAGATTTACAAGAGAATCTCGTTTCAGAAGAAGCGTTAGGATTGTTTCTTGGACTTCGAGGAAATGAATCACTGTATTTGGACCGGAAAGGGAGTTTGATGGGTATTCCACAACTTTGTTACAAAGAGTGAGGGAGAGAGAACATGGATAGTCGAGGAAGTGTACCTAGACTGCTTGAAGTTGTCTCAGAAATCTCTAGTTCTGATCTTCGAATTTAGGTCATTCGATTGATACGAGCTCGTCCAAAGACGACACATTCAACTTAGTTAGTCATGTACTATGACATCAAACTGAAGAAGGAGGGTCACATCAACAAGATACGTTATAGCGAAAATCAGTTCAAAGGTTGTTTCCCCGTGAAGGCGAGACCCGAGCCGTGATAGCTCAAACCAAAATTCATAATCGGGGAGGAATCTCGAAGGAGCCCAAACTTATTTCGTGAATTATCATAAATCCGATTTTTTTTGTGGAGAGATATTCTATTTTTCCTAACGCTATTTTGTATCAGTATATTTAATGATTGTAATAAGTATACTCCCTCATAAAAGATATAATATTAAAAACAGAATAATTCCCACATATGAGTCCAATTGTACTCGCAAAATTGAGAGAACTGTATATTCTATTATGGCTTGAGGCAAATGGGATGCTTTGTTGTAGGGGTTTACAACCTGCTTGTCCGGGACTATAATCCACTGGAATTTCGGCGCATATGAATAGCCTTCACAGTGTGGCATGAACATGGCTTGGGCTGCACAGTGCACACGTACAATTATACTTACCCTAATCCTCATCGCCGACCGCACTGCGATTGCAGTGACTTAAAAAGCCCAGAAAGTACAGTGAGCTTGAAAGCCGCAGCAAAGATCCGATGAATGAGGATTGAGGAATGACTGATTCGTGGAAGACGTAGTGTAGGAAAACTTACCATGAAAAAATGCATTGAACTGTTGAAATTGCCATGGTGCCATCGTCGTGGAGCACAAAGCTTCATAAGCCTATAAGCTCCACTGTCGTACCTTATCAATACAATACTGCCAATAATTTCCGAAGTCCATCCGCTCCACCGGTAAATCTGAACACACGGGATTAGTGTCGATAAATAATTTGGTAATATAAGCCTGTACCAACATCATTAACAAAATCCATCAATTACCTTAAAAACTTTTCACGCGTCGTCCTCTTCGCGCGCGTTGCTTCTGCGTATTAATCCGGCAGAAATATTAAATAGATCAGTCTGTCGCTAACCATTACCAATTCTGTCTCGTTCGTGGATATCAGATTTGCAGATATCCGAAGCGTTTTTTATCTGATTTCAATACTAATCCGATTATTCCGGTGTAACATTTGAGATTTGAATTAAAATTCTTTAGGGGACTAGAAACATAGAAACCTAAATTTCGGATGGCTAACCCATCACCATGAAATTTTCACAGTTGCTAGATGTCGCTATGCTCTAAACAAAAAAACAAAAAAATTTCGTTCTACACTGCAGATTGTGGATTTTTTTGGATTCAAGGACAGAAAATGCACCGACACGGGAATGCAAAATCTCGATATTGTGAAGGCCTTTTTCCGATCTATAATGAAACGAAATAATAGACGTTTTTCGGTCACGTTGGACGAATCAACTTCAACACTAGACAGGCGGTACATGTATTTAAACGCTATTATCCGGGTGGCTCTCGATCGCTGGGTTCCGTTCTTATCCACGGGAGCATTTTTTGCGTCAATATTACAAGGAATAACCGTAGGTGTAGCTTGTATGTGTATTTTACTACCTTGCTAATCCCGGGAAATCCCGGGATTGAGCAGCGAAAATCCCGGGAAATCCCGATCCCGGGATTTCAAATTTGATCCCGAAGTCCCAACCCTATGTGCAACCCATCTCATAGAAATTTCATTTAAAAATTTAAAAATTTCAAAAATCAGAATTTCGTCATAAATTTGCTGTAGGTTTACTGTGACGTTCTGTCTAACTCTTTACAAGGTAGACCTATGGCTATGACTAAAAGATTTTAGCATAATAGATAGATATAATTTATAATGGGCAAACCATATATTTTATAGAGTTATCGGACGAAACAAGCGATCTTTTAGTTGGAACTTGGACCCCCCCCTCCTACCCCCATTATCAAAAGAAAAGAAAATTGAAATTTTGCAGTTATTAGCTATTGTTTGTGTGAAATAAGGCCACGAGGTGACAGCAGAGATACAATGTTAATATTTCCTAACAGATTTTCCGATTTTTTGGGGTTGCTAGTCTACTTAAATCGCTGATATTTTGAATACTTTTATGGGGCTGCGAACGAAGCGGAAGGAAATGTGTTGATTGTCAAGTTACAAAGTTCATTTGTAAGCAGTAATCCAAGTTTGCTTTCGTCATAGTCTATTGGCTCGCTCGTTTGATATATTATTCAAAACTATCCGAGCCGAAATTCGTCGAGAGACCCGATTGCCTTTTTCTTTCTTTTGGCTGTCCCCCAACATATTTATTGCTTAAATAATTTCAATATATATAATTTCAATTTATATTTCATCGCGCGCACTCTCATTCACACACATGAAATATGCAAACACAATGCACACACTCTCACATACACATTCAGATTTCGCCGCGTTCTTTTCCGTTTCGTCCATCATCCTTCGCCCGTTGGTCTTCATCATCCTTGCTTTCGTCTTTCCTTCTTTCGTCATCGTCGTTATTGTCGTTTCCTTCCCCATCGTTTCTTCTTTCTTCGGATAAGAATGTTTGAATTTTTTTCGTCCAGTTTTTTATGCTCTCATTTATGAGATTTTCTTTTTGCAGTTTAATTCTCTTCAAAATTTTCATCAGGATGACTTCCGCCGTGTTCTTCCTCCATGCTTTTTCGTCTGACAGGTATGCGTCCGATATGTCTAGGTGCTGTTTATATCGCAGCACCGTACGCTTGAATATCGATATCAGCGTCAACTTTACACTGTCTTCATTCAGCTTATTGTGTAGTATCACTTCTCTGTTCGCATGCCCCAATTGGAGGGCCTTTTCTATATTCTTCAGTACTCCTCTTGTTACTCTGCAGTCAGCGAAAACGTGACCCACTGTCTCGTCTTTTATTCTACAAAATTTGCATTTATGCACCTCGGTTTTTCTTTTAATCATTCTTAGCATTCCTCTTTTAAATCTTTTTAGGCCGAAGATATATCCATCCTTTGATATCTTATAGTTTATGACCTTCTCTTTATTAGATGGTTGTATTACGAGATTTTTTTAGACCTGTTCAGTTGGCACCAGTTGATATTCGGTGTCGTAGCGTCTTCATTTTCATACAGTTTTATTGTGGTTTTGTAAATTTCTTTGAAGTTGGTTTCTTGGAGTTGTTTTTGTTCCCAGTTTAATTTTTTGTAATCCCGTAAGGTGGTTGCCCTATCTTTGTTTGGAATGTCTCTGTGTGGAACGGTGTTTGTGAATAGTTTGGAATTAATTGGTTTGATCTTAGAGCCTAATTGGTATAACGCGTGTTTTTGCCAGAATTCTACAGGAGTTTCAATGTTTGCCAAGTCTTTCATTTTGATTATATTGCAGGTTGTTGCTTTATGTTCTGGAGAGGGAATAGCCATTCCACCTTTGCCTTTGTCCTTGATCAGGATCGATCTCGAGATTGTTTCCATCTTTTCTGGATGGTATAAGAAGTCAAAAAACAGCTTATCAAGTTCTTTAATATGCTTTCTTTCAGGAGAATAAACTCTCGCCACGTACAACAACTGTGAAGCTGCCAAGCTGTCCAAGACGATTTTCTTCCCTATCCAGGTAAGATCTCTCCCTTTACATAGGTTTAGGATATTTTTAATCTTCGCTATCTTTTGTTTCCACATATCTTGTATGTTGTTCTTCCCCAGCAGATGTCCCAGAACCTTTATCTGCTCTTTGTAGAACTGATTTAGTTCTGGGTTTTTGATCTGTTTCCTAGCTTCTTTGTTTGTAGCGAGGATTTGGGTCTTTTTCCTATTTAATTTTTGGCCAGTAACCAATCCAAAGTCTTGCAGATGTTCCAAGATTATTTTGATTGACTTTTCGTCGGTGACTGTTGCTGTTAAGTCATCGGCATATTGTTGCAATTTCATCTCACTGCTGCTTCCAAACTTTATGCCATTTATATTTCTGTCTTTTGTTATTTTTGTTGCTATAGGGTCTGCTGCAATCGCATACAGCGACATGCTCATTGGGCATCCCTGTCTTATGCCTCTTTTTATGTCTATATAGTTTGTGTTATCTTTCCATTTATTGCCAAGAAGACTGAGGTTCTGACCATACCAGCTCTGCCGGAGAACGCGACGCCAATTCAACTGGGAGAAGTCAGGCTCAAGAATGTCAAGAGTTTTATATACCTCGGTATTGACGTCGCGGACTCTGGAAAAGCACTGAAGGCGAGGCGAGCAAAGGCCTGGGGCGCGGCAAGACGGCTACATTGCCTCTTCCACTCAAGTGCCTCACCCCAACTCAAGACCAGCATTTTCCGTGCCACTGTCGAGCAGGTTCTTCTTTACGGAATAGAAGCACTCACGCTGACAGAAAAGCTGGCTAAGACACTCAACGCCAACTACGATGCACTCCTCCGCTACGCACTCGGCATCCACCACCCGGAGCACATATCCACCAATGCTCTGCGCAAACTCACAAAAACAGTCCCATGCCGTTTGCTGGCTGCTGAACGACGCCTACGCTTAATCGGTCATCTAGTGCAAGATCAAGACGATCAACCAGCCGCCGCCATCATCAACCACATTCCGACGGAGCCATGACGCAGAGGTGGCTGGAATAGAACCACATGGCGCTCAACAATAGAGATCGAGCTAGCGCAACGCGGGCTATCGCTCGAAGACGCCCACGACCGCCCACGCTGGAGGCGCTTAATAAGGGCCCAAAACTGGTTATCTTGATGTTCCTTTGTTTCCTGTTATCTTTTGCCCTTCTATTTAATTGAAAGCCGATATATATATTTATTACTATACGTTGCTTGTTGCTTTTCGTATGTCATTTTAATATATTTAAATATGTTTTTGCCGAGATTTAGTGTCTTGATTATTTCCAACAGGTAGGCTATTCATGGTTCACCATGTCGAACGCCTTCTCTTGATCGAGACTGGCGATCAAGAGAGGCGTATTTTTGTGTTTGGCGTACTCAATTGCAGCTTTTATGTTAAGTGAGGCGTCGTAAATTTTCCTCTCGTTAACGCTGCACTTTTGAGTATTCAATATTATTATTATATCGGGCATAACGTTCGACAACCTTTTGTTGATGATTTTAGACAAGATCTTATAGTCTGTGTTAAGCAACGTTAAGGGGCGATAGTTCCTCAAATCTTTTATATCTCCCTTTTTGTAAATAATCTTTACCATGCCTACTGACCATGATTTACATGATTGGTTGAATAGGACTGCGTTGTTGAGCACTTCCTTCAGTTCGCCTTTTATCGTCTTCCAAAATATTTTGTAAAACTCCGCGGAGAGTCCATCACTTCCTGGTGACTGTTCCCCTTGTAGTTTTTTGATCGCGTCTTCTATCTCGTATTCTTGTATTGGTTCATTTAGTGTCTCTCCTCGCTCTTCCGTTATATGACTTCCATTCATCTCATGTATGAAGTCTTTTTGTTTGCTGTCATCAATCACTGCTTTTTTGTTCCAAAGGTTTTCATAGAAGTTCGTGACTTCTGTAGTTATCTCGTCTTCATCTGTTAGCAAATCTCCGATTTCGTCCACTAGCTGTTCTATGTTTTGTTTGTCTAATTGGGATCTCAACCTTTTGAAAAACTCTTTACTTGGCTTTTCGTTTTCTTCACGATCTGTTATTCTGGTTAATACTTGGCTTTTCCTAAAGTCTCTTTGTTCAATTTCTTCAAGTTGCGATATTAGCATCTTGTACTCATTTGTGCTTCTTTCGGAATTGTTTACCTTATATGATAGTTCGCGATGTCTATTCCTGTTTTCAGTGTTGAATTCCATTCCTTTTCTAATTAGTAAATCTTTGATCTTTATTTTCATGGCATCCCACCATTCGGTAATGTGGCTACATATATCTTTTTAATCAGTGGTTCTCAACCTGGGGGGCGCGCCCCCCTCGGGGGGCACGGGAAGCTCTCAGGGGTGCGCGAGAAATTGACAAAGTCTGTATGAATTCTAACTAAACATGTGTTTCACAACCATTCTGAGAAGACGATTGTTGAAGATGAAACTTATTTCGTATTCAAAAAAGCTCGCCGAACTCCAGCAGTAGCGCTCAGTGGAGGATAGGCTGATTTCAACTTCATTTGAGCAAATTTTTGATATTCTTTGAAGATTTAGAGCAATTCCAACGTGTAAGTCATTCATTAATTCATAGCTTTTGATATAGTAGTACCCTTCTCAATCTGAGCAGGAATCGGAATCGTGTGCTCCTCGCGGAAGAAATTTGTTGATGGTACATTTGGGCGATTTCAATAAATTTCCACTACCGATACAATCGACAATCCTGATGGGGGGTCAAGAAATAACAGCATGCAACAAAGTGACTAATAACAATTGGCCCACTCGAAGATGCATTATCATTTATAACTTGCCCTCAATTTTCGAAAGCACTCCCTCCATGAACCCCCACCGGTGAATCTGATCACATGGGCGGAAAAAGGATAAATATTTGAAAGTAATATGTGATACTGCTACTATTAATTACGGAATTCATTCGTGAATCTGAATCTGCGACAATATGCAATTCCATCAACTATTCATAACATTGCCACTTGCGATCTCGGTGCGTACAATAGGCCTTTGTGAAAAGTAGAATCGTCCGGAATGGATATGGACAGATTAACATAGGTATTTTGCGTCCAGTTAGTTTATTACGGCTAGGCCCTGGAATGCGACCTTAGACTACATAAGTATTCGAAATGTGGCCGTGATTAGCAAAAAGGTTGCCTACCTCTGTATTAGATGATGTGCTATTTTTGACATGACGATAAGTGTAGGGGGGGGGTCAGGGAGGGCGCAATTTTTTTGACCATCGCCATGGGGAGCGCATGTCCAAAAAGGTTGAGAACCGCTGTTTTTGGTCCTTGTATAGACCGTATAGCTCTTTTATCTCAGATCTTACTGATTTGTTGTTATAGATTTCTACATTGTTCTTCCATATGCCGTTGCCCCATTTATTTCTTTTCTGCTTTTTGATCGATAGTGTGCCCATATACACGTGATCAGATGTCATATTTATTCTGTACTGGAAATCTTGCACTCCCAGTTGCATATCTTTCGAATAATATATCCTATCTATTCTTCTTTCTTGCTGAGATCGTTTCAGCGTGTAGATTCTTTTGAAAGGGTGTCTAGCCCTGAACACATCTACTAGTCTGTTTTGTATACATGTGTCTACCCACTTTTTGGCCACTGCTGTTAATCTGAAATTTTCAACCATTTTCGTCTTGTTTGTCATATATCAAGTTGAAATCGCCGCAGATTATTTTACGGTCCATTTCTGGCCTAATTTGTTTATTTAGCACGTCGTAGAAGCTTGTTTGTGTTTTCCCTACGTGTGCAGGTGCATATACATTCCAGATCTCTGTTGTGTTATCTTCATGTTTTAATCTAATTATTTGTGCCCTGTGTTCTAATATAATCTTATGTCTTACCTCGTAGATTCTTTCTAACTAACTTAACTATGATCGCTGTGCCTTTAAAGTACTTTTTATCTTTGAGTGTAATCGCCTGTGTGTCTTTCTTATCTATGCAGTTTAAGTAAGTACTGTAGTCATTTTTGTCACACCAATTGTTTATGTAATCTTTGTCAATTTTATGGGTTTCTTGGATACATAGTACGTCAAATTCTCTTTTCTATAGCATTAGTTTTAAGTTATTCCAACTGCTATGTATCCCGTTAACGTTGATAGTGACGATCTTGAAAGTTGCCTTTTTTACTTCACACCTGATGATTTACGGCAGATATTAGGGACGGGAATAGCGACGGATATTTTCATAGATCAATATCTCTGGAATAAGAATTAATGTTGAAAGGGCGATGCTGTCTCATGCAACTAATGTCATGTTCAAATGAGAAAGGTATTGCTTGATTGCACACGAGAGAAAAACATTGATTGGTGTTTGATCGGAGAGTCTATCGAGAAATATCAGGTATACCGGTGTTCATCGAATTCTCGATATTTAAATTATTTTCATTCAGGGTTGCCTTCCTGAATATTGTTGCGCTTAGGAAGATTTCTGAAAGGAAATACGACGACATGTTGCGGTAAATTAATTCTCATAGCAATATTCACGTCGATATCCATTGGGCGTTTTACATTTCCAATGCCGGTGACGTATATTAAGTATACTCAAACATCGGCAGCAAAAGACGGTAATGATTAACACATTCAATTCAGTGTTAACATTTTGAACCTTGTCTCCCCCAACGCAGATCGGATCTGTTAGATCCAAAATTGAGTATCGTTCCTCACTTGACGATATTCGTCTTCTACGAAACGCTTCAAAGAAACTGACACTTGTACACCTAGTATGTAGAGAGCATGTGCTGAATGAAGAGGAATTGAGAACAGTTGAAGAGAGCTCGAAAGGTTCTCGCATCGCAGTATTATGCAGTATTTATCTAGGAGGCGATCATATGTCATATGTTTATAACGACAACTATAACCCAAGATCGTCTATATTACGTAAAGTTTGATTATCATCTTGGATAACAATCCACAATGATGGCAATATCTCACTATCAGGATACAAGTCATGACTGGTTGACGAGTCTGTCATGTGTTCTGAAATATTGTCCTTGCAGGAAAGCGATGTGATCGAGATGCCTGGTGGTTTTCGACTCAAAACATCACTGAGAAGACGTCATGATTGACTGATGTCCACAACAAACTCGTGGAAACAAATTGGAATTGTTCCACTTCCAATTCAAATAGTCTTATCGTACTTAAAATAAAGCGTACGACTTGATCAAAATTATGAGGCCTCGTGAATCATATCAACATCTAGTTAGAATCATGATTTGCTCCTTCTTCAGCAGTGGTTCTCAACTTTTTTGTCTTCGCGGACCCCTTTCGGACCATCACGGACCCCCGCGAACCCCCACGAAGCTTAAGTTCAAATCTAGCTCAATTATCGTGCAATCGTCATTTGTCTTGTGCAAATGATAACTGTAGGCTTAGTGATACCCAGCAACAAAATGACTTTTCTTGAAAATAAGATCATACTATTCATGTAGAAACTGGGTTGACTTCTATTATTTCGAAGCGAATTCTGCAACTGCATTACTTGAAATAGCCTATACTTGACCGTGTCTTGAAAATCTGCGCCTTCGATTTGATATTAACGAGTGCCGAAAATCCATTTCGACAAATATAGGTAGTGGCGAATGTAATAATAACGCGTAACGCTTCCCACGACACATTTGGGTAGGATTGCAACGAATATGGCACCAAAATTGACAAACCAATCTTTTTAATGAACATGTAGCGTCAAGTCAGGTCATTTCTATTTAGCAGCTTATCTTGAAGTTAATATGAAAAGAATGGTTATGTATACCTGATGAGAAAATGGATTATTGTAAACATTTCGAAGTCACCGTGATTGACCTTGCTCATCTAACTTTCTTCCCACAATCTCCAACAAAACAGCTATAAACAGCACAATAATTGTATCAATAGGCTATTGGCAATTTAGCAATTAAAATGAGTCTGCACAGTAAGATATTTCATCTCAGACGGCCATTCTGTTGATTTGAGTTCTGGAGTTTTACTATAGTAATGAAGCGAAACTGCCTCGTGATTTTCTTAATTAAAAAAATACACATTAGGTTATCAACTATTTTGAGCCTTCGCGGACCCCTGGAAATGATTCGCGGACCCCCGGTTGAGAACCACTGCTCTACAGCAATTATCTTTCAGTACATGCAAGACAATTGTCATTACCAAATAATTTAGGAATGCAAATATATTCATAGCAAATATTTCATAATTAGCTATCGATGTCTTTGCGTACTTTTTGTTGGTAGCTTTGTAACCGATGAATGAATTATAACCATTTATACGGTGTATTGTAGTGTCACTGTAGTTTAAAATATATGCCGTAAGTAATAGGCATCAATTAGTCCGCTTCTATTAAACCGTATGCTTCTGACGAACAGATAACATATTACTCATGACTATACTCTCCACAATCAAAGCTTCGTACATTGAGTCTTTCGACGCATCAGAGGAATAACTGGCCCACCCCATACCATCAAATTAGAGTCATCTCGAATGGAAATCAAAATCATTTTCTAATATCATGACACTTTACTTGGTACGAATTATTTCCTATCCATTTAGGCTACCAGATCCAACGTAGGCTACCCTCACCTCAGACAGAAAATTTACAACCAGACTCTTGCTACATTCGCAATTATGATAAATCGCCAGCCATCGTCACGCCATGACATATCAAGACATGAAGTTTGGGGTTTGTGGTGTGACGCCCCCAGAAGTTTGATTAATCACCCTTTGGGAGGGCCAATACCAATGTTATAGGGATGACGAAGAGCTGTTTCGGTCCTGCTGCGTATGGCTCACACAGTTACTAGTTAATTCACACCCTGCAGTCATCAGGGCAGGATAATCAATAGTTTCGATTCGTTGGAAGTGATAGTAACAAATATTGTAAGATATGTCAGAACATATCATGACATATTTTTTCGGTCAGCAAGAGACTCGGTAAAGTACGCTCTCGAACAGATGACCCAAAGTGACCGAAGCATTTTGACCGTAACTTTCGATATGTCAAGACACCGAATCCACGGCCCCGAATAGTTCGTTCTGTTCGTGCAACCTGAGCCTTGCGGAACAAACGCGAAGAAAAATATTGCACCTCGTGAAGTAATGCTAATTTGGGGGCGTGTGCGTTTAACGAAATCAGTTTTTCGTTTGGTCTGGTACATGCGCGATTTTAGTATCTTTCGAGCAGTAATGCGGTAATCGTGACTTGTAATTATAATCGATTATTTCAAATATCGAATGGATCTATTTGTAAAAGAGCGATTACTTTTTACATGTACTCTACAGTGTACAAGGACTGTGACATAAACTGTGCATTCGTGAGCAAGAAATAGCGCGATACTCAATAGTGCGATATTTTATTAGCTCCACTGACATTTTAAATCGTTACTCGTCATTGAGTAACGAATTATCCATGACTAATAAACAGATATTCAATGTAGTAGTACGATTGAAAGAACCAGCGCTATGCCGCTATGCATATATGTCAGGTAATCAGGTTATACACACCAAACACCACACTACAGCTTAGAGACAATTCGTTGACATTATGATCGTACCGTAATTATATAGGCTATATTTACACTGAACTGGATCTGTTCTCAGTGGTCGAATTCATCATCTCAAGTCGCGGAATTTTCAATTATCCTTATTGTCATCATTATCTGGAATATCTAAAGTGGATGTTGGTAATAGATATCATTTTGCAAATAGCTTTTAGTTCATGGTACTCAAAATGCCAGTGATTGTGAGGGCGATGATCCAAACCTATTGAAAATATTATAATTTAGTGGGGACGCGATATAAGTACCTTGTCTCAATATCGCCGTTTCTAAACTAAATCACGTTTTCGTTGCCACGCAATCAATATTGTCAGGTATTGGCAACACCTGCAGATACTTGACCTAAAGATGAGTAAATAAAGTGAACACGATATAAAATTAGTTGGTCTAGAACGGATGGATAGCATAGTCTACGTTTGGGTTTCTGATAAGCAACATGGTGACAGATCTGTAGTCTCACCCAATTATATTCGGTATCCCTGCAACACTTCATCTGCTTCCACCTCGTCAAGTGATTCAACTAGATGCATGATGCAGTCATGCATCAGAAAACTATTCTAGTATATAAAAATATATTTATCTGATTATAGCATGATATCTGAGCAGGTTTTATCAAGTCAACGGTAATACAGATAGCATTTATCCTTAGCGCAGCAAACCTGTCTATCTGTCTGTTCGCAAACCATTTCTGAATGAAGATGCATGGCGGGATGGGATGTTCTCAGTCGAACGCTCAAATTTCTCATTTGTTTTCTCACGTACCAGGCTTTCCATGAATCACATTGCATTCTCTATTTCATTATCGCTCCGTTTCATGAGTGACAGGTTAGGCTACTCTACAACGGGTTTTATAATTTCGTCGATAAGAAGGGAGCGCCTTTCATAACCAGCAAGCAGCACTCCTTTATTTGTGAAAATGCTCGAATGCAGGCGGGCTGTCAGACTTGTGCGAGCTATTAATCTAGTTAGTTGACGGTTAACTAACTATACTGTATTTTTTAGTTTTTCTAGTTTTAGTTTCGGATTTGAAAATTGAGTAGGCCTAGTTCTAGATACGGGTTTGGAAGACTGAATACTACTGGTTCTAGCTGCGCATTAGTTCTAGAAAGCTAAAAAACACATGGCATCGTTCGGCGTTCATCTAGATACCAGTGTTCTGTAGCTGTGTGATGTTCTTGCAGCCATTGCTAGCTCAAAGTCATCGCCACTAGCAGTGGCGTAGCAGTGGATTTTACGGGTCAAGTCCCCCATTTCAAACTTGAATTTATGTAGCGATATGTGTCAGTATAATATAGAGAAGGGGTCACCCACGTGGTACCAGCAGGATACCGGTAGCCCGCGAGAGCCAAATGAGTCGCCCGTGGCGCAGTAGCAAATATTCAAATGAGAGATTTGAAAGTCGAAGTGGAGAAGGCCTTCACATGAGCAGCAGTTGAATATGCATCAGTCGACCCTAGGAAACATACGAACGCTGTTTTCGATAAACATGCGAACGCTGTTTTCGATCGCGGCGCTGGTCTTCTTCGCCCACGCGGAGGCTTAACGGGAATCTAGTTAATATTCCCGAGTCTCGTCGCGGAGATATAGGCGCTTCGGCGCGAGGTGCGGCAACGCATCTGAGCCCGGAGACGCTGGTGTGAGTCCTGATGAGTGAGAGTTTCCTGTTCTTGATTAGCCCAGTGCTCTGAATATCTAATAGAAGAAATCCAATTGAACACGGATAAACGGCGGGAGTAACTGGTAGCCCGTCGCAATAATCAGTAGTTCAGTGCCCAAGAAGTCGCTCTTGGTTTCAAAAAGGTTGGTGACCCCTGATATAGAGTCATCATTACCAACAGTCGCGTTGGTCGAAACCCCGTCCTTTTGAAATTCCGATTGTATCTCCAATATTCCTTAGCTCATTTCCAAACCAGGAATTCGTATTATACGATTAAGATGGTTGATTGCGGATTTTTCAAGGTCTATAGTTTTATAGTTATAAATAGGGCGTTTTTTTTGACATGTCAAAATTTGTCAAAATTTTGTCAAAATTGTAGCGTTAGGTCAAAATTTGTCAAAATTTCTCATGAAATTAAAAAAAATTTGACGTCTGCATTTTGTTTGTATCGTAGATTTAGCACTGTCGGTGAACTTATAATTTGATATTTTAACGCTTTTAGCCTATTTTATAGGCCTACCGTTGTAAACGGCTAATCGTCTGCTCATTGTGAATCATAAACGGTAAAAAAAAAAAATAATAGGTAGACATGGTGTTATGGTCAACGTACCGCATTATCCTAACTGAAGAAAGACTTCTTGTGCATTGCATCATTCTTATATTAAGAAGCGCATGATGAAAAATTGCGATGTAGACAACATTGTCAGAATGAAGCAACACGGTGTGTCACCAGCACCAGCAGTGTACGCACAACTTGAGTGTTGTCGGCCAACAACTGCTGCTGTTGAACGTCCTTGACAAGCTTCTGGGTAAGGACGTGCACTTTCTACCCAAGAATGTAGGAAAGCATCTCTCGTTGTACTACAAAATATTTTAATTATTTCTACCATAATACATATTGTAACCATTGGAATTCTTCATAGGGCCAGATTTCGTTAAAATATTGTTTGTTTTTTTCATGTAAAAACATGCCTGTTGCCAAAAAAAGTCAAAATTTTGATTTTTTTTTTAGGTCAAAATTTTATTTTTTTTAGGTAAAAAAAAACCGCCCCAGTTATCAATAATCTTCAGATTATATCTTCATCTGCCAAAGACACACACACACAATGTACAATGCGATGTAATGTTATAGTTAAGTTATAGTTATAGTTGGCGAGTTTTGAATAAGAGAGTAGTGCTTTTTTCCAGTTCTACTTGCGCATTTTGATAATCCAGTACATTGTACAAGTCCGGTCCCTATGAATAAGGATGTGCTATCGAATATGAACTTTGCGTGGATATACGATGTGTACTTTTATTGTGAGCTGTCAATCGACTTAGCTTCACTCTTGGTAGGCAATCAGCGAGTTTGAACTAGTATCCATCAGTCTCACCTAACAGATTTTAATTTGCTTGTGATATTATGGCTGCAATTAAGGTTACCGCTGTCACGTAGTTCAGTATGACAAGTTAAGGGGCGTTCATATTGGCCGTTTTTATTCTACATTTAGTTCATATTCGATACCAACTAAGTCGGCATGAAGGCGTGTTATTTTGCGTTTACGCTAATTTTGTTGCTCTGCTCTGGACCTTGCTTCTGCTACTACAAGGTAATTATCCGCTATGACAATTACGGCATTTCATACATTATTAGGGTTACCATATTTTGGAATCGGGAATGGCGGACACTTTTACCAATCAGGCCGTGTTATTTTTGGCATTTCAGGAGCCAGATGCCAAAACTGCCAAAAATAAAAATTTGAAAATGCCAAAAATAAGCAATTTTTGGCATATGCCAAAAATAACACGGCCGGCCAAATAGTGCATTTTGTTCATGGTGTTGTGTTAACAGGACCGCTTTACAAGCGAGAAGATCATTTGTGAAAGGCAGGTTTCTTAATCTGGGTACAGCCCATCCATTAGGGGTGAAAGCATGGTGTCCTAAATGGTGTGGGTACAGCGAGATTGAACAGCAATTTTACGAGCATTTTTGACCGGCTTGTTGAGCGCTAAATTTGATAAAACGGGTATCAATGAGAAGCTGCCGCAGTACTGATTATTAAAATATAAATTATACTCTGCTCATGGAACTGGAACCCCCAAAATCAACCACGATTTTTGCATCGCGATCGAGTTGAATGAACATGGTGACGCAACAAACTGTCTGGCTATTTCTGAGCTGCATAGTCTCGTTTTGCCAGACAGTCTTGTTGCGTCAATGTTCTTAAACAATCTAACCTTCCCAGGACTCTTCCATGCGAGTTGGTAATATTAAAGCCACCTGAAGTGACAAAAGTCCTCCGAAAATATATCGGTAGACTGAAGGAGAAATGATAGTCGGGCTACTAAATACAATGTGTTGAGAGATAACACAGGAAACTCCTGAAAAAGGATCGGGAAGAAAATTCTTTCCGCGATGAAATCGATGGCACTGGCGTAGTGATCTCTTTTCATGATGCATGGAAGCCGTTCGGCCCTCCAAAGACTTGGAAGCTCTGAAAACCTTTTGTGGATGACTGGCAACATTCTTTACCTCAACGGCTACTGTTGAAGCCGATATTTCCCAGATTCGTTGGGCGAGAAATGAATTTAGGAGAAACTTAATTAGCTGACATGAGTTTGGAAGCACCGTTACAGTGCAAACGATTTAAGTCTATTCAACAGCTGTGACAATCAGCTGTTGAGCGTGTTTGTTAGGCTTTTCTTTCTTTTTTTTGCTCATTGGCACCGATTCCGATGGATACAATCGTTAGGTTTTTTCTTCTTATCATTCTTCGTTGGCACTGATTATACATGGATGCTGCACATTTTGTGGTGTCTTTTGTCAAACTAGCCCAAATAAAGCGTTTTTGTGACTAATTCGAGGCTGAAACTATCTATTTAGAGGACGATGCCAAAACTGCCAAAAATAAAAATCGAAAAATGCCAAAAATAAGTTATTTTTGGCAGTTTTGGCATATGCCAAAAATAACACGGCCTGTTTACCAATTGAGAAAAGTTAGTTGATCAAAACTGAAATCAGTCGATTTCGCTAAAAATTTGGTGGGTTGACTAAAAAAAAAGTCGTCGCTTTCGATCGAACCACCAATTTCCTATTTAGCACCATTTATGCCCATTTTCCCTCTAATATATCCTTAATCTTAGCTGTAAAAGCTGTATAGCGGGACAAATTGCCCGAAAGGAGGACATTTACGCGTCATCGGAGGACATTTTCAAAAACCTGAAAAAGGATGACAAATCCTCCTAAATGAGGACGTATGGTAACCTTATACAACAAGCCTGTGCAAAGTGCGGCCCGCGAAGCCATTCTGTGCGGCCCGCGAAAGGTTGCTTGGAATTAATAAAATTAAACCTGCTTTTTGAATGTTGATGCATGGACTAAAACCATAGGCTGTACCAATAAACAGGTAATTCGTTTACTTTGAAGCCTGTTCATTCATATGCCACGATTACGCTGCCTATCCTGCGTAATCCAGATTCAAAATAAAGGCAATGTGGCAAAGTATGAGTAACAATTATATTCACAAGAAATTGCTATTATAATATAGTTTAGGCCAAGCCTTCTTTGTTGCCATTGTCACATTACGCATCATACGGGTAGGCTACGTGTTTCAAATTGTTACGTGAGGCGTTTCCAAATCCCTAATTCGAAAAACAAGTCAATCGGTGCTCGCGATTACTATTATACTATATGACTCATCATATATCTATCGCCCATAAAGGATGAACAGACATGTCAAAAAGAGAACGCCGAAAGCTGGAATTCAAAGAAGTTGGGGGTAAACCCGTCCTTTTAAGTTTTTGCCGAGCACGAAACACTCGGTCAGGGGAGGGTGAATTTTAAAAAACTTTGCTCAGCATCAAGACTATTTGAGCTGCACACTGTTCGGAATGCAGCAACCGAGACAAGCTTTTTACCATCCCATATACATTTTAGTGCAGTGGTTCTCGAACTGATGGGCGTGAATGCATCTGAAGGGAGGCGCGAAGCTAAAGATGAATGAAAAAAACTTTCGCGCTCCGCGCGATTTAACCCCTGCTTATACTTTATTGCTCTGTTTATTGTCCGACTTTGATATTACAGAAATCTCTCACCAACAACCATAACCTTCCATGCCATCAAACTATCCGTCGGGATTGCTAGCATGCTGGTTACTCTTTTTAATATGTTGTGATATGTATCATGTTTAACATTGTTTCGAATCATGACGGAGAATAGATTTTTTTTAATTATCCGCCACTTTCTCATTACCTAACATCAACACATTCACTTAGCAGCATTTATTAACAATGTAATTTAGAAATAAAATTAAAATACGCTGGAGAATATAGCTAAAAATTTTCACTCGGCCCGCCACGGTATTTTCTACTTCTCATTTGGCCCGCATAGGAAAATAATTGCCCACCCCTGCTATACAATATGGTTTATTGAATTCACGTAAAGCATAACATTCAAGCGTTGTATGTCGTGTGTAGTGTACCTGTGAAATGTAGCCTACATACATTAAATATTGAACGTTAATTTTCGAATATAGATGGCCATGTCCAAAATAACATAAAAGGACATTGTCGTAAACATCTATGTTTTCATTCATTTTTATTTTCAACGCAGGGCTCAAAGTTTATGAAACGCCTTCACCCAAAAGCCTCAACGAGCTCAGTTTTTACTGACAGTAAGTAGCTGGATAATTTTATATCAACTCAATTTCCGGTCGTCCGTACGTTTATCAATATAAATTATAGACTTCATCGTTCATAACGCAGTCATGGCAGCGATTGATCACTTAGAGATGCTCTATGGGTCTATAGAGGGTTGATAATTACATGGTGATAGCAAAAAAACTGGGCTAATGGAGTTTTCGGAACCAGCGCCCAAAAATAGCCGAAAACAATAAAACATCAAGCCAATCATAAATTTCTTCCGATTTTGTTAGGTATAGTGTTAATTCAGGCGCTGAGGACACAGCACGATATGTAGGTTACAGTGCGATACAGAGACATTACGAAGTAATGAACAAATGTGATGCTGTCGAAACGACCAGGTACGGTCTCTCAATCGAAAATACACCACGGCCCGCTGTAACATTGTTTGCTTTTGATCTTTCGGCTGTCTTTTTAGATTTAGACGCTTTTCGTTGATCTTTTCAATCGCTATTCACTCTTCCTTCACCGGGTAATTCTATAGACTGTTTTGGCAAAGACGCCGTATGAACAGCGACATATATAGGGCCATAGTCGCGTCGATGGCGGTGGATTCACTAATATCGCCAACATATAGTCAAAAACTAAAATAATGCAGATGTCGAACTCTAAATGTAGAAGCAGGCTGTACGTATACTTGAATAGGGTTGCATTTAAAACAAATGGTGTTTTAAACAGTGTTTTAAATATATGCCATTTTATTAAAAACAAAATTCTTTTTGTCAAACGTTGTATAGTCATGCCATAATAGTGTAAATTATAGAATGTTAACATGGAATGGCAACGACCGATTTTGCAGCTTCGTTCCGCTTCGCTGAGGCTGGGGTGAAGAATTGATTTGCGTAAGCGAGTCTAGGATTTCTGGCAATCTAAAAGCTATATTCCCGAACGCAAAATTTACTGAATCTGGTCTTCATCGAAAGCTACTGTCGCACCGATACCGAAAATATGAATTAAAATATGATCAGGCACTGATCCACCTAGAATCCAAGTCTGAAATATCGGCATTGTTCGAACAATCGGAGAGTCGCAACGAGTCATTGTGTCGCGGTTATCCGATTGTTCTGAACAATGCACATTTCAGATGTTGAGGGTGATTTTTCGCCAAAGACGGGAGCGTGACCATATTTATATTCATATTTTTGGAATTAGTGCGACAAAAGCTTTCGATCAAGATCAGATTCAGTAATTTCCCCGCTCTGGAAGATAACTTTTGGATTGGCAGAAATCCTACAGTAAAACGCAAACCAATTCTCCACTCCAGCCTCAGTGAAGCGAAACGAAGCTGCAAAATCGGTCGTTGCCGTTCCATGTTTCTATAGTGTAAAGACTTTCGAAAAACATGTAGTATGAGCCTATGGGCGCTTTGCACCCAATATAGTCGACATATACGATATGGGGTGGCTGGAATCCTCGAAGTCGCGTCGGCGGTTCAACAGTTATAGCTATATGGGTCATGTAGTTATTAGGGCTGGGCACAATGATTCGAGTACTCGAATCTGAATCGAGTATTAATTTTAATGATTCGAGTCGAGTAGTAAAAGACGATTTTTTCGAGTACTGAAATTATACGCTCCTCATCACTGAAAGTTGATTTATCAACGAGGAGTTTATCAACGATCAACGAGTTTATGCTAATTTCACTGTTGAAGCCTTGAAACCTTGATTGGCCGTATCGTAGCATGCGAAACATGAAGTACAAAGCTACGAACGTTACTGGAAATAGCACATTTCCGAAGTCATGATCATCCCAAAATATTGTCACCAAGTGCAATGAAATCGGTATGGTCGAAAAAAATAACATAAAGTATCCTTAATATGACGGATAACAGGCATTATATTCTTTGTGGTCGCTTAAAAGGTACATATTGAACTTTGACATATAATATTCTGCTATGACGTCATAATGAGTGATACTCGATTACTCGACTCGACTCGAAGCATTTTACGTGATTCAGAATCGAATCACTCAGGTAATCGATTTTGCCCAGCCCTAGCTTATGGATCATTGGTACGGAATGGATGTTCTCACGATTATGACCGCCTATAACATAAAATGCTGCATAACGATGTAGACCTGGTCAAATATATTTTTGGTCCGTTTAAGACAGGGATTGGAAGCCGTTTTCGGAGGCATATTTACCCTATATTTCAATGGTCAATGCCCTTCCACTGTGAGGTCAAAATTAAAGATCCGTGACGTCATGGCTAATAAAAAATAAACATTCAACATTCAACATTAAGATAAAAAAACATGCTTTAAGCAAGGGCCATGTTTTAAACATGTTTGTTTCAAAATGAGTTTTGTGCTAAATGCAACCTTAGACATAAGCTACTTTGATTCCACAGCAACGATACATATGCTTGAAGCTAACATCTTCCAAATAAGCACTTATGTAGCACCATTATTTATTTCATGGTGCGATTGTACATTTGTCGACTTGAGAACAACATTTTGATTTTCAGATTGCCCGCAGACTTCCTTCGAGTTCCCCAATTCCAAGCAAACCACCGACTACATACGGGTTAAAACGCGTATTCCAGACCTGCCGAAATTCACCGTCTGTGGCTGGTACAACAGATATGAAGCTGTAGATCAAGACACTCTGATATCGTACTCTTCAGCTGGTGGAGCAAATAGCATCACATTTTTTGTAACGGGTGCGAATGATGTAGACATTTTCATAAATAATGAACATGTCAATGAGTATTTACCATTAGCAACCAAACGAGAATATCATATTTGCATGGTAACACACGCGGAATCCACAGCGAATTCTTATGTCTACGTCGATGGGGTACTGACGGATGTATTTAATGGCAACAATGAGAAGGTCGTAAAAGGAGGAGGAGTTTTCATTTTGGGACAAGAGCAAGACAACAGAGGCGGAAGCTTTGCAACTAGTCAGTCATTTAAAGGTAAAATATCCAACTTCATGCTCTGGACCAGGGCGTTGAGTGAAGAGGACATTGTGAAGATGTACCGCAATCGATGCACATGCCCGACAGATTATCTCTTCACGTTGGAGGATAAAAACATTGAACTCTTTGGTGGCGTTTCGTCGATTCAACCTCATACATGCAATTAAGAGTCGTGCATAGAGTCTTATCTTCGATGCTGATAAGTGATGCCAATACTAAATGTTGTGCAACATATAACTTTTACAATCCGTTATTCTCAATACTGCTATCATAATTACATGATGAAGCATTATCTTAACTCTGATAAAACATTGTGTCAATCAATATAGGTATTTCTCATGAAAGGTAGGAATAGGCTAACAGACTCATGCAGTAAATGTATATATAGAATATAATATACAATGTGAAAATTATAATCTCGCCGACATGCACGTCGGGAAACACACTTGCTTTATCAGTATTGGGTTTCTGCAAGCTTACATAATTCATGTTGGAATACATATGCGAACCATACGATATTATTTTCTTCTTGCCTTTCTGAGCCGTTCAGACTTAAATCTCAAGCGTATAAGAGAATAATCTTCAATGGCAGGGTGGCCCGCGGCTGTGAGGAAGGCGGACCACATTAAAGGATGCGCAGAGCCAAAGGGATGATTAAAATATAGAAAACGACGTATTCCGCTGTCCTAATCGATGCATTGTTTTTGTGAGAGTTTGACGTACTTTTTGATCTCTGCTTAGCTGAGACTCGCACTCTATATTATGAATTTTTTCTATACTGACGGAAATATATATTCCTGTAGTCAGCACAGCTTCTACACAACTATAGTAGTGGAAGTATTATCGAAATGCCTACTCAATCACACGTAGAAGTAACGATTTTTAAAACATGCTAAAACTACTTCAAGTAGAACTAAAAAAGAAAATTACTCAAGAATGAGCATAGTTTCAAAACGTACATTTTAGTAGTCAATCGGTGGTGGCTGTACTTTCTCATTAAAATGATGTACACTCTCAGCGAAAACACAGAATGACAAATAGCAATGCAGATAGGTTTATTTTTCTAAAAAAGGATTTAGTTTCCATGATACTTAAGAGCTATTTCGCTCAGTTGTCTTGACAATTTCAACCGCAAAATTGATGCAAACCCATCCAAAAATATTTTATCATAGTTGGCCCTATATCGAGAGTCCTATCGATCGCACCCTATCCTAAACTGTTGAGTGACGTTGTTATAAATTTCATCCGCCAATGTAATTTTCTCAATAAATCTCTTCCTCTCTCTCAGTCGCTATCCCTCTCATCTATAGCCGAAATATTTAGATCCTTTAAACTTCTGGTAATACGACTTCATATAATACGAATATATATAACATCTAAATAGCTGTGTTTCATCTAATAATTGTATTGGTATGATGACACTCGATGACTTATTTGTCTCTTTTACGTCTTGTTTCCTGAGATACATTCGTCATTTTAGTTGCTACGAGATTAATATGGCCAATTGGCCATTAGCGTATGTATGCAGCTAGTGTTGGCGACCTATGCCTCGCGAGCATATATGGCTCTTTTGGGTATAAGATATGGCAGTTTAAAAAATCTTTAATTTTGTACTTAATTTATAGATATTGCGGTAACTTGTTAGTAGAGGTGGTCAGTAATGAAGTACTTCTACTTTTTGGAAGTACTCGAGTAGTTTTCCTTTACTTCTGGTACTTACTTAAGTAGATCTGATTTTCTCTACTTCTACTTCTACTTCTTAATATTTTGTGATCTACTTACTTACTTTTCGCTATTTTCAGTTTGTCAAGTAGAAGTAGCTTAATCCCCAATACGAAAGATAGCCTGAGGAATTTCGGGGCTGTTTTCACGGAGTACTAACATTTAATATTCATAAAAGTCATGTAAAGCCCCGAAATTTTGTTGCACTTCACGCACAGTAGTTATGGAGTGACAAATATGTTTTCACGAAAGTATCAGTGAATATAATTCAGGTACCGAATTGCTTGGTTCCGCTCACACCGCATTGGCGCTCATATCAAATATTTCATCACAGTAAATATGGCTCACCATAACGTTTGAAACTGCCGTTTCGCAATCTAGCAATTACCTTTCATATCGTCATCTAGCAGCCAATGACGTTTCCTGCTAATCTGGAAAGTCTGGGTTTTTTAACGTTACACCTGTTTTAGCAGATCACCATTGAAGCTTTATGGACAAAAGACATGAAATTTATTTCCCCTTTTTAGAATTGGTATTTGTATTCTACTTTCAATTCCGAGTATCATACATTGATTTCTAATTACTTTCAGTTCTTGGGTCTGCAGAACACATATGTTGAAGCATAAAAGCAAGTGCAGTAATGTCTCTATTTTCCGAAAATAAACCTACACTAAATATAAATTTTACGATACACAATATTTGTTGTTAACGTATACTAATCGTGCAATGTGTTGAAACCGTAGAAGATACAACTTTTCCATATTTTATCCTCGCCTAAACTTGGGTCCTTATAATATGGCGTAGGGCGCCATGTCATGATATTCTTTAAAACGGGATCTTCTAGTAAACAAAGGGTTAGAATCGCATTTTCATATCAATACTATAATTTGTATCCCATGATGCGGAAAAATGCTTATTCTGTCGAATATTGATACCTCCTGGGATGCATCAATATGAGTCAAGCTCTCCGCACCTCACGCATAGCTCAATTTGCAGCTTTTGACAGTCCATGCGAACGAATTAAGACTGTTTTCAAAGCTATACTTACTTATATGAGTAGATTTAATGTCAGTAAATTCTATTTCTACTTCAAGTAGTTTTAGGTGGCTTATGCAAGAATTACTTTTACTCGTACTTGAGTAGAATTTTTCGTCGCTACTTCTACTTCTACTTGAATGGCTTTATTGACTACTTTGACCACCTCTGGTTACTTCACGGAGAGAGAGAGAGAGAGAGAGATATGATATTCTTTTTCGGCTGCACTATCGAGATGCTTTGACGACGGAGATGCGATACGACCTTAAGCAAGGTCATCTTGTCTGCACTCCCGTTTTCTCATCCATGCTATCCGTGGATGCTGAGCGCGTAGCAGGATAGCTCCGGATACCAGTTTTCCAGTCTTTGGTCTGACCCAGCCGGGGATCGAACCCACGAAAAGCCGCACGCATCACCATTATACTATCATTCACGGAAGGGGAAGAGACGGTTCGGATTGATTCATTATGTCTACTGCATTATCATACCGCAAATCCTATGTTCCTTCGTACTCTATTTGTGCTTACTCTAGTTTAGGGTTGCCATACGTCCGGAATTTCCCGGACATGTCCGGAATTTCACTGGAAAATCTGCGTCCGGGAGGAATTTCTAAAATATGCCTAAATGTCCGGAATTTTGAAGGCTTGAAGTAGGCTGAAAAGTTTTTCGTAAATCAACAGAAACAATATTATTTTCAAGCAGATTTATGCTATTCGAAATTCTTCTTCGCGCTGCGCGCGAGTTAAAGCAACGTATATTGGTATTAGTATGGGCACCAGGTACCACCCTCGCCAAAAAATGCAATCAAAAATAAATATAAATAACCATCATTTACTGAAATAAGTCAAATTATATAAGCCAGTGCTTTTCAACCTTTTTGAGCTTCATTCGCACTTTTTTGTAAAATAAATTTCATTCGCACAAACTAACCGAATATTGTTATACAATATAAGAAAATGAAAATACAACATTTATTTGCTCAGATGTGCAACAAATAGACTACTTCATTCATTCGCACTTTTTTTGTAAAATAAATTTCATTCGCACAAACTAACCGAATATTGTTATACAATATAAGAAAATGAAAATACAACATTTATTTGCTCAGTTGTGCAACAAATAGACTACTTTGTATCTTCAGATATTAAGTGTCTCATTAAAAAGGCTACTATTTCACTAAAACCGTTCTACTAGAACTTGGATGGCCAGGTCTTGAAGTCTGTTCTGCACTGCTATCCAACATACAGCGTATTTTTCCTGAGTGAGAAATGTTAGCTGGAAGAAATCGATTTTGAGAGCTGACAAAAAGGCCCAGGAGGCTCAAGTATGTCGAAAGAGTGAAAAACCAACCTGTTAGTGCTGAGGCTTTCGCCTTATGTCTTGGAAAATAAGGTTCAAACGATCAAGGAGAGTGGGCACCTTAGAGCTCGCTACCTTATGATACGTTGCTCCATTTTTTTTCGATTTCCCATTTTCCGGCTCGCGAGTATGTGAGAAGAGCAAATAAACTCACGATACTGTGTGTTCCGCTTTTCAGCTCAATCTAACTTGAGAATTCATGACAGCTTAATAACGTTAAAGCAGCTTTTCACACTACCACCAAAATCTGAGTTTTTCTGGCATCTCGCGACCCGAGCCTCAGCCATAAAAAGGAATTCAATTTTAATATTAGTAGTATGTAATGATTTTACGGACCTGCATGACATACAGAACGCGCACACCACAATTCTATCCAATACAGTTCTGCAAAATATGTCTGACGCACGCGATTTCAAATTAGGCTGAATTAAATTCCTCTGCGGTTTCGCAATTGTACTACTGTCTCCTCCAGGGTTGTCAAACAAACCCCCAAGAACCCTGATATGCAGGTCACATGGAAAATATATTAGAGGTCTCCAGCCTCGAGAGAAACTCGATTCGCGATATTATAATATGAAGTAAATTCAACGTTTCCATTCGTCACACACATTCGCAGGGTTGATGCCAATATATCACTAAAACGAAGGGAGCATAGAAATATGGCAACTTGAACCATCGTTAGAGCCACTGCTTTATAGGCTTGTAACTTTACTCATCTGCCCAATCATTGTATTATTGCCAACTCCACTGTTTGCGAATAAAAGCGGCAGCTAGAATAGAACCCCAATGATCTGTAATATAATGTAACACACTATTGTGTGTATATACGCTGGTTAATGAAGTATTCAAATGAAAAATAAGGGCACGGGTTTTTAGGTATTTCGGGAATAAGGAATTTAGGTGCGACCCGCGAGCGATCTGAAGTGTTGAATCCGGCCCGCGACGTCAGTTTGACACCCCTGGCCTACTCAGATTGCAAGAACGGGACTATTCAGTGCCGACAATGGAGCATATCAATGTCGAGTGGTTTGGCCATCCAGTATCGGTAATTTTTCGACCACGGTTTTGTGGACGCATTTTATCAGCCGTTTGTTGGCCAAAACTTTCCGTCTTCATGTGACCCGACGCAGAAGGAGTTGACGCTAGGGCTGCATTTAAAACAAACGGCGTTTTAAAACACTTAGTTTAAAACATGTTTTAAGCAGTGTTTTAAAAAAGGCCTTTAAAAAAATTGTATTTTTTCAAGTTGCAAAATTATGCCATAATTGTGTAAATACTTGACAACAAAAATGTTGTATAAGCCTACGGACAATTACCAACCAATGTAGCCGACATATATCGATTTAGGATGGTTGATTAGGATGATTTAGGATGGTAATCGGTTCAATAGCAATAGTACATATATTTCGTCAAAGCAGCTATTCTTACCCTATTTTCGCAATTGTCAATGGTAATCCACTATGACGTCACACTTGAATATTCGTGACGACAAGTCTGTAATGATGGTATTTACTACATAGGCTTACCATATTTTGGAAATTTAAAAAGAGGACACTTTTCCAGAATTTTCAGACTTGCAAAAAAGGAGGAGCATTCTCAAAAAATGGTAAATTTTACCCACTACGTGTCGGTTGACTAAAAAAAGGTCATCTTTCTCGCCCGATGCCCAAAATACAGTTTTTTACTTCACATTGACAGGTGGTTGACTTAAAAAACGGTCAACTTTCCTCTCAGCTCCCGAAATACCCGCGTTACTTTGGTGCTGCTTTACGGCATCACAGTCGGATTTTGCTATAAATATGACAAAAATTCTCAAAAAAGAGGACGAAATCTCAAAATGAGGACAAGAGGGCGTCCTCCGAGGACACTTTCAAAAAAGTCAAAAAAGAGGACAAATCCTCTTAAAAGAGGACGTATGGTAACCCTATTAGTACTATCCTCGTGCCTCGCACTAATCGAACAGGTATTACGGAAGTATGATGGTTGCTTAGCGAAAGCAAGCAGAAAGTCAATTTAACGTCATTTTTCCAGCCTGTCGCAGGCTCAGACATGCTGATATAGCCTACTGTATGTCTGCCACTACAACAGCTTCTAAACCAGGCTTTTGGTTACGTAATAATTATAGTTCGAAAATAATAATTCAATACGGCTAGTGAGAGCTACGACTATAGTGATGCGTCGTAAGTTGAACAAGTTTTTACAATTGCGTCGCACCAACAAAAGTTACACTGCCCTTGAATTTCCTATTAGGTTTATTTGAATTATTCAAGGTCAGAAAAATTAACAGTATCATTCACTATTTTCATTCGCACTCATTAGGGATTTTCATTCGCACCGTTCGCACCACCTTCGTCATTCGCACTCACACGGGATTTTCATTCGCACCGCTCGCACCATGTTCGTCATTCGCACTGCAATTTTTTTCATTCGCACAAGTGCGAACCGTCACACAGGTTGAAAAGCACTGATATAAGCGAACGGTATATTCCTGGAGTTGGTTAAAGCCGATTGGACGCTTCAGTCACAGACAGTGGTTCCAAATCTTGGGATCGTTTGCCTTTATCTGGGGATCGTGATGATGTTGGACGTAATAAGCTTCCTAGGCCGTGAGTAAGTTTGGGCAAGCTCAAATTTTTTAGTAATCAGTTCATTCAAGTTTTGAGCTGGGCCACGACACATTTTCAAGATGGAAATGAGGTCGCGACCATAAAAGGTTGGAAATCACCGGATGTGAAACCTGCTTGTGCATTTTGTAGTAGCCTAATATATGGAAGAATCAATATTATTGACAGCCAAATGCATATGGTAAGTGCCCAGAAAGTTACATCGATTACCCTATGGTGGGCCCAAGATCAGTGTTTTGGGGGCGGAAGGGGGCAGAGAAAATGTTGTTTCCAATCAGTATAGCAGGGCTGTCAAACACAATCCCGACAGGCCAGACACGGCCCGCCAGACGATTTCATCCGGTCCGCGGATAAATCTATTGCGGACCCCAGCAAGTAGCAATCCCCATAGCCAGGGCCGTAACAGCACTTCGTCAGCCCCCCCCCCAAAAAAAAACTTTGGTCTTGGGCCCCCCATAGGGTTATAGACCGAACGTCTGGGGGGCGAAGCCCCCCAGACCCCCCTCCGGCGATACACTGTTTACCACTCTTCATCATATTCATTGGGATTTTCTTTAGTGGATCAGCTTTTGTCGCCTAAGCGCGCGAAGCGCGCAGAATTTCTAGTATTCATGATCGGTCAGTATGATCGGGAATTGCATACGTTGTTATCAATTTTTATCTTCTCTCTGCTCACGTAATCAGATTTGCCGGTAGAGCTGAGTGAGGTGTGTTTGAAAAGGTAGGACCACTCAATAATAATTAAACATCTTCGGGCGTATACCCGTTGGCAGCAAGAAAACAGCATCTCGTCAGGCCCCCAAAAACGTGGGTCTTGGGCTCCCATAAGGTGATAAAACGCCCCCCCCCCCCCATCACGTTGTTCGCGTTTGTCACGAAATTACCAGTACTGTACTGAGAGCCAGCGCGAAGCGCGAAAATTTTCGATAATTTATGATAAAATCTGTAAATCAGATCGGCGACTGCATATATAATATGCCATCAATTTATTGTCCTCTCTACTCACGTAATTAGATTTACCGGTAGAGCTGAGTGAAGTGTCTTGAAAACGGGAGGGCCCGTAAATAATGATTAAACATCTTCGGGCGGGCGGAACCGTTGATATGACTTCGTTACATGATGTTATTTCGTGACTTCCAGTCTGCTATATCAAAAAATATAGAACCGCCCAAACGTAGGCTTCTAAACTAAGAGAAGCACACGATTTCAAATTGGTATTTCCTCACTGGCATAAAATTTTACCCAGCGGGATAGTATTGGTCTTGTGAGGTTCAGATTGAAAAGACAGGAATATTCGGCGCCAGTCATTTAGGCGCCTATGGACAATTAAACCTATATGTATTTTGTATATATAGCGAAGTCTTTGATCTGCATAAGGGCATATACCTTTTCGGCCAAGCTTTTCTCGCTGCCCAATCGTTCTGGCACACTTCTTGGAGTCGCATGTTATATGGCCTAAAACTTGATTGTATGTCTTGGTGGGTCGTCGCGCGGTAATGGCCCAATACCCAATGAGAAAGATATACGGCTACGTGAATTCGCGCACAGCGCAAAAAAATTTTGAAAAAATTGCATAAATTTTCCAAAAATACTCTATGATTTATGCTAATTCAGGAAATAATTTTGGGCCCCCCATCGAGCTCGGCCCCCCCCCCCCCCAATTGGGGGGTTTGGGGTGCGGCAGTTACGGTGCTGCCCATAGCTCACATTACAGAGGACCCAATTCATGACCTATGTTCCTCTCCATTTCTGTATACAGTCGATTGGCAATGCTTTGCTAGTGTGACGTCATATTAACGGACAATGTGTTATACCTCACTTTTAAATCCGTTAGTGGGCGCTAAAGAGTGTCCGGAATTTGCTTCACAAAAATATGGTAACCCTACTCTAGTTTGCCAAACATTTGCATTAAAATGCGTGTTTAGTTTATGTCGGGGTATAATGTATTAGGTTCCGTTTTCCTGTACCACCTTTTGGGTGTGAATACACACCCTTTTCGCGAAGAGTGTACTCTCCCGATGCACCGACAGATGGCATTGTGACAATTGCTTACAACTACATGTCATAACCGCTGGAATATATGCGCGTAACTCCTATGCGCGGTATTTCCCACAGCTTGTTGCGTTGCCTTTCAGCTCAAAACGAATTCATGAGTATTTGCGGCTAATTGATCGGTATAGGTATTGGTAGATCTCATGCAAAGAATAACTTTTCTTTGAATGCATAAATTGCTTGATCTGCAATCTCGAACCCCAATCAGCATATAGTTTGATCGTTCTTATTTCTGATACGTTTGGATATAAGAATATCAAACAAACACGGTTCAAGTAATTTCGATGGTATAAAAATCCCAACCCCAGACGTTACGATACATTGGTGGTTCAGTGGTAGGATTCAAGCCTGCCACGCGGGAGGCCCGGGTTCGATTCGCCTTCGACAACGACTGCGATGCAATGACCTGATGATGGCGACGAACCAAACCGAAAGAATTGCATTTATGAAACTATTGCTATTTTATGTATACATAATTGAATAAAAATCACAAAACGGTTCGATTCCAGGTCAATGCACTTTTAGTCCTAAATCGATTTTTTACTAGTATATCTATCATTTCAAGACATGCAGCGATACAAAGAATAACACTTCGCTGTATATTGTGTGGCAACAACACCCACGTTTGATGACTGTAGGAGGCTGACATTTATGGCTCAATTACAATTGAATAACATCCAGACGTTAAAACGCATATTTCAGAGGCAATTAAAAAATAAGCGTTTTCCTTCCTGTAACATCGTTCAATGTATTTCGAAATCTACTTACAACTACACAGCACACACATTTACATTCGCGCCCATTCCGTCGACCTCGTGACTGAAGAACCAGTTGGAGAGCTCTCAGCCAATCATGCGATTCACTGCAATTGCAAACACTGCATAATTTTGGTCACCAATGCCCCTGATTTGAAAACGGTTCAACGTTTGGCAACATTGTATTTGTGAAAGCACTTTCTCAGTAATGAGCAAATGGAAAAGCATATCACGAAACTTGATTCCGCGAGTATGCACAATGCAGTGAAGATTTAAAGGATAGGGTTGATGAATTTCAGATTTTGTCGTGAATCGCATTTAGTGGCATCAGTGCAAATAGAGTTCGTCGGTCACATGCCAGGGTTTGAACACTGTGACTCTGTCCTATTATATTGGCACGCGCTATATACTACCAGCTGTGGCGTTTGGTACCTAGGCTAGGGTTACCACTTACCATACGTCCTCTTTTAAGAGGATTTGTCCTCTTTTTTTAATTTTTTGAAAGTTTTATCGGAGGACGCCTATAAATGTCCTCTTTTTTGGAGACCTTCGGTTAAATATAGGGCATAACTCGACTGAGATACAGTAAATCAGCACTGAAGTAACGCTCTAGCGCAGGGGTTCTCAACCTGGGGGGCGCGGGAGGCTCTCAGGGGGCGCGAGAAATTGACGAAGTCAGTATAGGGGGGGCGCGAGAAATTGACGAAGTCAGTATAGGGGGGGCGCGAGAAATTGACAAAGTCAGTATAAATTGTACGTGTCTGAACATGTGTTTCACATCCATTATGAGAAGACGATTAATGAAGATGAAATTTATTCCATATTCTAGAAAGCTTGCAAAATACAAACTCTAGCAACAGCGCTCAACTGAGTATAGTCTGATTTCAACTTCATTTGAGCAAATTTTTGAAATTCTTTGGAGATATAGAGAGCAATTCCCACTTGTAAGTCATTCATTGCTTCATAGCTTTGACAGTAGCCTAAAGCTTGTCGCGCTGGGCAGCTCTTGTTAGTAGCTTGCGAACTGCACTGCCTAAGACAGACTTAGATGCAACATAGGTTGCCCGGTTTCGCCCTCAATTAGGCTATAAATCAACACAATTAATTCATTTCGAAAACTGATCAAATTTATCCTGGCAGGACAGAACGACGCCTTGCTCTCTGTACTCACTACCAGCATCACGATTAGTCTCAGGGTGACCTACATTGAAATTAATTAATGGATGTCTTGTTCAATGTTATTTTCAAACAAGTTTGAAGAAATTTGTCAGCAATGTAAAAGACTCAACAACTGGAATGCAGATTCAAAATTGGCGTAAGATATACCTTATGTATAATATTAGATCAGGGGTGGGCAGCCTGCAGCCGTAGAAGGGAATTTGAGCGGCCGTCGACGCCTAATTCAATTAGTATGTGTTGGCGGCCGTAGACATACAAATTGCAATTACGAATTCACTCCCGCATTTTCGAGAGATTTTAATTAATCTTGAAATTTTCTTCGCCCTCCGCGCAATTCAACAAGACTTCATTTTTCGATTTCAATGCAGTAGCGCCCTTCTTAATCTGAGCCGGAATGGGAATTGGCAAGAAATAGCAATTCGTTCGCGGCCCTGAAAAATTTTCGCGCTCCGCGCGACAATATGCACCTCCCGGCAACTATTCATAACATTGCCACTCGCGATTTCGGTGCGTACAATAGGCCATTGTGAAAAGTAGAATAGTTCGGAGTTCACCGGGAATGGATATGGACAGTTTACCGTAGGAATTTTGCGTCCAGATCGTTCATTGCGGCTATGCCCGGGAATGCGGCCGGGAACGCTACATAAGCAATCGAAATGCGGTCATGATTATCAAAAACGTTGCCCACTTCTGTATTAGATGATGTGCCCTTTTTGACATGACGATAAATGTAAGGGGGGTCAGGGGGGCGCGAGTTTTTTGACCATCTCCAAGGGGGGCGCGTGTCAAAAAAGGTTGAGAACCACTGCTCTAGCGGCTATTTCGGGAGCTGAGCCGGAAAGTTGACCCTTTTTTAGTCAACCAGCGGATAACGTGAAAGAAAAACTGTATTTCGGGAATTAAGCCGGAAAGTTGACCTATTTTATAGTCAACCGACCACAAAGTGGGAAAAATTTACCATTTTTTCAGGATTTTCCTCCGGCTATTGCAAGTCAGAAAATTTTGAAAAAGTGTCCTCTTTTCAGATTTCCAAAATATGGTAACCCTAACCTAGGCCTATATACTTGTACAATGTACAGCGATATGTCGCGTCCAAGTCAAATAAGGATAACTAGAAGCAGGTGCTGATGACAAGTCACTTGAGTGACAAATGCCGATGACGGTTATTGTTTGAGTGACAGACAAAACATGAATAAATAAATTTCTATATGGTTGCGAGGCTGCGGGTCTCCACTGCTTAATCCCAATGATATTATTATATATATTGCTGGCACGCTTTATTCAATTACACTTGCCAGTAGTAGTATACGGGTCATTTATACCCCCACCAATAGTCATCGAGTATTTGATCACGTGACATCTGTTAGCCAATTAGAATGCAGAACGAAGTGGGCGTGGTTCCAATACGAGAGAGGTTTGGGTTGTGCGAGAGATGGCATAGTTCCAGTCCAGTAACGCTGAGATATTTATTACGTCATGCTTGCGTAAGTTGATTACCTTCAATATGATTGCGTATTGCAGCATGTTCATGATTACGTCATATGCGTAGTTGATTACTTTAGTTATTTCGAGAGCGTCTTTGCTTAGTTCCAGTAATGCTGAGGTATGATTACGTCATGATTGCGTCTAGTTCCAGTCCAATAACACTGAGAAATATTTACGTCATTATGATTGTGTAGTTGTTCATGTTCATGATTACGTCATATGCGTGGTTCCAATACGAGAGAGGTTTTGGTTGTGTGAGAGATGGCATAGTCCCAGTCCAGTAACGCTGAGATATTATTACGTCATTAATACGTAGGTTGATTACCTTCAATATGATTGCGTATTGCAGTTAAAGCATGTGCAGTATTGATTACGTCATATGCGGAGTTGATTACTTTAGTTATTTCGAGAGCGTGATTGTTTAGTTCCAGTAATGCTGAGATATGATTACGTCATGATTGCGTCTAGTTCCAGTCCAATAACACTGAGAAATATTTACGTCATTATGATTGCGTATTGCAGTTGAAGCATGTTCAGTAATGATTACATCATATGCCTAGTTGATTACTTTAGTAACGCTGAGATATGATTACGTCAATATTGCGTTGATTGCCTTTGTTATTGCAGTTGAAGCAAGTGCAAGGCAATATATAACGTGTAATATTTATTACATGATTATTCGCTGTACGCTGTAGATTGAATATGTCAAAGATTACTGCTAATGATATATACGTCATAATAGATCGTATTGACCCGATGAACTGGTACATGATTTCAATGATTATTAAAAATAATTTTAATAATATTGTTTATGAATTCGTTTGAATACGTTCACTGTTATAATCTATATGATTTCAATGATTATTAAAAATAATTGAAATAAATCTCACAAAGTAATAATATAAAATTTGGCTAATATTGTGAATATCTAATAATCGTGAAAATAGCAAGTATCTCATGTTGATGAAAAAAATCAGCCCACGTTGTTAGAGAACCAAAACATGATTTTAATATGTTTTAAATATTCCATTTTTTAAAAATATTATTACATTGGTTCTAACTTTGGAATAATAATTATTATATTGTTTTCATTATTCATCGAAATCATTGTCGCTTATAACGGTGAACATCTTTTTAATAATATTGTTGCTTTGTAAATATCTTATTGATTTTAGTTAAATTATCGATTATCTTGTGTTGTTGATGAATTAGTTTGTACAAAAGACGTTCACTGTTATAATCTACATGATTTGAATTTTAATAAAACAATTTTCGGTTTATTCGCAATCATATGCTCATGTATGCGAAACTGGTATTGCTTTTACATCGCAAATCTAAAAAGGGATTCTAATATCGAGAAAATGTGCCAGGATCCCAAGGGAGCTCTATGCGTTGTTCTGAACGATTAGTAAATGTCGAGAAAGTATGTTAGGATCTCAAGGGAGCTCTACGCGTTGTTTTGTTGTGAATATGTTATCATTGCGAAATTAGCAATTATTTCGTGTTGTTGATGAAAATATTAAGCTTACGTTGTTATAAGCACCAAAACATGATTTAAATATGTTTAAAATATTCCAGTTTTTAAATAATATTACTTTGGTTCTAACTTTGGAATAATAATAATTAATATTAATAATATTTTTTCAATATTCATTGAAGTCATTGTAGCTTATAACGGTGAACATCTTTTGTACAGCAAGCTCCAAGTTTAATTAGAATTAGAGCAACACAAAATTCCAACACCTCGCAACTCTCATGACAGTGCATCGTATCATTACACAATATTAAACTTCATTCAATAATCAACATTTAATTGTGACGTCATAAATTCGTATTTTGAATTTTTTGTGATGAGATGAGATTGTTTGATATGCAAGTCGCGCATGAAGCAGATCTGTCCACCCTGTACTATAGTAATGTGTTAAATGTGTACTCAAATGTATATTGTGAATAAGACCAGTTACGATCCAGCTACCGTGTTTGTTAACCCATTGTGAAATGTCTGACGCCATATCTTCACCGTCACACTTATACTCAACGCGAACGCTATATTGTAGCTTAATTTCTTTATGTAGTACGTGCAAACATATGATGTGTCTCTCTCAATTTACTTTCAAAATTCATATGATACAACAGCATGGACTCTGAATGCCACTTGCAACATATGTATATGTATTTGTATGATAATATTAGTAACAGCTGGCCTCTATAGGGAATTAACTGAATACATCCTTTGCCGATGAATAGTGTCGCAGTACCTTACCGTATGCACTACAAAACGCTATCATTTTACAGTATTAATGAGACACAAACCAAAGTAAAATTAACAAAAAATTGACTAATATTATGAATATCTTATGATTTTGAGTTAAATTAGCCATTTTCTTCTGTTGTTATTGTTTCACTATCACTGATTATTCTAATAATATTGTTGCTTTGTGAATATCGTATCAATTTTTTGTTAAATTATCAATTATCTTGTGTTGTTGATGAAAATAATTCGCTTGTATAAAATACGTTCACTAATATAATCTACAGGATTTCAATGATTATTAAAAAATAAGCTAATGCTAGTTTCCAGAATGCTGATGCTGGCTATGCTATTGGAGCCTTTTCAAATAGAATACGCAGTACGATTATCGATGGTGGATGCAAAACAATCCTAATTCTCAACAAATTTTAATTGTCTCGGAATCATACCTATTGCGATATCAACTCTCCGCATTTTGTTGTATTTAGGGCTATTGCACAAGCTATCTCTAATATGCTGCAATATAGACAGGTTCAAACTTGTCTAGGGTATTCACTTCCCGTCAACTAGCTTTTCAAGACGCATTAATAAGCGCGCGTATTTAATTACCTAATCGTTGGATGAATATTCCTGGCAGGCATAGATGTCCCCAGGGAACCGAGCTAACTTCGCTTCTATTCTTTTTACATTGTTTGCAAAGCACGGGTATTTTGTGATTCCATTAGACTTCAATGGTTCTAGAATACTAAATTAATGAGAGTTGAATAAACCGTCAATTAATTTAGCATAAAGCATATGATATTCATATTACTTAGAGCTTACGTCGTTGAACAACCCTGATATGATCATACAGCGAAAGTATAGCCCTAAATAGCGGTAATATCTCCCAAGCATAAAAATAACGTGGTCGGAATGTACGTTTATTGCAAATTTATCTCTAAACAGAATGATCTGTAGCTTGTCGCATTCGAATTACTGAGCAGAATTGACATAGAACTATTAAGCAAAGCTGAAACATCTTCACTTCAGTTATCATTCCCTTGAGACTACTAGTTATAGCAGAGGCAGACAAACTGTGATTTGCGGTTGTAGCACTTCAATGATTTCATGTGCGTTTCGCCATATTGTTAAAGAAGTTAAACCTGATTATATATTAATGCATTTATAGCGTATTAGCAATATGCGAATGGTGGCTGTGGCGCTACAGGGTTCAAAATTAGCAATTGAACTCTCGAATTGAACCCGATCATCAATCAATGACAAATCATTGTGCTCAACGCTATTTTTATGTGGTTCATTGATTCACAACTTTTACTGATCCACAAAGCACTTACGTTAGTCTTAAAACCTTCGCTGAACCACAAATTTTCGCTGAGTCATAAAACAAAAAATCTGGCAAAATATACATTCAACTACACATCTAATTCTTTACTATAGTACAGGAGTGGGCAGAGCTGCTTCTTGCGCGAGTCGCATATCAAAAATCTTATCTTTAAAAGAACCACAACACAAAAATCCAACATATGGATTTATTACGTCTCAAGGAAATGTAGGCTATCGAATGAAATTTATTATTGTGTGATGATAGGATGTGCAATTGTGCATACACGAGGGTTCTAATTCCAATCTAATTTGGAAAAACTATGTAGCTCTAAGTCAAATTCTAATCTAGTTCTATTCAACCTGTTTCAGTTACACACGCTTTTCAGAGACACTGCGAGCTTCACGGATTTTTAAATTTTCAAAATTAGGATTGATCGATAAATATGATACTATTTATCACTTGTATAAATATCACTGTGATATCAATCCAAGCTTATGCGGCTTTGTAATAATTGGTTGTTTAGCAAAATCAATATTATGCTCAAATTATATCAGATATCGCATTGAATATAGCTAATCAAATTTTTATTACATATTAGTAGCTGCAGTCGGATTTCAACATAACGACCAATTCCGATGCACATGCTACGTTTTCGAAACGACTACGTTACTATTCGATAGCTGGACATATCAGTATTGTCTTCTAATGACTCGAGTCATTACAATCCTGCTAATGGATTTCTAATTTAAACTTTGACTTGGACTTATCGATCAAGTAGGTAGTGGGGGTACCTGGTTTTGTTACCAGCCTCGAGGCTATATTCTTTGGCAGCGATGAGGCTATTTATGTTCATCGCTCAGCACTTGACTATGGCGATGTGTATTTAGCACTGTGTATTGATAATTACTTGCTTCCGAGAAATAAATAACATTCATTATACGTTAGATGATACTTTCCACAGATATTCTATTATGTGTCTTGAGACTACAGCGAGTTGATAATATTAATGCGTACACTTTCAAGAAATAAGGACGTTGCTAACATTCAGATTTTGCGTAAATTTCGCGTGATCAACTATGTACGATTTTTGTGTATTTCAGACTATGTATGTTCATGTTCACGAAGACTGCGGTATCGCATGGATAAATGCATCATCGCTAATAAATTACTTGAATGCGACTCGATAACATTTATCCCTTGTAACGTACTCAAACATGATATTAGGTGTATTTAAGACTATTTATGTTCCTGAGATCTTTGATAGCGCAATGATTCGGTATGATTTCTATATTATTCCACTCTCGTTATTGGACTGCGGTGTGACGCTGAACCTATCTCGATGCCCGGGCTTCCGCATTAACTTTTTTCGATTTCTTCTGCCTTATGTAGATTTAACATAAGGAAAGTTATTTCACTCATAAAATTTGAAATACGTATTTGCTCGAGTTAAAGCCATAACGCTTGGAGTGAAATTTTACGAGGTTTTCGTTAATATTCAACTGGGCTAATTTCGAAATGTAAATTGAAAAACTCAAATATCGCATAGTAGGACTTCGCAAATTTTCGATATATTTTTGCTATTTTTTCATGGTGACAAGTCATTCGGAACGGTGAAATGCATTATAGGAAATAGATGAAACTGGTTCAATTCATCAAGACCCCTGAAAAAAGTACATTGGATTTCAACATTTTATTAGCAGGTAATCGAAATACCACAAACTGGGCTAACCTTCGGAGTTGTTAAGTAAAGAAGTACTCGTACTTCTTCGGAGTACCCAATACTCTCAAGTCCTTATTATATTGGAGTGTTTCAACTTCATGATAGTTATAGTATTAGGCAGAAATATACCTGGAGTACTAATGTTTTACTTACTAGGAAATGACTACTTCTGTCTTATTTTAAAGGATTCCTCGCTCGACGCGAAATTTTATTAGGTTTTGAATAATATCCAACATGTAGGTTCACTTTGAAGGGTACTTCGTAAAACTCAAATATTGTACAGTGAGAGCTCGCAAATTCTCGATGTATTTTTTGGTATTTTTATTGCGGTAAGTCATTCTGCAGCGCGAAAATGCATCGTAGGATATAGATGAAACTGACACCGCTCACCAAGACCACTGGACCACTGAAAAAGTACATTTCAACATTTTAGTAGCAGTAAATTCCTAGTAAAGTATAAGAAGTGATGATTTCCGAGTGAGTTAAAAAGTAAGTATTGAAGGTATAGTTTGGTCGAAAACCGAAAACTCTGAAATAGAAGTAGATGCAGTGTAAAAAGTTAATCACTTGATTAAGTATAGCGCAAGCGGACCAAACCTATACTTGAGTACTCCAAAATGTACAAGTACTTCGCTATGGACTCCCTCCACGTAAAAAGTGACTAGGTTTTAGACTACTTTATCGGTACTTGACAGTTTCAGTTTTAGATAAAATTTGGAATAAAAACTAGCTCATTCACTCACTTGGAAATCTCTTCTTTAACCTGTACTTGAGCGTAGCAAGTAAATCTCATTTATTATTAATTCTACACGTACACTTGACCATATTTTATGACTTACATAATTACTTTTCACTATATTTGAAGTCAAGTCTGTCAAATAGCAGTATATGTTACGATGAGCTTATATTCGTTCTGTTTGATCATCTTGACTAACGATATTCACGCGGCGAGCTCTCCAGTGATAGCCTTGGGACTTGGAACAGTGTTATATGACATCATAGCGACACGAGGTTACGACAGTTTAGAATTAGCTACCTTACGACACCAAATTTCGTTAGTTCATCTCCACCTTCAAATATTGTGTTATACAAATATAGTGTATACGCAACAAATACATATATGGCTTTGTTGCTGCAATCTTCAAAAAAAGTACTTCCCTCAGTAAGCAATTTCTCGTAGGCTATGCATATGCATACAAACGAGGACAGTTACATCAATGAGTGGTACCTTGTTGTATTAAGTAGCTAGTAATTAGTGCATGTAAGTCCGCAGCTACTGTTCAAGACCTTTTACGCGTTTTTGCCAAGCATCCTCGTAAGGACAGACAGTCCCAATCAGCTAATGTAAGTGTGTGTGTGTAGGCCTATGTATGTATGAGGGGTCTTATGCCGGTTGACGAATGAAGTTGGTCGTCTATTCTATTCCGAAATAATCAAGTTAGTGGTTTTTAACAGGACCTGACCTCATAGAAACTTCAGTAGAATAACTTATAACTCCTCATGTTTACTCAAGTAAATCTAATTTGATAATCATGTACTGAATCTTAATTTTCAAACGAGTTCAAATTTAACTCTAACTTATGAGATTAAATATAATAACTTTTCACGTTGCAGCGTATTTTACAGCATGAGCCAAGTGATTTCATAATTAACACAAGATAATTAAATGAATTTCTAGAGGATTATAAGATATTCGTGTCATCCTCCTTCGTATATCATAAAAGAATACCTACTGCAGTCGATTTGTAATTATTTGCGCTGTGTTTGATCAACTCAATCATGTTGCAGCGTTTTAATAACGAAACTCTTTTACAGCATAAACCAAATAATTTCATAATAAACACAAGCTAATTGAATGAATTTACTCAAATGTAGTATACCGCGCTGATGAGATTAATTATAACATACTTATCATGTTACAGTGGTTTTTCAATAACTAAACTCATTTACAGCATAAGCAGAGTAATTTCATAATAAACATAAAATAACTGCTGTCGATGATTTGTACTAATTTGTGGCGTGTACAATTAACTCAAGCAGCTCTAAAACATAGGAAGCAGGGCGATGGGTATTCGTTGAGTTGAATAAACATAAAAAATATTTCCGCGCCCTACTAAACCTAATTATTCCTAACCCTACAACCTAGAAGGGCGCGGAAATATTTTTTATATTTATTCAACTCAACGAATACCCATCGCCCTGCTTCCTATGTTTTAGAGCTGCTTGAGTTAATTGTACACGCCACAAATTAGTACAAATCATCGACAGCAGTTATTTTATGTTTATTATGAAATTACTCTGCTTATGCTGTAAATGAGTTTAGTTATTGAAAAACCACTGTAACATGATAAGTATGTTATAATTAATCTCATCAGCGCGGTATACTACATTTGAGTAAATTCATTCAATTAGCTTGTGTTTATTATGAAATTATTTGGTTTATGCTGTAAAAGAGTTTCGTTATTAAAACACTGCAACATGATTGAGTTGATCAAACACAGCGCAAATAATTACAAATCGACTGCAGTAGGTATTCTTTTATGATATACGAAGGAGGATGACACGAATATCTTATAATCCTCTAGAAATTCATTTAATTATCTTGTGTTAATTATGAAATCACTTGGCTCATGCTGTAAAATACGCTGCAACGTGAAAAGTTATTATATTTAATCTCATAAGTTAGAGTTAAATTTGAACTCGTTTGAAAATTAAGATTCAGTACATGATTATCAAATTAGATTTACTTGAGTAAACATGAGGAGTTATAAGTTATTCTACTGAAGTTTCTATGAGGTCAGGTCCTGTTAAAAACCACTAACTTGATTATTTCGGAATAGAATAGACGACCAACTTCATTCGTCAACCGGCATAAGACCCCTCATACATACATAGGCCTACACACACACACTTACATTAGCTGATTGGGACTGTCTGTCCTTACGAGGATGCTTGGCAAAAACGCGTAAAAGGTCTTGAACAGTAGCTGCGGACTTACATGCACTAATTACTAGCTACTTAATACAACAAGGTACCACTCATTGATGTAACTGTCCTCGTTTGTATGCATATGCATAGCCTACGAGAAATTGCTTACTGAGGGAAGTACTTTTTTTGAAGATTGCAGCAACAAAGCCATATATGTATTTGTTGCGTATACACTATATTTGTATAACACAATATTTGAAGGTGGAGATGAACTAACGAAATTTGGTGTCGTAAGGTAGCTAATTCTAAACTGTCGTAACCTCGTGTCGCTATGATGTCATATAACACTGTTCCAAGTCCCAAGGCTATCACTGGAGAGCTCGCCGCGTGAATATCGTTAGTCAAGATGATCAAACAGAACGAATATAAGCTCATCGTAACATATACTGCTATTTGACAGACTTGACTTCAAATATAGTGAAAAGTAATTATGTAAGTCATAAAATATGGTCAAGTGTACGTGTAGAATTAATAATAAATGAGATTTACTTGCTACGCTCAAGTACAGGTTAAAGAAGAGATTTCCAAGTGAGTGAATGAGCTAGTTTTTATTCCAAATTTTATCTAAAACTGAAACTGTCAAGTACCGATAAAGTAGTCTAAAACCTAGTCACTTTTTACGTGGAGGGAGTCCATAGCGAAGTACTTGTACATTTTGGAGTACTCAAGTATATGTTTGGTCCGCTTGCGCTATACTTAATCAAGTGATTAACTTTTTACACTGCATCTACTTCTATTTCAGAGTTTTCGGTTTTCGACCAAACTATACCTTCAATACTTACTTTTTAACTCACTCGGAAATCATCACTTCTTATACTTTACTAGGAATTTACTGCTACTAAAATGTTGAAATGTACTTTTTCAGTGGTCCAGTGGTCTTGGTGAGCGGTGTCAGTTTCATCTATATCCTACGATGCATTTTCGCGCTGCAGAATGACTTACCGCAATAAAAATACCAAAAAATACATCGAGAATTTGCGAGCTCTCACTGTACAATATTTGAGTTTTACGAAGTACCCTTCAAAGTGAACCTACATGTTGGATATTATTCAAAACCTAATAAAATTTCGCGTCGAGCGAGGAATCCTTTAAAATAAGACAGAAGTAGTCATTTCCTAGTAAGTAAAACATTAGTACTCCAGGTATATTTCTGCCTAATACTATAACTATCATGAAGTTGAAACACTCCAATATAATAAGGACTTGAGAGTATTGGGTACTCCGAAGAAGTACGAGTACTTCTTTACTTAACAACTCCGAAGGTTAGCCCAGTTTGTGGTATTTCGATTACCTGCTAATAAAATGTTGAAATCCAATGTACTTTTTTCAGGGGTCTTGATGAATTGAACCAGTTTCATCTATTTCCTATAATGCATTTCACCGTTCCGAATGACTTGTCACCATGAAAAAATAGCAAAAATATATCGAAAATTTGCGAAGTCCTACTATGCGATATTTGAGTTTTTCAATTTACATTTCGAAATTAGCCCAGTTGAATATTAACGAAAACCTCGTAAAATTTCACTCCAAGCGTTATGGCTTTAACTCGAGCAAATACGTATTTCAAATTTTATGAGTGAAATAACTTTCCTTATGTTAAATCTACATAAGGCAGAAGAAATCGAAAAAAGTTAATGCGGAAGCCCGGGCATCGAGATAGGTTCAGCGTCACACCGCAGTCCAATAACGAGAGTGGAATAATATAGAAATCATACCGAATCATTGCGCTATCAAAGATCTCAGGAACATAAATAGTCTTAAATACACCTAATATCATGTTTGAGTACGTTACAAGGGATAAATGTTATCGAGTCGCATTCAAGTAATTTATTAGCGATGATGCATTTATCCATGCGATACCGCAGTCTTCGTGAACATGAACATACATAGTCTGAAATACACAAAAATCGTACATAGTTGATCACGCGAAATTTACGCAAAATCTGAATGTTAGCAACGTCCTTATTTCTTGAAAGTGTACGCATTAATATTATCAACTCGCTGTAGTCTCAAGACACATAATAGAATATCTGTGGAAAGTATCATCTAACGTATAATGAATGTTATTTATTTCTCGGAAGCAAGTAATTATCAATACACAGTGCTAAATACACATCGCCATAGTCAAGTGCTGAGCGATGAACATAAATAGCCTCATCGCTGCCAAAGAATATAGCCTCGAGGCTGGTAACAAAACCAGGTACCCCCACTACCTACTTGATCGATAAGTCCAAGTCAAAGTTTAAATTAGAAATCCATTAGCAGGATTGTAATGACTCGAGTCATTAGAAGACAATACTGATATGTCCAGCTATCGAATAGTAACGTAGTCGTTTCGAAAACGTAGCATGTGCATCGGAATTGGTCGTTATGTTGAAATCCGACTGCAGCTACTAATATGTAATAAAAATTTGATTAGCTATATTCAATGCGATATCTGATATAATTTGAGCATAATATTGATTTTGCTAAACAACCAATTATTACAAAGCCGCATAAGCTTGGATTGATATCACAGTGATATTTATACAAGTGATAAATAGTATCATATTTATCGATCAATCCTAATTTTGAAAATTTAAAAATCCGTGAAGCTCGCAGTGTCTCTGAAAAGCGTGTGTAACTGAAACAGGTTGAATAGAACTAGATTAGAATTTGACTTAGAGCTACATAGTTTTTCCAAATTAGATTGGAATTAGAACCCTCGTGTATGCACAATTGCACATCCTATCATCACACAATAATAAATTTCATTCGATAGCCTACATTTCCTTGAGACGTAATAAATCCATATGTTGGATTTTTGTGTTGTGGTTCTTTTAAAGATAAGATTTTTGATATGCGACTCGCGCAAGAAGCAGCTCTGCCCACTCCTGTACTATAGTAAAGAATTAGATGTGTAGTTGAATGTATATTTTGCCAGATTTTTTGTTTTATGACTCAGCGAAAATTTGTGGTTCAGCGAAGGTTTTAAGACTAACGTAAGTGCTTTGTGGATCAGTAAAAGTTGTGAATCAATGAACCACATAAAAATAGCGTTGAGCACAATGATTTGTCATTGATTGATGATCGGGTTCAATTCGAGAGTTCAATTGCTAATTTTGAACCCTGTAGCGCCACAGCCACCATTCGCATATTGCTAATACGCTATAAATGCATTAATATATAATCAGGTTAAACTTCTTTAACAATATGGCGAAACGCACATGAAATCATTGAAGTGCTACAACCGCAAATCACAGTTTGTCTGCCTCTGCTATAACTAGTAGTCTCAAGGGAATGATAACTGAAGTGAAGATGTTTCAGCTTTGCTTAATAGTTCTATGTCAATTCTGCTCAGTAATTCGAATGCGACAAGCTACAGATCATTCTGTTTAGAGATAAATTTGCAATAAACGTACATTCCGACCACGTTATTTTTATGCTTGGGAGATATTACCGCTATTTAGGGCTATACTTTCGCTGTATGATCATATCAGGGTTGTTCAACGACGTAAGCTCTAAGTAATATGAATATCATATGCTTTATGCTAAATTAATTGACGGTTTATTCAACTCTCATTAATTTAGTATTCTAGAACCATTGAAGTCTAATGGAATCACAAAATACCCGTGCTTTGCAAACAATGTAAAAAGAATAGAAGCGAAGTTAGCTCGGTTCCCTGGGGACATCTATGCCTGCCAGGAATATTCATCCAACGATTAGGTAATTAAATACGCGCGCTTATTAATGCGTCTTGAAAAGCTAGTTGACGGGAAGTGAATACCCTAGACAAGTTTGAACCTGTCTATATTGCAGCATATTAGAGATAGCTTGTGCAATAGCCCTAAATACAACAAAATGCGGAGAGTTGATATCGCAATAGGTATGATTCCGAGACAATTAAAATTTGTTGAGAATTAGGATTGTTTTGCATCCACCATCGATAATCGTACTGCGTATTCTATTTGAAAAGGCTCCAATAGCATAGCCAGCATCAGCATTCTGGAAACTTGCATTAGCTTATTTTTTAATAATCATTGAAATCCTGTAGATTATATTAGTGAACGTATTTTATACAAGCGAATTATTTTCATCAACAACACAAGATAATTGATAATTTAACAAAAAATTGATACGATATTCACAAAGCAACAATATTATTAGAATAATCAGTGATAGTGAAACAATAACAACACAAGAAAATGGCTAATTTAACTCAAAATCATAAGATATTCATAATATTAGTCAATTTTTTGTTAATTTTACTTTGGTTTGTGTCTCATTAATACTGTAAAATGATAGCGTTTTGTAGTGCATACGGTAAGGTACTGCGACACTATCCATCGGCAAAGAATGTATTCAGTTAATTCCCTATAGAGGCCAGCTGTTACTAATATTATCATACAAATACATATACATATGTTGCAAGTGGCATTCAGAGTCCATGCTGTTGTATCATATGAATTTTGAAAGTAAATTGAGAGAGACACATCATATGTTTGCACGTACTACATAAAGAAATTAAGCTACAATATAGCGTTCGCGTTGAGTATAAGTGTGACGGTGAAGATATGGCGTCAGACATTTCACAATGGGTTAACAAACACGGTAGCTGGATCGTAACTGGTCTTATTCACAATATACATTTGAGTACACATTTAACACATTACTATAGTACAGGGTGGACAGATCTGCTTCATGCGCGACTTGCATATCAAACAATCTCATCTCATCACAAAAAATTCAAAATACGAATTTATGACGTCACAATTAAATGTTGATTATTGAATGAAGTTTAATATTGTGTAATGATACGATGCACTGTCATGAGAGTTGCGAGGTGTTGGAATTTTGTGTTGCTCTAATTCTAATTAAACTTGGAGCTTGCTGTACAAAAGATGTTCACCGTTATAAGCTACAATGACTTCAATGAATATTGAAAAAATATTATTAATATTAATTATTATTATTCCAAAGTTAGAACCAAAGTAATATTATTTAAAAACTGGAATATTTTAAACATATTTAAATCATGTTTTGGTGCTTATAACAACGTAAGCTTAATATTTTCATCAACAACACGAAATAATTGCTAATTTCGCAATGATAACATATTCACAACAAAACAACGCGTAGAGCTCCCTTGAGATCCTAACATACTTTCTCGACATTTACTAATCGTTCAGAACAACGCATAGAGCTCCCTTGGGATCCTGGCACATTTTCTCGATATTAGAATCCCTTTTTAGATTTGCGATGTAAAAGCAATACCAGTTTCGCATACATGAGCATATGATTGCGAATAAACCGAAAATTGTTTTATTAAAATTCAAATCATGTAGATTATAACAGTGAACGTCTTTTGTACAAACTAATTCATCAACAACACAAGATAATCGATAATTTAACTAAAATCAATAAGATATTTACAAAGCAACAATATTATTAAAAAGATGTTCACCGTTATAAGCGACAATGATTTCGATGAATAATGAAAACAATATAATAATTATTATTCCAAAGTTAGAACCAATGTAATAATATTTTTAAAAAATGGAATATTTAAAACATATTAAAATCATGTTTTGGTTCTCTAACAACGTGGGCTGATTTTTTTCATCAACATGAGATACTTGCTATTTTCACGATTATTAGATATTCACAATATTAGCCAAATTTTATATTATTACTTTGTGAGATTTATTTCAATTATTTTTAATAATCATTGAAATCATATAGATTATAACAGTGAACGTATTCAAACGAATTCATAAACAATATTATTAAAATTATTTTTAATAATCATTGAAATCATGTACCAGTTCATCGGGTCAATACGATCTATTATGACGTATATATCATTAGCAGTAATCTTTGACATATTCAATCTACAGCGTACAGCGAATAATCATGTAATAAATATTACACGTTATATATTGCCTTGCACTTGCTTCAACTGCAATAACAAAGGCAATCAACGCAATATTGACGTAATCATATCTCAGCGTTACTAAAGTAATCAACTAGGCATATGATGTAATCATTACTGAACATGCTTCAACTGCAATACGCAATCATAATGACGTAAATATTTCTCAGTGTTATTGGACTGGAACTAGACGCAATCATGACGTAATCATATCTCAGCATTACTGGAACTAAACAATCACGCTCTCGAAATAACTAAAGTAATCAACTCCGCATATGACGTAATCAATACTGTACATGCTTTAACTGCAATACGCAATCATATTGAAGGTAATCAACCTACGTATTAATGACGTAATAATATCTCAGCGTTACTGGACTGGGACTATGCCATCTCTCACACAACCAAAACCTCTCTCGTATTGGAACCACGCATATGACGTAATCATGAACATGAACAACTACACAATCATAATGACGTAAATATTTCTCAGTGTTATTGGACTGGAACTAGACGCAATCATGACGTAATCATACCTCAGCATTACTGGAACTAAGCAAAGACGCTCTCGAAATAACTAAAGTAATCAACTACGCATATGACGTAATCATGAACATGCTGCAATACGCAATCATATTGAAGGTAATCAACTTACGCAAGCATGACGTAATAAATATCTCAGCGTTACTGGACTGGAACTATGCCATCTCTCGCACAACCCAAACCTCTCTCGTATTGGAACCACGCCCACTTCGTTCTGCATTCTAATTGGCTAACAGATGTCACGTGATCAAATACTCGATGACTATTGGTGGGGGTATAAATGACCCGTATACTACTACTCTTGCCCGACCCCGTTTCTCGAGCGCAGTGCCCCTTTAAAAAATAATCAAGATCATTTCTTTAATAGAAGCATTGTGTCGGTGTACGAAACCGCGAAATAAATTGGACATTGCGGGTGTCATGAAGGAAGTTCTATAGAATTGGGATCGCCTTGTCGCTGCAAAACAATCCCATGACTCATATTGATTAACGACCTAGTTATAATGAATTTTCAATGTTGAACATTTGTATATTTTAACAACGATTCGCGAAAAAATTATACTTTGCAACCTGTATACGCAGAGCGAACCATCGTTTAATTTTTCTTCTATTTTCCTTTTTTAACTAACATCTTTCGCAGCCAGATTGTTTAGAGCAGTGCTCTTCAACCGGGTTTTTCGTACACCCTAGGTTGTACCAGAATTTTCAAAGGGTGTACCACTCGGATGGGGTGTACAGGGGTGTACCAGATCCGAATTACAATAAGCCGATAGCTAGCTATCACAGAGGCAGGTTTATGCGTCAGTACAGGTTGACGCACAGGTTAATGAGCAATATGGCAGTGCTCTTCAACCGGATGTTTCGTACACCCCAGGGTGTACCATAATTTTTGAAGTGTGTACCACTCGGATTGGGTGTACAGGGGTGTACCAGATCCACATTATGATGAACCGATGACTATTGCTATCACAATAGATACGCCAGTTTACGCTTCAAAACAGATTGACTGGGTGTGTAATATCGTAAAGCAAGCAAATGTTTCTCATCAGTAACCTTTGGTAATGGACTTATTACTTCCTTTTCGAGAGTTCCATACTATTACCGAGAATGCTATTACCGAGATGGACATTACCGAGAATGCTATTACCGAGATGGACATTACCGATGACGGACATTACCGGGAATGGCCAATGCCAAGAATCTAGCTTAATGTAACGGACGTTGACGATAAATTTATACCCCGAGAATCGATACCGAATGTGGCAACGCCGTTATGCACACACTCTACCTGTTCATATGCATAACATTCCTGTAGGCCTATTGCATGTATTGCCTTCTCGGTAATGTCCATTCTTGGTGGTGTCCATTCCCGGTATTGTCCATTCTCGGTAATGTCCATTCTCGGTATTGACCGGACACCCTTTTCGAGTAGAGCAGGGTGGAGTTAGCATGTTTTCAGCTTGCGATATCTGTCTGATGATTCTCGAGGAAACCACCTCTACAGCTCAGACATTTTGAATTGGAGCTTCCTGCGGCAAGCTTATGAATAGCGCAGAATACTTGCTTGCGCAGCCAGGGGGTCGATTTGCGAACCACTGCGTTAGATGGTGGTCCAGTAACCTCGAGCCCCGATTCGTATTTAGCATTTACTATACGTTGCAGCCTTGCTCAAATGTTCATCCATATTTCGGCTAGGCCAGGGGTGCTCATGCTCAACCTGCGGACGTACGACTTCATTCAACCGCAAACCCATAATTTTGCGACCTTCTACACATATTTAAGTTAGCATGTGTTGGCGGCAGTCATTATGAAACCAATTGTTGCTGGTTCGAGTCACGGCTCAGCCATGATGCTATGTGTCGGAGGTTTATCTAGGCCCCTCGTCGCCGTCGTAGCGTCTTGAAAAGCCTAGCTAGAAGAGTGAGCCGAGCTCCAAAGACAGCAGCAGAGTCCTGAAAGTGGACGCACGTTAGCGAGAGAGAAGGAAGAGTGGGAGTGCGCGTGCAAGCGAAAGTCGTCCTCATTACCCAAAGCAAAAGACACTAAACTTTAAGAAATGCACTGTCGTGGCGCACAAATTCCAAACATGCGATTATCGCCACTTTCATTGATGTGTAATAGAAATAATAATAATAACTATACAAACAATCCTGGTGGGATGCCAAGAAATAACAACATCCAACTAAGTGATTATTAAAAACAGGAAGATGCATCATTAATATTGTGCCCAATATCTTCGAAGATACCCTCCATCAGCTCTACGGGTTAATCTGATCACGTGAGCTGAGAATGAATAAACTTTTGACAATAATATGTGAAACTACCAAAATTTTCGATGAAATCCATTCAAGCAACAAAATTTTCGCGCTCGGCGCGACTGCACACATATTACTAGTATCTTTTCTTGACATTTATACTCGCGATTTTGGTACATGAATTATATATTGTAAGCCTGCTGGGATGTTGTGCTTCTACAATAAGAAAATTTACGCAAGGCATATCTCAAGAAATAAGTGAAGGCACAGAACACCGCAAGGGAGCTCTCCGCGGTGTTATGTTCACAGTCGCAAATTTCAATTGAGAATTTGTCGTCCATGGGCCATGGCGTCTCCCCGATGGAATCCGGACGTATTGTATATGTAATCAAAATGCGGCTTTCTGCGTTTTCGGTGTATTATATGGTCAGGGGTGTACGAGTTTTGAGAAAATGTAAAAAGGGTGTACCACGACGAAAAAGGTTGAAGAGCACTGGTTTAGAGTCAGGTGTACCTGTTTGATGCTGGTGTGATCAGACTAGATGACCTTCACGGTCTTATCGATCATTCCTATCCAATACCGAGTCCTGTGCATGCATATTTTCTGTACCACCATCACTGTCGTGTGTTATGTATTTCGGTTGGATGAAAATAAAGATTCTCTCTCTCTCTCTCTCTCTCTCTCTCTCTCTCTCTCTCTCTCTCTCTCTCTCTCTCTCTCTCTCTCTCTCTCTCTCTCCTCTCTCTCTTGCCGACCCCTGGCCTATATATATTATTTTCATATCAATAGTTCTCTAATGCTCACAAGTGCTAGCAGTGAGAGGACACTATATTTATAGGTGCTATTCGGTCAATCCGAGCGTAGCCCTTTTCTGAAGGTGAAGCAGGAGAGCAATCATTCTCCCGAATGAGGAATAGCTTATATGCACATGATGTCACAGTTAATGCCTATAGTCATAAGCAGAGGTGATCAAAGTAGTCAAGAAAGCTACTCAAGTAGAAGTAGAAGTTGTCACGAAAAAATCTACGCAAGTACGAGTAGAAGTACTTCTTCCGTAAGCAACCTAAAACTACTTGAAGTACAAGTAGAATTAACTGACTTTAAATCTACTCGAGTAAGTAAGTAGGCTAGTTGTGAAAACGATCGCAAATCGTTCACGTGGATTGTCAAAAAGTGCAAATTGAGCTATGCGAAAGGTGCCAATCTTGATTCATATTGATGCATAACAGGAGGTATCCGATTTTCGACAGCATAAGCATTCGTCCGCATCATCGGATGGAAATGATAGTATTAATATGGAAATGCGACACTAATCCTCTGTTTACTCGAACAGCACGTTTTAGAAAATATCATGGTATGGCGCCCTCTCTCGTATTATAAGGCCCGTAGTTTAGTCGAAGAGCAATACCGAGAAGTTGTATAGAATACTGTGTAAGCACTTTGCGCGATTTGTAAACGTTAATAAAAAATATTGGGATCGTAATAATGCCATATAGCGTGTAGATTTATTTCCGGAAATTAATGGTCATTACTACACTAGCTTTCATACTTCAACATGTATGTTATCCAGACAAAAGAACTGATATTAATTAAAACTCGAAGTAGGCTATATGATACTGGGAATTGAAAGTGAAATATAAAGACTACTTCTAAAAGCGGGACATGTATTTCATGTCTTTAGTCCAGAAAGTTTCGAAGGTTGGTATGCTAAAACTGCTCTAAAACTAAAAAAAGTCAGAGTCCACTTTTCCAGATTAACACACGCCATGGACTGCTAGATTACGATATGATAGTAAATGCTAGATTGCAAAACATTAGTTTCAAATGTTATGATGAGCCATAATATTATATACTGTGATGAAATATTTGATATGGCGAAGGGCGACAATGCGGTGGGAGCAGAATCACGCCAACCCGCTACCTAAATTATATTAACCGATACTATATCGTGAAATCACACTGGTTACCCCGTATCCACTGCGAGCGAAGCGCGACGAATAGTCTGGACTTTAGTCAAATTTTATGAAAATAAAACGTTGATGCTCCATGAAAACAGCCCCGAAATTCCTCAGGCTATCTTCCCGATTGGAGGATTAAACTTGTTCTACTTGACAAACTGAAAATAGCGAAAAGTAACTAAGTAGATCACAAAATATTTCGTAGTAGAAGTAGAAGTAGCGAAAATCAGGAGTAACTACCAGAAGTAGGGGAAAACTACTTGAGTAGGCTACTTCGAAAAAGTAGAAGTACTTCGTTACTGACCAGTGACCACCTGTGGTCATAAGTCATGTCATCGTCATTCCCCTCAAATACATCTACAATATATAGGCTATTTGTTAGAGTGTCTATTTCGATATAATTATTGAATGACAGGTGAAGATTCTGGATGTGGTGCATAGTGCGATACCAATGTCATTCACGAAAGCAAACGACCTGCATCACTTCTGACGTCGGTCATCACGAATCAAATAGTTTTCTCTCTCCTATTACGCTTAGCCTACTCGACTCGCCCTCGGCACACACAGATAACCGACATACGTCATACTTTTTTTATATCTTGATATATAAAGGTAGCACCGTGGCTTTGAAGACACTCACGCAGCAGCGCCGTTATTAAATGTTGGGATGGGCTCTGCGTTTTCGAAAAGACGTGGGCTACTAGGCCGGGCTTGAATCATTCTGTTCTAAGTATAAAATAATACATACTAAAACCGCCAAACAGATCGTAAGCCGTATCTATCATTTCAAAATAACACAATATTACGATTTAATGATCGAAATCAAACGCCATATCTTGATTATTTTTGTGGTTGATGTTAGGATAAATCATTACTATATATTTTAAGATGTTCCATGGGCTTTTTTCTACTAACTAATGAGTTTCATTTAGATTTTAAACCATGAATTTATTATATACATATATTTGAAGAGTTTCTTGGAAGTACAAAACTTCAATATACGCTTCCATAGTAGCCTATATCGATATAGAAATGAAACCGAATATTTTCGGCTAACACTCGTCAAGGGTAATCGTCAGCTGGTTCATTTCAATATGAATATGCTATTCAAATATATACAACATCGGCCTATATTTATGTATACATGTTATCAAAACAAACGCACCAACGGGAAACCCTCCACGATCATCGCATATGGATTGATAAAAGCCTTTTCTAGCTCACATTTCCTGAATTTCACTACCGACTACCAATTTTAAGATGAATAATATTGTTCTGTAACATGAAGTTACATTTAGTTACTCGTATCGTTGATCGCGGTGATTTATTTACCCTGTGATCGTATCACATCAATAAATTCAACTTCTGGTTTGCAAGAGTCGATTTCGTTAATAAAACACCTGCGTGTTTCATAGCAACCAATCTTGGCATCGCTACATATGTCTGATTACAAAGCGTACTTGAAGCCATTTCGACACCTTCGAATCTTCTCATCGTTTCGCAATCTTGCGGTGTTAGTGAATAGATCAGGGGTGGGCAAACTTTTGAGCTCGCGGGCCGCATTCGACATCTGAATCCATTCGCGGGCCGCACTATATAAAATTGGGATTATAAACCAAAACGCATTATTGCTATTTGATTATACAGTGAGGACATGGAGATAATATATGTGCTTATGTAAAACAAGCCAAACATTGCTTTGATGAAATCGTACACGCGTCAGAAACATATGGTGGCGAGATTTCATAGGCTGGCGGACCTCAATAACCAATTTTCAAAACTATGGAGATGAAAGTCGGTTGTCCCGATTCTTAGAACAGGATTGAAGTTTAAATATGTGAGCAGCGATCTGTACATAGATTCACTAATTTCACTTTTGGTTCAATTCCAGGACACACAATGCTGACAGCATCATAACCATGTAAGCTTCAAACACGCTTCTACTATGTGTAGATAAAATATAAATACCACAATTCTACGCATACATACAACGAAACTATGTAAGACACGCCCGAATCGTTTTTTATAAGCACTACGCTGAAATAAATATGGAATGGCCAATCTGAAATCCCACTATTTATCCAAATTATGTCAATCTCGTAACAGCTATCCCACTGTGATATTAAGTATTTACGTTAGATCAGTGGTTCTCAAACTTTTCAAGACACGCCCCCCCCCTCCTATGACAGAGAAAGATTTCGCGCCCCCTTATAGTCATATCACAAAACGCAACCAGGTTGCTAGCAAACCTGACGGGTAGTTTGAAGGCATGAAGGTTACGACTGTGGATGAGAGAGCAATAACTTTGAATTGGAAGTAAATTGCGCGGAGCGCGAAAAATATTTTCAGTTTCGCTCAGTTTCGCGCCCCCTTCATATGCTTTCACGCCCCAAAGGCGGCGTGACCACCAGTTTGAGAGCCACTGTCTTAGAATTATCATGGTGAAATAGACCAAAAAAAAGTTATTCAAGTCCCTGTATTAATTCGATTTTTAGTACGCATTTTATCAATATTTAAAAAAAAGTTTCTTTAGACTCTCGCGGGCCGCACAAAACGGTGTTGCGGGCCGCATGCGGCCCGCGGGCCGTAGTTTGCCCACCCCTGGAATAGATGGATAAAATTATTATCAACAATGAACCCAACTACAAGTATAGCCTTCGGAATATCAATGAATGTATCATTGCTGACTATTTAGTAAGACGAGAGTTACACCACAGTACCATCCTTCACTCCATCATTTCTAGATTGTATAGGAGCTTGATCACAGACAGGTGGAATATCGAAAACGCCGTATTCAAAGCATTCAATTTGTTCGTTTCTTTATTATCATACGCGAGTAGGCATCGTTACCGTGGTAACAGACGACAGAAAAATAATCAAAATACCCGAATCCTGGCGGAAGGTATCGCATCTCACCAGCCGATATCCGTATATGACAACTGAAATTTTGAAAATCAAGTTGCTACAAAGCTATTACTATGGAAAATCATGATCACGGTTGATTGAACAAGCAATTACGCAATTGGCTACTCTACAAATGGAGAAAGATTGTCAGAATGGCAATGCGGAAGGTGCCAAGAACACAAGCAGACTCGACTTTGTAGTGGTCCCACCTATTCAACCATCACGTTCATGTAACTTACGAACATGATTCGATAGGTACTTTACAATTGCAAGATGAAGAAATTCGCTACGCAAAAACAAATGCCTGGTAACTGAACGAAACAGTAAACTGTACAGAATACTCGCCCCGTAATTAGCCAGGGCCGAGGTCATGCAAAATGAGAAGGTATTGTCGCAAAGTACATACTCTAGGAAAATAGTCGATTAGTCACTCACTTGCCACCAGCGAAATTCGAATGAAATAAGTATACATCGGGAAATGAAAAGGTTTTGCACAATATACACACAATTTATCAACGATAGCATCCGTAGAAATAGAAATCTATAATATGCACCAGCAGACAACGGGGCCGTCCACTATTTTCACTACCGGTTTACAATGCCAGCTCGACCCGTAGGTCGACATGTGCCATAGCATAGATGTGCCAGAAAGTTTTAGCGATACTGAAAGAATGATAACACAACCAAATGTCAAACAAAGACAATTTTGTGACTTATTACGTCAAACAACACAACCCATAATTATGCAGGCAGTGTGAACTTAAACTGTGCAAGACTACAGTACCTTATAAACTGTATCGTCACCGCGGAATCACAAAGTAGCAAATGCAAATTTCGAACAGTTTTGCGAAAAATCAAGTTCTTGTTAAAACTTCCACTTGGCCATAAATCGGCCGACGTTTTGTTTGAAACAATGCCACAAACACAACTGCGGCCAAGATGTGACCGAACAAAAATTAGAATCTCACAAAAACTTGGTTTTCGCAAAATACCAAAAGCGGACGTAAGCTGCTGATTCCACAGCTAGTAGGGTTGATATTTGACCACAGGACAGCATACCCACACTTGTGACGCGCTGATTACGGATTGTAGACATCGTAAGGCATTAGATATGAACACTTGAAAAATAAACAAAACAAAATATTCTATGATGCAATCACCGACGATATAATTTAGAACATATCCCCGCGAGCCCGGTTTCGAGACCGTTCTTCGCAGCGCGCCACGAAAAATACGACACGATCGAGCAATATGATATAGTAATCAAATATTTTCACACACGGAAAATTTTCCTGACATGGCTATCTCTAGAGAGACTCCGACAAGTCTTAAAGAGCTTCGAATTCGTCGATCCTCTGTTTCGTATTCCCGCACCGGATCTGCTTCAAGGTCTTGTATTTGTCCCGTCCTTGCTTTACGTTCTCCTGATGCAGCACGTCCAAATCGGTTTGCTTGTCGGTATCCTTCACCGACGCCAATTCCATTTTGAGATTCTCAAGCTGTTTGTTGAGCTCTTGGTTCTTTTTCTGCGCCGTAATTCTATCCTCTTCGCTACGGTCGTTTTCTCCGGGACCACCGAAATCCATGGTCTCGGCCTCGGTTTCGATAGGGGGAGGGGGTAGCGCTTCCGCCTGTTGAGCCTGCGCCACTTCGATCTGCTGTTGCGCTTCGATCCTGGCCCGTTCGAGCTCGTCTTTCGTTTTTTGCACTTCAAGCCTCATAGATTCGGCTCTGTCTTTCCATTCTTGAGCGGCGCGTTCTTTTTCAAGCTCCTTTTGCTTCAAAGCTTCCAATTCTGCCAGATTTCTCCTCACTTCTTCCTCCATGGCGGCTGTTTTATTGCTCTCCTGTTCGCTAAGCTCTCGTAGTCTGCGCGTTTCCTCTTCTACTCTCTGCCTCTCCAGTTCTGTCTCTCTTCTTTCTCTCTCAGCAGTCTCCATTTGTCTTTGCAGATGTTGCAGTTCGGCCATCTGTTTCTCCTGTCTCTCCATCAATTCTTTGTTGGTTTGCTTTTCACGTTCCAATTGCTCGCGCAGTCGATCCATCTCGGCGGCCATCTGCCTTTGGGCTTCGACAGCAGCCATATGATTCGCGTGCTCCCGTTCCATACGTTCTTTCTCTTGCTTTTTCTGATGCTTGTACTCGCGAGCCTGAGCACGCATCTGCTGCACTTCGATCGAGTCCGGCTTCCTGCGACGCATGTACAGCTCGTGATTTCCCATGCACAAAGCCAGGATGCGCTTGTTAATTCTCAGCCGTTCGACGTAGAACACAAAATCAGGAGCTTTCTTATCGATGGGCTTGATGACAAACTTTTTATCGTTAAACGATATGTTTCTGATTTCGCTCCACGGAAAACCGATCTTCGGAGTGAGCTTGTCGGTACGTTCGTAGATATTCAGTCCCAAAGCGTCGACTCCGAGGTAGAGATGGGTCTTCTTCTTGTTCTGAATTTCAAAATAATTCACACCGTACATCTCCAAGTCTTGCGCGATCTTCAAATATTCGATCATCGCCTCTTCACGAGCCATATCTCCGTGTTCCTCGTGCCAGATCTTAATTCTGTCTTCCCACTGCGACTTAGACAGCTTGTGTTGTTCGTAGACTCTTTGCGGCAAAAGCCGGTCTTTCTCAAGATAATTCGGGCCATGCATTTCTTTCACATATGGGCCGTATTTGGCTAGTACCGCAAAGGAAGCAAGTAAAACCGACGATTCCGGAGGACAATAATATTCGTCGTTGAGAATGCTCTCTTTCACTTGAAGGAAAAACAGCTTCTGCGTAATCTCCTGGATCAATTCATCGGCGACATCTTCCGGAAAGAACTTACAACGGAATCTAAACTGCAACGGGCTCTCTTTTCTAACATCCTGCGCCGTAACCTTTTTGTTGAGCTTCAGCCACGAGGTATAACCCTTGCTGTCGACAAACTGCAACCCGAAAAACCAGATCTCTCGCAGCCCGATGGTCTTCACGACCTGATCGAAGAGCTGTTTGCCGTTGGTGCTCTGCTGGATCGCAAATTCCAGCTCGGCATCCATAGTGGTGACGCGGACATTGATGGTTTTTGGCATCTTGGCGGACCTTCCAGTGACACACAGTTGTACAGTGAAAACAATACGATTGCCTTTGAAATTATATAGAATCACTACAAGTGACGGATCTGTGTAGAAAACAAGGGTATAACTTGTCAAAATTCAACGACAGGGTTAATATCGGCGTTGTAATATATTCTATTCAAGAGAGTGTCATTTAAAATCGAACAAAACGCTCTTGAAAGTTGACCAAAGCTCTTGACTTCACCCTTCTTATCAACAGCGAACATTCCTCCGATTAAAGATAATAGTACTATTGTCATATTAAGCACCTTAACCCCGTGACGCTATCCTACAAAGCACGCCAATATCGACAAAAAACACCGGTGTCTGTGCGTTATTTCTCAATGATTGTATAAATATGAAATTCCGCAATCTATCGGAATTATTGACACAAGCAGATCGTTAGCCCAATAGGCAGGGACATACTCGCTGGCTTGGAATAATAAAACATTATTGGAGGATACAGTTGTGCTCTTTGCAAAACGCAGTAAAACAGAAAGGCAACCTACTGCTTTCAAAAGCAAAGGGCGTGTCAGCCGTATAATATACAGTGATGTGCATTTCAAATGAAATTAATAATAACCACAATGAGTAGCACTTCCTTGTTGCACAATGCACATTATAGACTGCTCAAGATATGCTTTAATGATCAAGACGTTATTTTTAATAGACAAAATGACACATAGCTAACTTCCTCATGGGTGACAAATGACGTAGGCTACTGTGATAAAACCGGAAGCACTGGTCAAGCCACTTCACCAAGAAATAACAGTTAGATAGCCTTTACGGTTACATTAGTGAAGACCAATGTCCAGGATTACAATATTGAGCTAGCAAACTATAGCCCTGACCCAGTTATGTGAAGCATCACATATTGTATAACATTATAATCTACAAATCTACGTTCAATTACTGAGTAAACAAATCCACATTCCAACACTCTAATGCCTAGGCACCAGTTATCGTTTACACTAGTCTTACCAACACGATGAGTAATAAAATACTTCTCCACACCTACAACAATAGTAATAATGACCACTCCCAGGTCAATGATTTCACATAGAGACAGTCTGGTACCACCCCGCGAACAAATTTCATTGAAAGAACCTTGGCTGGCCTCGCCAAATACAAGCTAGGCCTACCCGTACGTAATTTACAGCCTTCCGACATGATACAACATTCTACCGACACCAGATTAGGCTAAATTACAATCTATAGTGACATCATTACATACCAAAAATGGGCAAGCCGCGGTTCAAATGACATGCTTGCTCTTGAGGGATGCAATTATGTGCCACTCACGCGAAGGATTGAGATACAAATGAATAATGACTGTGAAATGGCACCAAACAAATGTTCAATCATTTACTGATGCAGTACCTTTTCCTATTATTCAAAAACAGAACTTAATCAAATCGCATGAGAAGTTTTTAAATAGATAGAATGCTGTAGCTCAACTTTTCTAAAACAACACTATAATAACTAAAAACTATACAATTACAATTATTCGAGGTGATAGTTATACATTCTCTAAATTTTTGTAAGATGACAGTAACTACACACTCTGAATAAAACGAATCATTCAATAACAGGGTCTGTAGCGTATAACCTAATAATCACATAAGTTTCGGAAATCATGACATTAAGTCAATAACCCCCAAGTTAATGTCATGAGTAACAAAGTCGCAACAATGATCAAGTCGATATTGGTGATGGTGGGTCTTAGCATATGAATATGTAATACTCTAGTCGAGTCTATACCGCAGTTCCTAAGTGATATTAGTTTGGCCGAATAAACAATATATATAATGCACTGAGCATCTAAATAATGCCAGCGGAGCGTACCAGCAGAGAAACGGTGAACTGACGCTGTGCATTGTTCAGGAATTTAAGCAAATAAACTCACGGGGCATATCTCTACAGTCAGTTATAGAATATATTCGCAGAACAAACATACAAGTCAAGACTGGTACATCACCCACAAAGCAAAATTACGACATACTAGTGGAACATTTTACATTCAACTATTACAGGAAAAAATTTAGCAGTACTTATCATAATCTTCAATTGATTACACTGAAGTGCATGGACTCAAACTATCCTAAAATTGCCAATATGGCACCTGGCTGGTTGATCAAAGCATGGATATCGGCCGAAAATAAACTATGTTTCAAGTTAATCACATTGATACCGTTGTAGTTGTATGATTGTCATAAAAGATGTAACAGCACCTAATTCAAATATGTGAAAGAGGTTAGCAAACAACCGCCATGCAGTCAGTGCGATAACTTAGGCCAGTGACCATAACACTTATCTTGCAAACAATCCTCACTAGTGGTAGGGAGGTAAAAACTTCACTTCAACACAGTCTAGAAATGGACTCCCAAGTTGAAAGAATCGTGGCAAGTCTTATAATGAAATATATAATCAAACCCATCGAGAACCATATATATCTTAGTATCCTTCAACAATATGCAGGTACAATCCCTGCATTAGCAAGTGATGATTTGTGAATTGAAGACCTGGTGACGCGGATAATCGGCATTAAAGCCACAGATTCTTGGTATATCCACAGGTCATAGCAAGGATCAGATAAGATATGACCTTGGGCTAAAATTAATCATGCTTCAATCATTGTCATTCAGGATCTTGGAGTTTTCAATTTTATCTTACGAGTTGCGAGGAATAGTTACGCTTAGTGAATGGTTTATATTTCGTTGGAGGTACAGAACCTCAATATACATTTGAATAATATATTGATATTGAAATAAACCTGAATATTTTGATCTGACGCTCGTCTGGGGTGATCGTCAGTAACTATAGCAGAGGATCGGAAAGAACATTGTATATCAACAATCGTATCACCAAATATGACGTCACCAGCATGAAATTTTCCAAGTCCTATCCAGGAAACCCATCAAATATCTACTGCCAGCCTCTGAGCCTAGCATGTTCAATTATACGGTATCAGATTAAATTGAAAACAAGTTTGTGAGAAATAACAGGCTCAAGGAGGTGCACAACTGGAATTATTCATAATTTTGAAGTAATATAACATTATGTACGAAACAACATATGAAAAGATTTTTCAGGATTTTTATAAACTTTCAGTAATCATCAGCCAATGCCTTGCACACCTTTCAAGGTGATTGACGTTAGGTGCCATATATCCACACACGGCTAAATATATATGTACAGGTCAGGCACTGTGAATGTTGCTCACTAGAGCCTGTCTGCTATCAGAATCTTGGACCAATACCGATGTAACAGATTTTCATCAATAAACCGATAATTTATGCCGATTTCAAAATGTGACATGTTATAAGTAGAACTTTTAATTAGTGACAGTAATTTGGAAAATACATCCCATACCAACTACATTCATTTACTGCAAAAAAACTGCAGCAGAGTAATAAAAACTTGCATTTTCATTCCAATAGGCGTAGGCTACATATATAATATAATGAAAGAAGTTGAGTAAACACAACTTTTCCACGTTTTTAACTGGTACAGACCTTCAGTATGCAATTGTATAACATAATCATATTATTGAAATAGACCCAAATATTTAAGGATGACTCTCGTAAGTGGTAATCGTACAGTCGAATCTACTAGTTTCTGACGATGACCCCTGACGATTTTCAGCAGAAAATATTCGATTTTATTTCAGCATGAATATATTATTCAATTGAACCCATATTTTGTAGAAGTACAAGTGCTACTACTATACTACAATGAAATATGCAATTCCCAGAGCAGGGAATAAACATAACCAAAGAGCGCAGTAGATAAAATGACGACGTCATTGGAGAGGCTAATAAAATATCAGATAATTGGACGATACTTATATTTCTACAAATGATATCGATATCGGCGCTCCATTCATGACGAAATGATATTCTCAATGGATATCCCGCTTTAGCGTAGAGAATCCTAACTGAAGTTCACGCAAGTCGTGATAACCATTACTTCTGCATTCTTTTGTTTTTTTTTTGTTCGAATTATTGCGTTCAAGCGGCAGATAGCCTACACGATGCTCATGTTAAGTTAATCAGACTTCCATTCTATAATCGCAAATAATTCAATACCGGTACCTTCATTTGTCACTTTTGGCAGTTAAAAGTTCAGATGAGAAAATTTGTGATTAATAGAAAAGACTGTAATAATTATGAGATCCAATGTTAGTTCTTTTTGCCTTAAGAAAATTTTTAGTAAATCTCAAATCAAATACAAAAACGTTAGATTAAAAACATTGAATCATCTCTTCAACTCATTTACAAAATAATTATTTCAAGATTACAATGTAATTATAATCGAGAGTAGGCCTACTTGGTACACAAAAGACGCTTTTTATAATTATGAGAATACTAGTTACAGACTGCACAGTACCAGCGGCATTACAGTACGGATTGATCTGATACAGTAACTTCATTCAGAAATCAGTCACTCCGTCAGTAGGTCATATTTATTTTTTTCTGTAAAGCAACGACATTGAGGATGATGAACAAAGCAAAACATGAAATGGTATTTATACTGGAATCTCGGTACGTTTTACCGTACCTAATATAACAGGAGAGCAGCAATGATTCTTCAAGTTAAAGTAATTTCTTAAAAATTTAAAATAAAATAAAGAATTGTGCGAGCTGCGAGCACACGACATTAATTCCATACAGCACAGGGGTGTTGGCAATAAACCAACCACTGCAGCCAGAGAAATTTTTGTATGGATTACGGTACCGGTATCAAGAATCATCAATTCATTAGGCCATTTCAACACAACTTGGAAAGTAAATTAAGTGACCCTCAAGTATATTTAATTCCTAATCATCCGATACCCTTCTCAAAAAAATATGCCTTCCCTTTCCGCCTTTAAATCTTTTTGAGTCTGATTCCACTGATTCGTTTAACAAGGAATTGAGAAGTGCAATATCGGTGCTCATGAAATCTATAACTTCCGGTAAGTTTAGGTTATAGCATTTACAAATCATATCCATAAATTGGTCGCACATTTCACGGCACATATTTCGTAGACTATATACAATTACCCAAGGGACTTACGGCGCTTTCGGCATACCAGAACGCAGTCCCACAATTTTCTTGGCGGGTCACACTCAACGCACAAATATCAACCGGCGCATTCGCAATTATACCATGCAAACTTACTGTCCCGTAATCACTGAACGTCGTTTTATGTACAGATATGAAAAGGCAGCCCACGCTTGCTACCCGACAACGCCCAAAGCTACAACGGTAGTGCGCCGAGCGATATGAATAATAAGCCTTCAGAATAGTCTTGAGCTCCGTTAACCGGCGAAGGGAAATCCGGAGAACAAGAATATGGCTCGGAGAGCTTCAGAATCTCAATCAGCTCAGTGGTTATTTCAGGCATGCCACAAGAATAGTGACGCAATGAAATGGAAGCTCAAGCAATGAAACTTTCGCCTTGACCTATAGCTATAACCGTAAAATGGAAAACATGTGTTATATAGGCAGGTAACTGCAAATCTTTGATGCTCTTTTTATGGATGTTTCCGGCGCAACCCAAGCGATTTGTATAGGATTGGGGCGGGCACTGGCGATGATTGTGGTCGTCGCAGATTGGCTTTGAGTGTGGCACAGTCTCGTCTTCCAAGCCTGCATACAAGTAATCGGCAAACTCGATGAATGGCGGTCGGCGAACACGACGTTTATGAGCAAATGATGCGGCAACATCATTGGGTTGTGAGTTCGAGTTCCACCGAAGTCGCCACCGAGCGATCTACGATGCGAAAACGGTCTCTTGCAAAAGCCTAGCATGAAAGTGGGCCGTGTTAAAATCGACAGTTCAGGAATAACGAAAGGAATATATCGGTCAGATGTAAAATGACTACTGTCGTCAACACATAACGGATGCTAAAACAACGACAACATCACGATATAATATTCATGGCTATTGGCTATTGAAGTTTCTGCAAACCAACGTGCTTTCATACCACGAAATCAATTTTGATTGTTTGGTGTCTTTGACATATTAATTGTGACTTCCCCTGTTTGCTGTAGATGTTTTATTTCTTTATTCATTGAAGAAGTCGTCAACATATCTTTCTACTAGTCTAGATACCCCTGATCTTTCACTTTGTAATTGCAAAATTGGAATATATTGGAAACTGATGGACCAGTCAGTAAGATGACGAGGGCGCTGATAGAAGGAGATCCTAGTCCGAATTCTATATATCCCTGAGCCGAGTAGGCATTTAATCTGTAATCTACATGTTGTTATATGCTCTGGTATGGCTATAAATGCATAATTTTTTTTTAATTGAGGTAATTCGCAAAATGGCAAATATGCATTCGCTAAAAGTAGGATTGATTTTGGACAGGGTTGTAATGACTCGAGTTATGACTCGACTCGAGTCCGACTCGAGTCACGATTTTTCTTATGACTCGACTTGACTCGAGTCATATTCTCAAAATACGGAAATGACTCGACTCGACTCGAGTCATTCCGTGTATTGACTCGACTTGGACTCGAGTCATTGTGCATGACTCGAACCAAGTCATATGACTCGAACCTCTGCTCGATGACTTGGACTCGGACTTGACTCGGTGGTGAAGTGAAAATGACTCGACTTGACTCGAGTTAAAACTATAAAAGTGAGATTGACTTGTGACTCGAAGCCATGTGACTTGGTTACAACCCTGATTTTGGACGTCATATTCCGTCATGATAAATTGAAAATATTTGGTACGAATATACTCCAAGGTGTATTCCGTGATTCGTGAGCAAATATATCAGTCTTGTATAAGAGTATTACAATTAAATTCTCATAATTGTTGCAATTCCCATGAAAGCATCATTCCGTAATTTCGTCTCTAAGTATAGTGATTTTGGACATCGACATTCCCTGATAATAACGCAATAAATAAATAAATGGCGGGAGATAAATATATGTCGGGTGAATATGATTGACATTTAGCCTAGGTAGCTGTCTGATAGTATTTGATCCGAGTATACTTTAAGGCAGGGGAGGGCATGTAACTTATCCTGTCAGCGGGCCTGATATGGGAAAATGAAATAGGCTACTTGGTTGGCCGGATTACAGAATCGATACATTATTCGCGTATTTAGGTTAATCAGACATTTGTGGTTGATCAAAGTTTGTCTACAAGTTCTTTGAACTCTGGCTGCATGTCGATGTAGAAAACCCTTAGTATAGAGACTACACGTGAACACTGAACATCAGTTTTGCTCGAAAATGTATGTAGACCCGAACCGAACACGTAGTTAATGACCATCTTTCTCAGTTTGGTAAAATTCGATTCATTCTGCGACGCAAGTGTTTTTCACTACTTTCATATTAGAATATCACATCAAGGATATAAGCTCTCTGTGGATCGCTCGAAATCCTGTAGCGCGCCGTATGTTGCCCGCCCTGCTTTACAGCGCGGGTGTCTGGCAATGCCGTTATTAAATTTATTTTTAACATCTGTGTCAAAAGTTGATGAAATATTATCAGCAGCGGTCTTTCCCGATATATTAAGGCATATGCATGGCATCTAATAAGAGGTGGTCACTGATCCGTAACGGAGTACTTCTACTTTTTCAAAGTCTTCAAGTAGTTTTCCTACTGCTTCTACTTCTACTCGTACTTGAGTATTTAGCGTCGCTACTTCTACTCGAGTAGTTTCTTGACTGCTTTGACCACCTCTTCATCTCATTTAAATCGCGTTTCCCAAACTTCATACAATTTATCTGAACAGTCTCACAGTCATGGACATGGACATGGACAAGGACATGGAATAAATTAGAACGGCCGCCTCTAGGCACCTGTAAAGCAATTTGAACCACTACCCGTTCCGGTCTCCAAGTCTATATCTTCCTATTCTTTCACTGTGTCAATGTCCTGTGGTGTATCAAAATGATAAAATTGATAATAATAATTTGAATTGAATTGAATCTTGCAATTAGCAGATTATTATTGTTCTCGCTACTACCATGTTCAGTTCGGTTTAATATTAACAATTTAATCAGATCAATGCACCACGAGATTTCGTTATAATGAAAATATAGGAAGATGCCGAAACGACTCTCAATAGTCTTTGAAATCAGACACCCGCCACGGGGGCGCAGACTAGATGAACTCATGGGGCCGTATCGCAATTAACTCCGTCGTCAAAGCATCTCGATGGTGCAGGCGAAAAATAATATCATCTCTCTCTCTCTCTCCCGCCTGTTGTGGAAGCTTTCCGATACTTTTTACCTCTATATTTCTTTCACAGTTTGATATCGACTCGATATTATCGTCCAACCGATATAGATCGGGATTTGATAAATTGTGATTACATTGAATAATTTATTAGAATAGTTATCGAATGTGACTGTCACATTCGATAGTATCGTATATTGATAGCGTCGTGGGGACGATTTAAGCGCCTACCGCCCAGGCGGCATGGGTTCGATTCTGCGTCGGAGGTTATTCCGGGCTCCTCTTCCCCCGCGTCGCTGTTCTTACGGCGACAAAAAAGCCCAGTAAAAGATCCTTGAAAGAGCGCACTCAAAAGAACGGAAAGAGCAAGAAAAAGCCGCGGAATGAAGACTAACATCAAAAAAGGAACTGTGAAATAGGGCACTAGGCCGAGGTGGATGCAAGTTCAAGAGACCGCTACTGCAACCGCAACTGGTCGTTCGGCATCCTGCTATCTGTTCATTACATCGCATTGTGTCTTATCGCATTATTCATTGTGTGTGTCTTGTTCGGATGAAAATATATTCAGACGAATATTTAATATATTGCAAAAATCTGAATATTTCAGCTGTGCCCGATAATGCAGCAGTTTGCACAATGTTGTGTTTGTGAACCAGTCATGCGTAACTTAACGAGCTGCTCCCGAGTCCCGTCTGGTGATTGCTGAAGTAGGAAACGAAGACGTGTGCTATTCAAGTCCTCAAGTCTTAACCACTGAAGTAACTCTACGAGCTCTCCTTCTGCGTACCAGTGTGTTTTCATCCGTATTTCTTTGCCAGCCTTAATTGGCAAATTGAACGATGGTTAAACCGTCCAAATCGGGTGGCAGAAGACCGACTCCTGATAGAATTCCCCAATCTGCTTTCGCAGTCTATAAAAGTGTACCAACTAATCAGCAGGTAACGCATTTATTCTGCTTCGCTTGTATTCTTATCATTTGTTCAAGTGGATTTTGTGCCACTGTGTTTATAAGCTTCTATCAAATTTCTATATTAACAACACAAATGAGAGTATTAACCATGTCCGACCATCCATAACCATATGTAACACTTACCGGTACCGTATCTCTATTTCTCATATGGCAAGCATGAGGAATGAAATGAAAGTCATATTTGATATGATCGAAATTTGACTAATACCAATCTTGGAATACATCTGTCTAAATTGAGTTATTCTTCGAACGTGATAAGGATATAATAGGGTATGTTCCGTTGTATTATTCTGTGATGAATTACACTATCATTTTTTCGTGTAGTTTTCTTATCTGTCATATTAAAACGTTACGTCAATACTATGGCATCAGTATGACCGTAATTTGAAATTTTTTGTTTGAGATACTGTACCGTTGCAGCATGAATTACGTCAGTTAACAGATGATGAATTTTCTCAGGACATCAATGTGGACCAGGTTCCAAGCCGCGAAACGCAAGATGGGGTCAAGAATTCACCTTCATTTTCATCCGGCGTTGTAAAACAAAAATCCAGTCGAACACATTTTCCATTTCGGCATTCTCTTAAGAAGAAAGCAAAGAAACTGAGAAAAAATCTAGGTTGGTGCGGAACACTGCTACATTGAAATCAACTAATATCTACTCCCAGATTAGTGCCAATGAAAATTGTCAAGATAAGATTTAAGATGGTGTTGTGATTCGAAAATGAAATCGTGAGTTGCAGTTCACAATATAGCTATTACCCGAGCTGGTCATATAGGTAGCCACGTGGCTTGTGGGATTCTACTTCTTCTTTCATAGGCTATACTCGAGTCCTGTTTTAGACTACTTCCACCTCTACTTCTGCAGTAGGCATATGCGCCTAATTATTTTAGGTATATTTTAGTCAAGTATAAAGCATTTGAGTAATTAGGTTGTAATTATGTGTTTCGTTGTGCTAATAGGCATTGTTTTTGTGAGTTGGGCATGACGATAAATCATGTATTTCTGTACGGTTATTATAGTTCAATGGAAAAGTCTATGACTTTCAAAGCGGCTTAATTGCATGGCTATAGTTTAGTTGTACAAAGAGTAGATGTGACCTTGATCATAAAATTCCTGTCTCTACATATTCTGAACTGAATGAATCCCATTTTTTCATTATACATTCAGAACAGTCAGATTACATAGCAAATCAACTGTTAGCGTCTAGCTCCAGCTGATAATTTGTGTTCTACAATATAGGACTTTGTCAATGCCCTGGAAACAGTTATTGTCACGGGATTTGCACTCAAAATGGCATATCATTGTTACAGCTGCTTTAAGTACGTTTGTTATGCACATAGCAACAATACTTTTGAGCAAGAGCATGTTTAAAAATTTCAAATGAAACATTGAGGGTAAAATTTGCATTCGGCATTCGTGTCCTTTGCACCAATAATTTCCAGAAAGATGATTTTATTGGGATATGGGACTACAGAGCAGGGGTCATCAACACTTAAAGTTATTGATGTTTAGAATTTTAGATTTCGGAATAATAGTATTCAGAGTGGATATATCTATAATTTATTATAATAATTGAATCATTTTCCACAGTAAATACTAATATTTTGTAAGTCAAAATTTGGTACTTCGACAACTTTGCCTCTACTGGTTACAATCGAGCCAAATTTCTTGTACATCATTTTTTAGACAATTTCATGGGGTTGATAGTAAAATTCAAACTCTAATAACGGTACTAATAAGCTCCGCTTCTGCCTATTGAAGTTAAGCAAAATTTGGTGTGTAGCATTTTTAACCAACCTTGCAATTTTATCGAATAGCCAGTAAAATTTGAAGAACATTGTTATTTTTTGAACACTCCTTCTCTACAATCTCTATATTGCGACCATGAACCGTTTTTGTTCAAACTCTTGCCACCACAGATAGCCTAAGGTGTGGATATTGTAACAGTTGTTATTATTTGATCATAGCAATTATCTTCAAAACTACATTCATTGTAGTGAAATGTATCACTTGTATGACTTTTCGTATGTCCCTTATCAAGAGTTAACTGCACGATGACCAGCATACAAACGGAGGGAATTATATAAACCAATTTCGCAAAGCATGACGTAACATCATTTTAAAGAGTTGTGCTACACATGGGCAATTATACCGGCACAAAAACCTATAGTATTAGCTTGCCGACATAGCGATCTGTAGCTTGGCCAAGAGGCTAGTATCCCATCTGAAAATTTTCTGAAACAAACAAATCAAATGTAATTTGTAGATTGCCACTGCATGCCATCTGGCCCTCGACCTCAAAATAACACTCCCCTCACTCTGTAGTCAGCTCAAGCATCTGAATCATTCATTCTAACAATCTTGAAGCAGCTGATAAAGCAATCTTTCTATTGAGACTTGAGGAGCTGAAGTTGTTTGATAGCTTTGTATTCATGTTTATCAAATATTGCAGAGGCTTCTCAAGCAGGAGATGGAAAAAATGGCCCAGGAAAAGGCACCCATACGGATGATGGAAAAGGGTCGGTGTTTTACACTATTATATCTATGCTTGTTTTTTAATTACAACAAGTACTGAAGTCTATTGTAACGTATTTTACGAAAAATGAAAAGTATTAAGATTAGATTCCGACCGATTTTATCTGTTCGCAGATAACATGGAATTGATATCATACTTTGAAAGAAATATCAGTATTGGTCATTGCAGTAGTGACAGTGGGTAATAACAGAATTATCAATGAAAAACTCAAATAACTCCTGTTCTACAGGTTGGAATCAAGTCAAATTTGTTTTCCATCTTTGTTAAAGACAACTTGAGAATTTCATGGGTTGACAGTGAAATAAAATAAAAATTAGAATTTTTCATAATAAATTAAAAATTTAAATTGTCTCTGCGGTGGCTTGTACTTGTTAGAATGTAACCAAATTTGTTGTGTAGCGTTTTTTAGGGTAACCTGACAATTTAATCAGTGAATCACTGGAATCTGAGGAAAAAGTGATTTTTGAACAGCAATAGTAAAACTGTTCCAATAAAATGCTCCCAAGTTTCGGAAACGCGCCTTAAGCTGGATGCCGTGCCTTTTTAATATCGGATGAATATACCGGTGTTCTTTGTGAAGTTACAGGTTTTATCGCTATCGGCTCAAAAATCTGATGTCGGTCAGTTCTAATTGAAATTCAATAATAGGTTTTATACTCCATTAACTCCATATGCAGGTCTCAGAGCGCGATTTTACTTGACAAAGCCATGACGAAGCAAGTCAACGCATCTCACTTGATGGATAATCATAAAACAACCAAGTTAAAGTCGGCATCGCGTCTCCAATACAAGTCGTCTGGTTTGTGACTTTTCTTGAACTAATATCTTAATAATTTTTGCTTCATGCGTGACAACCCGTAACGATTTGCTAAGTCGATTAGCGGTTTATAGTCTGTGGTGTCTCGAGTCATTTCTCAAAATGCGGAAATGACTCGACTCGACTCAATTTGTGTATTGACTCGACTTGGACTCGAGTCATTGCGCATGACTCAGACCGAGTCATATGACTCGAGAATCAAACGGCCAAGATCGACATTTCATTGCAACCAGATCATTGGTTTTTCGTCTAATGGCAATAGTAGCCTACTTTGAAATGAGATCAGAAACTGTTGAAATTGAGGAAAATGAGTATAATATAAATGCGAATCATTCGATATCATCAAACAGTGTTATAAAAAGTGGATTTGACAGAACTGTAACTCGCAATGAGTTGGACTCTGACTCGAGTCATCATACCATGACTCGGACTCGAGTAGTGTTACCATATTTTGGAGTCAGGAAGGAGGACACTTTTACCAAATCTGAAAAGTTAGTTGATTAAAACTGAATTCATGCGATTTTGCTATTTTTGCTGAAAAAAGGTCATCACTTTCGTTCGGATACCGATTTACACATTTTTCACTTGAAATTAGTGGTGCTGACTAAAACCACGAATTTCCTATTTAGCGGCATTTATGCCTATTTTCACTTGAATCCATGACTTATCTTCTAAAAGCTAGGACCAATTGCTAAAAAGGACGACATTTAGGCGTCCTCTGAGGACATTTTCAAAATTCGGAAAAAGGAGGATGTATGGTAACCCTACTCGGTGGTGAATTGGACATGACTCGACTTGGACTCGAGTCAAAACGATGAAATCAAGATTGACTTGTGACTCGAAGCCTTGGGACTTGGTTACAGCTCTGCTGGGGTGTGTTTAGATTGATTTCAATGGAATTTGATGTTGCTTTTGAAAGCTATGCAGAATCTCCATTTCAGAAAATAGGCGTTATTGTGTGTAGATTTGAGTACAATGATTCGAGTACTAAATCTTAGCTGTTGATTCTAATGGTGTTAATGGAGCGTTGAGAAGCAATTTCTATTAGTCACATCACTGAAATGATGCGATTCTTGCCGCTATGTGTTAATTCATAATGTTAGTTTATGAACGAGAAATATAGTTTCGATACTATTTCCCACTTTGGAAGGCTCTAGGCCTCGATTGGTTGTTTCACAGCATACGAAACACGTAGTACAAAGCGACGCACGTCACTGGAAATGACATATCTGTGAAGCCGTGATCAACCCCCAGCATTGTGTGCAAGTGCAATGAAATGGTCGAAGATACCAAATTATGTAAAATGTCTTGTTGACCTGTAATTCAATTCTTTGTGGTCGCACAAAAAGTATGTACTTTGAACTTTCGACATGTTCTATACTGTTGTGATGTCAAAATGGAGGATACTCAACTCGAAGTTTAACACCCGATCCAGAATCGAATCCCTCATGCACTTGATTTTTCACAGATCCAGGTCATTGTCCGGATAGTTGTTCAATTTCATTGAAACTTGTCAAATCTTCATTTCAGATCGAAGCGTGGAGCTTTCCACGAGCCACAGCCTGACAGGATTTGAGGACGACACAAATGAAGGGTACGTGGAAACCAGACTTGTACAAACTACAAAACTAGTTGTTGACGGTCAAGAAACTGCCCGTTTTTTTGAGTAGTTCTAGTTCTAGCTGCGGATTTTGAAAAAAGAGTGTTGCTCTAGTTGTAGCTGCGCTTATCAAAAATATTAATGGCTGAACAACTAGAAAACATGTGTCGTCGTTTGGTGTGAATTGTGACGCCGGGGTTCTGTCGTGTCATGCTCTTGCAGCCATCGCTAGCTCAGAGTCATCACTACTAACAGTGACGTGGCCAGTGGTGGGTTTGCGGTCATGACCGTCACAAAGTTCCGAGTCACAAGTCAATCTAACTTTTATAGTTTTGACTCGAGTCCGAGTCATAATGTTGTGACTCGAGTCAAAGTCAATGTGTTCACTGTTCAGTTTTGAGTTCAATCCAGTTCAGCCCACTTTTTTAACTCTGTTCGAGCGATATGGAATGGCTCGCATTCATATTACCGATATTTTCTGCAGTCCTAACAATTTCTGGCTCTATTTTCCGAGTAGCAGCAGTGATCGACGAAATACCAATCATGTGGTGACTTAACTATTCCTCGAAATTACAGTAAAATGTTTTTCTTGGCCGTCCTAGCCTCAAGTCAAATGACTTGGTTTGAGTCATGCACAATGACTCGAGTGCTAGTCGGTCAATACAATAATTGACTCGAGTCGAGTCATATAACACATTTGAAAAATTCACTCGAGTCAAGTCGAATCGCCAAGAAATCGTGACTCGAGTCGAGTCATTACAACTCTGTTTGAAATCCATCCCGTTTCAAACTCGAAACCCTTTCGATTTGGAATTTCTCTTCTCCAATCTCCAATATTTCTTGACACATTTTAGACGGGAATGTGAATCTAATTGGTTGCGTTTTAGTTGGCCATTTGCGAATTTTTAAAGGTAGTTAGTTCTAGTTCTAGTTGAAATGTGGGTAGTTCTATTTCTAGTTGCAGTTGCGCATCTTGAATATCCACTAGTTTGTAGAACTGTGATGCTAACAGCTAAAATGAATATCATTGGAATCACCATTTCTTCTGTCAGATCTTCTGCGTTCAACGAGAATCGTGACCCAAATTCAAACGGAATGGATTTCGCAACAAAAACGAAGGTGTCATCCACGAAGCAAAATCAGATTGGCAAAGGTATTCCGCCTAGTGGATTGGATGAAGGTGACTCATCGGGTTTTATTGGTCTCATTTTCTTTTTTGCTACCCATCAATGACTTGCCTAGATCTACCCAACGGGACCAGCAGCGGCACAGGACAGAGTGACTCAAAGCATAAGACTGTAAGTTATTGACATTTCTCATTTCTATTGGTCGCAAATGTGAGGAGCATTAGTTAACGCGGATGGCCAGCAGCGTTGTAACCAAGTCAGAAGGTTCCGAGTCGCAAGTCAATTTGACTTTCATAGTTTTGACTCGAGTCAAAGTTACGTCATTTTCAATTCACTATCGAGTCAAGTCCGAGTCATAGTGTTAGACTCCAGTTTGAGTCCAAATCATAGAGCTTACTGTTCGGTATCAAGTTCCAGTCGGGCTCAACTCACTTCTGTATAAGTCTTGAGTGTAATCGAAGGTCTCTGATTCCTAATATACTCTTTTATCTCATTCTAAACATGTTTATTCCAACAGATAAAAGACAGTTTCTGGACCTATTTTTCAAGTATCTGTCCTGATGAACGAGGCTTGAATAAGTCATATTGAATTTGCTCGAGTCATGCGACTTGGTCCGAGTCATGCGCAACACACAAATCCACTCGACTCAAGCCACGATTTTCTGATGACTCGAACCAAGCCTGACTTGAGACGCAGACAGCCAAGACCAACATTTTGTTGTAATTTCGAAGAATAATATAGTAACCACACTGATCGGATTTCGTCTATTAGCACTGGTACTTGGAAATGCGTCCAGAAACTGGTAAAAATGAGGAAAATGAGTATATGATAAATGAGAACCATTCGATATCACCAAACAGTTATAAAATGTGGGGTTAGCAAGACTTTAACTGGAAACTGAGCAGTCAACACAATGACTTAGACTCGGAGTCATAATACCATGACTCGGATTCGACCCTCTGCTCGCTGACTTGACTCGGTGGTGAATTGAAAATGACTCGAGTCAAAACCATAAGTAAGATTGACTTGTGACTTGGTTATAAGAAACCCTGCATTAAAACCCTGGTGGCCAAACATACGCACTGCTACATTTTTTGCAAAACTAAAAAAAAATGCTTGTTCAAGTTATGTCTTAGACTATTTCCATTCTTTTTATTTTGATAGGCCTATAGCTACCATCTCCCCAAATAAATAGAAATAATAAAAAATTCAACATGGGCTTCAAGAAATGCGTCAAACCGTCTTCGCAATGATGAGTGAACGGCCTATTACTAATATCGCTTAAATAGCTGGTTCGTGGTACAGAACTTGAATATAGCTTTCAATACAATATCCATTGTAAAATAATATTTATTGAACTATGCTACTATAGTACCGTATGTCCGTCTACTTCATAGTTTGTCATTGTTGCCATTGGTACAATGCGAATTTCATGGTTTGTGATTTTGATTGTTGCGTCATACTTTGCATTTTTGGTTTTGCTTTTAACTCTGTTTAAATCCCTTTAGTGTGCGGTTAACTCTTGAAAAGAGGCACCCGAAAAGTCTTCGAGTTAAATAAATATTATTTTACAATGGATATTGTATTGAAAGTAATATCGCTTACTGGGATGCTTTAGTCTAGGGGTGTGCTGTTCATTATTAGATTATATTGTTATATTGTGACATTATAATTGTATTTTTGTTTCCGTTTCCCATCTAGCCATCGTCTGGTCCGATATCCGTCCGTAAAGCTACCGGCAAAGTATTGAGAATGCCGGCCCCTACTGGAGACAGTGAGGAAGACAGCAAGTCCTTGTTTAACTGGCTCATCCATCCCATGACCGACAAGCCTTTTATGAGGTACTGGTTTTTGATTCACCTAAACAAGAATCGGAGGTGGTTAGTAACAACGTATTTGTACCTTTTCGGAGTAATTTAGCAGAGTTTTCGTACTCGCACCACTTGAATTGTTCGGTTACGTTATCTTTTCAGACTACACAATAGGTTGTTCAAAAATAACTTTTCTTTCCGAATTCCGGGGATTCACTGATTGAATCGTTAGGCCTCTGCCCACCAAATTTGGTTGATTCCAACCGGTAGATGTGAACGCACGGGTATTTGAAAATTTAGAATTTATTATAAAAAATTGGATAATAATTTTTCAAATTTACTGTCAACCCCATGAAATTGTTGAGTTGTCTACAAAAACGATGCACAACAAATTTGACGCAATGCCAACCCGTAGAAGCGATGTTTCAAAGTGTTTTTTACGCGTCATGTGTGCACTTTTAGATAACAAAATCTCGCGTAACACAGCTCGATCACTCTAGATCAGGAGTCACCAACAATGCGGGCCGAATGCCTCCTTCAAGGTAATATTTTGCGGCCCGCGACGTGATTTGAGATATTGGAAGAACGGTTATTAAAGCATTTTTAAATGATGAAATCAATTTCAGTTTAAAAATCTTGTTGTTGTTCAAAATTAGGTATTCTCCTGTGCCCAACACCAGTATTCATCCCTAACTGATACGGCTTCGGTGATGGTAATAGCATTCCATGGAGGACTAACTAGCTAATATGGAAGGGTTGCCTTGACTTGCAATGGCCCATACTCTGCCAAGACCGAGACGCTTAGAAAACGACTTGTGCTTCCCCAAATCATCAAGCTTCACGAGTAGATAGTTTTCCAGCAAATACCGTGTCGAGCTAACCTCAATATCGATTCCTTAGTTGCTGAAAATTGTTGTCGGGTATCGTTTGCAGCTCATAGTTCAAAATAGAATGAAAGGGATGATAATGATATTTTTTGTATTTGTATTTCTTTAATGTAACATCATTTCTTTTGTGGAAACTACCAATGATGCCTGGCGCCCATGTTAGAGAGCACGGCGTTGTACAGACGTAGAGTTTTAAAACATGGTTATTAAACTGTGTGGCCTATTTTATCTCAATATTGAGCTCATGCGGCCCGCAACCTCTGTGAAATGTGAAAAGTGGCCCGTGACCCGATTAAAGTTGGCGACCCCTGACAAAATGTTTTGAACTAGTATTATATATTGCAGCTCACTGCGTCTCTATATCTGGTAGCATAGTTCCATACCACTTTTGAGAGTGAGACCCATTTGAACACTGTGCAGTACATGTGGTATTAAGCTTTCCGGCCAGAATAATTAACTAAATATCCTTGTTTTCGGGTGCTGCAAAACACAACGTCGCCCAATCAAGGTGTTTATTCATTCGTCTCAGACCCGATAGGTATGAGCCCGTACTTAACAGTTGGTATAAGAACCTTGATTTGATCCCGAAAATAGTGCATACAATCATTTGAATGGTAATTAGTCGAGTGGTAATCAGGTCATGAAAATTTCCGAAAGGAGGCGCTGGGAGGAAGAACGTTAATAACCACTGATCAAGGCGAACAGATGGCTTAAGCTGAATATACTATTTTTAGATTATATGCAAACTCCTTCTGGTGTCACACACTAGATTGGCTGATTTCCATACTCACACCACGCACGTTGATATGTTTTTCGACTGCATCCTCTTACACGTAAATAGTTTATTCAGCGAAATGACATACCTTACACAGTTTGAATTTCAAAAAGTCAAGTAGCTTGATAGCATAAGTTTTGCTTGATTTTGAAGTTGTGATAAAAACCACTGGAAATAGCTCTTGTATCACGGTATGTAAACATATGTTGCAACTTGTTGATTCAGATTAGAGTAGCACTAGTTCACTAGACCGATTAACTTGGTAAATTTAGCTTTTGGAACAACTCGCATGTTGTCATACCTTTAATCTTCTACTTTCCCTTGAAGGAGTTTAACATGTCTTGGAAATTGCTCTTCCTTCTTGTACTTGAGCAGAGATTTATGGCGTTACTTCGACTTCCATTTATAATGACTGAATTCACAAAAACGTGTAAATTTAACACAGCATGGTAATTTTCTTCACTTAACACAGTTTTTGCCCCATTTTACAAACAGCATTACTGATAGACAAATGACGAGTGACGTCTGTCGGCCGAAAATATGCGGGTTCATTTCAGTATGAATATACCATCCAATTGTATATTGAAGTTCCGTGCCTCCGAGAAGCTCTTCTGATAGACAAATGCGAATAATGTGGTAACTAGGGCAAGTTTTTGTTGCAGTTAAATCCGTGGAAAGCTTCATTTATTTTTCACAAAAGTTGCAGTAAAAAGTTGCATTTATTTTTGCACAAAAGTTGCACTGAACAAGCACATTTTGCTCAGTTGACTAAAAAAAAAACCTTTCCGGTTCAGCTCCCGAATTACCTGTTAGAGCGTTACTTCAGTGCTGATTTACAGTATTTCAGTCGAATTTCAGTTAAATCCGTGGAAAGTTGCATTTATTTTTGCACAAAAGTTGCACTGAAAGAGCACATTTTGGTCAGTTGACTAAAAAAAAAAACTTTCCGGTCCAACTCATGAATTACCCGTTAGAGCGTTACTTCAGTGCTGATTTACAGTATTTCAGTCGAATTTGGCCGTGTATTTCACCAAAATTCTCAAAAATCAGTGACCTAATCAAGCGATCTATTTGCATATACTGCCAAATATTTCCAGTAAAAAGTTGGTGGCATGAGAAATCGAAAAAACTTTCATGAAAAGTCGAAAAATCCATATTTTAGAAAATGACTTGATTCAGGTCGAGTCACCCAACACTCGCGACTTGGTCGAGCCAATACAATCCTGCCCGCATTTCAAGTTTGCTACTGGGAATTGTTATGATTTCAGCACAATTTGGGAGAAAAAGCCGGCTTTGATAAGACGTCGTGTCGCGAGTTACGCGAGCGGCATCTTCAGCACGGACGACTTCAACAAAATGTTGCACGAATGTAACGTTCAGTATGGAGTCAATCTCGACGTGACTTCGTATCAGGACGGGGTGCGACAAACGCATAACGTTGAAGGGAGAGTCTACCCTGCGGTGGCTTGGGATTACTATAAGGTTTGTAGAGATTCTTGGACGTACCGAACTTCAATATACCATCGTATGTATAGTATATTGATATTGAAATAAACCTAGATCTTTTCGGCTGACACTCATCAGGAGTAATCATCAACCTAGCTTGTGTCAACAGACGGAGTTCGTGTACCATCTAAGAATAGTACACTGTTATTAAGCAATCTCCTCCGATTATTCAATATTTCATGCCGGTGATGTCATATTTTGTGATACGATTGTTGGCATACAGTGTTCTTTTATAATTTTGTACTAGTTATTGACGATTACCTTTAACAAGTATCAGCCGAAAATTTGGTGTTCATTTCAGTATGAATTTACAATCGTGTTTCATTATAAGTCTGTCGTAGCATTGGCCTTATATTCTTTGTGATCTCATTAACCCTACTCCCGCGGTCGGCCTCCAGGCCAAATTTTAATGCATCAACCAAAAAGTTCATAAAACGCGAACAACAGGACTTGAACCGACGCCCAATATATCGCCGTGATCAGGAAATAGCAGCCTAACCAACTGTGCTACTCGGAAGGCTCAGGCGAGAAAGGTGACGATGATATTGAAACCAGTCTACGCGATTTCTCAAAAGTGAAAGAGAAATTTGTTTTTCGTTTTCACGTGACGTGACACATAATCCTTCCCATGGTGAATGACCACGTGGTTGTCTTACATATCAATTTCGGCATTCAAACAAGACATTACTGAGCTTGAAATCTTTACGCAGCCGAGCGCACCGCGACTGGGAAGTTTTCGTTATAAGCGTTACTCACGGCCGCCGCTGATTACGTCATCGCGATAGAGGCAACGCTCGTTGTAATTCGTGTTTATTTGGCTTTGCCTGGTCCAGTTATATAAGTCCAAATCCATGTTACTGATCTTATAGATACTATTGCTTGTACAATGTACATAACTAACAAAATGTTCAATTTGCAACTGCACAGTGCACAAGGCCATCGTAAGTAAATATATTGCCATGTTTGACACTTCTCATAGGCGCGCGATTTCTCTTGTTGCTTCATTTCATATCAATTTGAAACGTGTTCTACACATCGAATGTCCGATACAGGTTCGTCAGTATACGGGCATATGATCAACATCTATTCATTGAAGTCTACAGTAACTTCGTATAACATATAAAACGGATGATTCAACTGTCTGTATGATGTTGTTATTACAGGCGTGAGTACGGTACACTCGCGCCAACTTACACACCCATGTCTGCAGTGTTTAGCACTGGCGTCGTGTAACTTATATAAGACCAACCTTTGTGATACTGATCTTGTTGAAGTGTTATGGACTGCATCTAACTATGTGTGTGACATTCAGCTGTATAAGACAATCGTAAGTGAATGTATATGGCCTTATGCGGCAATTCTCATACGTGTGCGGCATTTTTAACGAAACAGAATATTGCTTTATTTCACACCAATTTGAAGCGTGTTCTATCCAACTAATTCCCGATATTATGGTTGCAATGAACTCTTGCTATCAACAACTACTCTAAAACGACAAATGTGTCTGCTTACGACGTGTAGAACGGAAGATATAAGGGATTATAAGATTAGCGTTCATTCAGGCGAACTGAGCTACACATTGTATTTTGCGGGAAACGTTTTTCTGTATTCAATCTGCATTTTGAACAGGTTATGCCATAAGGCAATGGGTTATATGTAGCTGGTCGTATGCGTATCGACAATCGCTATTTATAGACGATCATTGTAACCGTTTATGACCCCTACAACGCAAGATGTCGTTAATTGATTGAAGCGTGTTTGTGAAAAACTGTGCATTGATCCTCTAGGATCCACCCGCGGCGAAAGGGTTAAAAGTTACATTTTGAACTTGAAACCCACAGACATTCATACTGCTCTGATGTCATAATGAGCGATACTTGACTCGACTCAAAGCCTAACACTCAACTCAAAATCCAATACCGATTTTGCACAGTCGTAATGTGAATGAAATATTTTATTTTTGAACATTTATTTATGGAATGTCACAATAATCTATTATTGATCATCTTTTTTCTGGCTATAGAATGGGTGCTCGCTACGTTTGAAAAACCCACAAGCGTTTTCGAAGCCTGTTTGGAGAGTTTGCGCCACACTGCAGGAATACTTCAAGAACATGGTCGGAGCCAACATGTTAGTCATATGAGAGCGTGTTTTCATGTCATGATTAGAACTGGACGAAGTCGAATACTCGAGGCTATTTAGAGCTTCCACATTGAAAAATAGTATTGAAACTATAATTCTACTTAATGAATTACGTCTTGGTGGCGAGGAAAATGTAATTTCAGTACCGGAAAAAAATCATGTCTCCATTGCTCGACTCGAATCATTACAATTAACATTTGGATTCTGGTATTTGGATTATTGACCAAGACTTTAACACAGGGGTGGGCAACATACGGCCCGCGGGCCGGATCCGGCCCGCGAAGGGATTTTGTTCGGCCCGCGGACAGTTTTCCGTCTTAGATGATGGTGTGGCCCGCGGCCCAAGTCATTAGCCAAGATTCCCCGCTACTTGCTTACATACGTCAAATGTTAGTGACTGTATGTCATTATACACATCTATGCGCACTTGCGCGGCGAGTGAGGGTGGATCTTATGCGTAAATCCGTCGAAGCGAGAAGACTTGTTGCATTATCAGCATTTACGATGTCCTCAGGCCTAATGTCATTTGTGGTAATCATGATGGTGTTCGTCGACTAAAATGGTCATTTACACTAGGCCGATATTTCTTATTTTTGATTCCGTAACCGTCGACTTGTAGCACGGCACACTTCAAGGCTTCTGTAAGACACCGCTTATGCCAGGAGTCGCCAACTCAAAATTGGTCGGGGGCCACTTTTAAATTTCGTGGAAGCCGCGGGCCGCAAGAATTCAATATCTTGGTAAACTTGGGGTACCAGGCTTATCGAACGCCTTGAAATCTTAATTAAGAATTGCACCATGTGTTGATTGATCAGAGAGAAGCAGATATAGTGGTGCATGTATGACAATGCTGTTCTCAAATCCACATTGTCTTCGACATTATTGGCGAGAAATGGCTTTGAAGTTACATTGCTGTCGTTAAATTACATTCATTAAGTACGATTTATTCCTTTTATATGTGGATAAATGGGCGAATAATGCATCGATTCAGCAATCCGGCCCGCAAAGGTCCTAATTTTCCTACATCCGGCCTGCCGACTGGAGAAGTTGCCCGCCCCTGCTTTAACATATAGAATACCGTATTCTAGCTTTCTAATTAGAGCGAAACGCCGGAAACCTAGTTCTATTCTAATTTGTAAAATGTTTCTCTGTTCTCATTTTAATTATAATCAAATTTCTGGTTTTGCTCGAAAACCTACAGGAGATCTGTATCGTGTGAAACGAGCCAAGCTTTAGTGTACAGAAATTTTCAATTCGCATGCTTATTATAATCAACTATGATTTATTATGAACTGAAGTTGATTTAATGTCCAAGTTCTCGCAAATTCAGTAATTCTAAGTATAATGTAATTTGAAAAAAATACTGCAGATGCAGAGTGCAGCTATTATTCTAATTTTGATCTAATTTGCAAAAATATGTGCAGCTACAATTCAAATGTTAATGTAATATGGATGAAGCTGTGTAGCTATAATTCTAATTGTAGTCTAATTTGGGAAAAACTGTGTACGGTAGCTATAATTCTGGTTCTAATCTAATCTGAAAAAGCTAAGAATTATTATAATATTACAACTCTGCCCGACCAAGGTCGCTATTGTAACAACATGGCAAAGTTTGCAAATTCTAGGTATTTGACGCCACCCGGGACGCAGGGATTTGCTCCGCATTACGACGATATCGAAGCGTTTGTCCTTCAGTTGGAAGGCAAGAAACACTGGCGGCTCTACAATCCTGTTTGCAGCAAAGAGACACTGCCCAGATATTCCAGCGGTGGGTAAACTACTCATTCTATGCACAAGTGAATAGTATATTCATATTAAAATGTACCCGAAAATTTTCGGCTGACACATGTCAGGGGTAATCGTCAGCAACCAGTAGAGAATTGGAATGAACATTGTATATCAACAAGCTTATCACCAAATTTGATATCACCAGCATGAAAACTCGAATAATCGAGGCAATCGGAAGGCTTGCACTAAAATATCTTTAAATATTATTAGGAAACTTTAAAGATGACGAGATCGGCGACCAGATTTTCGACGCCGTCTTGGAACCGGGGGACTTGCTGTACTTCCCGCGAGGTTTCATTCATCAAGCCCAAGCCGTCCTTAACACTCACTCGCTGCATATCACGATATCTACTTATCAGCGGAACTCGTGGGCAGATGCACTTGAAGACGTATGTATTAAACGGAGTCAGAATTAGAATGATAGCTACACCGTTTTTTTTTTCAGATAATATTAGAATTGGAATTACAGAATTCACAAAAATTTTGAAATTATATTGAGTACTGAATTACAAAGAAATACAATATAATTGGACAACTAGAATTATCTAATAATCCAAGTCTGCTTTTACCAATTCTATTGTCCGGCTTTTGATATTTATTGTGCTTTATTTGACAAGCTTTTGCCAAAAGCTCTGGAGAAAGCCGTTCGAGAAGACATGGAATTCCGAAAAGGACTGCCGGTTGATTACAGCACTTGCTTCGGATATCAGAACAGAGACCATGCAGTAAGTTTTCATGTGAATAATCTCCGGGCTGTGCACTATGATTTGAGAACTCGAATCCAAATTGACTGGTGAGAGCAGATATTTTTGTATAAATGTTTCAACACTGTATCTACTGTTGGAGCTTGGAAACCTTGACTAGCTTCGCTCTGCATCAAAGAACATGTTGTGCGAGTCTACTATTACTCTATGTCAAGTGGGGATTGAGCCTTATAATGGCCACAAAGTGTTATGAAATAGTCATGGATCAGGAATACAAAACAAAAATATTTTGGATGGCATGTAACTGGTAGAGTTGGTCAAAGTTGTCGTCGTATCTACTATCTACTCAAGTACAACCTGAAGTGACCTCGTATTTGTGATTAAATTACGAGTGGATTGCTATAGCGAATTGTCAAATACCGCTGGTTATAGCAGGGTTGTAACCAAGTCACGAGGTTCCGAGTCGCAAGTCAATCTCATTTTATAGTTTTTACTCGAGTCAAGTCGAGTCATTCACAATTCACTGCCGAGTCAAGTCCAAGTCATGGAGTAGAGTATGGGGTCTGAGTCATAGTGTTTTGACTCGAGTCCAAGTCATTGTGTTGACTGATCAGCTCCGAGATAATATCATCTGAGTCCCACTTTTTACAACTCTGCTCGGTGACATCGATAGCTGCGCATTCCTAATATACTAATTTCTCTCACTTTTAACACTCTTGGTAGCATTTTCAAGTACCAGTGCTAATGGACAAAATAACAATAGAGTGATAACTTTACTATTCTTCGAAATTACAATGAAATGTCTTGGTAGACCCAGTCTCGAGTCGTATGACTTGGTCCGAGTCATGCGCAATGACTCGATTACAAGTCGAGTCAATACACAGATTGAATCGAGTCGAGTCATTTTTCATTTCTAAGAAAATCACTCGAGTCAAGTCCAGTCACCAAAAAATCGCGATTCGAGTCATTATATCCCTGGGTCATAGAATCAATCAACTGCCATATCTTAGGGCGGAGATCACATGTTAGCTTATCCAGGAGAATGCTAATCGTCTCGTTAAAACCGTTGAATCGCGGGTCATCTCGAATCATATGGTGAAACTTTTAATCCAGCGAATTATGCTGTCACGATTAACAGTTTTTAATCTGACTTAACATTCTCCTGGATAAGCCAACTTTTTGATATCCGCCCGTAGTGTCAGTAATCTCTCAATCTTAGTATAACTTACTCTTTCTGCAAAATCTATCATGGTCCTGCATTGAGGTGTATTTTTATTGGCGTCGTTACTTTGTGTTGAGTTGAGTAATTCACTGCTTTTGCTTTGCCTTGTAGAATCCGGCCAGGAGGAAGCAGATTTTGACCAAAGTCGCGGATTTAATTCACAAACTGGCAGATTATGTCGATGTTGATGACAATGCGGATGTTCGTGCAAAGTCTTTTCTCTATGATGCTCTTCCTCCTGTATTATCGCAAGGTTAGTGATTTGATGCGATTAGATTTGGTGATGAGTAGAATGTCACCATTCTATTCAAATCCTACTAAAATCAGAACTACTTACTCGCTTAATTCCAAACTCGCAACTTGAACTTGAACTAGAACTAAGAACCTTTAAATATTCGCAATCAACTAAAATGCAACTAACTAGATTCAATTGTGAAGCAACTTATTCATTTTTATTTTATCAGAATCGGATCGACTTTTCACTTGAACATCAGTTAAGTTTGTTTAGACCCCAAAAACACACACCGAAGATACGTCACTGTGAGTAGTGATGACTATTGACTAGGGCAAGATTTTGCAACTTTTTTTTATAGCTTCTGGCAGCTCACAAGTTATGTGGTGTAGTATGGTGTTTTAAGCTGTTTGGAGGAATCTTATATTGCAACTTTTCTCCATTTTTTCCATGCAACTTTTTGCAACTTTTCCGATTTTTCATGCATCTTTTTGGAACCTTTTTCGATTTTTCATGTAATTTTTTGCAACTTTTTTCGATTTTTCATACAACTAACTTTTTGCTGGGAATATTTGGCTCTATATGTGAATAGATCGCTTGATTATTTCACTGTTGTTTTAATTTGAGGTCCTTTCTGATTTGACGTACATTCGGGCTAGACCACCGAAAATTATATTTTGGCTGGATCAACTTTTTCAGGCTATTGATTTTGTTGAAGTCGCCAACACTGAGTTTTGCTACAATGCCGTGGATACGGAACGATTCGAGTATCTCACACCCTAATAATTTCAAGGAACTTGTCCATAAAGGCAACTTTTTACTGCAAATTTTGTGAAAAATAAATGCAATTTCCACGGATTTGACTGCAACAAAAACTTGCCCTAGTGACGACTCTGAGCTAGCAATGGCTGCGAGAACATTACACAACAGAACACGTTACCAACTAGAACTAGAACTTCTCAAAAAACTGGCAATTAGTTATCTTACTAGATTAGTAGTTTGTACAAGTCTGGTTCAAATGCACATTTTCAATAGAGCATGTCCAGTACAAGTTTTTAAAATACTTCAGATTGAATCAAATAATTAAAACTGTTAGATAGAAAGCAGTTTTTGATACAATCACGATAATTTGTAAATGTAATTATCGTAACATGAATAATGACACTACAAAGTACAAATAAATGCTCAAAAATACGATGAGCAAATAGTCAATTGTAGTTGTCTAATTAGAGCGAAAGGGCGCTAATCTAATTCTAAGCTAATATGTGAAATGTTTGTATGCTATAATTTTAATTCTAATCTAATTTGTGGTTTTCCTGTAGATGCTGCAGGAGAACGGTACTATGCGAAACAAGCCAAGCATGCTGTACAGACATTTGTTATTCTCGTGCTTATCATAACACTGGTCAACACACATTTTGGTGCCAAAAAAGTTTCAACGGTTTTAGGGTATTTTTAGCTCGCTGAATCCAAAAATGACATTAGTTTTTTCTGAATTAGCTCGATTTTTTAAATATTCCATATTTTTGGTTTCGAAAAGTGCTAAAAATACGCAAATTGTGACATCGATAAAACGCTCTTTGTATACTAGGGTTTTAGGACATTCTTATGTCGTGAGATATTCTACATTTTTGTTTGGAAAAGTGCTCAAAATACGCAAATTTTGGCATAGGTAAATTTCACTTCATATACTACAACTTCGATGAGTTCAAATCTGTCTCTTCAAGTGTGCAATTGTGCATACAGTATTGTTCTATTTCTGACGCGATATCGTTGAAGACGCAATTGTTACCACAGAGAGCCTTGAAAATCAAGCAAAAATTATAAAAATTAGGTGATATTAGCGGTAAACAACATATTTTTGTAAATTAAAAACAGGTGCCGTCAAATCTAGTTCTAATTCAACTCTAATTTAGAAAAAAAATATGTTGTCGCTGTAATTCTAATTTGAATCTAATTTGAAAAAGCTCGATATTTTCTAGTTGTCCAAGTCTGCGGTCGAGCTCTAGTTACTTTTCGAGCCTTGGTGAAAATGCGAAAACCGGCAATATTGGTCACACCCTTAACTTCTTCTTTCAGAGGAAATGGGCCGGTGCATTCAGGGCGCTCCTGTAAAGCTGTCCAAACCCGGAGTCCCTTCTTCGTGCCAGTGCGGTGTTGACATGGATACGGAAGTGCGAACTGTCCGAAAAAATTCGCTGAGAATCATGAGGAGCGAAGATAATGATGATGACGATTTTTATATCTTCCACTGTGTTCAAAACCCAAGGTAATTAAATCGTTCAAATATTTCATGACAGAACTCGCATAGTTCACAAGCTGAAAACGTTCAGCTTTTTCAAAATAGATTAGAATAAGCATATAACTTCACATACATGATAGCGCAACGGTGAGCGTCCGGCTTTTTGTTCGATAGGTTGTGGGTTCGATCCCGGCCAGGTCAGACTAAAGACCTGATTAGTAACACTGGTATCCATGACTTCCCCACTTGGCGCTCAGCATTATTGGGATAGCAGGAAGGGATGGTGCAAGACTTGTAAAGCCTTGCCAGGCTATTTATGCACCTTCCTTGTCCAGCTGCATATATACATATACATCATGCACTCATGGCATGCATGCATCGCATATGTACTCTACAGATTTTGTGTATGTATTGTATAAGTAGGCCTATATCATGATTCATGAGTAGGTGTATATGCCGCAAAAACATGAAGGACAAGAATATACAACGTCCTGTCCTTTTCCACATTAGATGAGAATAAGGATTATCGAATTTGAATTTAATCCCGAATCAGAAACAAATACAACAAATATCAAGTCCAGTTCATATCACATCATAGGTCATCCTCATAAGCACGACAATGGCAAAGGTCTCTACACCAAGCTTGTCCCGTTTTGCACTATTCAGTTCTCCTGTAGCATTTTCAGGATAACGAGAATTCAGACGAGAATTGAAACTGCACGGAAGCATTTTCTAAATTGGATTAGGATTACATTACCGGTATTTTGTTCTAAGTGGTATAATTGTACAATAAATTGATCAAGAATCACCTGGTTTTCCAAGTCTGGTCACTTGAGCAGATGAATGGGGGTTTTGGGGGCGTTTGTTGGGTTTACTGTTTTTGGCTGGAATATCAGAGGTAAACAGTGATGTTGCATAACATGTATCAGATTGTTTGATTTGAACTCGGATTAGAGTTGGGACCATCGCTGCCAGACCTTTCTAGTCAGCGGAATAATTTTCCATCGGCAAAAGAATTCACGTATTAAAGTACTGTAAATGAAGGACCAACCCTTTGAACGTGATAATAGTGTGATGTAAGAACAATATAGATTCTATTTGGTGCATACAGATGTGGTCAATGTAGTCGGCATTGCTTCAAAAAGAAGCAGAAAACGAATATCTGAAAGATCGTACAGTGGCATTGTAGTGTCGTTTTGACTTTTGCAGAACGTATCACACGGAAGAACAGAAATTTTTCGTGGTAACAAAGGACTGCGTGCCAACCGTAGAATATCTTATTCATTCCTATCCCGAATACAAATCGGTGAGAAGTATGCCATTGAGCTCGGACGCAGATAAGGCACGTGACTTGATGGTGATGCTACAAAATAAAATATTAAATTTGATCTACATTGTTTCAGATGAATGTCATTGGCGACCTTCTGGAAAAGGGTGTTTTGTTAACCAAGAATAATCTTGATCTTGTTGACGGCAATGATTGCATCTCCCTCTAGCAACGCGGATATTTGCAATCATGTGTTTTGAAATATGAAATTATCAATAAACTGAAGCGAACCTTTAGTTTTCAGGTCATTGTCGGTAGTATACTCGAATTATGGCAGTGTCATCATAATTAGCTATTTTCAGAATCCATGTTATGTTATTTGGAGTATCATGCACCCATTATTTGCAGCCTACTGAGTATCGAGAATGCTTCCGGATTGTAGAAAGGGTAGGATCCGGTAGATGGTTGTGCTATATATTCTGCTAACAATCCAGTTGGCTGCTATCAAAAGGTGGGTGAAGGACTAAAATGGAATCCAGTTATGACTCGTCTGATGAGCCCATGAATGCCACGGCAGTCCTACGCAATACAATTTATTAATTCATAGCCGATGATTCGAAATGTTGTGCCTAATATTCATTTAAACGTGTATGCGAGTCCTTCATGATATGTAGCCTATGCAATTCAAAATTCTGATTAGATGCGACTACTGTCTCGATACAAGCATATGAGGGGCGGTGTGGCCGCAGTAGTGGCTTTTGGGGTGGGCGAGGTGGGCGGTCGCCCGGGGCCCCCCCCTGGTCGAAGGGGCCCCCCTATTTGGATTTTGCGCTTTTTTCAAGGAGAATGATGAATAAACATGGAAATCCGTGTACCAAGCAAGAATATGATTCCGTACAGATGTGTCAATGATCATCAAATCACTGCATTTGTTAGAAAAGTCCCGTATCCCGATAATCATCACGTCTCTGCATGCGGTAGAATTACTTAGTTTTGATGTAGTCGATCTATCCTTGCACACATGCAAAACAGACATGGCCGAATCCAAGATAGAGAATAATAACCGATGCGGAAAGGGGGTCTGGGGGGCGGAGCCCCCCAGAAGTTACGGATAGATACTTATAGGGGGCCCCCCCGGTAAGTCTCGCCCAGGGCCCCCCCGTTCGTAGGGCCACCACTGGGTGTGGGTATTGGGCAATTGATCGCGAGACCTTGTGTTGAGTGTCGCAATCTCTTCCGATCAAATTTTCCAATCGAAGTTGACTCCAAGTGAATAAACCTCGAGATTTCCCCACTACAGAAGATTACATAGGCGAAAAAGATAGTATAGTTTGAAATTTAAGGTCGAAGTATTGCGAAATCATAAGCTTTCATCAGATCAATATACCACAAGATTTCGCTACTATGAAAAGATAGGAGCTAGGGCATCAAAACATCTTGGAGTAATCTTCGAAATCAAGCCACCCACCTGGGCCAAGGCGATGTAAAGACGAGGCATGCACTCTGAATGAAAACGAATGGCAGATGACATAAGAAGGACAAGAGATAAAATTTGGTGACATGGTGTCGGGGGGGCTAGGTCGATATCTTGGGTTGTGATCCGCTTTTTTCTAGCGCTGATCGACTAGTATTCATTCAGTTAGGTGAATTCCTAATCAGTCAAGTTAATGAGTTGGCCAGAATAAGAAGAAAGCGTGAGACCGAATTCATGGTAATGCTCCATATTCGTTGTTACGAAATTTATATCAGCTATCGATATGCAATATGCACGCACGAAGGTAGAATTTACAAGTCATATGGCCGCAATCTGACTCTGTTAAATTGGAAAGAATTTGAATGTAATGTTCTTTTACACTTCAAAACATCAAGCAATTTAAAATTATGATTAGATGCGACTACTGTCTCGATACAAGCTTATAAGGGGCGATGTGGCAGCGGGCAATTGATAGCGAGTGTCCCAATCAATGAATACTAGTCAGCCGCACCACGACCTGACATATCGATCTCCCCTTCCGTCACTTGCCACCTGATTTTATCGCTAGCCACTTTATATTATCTTCTTTTACTTTCATTCAGTGTGCATGCCTCCTCTTTACATCGCCTAGGCCCAGGTGGGTGTCTGATCTTAAGACTACTCCTGGTCGTTTTGGCATCTTCCTATCATTCATTGTATTGCAGTCTTGGGATGTTTTGAAGTGATGGAATTTTATGAATAAACTTGAACTTGAACCATTGATGAATTGCTCATGGAATGAATGAATCTGAATAACGGTGGGGAATAATCATGAATCTGGCAACCCACAGCATAACCGCGTGCGGGTCTGCAAGCTAAGCTCGCTTTTTCGAAATCTGCTCCTATGCCCTTGGATAATATTGCGAAGAGCCAGTAATAGTAATAGTGTGTTACCGTGAAAGGCTTCCGAGAGGACGCGAGCAACTGAACGTCACACATAGGTAACTACCAAGTGTAGGTTACTTGATATGTACAGGACCTCCAAATCGTTTGTTTTTGAGAACGATCCATAAAATATATGTGCTGTGCTATGGACTTGTAATGAATTGAAAATTCGTGAAATATCGCGGCGAAAGTATTCTTGATTTCGTTTACACGAGCGTAGGTTTATTACAGGCAATATTTGACCAGCCAGGAAGTTGAAAAGTGGTTTAATGTAGCCTACAATTGGGCGGCACAATTAGTCAATCATCAATGCATATTTCAGACTTTGTTGAGGGCTATAAGAAATTTGCATATTTGTACTGCATATATATATGGTGCATTAAATTTACCAGATCTTTTGTTCGTAATCTATAGAATAAGCTTGATAACGTTGATCCATGGGATTTGATTCTTCTTTCAGTTTTTGTAGGTGAAAGAAACTAAACTTTACCTAGCATTTGGCAAAGTCATATCTCATCATGTGCCTGATTGGAATCGCTGGCCTTTTTGCCTGATATATCAGGTGAGCAGCGATGATTTTCCAATTTAAAGGAATTTAATAAAAAATAATTAAAAAATATAATATAGTGTGAGCACAGGACACCGATTCCAAACAGGATCATGTGTAGCATGAATATGAAATGTTTGAATCATGCATTGTTGCCATATCAAAACAGATTTTAACTATATATCACAACCTACCGAATGATACACAATGCTGACGTCCAAAGTTATCATGGTCAAGACCAAGTCTGGGAAGATTCTAAAAATCACACGCGAGCACTACTTGAGAGATGATATCAAAAACGGTCTTCACGACGAACCCAACGCGATGGACAGGAACCCGTCTCTGAAAAATTCTTTACTCGACGTAGAGCATTACCTCGTGTTGGATACCAATGTCGTTTTAAAACAGATCGACGTGATTCATCATGACGTCATAAAAAACGTGATCATTCTGCAGACTGTTTTGAGAGAGGTTCGGCGTCGGTCGTCTCCCGTTTACAAAAAACTACGGACCTTGATTGAGAATGGTGACAAGAAATTTTTTGTATACACCAATGAACATTCCATTGATACTTGGGCTGAACGAGAAAAAGGTGAAATCAGTAACGATTGGAATGACCGTTTGATCCGCACCGCCACTAAATACTACGATGATTGCTTGAAAGACAGAAACCAACGTGCAGTCCTACTGACTAACGACAAGGCCAATAAAGAAAAGGCCATAAAAAGTGGATTACTATGTTTCACTATTGAAGAATATGTCGAAAATGTTGTCGGATTCCCAGAACTTTTAGACAAGTTAGCCCGACAAGCTAGTGATGGCATTGAAGTTGACAAAACTGTTTCTTACCCCCAACACTTGCCGCTGTCGCAACTACAAATCGGTATCAAATCCGGAAAATATCATCAAGGCAAGTTGAATATCAGCCGAGATAACTATTTAGAAGCGACTGTTTTTCTGCAAGATGACGGAGATGTGTTAATACAAGGTCGAATTAACTTGAACAGAGCCGTACATCAAGATTTAGTCGCTATTGAGGTACTGCCGAAAAAAGAATGGTCTTCTCCGAGCGATATCGTCCTTGATACTGAGTTGCAACCTGGTGCCGATACTGGCGAAGACTCTGGTAAATACAAAGCCAAAAATGTAAATGTAAATAAGTCTTCTTTACGACGCACTGGTAAAGTGGTGGGGATCATTAAAAGGAATTGGCGGCCTTACTGCGGTATTCTTGAAGACTCTGGCAGTAAAGAGATGACAAAACATCTATTCTCACCCGCAGACCGTCGTATACCGCGTATTCGTGTTGAAACGAGACAAGCCGCGAAACTAATCGGGCAGAGAATACTTGTAGCACTCGACAGCTGGGGTAGATTCTCCAAATACCCTCAAGGACATTTTGTGCGTGCTCTCGGAGAAATTGGCGATAAAGACACTGAAAATGAAGTACTATTGCTGGAACATGATATTCCGCACGAGCCCTTTTCAAACGCGGTTTTAAAATGCCTTCCGAAAGCAGATTGGGTGATTCCTGATGATGAACTTGCCAAAAGAGAAGACTTGAGGTATTTACCAGTATGCAGCGTGGACCCGCCTGGTTGTACTGATATTGACGACTGTTTGCATTACCGTGATTTAACGGACGGAAGTGGGCTGTGTGAAGTTGGTGTGCATATTGCTGATGTGAGTTACTTTATCAGACCTAACAGTGCTTTGGATGAGGAAGCCAAGTCCAGAGGCACCACCGTGTATTTGTGCGATAAACGTATTGATATGGTTCCGGCACATTTATCATCAAATCTATGCTCTTTACGCGATGACGGAGATCGTCTTGCGTTTTCATGCATTTGGAAGTTAAACAATAACGCCGAAATTGTAGACACTAGGTTTTGCAAGTCTGTTATCAGATCGAGGAAGTCTCTCACTTACGCAGAAGCACAGCTTATGATTGATGACAAATCTATGAATGATAATGTGACGATTGGACTACGAGGATTGAACAGACTGGCAAAAATCTTGAAAAAGCGCAGAATTGATCGAGGCGCATTAAGCCTTGCCTCTCCCGAAGTGAGATTTCACATTGATAGCGAAACACACGACCCTATTGATTTACAAACGAAAGAATTGAAGGATACTAACTCAATGGTGGAAGAATTTATGTTGTTAGCCAATTGCTCAGTGGCTATGTATACTGAGAGTGAATTTCCAGACTGTGCTGTACTGAGAAAGCATCCGTCTCCGCCCCAGTCTAATTACGATACATTGATCAATGCAGCCAAGTCTAGAGGCGTTGTAATTGAAACAGGGACTTCTTTGCAACTAGCTAAATCTCTTGATGATGCCAAAATTCCAGGAAATCCTTACATACAGACGCTACTTCGGATTATCGCGACGCGTTGTATGTTACAGGCTACATATTTCTGCAGCGGGATGGATTCGGAGTACTTGCATTACGGTCTGGCGGCACCGATTTATACTCATTTTACATCCCCGATTCGGAGATATTCGGATATTCTCGTGCATAGATTATTAGCGGCTGCGATTGGTGCGGATAACACTTTCTCGTCGTTGTTGAACAAACATGAAGTGCAGTTGATATGCGAAAACTTGAATTTCAGACACAGAATGTCACAGTATGCGCAGAGAGCTTCTGTTGCTTTGCACACTCAACTATTTTTCCGTGGGAAAGTCGTAAACGAGGAAGGATTTGTGATATCCGTCAAGAAAAACGCGGTTCAAGTGCTGATACCTAAGTACGGATTGGAAGGGACCGTGTTTCTCGATAAAACGACAGACGGAGCTGCGGTTTCTGTCGAACAAATGGACTTTGTTGAGGATGAATGCAAGATAGCTGTTCGCGGAAGAGTGTTGCGGGTTTTCGACGCCGTGGTCGTGGAAATATCGCACGACAAGTCGAATATTCAGAGGCAGAGAATTGTGATGAAACTGGTATCACCCACGATCCCTTTGATTAGTGTTCCGCCTCTTTGAATACCTTGTAGCATGTGCCATCATCTGCTGTAAGCTTGCGGAAGTCGTTGCCAGCAGACTGTTTCAGGCTTAGACAACTAGATAATTCTAGTTTTCAAATTAGACTGATTGGAGTAAAACTGGACGCACTCTAATTTTTGAAGTGTTTCAATTCTCTCATTTTAATTTTAATCTCATTTCTGGTTTTCCTGGAAATACAACAAACGAAGTGAAACTAGTCGAGCTTGGCTCTGATTTGAAGTGAACTGAAATTCGGATTTTATATTTCGTTGAAATTCGGATTTTAATTCAATTTCCAAGTTTTTGGGATTCAGTAATTCGAAATCTAATTCGAAAAAACAGTGTAGCTACAATTCTAATTTGAATGAAATTTGCAAAAGATGAAAATTTCTTCAACTCTGGTTAAAACATACATCTTCGAGTGTGTATTTGTCCGCGAGTTCTGCTGATAAGTTGATATCGTGATATGCAATGAGTGAGTGTTTGGAATGCCTTGGGTTTGATGACAAGTGCCCTGGCGAGTGTCGGCCGAAAATACTAGGGTTTATTTCAATTGTATATTGAAGTTACAAAGGTATTTTATCCATAATGTGTCACCATCACTGCCAATATACCAACTTTGTCGATAATTTTGTCTCGGAAAACCAATCATGGACACTTGTGGTGTTTCTCTCATAGACGATTCATGAATTTTCGTTGTTCTGTGAGTTTTTCGAATGCGGCACCTGCTTTTTGCCTCTGAATCCTTCCCACGTTTCAAGGTATATGGTCTATTGCAGATGCTTAGATGTTGAATAAGTACATATTTTATGCAATTATTATATCCTTTCTGTAAATCATGGGGAACATATTAGCATCCACTGCAAATCCTTCAGCGGCCTCAGGTTTGTACCGAGATTTACTATTAATTTAAGGATGTGACTAGAGCCGTTATATGTATATTTAACAGCACCTCCGTTGAATGAAAAACCTATTGCAGAAGCATCCAAAAACTGTAATCCAGGGACCTTTGAGGAACTGCACAAGATCGTTAAAGGTATGTAACTTTTTTTTTTCAAACTTCTACAATTGAGTGCTGAGTAGGCTACAGTAGGAATATGGTGTTTGTATTTTTGTCCTTGGTGGTTGTTTGCGGCATATAAACTAACCACCGACTCGTGCAGCCTAGTAAGGCCATGCTACTCGTACACAATATCTGTGCACATGTTTACCGCTAGTGTGTATTAGAGTGGTTCAAAAATAGTATTTACAGTGGAAAATTCTGATTTGGAATACGGTCGGAACTGAGCCAAATTGAGTATGCCTGAACAATTTCCAATTGAATTGTATATTCATTGAAACGAACCTTGATATATCCGGCTGACGGTCGTCAGGGGTGATCTTCAGCAACTAGTAAGTAGAGAATTGGAAAGAACTTTGTATGCCGTATCAACAATCGTATCACAAAATATGAATTCACCAGCATCAACTTTTGACTATTCGGGGCGGAGAGAGCGCTTATCCCCGATTGAATATAAATATACTATTCAATGGTATATTGAAACTTAACAATTTCCTCAACTAGCCATCAAGTATAAAGCTATTTTCGCACAATCCTAGTGTAGTCATTCTCAACAGTATGGTTAGAGGTCAGTAAAGCTCCTTTGATGTGTATGGCAATGTTCTACCTACTACCCAGCATTGTTCATATGCCATGTCGTTGGTTAGTATCATTTAGTTTAAAAAAGTCAGCCAAGGTAATTAGTTATACTGTGGTTATGTCTGATTTTGTTAATTATAGCAACAGCGATACTAGTGAACTTGAAAATATGACCATTCCCTTGTATCTTGTCAATGTCTTCAGTGCAGTCGGTGGAGGTGTTTGATATGGTAGTCGCGTTTCAAACCTTGTCATTTACACTTGTCACTTGACTGCTTGTTTTTCATAGAACTTGCGCTGCAGCCATATGAAGGTATCCGATTCGTGACAAATAAAGGACTAAGTTCACATTTTCAGGTTGGCGTTTCTCGTTGAAGGCATTAATACGTGACTTTTGTCTTAACACCCTTTTCTTGTTGCTCAGGTACAACACACTTTACACCTCAACAATGAAAAATCCGCGTATCGTTTTGGTGCTACGTATGTGGGAACCAAGCAACTAGGACCTGCCGAGGTAGATAATTTTTTGGGGTTTCTCATTGAAAGCAAATCTAGCTGGATGTTATGCTTATAATTTGATATTTATGTAGGACAGGTAAAACCTTTTACGAGATCATTATATCAGGATTGATCAATATGTAATTCCAGGTGATTGATCACCATTCAATTGGCATCTTGGGTGAAGCGCCTGTCAACCAATATATGAGTATGAACTTGGAATCTGGAGACATGCGATTCACTATCTTTTTGATCTTGTAAAACTTGACAACTAATGTTGCGGGCGGATAACCCTAAAAATTCAAAATCAACCCAAAATTTGATCATGGTAAATGCCTGCAACTTTGATGAAATAATATTTCTTGCTCTTTCCACTCCTTGTGAGTGCGCTGTTTCATCGTGTCTTTTTCTTGGCTTTTTTCGCGGGGAAGAAGAGCCCACCTGGGCATACCAAAGTTTTGAATCCGACCTGTGACCCTAGTTGAGTTTGACGCTCCTGCTGTAGACTATGCCTCAATTTTTCACTCAACTAGTTACAGCAATGATAACGTTATAACTCCAGTTACTTGTGACCAAAGTAACATAACCTTTTTCGGAATCATTGGCTTGGTGAAATATACTCAAATTTCCTGGTTTTAGGCATTCCCAGTGATGGTCGGCGAGATGGATAATGAAGGCAATCTACAAGCCCAGTTCATCCATCAGTTCTCCAGCAACATTAAACTCAAGTGTATAGCTCAGGTATGGTTTCCAGGCGCTGGTGTTACGATCCAATATGTGCCTGGATTCTGTTTGCTTTTCAAAGACGTTAGGATCAAAGTTACAGTCCCTGCAAGTGGGTACCGACATTGCTTTGAAGGATTCAACCATATCAGTAGTAACGGCGGACCCAGACCCTCTTAATGGCAATGGTAAGTTGATGAAATTGCTGGAAGATTTTGTCACAGGCTACTTCTGTTCACTCGCTTCAAACTGTAACCTACCTGCTCAACTAATAGCGATGAAGATTTGCATTTATTTTTAGGGCCGGACACAATCATTCGACTACTGAAATGATACGCTCCTTGCCGCTAAGAATTAATTTATCAACAAGAATTATAGTTTCACTACTGTTTTCTACTATTGAGGGCTGTCTGTAAGCCTCGATCGGTCATATTACAGCATTCGAAACATGAAGTACAGTGGCTCTCAACCGGGGGTCCACGAAGCATTTCAACGAGGTCTGCTAAACCTCTACATTTGCAAAATGATAGATAACCCAATTTATAATTTTCACGAGGCAGTTTCGCTTCATTCCTGCTAAACTTCAGGACTTGCATCAGCGGAACGGCCATCTGAGATGAAAGATCCTACTGTGCAAACTCTTGTTAATTGCCAATAGCTTACTGATACAAACATCTTTCTGTTTATAGAGATATTTTATTGGGGTTTGTGGAAAAAGTTGGAGTAGGTCAACCGGGGTGAATTCGAAATTACTCAAGTTTTCGTCCTTATCTGTTCCATTAAAGGAATGGAAACCTCGCCATTAAATCCATTTCTCCTATAATATAGCCTACATATAATAGGGTTGCCATACGTCCGGACATGTCCGGAATTTCACTGTTCAAAGTAGCGTCCGGGAGGAATTTCTAAAATATGCCAAATGTCCGGAATTTTGACGTAATCTCATAACTTTCTCGTAAATCAACATAAAAACATTATTTTGTGGAATATTTATGCTGATGCATGACATTTTTCTTCGCGCTGCGCGCGATTTACCATCACATCTATTTATCATGGGAACTACCCCCCTCGCCAAAACTGCAATAATATATAAATAAAAACAACCTTCATTTATAGGAATAAGTCTAATCGCAATTATACGAGAACGGTATATTCCTAGATATCGTTCAGGCCGTTTAAATTCTTTATTCAGAGATAGTGGTTCCAAACATGGGGGTCATATAGCCTTTATTCTTGGGTTTGCAAACATGTTGAACGTAATCAGCTTCCAAAATAGCCCGCGAGTAAGTCTAGGAAAAGGTACTGACTTCTTTTAGTAATCAGCTCGTCAAATTTTGATCTGGGCCACGGAACATTTTCAAATTGGAGATGGAGTCGCGACCATAAAAGGTTGGAAACCACTGGATGTGGCGTGTTTATAAAGCTCCGTGGTGCGCACCGGCTTAAGGCTGATGAACAATCTTATCGGTGGGACAGGAACATGACTTAACGATGAACAATTAAGCACCCAGTATTTTCGAATTCATCATCCTCCACCAGCTCTACCGCTAACTCTGATCATGTGGGCGGAGAGTAGTATCTATGTATTAATATATGGAACAACCAATATTATTGACTGAATTTATTCCAAAAAATTCAACAACCAGATGCATATAGAATCATACAGCAACCCCATCCCCCCCCCCCCCGAAAGTGGCATCGATTACCTAATGGTGGGCTCAAAATCATTCTTTATTTGAGCGGGAAGGGGATGAAAAAAGTGGTTTCGGTCCCGGTTACACAACACACCGCCACATACTCCGGAACCGGATCGTGACCACCTCTGGTATATGAATAAAGCTTTGCTAGTGTGACATCACAACTCATTTTGAAATCCAGTAGTGGGCGCTAAAGAGTGTCCGGAATTTGGATTACAGATATATGGTAACCCTAACATATAACCACTATTTCAGAATAACTTCAAGATGAGCTGCTGGATAGGAATGACTAGGCTTGATGTGATATGCTCGTTAATAATCTGATCCTCAATTTTGGTGACATATATATTGGGATAGCGTTGGGACCCCGGGAAATCGAGATCCCAGGATTGGTCCCGATGAAATCCCGGGATTTGTGAACAGCATCTACCAAGGCTTATGTAGCGCCATATCTCTTATTTTGGTAATAAAGCAGTGTCACAAACTCGACTGATTGTCTAGAACAGTGGCCTCAAACACGCGGCCCGCCAGAACTGTTTTTGCGGCCCACGTCAGCGTTTTGATTTTTCAAGCATTCGACAATATTAAACTCGAAAATTTCAGATTTCGGATTTGAGAACTTGAAATTTCATTCTGAAACCACTCCAAAAACCTGAATCGCTATCACACATCAAACGTCCGCTAGCTGATAAATTATAGTGTGACAGCTTTTACGATGACACGATGCATTTGTCGTCTCGCATGGTTTCTAACTGTCTATATAACTCCCTATGTTGCCAAATTATGCCAAGCACAACAATATTTTTAAAAAATATTGAAAAATATGACTTTTTCGTGGCAACCGTGAATATTACAATAGTGCATTACATTTTCACAATGTGTATGGAATGCCAATGTACAAGGTCCGACAAAAAAGGCGTACTGGGAAATACATGTTATACCCCTATTTGATGCTACTGCCCGCCGCGTCATCAAAAACTACGAAATTGGCCCGCGAGCAAATTGGAGTTTGGGACCCCTGATCTAAACGATGATACTCTTGATGCTCTTATTTTTTGCGTCAATTCAATATCACAAGGACTAAATGTTATTTGTGTAACTTGTATGTGTATTTTACAACTTTTGTAATCCCGGGATTGAGGAGCGATAATCCTGGGAAATACCGATCCCGGGATTTCAAATTTGATCCCGAAGTCCCAACCCTAATTGGGATCATACCCAGTACCCACAGATGTTGTCATGTGATGTAGAACTTCCATTACATTATTTGTGGTGGCATAAAAGCTACACATTTAGACTTTTCACATCATCCACACTGTGGTGACGTCAAAATTGGTGATATTTGACACGAAGCATAATACTCAGGTAGTAGATTTTGCCCAGCCCTAGTCGCAAACCACTTTACTATGTGGTAGCCATGGTGTGTGTATCTGACCTAATGTTTTGTATTTCTCACAGGCATGTTCATTGCACACTACCTACAAGGGATCACCCCAAACTTATCTATAGGATCAGAATTGCTTTACCAAAGAGGTGCGGGGAAGCAACAAGCAATCGTAACATTCGGAGGAAGATACAAAAGTGTGTTGATTTGAGAGATATTTACGATACAGCAAACAAATGGAATAGTCTATGGATGTTATGTACCTCTTAGAGCCTCATCAAGTAAACATCCATTTATTTTTGTTCAGCAAAAGACTGGAGCCTGGCGGGTACGTGGGGCTCCGGTGGGTTGCACACAAGCTTTTACCGCAAAGCTAACGAAAATGTGCAAGTCGGGGTCGAGTTTGAGGCGTCGATGAGAACTATGGACAGCGTGACCAGCATGGTTTATCAAATTGACGTTCCCAAAATGAATTTGTTGTTTAAAGGTAAGGTTTTGTCTGTATTATTTTAGGTTAGTTTTCTTGAGACTTGTTTTCCGGAATTCACAGCCAATATTTTAATACAATGGTCCTTCAAAAAGATTTTATCAAATTGGGTACTGGTAATTGTCGTTATCGCTCTGGAATCAAAGTGGCTTATCTCCATTTACCACATTTTGAGAAGATTAACTCTTAATAGTTTCCTTCTCTTTTGGCCATATCTTGGCAATGATTAACTTTGAAACAATGTGATAAACATAGACATGATCAAGGTGTGGATGAAAAATATGAAAATTTTACGAAAACCTGATTTTCTATCGATTTGACAAATTGCAACAAATAATGTTCGTATTGTCTAATTTATTCCTCTCAAAACTTTTCGACTGACTCTCATCAGAAGCGAACGTCAGTAAATGAGGTTAACTAAATTCGAATTATAGAAATAATTAATAATGACAATTACAAGTGATTTGAAAAATGGATCTTACAATTTGAAAAGAATGGAAATGAACTACTTAGAATCTCCCTCGACGATATGTCGTTTTCAACCAGTTACGACAATGAAGTCAGAGAATCGGCATAATAAGCGGCCAAAGTAGTCGGCGTTGCTGCTAAGTAGAAGTGAGATTTTCAAGATATTTCGCATACTTTCAGCAGGTAGTCCAAGGTGGTCACACCTTCGAAATTGCAAGATATCAAAAGTTGTCAAACTCAGTGGCCGAGTAATGAGTATTCATGTTCCACTTATACCAATGTCACATAGAGCATGGAATATTTTTCAATGTGTCACAGCCTTAGGAGTACGGAGTGCAGAACCACTGCCTCAGAACATTGATTTTAAAGATTTGTTGCCTATTATCATTGAGTTGTACGCAAAATTTTACTTTCTTTACTTTCTTAGCGGTCTTTTCAAGTAGCCTAAATCCGAATCCTTCTACAACCTTTGTAAGAACAACTTCCAGTAGGTTGCGTTAGAGCAGACCTGGGCATTTTTCAGCCTGCGAAAAGTTGCTTGATATTTAGAACATGAAACCTACTTTTAAACAAAATGCGTGGAGTAAAGCATATGTTGTTTCATGTTTATTATTGTGACACTGAATAAATATTACTTTTTTATAACTGAACCCTTACTTTCTCATTACCTAATATTAACACATCCACTTGGCAGTCTGTTAGCTCTGGTATATATTTCAAACTTTTAGCTCTGCCCGCCAACATATTTTCTGCTTCACATGTGGCCCGTTGAGAGAAATAATCGCCCACCTCTATGTTAGAGAATGGACACACGTTTACTTCTTGAAACAAATGTTATATTGAAAAAAAAAAATTGTAATCTTCTATTTCAGGTCTTCTGAATTCACAATGGACGATCGGCAGTTCCCTGGACAAAAAACTAGGCCCGCTTCCGTTATCGCTAAATTTAACAGGGACATATAATTTGGAGAAAGACAAGGTCGCGGTGGGAATTGGTGCAGTGCTAGGTTGAAGCAACGCAGGCAAACAACGAAACTCCAATGTAGTGCATCATGGTGGCCCGGCCGACGCTGAGACCTTGACCTGAATTACTCTTTATGTTATGTGTCAACCTGTCGCTTTACATGATCTTTTTTTACCGTATTCTCGATCGATGCAGAATAAATTTTCATGTCGAGTATCATTTTTGAAGGGCTTCTTGGAGGTACAGAACTTCAATATACAATTGAATTATTCACTCAATTGTATATTGAAGTATCATTTTCATAGTTGTACTTCGCTACTAACGACCTCTGGCCAAGAGGCGTACCAATAACTTGAAAGTTACGGAAGCTGTCTCATAACTGGCAATAACATTGCTACATTGTGTCACATTTGAAAAATAATGTTATCTAGGCGCGGTGAGATTCAAACCTCATTGATGTTATTCTTTCCTCAGCCCTTCAATATGGTTACTAAACTACTTGCTGTGTACAACATGAATTCTTGTTTTATTCAACAAGTGTGAATAGCTCTCAAAGACATTAGGCAGTCGTCCAGTACTGTACATCAAGTATCTTGGTCAAATCTCACGGCTGTCAATGTTGATTGTTAATTTGTGCATCTTCACAAAAACGTACATATTTTTTCCATTATTCATACGACAAACATTTACAGTATTCAATGCAACTATCTGTTGAACACTACAAAAAGATTTCCAACATCAGAAAGAGAGTCAAAAATCATCTTTGTATCAAGTGCAGTAAAAGAAAAGTGTTAAGATGGAGTGAATCCCCGGTGGGCTGGGGTTCAAAATCTCAAACTTGTGAAGGCAAACATACGACGCCACATTGCACTCTGAGGCAGTGAAATATATACCTGTAGCATAGGGACTTCCTGATGCCATAAACTTCACTGATCAAATTGTCAGGTTGCCCTAAAAAACGCTGCACATCAAATTTGGTTCAATATTAAGAATTCTAAGCCGGCGCTTAGTCAATTCAAGTTTTCCTGTCAACCCCATAAAATTGTCAAGTTGAATATGACGTCACCAGCATGAAATTTTTTGGCGATTTCCCAGGCTGACGAGTGACAGCCGAAAATATTCGGGTTCACTCCAATATGAATATACCGCGTTCAAGACCAATATAAATGTCACGTTGCACAGTTGCTCACAGTCATAAGTAAAACATTCACCAATCGGGCAAGAAATATATTACTCTATCCCACATGATCTCAACAAGGTCATTTTCGAGTAGCAGCAACCGCAGCTACAATAGCGCCAATCGCAGCAACACCGACGCCCACAACAAGGCTTGCACCCCCAACAACTGCCATACCGGTTACCGCCTCCTTTTTCTCAGTTTTTTTGATAAGTTTTTCAAGGTCTTTGGCTTGGTGGTTTTGGGGTTCTACGTGAAGGATTGCGTGACAAAATTTCAAGGCTTCCTCGTAATTCTTCAACTTATAGTGCGCGACGGAAATATAAAATATATAATCTCTTTTGGCATGTTTATCACCATGATGGTATAATCTTTCGAGTATTTCCACTCCTTTCTTCCAGTCATTTTTATACTTGCTCCTCACGAGACACCATGCATATTCAAACGCCGTGATGTTGTCTACTTCTCCAAGAGCTTCTTCTTTTTTATACTTGGCCTCAAATTTCATGATATCTTCAGGCGATATAACTTCGTTTACAATGTCTTCCATAACTCCGGCTGCAAGTCTATATTTCCACTTATAGGAAATAACGGAATTATAACTGTAACTATAGACTAGTAAATAATATCCTTGAAAATACGACAACAAATATTATAAAGAATCCATATTACGTGACGATCAGAATATGCATGCCTAACATACATACGATATTCTCGAATCTTGTTATTGCCCTTGTAGGTGAATTCCCTATACGTCACATGACCATCAGTTCATTCACTCAACCATATATTCCATTACAAATGTTCATTGTTCAATGGTTGTATCTCAATCTTGTGGTGTTTTTGTTTGATGATATCAGGGATATCTAGAACTAGCAGGGATATCTAGAGTTCTAGATATCCCTGGATGATATTATGAATAAATTGATACCGATACTGTGAAGAACACCAAATTTGTAGTCCAGGTCCTTTTGGGGTCGTAGCGATGATGTGGAGAACCCGATTTTGTCATTTTCGCAGTGCATCAAGTGCAGGCAGCACCCGGCAAAGAATGCCGTATTGGAATACAGATTATTGAGTATCCTCAGAACACAAACCGACAGGAAATTGTATACGGGTCTGATTTAAGAGACTACCCCAGTGTTTCTCAACCGATTTCTACCTCGCGGCACCCTATATATCATTATCATTGGGTTATTAGCAATTTTTATCATCATCATTGGTTTATTAGCAATTTTTATCAGTTCAATACACCACAAAAAATGCGATACAATGAATAGACAGGAAGATGTCGAAGCGACTTGGATTTGTCAATGGAATCGGACACCCACCTTGTCAGTTCAATACACCACAAAAATGCGATACAATCAAAAGATAGGAAGGTGCGGAAGCGTAGTCTATGGAATCAGACACCCACCTTGGCCTAGGCGATGTAAAGAGAAGGCATGCACACTGAATGAAAAGTAAAAGAAGATATAGTATAGAAAAAAGCAAGCGACAAGAAATGGGGTGGCATGTCATGGAAGGCGAGATCGATAGGTCAGGTCGTGGTCCAGTAATCTTGAGGATGATAGTAGCCATCCTCTCCGTTCACATCGCATTGTACATTGTCTGTCATGAGTGGGTAAAAATAATAGAATCACTGATTATTTTATGTACCACACTCGCATAATTGGATTTTTGTCATATCGACCTTGTTAACCACATTAATCCTCGCGGCACACTCATTGAAAACCACAGGACTACCCCGAGTCGTTTCGACAGCATTGTAATCAAGTCGCAAAAGCTCCGAGCCACAAGTCAATCTCACTTTCATAGTTTTGACTCGAGTCAAGTCAAAGTCGAGTCATTTTCAATTCATCACCGAGTCAAGTCCGAGTCCAAGTCAGCCAGCAAAGGGTCGAATATGAGTCCAAAGTCATTGTGCTGACTGCTCAGTTCATCATCATCATTGGATGATTAGCAATTTTATCAGTTCAATACACCACAAAATGCGATAGGCCAACAATGAAAGGATAGGAAGGGTCGAAGCGACTTGGAGTAGGCTAGGCTAGTCTATGGAATCAGACACCCACCTTAGCCTAGGCCAGGGGTTCTCAAAGGGTGGGCCACAGAGCATTTTGAGGTGGGCCACAAAGCTATTTAGAAAATTTTAGAATTAGTGTAAGTTTATAGTTATATATTTGTTATGGTAAACGCTAGAAATGTATTCATAAACTTTTCATCCCACTTTGATGAGACGTAGTGGCACGTATGGAGTCAGCATGTACAAGTCGAACACGGGAGGGACAAATGGCTGCTCTTTCCACTGGCTATGACCACCTACGGCCAACAGCAACTAAAGTAATTTCTAGCATATGATAATTGGAAGGTAATGCTGAAGTAACAAGTATTCCGGCAGGGTCATATGTCGTATGCCGTTGAAAGGGGGTGCAATAAAGTCGGAATGAAGTGTAGTTGATTTATAGATTTACTGTACTTCGGTAGGTCGTATTATTGTAAGACAAAAATAGCCATCATTGAAAATTATTTGCAACTTCTGGTGAAGGCATACGGCACCACCGGAGCGCATTAATATTTGGAGTCGGTTTAAAATGTCCGGCCTGCAAATCATTGAAAGTAATGTAAGAGTAACATGAATTGATTGTATCATTGGATTGAATATTCTGACATCCCAACTTCAGTTGGTTTGGTACAAGACATGCAATGTACATTGTACAGCATGTATATTAAAAAACTATTTCTCCACTTCTCTGTAGTACTAGCACCCCATTCATTAAAAAAGGTTTGAAGCTGGCCCAGAATGATTATATTATTCTCCTTAATAGTGGAAATAAAACCCTAATCGCACAGTGGATGCGTGGATTTGATCATTGTGTTTCGCGACGCGAATGGAGCAGCGGACGATCATAATATACACAAAAGTTTTAGCCTATGATCTTCCAGGGCCGTAACTGCCGCACGCAAACCCCCAATTGGGGGAGCTCGAAGGGGCTCAAGATTATTTCGTTGGTCGTTTGTTGGAGGATATTTATTCAACTCGAAAATTTTCGTCGCGCTTCGCGCGATTACATGACCCTAGCAGTCTAGATTTAAATATCATCAGTAAGAGAAAAATGCGCATATTTTAGATAAATAGGTATATCAGCGCCGTGGACTACCACGCATTGAACACGGTAAGAGGTGGGCCACAGCACATTTTCAAACCGGAAAATGGCCCACGGCCAAGAAAGGGCTGAGAACCCCTGGCCTAGGCGATGTAAAAAGGAGGCATGCACACTGAATGAAAAGTAAAAGAAGATAGTATAGAAAAAGCAAGCGACAAAATGGGTGTGGCATATGTCATGGAAGGCGATCTCGATAGGTCAGGTCGTGGTCCGGTATATCTTGAGGATGGACTATAGTAGGCTATTATAGTTAGTATGAGTACTAATATCAGTTTCACTTTTACTTGTTAAACCCGCGCTATTTATAACTCTGTTTGGTGATATCGAATGGCCGGTATCACATTTTACTAATTTTCTCCAATTTTTAGCTATTTGTGGTCGCATTCTAGAGTATATAAGTACCAATATATGATATTCCACTAGTGTGGTAATGTGGTGACTTGACTGTTCTTCGAAATTACAATGAAATGTCGGTCTTATAGCCGTCTGAGTCTCGAGTCATATGACTTATTAGTTCGAATCATGCGCAATCGACAGATTGTCGTGTCATTTCCGTAGCCTATTTTGCGAAAACGGCTTGAGTCAAGTCGAGTCATCAAAAATCGTGACCCGCCAGTCATTGCAGCCTTGCGTTTCGTCACCTTTCTTTATTTTCATTGAATCGCAATCTTATTGTGTACTGATCGGATAAAACTGTTAAAAATAAACTGAACTGAACTGTGACGAGAATTTGGGAGCTCGATCAAATACAAATGTGCAACGCAGTCTGCCGTGGCTTTCCTTCCAGTGTATAGAGAGATAGCGCAGTGGGTATAATTCACGGCTGCAACGCCAATGGGTTGTGGCGCCTCCTCGCCACCTCATCCGCGTAAGCGGTGTCTTACAAAAAGTCTAGAATTGGGCCGTGCTCTATAAGTCGGCAGTTACGGAATAAAAATGAAGAAAATCGGTCTTGTTTAAATGACCATAGTAGTCGACAAACACCATGAATACCACAAAAAACAAACGAATACGAGAACTATGGAATATACCTCCGATCACTCATACCACAATAGTGGAATTTCATATACTGGTACTTTTAGGCCTACTCTAGAACGCGACCACAAATAGCTAAAAAGTGGAGAAAATTAGTAAAATCTGATACCATTCGATATCACCAAAAATAGTTATAAATAGCGGGTTTACCAAGACTTTTGGAAACTGATACTAGTACTCAGGGCCGCAACAGCACTTCGTCAGCCCCCCCCCAAACGTTGGTCTTGGGCCCCTGGGGTGATAAACCTATAACTTCTGGGGGGCTTAGCCCCCCAGACCCCCTCAGGCTATGCCTTGTTTATCGCTACTTATCATCTACATTGGGGGTTTGTTTACTGAGATAAGCTTTTGTCGCCTAAGCGCGCGAAGCGCGAAAAATTTCTAGAATTCATGATTGAGTCGGTCAGTATGATCGGGAACTGCATATATATTGTTATCAATTTTTATCTTCTCTCTGCTCACGTAATCATATTTGCCGGTAGAGCTGAGTGACGTGTGTTCGAAAAGGTATAGGACCACTCAATAATAATTAAACATTTTCGGGCGTATACCCGTTGGCAGGAACGAAACAGCACCTCCTCAGGGGACCCAAAAACTTGGGTCTTGGGCTCCCATAGGATGATAAAATGCCCCCCCCCCAATCACGTTGTTCGCGTTTGTCACGCAATTAGCTGTACTGTATAGTGAGCCAGCGCGAAGCGCGAAAATGTTCGGTAATTTATAATAAAATCGGTCAATCAGATCGACAATTGCATATATATTGCTATCACTTTCTTGTCCTCTCTACTCACGTAATTGAGATTTACCGGTAGAGCTGAGTGAAGTGTCTTGAAGACGGGAGGGCCCGTAAATATTAATTAAACATCTTCGGGCGGGCGGACCCGTTGATATGACTTCGTTACATGATGTTATTTCGTGACGTCCAGTCTGCTATAAATCAAAAAATATAGAATCGCATGAACGTACTAAACTGAAAGACGCACACGATTTCAAATTGGTATTTCTTCATTGGCGTAATTTTTTCTCAGCGGGATAGTATTTGTCTTTTGAGGTTCAGATTGCCAAGACGGGAACATTCGGCGCCAGTCATTTAGGTGCCTATGGACAATTAAACCTATATGTATTTTGTATATATAACGAAGTCTTCGGTCAGCATAACGGCATTATAGTCCTTTTCGGCAAAGGTTTTCTCGCTGCCGATCGTTCTGGCACACTTCTTGGAGTCTCATGTTATATGACTTAAAACTTGATTGTATGTCTTGGTGGCCTGGTGGGTCGTGGCGCGGTAATGGCACAATGCCCAATAATAAAGATAAATGGCATCTCGAATTCGCGCACCGCGCGAAAAAATTTTGAAAAAATTGCATAAATTTTCAAAAAATACTCTATGATTTATGCTAATTCACGAAATAATTTTGGGCCCCCATCGAGCTCGCCCCCCCCCAATTGGGGGGTTTGGGGTGCGGTGCGGGCGGAAATCTAAAAGGGGGACACTTTTTCAGAAATTTAAACCGGTGAACTTTTCCCACTTTGTGATTGGTTAACTAAACAAATTTTCCGCTCAGATCTCAAAATACCGCTTTTCACTCCACATTGCCAGGTGGATGACTAAAAAAAAAGGTCATCTTTTCGCTCAGAGCTAAAATCACCGTTTTTCGCTCCGAAATACCCGCCGGAGCGTCACTTCGGTGCTAATATGCGGCATATCACTCGCAATTTGCTCTAAATCTGACCTAAATTTTCAAAAAAGAGGACGTATGGTAAGCCAATACCTTACGGCCTTAAAAAGCGGGACGTTTGGCTGACCGGTCGGGACGCCGGGACAAGACGGTAAAAAGCGGGACTGTCCCGCCTAAAACGGGACGTATGGTAAGCCTAACTATAGCCCATCCTCAAGATTATACCGGACCACGACCTGACATATCGATCTCGCCTTCCGTCACTTGCCACTTTATATTAGCTTCTTTTACTTCCATTCAGTGTGCACTGTGCATGCCTCCTTTACATCGCCTAGGCCCAGGTGGGTGTTTCGGCATCTTCCTATCATTCATTGTATTGCAGTCTTGTGATGTTTTGAAGTGATGAAATTTTATGAATAAGCTTGAACTTGAACTTGAACAATCGTAGGCATTTATAGGCAATTAGAAGGCAAGAATATAAAGCAAATTAACTGGTCTAATGTTTCTTAACTCAGGGCCTGAGTATTCAACATTTATTTAGTGGTTACATATCATCATGAACTTTCGAAGTGTAAATCATATCTTGTCTTTTTACATATTTTTTTCCGCTTGGATAAATTTTGTATCTTAGCTCACGAATACAGCCCTTCTCAAAACAGCAGACTTTGTTTTCACTTTATCATTGTATGGATGTAACCTTGCAGTCTGCAAATATCGGCAGTGAAGAAGTCGCATTATGATATTGAAAGAGTACCGCGTATGTATGCCGCTGACAACTGACGAGGTTAGTATGACAATGGGAATACTGTAACATTAGATGCATGCGAGAAACAGTACTTAAGCACTTCATTTTCATCCACTACCGTATGTATTAGGGTTAGCCTCGGTTAGGATTCCTATAAGCTATATAACGTAATAAAATAACTGTTCAAAAATAACTTTGTTTCGAACTGCACACCAAATTTTGCTCAATTCCAACCAGATGAAGCATTGCTAAGAGAGGAGAAGGGTCTGTACTTATTGAATAAAAATACAAAATAATTTACCTCATGAAATTGTTTAGCTGCATTCATGCATTATAGCCAAATTAGCCAGTAGTAAGCCAGAAACCAACAATATTAGGAGTTTCGAAACATATAACCTAGCACATACCATGTAATTCTTGACATAACAATGGCAACAAAAAAGATTTGAACGAAACTGTAATAGCCGGGTTGGAATCCCGGTACGTTTATAGTAATATATTTGGTGTGCCAAGACAGTTCCTAGCGTCACACTGGTGTGTTGTGAGTAGAATCTTTTGTGTGCACGGGACACCGATTCAATATTGGTGTATTAGGCTAGCCCTAAACCGTATAAGAAACAGTGACTTGTTTCTTACCGAGCGAGATAGTGTAATGGTTGTGCGTCCGGCTTCTCGATCGGTAGGTCGTGGGTTCGATCCCCGACCGGGTCAGACGAAAGACTCAAAAACTGGTATCCGCGGCTATCCTGCTAGGCGCTCAGCAATCACGGATAGCATGGAGGAGAAAAAAACGGGGTTGCAGACTAGATGACCTTACTATGAAGGCCGTATCGCATCTCCGTCGTCAAAGCATCTCGATGGTGCAGGCGAAAAAGAATACCATATCTCTCTCTCTCTCTCTCTTAACATTTTATCTATACTTTGCTATATTCTCTTTATTCTGAGGATTTTGCATACGACTAGCGTAGGCCGTATAGGCTACGTAGTCGTGTTACATAAATAAACAGACTTGAAAGTAAACTCACTACCTTGTTCAGTTTATACAATTCATGGTTTTAGTCCACACATTAACATTCATAGTAGATTTTTTGGTGTAAATTACAAAAAAATTTCAAGGGATTGCCAGAATCTTGCCACAGACACTACAATGACTATAGGTCGTGTAAAAAATAGCCATGAATTCTGAACGAAAAGTTACTGTAGATAACATACAAAACACAAGTGATGGGAACTGAGTGACATGTCTAGATGGCAGTAGTCGGTAGGCGAAGTTAACATGTCAGATCGGCAATATTGAGCGCTTACTAGTATTCAGACTGATTCCAGTTCAAACTGGTTCAATGGTTCAATGTAGTTCAGATGTATTTTTTTGACAAATGTATAATCTTCGATTCTAGATGATGACTAACTTGTCAGTGATGACTAATGATTTATGAATAATGATTGTGGGCTACTATATACAATCCAGGAGTTGAGCTTAACTAATTATGATGCAGAGCTATAAGGTTGGTGTGTTTGAACTGACTCGGAAGGTTACGTTGGGTAAGCTACTAACGCAATTTTCCATATAGAATCCACAAAATTTACCAATTTTGTTGTCCTAAAATCGAGGGGGGTTGCATTATGCATGGGTACAACACTTGGAAAAAATCTACCTCGAAATATAACTTGAGATCACACCGTTTTTCTTGTTTGTTTTCAATCTTGCATCACATTTAGCCATCCTGCCCAGTAATTCGTATTATCAGTGTTGGGCGCTGCCAATTAGCGAGATTCCTCTCCGCTGCACAACAGCACACAATCTCCTGCTGAGTTGGTTTGCTATATTTGTACTCAAGCGAAATTAGATCATTGATTGCTGCACATGAGCGTAATCCTCGCTGGCCTGATTTATTGTGCCAACAACACGCCTGAACAATCGCATCGACAACAGACCTGTTGTGCACGGTATAATCGTTGGCCTGAGCAATCGCATATGCAATAGGCCTGGTACGCAAAATATTGTCGCGGGCCGGAGCTATTGCGTCTTGGGCCTCGCAGGCTTTGGATCCTATCTACTCTACAATCGTTTAGAGATGCCGTTAAGTGTATAGCCTAATGATTAGAAATTATTGTATCAAGCTTTTCAACATTGGCATAGCAAACAGAATGAAATTGAGTCGTCGAGAGCAGAATTCAACATGCGTAATCGATTTCCCCTGATACCAAAACATAACCATCGCTGGTAACTTATCATACGCACAAGTTCATTAACTGTATGATCAGTATTTACGCATGCACTATGCATGTACTGCTCGTGCAGGGCGCATAGTATAAATGGGTACAGGTAATTCAAGAGATAGATTGCGGTAAGATAATTGCTATCATTAAAGTAGTGCATTGGTGCAGTGTGGCAGCTCAATAACATTTTTTTCTCTCAACCCAAAATTGTATTCGTGGAAGCCGGAATGGTGATCTAGTTCTGATAACCAATTTCAATGTGTCCACGTTAGGGTTGTTCAAAAATAACTTGTTTCTTCAAAATTTACTGACTATTCGATAAAATTGTTTGATTGCCTAAAAAAAACTCCACACATACAGACAAAATTTTGCTTCAATTCCAACCTATAGAAGCAAAGCTATTAAAGTTAGAAAATTTCATACGGTATGTACTAAAAAATAACAAATTTTAAAAAATATATACTGGCAACTCCATGAAATTGTTAAGTTGGCTAAAAAACGATGTATACTAAATTTAGATTAATTCGAAGAAAAGCATAATAACTGCTGCTAAAAAATTGTGATTTGAAATTATAGTGGGGTATTTTCATTGTTCAATTGACAATCACTGTATGTTTACTAAAGCCATTATTTGCAAATAAAGGTGATTCCTAGAACATAGCCCTGATGAGCCATAAATATTATGTAATATGTATTACGTTCAGGCTGTTGGCATGATTTGACTGTCTGTCCTGGATGCCAAAGAGCAATCAATCACCCGCATATGCGACATTCTGCGGTCGAAAGGCACGCAAGGCACAGCCACAAAAAGTCTAAATCCATCTACTGCCTAGACATGAATTAGGTTTAACATGCCTGTCTTAATCATTTTTTTAATCAAAAGTGTCACTTCTGGCTTGCAAGCAATGGTTACCATTGACAACCCCTGATTTATGCTTCAAGTAGTACAAGAAAAGTCCATTCGAAAGCAAATATTTCAGCATGTTCAGGGTGATGATGCTCTTTTCGGAATCATTGGCAGAGGATATTATATTGATAATATTATGAGACTATCCCATATCCCAGTGTGATGCTGTAACTGGCATATCTTACTAGGTTACTACATTGTGTATGGCGGTAGACTAGGGTTACCATACGTCCTCTTTTAAGAGGATTTTTCCTCTTTTTTGACTTTTTTGAAAGTGTCCTCGGAGGACGCCCTTTTGTCCTTTCACCGGTTTTTGAGAATTCTTCTCCGGTTTTGCAAGTCTCAAATTTCTGAAAAAGTGTCCTCTTTTTAGATTTCCAAAATATGGTAAGCCTACGGTAGACAGACTTGGACAACTAGATAATTCTGTCTAATCAGACTAATTGGAGCGAAATGCCGCTAATATAATTTTATCTATTTTGTGAAATGTAACTTGATATGTGCCTGTGTTGATATGCTGTGCATTCATCATAATTATTACACAGAGCAAAGGTTTGGTGTAGGTGGCAGTATCCTCCAGTATTGTGGGTAATGTTGATATGTGATGTTTTCATCTTGTCTGATATAACTCAGAGGTCAGAGTAAAGGTTGTGTGTAGGTGCTCTTGTGTAACCCGACTCGAGAAGTTTGCTAGCTGACTGCTGCTGTGTGTCCTTCTTGGATTGATCAGGCTTCACTTGATGTCCTGGTTAGTTTGAGACCTTGTCTCGCAGACACCTGACAACAAGATTATACTGAGTTTGTTGCTAATCTTCAGCCAATGTAAACAGCCGTGTTATTGAACCAATTGTAAATTCGAATGTGTATATAACCACACTAGTTGATTATATTTTGAGATAATGTTTGGTAATTGCTCTACTGGGTAAAATTGACTTTGACTTGTTCCTGACAGACTTGACAGCTGATATTATCGAATCAATATCACACTTTGAAAGAAATATTGCTATCAGCCATTAGCGGTAAAAAATATCCGGAATTTTGGTGACTTCACAACAGGGTAGTAAAAAGTCAGATAACTATAATCTGCTAGACGGATTATTGATCTATTTCACATAATTTACGGCTCTTCAGATGCAGCCTTTCTAGTCTAATTTTGTGCACATAGCCATTACCGTAACCGTAGAGCTGTTCAAATACATGCTGTGGAGTTTTTTGAAATGCGTCTCAAGTTGGATGCCATATCTCTTGAGTATCTGCTGAATATGTCGGTGGAGGTACTAGTTATCGGTTGTGTTGGTCGTGCTAGAATCATTCACTTCATGAACGTCATCAGAATATATATCATCTGTCTATTTTAGTACCGACTTGGTCAGCAATATATGATAAATCGACACAGCGACGAACAAAGTGATGCAGGAGAAGGCGTTGAAGTCATTTGTAACGAGCCATATTACGATGAAGATTATGGAGATGGGAAATTCACAGAAAAAAGGATTCACTTGAATTCGTATGTAACTACTGTTGTATTGTTCTTTCAGAGTTTTTGTCACCTTACATCAAGGGTCGGCAACCTACGGCCCGCGGGCCGGGTCCGGCCCGCCAAGCGAAATCGTCCGGCCCGCGACATAATAATTAGTTATCACAAGAATACGGCCCGCCGTTTCATATTGAGATTCAATCTGCAGTGCAGCACTGCATGAAAAAAAAGCGGCATTGCTACGATATAATAGTAGCCTACATCGTATTAGTCTATTGTTACGCCATAAAACGAAGGTGGTTGAAGTAGGAGATGGAGATAGACTAGACTGGATCAGTGCTTAACTGCTTATCAATCGGGTGTGTCTCGCAACCGAAGGTATTCCAGACTTTTTTAAAGGGTTTACCACTCTAATGGGGTGTGACGATAAAGGTGTCCTTCCTTTGCTTAAAAACGCTTGGAACATCTCAGACGCAATGACGGAATCTCAAACTGTTCAATTATAGATAGCTAGCCTCCGAATGTTAGTTATCCTATCTATAGTTTAATTTTCCAGAAGGCATTGTGTGCCAAGACAACAAACCTGAATAGTGTTTTGGCCACAATGACGAAAACTGTTAATATGATTTTAGTCTCATTAACTGAATCAGTTACGCCAGATATTACTACAAGCAGAGAATCAATATGGCGATGTCACGTAGGCCTATATCTGTCATGTTCGCGCATTAAGTCGAGCAGCTATGTTTACACGAGTGTATGAACTGAGAAACTTTCCTCGAAAACACAAATATCGCTTACTCATAATGTTGTAATCGAAAATTGGTATCTCATCTTGCTTTCCTGGTACATTTAACGTCACATCTGAACAAATTGAATTTGCAACTTCAGGGGGAAAACTACTAAATACATGAGATGTTGAGGCGCATTCAAAACAAATCAGTGACTCTGGAAATGTCAACAGTACAAAAAAAATTATGCTCACTTTCCTATACTGGAGGAGAGAAAACCTAGTACCAAACACTATACATTTGTAACTGTGATACGAAATTTAACTACTGAATATTCACCCGCTTTTCCCACATGTCTTCTCTACAAAATGAATTCTGACTATTCAGTACTCCGTTTAATGTGGACGCCAATAACATTGCCTGAAAATTTCAAATGGGCCTTTCTGAAATGCGATGCAGTTGAATTGAATGACACAAATCACACAAAGAGCATATCGCTGCATGACTTTGACAAAGAGTACGTTCTCGATTTTTGAAAACACGTACGCATGTGAACAATAGTTTTGAACAATGAAATTCACGAAGAGCAAGCTAAGATCACGTATTTCGGACGTCCATTTTGAATAGGGTTTGATTCTTGTTTCATCCGACTTGTTACCAGAAGTTCACAAAGCAAGCTGCGTCAATTGTCACATTTATTCTGTGTTGTTGAAGTGTAAATACATGTGTCTTCTGATTGGTGATTGAGATTGCAGCAATGTAGGATAATATATCGAAGTGGGCGTAAAATAAAGTACTAAGAAAAATTCCGGCCCGCCAAGAAGTTGTACACCCGAAATTTGGCCCGCGACTAGCAAAAGGTTGCCGACCCCTGCCTTACATGATACATGTTTCATATTTGTAGTCGATTACCGTCCTGGGCAAGATCGATAACGCCTGCGATATATGTGACAGAAAAAGCGTGGAACTACTACCCATATACCGTAACAGGTACGTTAGGTCTATACCACAATTTTCGGCGATACGATTTTTTAGGGTCACCACACGTCCTCCTTTTTAGCCTAAAATGCTCAAAAAGACTACAAAAGACATTGAATTTTGGCCTAAAAGATAGACAATGGGTTACGCGGACGTCATGTCTGAAAAATGACCTTTTTGTTGTCAACACTGATTATATAAGGTCAAAGCGGGTATTTAGGGAGTCAAATCAGAAAAAATGACCTTTTTTTGGGCCGTGTAAACATGGTTTTCTATTCCGCTTCAGTAAATTTGGGAGCCCGGGGAAAATTGTCCACTGTTCCCAATCTCAAAATATGGTAACCCTACTATTGATGATATCAGAGGTGGTCAGTAACGAAGTACTTCTACTTTTTCGAAGTACTCAAGTAGTTTTCCTCTACTTCTGTTACTTACTCAAGTAGATCTGATTTTCTCCACTTCTACTTCTACTTCGTAATATTTTGGTGTCTACTTACTTACTTTTCGCTATCTTCAGTTTGTCAAGTAGAAGTAGTTTAATCTTCCAATCAGGAAGATAGCCTGAGAAATTTCGGGGCTGTTTTCACGGAGTATCAACATTTAATTTTCATAAAAGTTGAGTAAAGCGAAGAATTTTCGTCGCGCTTCGCGCGCAGTGGATACGGAGTGACCAGTATGATTTCACGAAAGTATCGGTGAATATAATTTAGGTCGCGGGTTGGCCTGGTTCCGTTTACACCACATTGTCGTCCTTCGCCCATATCAAATAATTCATCACAGTATATATGGCTCATTATGACGTTTGAAACTGATGTTTCGCAATCTAGCATTTACTTGTCATATCGTAATCTAGCATGTCCATGGCGTGTCCTAATCTGGAAAAGTGGACTCTGACTTTTTTTTAGTTTTAGAGTTGCTTTAGCATATCACCTTTGAAACTATTTGGACTAAAGGCAGGGTTGTAACCAAGTCACAAGGTTCCGAGTCATAAGTCAATCTCACTTTTATAGTATTGACTCGAGTCAAGTCGAGTCATTTTCAATTCAGTACCGAGTCAAGTCCGAGTCCAATTCACGGAGTAGAGTGTTGAGTCCGAGTCATAGTGTTTTGACTCGAGTCCGAGTCCAAGTCATTGTGTTGACTGCTCTGTTTCCAGTTAAAGTCTTGTTAAACCCACTTTTTATTACTCTGAGAGAGAGAGAGAGAGAGAGAGAGTCTTTATTTTCATCGAACCAAAATACATAACAAACGGCAGTGATGGTGGTACAGAAAATATGCGTGCACAGTATTCGGTATTAGATGTCTGGTGATATCGAATGGTTCGCATTTATAATATGCTAATTTCCCTCACTTATAACAGTTTCTGGTAGCATTTTCAAGTGTTAGTACTGATAGACAAAATAATTATAGTGTGATAACTTTACTATTCTTCGAAATTACAATGAAACGCCTGTCTTGGTAGACCCAGTCTAGAGTCATATGACTTGGTCCGAGACTCGGACACCGAGTCATGCGCAATGACTCGAGTACAAGCCGAGTCAATACACAAATTGACTCGAGTCGAGTCATTTTTCATTTTTAAGAAAATGACTCGAGTCAAGTCGAGTCACCAAAAAATCATGACTCGAGTCGAGTCATGATTGCAGTCGTTACAACCCAAATACATGTTCCACTTTTAGAAGTAGTATATACATTTTACTTTTAATTCCCAGTATCATATACTTTGATTTATAATTAATATCAGTTCTTTTTTCTGGATAACATACATGTTGAAGTATAAAAGCAAAGCGAAAATTGGATACCTGTTGGTATGCATCAATATGAATCAAGCTCGTCACCTTTCGCATAGCTCAAATTGCACCTTTTTACAATCAATGTGAACGAATTAGGATCGTTTTCACAACTACTTACTTACTTGAGTACTTTTAAAGTCAGTGAATTCTACTTCTACTTCAAGTAGTTTTAAGTTGCTTATTTAGGAAGTACTTCTACTCGTACTTGAGTAGATTTTTTCGTCGCTACTTCTACTTCTACTTGAGTAGCTTTCTTGACTACTTTGACCACCTCTGGATGATATACAATGTTATTTTCAACTCTGTACTAGTTGCTGACGATTACCACTGTCAGCCAAAAATATTCGCGATTATTTCAATGTGAATATATTATTCAATTGTAAACTGAAGTTCTGTACCTCCTAGAAGCTCTTCAATTTTTAGGAAGTACGAAAAATTTGTCATTTCGAAATCAAGTGATGATTGGACCAATTCTAAAATGGTCTTGTTAAAATGCTGCAATAAAAACCATGTATCCGGACACCAAATTATGTTATTACAGGCTGTCATTTTGATTTGGTTACTGTAGTATTAATTTCTTTATTGCATAGGCACTAGTTTACAATTCCCTGGTGATGACTTACTCTTAATTGTGTTTCTTTGTTTCATGTATCTTATAAAGAATATTCGGTGAGTATTTTGCCTGCATATTAAAATACAAATGGTGTCGTTGACGTGTATGTGTTGGATATAACATTTTATTTCGGTAATTTTCTAATCAACAGTACTCTTCTTATGCACACTTGATAACATTCTCCATCTTGAGTTCTGCTTCTCGTGAATATAATATGTAGTTATATATGTGAACAGCACTTGCTCCTGCAATTTTACTAATATCAAAATCAGAGCCCGATCGATATTGGATTTTTTGGCCGATACCGATAAAACCGATATCTAACAACTTCACCAATAACACCGATATATTCAGCCGATATTCAAATAAGCTGGAATCTACCTCAAAAGACGCATTTCCAAAACTTTGGAGCATTTATTTCAACAGCTTTACAGCCATTGTCACATTCGAACATGAAATAAACTAGAAAGGCTGCATCTGGACACCTTGAAAGTGTAAGCTATATGAAATACAGCAATATTCCAAGTCTAGTGGGTCAAGGATTATATAGTTTTCTGACTGCCTACCAACATGTTGTAACGTCGCGAAAATTGCCGATATTTTTTCACCTCCAATGGCCGATACCGGTAATTCTTTTTAAGTGTGATACTGACTCGATAATATCGGTGAACCGATAATCGGTCGGGCTCTAATCAAAATAATCTCCAACCATTATATCTTAAATGTGCAGCTAGAACTAGAAGTAATCAACAAATTAGTAGTTAGTTTATTGTCAACTAACTATATTGGTATTATGTACAGGTCTATAATCAACAATGTTTAACCCATGACTTTCAAGATCTACAAGGCACAGTATAATTTGTGACTGGAATTTTCAAAATGTCATATTTGTGTAACAATACATGCAGCCAAAAAATTCGTCAATTTGTACATTGTTATAGCGTTCCTTCCTATGATTCCTTTCAGTGTCCTTACCTCCCGCGATTGACGATATTTATAGAAACGAGATATGAAGATAACAACGGAATGACTGAGTCCCAGGAAACGAAGTTTTGCAAGGTGATTAAGATACCAGTACTAGGTACTACCAGCTCTAAAACTGGATAACAATGTGTATACTTCAGCAGAATTTGGGGTGGTTGTGATAACGCCAATAATCTGTATACTTAATCTGTTTTGACGTCATCAAAAGCCCTAGAATATTTATGGTAGTGCAGCAGATTGTTATATTGGTACGAGGGGTGTGGAGAAATGAAACTGTGCGACAGTGAAAACTTGACAATTGTTTTTTATCTATCATGCAATCATGTCTATTGTCGGAATGAATCAGTGAGCTGTCAAAGTCAGTGTCACCGTCATTCATGGCAAATCTAATTTCTATCTGAAAGTGCAAATATTTTCTGAAAAATTTTGCGGATTCGGCATACAATACCAAACCCACTCTTGTTCCTGGCATGGCCAACAACATAGTTAATTCCCCTGCCGCCAAAAGTCTCAAGTTGTGAAATTGAGCATGCAAATGATTGCCACGCTAACGCGTTAAAAGTTTCACTTTCAGTAGAAAAGTGGAATTTTGGTACATTTATATGTAGGCTATGTGAATTGTATATTGTGGTAATGTAGTATAATTGATCTGCAATTTCTCTCGTTTTAACCAAAGTGCCTTATACCGCAATCATATACACAAGTCGCAACCCCATTGATGTTAACGAGCACCTGCAATCATGTCAGCTCTGTTGCAAATGTACTTTGTAATTTCCTCCTTGCTAGCAATTTGATGGTTAAAATATAATGGCGCAGTGCAGGAGAAATGTCTCGTTGGATTACATATAATCCGACAGCAATATATTATCTCCGCCAGAGTTCGACAACCTGAAAATTCCACTACTTTTCCAAATTAGACTATGATTAGAATTAGAATTACCGAATTTGTGAAAACTTGGAAATTCAATTAACCCAAGTATTAGAAAGAAACAAACATAACAAAAATCAAGTTGAGTTAAACGAGTTCATATCTAATCAAACCTCATTCCGTAAAGCGTGAGAATGACAAATGTATGTGGGCTACAGTGAAGCTTGGCTCGTTCCACATTATACAGTTCTGTAACTATTTCAGGACAGCAGAAATTACCGCAGATTGAAATAAGAACATAGAATCAGCAATACCCCCTCAGTTGCACAAACGGTAATATATTTGGTTGTAGAAATGTGATTTTTTACATTCCTATTAAACTCGCATTGTATCCCACCACTGAACGAACTATTGTATGCAGGAGTTTTGGATCTTAAATGCGTAGATATTCAGCGGAAAGTGGATTTCAAATCATAAGTTTAAGAAAAGCACTCAATTTTCTGTCTGCTGATTCTTGAACAAAATGATTGCTACGTAATCAAGAATTAACCTACACTGTGTATATAATTGAATACTATATTCATTGAAATAAACCCGAATATTTACGATATGAATATAATATTCAATTGTATATTGAAGTGATGAACTTCTAGGAGTTTCTTCTAATACTCTGTCTATCACACTAAACGACCATGAGAGCTTGCTCGTTACGTTTTTGCTAAGCAAATATTAGCATAGACACTGCTTATAAAATTATTTATGATGTCATCAGTCGGCTCCTGCGCTTTCTCAGTAGGCTAATCTGTAGATTTTCGGCGAACACTTTGCTCCACGACTTTATCATTATCTCCTTAAGTCCTTGTGAAATAAGTTATTTTCTTGACATTAATTGAACATTTGCCTATGTTGTTGAATCTTTTGTTTACCACACTATAGAGGTTGGCGATAGATATTATAGATAGCATTAACATATCTTCATGAACTTTTGATTCTTTTCGTCATCAAATTGGTGTTCCGGGGATTTCTTCGTCCGTATTTGAGATTCAGTTTCAAGATATTTTTTTGCTGGCAGAAGAATATTTTTCGTATTGAGATTGATAGTTGAAATTTATTTCTAAATTGTCTAAAAATCCATGCTCTGGTCTGGAAATTCAAATAACAGTGTAGGTATCACATTGTGATTCTTTGATACAGCTTGGATCGATTTTGTACGTCTAGCTCAGGCAGCACTTGTTTGTCAATCCAACCCAAGTCTCAAGCAAGTAATTCTTCTTGGTTCTTCAAGTTTTTAGTTATTAGCCTATTTGATAACCTTCTTGGCACAAAACTTCACTATACAATTGAAAAGTATGTTCGTATTTGGTGATAGGTTCGTTGATATACAATGTTCTTTCCAATTCTCTACTAGTTGCTGACGATTACACCTGACGAGTGTCAGTCGATTCGGGTTCATTTCAATATGACTATAATTTTTAATTATTTGATTTGATTGTTAGCTACTCAACTATCTCCCTAAACGGTAGAGTTTTGGAACCGTGATTGTCGAATTGATTAATAATGAGGTACTGTGTTCAGATAGATATATATAGGAGATAATGATACTTTGCTGCAAATATTTGTGTGATTAAACTTGCACCAAGTCAAAATATGATTTTAAACTGTTCAATCCATAACAGAAACCTCAGCAATTTCTAGGCTGTTATGCATTGCATAGATATGATGGATTTTGCCCTAGTCACTTCATTTGAAACATTTTAGAACTTGAGTGGCGTAACTTCATAGGTGTTAGTGTGATGCCACTGTGTCAGGCGCTGAAATTTCTGATCAGTTGCTATATCAAACAACAGGTTATTTATAAAATTGATTGCCAGGTAACTAAATGCGAAAATAGCACTCTACCGTGAGCTAAAAGTTTAGCAGTTGCCGAGCTACACAACAATTCAATAACACATTATATCGTGATCGTACAGCCATCTCAATGGACCAAAGTTCACCTAGCAAATTATACATTATATATATATATGATGTAGGCTACAAATTGTACATGACATGACATATTATGCATACATCATCATGTTAGAATCAGAGTACGATAGCTTATGTCTATTTCACCCATTTTCAGAGAAGTAACTTTATGTGAAGTTTTCATTTTCTTTCGGCCATATCTTGGCCACGATTACCTTTGAAATAAATTGTACAAACAAAATCATGGCCAATAGATGGCAATCTCAATCTCAATCTCACTTTTATATTTTTGACTCGAGTCAAGTCGAGTCATTTTCAATTCCCACCGAGTCAAGTCCGAGTCCAAGTCAGCGAACAGAGGATCGAGTCCGAGTCATGGTATTATGACTCGAGTCCGAGTCCAAGTCGTTGTGTTGACTGCTCAGTTTCAAGTTAAAGTCTTCCTAAACCCAATTTTTTAACTCTGTTTGGTGATATTGAATGGTTCGCATTTATAATATATTAATTTTTCCCACTTGTAGCAGTTTCTGGTCGCATTTTCAAGCACCAGTACCAACAGACGAAATCCCAATAGTGTGTTGGCTTCGAAATTACAATGAAATGTGGGTCTTGGCCGTCTGAATCTCGAGTCAATGACTTGCTTCGAGTCTTGCGCAATGACTCGAGTCCAAGTCGACTCAATACACAGATTGACTCGAGTCGAGTCGAGTAATTTCCGTATTTTGAGAAAATGACTCGAGTCGAGTCGAGTCATCTGAAAATCGTGAGTCATTACAACCCTGTTAATGACATTTGAGCGCATCATGCATAGCAAAGCTTTTCTGATAAATCGACTAGGGCAGATAAAGAACGATCACGACCAAATCTCGAATGGGCTCGATTCTTCCATGATGTGTTATTATTGAAGTGATGCATTTATTTCAGGTGTGTCATGACTTATTTCTTATTTCAAGCTTTGTGCAGATTAACATCATTCCGTTTCACATTGTTTTGTTTGTTCTTAATTATCTCGAGCCCGCTGTAGGCTACTCTGATTTGGTATTTTTCTCCGATTTACGTCATCTCTGTGTTGAAGGAATTGACATTTTATGTTTCAAATACAAGCGGTAATTTACGTGATTCGCGTAACCTGTTTTCAAGAAATGCTGTGATGCGGAAATGCCAAATATCCCCTCCTTGTTATATAAGCGTGATCTGAAACTGACTTCGTCACTATTCCGTAAGCCTGTGTAACTATTATTGTGTTTACATCTTTGTCTTTAACAAAATCCCAAGTGGTTCGTCAGAAATACTTATCAGATCCTTTCTCCTGTTTGGGAATTACGGACTATTAATCGCAGTACTACAATTTCTATCTGAAGACTGTCCTAATACTAATTACCGTAGTAATTACGATTAGTATTTAGCAGAACTATCTATTCAACTACTTAAAATAAGAGTTGTGTATCAATTATAATGAGTCGGTTTCGAATATAGTAAGAATATATTTTTTTACGATCAAAAATATACGTCTTTATACCAAAAGTAATATTGTATCGACGTAAAATGTAGTTTAAATACACCCACCGTTGTAATCTCGTTACCAGACTTACACCAACATATAATTATAATTTGTTGTAATTAGATTAATTTGAGCGAAATGTAGGTGATCTAATTCTAATCTAAATTTGTGAGATGTTTCTTTTCTTTAATTCTAGTTCTAATCCTACTTTGTCGAATGTTTCTGTGCTATAATCTTATTTCTAATCTGATTTCTGGTTAACCTGAAAACGCAGAAGGAGAGCTGCGCAGTCTGAAACAAGCCAAGCTTGCTGTATATACAAGTCATTTGTAATTCTCGTGCTTATGTGGATTATGTATGATTTGATATGAACCGAACTTGTTTCGATTTTCAATTATTTCTGAATTGAGTAATTTAGAAAAGAACTGTGTAGGAGTGTAGCTGTATTTCTAATTGTAATCTAATTTGGAAACGCGGAAAATGACATCCGTCTGGCCATATCTCAGCATCGGTAAACAGAACACGTCTCACTTAGACTGAGAATATTTATTGACGACACTTGCGTCAAGCAGTGATTGACCCTCATAACAGCCACAAAGCATTACGAAACTGTTGCTCGGTCCAGAAGTACGAAACCATTTTCATGTTTGAGCTTCGAAAGCTGTTATTATTATGCGGCTGTGGCGCTCAAGTAGGCTACGGTACTTGGTTTTTCCCATCCCCAAATACGATGTCATTTTCATTGCCGGAATTAGACAAATTTTAGTCGTGCCTTCCAAATGACTGTCTTTGGATAGTAGGGTTGTTCAAGAATGAACCTTTTTCTTCACTGGATATCTGATAAAATTGTTTGGTTGTCTAAAAACCGCTGCACACCAAACTTAGCTTAATTCCAAAGAAGCAAAGTTATTGGAGCGCAAAGTTTATGATTTAAAAAATAATATTGTTGTTGGGAAATTCTGTAGAAGAACTACGCACCGTAAATACTTTTATTTTGAATCCAAAATTTTTAACTCTAATCTAACCTCGCTTCTACTGGTTAGAATTAAGCCAAATCTGCTCTGCATCGTGTTTGAGACCACGATGGTAAGATTTAAAAAAAAAGTTTTTTAGAGAATCAAAATAAGAGTTGCTAACCCTAATACAGTGGTTCTCAAAATGGGTGTGTGAAAGCATCTGAAAAGGGCACAAAGCTGTAGTCAACTGAACAGGTTTTCAGCGAGATATCACTCCGATTCATAGTTATTACTCCGAGTATTAGTGTATGGTCCGAATTTCATATTTGAGAATTCTCTCATTAACAGTAATAACCTACCATGCCATCAAACTATCAGAGTTCGGATTGCTAGCATACTGATTGCATTTTGTGATATGACAATGTGGGGTTCGTGAAATTTTTCACTATCGTAAAAGGGGGCATGTCTAAAAAAGTCCGAGAACCACTGTTCTAATAACTTCTTCAAGTTGGAATTAGCCAAATTTGCTGTGTAGCGTTTTTTTGGCCAAACAATAATTCTATCGAATAGTCTGTAAAATTGGAAGGAAAAAGTTATGTTTGAGCAACTCTGTTGGATAGCATTCAATAACAATAAACTGCTTGTTACAGTTAGCACGCAGTTGATAATCTTCTTTCATATACCATTGGATTTGTTTTTTATATAAAATTTTATATCAAGCTATACTGTCCTCCCGGAAGTATAGCTGCTTACCTGGGTTTGATATTGCTTCTTACTGTTGTGACTTATTTTGGTCTCTATATTGTATCTTTATAGAATACCAATTCGTGTATGTCGAAGAGTTTCGCAATAGTAGACTGATGAATAGTAGACCTACCCTCATTTGTGTAACATTTGTTGATTTCAGTCGGAGGATACACCGCCCCCACTTATTACTGCGATTGTAAAGCTTGAGTGTACATTGTAGCCTACATGTGTCCATATATTGCAGATAAAAGATTTTGGGCTGACGGATTCAGATTTAAAACGAAGAGAGATTGATCACGTGGATATAGCTTACGACAAAGTGCCAGAAAAGTCTTATAAAGAAAACGAGGTAATGGAACAATATAATTCTTTAAAAATCTTAACCCATTTGTTACTATCTTGTTAATCATCCTCAATTGCACATTTGAAATGGATTTGTGTCGCTGCGTCATGCAGTCTTGTACAAATTACTGGATTCTCAAAATGCGTAACTAGGACTAGAATCGTTCGCAATTAGAACTGGAACTACTCAATTTTTAAAACTAGCCACTAGAACTACAACTATTCACCTTTTAATACTCACAACTAGAACAAGAACAAATCAATTTAAAAATCCGCAACCAACTAGACTCAACTCCAAGTCAACTTATTCATTTTTATTTTATCGGAATGGGATCGGACACATGAACACCAGTACAAGTTTGAAATTAAAATTGTTACGGCCCCCACAACCCACCCCCTGGCTACGCCACTGTTAGTAGCGATGATTCTGAGCTAGCAATGTCTGTAAGAATATCACACAACAGAACACCGGTGTTACGATTCACGCCGAGAGACGACGTGGGTTTTCTAGTTGTTCGACAAGTAATATTTTTCAAATCCACAACTAAAACTACAACTACTCAAAAGACCAGTAGTTAATTCACCATTGACTAAATAGATTGGTAGTTTGTAAAAGTCCGTTGTTATGAATACACACTAAAATTCGTGAGTAGTGACATTTTTTCCTTGCCAGTGTGGAATTTAATGGGTCCGTTATATGATTTTCCCTAGACAACTGGCGGATACTCTACTGTGTTCAGAAGATAGATATCTTATAAATTATGAAAGTGAAAGCATAAATTATAGAAATGAAAGCATGCAGAACATCGCGAAATCTTGTCAGATCCAATCTTGACTGACTTGAATTTGATTGTCGTAATGTCAAATCTGGTGTAGTATTATTCGCATTACTGTCTCTATCTATTATTAAAACGCCTCTCTGTTCATGCAGGGCTGTCTTCCTCTCGTGGTTGAGTCTAAATTATGCATGCAAACTGGGAGTCGATTGTGATGCGGATGCGTGGTGCATTCGTTGCAGTATCTTTTGCAAAATAGTAGCATCGATCATTTACACTATGGAATGGATATAGAAAATCGTGCACATATCTGCTCTTTGCCGTGAAAAGCTAATGGATAGTCATTTCTAAGCCATAGCACTGTCATGGATTGATTGAAAGTTCGAGTCTGACCTCATACATGTGCTGCTCGATGCTTGCTATTAGTAGCAAGCTAAGAAGACATATTGGTTTGTAGTAGGTTAACTTTTACCACCTTCCGAACCAATTCTCAAATTCAAATCGAATCAGTATTTACGACAATGTGCTACTTTTTAATACAATGCTTCAATAACTGTTTTCATCAATAACATGATATTAACTAATATGTTATCAAATTATAGACTCGTGGAGTGAATTATAATTGTAAAATATATTAAGGAAAAATAATTGTTACAGTTAGTCACAACACAACGATGATGATGATCACCGTTATTTTTGCATCAGCTTATCAGTCAAATCAAATTGATTTGGCCATTTAGCAAATCCGTGAGCACTTGATCACAATCGAAGCACTACTGGCACTTTTTGAATTTCAAATATTAAGCAATTGTTTTGTGTAGGTTTGTCGGTGCATTTTGGCGCTACTCAAAATACCATCGGTCCATATAATTTTTGTGACAGAGAACAGAATAGATTCACTTGGGTATTTTTTTTTGTGATCTGACATCGATTCTGATGTATGATGTAATGAATGTTTAAATGCGAAAAGAAATTAGTAATTCGTTTTCAGATATTGGCATATTCAGAAGCCTTGCGATTCGAGACTTCATGTATCGTTCGTAATCATTCAAAGCGAATTTACCACCTCCTATCATTAATCATTATAATTCGGGATTTTTAATAATATTTTGATATTCTGGATCGCTAAAATCTGGAGGCCAATACAGTAAAACATGTCAGATTTAAAGTCGTCACACGATGTTTAAAATCAGCCACAGAACATGGTTTTTCTGCATGTACCTGACACTTGATTGGTTTTTGCAGACTTTTGCAAATTCTGCTCTAAATTTCCACCACCAAATCACTTTGTGTGTGTTTTTACATGAAAAAAACTACATAAAACAGCAATTAGCCTAAAGGAAGGTATCACAATTTATAAGAGCCGTGACTCTGACGAATTGTCATGAGTTGATGTGGACGTCGCATTGTCTCACCATAATGAGATTGTCCATAACGATACCGATTTTGATAGGCGATTATGTGGGTTCCAGAGCCCGTAACCTGGAATTCTATCAATATTATGTTTCATTATTTTCTTAATCAGGGCGATTGCCAATATGTAACAATATTAATATAGTGATACCGTAAATAATGGTATAAAAGGTTGAGTTCAATATTATATAGATTGGTAGTAGGGTTAGTTCGGATATCAATAATTTTCACTATCCGGATAACGGATATATCCGGATATTTTGAAATTTATCTAACCGGTTAACCGGATAATAACTGCTAAGTGAGACAATCGATTTCATTAGGTCCGCATGTAAAACGGATCGCAAAATCATTACACAGTGTTATTGTAGAGTACCTACCTATACGCGCGCAGTATGAGCGAATACGAGAAAAACCACGCAAATTTCATGTGTCACTGCTTCTGCAATGCCCTCTTTTTAAAGCACATATGCATCAATTGCGGGATCCTGTAGCCGGGACCGGAATTTTATAACAAAGAGTCCACGTTCATTGAATGCTTTTTCAGCTTCCACAGAAGTGGGCTGATTAGAAAGCAGCGCTTCGTAGAGAGTCAAAAGGTTGGCAGGTCGCACGCCGGAAACTTCAACGGCTTTACATCCTTTTGACCATCCTTATGTTTAGATTTGTAGTACTAGAAGAACGACTAGCTGATACTGGAATTGATGCCGACATGATACCTCGATCTAATTCACGTGATCAGGCACGCAGCCAGCCGAAAATGTAGGGGGATTGAAATAAAATCAGGGGGTTTCGATTTTTTTTTCGAATTAATCATCAGCAGAAATCAATTGCGCTTGCACGCACGCACATTTTGTGAACATTCGATGTCATTCAGTTTCGCGGTGTCACTCTCAGAATCACTAATTAGAATACACTTAACGGCGTATCGTCAACAAGCCATCGAGAGATAGGAGCCAATGCATGCTGGGTCCGAGATGGTTAGGCCAGCGATTATATCGTTCGTAGGCCTATTGCAGATGCGATTGTGTAGGTCAACGATAATATCGTGAGCACCAAGCCAATGAAGATGCGATTGTGCAGGCCAGCGATGGAATAGTGTGTACACTGCACATGGCCCATTGCAGATGCGATTCTTCAATCCAGTGGAACTATCGGCTTGTTGAAGACGCGATAAATCAGGCCAGAGACGATAGCCGAGCGCGCGGCAATCAATGACCTAATTTAACGATCTTCTCAGCAGGAGATCGCGTCACATTACATTGTGCAATGTGTAGGCCCTACAGACGAATCTCGCTAATTGGCAACACGCTTCTCGTTAATCGGCCGCGCCAACATTGAATACGACTTATTGAAGCTTACTAAAACGTGTAAAATGCATTAGCAACGATTCTTTTTTATCCGGTTAACCGGCAGAAAAATATCCGGATATCAGATAGTGAAAATACCTGCGGTTAACCGGTTAACCGGTTAACCGTTATCCGGATAATCCAACCCTAATTGGTAGGTTATCCTACATTTAGGCCTACCTTGAATTTAAAACTGGCATTTTCTTTGCGGTCGCATAAAATATACCTTACATTTTTCAACTTTCCGCGTCATTCATACTGTTGTGATGTCATGAGTGATATTGGAATATTCGACCGGAAACCTGATACTCATTACTGTCAATGAATTTTTCATGGATTTCCTGTCTGACATCGCCATGACTTATTTTTTCAGGATTGCACAAAGTTCAAATCCAAGAAAACGGAACGAGGCCCATTATTACCTGGGTGGCGGGTCAGTGAAATAATCGATATTGTGTTTTTTTTGACATTTGCCTAACGTATTACCAGAGGTGCTCAGTAAGAATTACTTGTTTTTCTTAGCCGTTTTTGACGTAAAACTATGTACTTTTTACATTTTAACTTTTGTAAAGTAAATAAAAACTGCTAGACTCGACTCGCAATTTTTCGTTGGCTTGACTTGACTCGGGTCATTTTCTTGCAAATGGATAATGACTCTTCCCGACTCGAGTCAATTTGTGCAATGACTCGACTTGTACTTTTTCAAATATACTGGGGTACTTTTTAATCAATGATTTTCTACTTCTACTTGAGTATCAATTCCGAATACTACTTTATGACTCGCTACTTGTCAGTATATTTAAACCTTGTTTTGTAAGCTACTTGCGAGTTTGTGTGGATGTGTTTTAGCAGAAATTATCTTTTGTTCATTAAGTATTATGTCTCTGAGACAGTGGTTCTCAACCACCAGTTCCGCGGGCCGGTATCGGTGCTCCAAATATGTTAGAAATTTATATCTCAATTCCAAAGCACAAGACGCTAAACGATTGTCCATAACTAGAAAAATAGAACATCACATTTTGAGTTCATTGAGAACTTGGAATGTATTTTTCTGCATGGTGTCGTAATAGAGAGTTCATGGTTTATTTTGGACGTATATCACAAATCACAATGGTGCAAATGCATGAAACTGTTTTAAATCAGCCTCTACAAATCGTTTCGGAGATAAGACTTATAAGCAAACTTTGTTAAATTTCGACAGTGCAATCAAGCAACACTTAGCATTATAGCAGTGGCATTTCTTTCAAAGAAAACCGAACAATCCCAATGAAGTTACAACAGGAATTTGCGAACTTCGCTTCTTAGAATTTGTAATAGAACTTATCAGTAATATAATTATGTAATATCAAACAGGCAGCACTAAATGAAGGTTCCAATATTACATTGTAGTTGCATTTGCATACATTTTTCATTATTAAATTTAGGGCTAATTTTCATTTTTGAAGGTTCATCGGTCAAAAAGGTTGAAAACCAATACTCTAACATCTTCACTGTATCGAATTTATGATATTTGCTGTATTGATGATAGCACTCTCGTTAAAGCCATGAATTGTGTCGTTTATCAGCTGCGTGTTGATGGTCTTTTGATTGAGTTAACATAACGTCGACCTCTTTGGCATTTAGCAATTAGCAATGTAAATATAATGTATATACATTGAGGGGTTTACCATCACATAGATGTAAATGCAAAACAAATATTTTCACATCAAATTGCAACACATTCGATGCAACATAAACTTGCGTATACTTTAAAATCATATCAGGTAAAATAAGCATTTCAATAGCAACTCGCTACTCATCCAACACAAGTCTTGTTGGCAACACAATCAGCATTAACAATAAAGTTCACTCTGCTGTGCTTCAAATTTGTTCCGCCAGGGTTAAGCATTAATCATAAATTGCATTCCTAACGACCTTAGTGGTATGCATTACAGCAGGTCTACGATACTCGCTATTATATGCAAAGGTCAAGTTACCTGTAGTACGTTATAACTCTTGTGAAATAATTTACAGTCATACAAATGTAATAGGCCTACCATAGAGATATATACAAAATCTTTAAAGCGTTATTAGCAAAAGCAACAAGCAAAATATATTTATCGTTCTGTTCTGTTAGTCACAGCTAGTGTGTGAATTATCATTTTTATATCTTGCTAGATCTTTAAATGGTGGTTCTAAAGTGGTTCGTGTTTTCGCTGCTTGTACAGATGCGAATTCCTTTTTTTTAAGTCAGTTTTTTAAAACGCTGATATAATAGCTGAACGGAATATGATTAAGATTTAGATTTGCGATTAAAGATTTTCCAGTCGACGATGATGGGTTTGGTTTTCATAAAAAATCTAAAACTTGAAAAAGTAAATACTGTGGCTGGAAAGGTTCGCCTTAGGGCCGCAGTCTGCCAGTTGAGTAGCCATGCACTCACGATGAACTACATCTGGTCATCAAATACAAACCGCAATGCTGGCCCAAGCAATATTTTTGCTAGATATTGACGGGACTGGCAATGTTTCAATAAAGTTGACGAAGCATAAAGCGTTCATGATCCTGAAAGACCTTCTTGGTGTGATAACAACAAAGTTATTCATAATTCCGATAACCAGTTTTGGTGTGATAGCACTAAAAGTTTCTTGATAATCCCGAAAACCTGATTTGGTGTGACAATGACAAAAATTCATTCGTAATTTCAAAACCTGTTTTGGTGTGATTATGAAAAATTCATTCATAATTCTAAAAACCTGTTTGGTGTGATAATAACACAAAATACCTCCGAGATCTATGTTGAATGAATTAACATTGTGATTATCAAACAGAATGCTGCCACAAATTCTTAGGTGTGTCGCGAATCTGTTTTGAATTTTGGACACGGTCCGACTGACTGAATAAATAAATATTAATAACATACACAGACAAGTATACCGGTGTACGAATTAATAGCACTCTTCGATAGTTGATGAATAAACTGTCAAACTTTATTGGCTTTATTTACTGGCTTTCTGTTTGGACTGAAATTCAGAGCTGTAAACGAGAGGGAGTGCTTGGCATTGGCTACTAAATCTTCATATCTTCTCAATGATGCAACCATTGCAGTAGCACGTGAAAATGACCTCTTCAAGCAATTTTTGAGCCAACACTACCTTCTCAGAGACGCGTATTCTGGTTCGACTCGTTAGTCAAACCACAAATTACAAACGACCAACCATTGTATGAGAGAACGTGTCAAATCTATGAATGTGACATCAAAATTGATTGACTTTGTTATATTACTCCTTGGGAATTACAATTGCAATGATGCAATTAAGACGGCTCTATTGACCTAAAAGGTTCCCGACCCCCATCATAAAACATTTAACCCTAATTTTATTACAACGATTTCTATTTTATGTGTGGATATAAGGAATTGATCAGTTTAACACGATCACAAAGTCGGTTCATTATCATGTGTATGTGACTTTATGAATGAATTTATGTCATAATGTGCATGCTGTTTGTTAAATCCAGTTTTATTCGTCACAGGAAACGCAACAGCCGATCATGTGTTCATATAAACTAGTATTGGTAAAGTTTGATATGTGGGCGTTTCAATCAAAAGTCGAGAATTTCATTCAGAAGTCGATAAGGTAAGGGCTGTCTCTTTGATTTACTCTGGTGCCGACCAACCAACAGCAAATATCTTTCAAAATGCAAACATCTTTGCTGTTTTCGTGTTTCTGATGCAATCAAATCTGTGGTAACATGGCATCTGAATTGTGAGTTCATTTCCCAAAGACCGAGCTATAAAATATGAAATTTGGAGCAGAATTCCCTTGTAGTGAAATTGTTCCAGACCTGCCCGTGTTTGTAACGCAGTTAGATTAGAAGTCACCAACAATAGAATCTGTATCTTAAAAATAAACGATAATATCCTAATTTGCCTTTGTCAAAAGCTGGTATTGCTTCCACTACCGTGAGTGTCACGCGTACTTGGCCTCATGCAACACTTTTGTTTCAAAGCATAGAGCGAGTCATCATCCATTTTTCGATGCGGCTCGCCCATATCCTGTTCTGTTTAATGCCGTAGTGAATCTCACTTAGGGCAATGCTATCGAGAATGATTGCGAAGTGGTCAGGTTTTTCATTACCGAACGTCGCAGAAAACTGAATGTGTCACTTGTAGGACTGTATAATCTCGAGGCATTACATGTCATTTGATGATATCGCGTTCTAATAATAACAAGCGTACTTTTGATGGCGGAAATATCAGGCCTTGTATCAATTCTTTTAGGTTATATAAACCCTGTGGACTAGTAAGCCTCCAGCCTTGATGAAAATGCAAAACTGTCTTCAATTTCACTGAGCAGAAATGTAATACTGGTGCCACCTAAGAGGATTATGTAATCAGTAATCTCAGACTGATAGGGCTGGGTCAGAATCGAGTCAAATATTTGAGCGCAAATATCACAGGCTGACAACTTCACTCAGAGTCACCTGTCTCACGCGCATTCTCGTGTTTCTGCAGAGATATCTTACTCGTCGGTCATCGCCAAGCCTTTGCGTGGATCGACAGCTGGTACGACATGACGCCGGAGAAAATGAAGGAGTATGAAATCAAGCTACAGGCCGAAACCAATTCCAAGGTGAAAGGTCGAAAGAAGTCGTCCGTGAGACAAAGCCGTGAGTTTGTATTTGTAGCTGACTTGTAGAAACTCTCAATCTAGCAGTTGACGGCCAACTAACTACTCATTTTCAGTAGTTCTCTAGTTCCAGTGGCGCGTTGTGAGCAGTTCTAGTTGTGGATTTAGAAAGTAAGTAGTTCTAGTTCTAGTTGTGGATTTTGAAAAGTGAGTAGTGCTAGTTCTAGTTGCAAATTTAAAAAAAAAGTGGTTGGTTAGTTCTAGTTGTGGATTTAGAAAGTAAGTAGTTCTAGTTCTAGTTGTGGATTTTGAAAAGTGAGTAGTGCTAGTTCGAGTTGCAAATTTAAAAAAAAAGTGGTTGGTTAGTTCTAGTTGTGGATTTAGAAAGTAAGTAGTTCTAGTTCTACTTGTGGATTTTGAAAAGTGAGTAGTGCTAGTTCTAGTTGCAAATTTAAAAAAAAAGTGGTTGGTTAGTTCTAGTGGATTTAGAAAGTAAGTAGTTCTAGTTCTACTTGTGGATTTTGAAAAGTGAGTAGTTCTAGTTCCAGTTGTGCATTTAGAAAGTAAGTAGTGCTAGTTCTAGTTGCAAATTTTGAAAAGTGGGTAGTGTTCTAGTTCCAGTTGCTGTCCAACTAGAAAATCACGTACCATCGTTAGGCGTGGATCGGAATACCGATGTTATTTCTGCCATTGCTAGCTCAGAGTCGTCGCTATAAACAGCTTCGTTGCCATGGGGTGGGGTGGGGGGTTGTTGGTCGAACCCCTCCCATTTCAAACTCGAAACCCCGTCATCCTGAATGCCGATTCCATCTCTGACATTTCTGAGCTCGTTTGCTGTTCAGTAATTCATATCATCAGCTATTAGTAGGGCAAGTTTTTGCTACTTTTGCAACTTTTATTTACGGCTTCCTACATCTTTCTTCAGAAGCTATATAGAGAGGTGTTTTAAGCTGTTTGGAGGATTCTTATATTGCAACATTTTGTAACTTTTTCCATTTTTCATGCAACTAAATTTTCCCTGGAAATATTTGGCACTATATGTAATTAGATCGCTTGATTATTTCACTGTCGTTTAAATTTGAGGTCCTTTCTGATTTGACGTACATTCATGCTAGACCGCCGAAAATTATATTTTCACTGGGTCAATTTTTTCAGGCTATTCATTTTGTTGAAGTCCATAAATGCAACTTTTTACTGCATTTTTGTGAAAAATAAATGCAACTTTTGTGAAAAATGAATGCAACTTTCCACAGACTTGACTGCAACAAAAACTTGCCCTAGTTATTAGTCAGTGGTGTTTTAGTTTAGGTCCTTAGTTGACTTTCTAGTTTTAATTGAAAGTTGCCTAGGTCTAGTTGTGAGTTTAGCTAATCCAAGTAATCTTTACAAGTGGGATTTGTGAGCATGTCACGAAAACTGATCCATTCCTCTTTGTCCAGGTACGTCCGCGAGCAGTTCGACCGCTTCGGATATCGACAACGAAGATGTTTTTTACGACGCGTCCTAAGTATTATTTGTCGCCCAACTTTTAGAGTGAAGAGTCTTTTCCGGTTTTCCTCTTTTTTTGCCATCTTCTTATACTATTCTAATTATTTTTGAAAGATCATTGTGAGCCCGCAATAATTTATTAGTTTATGCTAACGGAAGCACGCACAGTCCCAAACTTGCTATTTGTGTACAGTGTACAAAGTGTGGATCGTTATCGTAGCTTTCCATACTCACGACAAGTGCTAACTGCCACTAACAATAACAATGATTTGAAGGTAGAGATGGTCAATGTAGTCAATGTTGGTACTCGGATGGAAGTAAATTGCAACTCAATTACAAGTAGAAGTAGCAATTTCCAAGACGTGTTAAAACTACATCAAGGAGGGAATTAGTTGGCGAAGTACCCGAGTATATGTGGTAGTCGAAAAAGTAGATTTAGTCGAGGGGCAGTCAATCAGGGGTGGGGTGCCCACTTTCGATAACGCAAAATGTCTAATAGCGCAACAAATCTATAGAATCTCCGAAAATATATTCAGCCTGGTTGTTCAAAATAACTTTTCCTGGATTTCCAGGGATTCACTGACTATATTATCAGGTTGCGTAAAAAATCGCTGCACGCCAAATTTGGGTCGATTCCAACTGGTAAATTTTGAATTTTTTTTTCCAAAATTCACTGCCTACCATGTGAAATTGTTGAGCTGTCACCAAAAACGATGCAGAACAAATTTGACGCAGTTATTCATTAATGATTATTGGATTGCCCACAATACAAAAGCCTACGCGTTTTATTAATGATATTGTGACCAAATTTTTATTGAAGACGTACTTTTAAAAGGTGAAGCCACATGTTATCAAAGTTTCTGCCGATTTAATTAAGCTGTGTATCGCAAATGATGTTGACCGACGAAACAGCACTATGGGTTTTATGATACAAATGAATGTGCAGAGTTACTGAGAATCAAACGTGTTTTAGACTGTATTACATGTAACTATGACAAAAACTTTATCGTAATCTCCCATGTTTCAGTTAATACTTTTTTGTAGTGTTAGTATTTTATGTACATGGTTTTCTATGTGCTTGGATCGCCATTTATATCGTTTTCTCAAATTCTATATAAACGTCATAACGTACACGCGGAGATTGAGGCTATGTACCAAATTGCATTTTTTTCTGTAATTTGGCGGGAAGCGTTTCTACATTCAGAAAGGGAAAAGCTCTGAATACAATGCATGCTTTCTCTGCGAATGGTTTTTTTACCGGTCTTCATGAATAAACACGTGACTGAGAAAATATGGGTTGGATTGCTGTTCATCTAGGGTTGAGGTTTTTAGGGCTGGGTAATAATCGAGTATTAATTCTAATTATTCGAGTTGATTAGTGAGAGTGTGAGGGATGATTTTCCGAGTACTTAAATTATATAGTATATATGCTTCTTGCCACTATGAGTTAGTTTATGTTGGTACACTGTGGACGTCTGTGAACCTCGATGGGTCGGATCGTGGCATACGAACATGTAGTGAAAAAGCATTGTCATTTGTCAAAAAGTGGAATGAGATAGGCAGGCATTAACAAAAAAATAGAAGGAACGTATTTGAAACTGCCTCGCCATTCGTACTTTTGTGGTGTCATTATGGGTAATACTAATGCTCTACTCGCGACCCCAATGGGGTTGTAAAGCCTCTGGGGTCGCGGAGATGAAAATAGAGTACGAATGACTATTATTTCAAGAATGCTGGTTACGCGGATGCTATCGGCGGCTCCTATTTCTGAATATTCAAGTTCATTTTTCGAAATTGAAGAAAACACGACGGGAATGCGAATCCTCAGGGTAAGTCGGATCAGTCGAAGCGTCACTAACAATTTTCCCTCTAATTTTCGACGAGTCTGCGCACACTCACCAACTCACTGCGCAGACGCTGGGACAACAGTGCGTAACGACTAAAAATAGGGCATCACATCGAATTTTTTGTGCGCAACTTCGATTTTCTGTGCGCAGAGACCGTCTCAGCTCTGCGCACGTGCGCAGCTTAGAGGGAACATTGGTCACCAACTATAACTAAGGTTAGCGTGTGACCGGCACTATGAAGTCGGCAACATAATCAATAAGTCATTAATTTTTCGTTCAGGAAAACTACAAGAGACCAGTAGCGCCATGAGTTAAATGTGTTGGGGTTGATCAAAAAAACTTTTTTTCTTCAAATTTCACTCGCTTAAGGGGACTATCAACCCAAAAATATCAAAATTTTCGTCTTTCTCCTTTCTGGTAGGAAGTATTAACATTGTGTCTCTGCTGTCACCTCATGGCCTTATTTCACCCGAACAATACCTAAACACTGCAAAATTTCAATTTTATTTTTCTTGGATAATGTGTTGGGGTGTTTTTTCAAGTTCCAACCAAAAGATCGCATATTTCGTCCGATAACTCTATAAAATATACGGTTTGGTCGTTATAAAATATATATATCTATATCATCCCCGGGTACAAATTAGTTTGATTGCTGACCAGGGCCGTAACAGCACTTCGTCAGGCCCCCCCAAAACTTTGGTCTTGGGCCCCCCATAGGGTTATAGGCCTAACTTCGCCCCCCAGACCCCCCTGGCGATACACTGCTGTTTGCAGCGATTCATTATATTCTTTGGGAGTTTACTCCGTGAATCAGCTTTTGCCGCCTAAGCGCGCGAAGCGCGGAAAATTTATAGAATTCATTATTGAATCCGTCAGTAATCAGTATGATCGGGAATTGCATATATACTGTTATCAATTTTTATCTTCTCTCTGCTCACGTAATCAGATTTCCCGGTAGAGCTGAGTGAGGTGTGTTTGAAAAGGTAGGACGACTCAATAATAATTAAACATCTTCGGGCGTATACCCGTTGGCAGGAACGAAACAGTACCTAGTCAGGCCCCCAAAACGTGGGTCTTCGGCTCCCATAGGGTGTAAAACGGCCCCCCATCACGTTGTTCGCGTTTGTCACGAAATCATCTGTACTGTATTGTGAGGCAGCGCGAAACGCGAAAATTTTCGATAACTTATGATAAAATCGGTCAATCAGATCGGCGATTGCATATATATTATGCTATCAATTTATTGTCCTCTCTACTCAAGTAATTAGATTTACAGGTAGAGCTGAGTGAAGTGTCTTGAAAATGGGAGGGCCCGTAAATAATAATTAAACACCTTCCGGCGGGCGGACCCGTTAATATGACTTCGTTACATGATGTTATTTCGTGACTTCCAGTCCGCTATATCAAAAAATATAGAATCGCCCAAACAGGTTTCTAAACTAAGAGACGCACACGATTTCAAATTGGTATTTCTTCACTGGCGTAAAATGTTTCCCAGCGGGATGGTATTTGTCTTGTGAGGTTCAGATTGCAAAGACAGGAACATTCGGCGCCAGTCATTTAGGCGCCTATGGACAATAATTAAACCTATATGTATTTTGTATATAACGAAGTCTCCGGTCAGCATACGGGCATACACCTTTTCGGCCAAGGTTTTCTCGCTGCCGATCGTTCTGGCACACTTCGTGGAGACGCATGTTATATGGCCTAAAACTTGATTGTATGTCTTGGTGGGTCGTGGCGCGGTAATGGCCCGATAATGAAGATAAATATCTGCTTGAATTCGCGCGCAGCGCGAAAAAATTTTGAAAAAGTTGCATGAATTTTCAAAAAATACTCTATGATTTATGCTAATTCACGAAATAATTTTGGGCCCCCTTCGAGCTCGGGCCCCCCCAATTGGGGGGTTTGGGGTGCGGCGGTTACGGTGCTGTTGCTGACAGTAGTCATTCTAGCATTTTGGCACTCATTCTTATCATTACATCAGTAACACTTGTTCATTGACTTTTTACGTTTGAAATGTTTGATAGTCATTTTCTCAACTGTAAAATTTTATTACGTACGGTCGCATCACGGTAAACCAATAATTTGCATGGAATATTTGTCGTAAATGCGTGACTCAAGGTTTTTTGAAAACCTGAGATTCAGAACCGCGCTATGCTAAACATTTTTAGTCTTAGGTCTACCAAGTCGAAAGGTACAGAACGTCACAGTAAGCTTACAGCAAATTTATTTCGAAATGAAATTTCTCCGAGATGGGTTGCACATAATCATTTAAATTTTAGCATAGCACAGCACTGTCCTAGTATTTCCTAAAGAAGGCGTTGGATCGTAAAAAGTGCTTGACAATATCGAGATTTTGCATTCCCTGTGTCGGTGCATTTTCTGTCGATGAAATCCAGAAAAATCCACAATCTGCGGGGAAGAACGAAAATTTTGGTTTTTTGTTTATAGCACAGCGACATCTAGCAGCTGTGAAAATTTCATGGTGGTGGCCGGGGTAGCCATCCGAAATTTAGGTTTTTGGATTGCTGGTCCCCTTAATGACAAAATTGTCAGGTTGCCTAAAAATACGCTACACACCAAATTTGGGTCAATTCCGACCAGTAAAGGCCGTGCAATCTTAAATCGAAATTTCGCCCATTTTTTAATTTACGGTGGCAAATTTCGACCCTTCGATATGACCAAATATCGTTTTCCAGGCATGCCTGAAGAGAAAATGATGCCTTTTTCACGGGTTCACATCTTGATACCGGGCTGTGATAGAGTTGATATAATGAAATTGCTAATTAATGAACATCAATTTGACACTGATTTGCTGGAAATGAGTCAACGAAATTGAAATAATGACCTTAAAACGATGGTGATATATAGGCCTATTAGCAAATAAAATACTTTTAAGGCTGAAATCGGGCACTATGAAGAGAAAATGAACTGACGCACTGGTAAAATACAGCAAAATATATTTCGCCGGTTAATATCGATACCCGAACGTATTTTTTGTCATGCCGATGTAGATTTGACGCCGTTGTGGCTGTTTTCTTCGCAATGCGTTATGATATTTGCTTTTCCCGACTCCTATATAGGCTACATCTACAAGGCTAATTACGAATGCTGAGGCATTGTTCTTTAATTTTAGCGGATCCGCATCATCATAGGCCATTTATATGTTACCGTAGTGAACTCGCGCCAACCCCCAATGAGACGTTTTGAGGTATGTCATGTTGGGTTGCCCGACATATGAGCATGCGACACAATGAAAAACGACAGTTAAGCATGCGACGCTATAGCATGAGGACACATTAGCATGGTAACACATGAGCATAGGGACACATGAGCATGGGGGCACATGCGCATGGGGACATATCAGCAGGGTGAAACATGAGCAAGGGGGCACATGGGCATGGAAACAGATTAGCATGCGACACTTGAGCATGGTTACACATTAGCATTGGGACTAATCAACATGGTTACATATGGGCATGGTAGCACGTGAGCAAGGGGGCACATAACCATTGGGACACTTCAGCATGTTGACACTTGTACATGGTGATATATGAGCATGGTTACATATTAGCATGATGACAAATGAGCATAAGGACACTTGCGCATGCGACATTTGAGCATGCAACACTTGAGCATGCGACACTTGAGCATGTGACACTTGGGCATGCGACACTTGAGCATGTGACATTTGAGCATGAGACACTTGAACATGTGACACTTGAGCATGCGACACTTCTTGAGCATGCGACACTTGAGCATGCGACACTTGAGCATTTTTCATATATTAGTGTGTTTAACGGAGTATATTGGTATAACGCCATTTAAATATTAGTCGATAAGGAGTTGGTAGACCTTACGTAATTCCCGGAACTGAAACCTGATAAGACTTTTGTGAGTCGTATATTTTGTCGTGTGAACGTAGATAACAATTGGTGCATGTACTCTCTCGTGGCTATGAGAGACGGTCATTCAATTCATGATATTTCGCTGATTCGGAAGTCCGTTACTTTGTCGTACGTAATTCAATAAAGTTACAAGTCGTGGAGACAGAAACAAAATATATTCGTCAGTGTGATCCATCGAATACGTGTCCAATAGACAGGCTTCGTGGTACTTCAGCCAACAAGGCCGTACGGCGCGGTTACGCCGGTTCGTCGAACGAAAGAAGAAACACGCAGCGAATTGTAAACGCAACCTTCTTGGAGTCAATAATACATCTTGGAGTCAGATATACAATTATACAACTACAAACATTCGCTCTGCGTTAAAGTGTGCAGTTAACTAGCGTCAAAATCATGGATTTATACCAGTCCGTACATAGTATATCTCCCCTCCTCCTACCCTAATATCCCCGCTCCCCACTTTAATACCCATCACCCCCAACCCTGATCTTGGGATACCTTAACCCTAACCCTAATCTTGGGATACCTTAACCCTAACCCTAACCCTAACCAACCCTAATATCCCCCCTCGCAACCCTAATACCCATCACCCCCACCCTAATCTTGGGATAACTTAACCCCAACCCTAACCCTAACCAACCCTAATATCCCTCACCCCCAACCCTGGGATACCTTATCCCTAACGCAAACCCTAACCCTAATCTTGGGATACACCTTACCCTTAACCCTATAACCCTAACCCTAATATCCCCTCCCAACCCTAATACCCATAATCCCCGACCCTAATCGTGGGATACCTTAACCCTAACCCTAACCAACCCTAATATCCATCACCCCCAACCCTAATCTTGGGATACCGTAACCACAGCATGGAACCTAACCCACTTCGAACCCTAATCTTCCCCCTACCCACCCACGGCATGTAAAACTTCCCTATCAAAAGAGACCCGCAAAATAAAATAATAAGTCCCGTGTCGAAATGCGAATTTGGAATCGCTTTCGTCTCACAAAAGGATATATTCTTTTAGTTCGTCTGACACGTGTAAACACGAGTCCAATATATGTGGAGCAATGACAACCTTTATCGCTTTGCCGCGATTTTTGAAGCTTTTCACACAAATCTATATGGTCACATGCTCAAGTGTCGCATGCTCAAATGTCGCATACTCAAGTCTAACATGCTCAAGTGTCGCATGCTCAAGTGTCGCATGCTCAAATGTCACATCCTCAAGTGTCGCATGCTCAAATGTCGCATGCTCAAGTGACGCATTCTCAAGTGACGCATGCTCAAGTGTCGCATGCGCAAGTGCCGCATGCTCAAGTGTCTGCATATTCACGTGTCGCATGCTCAAGTGTCTGCATGTAGACGGGTCGCATGCTCAAGTGTCGCATGCGTACGTGACCCCATGCTCATGTGCACATTTGCTCTTGTGTCCCCATGCCCATGTATCCATTTGCGCATGTGTGCCCATGCTCTTGTGTACCCATGCTCATGTGTCGTCAAGGCTCATGTATCGCATGCTCATGTGTCACCATGCTCAAGTGGCACTTACTAAATTGTCACCATGTTGATGTGTCCCTATGCTCACGTGTATCCATGCTCGTGTGTCCCTATACTCATGTGTCCCCATGCTAATATGTCCCCATGTTAATATGTCTCTGTGCTCATGTGTCTACATGCCCACGAGTCGCCATGACCAAAAGTCGCTATGCTCAAGTGTCGCATGCTCAAGTGTCGCTTGCTATTGTGTCGCATGCTAATATGTCCACGGACCGTCATGTTGGCAGTGCAGTAAGGAGGGATGGTTCCGTGCCTTTTTTCCTGCAGTTAGAGAGTTTGCGGGTTCGACGGACAGTTCAATACACCACAAGATTGCGATCCAATGAAAAGATAAGAAGTAAGCAAACATTGCACTATGAGTTGAACATGGCGCATCTCCGGGGTCGTCTCAAATACCGAAACACGAGACCAGCAACCTAATGATGACCTGAGATTCCTTGAACATCGAATCGCGAGATACTCGAATTCCTTTAATATAAATGTCTGGAGAATGAAATGGGATCTCCGAAAGTCGACATAATGTCTCGTAGGTAGTAGTTCGCTTGCCAGGAGAATATAGACATTCCACCGCAGAATATCGAAAAAAGTCATAATGCGTTTTGAGGACAACATCCGCAAGCTCATTTGCTCTGATTACGTGAAATTCACACTAGTGCGACAAAAGATATTGCTCAAAGTCTGGGAAATGTATTCTACCTGCTCGACAATTTATTCTTTCTTAATGGTCCCGGATAGTGCTGAAAGTATTCGTATGCGAAATGCGATGTAGGCCTGTCACTATATGGTGTTCGCGGGGCACTTTCAATGTAGTTTAGGGTAGGGTTACCATATTTTTGTGGCACAAATTCCGGACGCTCTTCAGCGCCCACTAGCGGATTTTGGAAATAGGTATGAGCACATTGTCAATCAAGATGACGTCACACCAGCAAAGCCTGGTCTATCGACTAGAAGTGGTCACGATCCGGTGCAAGAGTATCTGGTTGTGTGATGTAAGTTTTAACCAGGGCCGAAGCCACATTTCTTCAGCCCCCTCCCGTCCCAATAAACACTGATCTTGGGCCCACCGTAAGGTAATCGATGCAACATCTGGAGACTTACTATATGCATCGTGTTTCTATTTGCATCTGGTCGCTATACGATTTGAATGAATTATGTCAATAATATTGGTTCTTCCATATATTACTATATCATTATATAAAGGCAAACTACCCTCAGGTTTAGAACCACCATAGTCCACCATCTTTGAACAAGCATCCCAACAACCTAAACCGATTTTATGAATATACCTTTATTTTGTAATTGCGGTTACAAATAGATTTATTTTTAGAAATTAAAGGTATTTTTATTTATTTCCGATTGCAGTTTTTGCGAGGGTGGCAGTCCCCATATCAAAACCAAAATTTGTGTTCGTAAATCGCGCGCAGCCCGAAGAAAAATTTCATGTTGCATAAATCGGCCGAAAAATAATATTGTTTAGGTTGATTTGCGAATAAATTATGAGCTTACTTCAAGCCTTCAAAATTCCGGACATTTAGGCATATTTTAGAAATTCCTCCCGGACGCAGCTTTAATGGTGAAATTCCGGACATGTCCGGAATTTTCACTGTAAAATTGCGTCCGGAAGGAATTTCTAAATTATGCCTAAATGTCCGGACTTTTGAAGGCTTGAAGTAAACTCATATTTATTCGTAAATCAAAACAATAATATTTTGGGCAGAGAGCTATATGAAATTTTTGTCGCGCTGCACGCGATTTAGCATCACTTGTATTGATTTTAATATGGGGACTACGACAACCACCCTCGCAATAACTGCGATCAAAAATAAATAAAAATAGCATTCATTTACGGAGATAAGTCTAATTGTTATCGCAATTACAAGATAACGATATATTCATAGAGTCTGTTTAGGCTCTAAATCTGGGGGTAGTTTGCCGTTATTCTGGGGTTCATCATCATCATTGGTTTATTAGCAATTTTATCAGTTCAATACACCACAAAAATGCGATACAATGAAAAGACAGGAAGATGTCGAAGCGACAAGGAGTAGTCTATGGAATCTGACACCCACCTTGGCCTAGGCGATGTAAAGAGGAGGCATGCACACTGAATGAAAGTAAAGAAGATAGTATAGAAAAAGAATGCGACAAGAAATAGGGCGGCATGTCATGGGAAGCGAGATCGATAGGTCAGTCGTGGTCCGGTAATCTTGAGGATGGACTGTATTTATTTAGTAGTAATTGCTTGTATTTCGACTTGAATGTGGACGCGAACGTAATCCGCTTCCAAAATAGGCCGTGGGCCGTAGGTCGCTGGGCCAATGTGCCGACCTTCATATAGCAATCAGCTTATCAAATTTGGAGCTGGGCCACGGCAAATTGGAAATGGAGTCGCGGCCATAAAAAAAATTGGAAACCACCGGATGTGCGGTGTTCATATAGCTCGGTGGTGCAGTGGGCAGCGGCATTAGGCTGATAAATAATCTTACCGGTGTGACATGAACATGACTTAACGATGTACATTACACTCCTTGCATTTTTGAAGTCATCATCCTACAACAGCTCTACCGCAAACTCTGATCATGTGGGCGGGGAGAGGAACAAAATTATATAGTAATATATGGAAGAACCAATATTATTGACATAGGCTACTTCATTCAAATCATATACCAATGATATATATACAATGATTGGAAACTGCCACGCCCCTTAACGCTATAAGATAGTTTCCCGGCGAAATCAGTCCGTCGCGGGATATGCTTGAGTACAGGAACGGGATTGCGTATGTCGACTGTGGTGGGGTGCTGCGATCGGCCTTGCTGGCATACTAATTCACTGATTTTCCCCAATCGGTTTAGTTTTTGTTGGTTTCTTGAGCATAGTGAGGCAGTGCTGCATAATAGGATGTAATACAACTTTTAACAATGCACATTTATCAAAGTACAGACTAGCTGCGAGGTATTTTAGCATCAGTTGCAACCATGCATTTACGACACAGCCTAAAGAATTTATAGATACTGTGGGTGAGCGTCAATATAGATGTACAGAACCTGGAAGGATTGTTGAAAGAGGATTTGAAATTTTTCTGGCAGCATTTACGTCACCTGATTTTTTAAAAGAGAAGGGTTGATTACGATAATTGTGTGAGCAACTAAGTTGTTTTAGATAGTATATATTGTAATATTGTGAGGCCGAATTCACCAAGGGCCGAGTTCACTGGCAACCATAGTATCAGTATAGCGATTGTACCTTCATAATATAATATAAAATCGAAACTAACATTGTACTGATTGGTAAAATGCTAACAGATATAACTTTTTACCGGGTCAGGCCGTTGAATTCACATTCCACATCAATGATGAGAATCGGCATTGTTCCAAACAATATTCCATCGGCAAAACAATGCACTAGAATGATATTGAGGATAATCACTCCATAGTTGGTATTGTGCACATCGACCTGGCGTGATATGTCGTACTACTCTCAATAGTTGAATCTTTCACACCGCGGTGTCCGAAAGCGTAGCTACCAATGCCCATTTATTAAAAATATACCTGGTAAATGTTTTGGCACTTTGATATGAACTACCCGTTGTGAAGTGTTCCCCATGCATTGCCTGTAAACCTTGAAAATTAACATGGAGTACTCGTTAAGATTGATAGCTGGAAGGATTGTACAAAATAGATGATTTATGCATTTGTGTACGTCTATGTTTTTTTTATGTATAACCTTCATAACTTTTTGCCATTTGCATCACGCTTTATGACCTGAGCATGAGCATCAACTTGCATTGTATGTGCTGCTACCCAGGTTATTTTTCCAGCAATGTAACTCCACAATCATCCAATGCCAAATCTCTCTCTTGAATATGCACATTAGGGCTGTTCAAAAATAACTTTTTTTTCCCGATTCAAGCCGGTCACCTCTTAAATCGTCAGGTTGCAGTAGAAAACCTTGCTCACCAAATTTCACTCGATTCCAACCAGTAAAGGCCTCCGCAGATCCAATTAAAAAATTTAATTTATTATGGAAAATTAAAAAAAAAAATTTCCAAATTTTTCTGCCAACCCCATGAAATTGTTGAGATGTCTTCAAAGACGTTGCAAAACAAATTTGAGTCAATTCCGACCAGTAGAAGCGGAGTTATTGGAGTTTTTCGTTGAAATTTCTCGGATTATCCTTGATTGGTGGATAATCCTCGATTTATCAACGAAAAACTCTCATAACTCCGCTTCTACTGGTCGGAATGGACTCAAATTTGTTTTGCAACGTCTTTGAAGACAGCTCAACAATTTCATGGGCTTGGCAGGAAAATTGGGAATTATTTTTTTTAATTTTCCATAATAAATTAAAAATTTTAATTGGATCTGCGGAGTCCTATATATGTTAGAATCGAACCAAATTTGGTGTGCAGCGTTTTTTAGGGTAACCTGACAATTTAATCAGTGAATGGCTGGAATCCGAAGAAAAAAGTTATTTTTGAACAGCCCTAATGCACATTGCTCATATATATTGCATATGCGGCAGTACGGAAAATACTTGACGGATTGAATAAATAACTTGATTTCAATAGTAGTTGACTGGCAAAACTGTGACATAACAAATTCCCATTCTGTAAATGTCTAATGCATAAATTTTTTACAGGATCGTTAACATTTTTTTATAAATTATAGTCCATTCTAACTTTCAAGAAAAGATTGTTCGTGTATTGAAACAGCCGCAAAGCAACCCACAGTCGCGAGGAAATTGAAAAGGATTCAGGGATCCTAATAAAAGTGCAAATCATTATCTTATGGGATTTCGGCACGCCAGGCCGTCCATGAGAAGCAACCATTTCATGTTCCACTTTGCTTCAGACATTGAGATATTTCCAAAGATTGTAGTCAATATGAATGTTACTTTGACGAATGGTGCCGGATTGGATTGATACTCATTGGATCGATTGATGCAGAGAAAAATAGTCTTGCTGAAAGACTATGCATATTATTCGAGTACGATAGAGGTGAAGAGATGGACACTACAATGCAACCTGTGGATAATTTCGTGTGCCTTGTGAATATGACAACCAAGTTCAGCTACAACTGCCATTTAAGCCATATTGCATTCCAGATAATTTTTCTTCACTTGTACTAGCTGGAAAAAGATATGCCGCTACTGCAAAACTGGAGATATTCTTATGCCCCAGAAACAGCAACGAAATTCGTGAGCAGGAAAGCTTATCGAAGAGACAAGAAAACAACATCAATGATAAATTTGATACGGACATTTTTGCCAATCCATCGAGCAGACTACCTCATTATCACCAAGAGATTGAGTCTTGATCCGTTATTGGAATCATTTTTATTCTGATCAGGAAATCTGGCCGCACCTGCGATATGGTAATTTTCGATGAATAATTGATTTCTAAAGAGGCTTGAAACATACTAGTGTTCAAATGCCATGGTACTTGATGCTTGAATGCCCTCCGATGTTCAACGTCATGTGAGATCGCTGCTCTACCATCTAACTGCTGTCCTGATATTGTCATTAAGAGAGGATAAGAAAGCTCGAAAAAATAACATTTGAGAATATATATTTTTGTTACGTGACAAGAAACATTGACGTTATCAACTACTAGGCACAGTTATTCGATTGTTCGTAATAGCACAGCACAGTTTCATAAATTACGACAAAAATAGATGCAGACAGTACATTTATCGAATGGCTTAAACATAGGTATCTGATATTGTAATTTGCATAAATATGAAAATCCCTTTTTGCTACATATTCACTTGACTTAAATGCTTTCCGTTAACTAGGATTTTGGTTCTTGTTATTCTGAATTTAGATGACAACAAGTCTGACATGATAACAAAAGTAGTTTATGCAGTTTTCAAGTGTTATAATAAATGAAATACCCATACCCCGTATAAACTTCTCAATGATATTATGGTGTTGGTATCCTCATTGAAATTTAGACACGACTAGTATCAGAGCATTAAGGAGTCCATGAAGAGGTGAGGTATTTAAGCTGTTCAAAATCCTGCTTCTGTAATACCCATGCGATGACACATTGTTATGATTCTCGGATTCGATCAACTTCTTCCATGATCACCTGGACCGTTGAGGGAATAGATGGTGATGTGTAAGTTCGGAGATATGTTGAGTGAAGGGGATTGTTGGATAGCCTCTATTCCGTCCCATTCTTCGAAGTCACCATCTCGCAAGTCAGCTATGATTGTAAGAGTTGACAGACAAACTGGACTGGACATGGACAACATTACAATTTAATGACTATACAAAGTATATGCTGTGAACAATCATTTATAGATCATTGGCTGTGTACAAGTCCATCAAACCTGACATGGACAATGGCAGGAACTTCCTACCTATTGTGGATCGCTCTTGCGCACACATACACTTATAAGATATACCATCATATCATGGTAAATTGTACTCATGAAGTACCGTAGTTTGAAAAAGTAGGTTAAGACCAGGTTTTGCAGACGTTTCTTAGTCAATTGGATATTGAAATCTACTTGTTGAAGCAGAAAATGAACGGTCTGAAAAGTACACGAGTAGTATGAAGAAATGAGTTAGACTTTACTTTGTATACATCTGTTAGTCAATTGTCTACTGTATCTAAAAGCTGCTGACGATTACTCCTGATATGTATCAAACAAAAATATTTTTATTTTTATTCATTTGTATATATGAGCATTCGGATCACAAGATGAATGTCTGTAACAAAGGAATAATGACTATTATTACTTCAAAAACGTGATGCTTTTTGCGATATCCTCAAGTAGGTTTTGCCAACTTTCACAACTTCAGAAGGCCTGACTCCAGAGTCAGTTTTAGAACCTGCCTGAATTGACTTGAAAAAATTAAAAATGACTTCGTGACTTGATTAAAAATTTGTAATGACTTGAAGATAGTGACCTGATCCCAACTCTAGCTCGTACTATGAAGTATCCACCTTTATTTGATACTGCGAGACCACCTCCGATCACAATGTTCATCACGTAGGCACACTGGTACATCAGTTTCGTCTGAATATTAAGCCATGCTACTGGTATTGGCCAAAACCTGTACAGTATGCACACAATTCACGTGCAAAAGAGGTCTCGATAAAAAACTTTTCACTACGTTAACGCCAGTTCCTGAAGAAAGATTGCTGGCGAACCGTTTGTTTACATCGATTTCATTCCTGTAGTGAAGCATGACTCGCGACGCGCTCAAACGCAGAGCTCACTGGAGTTTCCAATCATTGTATATATATCATTGCATATACCGACAAGTTGCATATGATAAGCCGAAGCCCACAGAAGGTGCATCGATTAACCTACGGTGGGCCCAAAATCAGTGTTTATTTGTGCGGAAGGGGGCTGAAAAATGTGACTTCGGCCCTGGTTACAACTTACAACCACATACTCCCGAACCGGATCGTGACAACATCTAGTCGATGGACAAAGCTTTGTTGATGTGACGTCATATTGATCGACAAATTGCTCGTACCTCATTTTAAAATCCACTAGTGGGCGCTAAAGAGCGTCCGGACTTATCAGTTAGGGTTACCATACGTTCTCTTTAAGAGGATTTTTCCTATACTTTGACTTCTTTTAAAGTGTCTTCGGAGGACGCCTAAATGTTTTATTTTTTAGAGTTTGTCCTCTTTTTCGAGAATTTTGGTTAAATATAGAGTAAAATTCGAATGAGATACAGTAAATGAGCAGTGAGCACCGAATTAACCGAAGTGTATTTTAGGAGCTAAGCCAGACAGTTGACCATTTTTAGTCAACCGACCTTGAAGCGGGGAAAATTGACCATTTTTGCCGGATTTTCCTCCGGTATTCTAAGTTTGGAAATTTTCAAAGTGTCCTCCTCTCCCGATTCCAAAATATGGTAACCCTAGACATCGGGCACTCGGTCGAGATGGATGACAGTTAAATAGACCCCAACTGGTCGTTCGGCAATCCCTATCTGTTCATTACATCGTATTGTGTGTCTTGTAGCCTATATCGCATTGTACATTGTGTGTGTGGCTTGGGCGGATAAAATATAATCCGACGATTATTTTTGCGTTTAGCTCAGAGCAATGATATATATACAATGATTGGAAACTCAAGTGAGCTCTGCGTTTGAGCGCGTCGCGAGTCATGCTTCACTACAGGAATGAAATCGATGTAAACAAACGGTTCGCCAGCAATCTTTCTTCAGGAACTGGCGTTAACGTAGTGAAAAGTTTTTTATCGAGACCTCTTTTGCACGTGAATTGTGTGCATACTGTACAGGTTTTGGCCAATACCAGTAGCATGGCTTAATATTCAGACGAAACTGATGTACCAGTGTGCCTACGTGATGAACATTGTGATCGGAGGTGGTCTCGCAGTATCAAATAAAGGTGGATACTTCATAGTACGAGCTAGAGTTGGGATCAGGTCACTATCTTCAAGTCATTACAAATTTTTAATCAAGTCACGAAGTCATTTCTAATTTTTTCAAGTCAATTCAGGCAGGTTCTAAAACTGACTCTGGAGTCAGGCCTTCTGAAGTTGTGAAAGTTGGCAAAACCTACTTGAGGATATCGCAAAAAGCATCACGTTTTTGAAGTAATAATAGTCATTATTCCTTTGTTACGGACATTCATCTTGTGATCCGAATGCTCATATATACAAATGAGTAAAAATAAAAATATTTTTGTTTGATACATATCAGGAGTAATCGTCAGCAGCTTTTAGATACAGTATACAATTGACTAACAGATGTATACAAAGTAAAGTCTAACTCATTTCTTCATACTACTCGTGTACTTTTCAGACCGTTCATTTTCTGCTTCAACAAGTAGATTTCAATATCCAATTGACTAAGAAACGTCTGCAAAACCTGGTCTTAACCTACTTTTTCAAACTACGGTACTTCATGAGTACAATTTACCATGATATGATGGTATATCTTATAAGTGTATGTGTGCGCAAGAGCGACCCACAATAGGTAGAAAGTTCCTGCCATTGTCCATGTCAGGTTTGATGGACTTGTACACAGCCAATGATCTATAAATGATTGTTCACAGCATATACTTTGTATAGTCATTAAATTGTAATGTTGTCCATGTCCAGTCCAGTTTGTCTGTCAACTCTGACAATCATAGCTGACTTGCGAGATGGTGACTTCGAAGAATGGGACGGAATAGAGGCTATCCAACAATCCCCTTCACTCAACAAATCTCCGAACTTACACATCACCATCTATTCCCTCAACGGTCCAGGTGATCATGGAAGAAGTTGATCGGATCCGAGAATCATAACAATGTGTCATCGCATGGGTATTACAGAAGCAGGATTTTGAACAGCTTAAATACCTCACCTTATCATGGACTCCTAAATGCTCTGATACTAGTCGTGTCTAAATTTCAATGAGGATACCAACACCATAATATCATTGAGAAGTTTATACGGGGTATGGGTATTTCATTTACTATAACACTTGAAAACTGCATAAACAACTTTTGTTATCATGTCAGACTTGTTGTCATCTAAATTCAGAATAACAAGAACCAAAATCCTAGTTAACGGAAAGCATTTAAGTCAAGTGAATATGTAGCAAAAAGGGATTTTCATATTTATGCAAATTACAATATCAGATATACCTATGTTTAAGCCATTCGATAAATGTACTGTCTGCGTCTATTTTTGTTGTAATTTATGAAACTGTGCTGTGCTATTACGAACAATCGAATAACTGTGCCTAGTAGTTGATAACACCAATGTTTCTTGTCACGTAACAAAAATATATATTCTCAATGTTATTTTTTCGAGCTTTCTTATCCTCTCTTAATGACAATAACAGGACAGCAGTTAGATGGTAGAGCAGCGATCTCACATGACGTTGAACATCGGAGGGCATTCAAGCATCAAGTACCATGGCATTTGAACACTAGTATGTTTCAAGCCTCTTTAGAAATCAATTATTCTTTGAAAATTACCATATCGCAGGTGCGGCCAGATTTCCTGATCAGAATAAAAATGATTCCAATAACGGATCAAGACTCAATCTCTTGGTGATAATGAGGTAGTCTGCTTGATGGATTGGCAAAAATGTCCGTATCAAATTTATCATTGATGTTGTTTTCTTGTCTCTTTGATAAGCTTTCCTGCTCACGAATTTCGTTGCTGTTTCTGGGGCATAAGAATATCTCCAGTTTTGCAGTAGCGGCATATCTTTTTCCAGCTAGTACAAGTGAAGAAATATTATCTGGAATGCAATATGCCTTAAATGGCAGTTGTAGCTGAACTTGGTTGTCATATTCACAAGGCACACGAAATTATCCACAGATTGCATTGTAGTGTCCATCTCTTCACCTCTGTCGTACTCGAATAATATGCGTAGTCTTTCAGCAAGACTATTTTTCTCTGCATCAATCGATCCAATGAGTATCAATCCAATCCGGCACCATTCGTCAAAGTAACATTCATATTGACTACAATCTTTGGAAATATCTCAATGTCTGAAGTGAAGTGGAACATGAAATGGTTGCTTCTCATGGACGGCCTGGCGTGCCGAAATCCCATAAGATAATGATTTGCACTTTTATTAGGATCCCTGAATCCTTTTCAATTTCCTCGCGACTGTGGGTTGCTTTGCGGCTGTTTCAATACACGAACAATCTTTTCTTGAAAGTTAGAATGGACTATAATTTATAAAAAAAATGTTAACGATCCTGTAAAAAATTTATGCATTAGACATTTACAGAATGGGAATTTGTTATGTCACAGTTTTGCCAGTCAACTACTATTGAAATCAAGTTATTTATTCAATCCGTCAAGTATTTTCCGTACTGCCGCATATGCAATATATATGAGCAATGTGCATATTCAAGAGAGAGATTTTGCATTGGATGATTGTGGAGTTACATTGCTGGAAAAATAACCTGGGTAGCAGCACATACAATGCAAGTTGATGCTCATGCTCAGGTCATAAAGCGTGATGCAAATGGCGAAAAGTTATGAAGGTTATACATAAAAAAACCATAGACGTACACAAATGCATAAATCATCTATTTTGTACAATCCTTCCAGCTATCAATCTTAACGAGTACTCCATGTTAATTTTCAAGGTTTACAGGCAATGCATGAGGAACACTTCACAACGGGTAGTTCATATCAAAGTGCCAAAACGTTTACCAGGTATATTTTTAATAAATGGGCATTGGTAGACGCTTTCGGACACCGCGGTGTGAAAGATTCAACTATTGAGAGTAGTACGACATATCACGCCAGGTCGATGTGCACAATACCAACTATGGAGTGATTATCTTCAATATCATTCTAGTGCAGCGGTTCTCAACCGGGGGTCCGCGAAGCAATTTCAGGGGGTCCGCAAGACCTCTAATTGTTTTAAATGGCTGATAACCTAATTTTTATTTCATTTTTTAATTTGAGAAAGCACGAGGCATTTTCGCACCACAGCTGCTAAAACCTCATGACTCATATCATCATAATAATCGTCTGACATGAACTATCGTAGTGTGCAAAATCATTTTCATTGCCAATTTTCCAATAATCTGATACAAACATATTGCTGTTAGAGCCGTTTTGTTGGGGTTTGTGGAAAATATAAAAAGTATGGAGATAGCATAACGTCAATCAGGGTGACTTCGTAATGTCTGCGAAACCTTCTCGATGCGAAGTTGTCAGTCTCATCAAGTTAGTGAACAGTTGTTTGAAATAAAAATTTGCGGAATATTTCCCTAAGTTGTCCCAATGCAGGGATTGAAACGTCGCCACGAAATCTATTTTATCCTGCGATATACATAACTATAATAACCACTATTTGAACAGCTTCTTGGAGGTACAGAACTTCAATATACAATTGAATAATATATTCATATTGAAATGAACCCGAGTATTTTCGGCTGACACTCGTCATAAATCGGACAATGATATACCTGCTCTTGAAGCTTGGCTATCAGATTTGGCACATTCTTATTGCGGATTCCCTATGAACAGGACTGTTTTTTGATGAACAAGGAGTGTTTCGTTGCTATCAAAGCATTACGCTCCAACCCTGAAATTCATATCACCAGTTATATTAATATGCAGCCTTGCCTTGTTAATGTTCAATTGTTCATGGCCGAAAATATTTGCTCGTAAATACATATGTAAACCCGAACATAACACGTCGTTTTATGACAGTCTCTCTCAGGTTGGAAAACTTGAATCCATTCTTTGGCGCATAAAATTTGTCTATACTTTTAGATTAGGATTTCACTTTGACGGCGAAAACTCTCTGTTGCCCCTCCCTGCGCTAAATGCCGGACGTGATATGTTCATAAAATATACGTTTCTTCATTTTGTTGCCATAAATATTGCGATCACACCAAAAGTCTCGTCGGAAGCATTATGCGTTAATATTGCATTGGCCTCCATCTATCTTTGCGGAAATGGTTTTCGGCACTCCTCGTTCCTATCAAAACGAAGACACGACCATGTACTTCACGAAATACAGCAGCAAAATTAGCTTTAAAACAATAAAAGTCTGCCAATTTCTACATGGATGGTATGGTGTTATTTTCAAGAAAAATCAATATTTTGCTGTTTATCACAAGCCTGCAGCTCATATTTACACAAGACAGATGAAGGTTGCATGCACCATAATAGAGCTAAAATTGAACTAAAACTTGAGGGGGTCCGCGAGGGTCTGTGACGGTAAAAAGGGGTCCGCGAAGCCAAAAAGGTTGAGAACCACTGTTCTAGTGCATTGTTTTGCCGATGGAATATTGTTTGGAACAATGCCGATTCTCATCATTGATGTGGAATGTGAATTCAACGGCCTGACCCGGTAAAAAGTTATATCTGTTAGCATTTTACCAATCAGTACAATGTTAGTTTCCGGTTAGTTTCGATTTTATATTATATTATGAAGGTACAATCGCTATACTGATACTATGGTTGCCAGTGAACTCGGCCCTTGGTGAATTCGGCCTCACAATATTACAATATATACTATCTAAAACAACTTAGTTGCTCACACAATTATCGTAATCAACCCTTCTCTTTTAAAAAACCAGAAAAATTTCAAATCCTCTTTCAACAATCCTTCCAGGTTCTGCACATCTATATTGACGCTCACCCACAGTATCTATAAATTCTTTAGGCTGTGTCGTAAATGCATGGTTGCAACTGATGCTAAAATACCTCGCAGCTAGTCTGTACTTTGATAAATGTGCATTGTTAAAAGTTGTATTACATCCTATTATGCAGCACTGCCTCACTATGCTCAAGAAACCAACAAAAACTAAACCGATTGGGGAAAATCAGTGAATTAGTATGCCAGCAAGGCCGATCGCAGCACCCCACCACAGTCGACATACGCAATCCCGTTCCTGTACTCAAGCATATCCCGCGACGGACTGATTTCGCCGGGAAACTATCTTATAGCGTTAAGGGGCGTGGCAGTTTCCAATCATTGTATATATATCATTGGCTCAGAGCCACCACTACTGACAGCGACGGGATTATATGCCTGATATTCTAAGTCTGATATATCTGAAAATATCTAATAATGATTCATTGATTGTATCTAATATACAGTATCTCGCCGGCTATCCCACAGTGGTCGAGCATGTTCACATACAAGTCGAAATACAAGCAATTTTTGCTGAAGGAATACTAGTCAGCCCTCACCATTCACCGGACCGCGTCCTAACATCGATCTCGCCTTCCGTCACTTGACACTTTATATTATCTTCTATTACTTTCATTACATCGCCAAGGCCCTAGTCGTTCCGGCATCTTCCTATCATTCATTGTATTGCAGTCATGATGTTTTGAAGTGATGAAGTTTTATGAATAAGCTTGAACCTGAACTTGTGTTGTCTAGGAGAGTGAAATCCACTTCAGTACGGTTCTTAACATTTAAAGATTTAGGAACCCATTACACATATGCCAGAGGTTGGCAATTATTTTTCGGAGAATGGGGAGGAAATACGTTGGCGGGCTTAAGTCAACAGTTTGCACTAAATCTGAGGTGTATCAATTTCTAATCACTTCTAAATTGAAAGCACGGGATTACGTTGTTAACACAAGCTTCTGAGCTACTTTTTCAGTAATTAGGAAGTTAGAGTTAATGTAAAAAAATATTATTTATCCCACGTAATTACTCGAAACAATGGTGAACAAGAAGCATTGTTAACTCATTTCAATCACATCAACCCACATGACACAAAAATGTATGGGATATTAGGGGCGAAACCATAAAAATTTTAGGAACCCCTGCCTAAACACTAAGCATCCTTCAAACAAATCGCATTTCTGGTTCAATTTATACAGACATTCAAATGTATAGCTCAAAATTCAAAATGACTTTTCGCAGTCTGGATTCTGCCCGCGGACCGTAAAATGTCCAGGTGTGCCCGACGGTAATCCGCAAGACTTGGTGGGAAATCCTAATTTTCAGTGAGTCACAAAAACCATAATCTGCCTCAATACAAATCGAACTGCACATTTAATACATTACTTTACATTGAGCGACCGGAAACACCGGTCAAAAACCACCGGTTTGGTTATTCCTCTTTTAGTGCTTCTCGCCACTGGAAGTTAATTCACCAACTAGAATTATAGTGTCGATACTAAGTTTCACTGTTGAAGTCATGAAACCTTGATTGGCGGTATCGTAGCATACGAATAACATAATACAAAGCTACGAAGGTTGCTAGACGTAGCACATTTCCGAAGTCATGATTATCCCACAACATTGTCACCTAGTGGAATGAAATCGGTATGGTAGGAAAAATACTAAAGCATCATTTATGAGATGGAAAACAGCGGTGGCATAAAAGGTACATATTTGAACCTCGACATATTACATTCTGCTATGACGTCATAATATGTGATACTCGATTACTCGACTCGAAGAATATTACGTGATTCAGAATCGAATCACTCAGGTACTCGATTTTGCCCAGCCCTAATTACGACCACCATGACTCATTTGGAATTACGAGTGAAGCGCTGGAAACTTGACGAGTAACATAAATCCTGATCCAAGATGTTCTTTTACTCGTAAAAGTCGAAGCAACAATTTGGAAAATGGAACGCTATAAACGCTACCGTTAAATTTCACTATAAACTGCAGTTGACCAGTAAGTCACAGTCTTGATAACCTACTATTTTGATCTGTTTATCCACTTTTCATATTCTACAAAAAGCTATTGAGGCTACTTCTCCACACTACTGCAGTTGACCAGTAAGTCACAGTCTCGATAACCTACTATTTTGATCTGTTTATCCACTTTTCATATTCTACAAAAAGCTATTGAGGCTACTTCCCCACACTACTGATAGTAATGTTATTGCCTGAATCAAAGAGCTTCTTGGAGGTATAGAACTTCCATATACGAATAAATGGTGTATTCATATTGAAATAAAACCGAATATTTCCAGCTGACACTCGTCAGAGGTAATCGTCAGCAACTAGTAAAGAATTAGAAGGAACATTGTATATACGAGTGTCAGCAAAACATATTCGGGTTCATTTCAATACGAATATATTATTCAATTGTACTTGCATCGATTCTGCATGTGGGCTGCACTGCAATATTCAAAAAGAATTCTAAGTGACATTTGTGTGAGGACATTAGAAACAAGGCTGACGTACGATCTCAACAAACTTGTTATAAGTTTCAAGCAGCCCACATAGAAAAAAGATTCATTATTGCCGGGCACGCGTATACAATTGTAAATTGCAGAAAATAAAATCATTCAATATCTCTATCATTGATATTCATTTGTGAAAAAGAAAACTACGCAAGAAATGGAAATATAAATATATTTATCCGGAGGCTTAGCATTTTCGCCCTTCATATGATTTATGATCTTCAGTCTTTCAATCTGTTTTAGGAAATCGTCAGCCGAGATTTCTGCAATGCAGTAACCAGTCCTCTGGTGAATTCTCTTCCACCATATTGTTCTAACGGTTGCCGGTGAACCCAGCCCTCGGTAAACCCAGCCTTACAAACCCAGCCCTCGGTAAACCCAGCCCTCGGTGAACCCGGCCCTCGGTGAACCCGGCCCTCGGGAAATTTTGTATTAAAGCTGGGAGCTGGGATATTAGGGTTGGCGGAGGTAGGATATTAGGGTTGGTGGAGGTGGGATATTAGGGTTGGGGGAGGGGGGATATTAGGGTTGCCGGAGGTGGGATATTAGGGTTACCGGAGGTGGGATATTAGGGTTGCCAGAGGTAGGATATTAGGGTTGGTGGAGGTGGGATATTAGGGTTGGTGGAGTTGGGATATTAGGGTTGGTGGAGTTGGGATATTAGGGTTGCCGGAGGTGGGATATTAGGGTTGCCGTAGGTGGGATATTAGGGTTGGTGGAGGTGGGATATTAGGGTTGGTGGTGGTGGGATATTAGGGTTGCCAGAGGTGGGATATTGGGGAAGGGGGGATATTAGGGTTGCCGGAGGTGGGATATTAGGGTACAGGAGGTGGGATATTAGGGTTGCCGGAGGTAGGATATTAGGGTTGGTGGAGGTGGGATATTAGGGTTGGTGGAGTTGGGATATTAGGGTTGCCGTAGGTGGGATATTAGGGTTGGTGGAGGTGGGATATTAGGGTTGGTGGTGGTGGGATATTAATGTTGCCAGAGGTGGGATATTGGGGGAGGGGGGATATTAGGGTTGCCGTAGGTGGGATATTAGGGTTGGGGGAGGGGGGATATTAGGGTTGCCTGAGGTGGGATATTAGGGTTGCCGGGGGTGGGATATTAGGGTTGGGGGAGCGGGGATATTAGGGTTGCTGGTGAATACAAAATTTCCCGAGGGCGGAATTCACCGAGGGCCGGGTTCACCGAGGTCTGAGTTCACCGAGGGCCGAGTTTGTAAGGCTGAGTTCACCGAGGTCTGATCGATATGTGAACGTGACGTTCTTTCCCGCGCTTGGCGCTCGCGCAATCCGTGATCACATGATCTGATCACGCCGTGACTGCGTGATCTACGCATGCCCTGACCTCCTTACAAGATCGACAAATCAGTTGATAATAACAATATTAGTTTAATAATTCATAATAATACTTGTTAATACACTCAATTACAAAAGTTCACCGAGGGCTGGGTTTACCGAGGGCTGGGTTTACCGAGGTCTGATCGATATGTGAACGTGACGTTCTTTCCCGCGCTTGGCGCTCGCGCAATCCGTGATCACATGATCTGATCACGCCGTGACTGCGTGATCTACGCATGCCCTGACCTCCTTACAAGATCGACAAATCAGTTGATAATAACAATATTAGTTTAATAATTCATAATAATACTTGTTAATACACTTAATTACAAAAGTTCCCGAGGGCTGGGTTTACCGAGGGCTGGGTTTACCGAGGGCTGGGTTCACTGGTAATCGTTCTAACGATCCACCGAATCCCACCTGACTTTGAATTTACTTCGTCAGCAATATAGATAGAATTGGGCAGAGCGATACATCGTTGAAAATTACAAATCATCTGAAAAACATACCGTAATAAACTTGATCATTTTTATCTATATTGCGTTGACGAGATTTGGACGGGACGATAGATCATTTTCAGCTTCATAATATTCTTGCTGGACATTTTTTATTGTCTTCCCACTGAATGTGATCTTGATGAATTTTCGAGATATTAAGGGATTACTTTTTCATATTTTACTCAACTTTAGGGTCTATGGTTGTTCGGACAGGCTGCAGATTTTGTTTGCCATTTCTCAAGCATTGAAGCCCTTTCCTGTTACACCGGTTGTAATGCTGGTCCATTTTGTACAATCTTCATCAACAACTACTTCGTCAACGTCAGGATGGGAATTTCCGATCAAACGCATTAAGGTAGGCTTACCATATTTTGGTAAATCTAAAAAGAGGACACTTTTTCATAAATTTCCAACTTTCAAAACCGGAGTAGAATTCTCAAAAACCGGTTAATTTTTCCCACTTTGTGACTGGTTAACTAAAAAAAAAAAAAAGGTCATCTCTTCCGCTCATAACTCAAAATACCGTTTTTCTCCCCACATTGCTAGGTGGATGACTAAAAAAAAAAAAAAAAAAAAAAGGTCATCTTTTCGCTCAGAGCTAAATTCACCGTTTTTCACCCGTCGGAGCTTCACGTCTGTGCTAATATATGGCATATCACTCGCAATTTGCTCTAAATCTGCTCTAAATACTAAAAAAGAGGACAAAATCCCAAAAAAGAGGACAAAAGGGCGTCCTCCGAGGACACTTTCAAAAAAGTCAAAAAAGAGGACAAATCCTCTTAAAAGAGGACGTATGGTAAGCCTAACCTAAGGCATCAAATTTGCCATCATATTTGCTGTTGATATCACACAGAGCCGTATAAATCTAGCTTGGATGTGAAGTGAAATGGAAATATCACGACCTCCACGATGTGCTGGAAATCATTTCGTGTTGGCATTTTGATGCTTGTGATCATTTGTCTTCGTCTCCCATACTAGGTCCAGTCATGCAGTAAATAAGTTGTAGGAATTATTATTAACTGCAGTAAATTCTGTGCTGAAAAACAAAAACACAAAATTACAAGAACGAAATTGAACGTGAATCCACAAACGAAAATGAGTAAGATTACAGAGGCAAGTGCCGCATAAAAGAAATCAAGTGTTCGTTATAAGATTGCGGGGAAAGTAATTGAAGACATTGGCCATTTCAGATTATGAATCTCTATAATCGGTTTTCGGCTAAAACACAGAAAACACTTGGCCGGGTGTATTGAGCAACCTGACATTGACGTGCAGGTACAAAATTTGCCAAAATCGCACAGATGATGGATCATTTCATCGGAGCTTCGTGAGCTCTTGATTGTATCAGAATATACTTCTATTATTGCAGTGTACGAGGTTCCACTTCACATGTAAGATATTTCAGTATCTACCGGAGCACTCTAGCAACCAAGTATCGCATGATGTATGTACGTTTGGATGGTTTCATATTATTCACAGGCACAATAATTGTGAGGACTGATTAAAATGCTAGCTGCCTTCCGTGAAACTAGTGCGGTGACCGGTGAGTACTGGGTGGAGATGACCTACAGCCCAGCAAGGTAACCTAGCAACAAGTATAGGAATCAGGAAACACATTAACATTATTAATACACTAAACAATCAACAGAAAGGCGATTTCACAAATGACATTGGTTGAATAATGATTGATTTCCGTCGATGTGCAAAGTAACGGTATCGCGGCAACTTCAATTACAGTTTTAGCAAAGAAGAATGTGAGGTGGCGGAATCGCATTGCAATGGTGAATTCAAATACAGTAGCACCTTCAATCGACCGGACAATGGCGATTTGCCTGATTACCTCAATAAATATCGGTATCAAAAAGATCATCAGTAAATCAAATATGTGAGGTACGCGGTAGTTGACCATTGCAATAATTCCAGCGAATATCTAACCTTCAGAGTTAAGCCGCATAATTACTGCATTAAATGTGATCCAATCTGCTACAATTTACAGTGACTTGTAATGTTGAGGAATTTGACAGGAGCACAATAACTGTACCCGAGACGAATTTCGTACCTTAATGAAAGTATTAGGTGTCACAATAACACTGCACATGAGAAATAATTGAGTGCCAAGCACTTATAAGGCAGACACTTCAGCATTGACATGTTTGAAATCACTCGATTCGAAATCGTTATATGTATAATATCCTAAAATGAAGATTCGAAACGGAAATGTTACGATACACAATGAGAGCTTTACCATCAGCTAAGAAAATAAAAAAGTAGCTTTTGATACCGCGACCTAGAATTTTCATATCATAATATACATACATACATGGCTATAAATCAATTTATTACTACAAATACCAAGACCATTCATTCCAACTGCATGCATATCCTAAGATTCAACAAGTTAATTCTTTACCATCAACATCCCATTATTGATTTATCGATTACACCAACATCAATATCAATATACCTGTCCAAGGAGCATCGTGATATTTTAGTAAATACCATCCCCAACATCACTTTAATGGGTTTAGAGTCGAGCAACAAATCCTTTTACACAGACATCACATTTACGACTTCTGACACCAGAATGAATAGCAAGGTGAGTATTGAGAGTACTCTTGACATTAAATCCTTTTCCACAAACATCACATTTATGGCTTTTAACAAAAGAGTGAATATCAACATGTCTCTTCAAGTCACATTTTAAAACAAATCCTTTTCCACAAACTTCACATTCATGGCTTTCGACACCAGAATGAATAGCAAGGTGAGTATTGAGACCACACTTGACAGTAAATCTTTTTCCTCAAATTTCACATTCATGGCTTTTGACGCCAGAATGAATATCAAGAGGACTCTTCAAGTCCCATTTAAAACCAAATACTTTTCCATAGATATAACACTTATGGCTTTTGAAACCATAACGAATTTTAAAAATGTTTTAAGTGTGATTCCGGAGCAAATCCTTTTCCACAAACATCACATTTGTGGCTTTTGACGCCAGCATGTATAGCTATGTGAGTATTTAGATTACTCTTGTCAACAAATCCTTTTCCACAGATTTCACATTCATGGCTTTTGATGCCAGAATGAATAGCAATATGAGTATCGAGTCTCTGCTTGGAAGCAAATTATTTTCCACAGATATCACATTTATGGCTCTTTTCACCAGAATGAATTTTTAAATGATTCTTCAAGTGTGGTTTCCGAGCAAATCCTTTTCCACAAACATCACATTTGTGGATTTTGACGCCAGCATGTATAGCTATGTGAGTATTTAGATTACTCTTGTCAACAAATCCTTTTCCACAGATTTCACATTCTTGGCTTTTGACGCCAGAATGCATAGTAATGTGAGTACTGAGACCACACTTGGTAGCAAATCTTTTTCCACAAATTTCACATTCATGGCTTTTAATGCCAGAATGAATAACAACGTGATTATTGAGACTATGCTGGGCAGTATATCTTTTCCCACAAATTCCACATTCATGGCTTTTAACCCCAGAATGAATAGCAATGTGAGTATTGAGACTACAATCGGCAGTAAATCTTTTCCCACATATTTCACACTCATGGTTTTTGACGCCAGAATGAATAGCAATATGAGTATGGTGACTATGCTTGGAAGCAAATCCTTTTCCACAGATATCACATTTATGGCTTTTGACACCAGAATGAATTTTACAATGATTGATCAAGTGTGGTATTGAAACAAATCCTTTTCCACAAACATCACATTTGTGGATTTTACCGCCAGCGTGTATAGCTATGTGAGTATTTAGATAATCCTTGACAGCAAATCCTTTTCCACAGATTTCACATTCATGGGTTTTGATGCCAGAATGAATAGCAATATGAGTATCAAGTCTCTGCTTGGAAGCAAATCCATTTCCACAGATATCACATTTATGACTTTTTTCACCAGAATGAATTTTAAAATGATTCTTCAAGTGTGGTTTTCGAGCAAATCCTTTTCCACAAACATCACATTTGTGGCTTTTGACACCAGCATGTATAGCTATGTGAGTATTTAGATAATCCTTGACAGCAAATCCTTTTCCACAAATTTCGCATTGATGGCTCTTGACGCCCGAATGAACAGCAATATGAGTATCAAGTCTCTGCTTGGAAGCAAATCCTTTTCCACAGATATCACATTTATGGCTTTTTTCACCAGAATGAATTTTAAAATGATTCTTCAAGTGTGGTTTTCGAGCAAATCTTTTTCCACAAACATCACATTTGTGGCTTTTGACACCATCATGTATAGCTATGTGAGTATTTAGATCACCCTTGACAGCAAATCCTTTTCCACAAATTTCACAATTATGGCTCTTGACGCCAGAATGCATAGCAATGTGAGTATTGAGACCACGCTTGGCAGTAAATCTTTTTCCACAAATTTCACATTCATGGCTTTTAACGCCAGAATGAATAACAACGTGATTATTGAGACTATACTGGGCAGTATATCTTTTCCCACAAATTCCACATTCATGGCTTCTGACGTCAGAATGAACAGCAATGTGAGCATCAAGTCTACACTTGACAGCAAATCCTTTTCCACAAATTTCACACTCATGGCTTTTAACCCCAGAATGAATAGCAATGTGAGTATTGAGACTACACTCGGCAGTAAATCTTTTTCCACAAATTTCACACTCATGGCTTTTGACGCCAGAATGAATAGCAATATGAGTATCAAGTCTCTGCTTGGAAGCAAATCCTTTTCCACAGATATCACATTTATGGCTTTTTTCACCAGAATGAATTTTAAAATGATTCTTCAACTGTGGTTTTCGAGCAAATCCTTTTCCACAAACATCACATTTGTGGCTTTTGACACCATCATGTATAGCTATGTGAGTATTTAGATCACCCTTGACAGCAAATCCTTTTCCACAAATTTCACATTTATGGCTCTTGACGCCAGAATGCATAGCAATGTGAGTATTGAGACCACGCTTGGTAATAAATCTTTTTCCACAAATTTCACATTCATGGCTTTTAACGCCAGAATGAATAACAACGTGATTATTGAGACTACGCTGGGCAGTATATCTTTTCTCACAAATTCCACATTCATGGCTTCTGACGTCAGAATGAACAGCAATGTGAGCATCAAGTCTACACTTGACAGCAAATCCCTTTCCACAAACTTCACACGTATGGCTTTCAGCATCAGAATGCATCGCAATGTGAATTGATTACCGTGATTCTGCTCAAAATGCCAAATGCCTAAAGCTAAGTATATGAGGTTTATTACGAGAGTTGACAAGATATTGATCTAAATAAAAACATTGATAAATTTTGATGCGAAATATTTTAGGCAGAACTGGCTATAATATATAATCAGTATCAGAATTACCCTGAAAATGTGAAACTATGGCTACCATCATTGTGGTTGCATCAATTTTTGTCACTTGATATCATCACAATAAGTCTCACTGTGAAAACACATTCCCAGATTGAAATGGCTAGGTCTCCTGATAGCATAGCCACTGTGAAGCACATCAGTATAGATATAAAATGAAATGCACATGTTTTGATCAATCTGGAGACATGCTGGTTTATGCGTTCCTGCAGACGCCTCGCAAAGACGTGCTCCCTGCACTTCAACAAAGTACTGTAGTGTACGAATATAAGTTCCCCTGTCATTGTGGCTACGTAGGAAGAACGTCAAAGTGTCTGCAAAATCGCCTAAGCCAACATGTCCCCAGATTTATCAGAACACGTGCATCAGGCTCGGTGAGAAGCTCACCTTTAACTCATCCGCTTAACCCTACTTGAACGGCCGGCCTCAAGTCCAAATTTCAATGCATTTAGAAAAATGTTCATAAAATCTGAACCACTGGACTTGAACCGATACCCAATATACCGCTGTAATTGTGAAACAACCGCCTAACCAACTGAGCTACTCTCAAAGCGAGAGAGAAACAGGTGATGCCCCTATACCAAGAAGTGTTCTCAACTTTTTGAAAATAAAAGAGAATTTGCTTTTTGAATTTGCGACTACGTCATACATAGACGTGCTCGGGATAGAATCATCGCCTGACTGATTTCACAGCAATATCAAGATTCCAAAATGACCTGAGTGAGGTTCTTACGATAATACAATCGACTGTAACGACCGCTGATATACCGATGGCTACAGTTGGATATAGCGCAATTGATGCCAGGCGTCTCGCATTCCGCGCACATACACGCGAAGCGTGTTATTGTAGTATTGACGACGTTCATTCAATGATTTGATTCACAGTGCCGGCCGCCGATGTATGTAATCGCTTCGTACGAGTTTTTAAGTACTAGATAGTGCTTTATCGAAACACACCTTGCTCTTGTACAACAAGTAGAACTGAATATATATTGGTTGGATTGACAGGTAGTCATATCTGCAATATAAAATGCAGTGTTTCACTGCTATTTTACTGGGCATTTGAAGAAAGATTAGGTCATACGGGGCCTACGATAACTTATCGTAGGCCCCGGGTCATATTATGAAAGCCTTTCATCGACAATGGTGATGTAGACAATCACTTTGAGACAAGGGCTGTCTATTGAACCAATAGGCATCCTGATAACCCAGCTATCACGACATGCGCATCGCAGCAATCAGTTTCGAAGTGCACAACTCGACTGCCGACTCTACATACCTATTTATTCGCTAATTTGACAATGGACATTGAACATTCAACCATATTTAGGTTTTGTTCTCTACCATGGGCCAGATCTGAAACATTTTCACCAGAAGTGAAGCCATTTATGGACATAAATTTTCTGTCATATCGATTGCGCTTTGGAGATCTTGTAGCTCGCTGAACTGAATACCATCATGTTGGTAATGCTGTATTAGTATGAAAAGCAGCAATCGATATGCGTAATCTGCAACAGCGATATTCGCTAATCACAACAGCAAATATATTACCGCGTGTTATGTTTTGGGTAATAACATAGTATCGCGGACGTTGAAATGATTCATTTCACAACGCTGGTATATGTAATCGCTTGTCCATCCTTTGTACGAGTTTGTGCCATGTGTTGAAACTAACATTGCTGTTGTACAACACGCGCATCGCAGCAATCAGTTTCGAAGTGCGTTCGTGACCGCAGACTCTACATACCTCGATCCGCTAAATTGAAAATCGACATTCAAATATATTTTTGTAAAATAATTTATTGCGTGGCGCAATATATGCCATTGGCTTTGCTGGTCGTCAAATTTTCATGAATGACCTGCGCGTTGTGGACGGAATTCTCGAGCAGACACGAAAATACCTTTCAATACCAGAATCGCGACCGGAGCTTTGATGTGCCGGTGCATTTCGTTTTATTTGCTAGGCTACTACGGGAAAGACGTGAAACATTTTCACCAGAAGTGCAGCCATTTACGGACATAAATTTCCTGTCATATGAATAGCGGAGATCTTGTAGCTCGCTGAACAACATCATGGCAGTATTGGTGTATTGGTATGAAAAGCAAAAATATTCAATATGCGTAATCTTCAACAGCAACAGAAAATACATTGCTAAAACCCGCACATGTTATTTAGTAAAATATTTTTACTTCCAGTTCAAAGAATCTTCTGTGCGACTAATTATTGATTATAAGTATTCCAATAGATGAGCAATGGGCATAACCAACACATGTTAGGAGAAAAGATCTGCAAATGAATTTGATGTCTCGGCGATGCGCTGATTTAGGTCACGGGCGCTGGTTTATCTCACGCGCGCACATTCACGCGAACGCCGTGGCGAATTGTATTTAGCGCAAAACCTTTTTATGTATTCAATCTGCATTTTGAATAGGTTATTCGATAGTATAATATGTTATTTATGGCTCGACGTATGCGTATTGATAATATCTATCCACCTGGAATAGTTGTAATTGTCTACGACCAGAACAACTCAGGAAATTTAGGATTAAGTAAAGCGTGTTCGTGAATATACGCTCAGGCCTCATTAATGAGTGTGCCGTTTCGATCGGGTTAAGCTTGATGCTGACCGATCAAAAGCCATTCATTCTGTCATAGGCAAACATCTATTAGATAATCTGATTCGTGCGAATAATTATCGAGACGACAGATTTCGCGACGTTGGGAGGAGCCGTTAACACTAACATTTGTGTGCCTTGGAGTCGACTTTCATCAAAATACACCAACCCAAACTCTGTCAACAAAAGGAGTTCGTGTACCCCCTGAAAATAGTACATTGAACGAGTTCTCGTTTGAAATTTCATTCTGGTGACTTCATATTTTGAGATTCGTTGGTTGAAATACAATGTTCTTTCCAATTCGCTACTAGTTGCTGACGATTACCCCTGACGAGTGTCAGCCGAAAATATTCAGGTTTATTTAAATATGAATTGAAGATATTTTCAACACAACATTTAGTAGTAAAATTATGCCAAAAGGTTAGCTCTAAATCCCAGCCTAATCCATGCCTTTGTTTGTAACTGGAATGTTTAATTTTTAATTAAAGATAGCAAGTATTCGATTCTTACAGCACCCTTATTCTGAAACAGCGCGAATAGTCAAATTACGATGACAGATTGCTTGAATACAGTCATTAACCAGTAAAGTGGCTCTAACTCGGTGGTCACGACGAGATTACGAATATATATATGCGCTTTTCTTTAATAGTGCTGCGGCGTAGGCCCAGTCCATGCGCAATGACGAAGACAAGAGCTTCAACTTTAACTAGGATGATTGGATCTGGTCCGTTATTATTCATTCATCATTCGGGTTTGCATTATAGTCTTTGTTTATCTATTATATTCTCTCAGTAATTACAACGGTTTCACACTGACATTTCTTTCCCCGTGAGAAATAACCTATAGTTCTATTTAACAGACAACGCTGAACTGAGTTTGAACCTTTTGCTCTTCTCGAAATTTTGTGTCGACATCACTGACGTGATGCTGGTAACTAGAGTGAAAATGCCACATTACAGATATTTTTTCATTTACTCGGAATGCTTGGCAGGGCATCTGGCGTGCAATGCCCTGCCCACGCACTCCTGCTTCAGTTGGGATATTGTGGTATGTTGAGCATAACACCGTGTCAACCTATTTGTTTCATTCGAAAGTTTATGATTCACAATGAGCAGACAATGGGCCGTCTACAACGTTAGGCCTATAAAGTAGGCTGCAAGCTGTAAAATCTCAAATGATAAATTCACCGACGGTACAAACGAAATATAGGTTGCAAAAAATGTCAACTTAATAAACAATTTCGAAGTTTTTTGTCCTAACGCTACGCTACAATTTTGACCTAGTTTTGATTTTTTTCATGTCAAAAATAATTCGCCCAAGTCATGAGTCAAACAAGTTTTTACAATTGCGTCGCAACTACAAAAATTGTGGAGCCACTGCACTTGAATTTCTTAGTAGTAGGGCGATTTTTTGTTGTCATCAAAACGGAAGATTTTGACCCAGTAAATCCAAATTTTGAGAGATTTTTATTTTAAAAAACCTAATTTTGACAAAATGTTGCACTCATGTATGAAAATTATGTGTTTTCGCACATGTTAGAATTGTACTAATCTTAATTCTTGGTTGGAACTGTCTGTCCTTACGAAGTAGATGGGCCTGAAATATCTTTATTGACTTAAAAACTGACAAATTTATACTTGAAAAAACTATTATTTTAACAGAATCTGGACCTATGAAGAATTCCAATCGTTACATCACGCATTATGGTATAAATAATTTAACTTGTTGTAGTACAACGATAGATACTTTCCTACATTCTAGCGTAGAATGTGTCTATCTTCACTAACTAGCTAGCCAAGAATTAAGAAAGAACGTTCAACAGCACACGTTATTTGGCTGGCAACACAATCACAGTGACAGTTACAGACAGCCGCAAGTCCCAGTCTCGATAACCTACCAGCTTGATCTGTTTATCCAATTTTCATATTTTACACAAAGCTATTGAGGCTACTTCTTCACACTACTGATTATAATGTTATTGCTTGAATTAAAGAGCTTCTTGGAAGTATAGAACTTTAATGTACAATTAAATAGTATATTCATATTGAAATAATACCGAATATTTTTGGCTGACACTCGTCAGGGGTAATCGTCAGCAACTAGTAGAGAATTGTATATACATTGTATACACGAGTATCAGCCAAAAACATTAGGGTTTATTTCAATACCAATATATTATCCAATTGCACTTGCATCGATTCTGCATTGGGCAGCATTGCAATTGCATATTGTTCTAACGATCCATCGAATACTACTTGGCATTGCATTTACTTTGTCAGCAATGTAGATAGAATTGGGCAGAGCGATACATCGTTGAAAATTACGAATCCTCTGAAGAACATACCGTGATAAACTTGATAATTTCTATCTAATACGTTGATGAGATTTGGACGGGACAATAGATCATTTTCAGCTTCATAATATTCTTGCTGGACAGTTTTTATTGTCCCCCCACTGAATGTGATCTTGAGGAATTTTCGAGATATTAAGGGATTACTTTTTGATATTTTCCTCAACTTTAGAGTCTATGGTTGTTCGGAAAGGCTGCAGATTTTGTTTGCCATTTCTCGAGCATTGAAGCCCTTTCCTCCTACACCGGTTGTAATGCTGGTCCCTTTTGTACAATCTTCATCAGCAACTATATCGTCAACGTCAGCATAATAATTTTCGATCAAACGCATCAAAATATTATGTAGTCACAGCTGCTGATCCATGACAAGCTGTTGACATCTGACGGCCACATTACCTAAGGCAGCAAATTTGCCATCATATATGCTGATAATATCACACAGAGCCGCATAAATCCAGTTTGGATGTGAAGTGATAGTGAAATATCATGACCTCCACGATGGGCTGGAAATCATTTCGTGTTGGCATTTTGATGCTTGTGATCATTTGTCTTCGTCTCCCATACTAGGTCCAGTCATGCAGTAAATAAGTTGTAGGAAGTATTATTAACTGCAGTAAATTCTGTGCTGAAAAAACAAGAACACAAAATTACAAGAACGAAATGAAACGCGAATCCACAAACGAAAATAAGTAACATTTCAGGGGCAAGTGCCGCATAAAAGAAATCAAGTGTTCGTCACAAGAATGTGGGGAAAGTAATTGAAGACATTGGTCATTTCAGATTATGAATTTCTATAATCGGTTTTCGGCTAAAACACATAAAACACGTGGCCGGGTGTATTGAGCAAAATGACATTGACGTGCAGGTACAAAATTTGCCAAAATCGCACAGATGATGGATCATTTCATCGGAGCTTCGTGATCTCTGGATTGTATCAGAATATACTTCTATTAATGCAGTGTACGAGGTTCCACTTCACATGTAAGATATTTCAGTATCTACCGGAGCACTCTAGCAACAAAGTATCGCATGATGTATGTACGTTTGGATGGTTTCGTATTATTCACAGGCATAATAATTGTGAGGACTGATTAAAATGCTAGCTGCCTTCCGTGAAACTAGTGCGGTGACCGGTGAGTACTGGGTGGTGATGACCTACAACCCAGCAAGGTAACCTAGCAACAAGTATAGGAATCTGGAAACACATTAACATTATTAATACACTAAACAATCAACAGAAAGGTAATTTCACAAATGACATTGGTTGAATAATGATTGATTTCCGTCGATGTGCAAAGTAACGGCATCGCGGCAACTTCAATTACAGTTTTAGCAAAGAAGAATGTGAGGTGGCGGAATCGCATTGCAATGGTGAATTCAAATACAGTAGCACCTTCAGTCGACCGGACAATGGTGATTTTCCTGATTACCTCAATAAATATCGGTATCAAAAAGATCATCAGAAAATCAAATATGTGAGGTACGCGGTAGTTGACCATTGCAATAATTCCGGCGAATATCTAACCTTCAGAGTTGAGCCGCATAATTACTGCATTAAATGTGATCCAATCTGCAACAATTTACAGTGACTTGTAATGTTGAGGAATTTGACAGGAGCACAATAACTGTACCCGAGACGAATTTCGTACCTTAATGAAAGTATTAAGTGTCACAATAACACTGCACATGAGAAATATTTGAGCGCCAAGCACTTGTAAGGTAGACACTTCAGCATTGACATGTTTGAAATCACTCGATTCGAAATCGTTATATGTATAATATCCTAAAATGAAGATTCGAAACGGAAATGTTACGATACACAATGAGAGCTTTACCATCAGCTAAGAAAATAAAATAGTAGCGTTTGATACCGCGACCTAGAATTTTCATATCATAATATACTTACATACATGGCTATAAATCAATTTATTCCTACAAATACCAAGACCATTCATTCCAACTGCATGCATATCCTAAGATTCAACAAGTTAATTCTTTACCATCAACATCCCATTAATGATTTATCGATTACACCAACATCAATATCAATATACCTGTCCGAGGAGCATCGTGATATTTTAGTAGATACCATCCCCAACATCACTTTAATGGGTTTAGAGTCGAGCAACAAATCCTTTTACACAGACATCACATTTACGGCTTCTGACACCAGATTGAATAGCAATGTGAGTATTGAGAGTACTCGTGACATTAAATCCTTTTCCACAGATATCACATTGATGGCTTTTGACACCAGAATGAATTTTACAATGATTGTTCAAGTGTGGTATTGAAGCAAATCCTTTTCCACAAACATCACATTTGTGGCTTTTGACGCCAGCATGTATAGCTATGTGAGTATTTAGATTACTCTTGACAGCAAATCCTTTCCCACAAACATCACATTTATGGCTCTTGACGCCAGAATGAATAGAAATGTGAGTATCGAAATTACACTTGGCAGTAAATCTTTTCCCACAAATTTCACATTCATGGCTTTTGACGCCAGAATGCATAGCAATGTGAGTATTGAGACCACGCTCGGTAGTAAATCTTTTTCCACAAATTTCACATTCATGGCTTTTAACCCCAGAATGAATAGCAACGTGAGTATTGAGACTATGCTTGGAAGCAAATCCTTTACCACAGATATCACATTTATTGCTTTTGACACCAGAATGAATTTTACAATGATTGTTCAAGTGTGGTATTGAAGCAAATCCTTTTCCACAAACATCACATTTGTGGCTTTTGACGCCAGCATGTATAGCTATGTGAGTATTTAGATTACTCTTGACAGCAAATCCTTTCCCACAAATTTCACATTTATGGCTCTTGACGCTAGAATTAATAGGAATGTGAGTAGGCTATTGAGACTACGCTTGGCAGTAAATCTTTTCCCACAAATTCCACATTCATGGCTTCTGACGTCAGAATGAACAGCAATGTGAGCATCGAGTCTACACTTGAAAGCAAATCCCTTTCCACAAACTTCACACGTATGGCTTTCAGCATCAGAATGCATCGCAATGGGAATTGATTACCGTGATTCTGCTGAAAATGCAAAATGCCTAAAGCTAAGTATATGAGGTTTATTACGAGAGTTGACAAGATATTGATCTAAATAAAAACATTGATAAATTTTGATGCGAAATATTTTAGGCAGAACTGGCTATAATATATAATCAGGATCAGAATTATCCTGAAAATGTGAAACTATGGCTACCATCATCGTGGTTGCATCAATTTTTGTCACTTGATATCATCACAATACAGTCTCACTGTGAAAACACATTTCCAGATTGAAATGGCTAGGTTTCCTGATAGCATAGCCACTGTGAAGTACATCAGTATAAATATAAAATGAAATGCACATGTTTTGATAAATCTGGGGACATGCTGGTTAATGCGTTCCTCCTGGTTATGCGTCCAGCTTCCCGATCGGTAGGTCGTGGGTTCAATCCCCGTCCGGGTCAGACCAAAGACTCTAAAACTGGTATCCGCGGCTACCCAGCTAGGCGCTCAGCATCCATGGGTAGCGTGGAGGAGAAAAATACAGTGGTGCAGACTAGATGACCTTGCTTAAAGGTAGTATCGCATCTCCATCGTCAAAGCATCTCGATGGTGCCGGCGAAAATAAATCTGATCTCTCTCTCTCTCTCTCTCTCCCTGCAGACGCCTCGCAAAGACTGCACTTCAACAAAGTAATGTAGTGTACGAATATAAGTGCCCCTGTCATTGTGGCTATGTAGGAAGAACGTCAAAGTGTCTGCAAAATTGCCTACAATGCGGGTTGAAATGCACCAAGCAACCCGCTACATAAATTATATTCATTGACACATTCAGGAACATATCTTGTTCACTTCGTATGTGTTTCACACGAAAGGACAACGAAAATCCTTGACTCTTATGAAAATAGAACTTTGTGTCATTCCCTATCCGCATCTGTCTCTCTTTCTCATTGGAAGGAAATGATATGTCTACATGACAAACTATGAATAGCAAAAAGTAAGTCAAAATATGACAAAGGTACTAGTAGAAATAGTAAAAATTAGATTCACTAGAGTAACTGGTGCAAGTAAAGGAAAACTACTTCAACAATATGGCACAATTGATTTTACGTGAGAACACAAACGAAGTTACTCAAGTAGAAGTAGCAACGGAAAAACCTACTCAAGTACGAGTAGAAGTACTTCTTCCATAAGCAACCTAAAACTACTTGATGTAGAATTGACTGAATTTAAATCTACTCTAGCAAGTAAGTAGTTGTGAAAACGATTGTAATTCGTTCGCATGGATTGTCAAAAGCTGCAAATTAAGTTATGTGAAAGGTGCAGAGCTTGATTTATTTTGATGCATACCAGGAGGTATTCTATTTTCGTCAATCAATCAATAAATCAGTATATTAATATTTTAATCATTTCAAAACATCACAAGACTGCGATACAATGAAAAGAGAGGAAGGCGTCGAAACAACTTGGAGTAGCCTTGAAGATCAGACACCCACCTTAGCCTAGGCGAAGTAAAGAAGAGGCATGCACACTGAATGAAAAGTAATACAGAGGATATAATAGGCTTACCATACGTCCTCTTTTAAGAGGATTTGTCCTCTTTTTTGACTTTTTTGAAAGTGTCCTCGGAGGACGCCCTTTTGTCCTTCTCGTATTTGAGATTTTGTCCTCTTTTTTGAAAATTTAGGTCAGATTTAGAGGAAATTGCGAGTGATATGCCGCAAATTAGCGCAGAAGTGAAGCTCCGGCGGGTATTTCGGAGGGAAAAGTGGTGATTTCAGCTCTGAGCGAAAAGAAGACCTTTTTTTTTTTTTTTTTTTTTTTTTTAGTCATCCACCTCGTAATGTGGAGTGAAAAACGTGTTTTTGAGCTCTGAGTGGAAGTGATGACCTTTTTTTTTTTTTTTTTTTTTTTAGTCAACCGATCATGAAGCGGGTGAAATTTACCTGTTTTTGAGAATTCTTCTCCAGTTATGCTTGACTGAAATTTCTGAAAAAGTGTCCTCTTTTTTCATTTCCGAAATATGGTAAGCCTAGGATATAAGACGCAAGCGACAAAATGAGGTGGCATGTGGCGAAGGGCGAGGTTAGGTCGTGGTCTGGTAATCCCGAAGGCTGGCTGGTATAAGCATGACTACAAGCATTCGTCCGAATCATGGGATGAAAATGATACTATTGATATGGAAATGCGTTACCAATTTTCTGTTTACTCGAACGCCCTCCCCCATATTATAAGGGCCGTATAGTTTAGTCGAAGAGCAATACGGAGAAGTTGTATCGGATACGGTGTAAACACTTTGCGCGATTAGTAAACGTTGATAAAAATATGGTGCATCGTGAAAATGCCATATTGTGTAGCTTCATTTCCGGAAAGTAAAGGCATTTCTACAGTTGCTTTTATACTGCAACATGTATGTTCTCCAGACAAAAGAACTGAAACCATAATTAGAACTCAAAGTATGATATTGGGAATTGAAATATAAATATAAATACTACTTCTAAAAGCGGAAAATTTATTTCATGTCTTAGGTCCAGAAAGTTTCAAAGGTGGTATGCTAAAACAGGTCCAAAGCAAAAAAAAAAGTCAGAGTCCACTTTTCCAGATTAGGACATGCCATGGACTGCTAGATTACGACATAAGTAAATGCTAGATTGCGAAACATCAGTTTGAAACGTTATGATGGGCTATATAGACTGTGATGAAATATTTCATATGGGCGACAATGCGGTGTAAACGGAACCACACAACCCGCTACCTAAATTATATTCACCGATACTTTCGTGAAATCATATTGGTCACCCCATATTCACTGTGCGCAAAGCGCAACAAAAATTCTGGACTTTATTAACCTTTTATGAAAATTAAATGTTACTCCGTGTAAACAGCCCCGAAATTCTTCATGCTATCTTGGTCGAAAATGTCTTTTCAATTGCGATTTTAAAGTAAATCATTTCCAACAAACATCAGATTTATGACTTACAACACGAATGCCAGTATGCAGAGCCATCACATTCATGACTTTTGACACCAACATGAGTATCAAGACGACTCTTTAAAGGGGCACTTCGCTCTAAAAATGATGTGGTCTCAAACTGAAACACCATGCAGATCAAAAATTTTTTTGGCCGCAGCCAATTACTTCAAAAAGGCACCGTAATGGAGCTGCAATTAAATGAATTATGGATAAGGGAGTTCCACTCCAGCTGCAGCAGCTGCGTGTCATCGTTGCTTCACCCATTGCGAAATTTCTGGCGCGATAGATATCTTATCCGTAGCCCTTGCTCAGTGCGATGATAAGAATAGAGCTCTTTCTCGGGGTAAGTGAAAAAGCTTACACTTTCATGGTACTCGTGCACTTGTCAAGGCACGCGTTGCAAACAATTTTTCACCAAGTTCAATCAAATCCAATTTCGCACACACCAATTTCACACACTTCTGTTTGGTTTACGGGTATGCGGATACCCCAACTTGATTCTACGAGAAACCTGGAAGAGAAAAAATACATGTCCAAATAAAGTAATTACGCTTAATCACCGTTTGATAATTCAATGAAATCTCCCATTCACTCTTAAAACAATACCACTCAGTATACTGTTACGCTATATGTAACAATGCATAACATTAAAAGTTTTAAAATTAAGAATGCTTGTACATAGGAACAATTGCAATATCACAGAACAAACACTTTCATATCAAAAAATAATTTACTAGTGAATTTCAGGTGGTAATTACAGTTGGTGACAACATATCAGCCATAGTGAAACTACTTCTAATGTAAGGAGAGTTATTGAAACCACTTTAAAATGAACTCAAATCCCACGACCGATCCTGACAAACGATGATCCGTTGATGAAGGTTGAAATAATATAATGCAATAATTGACGTAACAAATGAATGTCTAAATACAGCAAATGAAATTGGGTCGTGAAATTCGGTTTTGGAATAGTGGTCGCCTGCAGTTAGATTTACATAGAGACAAGCCTGAACAGTAAAACACACAAGTTAATGGCAAGACCACACATAACCAACAACGTCCATACAGCAAACCAAATGAACTGGTCTCTGATCAGTCCCGGATGACTGAGATCTTTAATAGTTTCTTTTCTACCATCGGCACAACACTCTCGGAATGTTGGTCGAGTGAAGATGTCGATCACCATCACATTTTTGGAAAACGCCCAAGTTCATCATTCTATCTTCAACCAACGTCACCAAATGAAGTCATAAGTGTTCTATCTACACTGAAAAACAATAAAGCTCAAGGTCACGATCAACTACCTGTCATTATTGTCAAACACATAGGAATGCACCTAGCAGATACCATTGGTAAATTATTCAATTTCTCATTTTCTTCAGGGATATTTCCTGATTACTTAAAGATTGCACGTGTGATACCTGTATTTAAACGCGTTCACAATTACTACCCATACAGACTGGTGTACCTCAAGGATCAGTTCTCGGGCCCCTGCTGTTTATAATTTACATCAATGATATTGGTCATTTATTTGACAATGACATCACACTGTTTGCTGATGACACCAGCCTAGTTATACCCGGTAAAAATTTATCTGATGCATTTGACAACATTAACACTAAGCTATCGACAGTGTCAAAATGGATGGCATCTAACCAACTTCAGCTCAATGCCTCCAAAACCAAAACTCTCGTGTTTCATACACAAGTGAATCGCAGTGGAATTATAGTAAATAACGCACATCTTGACACACATAAAACTGTTCGATATCTTGGCATTATCATTGATGATTAACTCGGATGGTCTGATCATATCAACAATATAAAAACTAAAATCTTGCGTGGTGTCGGGGCGCTCTATCGCCTTAAAAATTTAATACCTCATCAAACTCTCAGATCAGTCTACTATGCCTTAATTCACTGCTATCTCATTTATGGGATCCTAGTTTGGAGACCTGCCGCGAAACCTGCAGAAATTGCAAGTCTTGCAAAACCGAGCCATACGAATTCTCTGTCGGAAATCTAGATATGAGAATTCTAATAGCATGTATCGTAGCGTTAGAATATTGAAAGTGGACGACATTTTCAAATTTGAGGTAATGAAATTTATGCAGAGAGAGAGAGAGAGAGAGAGAGTCTTTATTTTCATCGAACCAAAATACATAACAAACGGCAGTGATGGTGGTACAGAAAATATGCGTGCAAAGTATTCGGTATCATCAGGGTGAACTGCCACTATATTTTGATAATCTGTTCAAGATACCTTCAGATACCCACCAACATCATACCAGATTTTCTTCTAACTTGTCTCTGTCTGTGCAACACCACTCTACCAGTCTAGTACAAAATTCAATCAGTTTTATTGGTGTCAATGTTCGGAATAAGCTGCCACCTAATCTCCGCAATTTAGACTCTTGTGCTTTTAAAAAACAATGACTTCATTCTCTTATCTCTAACTACCGCTAAATTGTATTTGCGTTGTATTTCAAATTGGTCCATGATACTGTGTCTTATTTTTATCGACTGAAAATTGCTCCTGTCCCGGGTGGCTCTGAAGACTATGTCATATCGAGCCTCCCGTCTACCTTGCATGTCGCATTTCACTGTTGCATTTTTGTAGTGTTATGTTGATATGTAATGTATACGAATAAAGATTCTCTCTCTCTCTCTCTCTGAACTGAAGAGGCGGTGCTGAATCAACATATATAAAGGACGAATCACGCGGCCTCTAATCAACTAATGATCATCACTATATATATATATATATATATATATAGAAAGAGGGGTTCTATATTTTCATAGATGAAAAACAGGCGGCAACGATGTTGGTACAGAAAAATTGCATGCACAGTATTTGGTATCAGACAGGAATGACCAACTAGTCAACAGGTCAACAAGTCTGATCACACCAGCATCAAACTGGTATACTTGACTCTATACAGACAGGCTGTAAAAAACGTTGGTTTAAAAAGGAAAATAAAAAAATAAAAAGTAAACGATCGAAGCAAATGATCAATGAAGCAATGTCTGGGCAAGGTAGGACAACAGCGTTAATATAACGACAAGAGGTGATCAAGTAGGTCTTTTTTGAATCTATTACAAGGCAATTCACGGATATCTTGTGGTAATTCATTCCAGATGATAGGTCCTGAGTACTCGATAGATCTCATAGTTAGGTTGCTATTGGGTTGGGGCAAGTAGATATTTCCCGTTGATGAGGATCTCGTGTAATTGGAGTGGACATTCTTAGCAGGTATGAAAAAAGTCATCAAACACATGAAGCAAGCTATTGGAAAAATATTTGTGTATAACTTTTGATACTTCGAAGCGATGTAGTTCGTCAACTTGCAAAATTCGATGCTTACGGTAGTAAGGCGACAATTTGGTACGTAAAGGTACAGATGAAATCAGCCGTATCGCACGATTTTGCAGGGTTCGAATTCGGTGCAGAAATGTTTTGCATGCATTTTCCCATACTACGATTCCATATTGCAGGTGAGAGTGAAAAAATGAGAAATAGAGTAGTATAGATCTAGATACCAAAGATTGCAGACGGTCATTATTCCCACACACCGAGCTAGTCTTGATATTGTGCATTCAATATGCTGCTTCCAAGACATTTTGGTATCAATGAAACCGAGGTATTTTGCCGAGTCACATATGGAGATTTTTTTATGATTGATGTTCACAGTGAAATTTTGATTGGCGGCGACATTATTTAAAAGAAGCATCTCGGTCTTATCTGCATTCAGACTTAGTTTGTTTGCTTGTAGCCATTTCGACACTTTTGGGAGTTCCCTCTTTACAGATGAATGCAAGTCATCGACAATGCTGGAGGTCATAAAGAAGTAAGTATCATCAGCAAATAGGGTTGTGCGGAATAGAGATGCATTAACAATGTTGTTTATATAAATGAGGAAAAAAGTCGGTCCAAGGACTGAGCCTTGTGGTTGTGGCACTCCAAAAGTTATGTCCCGTTCTTGATGTCACCAGTTCAACAAATTGTTTACGGTTTGCCAGGTAGGTTTCAAGTAGAGTTGCTGCAGTACCCCTGATTCCATAGTGCTGTAGCTTGTATCTTAGGATTCTGTGGTTAACTGTATCGAAAGCTTTGCGTAGGTCGATAGAAATGCTCCAGCCACTGTTTTTCGCTTGATGGTTTTGTAATAGTCCGTTACAATTGATAGTATTGCATGGTTGGTGTTGTGGTTTGATCTGAATCCATGCTGAGTCGGAGACAGTACTGCATTCAATTCAAAAAAACTTTTGAGCCGGCAGTCAATCAGTTTCTCGAAAACCGTGGCAAGATTTGGCAAAATAAATATTGGTCCATAGTTGGAAATTATTTTTTTTACAGCCTTTCTTGAACACTGTGCATCTGGAAAATGCCGAGACGTATCGACTCATTAAAGAAAATGCATATAACATCACCAATAATATTAAAGACTAGTGTCAGAAAGTCAGTTGGGATAAGATCGGGTCCTACTGCTTTGTTATTTTTCATTTCAGATAATATGATCGCAACTTCTCCTTTACTTGTCGGCTCAAGAAAAATGGATTTCTGAGAGTCGGGACTCAAGTATGAGAGAAAGTCATTGGAGGAGTTTGGTATTGAAGCTGCTGGTTGAACTTTTCTGCAACTGCAAGCTGGTCCTTGATCATGCTGCCATCCTCGAGTAGCTCGATGTCATCAGCACTCTTGGGTGCATTACCTTTAGTTAGATTGATAATTTATCCAATGGTTTTTCATGTGTTCCTGGATTTTTGGAGCACTCTTCCTATCTTTTTTGGAAGTATTCTTTTTTAGCATTTTCTTTCATACGTGTCCCTTGGTTTGCATATTTTTGAACACTCTTTCGACTTTACTTGTGCCTTGCAGATAGTAGTGCGTATGCATCCAATCCCTTGCCTTGATCGCTACTAATATGTCATGACCAATCCAAGGTTTCGATTTCAAGCGCCTTGCATTGCGGTCAGACTTGTACAAACTACTGAATTTTCAAAAAGCGCAACTAGAACTAGAACTAAAACTACTCAATTTTTAAGACTCGCAACTATAACTAGAACTAGAACTAACGAAATTTAAATATCGGCAAGTAACTAACTAAAACACAACTAACTAAATTTAATTCTCAATCAACTCATTCATTTTTATTTTATTCGAATTCGGCGTTCCAGCCTTCCACATGAGAGTCGGTACAGCGAAATTACTGAAAAATCAGACAGACAGAACTATTCTGTAATCAGTACAGGATAAACTAAACCAGTGGTTCTTAACCTTTTTTCCTGTAGCGCCCCCTTTTAAAAATTATCGTACTCCAGCGCCCCCTAACCTCATATTGTAAGGAATGTAATAAAGACAATGAGTAAGTGGGAGGGTCGTAACAGCACTTCGTCAACCCCCCTAAAAACGATTGCCTTGCGCACCCATAGCGAGATAAACCAAACTTCCGAGAGCTTCGCCTTCAAGAACCCCGTAGCGTGATTTCGATGGTCAGCATAGTTTGTGTGGCCTCGTCGCCCTAGGTACCAAAATTTTCTATAATGCATGAATGAATAGGTGGTAATTACATATATAAGTCGCTATAAACTTTTTATCCTCTCCGCCCGCGTAATCAGATTTACCAGTAGCGCTGAGTGAGCTGTTGTATGGGAAAATAAACGGCACGTAATTAATAATTAAACATATTCGGGCGTGCCCGTAGGTACAATTAATTCGTTATTAGGGCCATAACAGCACTTCGTCACTTCCCTAAAAAAAACGTTGGTTTTGGCCCCCCATCGGGTGATAAACCAAACTTCCGGGGGGGCTTCGCCTCCGGACCCCCCTTCGGCTATCCGCTATTTGCTGATACTAGTCATCCACATTGGGTGTCCATTTACTGAGCCAGCTATTCTCGCCTGGGCGCGCTAAGCGCGAAAAATTTCAATAATTAATGATTAAATTGGTCAATATGATCGGGAATTGCGTGTAGGCCTATATTGGTATCAATTTTTATCCTCTCTCTGCTCACGTAAACATATATACCGGTAGAGCTGAGTGATGTGTGATTGAAAAGGTAGGACCCCTCAATAATAATTATACATCTTCGGGCGTATACCCATTGGCAGGAACGAAACGGCACTTCGTCAGGCCCCCCGAAAAAACTTGGGTCTTGGGCTCCCATAGGGTGATAAACCGACCGCCCCCCATCCCGTTGTTCGCTTTTTCCACGAAATCAGCTGTACTGTTTAGCGAGCCAATGCGAAGCGCAAAAACTTTCGATAATTCATGATAAAATCGGTCAGTAAGATCGGAAATTGCATATATATTGCTATCAATTTCTTGTCCTCTCTGCTCACGTTACCAAATTTACCGGTAGAGCTGAGTGAGGTGCAATGTTCCCTCTAAGCTGCGCACGTGCGCAGTGCTGACACGGTCTCTGCGCACAGAAAATCCGAAGTTATGACCTTTTTTTAGTCGTTACGCACTGTTGTCCAAGGGTCTGCGCAGTGAGTTGTTGAGTGTGCGCAGACTTGTCAAAACGTAGAGCGAACATTGGGAGGTGTCTTGGAAACTGCAGGGCCCGTAACTAATAGTTAAACATATTTGGGCGGGCGAACCCGTTGGTATGACTTCGTTGCATGATGTTATTTCGTGACCTCCTGTCTGCTATATCAAAAAATATAGAATCGCCCAACAGGGATATCGCCCAGCGGGAATATCTAGTTTCAGATATCCCCGTCGTCCAATCGTACTACACTAAAAGAGGCACACGATTTCAAATTGGTATTTCTTCACTGGCATATAATTTTTCCCTGCCAGATGGAATTCGTCTTCTTAGGTTCAGATTGCCAAGACAGAAACATTCGGTACCTATATGTCTTTTGTAGGCTATATATAACGAAGTTTTCGGTGTTACTTTGCTCTGAATACTCATTAGGGATATGTCCTACCACCACATCATCTACTGCGAAGCCATTTTTCTCCAGCGCCCCCCCATATCGCCCCCTGAGCGTTTCCGCCTCCTTCAAAATCGCCAGCGCCCCTTCGGGGGCGCTGGAGGCAAGGTTAAGAACCACTGAACTAAACCATTTTCTGCAGCTGTTGCTGATTGCAGCGAATCAACGTGAGTCGCGAAAATGTTTTTTCGTTGAGTTTTGTCCTCTTTTGAGAATACAAAATCCCAGCATGCGAGAAAGCCCTTTCACTGGGCGCAGATGTCGCAGTCATCCCAAGAAAATCTTTCGCCAAGTTTCGTAATTCTGGCAAGTCGGTCATATTCCGCCAACAGTTTAGCACATTCTTATCCAGGGGTAGTCGCTGTTCCCTGACATACTTTTTCACCTCAGACGGGCCTGATTTAACTTCAAGCGGACGACACTGACTTTGAGGTAGAAAGTTGAAGAGTGAGAGTCACGGTTTCTTGTGCGTTGGAGAGCCAGTAGGAGACGACACAGGCAATTTATGCAGTTTCCTTTGTAAAGATACCTTGGGCGAATCCAGATCGTCTTCTCTTTGTGCCTGGGCAGGCTTGGTCGGCATCATCATCACAAATCAAATCACGTAAGTTTAACAGATGCGACAGCTTAGTTCCGAGATAATACTCGCCAGCGCACAGCAGGAGATCACTAGTTCACATTCCAATTAGTGAACAACCCCATCAGGAGATCGCGTGTCGCTGCGGACTGTCGATTGTTGTAAATTTGCCGAGTTATCAGTGAACTCGGCATAATCAATGTATTAACTATGATCCAACAATGAGCACTTGGTCCTTTGTCACGATCACATCAGTAACCCGCAGTAACCTCACTTGTCACGCGAGGAGAGTTCTCATCGCGCAGGACACACGAGTGTTTTCTAGTTGTTCGGCAACTAATATTTTTTTGAAATGCGCAACTTAAACTAGAACTTGAACTACTGAATTTTCAAAATCCGCAACTACAACTAGAACTACGCAATTTTCAAAATCCGCAACTACAACTAGAACTAGAACTACTCGAAAAACTGTTAGTTAGTTGACCATCATATAACTAAATGTTTAGTTTGTACAATTCTGATTGCGATTGACTTTCCTAATTGGGAAAGGTGTGTCGAGGGCTGTCCACAGTTCCTCAATAAATTTTTCAAAGTCGCGATTGTAGTTGTCATATGTAAGTTGAGGGATGCTGTAGTTGTTGAAGAGGTTGCCAGTGAACTCGGCACTTGGTGAATTCGGCCGGACAAACTCGGCACTTGGTGAATTCGGCCATTGGTGAATTCGGCCATCGGGAAATTTTGTAATAAAGTGTATTAACCCTTTGCGACCGGCTGTCCAGTATACTGGACCTCCACTATTTAACACAGAGGAGTCGTTATTTAATCCAAGATAGCTAGACCTGTATTGGTCATAAACTGTTACAATCGATTTATAAGGATAGCTCATATGAATACGCATACATCGGACCATGTATAATCTATTATATCAATGTATATCCTATTGGAAATGAAGATTGAACACGCAAAAACGTTTCCAGCAAAATTGAATTTGTAACGATGTTCGCTTGAATGAACGCCTGAAATGCAAACCATTGTTACTTCCGTTGTAGACGTCAACCAGTTACAGTTATCTTCCATGACTTGCTGTAGATTATACCATTGTATGAAAGCCCTTATGTAGAAGATGTTTCAAATTGTGAAAGAAAGCAATACCTTGCCACGTGAAAATCATGGCTGCGTAAGAGCACCTGGCTGGTTGCGGTTTCAGACAGATGTATAATTGCCTCAGGTAATTGCAAATTATACATATAGTTAGCCATTATCCTGGCAAATCCATCAATATCCCTATCGTGGAGCTTAGTTTTGTATAGGACAACCGACACACGCCGTAACACTGAACAAATAAGCGTGCGAGTTAGGCTATTTCGGTAGCCGAGCCTGTAATAACAACATCACATAGAGACAACCTATGTCTGTTTTAGATGGCACAGTAAGTTACTGTTCACTTCTATGCATAGTGTTGTCGCGCTATAGAAGACAGTTCAAATGGATGTGAAATGAAGCAATACTGTATCGTGTAAAATGAATTCTCAAGCACATATGGGCATTGGGCAGTGTCAAACAAGGATAAGCCAATATATGTTCACTTGGATTGCCTTATTGCAGTTACACACAATAACCAACTGAAGCTGAGAACACTTGAATAGCAGGGAGATATATAACTTGGGCAATGTCGCCAGGGCAGTGCCTATTATGTATTATGTTACGTAGAACTGGACACGTGCGTTGCCTTCAGCGAGAATACGCGATTACGTAATGATTACTTATCAGCGGCGGCCGCGTGAGTCATGCTTATCCTCTCTGTCTTTCCAATATCGTAGCGCTGGGCTATGAAGCGTTATAGTAGCGTGTAATGGCTCGTTGCAACGTAGAGATTCATGCGGAGAACAATCAGGTGGTCATATACCAATAGAAGCCATATGAATGACATCAGGATAAATTGAAGAACAAAATTCTCTTCCATTTTCAAAAAATTGACAACATTTCCTCGCATAACGCCATTCCCTCTCGCGTCTGAGCCGTGCGAGTGTCTCAGTCCGCTAGGCGGCTACTGCAGGTTTACGGCAATATATTGGGCGTCGATTTAAGCCCTATGGATCGCATTTTATCGGTATTTTTATGGATGCAGTAAAATTTTGGTCGGTAGGTCGGCCGATCACAAAGGGTTAACAACTATGAATAAGAATTTAAAGTGTATTAACAGCTATTGATATGAATTATCAAACTAATAATAGTATTATCAAGTGATTCGTCAATCTTGTAAGGAGGTCAGGGCATGCGTAGATCACGCAGTCACGGCGTGATTAGATCACGTGATCACGGATTGCGCAAGCGCGGGAGATAACGCGACGTTCACATATCGACCACGCGTGGTCGGCTCAGTGTTGATTTGACTTGGTGAGGGACGGACGTACGACTTTTGAGAAAATGGATCTCTGTGTTTTATGTAATAACGAAGTTTTAAACAAGGATCACCAATAAATGATTCCCACGAACACGAACAAAAATTTATAAACGTCAAAATATATTGATTTTTTTGTGCCTTTGGAGAGACGGATATTAGGGTTGGGTGGGGGTATTAGGGTTGGGGTAAGGGGGATATTAGGGTTGGGAGGGCGGTGTTAGTTTTTGGGGAAAGAGGAATATTAGGGTTGGGGGAAAGGGGGATATTAGGGTTTGGGGAAGGGAGATTGGAGGAGGGTTAGGGTATCCCAAGATTAGGGAAGGGGGGATATTAGGCTGGGGGAAAGGAGGTGGGTTAGGGTATCCCAAGATTAGGGTTAGGGGATATTAGGGTTATAGAACGGGGGATTGGATGAAAGGGTTGGGGTGGGGGCATTAGGGTTGGGAAGGGGGTGTTAGTTTTTGGGGAAATAGGGATATTAGGGTTGGGGGAAAGGGGGATATTAGGTTGGGGGATTGGAGGTGGGTTAGGGTATCCCAAGATTAGGGTTAGGGGGATATTAGGGTTAGAGAAAGGGGGATTGGAGGTGGGTTGGGGTCAAAGTTGGGGTTGGGTATCCCAAGATTAGGGTTGGGGATAGGGGTATATTAGGGTGAGACGGGGATATTATGGTTGGTGAAAAGGGGGATTGGAGGTGGGTTGAGGTATCTCAAAATTAGTGCCGAGTTCACCGGCAAACGTTCCAGTAACCAATCATGGTGACCGGTACCGCTACGCGATCTACCACGGCACGTGATTCTTATTTATCTGATATATATATTTAATGCATTTTTATTACAAAATTTCCCGATGGCCGAGTTCACCAATGGCCGAATTCACCAATGACCGAATTCACCAAGTGCCGAGTTCACCGAGTGCCGAGTTTGTCCGGCCGAATTCACCAAGTGCCGAGTTCACTGGTAATCGTTGAAGATATTGCTGACAATTACAATATACCGTACTCTTCAATGCCGCGTGGATTTAGGGGTGTTCGAGATTCAGATTCTTTAGCACATTGTGGTAGGGGCAATTTCATGTGGCAGATGATGGGATAGTGATCAGTCATTTTGCGTTGGAGCACAAAAGCGGACAGGTGACATTGATGAGTGTTGCGGTAGAAGTGATCTAGTAAAGTTTCCGAATGGTTAGTTATTCTTGTGGGTTCAGTAATTATCTGAGCTATTCCATAAGAATCGAGCATTTCACGGCACTTTATGTTGAAGTTGGATGTCGTCAGCAATTCAATATTTATGTCTCCCATGACGAATATTTGTTCGTTAGCTGCTGTTAGACTTTCCAATATATTCGAGAATTCGTCAAGAAAAGTATCTTGGTCTGGTCCTGAGTGTCTGTAGATGACTATGAAAAATCATAGGCATTGTCTTACTGAAAGTAACAGGCAACAACCCATTTGCAGCTATATCCGGATACATTTCAATTACTCTTACGTGCGAATGCATTAGCGGTGGGGCTTGAAGAGGTATTCAACTCAGAAGTGGTTACGGGCATGGAATGGGAAATTTCTATATCTAAATTTCCATATCTAATAAGAAGTGGTTGAGGGACACTTTCCAGTCAACAGCGTGAATGCAACGGCAGCACTACGAAGACCAATTTCGGTGAGGTCAAAACGAATGAGGAGCCTACTGTGTAGTCTGAAATTCCACAAAAGAAAGACATATATACTGCTGTAAATTACTATAGCTCAGGGGTCTCAAACACGCGGCCCGCGAGATCATTTTGTGCGGCCCGCGTACGCATGTTGGATTATCAAGTATTCTACAATAGTTAACTGCCACATATCTTTTTTAGCTTTGAGAACTTAAAATTCTGGAACATCTACTCGCATCGCAAAACAGAACGACATCGTATAGTAAAACACAACTATTCATGTACTGCGAATGCAGGGTGCGTACTATACATGAGTATAGGCTTTTTCCCAGAATATACACGCCATTTCAAGGGTGCGTATTATACATGGGGGCGCACTATATTCGGAAAATTACGGTACTTCAAAATACTTCATTGAATACCCCTATTATTGATGCTGCGACCTGCGGCGTCACCAAAAACTAGGAAATAGGCCCGCGAGCACATTTTGAGTTTCAGACCTCTGCTATAGCTGGTTCTGCCGTGAAAAGTCATCATGAGAATTATGACCACCATGACTCACGTGGAATTACATGCGAAGCGCTGGAAACTTGACGGGTATAATAAATTCTGATCCAGGATTTTCTTCTACTGCTAAAAGTCAAAGTAACAATTTGGAAAATGGAACGCTTGGTTTTAGGAACAAGTAGTCCGGCACTTTAAGTTTATATACAGTTAAATTTCACTATAATCTGCAGTTGATCCGCAAGTCACAGTTTCGATAACCTACTAGTACAGTATTTCTCAACCCCGAGTCCGCGGAAGGTCCTTGGTGAGTCCGCGAACACAGGAATTTTCAGTAACTTAATCGGCTCGGCACACTTTTTCTTCCACTTCCGATATGATTTCGGAACATGTAATTGACAGACCTACGGGGCTCGTTCACTTTCGGACCAAAGTCATTGCAGCCTTACGGAGAAAATAGCTTTCTGGTCCGAAAGTGAATGAGCCCCGTCCTAGTCCGGCTTCGTCAAATTCCAATTTGAGAATTAGGCTGAGTGATTTGCAAAATACCTATTTTGAAATGTTAGTAACCTTAATAGCTGTCATAAAAAATGCATAGATACCTCAAATATGTGACTGGCGGCACTCAACTTCAATAGTGCTTTCAGAACTACATTCATTGCAGTAGAATTTATTACCTCGGTGACTTTTCGCGTTTCCCTTATCAAGAATTAACGGCACCATAAAAAGGATAAAGCATTTGTGTACAATCTTTCAATATGCCATTAATATATTCCGCTGATTGTCTGTGTAACGTCTACTGAGTATTGTATGATTTGATTCTCTATTATCCCTTTATTATGACTACCGGAGTACCGGTACAGCTGACTTTGGCCAGCTACCGTTCCTTTTTATCAATGCATTGTTACGTCATATTTTGCCAATTTGGATTTTGTTTGAATCTCTTTCTATATGCTTCTTATTGTGCTGTTACCTTTCGTTGATAAGGGGCATACGATTATTACGATATTCCTGCAAGTTAATAAATTATACTGCAGTGAATGTAGTTTTGAAAGCAATATTAGAGATACCTCAATAAGCGATGTTTGGCCACGTATATTTCAAACGCAAGAACAACGAAACAGCACCACTACAAATTGATCAGCATTCCAAGCATTATTGGTTCTCCTGAGATTTTCTGTGTCTTGGGCAAACCAGTTGGTTGCAAGTATCACAGGCAAAACGGGTATGCTTTGCACATCTGTCGCATCATCCTGGTTTAATACCAATCACGCCACGTATAAAACCCCTATTATTGCCAACTGGAATTTTTCAAAATGCCCTACATTTATGTTCGAGGTGGCCTATTGCTAAAATTGTCATAAGCAATTCTATCACGATCATAAACTCTACAATTTTGGTCGGATTGACTTGAATTTAGTACGAATGGACTCGGAATTTAATGCTGCGTGTTCACTATTAACAATTCACATACAGAATATGCCAGGTATAAACCCCTGGGACAGCTCGTTATACACACGTATGCGGGACCGTAACTGCCGTACACCAAACCCCCATAATTGAGGGGGGGACCTCGAAGGGGGGCCAAAACTATTCGTGAATTAACATAAATTATAGAGTGTTTTTTGAAAATTTATGCAACTTTTTAGAAAAATTATATCATTATATCGTATTCCGAAACGTCTCACTCAGCTCGACCGATAAATCTGAATGCATGAGCAGAGATAGCATAAAAAATTTACAGCTATATTTATATAGATGCAATCCCCGATCATGTTGACCGATTCAATCGTGAATTATGGAATATTTTCGCGCCTGGTGCGGTTCATTCGAAACAAAACGACTGAATGAACGGTACAAAAATTTCGCCGAGAAGTAGCGGTAAAATGGTATCGGAAGGGGGGGGGGGGGGGGGTGGTGGTCTGGGGGTAAAGCCCACCAGAAGTTCGGTTTATGGCCTCTGTGGCCCAAGACCAACGTTTTGTTATTGAGGGGGGCTGACGAAGTGCTGTTACGGTCCTGCACGTAGGCACATTGCACAGGTTTCCGGCGCGATATACGCTGAGTGCTGGTAATTGATTATGGCGACTTGTTCACTTACAGACTATTTGGAAAATTACAATTCGTAGGTACATGTGCTAATCACAGAAACAATCTATAGTTGTCTAATATAAGTGGAACTCGAGATGTGGACTGCATTACTGAATAGTTGCTTGAATTGCAAAGCCGGCAGATGTGGAAAGACAGATTTAAGAAAGCTTCCTTGACTCAATGTTAGCTCATTTTTTTGTTGATACCGTATACACTCTCTTGGATAGAAAAAAAAATATTTTTTCAGTAATATATAGCTTGAGTCCGCGGGTATACTGGCGAGCTTGAGATGAGTCCGCGGGTAAAAAAGGTTGAGAACCACTGTACTAGTAGATAGGACCTTGATGAGTTGATCCAATTTTCATATGCTACACAATGCTATTGAGGCTACTTATCCACACTACCGAGAATGTTATTACTGGAATTAAATGCATCGATTCTGCATTTGCGCTGCGTTATAATATTTGAAAATTGAGAGTGATATTTGTGTGAGGACAATTGAAATATGGCTGACGAATGATTTTAACAAAATTGTTATACGTTTAAGAGACTCATATATCCCCCACAGAAAAAGATTTATTATTGCCGGGTGCATGAAGTATATACATTAAAGAATTGTACATTGCAAAAAATAAAATCATACAATCTATCATCAATGTTCATTTGCGAAAAATTAAACGATGCTAGAAAATGGAAATATATATCATTACCTGGAGGCTTTGCATTTTCGTCCTTCATATGATTTGCAGTCTTCAATTTGTCTGCCCTTTATCATACGAAAACGTTAGCTGAGATTTCTGCACTGTAGTAACCCTTGGATTGTTGTATTTGCTTGCAATATTATTCCAACGGTCCATCGAATCCTATTTGGCATTGTATTTAGTTAGCCAGGCAAAATGTAGAATTGGGTGGAGCGCGATCTACGTTGATAACCATAAATCATCTGAGCAATGGATTAAGCATGATAATTATTCACCCATAATGCGTTGATGAGATTTGTACGAGACAATAGAGAATTTTCAGATTCATAATATTCTTGTCGGATATTTTCGATTCTGTCACACCTGCGAATCGGTTTGGAGAATTTCCAGCCATTCCAAGGACTTAAAATCCTTCAGGGGATAGATTTCCAGCATATCCCCAACGCCAGAGTCTTTGATTGTTCGGACAGGCTCCAGATTTTATTTGTCATATATCAAGTATTGAAGCCGTTTCCTGCTGGACGGGTTTACTGCCATTTTCAATCCCTGGATGAACGTAGCATGAATTGCTCACATCAAGATGCGAAACGTCCGATGCATTCATCTTCTTCTTGGCGGATACCATGAAACTGGTCGTTAGCGGGTTCATAATCGTGAGAGGGATCATCAATTTCGTACAGTCTTGATCAGCCTAAATATTATGTAGTTATAGCTGCTGCTCCATATCAAACAGTTGAAGCTGGCGATCGCATTCCAAATGGCAGCAAATTTGCTATCAAATGTGCTGAGGTTATCTCAAAAAGCCGCAAAAACATGTCTTGGATGTGAAGAAAATGGTGAAGTATCATGATCTTCGGGATGGGCTGGAAGTCTTGGCAGTTTGAGGCTAGTGGCCATTTGTCTCTGTCTCCCTTATTAATTCATACAATAAATATATCATAGGAATTGGTAAAACAGCTGCAGCACCGATTGTGGTGAAAAAACAAAAAGAATACAAAATTAAAAGAACGCGAACTGATGCTTCCAAAGAGGATTCTGAACTTTATTGTCACAGATGACTAAGCATAGACTCATGAAATCGCAGGGAATGAAATGTAACATGAATCCACAAACGAAATACGTCTCATCACAGAGGCAAGTGTTACATAAAAGACATCATATCATGGAACCTAACAGAAAAACAACGAATTTCAAGTGTTCATTTTAGGGTTGCAGGAAAAGCAATTGGACACATTGACCATTTTAGATTTTATTAATCTCCATAATTGTTTACTTCTCTTGTCGGCTGAAACACAGAAAGACACTTGAACGGGCGTATTTAGCAACCTAACACTGACGTGCAAGTACAAAATTCGCCAACAGCACACCGATGCTGGCTAATTTCATCACAGCTCCATGAGCTCTTGCTTTGTAGCAGAATAGACTACAATTATTGCAGTGTGTGAGGTTGCACTTTAAATGTAAGATCTGTAGCACTCCAACAATCAAGTATCACATAAATGTAATTATAGTTCATATTCCAACTACCTTCTTCATACGGAGGTAGTGTTAAATAATGTATGGATGATATTGTATCATTCACAGTCGCACCAATTTGAGACCCGATCAAAATGCTAGCTACGTCAGATATCTAACCATCACAGTAAAGCCTCATAATAACTGCATGAATTATGATCTCATCTGATACAATTTACAGTGACTTGTGATGTAGTGAAATTAGTCAGGACCTGTGCCTGAGACGAATTTCGTACCTTTGTGAAAGTAGTAAGTATCGCAATAACATCACACATGAGAAATAATTGAGCACAAAGCACTTATAAGACAGACACTTCAACATTTACATCTTTAAAATAACTCCAGATTCGAAATCTTTATATGTTCAACATCGTTAAATCAAAATTCAAATTGAAAATTTCATGATACACAATGAGAGCTTTACAATCAGCCAAGACATAGAAAAGAGTAGCTTTTGATACCACAACCAAGAATCTCCATATCAGAATATACATTCATGGCAGTAAATCAATCTTTTCCCACAAATACTAATACCATTCATCCACTTGCATGCATATACTTAGATTCAATAACCTAATTCTTTCCCATAAACATGCCATTAATGATTTATCGATTGAACCAATATCAATATCAACATACCTTTCCGAGAGACATCGTGATATTTTAGTACATTCTATCCCCAGACATCAATTAAATGGGTTGAGTCGACCATAAATCGCTATTTATTTTTTGAGACAACCCATTTCCATTGGTTATTTCTTACAACATGCAATTATGGATTTTAACACCAGCATGAATTATCCACAAGAATCTTCAAATTACTATTTTCAACATATTTTTCTGCATACATGGTGTATGACACCAGCGTGTATATCAAGATTACCTACACAATAAGTAAAATTTAGCAGTAAAGAAAAATCCCACAAGCAACACACCTACTTATTTTGACACCAACATGCACAGCAATGTGTGTCTTGAGGAAATCCTTTTGATATATTTGTTTCGCACAAATATCACATTAATGGCTTTTCGTATCATGGTCCAGCATGCACAGCAATATGAGCCTTAAGTCCACTCTTGAATGTGAGGTATTTCCCACATATACTAAATTTATAATATTGGACACCAGGTTGAGTATCATGATGCTGCGTTAAGGATGATTTTGCAATGACTTCATTCCAAAAAACATCACATTTATGACATTGGACATCAGCATGAACGGCAATGTGTGTATTGAAAGCACAGCCCTTTCAACAAGCTTCCCATTTACGACTTTTGGCACCAGCATGTATGGCTACATGTGCATTGAGATTATTCTTGGCAACAAATCCTTTTCCGCAGATATCACATTCATGGCTTTTGACACCAGCATGTATAGTAGGGTTGTCCAAAATTTGGAAAATCTTAAAAATACCCCGTGATTGTGTCTCATTCCATAGATTATTGATAAAAAATAACAATGAGCCCAAAAGAAGCTCACGGGAAAGCCGTTAAGATTTCGGCCAAAGCGTTTTAAAGTAGCTGCCCAAGAATGGGCGTGCCACCGACCATAGAACGGCGAGAAGACTAGTAATCTAATAACCACGGCTCCTGATTGGCTAATTGGCTATGCTTCAATGATCACCACAGCAACAACTTGCTGATTATGTGCTCAAGGAGTCTGCTACCCGTGGGGATTCTGAAATCGCGTTGTTGGTAGGTTGGCAGATGATGATTTAAGATTAATTCAGGACATGTTAAGGTACGAAATACATGATGAACAATCAACAGCTGCTTCACAAAAACATCTACAGCATGACTGCTTTATTGTGAAGGAAACGACTGTAGCCTACATGCCGTGTTTTCATCGAGGGAAAGCAAAGACGCTTATGCAAGTAGTGAACGAATTCCCCGTTTCAGAAGGGATCCATCATCAGTGAATACAAATATAAAGCTTGACCATGACACTATACTTTGTGTGGGCTTATTGGACTCAAGTTGTAGTATATAGTTGATATTTTGAATGCTCTAGGGATTGACTGAATCAGCCGGTTGTGCTTGGCAGTTATACTTACAGCAAATTGAATTCACATGTAAGTGTTGTCAAAGTCCTTAATGATGCTGCAGAAAAGAGGTGTAAAGTAAGCACAATGCTGGATATCATGTCCAAACTATGCTGGATACTATGCAGTATAGTCTGTGATTATCTTTACACCTATTTTCTGCGGGATCAATAGGGACTTTGACATACCACATTGGGCATAGCCTGTGCGGGTGTGCGTTATCATTAGGGACTTTAGCAACACTTACAAGTGAATTCAATTTACTGTAAGCATCTGATGAGTGCCAAGCATAACCCGCTGATTCAGCCGATTCCAATATCATTCAAAACGTCACCTATATATTACAGCTTGAGCCTAATAAGATCACACAAATTACGGTATCGTGTCATTGTTAAGCTTTATATTTGTGTTCACTGATGATGGATCCTTTCCAAACGGGGAATTCGTTTACCGCTTGCATAAGCGCCTTTGCTTTCCCTCGATGAAAACACGGCATGTAGGCTACAGCCGTTTCCTTCCAATAAAGCAGTCATGCTGTAGAAGTTTTTGTGAAGCAGCTGTTGATTGTTCAATGTTCATCATGTATTTCGTACCTTAACATGTCCTGAGTTAATCTTAAATCATCATCTGCCAACCTACCAAGAACGCGATTTCAGAATCCCACCGTTAGCAGACTCCTTGAGCACATAATCAGAAAGCTGTTGCTGTGGTGATCATTGAAGCATAGCCAATTAGCCAATCATGTGCGACAGAGTCATCCATCAAGCAATCTGAACTATCCTGCTCAATTCTGCATTGAGGTTTATTTTCCGTCATGGTTTGAAATAAAAAGGCACAATTCCATTGTTGATGGTGCTAAAAACTTCTGCAACATAGTTTCCCATGTTACAAAAGCTTTCTAATACACAATTCGTAACCTTGCACTGTCCTTGCTACAACAAAAGGCATGTTTTGCACATCTGGGAATGCTCGGTGATGATGATGAAGGCCTCAGAAGACTTGCAAGTCTATAACTATGAGCAGATCAAACAGAATATCAGATTCCAATTGGCGACTTAGAAGGAGGATATGTTAATGAACCGAAACCTAAAAACGGTGTTAACACTAGAATGAGATTGTTCAAAATCCCAGTTATAAACATCAAGGCCAAGTCATACCACCGAATTGTCAACTTGCATCTAAAGATGCGGAACATCCACCAGCAATCAAAAGCTTTTCATATCTTGAGCTGGAAAATCTAAGGTCATCACCATTAAGGATCAATCATTCTTGGCACAACCAGGCAGTGGAAAGAGACGTTAAAGTGGTGACCGAAGCATATGCCCATTGCCCATGTGTCGGGATCTGAACGTAGAGATGGCCTCATCACACAAAGACTGAAATATGGAAAGCAGATGAAATCCTTTAATACGAAACAAGATTTTAAAGTTTGTGCATACTAATACTCTGGTAGTGAATTCATATTCCAAATATATCTATTTTCAATATAGAATTGATGTTTTTGTGTTTTCAATATGGATTTGCAATTTATGTGCTTTTAATATGGAGTTGTCAGTCATAAGATCAATCACTACAAGCTTTTGGCATCATAGCCACTGCTTCAGTGCCTAATTTTACCTAAAAACAGCCTAAAAATCAATAATTTGCTTGTAACTTTTTTTCTGTTCATTTTCAAGACAAAAGTTCTATGGAAGTGAGATAGAAACTTGTTGCTTCCGCATCTTTTAAGCCCAAAACCAGCTTTCTAGCATAAGCGGTAATCAATATATAGCGAAATTAGCTATTTTTGGCTCGTTCGGTGCAATTGCACGACCACTAGAGGGTGCACGAGCCCAAAATTATTATAGAAATTATTTTTTTTTAATTTGGCACCACATATCAAGTGTCCGTTTTGAAATTCAAAATTTTCCATTTTTCACTCCACCCTACTGTACATATTAATAATAGCTCAGCACCACTGCACTTCATCGAGGTCCTTCTTCTGTGATGGATTCTTAACACTTCACGTAAAGTCCGGCACGCAGTTCTTCATGTTTTTTTACTTTTACTAGAAACGGTTTTTGGTGTTTGATACCATACTTTATGCTTCAATATAACTTTAGTTCCGAAAAGTCTACATCTTAACCCAAAATCATGAATGAATACACGAGAATGTTTTGTTACGAATTCAAACATCTATAAAACACTGCAACAGCCTCATTAAAGCGAGAAGCTGTGCATTGCTGCTACTGAGAATGATTCTCCAACTCACGACAAAGTTAAAAAAAAATGAAATAGGATTCGCCATCGCTGTGTCTCGAGGTTATAACCTGATGCGATTTTTTCATTTTGCCGCGTCGCCACTTGCCAGACCAATTGTACATCCGGCTTGAATGACCAAGTGCTTTTTCAAAGTAGCGGGAAGTATGGTTGGATGTCGAGTTTTTAATAAGCAGGGTTATTGGATCGGCCAACTTTAATACTCTGGGCTCAGAAGGGACTCGACTATTTAATAAGCAAAGGTGATCACTGGTCAGTAATGAAGTACTTTGTCATATTTGTAATGTCGCCTTGCACTAGTTACTCGCGTGATGGTTGTGTTCTAATTTTCATTATCCTTGTGCTCAAGTTTTTCATTCAAAACTACCTAATTCTCTCAACTTTAGAATTAGAAATCTTGAAACGTTCAGTTTAGTTTTGGGATCTGGTTCCATCACGTTTTTGAGTGAAATTGTCATAACGACTGTGTAAAATATTCCACGTACAACCATAACTGGATATAGTTCCGGAACGTACCAACATTTGTACACGTATTAGTCTTGAAAACGCACCTAGCACTTTTCAAGTAGCCATCTTCGATTGACTACTTAATATTTAATGCATGAGACATTGCGAACAAATCTACTCTTTTGAAACTAATTGAGTACTTTTCAGTACCAAGTTTTCTATTTTACTTGAATAACTTTCAACACGTCTTGGAAATCGCTACTTCTACTTGTTAATTTTACATCATTACTTCTACGTCTACTCCAGTACCAATATGGACTAGTTTGACTACTTTCAAAATGAGTGAGCAGATATCGCCAGCGAATAGACCTTGACAACACAGGACACATTCGAGTGCCGGAAGCCGAGCGATTTGATTACGGGTCGAGCACAAGCTTCCAGTCGAGTATTCAAGTCCCACCTACCTATTCATACTTGAAAAATACCATTACTTCTCGCAATCGCCTATAAAACATCACTTGAAGAATGTCGACACCCGCCAAGTAAATCTTCATCAGAAGGCAATCAAAGTTATCATCGATTTTCGAAATCACCCCGCACAACACTAAAAATGACCAACATCCATAACATAGCGATAATGTTCAAGCAGCCTGATACTTACATCACAGTAAATCAGTCGATCAAAATAACGCTCACTGAAATCTCGAAACTTCAGAAAAGAGAGTAAACGTATCAAACAGTTCAACTGAACCTTATCCTTATATCGAATATATCGGAATGAGCATAAGAGCAGCTATTTAAAATGTACTGTGAGTCATGTCGCTACTAAGAGGGAAATATCGCGTTTTTCAAATTCTATCCTAATAGCGGGGTAAAAGATTTCTGTAAAATGACTGATTGATAAGATAAGATATTCAATAGAAAAGTATAATATCTATACAACCAGGCCACGGTTCAGCAAAACACATGCTGGAAAATCGAACGTGTGTAAGCAATTATTATCAAGAGGACATATTCTTTATATTGGGAAAGGGTCGTAATTGATTCCATGTCTGTTCTGAGTCCACCGTCGTTACTATGTACCAACCTAGTCCATGCAAACAGAAGGAATTTGTGTATCATTTAGACAAGATATTAACTTACGCATTGTCATTACTCAACTCTTTTGTCTGATCTTGTCAAATGGTCATTCCGAATTGGTTGTAGTCATACAATTGAATGAAATGTTCAATCTACTTTTATAACAACACCACTCATAACACTGTTGCCAGTAACAATGCATAACATCAAGTTACTAAAATGGATAACAGATAAACAACTGTAATACCACTAAAGACAACACTTTCATATCAAAAAACTTGATTTACTGGTGAATTTCAGGGAGTTATTGCAGTTTGGTGACAACATTATATATCAGCCAGAGTGATATTCATCAGTTGACTTTAAGTAATCACTATGCCTCGGTCTAACTGGTTTCAAATTTCCATACCATGCCAAGGAAGTTTACGAATAGGAGATAAGCCTTTTGCTTGTCATTCAGTTGATGTTGTAAAATCAGCGAAGAGGATGGAATTTTGCCAGTGTCCGTTTAAACAAACAAACAAAATACAAGGAATGGACGGTCAAAGTTCACGTGCATTTACACACAGCATCATCAAGGGTTAGATGTTACAATTACAATATCTATTGTGAGTATAATCGTTTAGGAGTAAGCCTACATTTAGTGGTTTGGACCAGGGGTATGCAACCTTTGTGACAAGCGGGCCTGTAGCATTTTATTATCAAAATTGCCGAAAAAGATCAGCTACTTGCAAACAGATAAATCAAAGTCAAGACGAGAAATTGCTCCAACATCTCACATCGTGGGAGTTTAAATACGATGCCGTCTCAGCCCGCAATAGTCTTCGAAAGATTCAATTCAGCACAGAGTTCAATAAAGGTATAACCGTCGTACACAGCACTCAAAACGAACAGGATTACAAAGCAGAAACCAACGTGCACCTTAGGTAACACTCGCTCGGTAATTAACTCAATGAAAAAACAATCAAGCAATCAAGTCGGTCGGAACCTCTTCGTCTTGCGTATCGCACGACCACTTGCCATTCGCTTTACAACAGAGCCAGACTTAGCGCGACAAAGAGCCCCACATAGCCTTTCTGGTGTTTGCAAGCCCGTCACCGTATCAAGAAGCGGAAAAGGTAATCGTGAGATCCATTAAAATGGTCATACCATACCATCGGGCGTAAAATAGTTACTTATACTTGATGGTATATAGCGGACAGTGCGAATTTTTACTTTCAAGTTATTTCCACAACTTTGTGAATAAATCCACGTACAAAGTAGGCCGACTAAGTTATATATTTGTGGATATTTTGACCAGATTTGAGAAGGACCAGTTGCAAAACATATCGAATCGAACCCAATTAGACAGACAATGTACTTTGTGTAAGGATTCCGCCCACCAACGAACAAGCACATAATAATAATCATCGATAAATATTAATTGACTAATTAAAATAACAGCGTTCTTGGGAGACTTCTTGCTTATGGAGCCTGGAAATGAATCCTAAATTTTGCAACAGGCATGAAACTGGAAACAGGCTGTGACGGCGGAAACTATTGTTCTTACTTACCTTGTTATGACTACTGAAATGAAAAAAAAATCGAACTGATAGCAAACGGTGATAGTCATGTGAGATGGAATTCTTGCAAAATCTTAGTCGGCACCAGACAACTTCTAAACATGTTAACAGAAATAAAAGATTACCAAACATCCCATGTGTATACATGTGGTGGTGCTTGTGATTAAATTTAATTCTCATCAAGTTCATGAAAAATCATAGGCATTGTTTTACATAAAGTAACAGGCAGCAACTCATTTGCAGCTATATCTGGAGACATTTCAATAACTCTTACGGATGAATGCATTAGCAGTCGAGCCTGAAAAGGCAGGGTAGGCTTCAGAGGTATTTAAATCAGAAGTGTTGAAGGGCCACATTCCAGTCGACAGCATGAATGCAATGGCATGGCAGCAGCGTTAAACCTCTCTCTATTAAGACCAAATGAATGAATGAATGAATGCAGGGGCCTAATGTGCAGTCTGAACATCTACAAAAGGAAGTCACACATAACGCTGTAAATTACCATATCAGGTGCTCCTGTGAAAAGTGACCATGAGCATTATGACAACCATGACTCATTTGGAATTACATGCAAAGCGCTGGAAACTTGACAGGTATCATAAATTCTGTGCCAAAATTTTCTTTTACTGGTAAAAGTCAAAGTAACAATTTGAAAAATGGAACGCTTGGTGCCGGGAACAAGTGCTCCAGCAATTTAATTTTTATGAAAGTCAAATTTCATTATAAACTGCAGCTGAATCGCAAGTCACAGTTTCAATAACCTACTAGTCGGTAGGACCTTGATCAGTTTATCCAATTTTCAAATGCTACACAAAGCTGTGACGGCTACTTATCAACAATACCGAGAATGTTATTACTTGAATTAAATGCATCGATTCTGCATTTGCGCTGCGTTGTAATATTTGGAAACAAATTGAAAGCGGTATTTGTGTGAGGACAATTGACAGATGTTCTTTTCAAACTTGTTAGACGTGAAAAGAATCGTATAGACCACATAGAAAAATATTTATTATTGCCGGGTGCATGAAGCATAATACAATTGTACATTGCAGTAAATAAAATCATTGAACTTCTCTATAATCAATGTTCATGCGCTAAAAATTGAACTATGCAAGAAAATGTTAACATAAACATAATTACCTGGAGGTTTGGCATTTTCACCCTTCATATGATTTGGCGTCTTCAATTTTTCTGCCCTTTTTGTCTTACAAAATCATCAGCTTAGATTTCTGCACTGCAGTGATCCGTGGCTTGTTGAATTTGCTTGCCACAGATTGTTCCAACGGTCAATCGAATCCTACTTGGCATTGCATTTAGTCAGCCAGGCAAAATGTAGAATTGCGTCAAGTACTATATACCGTTGAAAATTACAAAAAATTTGAGGAACAGATTAAACTTGATAATATTTCATCCATATTGCGTTGATGAGATTTGGACGGGATGATAGCGCATTTAAAGCTTCATAATATTCTTGTCGGATATTTTTGATTCTGTCTCCCCTCCCAATCTCGGTTTGTAGAATTTACAGCCCTTCCAAGGACTTAAAATCTTTCAGGGGATTTATATCCCGCATTTCCCCCATTTGAGAGTCTTTAATTGTTCGGACAGGCTGCAATTTTATTTGCTATATATGAAGCATTGAATCCCTTTCCTGCTGGGCGTCTTTGCTGCAGTTTACAATCCCTAGATGAGCATAGCATGGATTGCTCACATCAAGAAGCACTCAATGTCCGAAACGTCCGATGCATTCATCTTCTTTTTAATGGATACCATGAAACTGGTAGTTAACGGGTCCATAATCGTGAGTGGGATCGTCAATTTCGTACAATCTTGATCAGCTAAAATATTATATAGTTATAGCTGATGGTCCATGTCAAGTAGTTGAAGCTGGTGCTCGCATTCCAAACGGAGCAAGTTTGCCATCAAATGTGCTGAGGTAATCTCAAAAAGGCACATACAAATTGTTTAGATGTGAACTGATAGTGAAATATAATGATCTCCACTATGCGCTGGAAGTCATTATGTCTTGGCATTTTGATGCTAGAGGCCATTCACTGTCGTTTCCCTTATGACGCCCAGTCATGCAATAAATAAGTCATAGAAATTAGTAAAAACTGCAGTCACGACTGTGCTGAAAATAAACATTAACACAAAATTGAAGAACGTGAACAACTGATGCTTCCAAAGAGCATTCTGAACTTTACTGTCACTGGTGACTAAGCATTAAGTCCTGAAATAGCAGGGAAGGAAATGAAACGTGAATCCACAAACGAAATAAGTGACATTACAGAGGCAAGCACTACATAAAAGAAATCATGCAGTTTGACAGAAAAACGTGACAAACTTCAAGTGTCTGTTTGAGGATTGTGTATCTACCATAGCACTCTAACAATCAAGTCATGCATAATGTAATTACATTTCATATTCAATCTTCCCTTTTCATACATAAGTAAAGTACAATTATACTAGGATGGTTTCGTATCATTCTCAGGCACACCAACTGTGAGGACAGATTAAAATTGCTAGCTGCCTTCAGTGAAACTAGTGCGGTGAGTACTGGGTGGTGATGATATACAGCGCAGCACGGTAACCTAGAAACATGTATAGGAAGAACAAAACACGGTTACAGTATTAATACACTACAAAATCAACTGAAAGCCGGTGTCACAACAGACATTGGTTATATAATCATATGAATTCGGTAGATGTAAAAAGTAACGGTATCGCGGTAACTTCAATTGCAATTTTAGCATAAGGAGAATGTGAGATGGCGAAATGGCATTGCAATGGTAAATTAAAATATAGTAGCACCTTGAGTCTACTGTTTAACATATTACGATACATACTGAGAGCTTGAATATCGGAGTTCTAAGATATAGAAAAGTGTAACTAATTCTCTCCCATAAACACCCAGTTAGTGATTTACCGATTACACCTACATCAATAACAATATATCTGTCCGACGGACATCGTGATATTTCAGTATATTCTATCAAGAAACATCACTTTAATGGGTTTAGAGTCGAGCATACATCGCTATATAACTTTTGAGACAACTCATTTCCGTTTGATATTTCTCAAAACATATAATAGATTTTGACACCAGCATGCATATTGCATATCAACAAGAATCATCAGAATACTATATCCAGCACATTTTCCTGCATATATGGAGTAAGACACCGGCGTGTATATCAAAATAATCTGATGTTAGTAAGGATGAGCAGCGAATGAAGTCCCAAAAGTAACACACCTACTTATTTTGACACCAGCGTGCATAGCAATGTGTCTCTTGAGGAAACCGTTTTTTGATACATTTTTCTCACGCAAATATAACATTTATGGCTTTTCGCTGCACAGAAATATGAGCATTGAGACTAATCCTGAATGTGAAGTATTTCCCGCATATAGTACATTTATCCTTTTTTACACCAGGATAAATATCATGCTGCTGTGCTACGGATGATTTTGCAATGAATCCGTTACCAAAAAAACATCACATTCAAGGCTTTAGACGCCAGCATGAACAGCAATGTGAGTATTGAGACTACTCTTGGCAGCAAATCCTTTCCACATACATCACATTTATGGCTTTTGACACCAAAATGTATAGCCAAGTGTTCAGTGAGGTCACTTTTTGAAGCAAATCCCTTTCCACAAACATCACATTTATGGCTGTTGATACCAGTATGTTTAGCAACTTGTCCATTGAGGTTACTCCTGTCGGCAAAGTCTTTTCCACAAACATCTCATTTATGGCTTTTGACGCCAGCATGAGTAGCAAAGTGAGTATCGAGACTACTTTTGGCAGCAAAGACTTTTCCACAAACCTCACATTTATGGCTTTTGACGCCAGCATGAACGGCAATGTGACGAATGAGATTACTCCTGAAAGTAAATACTTTTCCACAAACATCACATTTATGGCTTTTGACACCAGCATGAGTAGCAATGTGAGTATTTAGACAACTTTTGACAGCAAATGCTTTTCCGCAAATACCACATTTATGGCTATTGATACCAGTATGAATAGCAAAGTGAGTATCGAGACTACTCTTGGCAGAAAAGACTTTTCCACAAACCTCACATTTATGGCTTTTGACGCCAGCATGAATGGCAATGTGACGAATGAGATTACTCCTGAAAGTAAATACTTTTCCACAAACATCACATTTATGGCTTTTGGCACCACCATGTATGGCCACGTGTGCATTGAGATTGCTCTTGTCCACAAATCCTTTTCCACAAACAGCACATTTATGGCTTTTGACGCCAGCATGAATAGCAAAATGAGTATTTAGATGACTTTTGACAGCAAATCTTTTTCCGCAAATACCACATTTATGGCTATTGATACCAGTATGAATAGCAAAGTGAGTATCGAGACTACTCTTGGCAGCAAAGACTTTTCCACAAACTTCACATTTATGGCTTTTGACGCCAGCATGAATGGCAATGTGACGAATGAGATTACTCCTGAAAGTAAATCCTCTTTCACACACATCACATTTATGGCTTTTGGCACCAGTATGAATAGCAATGTGAGTAGTGAGACTACCTTCGAAAGTAAATCCTTTTCCACAAACATCACATTTATGGCTTTTGACACCAGCATGAGTAGCAATGTGATTATTTAGACGACTTTTGACAGCAAATTCTTTTCCACAAACATCACATTTATGGCTTTTGACGCCAGCATGAATATCAATGTGAGTATTCAGATTACTTTTGATAGCAAATCCTTTTCCGCAAATACCACATTTATGGCTTTTGATACCAGTATGAATAGCAAAGTGAGTATCGAGATTACTCTTGGCAGCAAAGACTTTTCCACAAACTTCACATTTATGGCTTTTGATGCCAGCATGGATGGCAATGTGACGAATGAGATTACTCCTGAAAGTAAATCCTCTTTCACACACATCACATTTATGGCTTTTGGCACCAGTATGAATAGCAATGTGAGTAGTGAGACTACCTTCGAAAGTAAATCCTTTTCCACAAACATCACATTTATGGCTTTTGACACCAGCATGAGTAGCAATGTGATTATTTAGACGACTTTTAACAGCAAATTCTTTTCCACAAACATCACATTTATGGCTTTTGACGCCAGCATGAATATCAATGTGAGTATTCAGATTACTTTTGACAGCAAATCCTTTTCCGCAAATACCACATTTATGGCTTTTGATACCAGTATGAATAGCAAAGTGAGTATCGAGATTACTCTTGGCAGCAAAGACTTTTCCACAAACTTCACATTTATGGCTTTTGATGCCAGCATGGATGGCAATGTGACGAATGAGATTACCCCTGAAAGTAAATCCTCTTTCACACACATCACATTTATGGCTTTTGGCACCAGTATGAATAGCAATGTGAGTAGTGAGACTACCTTCGAAAGTAAATCCTTTTCCACAAACATCACATTTATGGCTTTTGACACCAGCATGAGTAGCAATGTGATTATTTAGACGACTTTTGACAGCAAATTCTTTTCCACAAACATCACATTTATGGCTTTTGACGCCAGCATGAATATCAATGTGAGTATTCAGATTACTTTTGACAGCAAATCCTTTTCCGCAAATACCACATTTATGGCTTTTGATACCAGTATGAATAGCAAAGTGAGTATCGAGATCACTCTTGGCAGCAAAGACTTTTCCACAAACTTCACATTTATGGCTTTTGATGCCAGCATGGATGGCAATGTGACGAATGAGATTACCCCTGAAAGTAAATCCTCTTTCACACACATCACATTTATGGCTTTTGGCACCAGTATGAGTAGCAATGTGATTATTTAGACGACTTTTGACAGCAAATTCTTTTCCACAAACATCACATTTATGGCTTTTGACGCCAGTATGAATAGCAATGTGAGTATTCAGATTACTTTTGAAAGCAAATCCTTTTCCGCAAATACCACATTTATGGCTTTTGATACCAGTATGAATAGCAAAGTGAGTATCGAGACTACTCTTGGCAGCAAAGACTTTTCCACAAACTTCACATTTACGGCGTTTGACGCCAGCATGAATAGCAGAGTGAGTATTTAGACTACTCTTGGCAGTAAATCCTTTTCCACAAACATCACATCTATGGCTTTTGACACCAGCATGTATGGCAAAATGAGTGTTGAGGTAACTCTTGAAAGTAAATCCTTTGCCACAAACTTCACATTCATGACTTTTGGCATTAGTATGCATTGGAATATGAATTGGTTACCTTGATTCTTCTCAAAATGACCAATAAGCTAAATATATAAAGTTTCTCGAGAGACTTGACTAGATATTGATCTATATAAAAGCATCGATAAATTTTGTAGAACTGGCTGTAACATACAATCATGGTGGTTGCATCAAATTTTGTCACTTGATATCATCACAATAGAGCGATACATTGATACATTGCCATAATGATATGGTCGAGTTTCATGATAGAATGGCCATGGAGAAGCACATCAGTATAAATATAAAATGAAATTTGAACAAAACAGTGAAACATATACTTTCAAGTACAGACTACGAACGTTAGAATATACAAGATATTTTTCAAATATATATAACATTCAGCATAATACCAATTTCTGTGGCATAGTAATGACTTACGCATCATCACCGGCATGGTGAAGAGAAAATAAATAATGTGCATTGTGCAAAGTTGAGCAGCTGAGATGAGATATAAAGCAGTGTTGTCAAACTCAATTTGGTTCATGAATTCAAACTTTCTAATCGCATGCGAGCCGATCCTGTTAAAATCCATGCCTACGATTTTAAATGTAATGATTTACTTTCCAATTTAAGATAGTAAGGTCTCTATTCTTAAAGCATCCTTATTCGCAAACAGCGAAAATAGCAAAAATTTGATGACAGACTGATTGAATGCAGCTATTAACCGGTTTAACGAAATATATTGTTAACGGAATTTAATAGTGATCAATGAGGAGTGTTATAAAATATTACCTAATTCCCTGAAGTGAAAACCCGATAAGACATTTTTGATTCGTGTGAATGTGAATAAAGATAAGAGAAATAAATTGTACGATGGTTGGTGCATGTAATCTCTCGTGGCTATGATATATATACGAATGTAATCATAGGCGCCGACTTCTATTTTTTTACGAGGTGGCGAAGTTCTGTGACGTCACAATTGTTCCATATCGATGACGTCATCGTCGTACGAAAACGCACTTTACTGCATGCTGCTGATGTACTGCAGAGTTAAACCATTCGCGTGACGTTTTAATACCGGCCTTGCACTCATTAACCCTTACAAGGTGGGCGTATCATATATGATATGGCATGTCTCCGACACCGATTTCTCCATGTTGACACGCCCTAGACATCGGGTACTACGTTTTTTGAAAAGCTGAGACTTTTCCGATGTATTTGGTACCTTACTCAAAAATTTTAGTTTATAAAAATAAACAAAAAATTAAAAATAAAATAAAATATGGTTATCACCTAAAACTTCCGGATATTTTCCGAGTGGGAAATATTGTCGGAAAATCTGCCAGAACATCAGAAGTCGACACGTACGGTTTTCTGTGTAAATTTTCACCGTTTCAAACATCAAAACATTTTCTGGAGAGTTGTCTGAGGGGGATTTGTAAATTTTGGTCACGCTTCAGTGATTTTCAAGATCTAGGTCAAGTTCAAATGCAAATTCAGTCGGCATATGAGTCATAAACAGGTTTACTATGCCTGCAAATGGTTGGATATGACAAAAGAAGGCATATCGCGTTGTTTTATGCCATAAAACGGACTGTAGGGGCCGATTGAGTCTTGATCATGAACTTGACCTTGATGACCACTCACTGACCACGCCCATTTGTAAATTTTATATGTATTTTCCATTTTTCGATATCTGACGAACCGCGCGGTTTACAACCATGGTTGACGGCTTGTTTGAAACTAGGCAACAGTGGCTACGCACTGAAGCATCACATTCCTCTCTCTGACGCCATCCTGAGGGTCAGCCTTGAAAATTGAGAGAGAGAGAGATTTTTTGGGGGGAAAGCTTGTTTATTTAAACTTATTAAAAAATCTCAGACATGTCATGGGGTGTCGATCAAGGGTGGAATCGGTAGAGGGTTATACTCCGCCCACTTTTATCTGGAACGGCCCAGATTCAAGACCTGGTGGGGTCACGGTGAGAATTTGAAAAGTGAAGGTCAATTCTGCAAAATATGGCCCCACCTCGTAAGGGTTAATATCAAACCGTGCAGTCGAGTTCTTTAATGGAATCTTAAAATGGCTAGATCATTTGAAGTGTAACTGCGGCCTGCTCTACCAGTCCGTCTGACGGAATCTGCAGTTGTATCAATGTTATTCACGCGCAATGCCCATGCCCAGTGACCAGTGTGACCAATGAAATACACTACACACTGGCCTTGCAAGTAACACACGACAACTCTCGAATACTTCAAGCAGACAATAATGATGATTACAAACGCGAAATCGCGCAGCCAATCAGTAATTGTCTATAGCGGTTTCTTGCTTCGCGTTGACCAACTCGCATCGCGGCAATTGTTTGATGATTAAAACAATGGTGCATTTCCCGATTTAAGTTCGCGAAGCATTTCGGGAGTACATCGGTCAATTCGTAAATTCAGGGCGGAGATAATAAAGTTGGATTAGCAATAAAGTCGATTATCGCGTTCGTCAGGATTTCTCAACCCAGGATTCAGGAAACCGGTTGATCGCAGCGCATAAAGTTAGTGTTAATCTCATGATTTAGCAAACCTGAACAAACTATAGATAACTATATCTATAAAAATTGCGTACACTGCGTACCGTTCCTGCGCACGAATATTTTCGATAATGACCGTACCGACTTTTGGTAATGGCTTCACTAAACAATCAAAGAATTATGTGCCCGCCATTGCCGAGCGATATCAATATTCTGATGTAATCCATTTCTTAGCTGTGCCGTACGAATTGGACTCGACTTTCATTTCGCGATGATGATAATTCTAGGCTTTAGCTATTGTAGTGGCAGTATCGTTATCAGCAGGCTGCTGCTTCATTCAACAAATTAACAACAGACAGCCTGTAACGCGTTTTCGGATTATGATGCAACAGATAACGCCACTTGATCGAAAACTCGGGACGCCCGAGAAAACTCGGGACTAACCATCGTGCGTAACCATTTCCAACTTTATGCGTCGCGGTTAGCTTTATTTAATCTACTATTTGCCGACAGCTAGTTTCATGCGCGCGGATTTTGATACAATGCGCGCTCGAATCATGACTCAACGCAGCAGGTGATCGATGATCACCTCGCAAATCACAATGTATCAGATGTCAGATCAGATGGAAGTAGCAAACAAATTTCGATGACAGCGAGGTATCTTGACCTTAATTACCAAAGCGAGGATGTAATCAAGAAAGTGCGCGCAGATCGTATTACAGCACAGCGGAAGATCTCTCCATTTTGCGCTCAAAGACGAACACTCGAACAGTGAAGACACGCAAATGAATTATAGTCTGTTGCCGTTTGATACAAACAATCTGGATTGATTTTGTTTTAAACCAATATGATTTTTACTGTCTGCCAAGATGGTGTAGTATTTTTGGTGTGTGGAGCTGGAGATGGTAAAGACCAATTACCGCTCGAGCTTGTGCGATTGCATCACATGAATAACAGTGGCCTGGCGCAGGCTTAGGCTCGCGATCAAAATGCATTCCTAAACGCGTTTGCGGTGTAGAAGTGACAATTGCGAATTGTCGAGGCCAAGACTATAACTTCTGGTTATTACAATAGCACATCGAGTAGCACTATCACGCGCCGCGAGTCACAGAGCGGCCTAATTATCCTAGCCTCCAATGTTTTACTACTGGCCAAGCGCGTTATAACAGGACAGTCAGCAGATGCGCCAGAGGCCCGAGACACGAAACAGCTGGAGATCTGGAAACCCACACACAACAGCCGAACTAAATGATCGCAAATTGGATCAATACATAATAGATTCCATACAGAACATTTGATTAGTACGATCCGTTTTAGTACTGTAGGGATCTGCTATCTCTAATGATACAAGCCTAGCGCGCATGTTCTAAGGGTGGAGGCCAAAAAGCTGAGTAAAAACATCCTGGATTTTCGCTTAATCTGCGAGTTCCAAGATCTCCCGATTTAGAAGTAGATGATCCGCACGCCAAAACATTGGATGTTCGTGCGAAGTTAGTAGATCTACAAATCCAGGATGTATGACGCTATTGCGTCAAAATGACGCAAAATGTAGTGATCCGTGGAAGTTGCCATGTCAACCCATCGACTTCGTAGTAAATATTATGCTTTGGCAATGCTGATTGGAAATGTCGTCGATTTTGGTCATGTGCTATGAATGCCATCGTTTCCTAGGTAGACTTATGAAATTGATTTGAAGCCACTTTGCAGCTTTAATGCATATTACTCTGTAGTTTATTCACAGTTATAAGTTCTAAAGACGGCATTGCAAACTGGTACTGTTGTTATTACTGTCTGTAGTATGGATATTTTGGACAACGTAGATGGCAGTTCGGACGACTAGAATACAATTGTCATGCCCAGGCATTACTTGGCAAACATATCGGACTCATTTGTAAAATACCCAGAAAATGAATTCGTTGACCGCTACAGATTTTACAAGGGAGCTACGGTAATTCTATTGGACATGATTAAAGACAGCCCATGCTGGTTGGATGTACGGTGCCAAGCTTTGCACTCCATGATGCAATTACTCTGTGCTCTCCGATTTTTTGCTACGGTCATTTTCAACAAACAGATGCTGACTTGATTGGTGGCAGCCGGACAACTGCACGCCGAATCATCCACTGCATTTCTCGGGCATTATCAGAGAATAGAGAAAATTTATCCCACGATTGGATGATTTGTTACAAACAAAGAGTGATTTCTTTGACATAGGTGGAGTTTCAACTGTCATCGGTTGCATTGATGGTACCCATATCCCAATAAAGTCCCCGGGTGACTCTGTACCAGAAAAGCTTATCGTTGCAGGAAAGGATATTTTTCTTCGGACTGTCAAATGGACTGCAATGCCAAGAGAATACCGGTAGTGACTAATGCTGTTGTGAGATGGCTCAAGACTCATGACTCAAGAACTTTTTCAAATTCCAGATTAAAATACAAGCGCGGCCAGAAAAAATACAATGGGATTTTGCTGGGAGACAGAGGCTCTATGCTCTAAAAATGTACCCGATGACTCCATTAACAAATCCACAGGCTGCACCAGAAAAAAAAATACAGCTATATGCACTCAAAGACACGCGTGCTGATCGAGCAATGCTTCGGCGTTCTCAAACAGCGTTTCCAGATGTTGCTAAATCCTATGCGAATGCAAATCGAAAACACCATCCTGGCAATCATTGCAACAATATGTTTGCACAATTTTGCTACAAAAACCAATGAGCCAGTTCCTGATATTGCAGTTCCTCCCGAGGAAGCTACGGATATAACATCAGAAGTTGGATACAATGACGCAATAGCCTATCTTGAAAATAAGATCAACACATATTTCTACTAATTATGTTTATTTTAAAATTTTAACGAACACAGTAAACCGTGCTGGTGTAAAAATAATAAAGAGAATGAAATGTGCATGACTTCGTGGAATGAAAGATTCAACTACAATTGCACTGTAGATAATAAACAAAGAGCGGGTGTCCCATTATTTGTATTCAAATTGACAAATATGAATTGAAAATATGTACCGAAATATTTGCACCGTCGACAATACCTATAAGGCGAGGAACACTTGGCAGACACAATGAAATATTATAAAGAAATGTTGCATTTCAAAAAATGTGCACCGTCGATAATACCTATAAGCAATGTTCCCTCTAATCTACTCACTTGCGCAAATGCGCAGTGCTGACATGGTCTCTGCGCACAGAAAATCCAAGTTGCCTAAGGCGAGGAACACCTGGCAGGCAGGCACAATGAAATATTATAAAGAAATGTTGCTTTTCAGAAAATGCGTACCGGTATTCGGCTATTTAGATAACTTGACATAATTGAACAAAGAAATATTGCATTACATATGTCACTAATTCCTCAATTGTCCAAGTTCTAATCTATATTTTGCCATTTTTATCGCATGTTCTTCAATACGCATTTCGAATTCTTGCTTTCTGAAATATCATTCTTCGTCTCTCATGTCTTTTCTTTCTTTGAGGTCCTCAATATTGGACACCATCAGTTTAATTCTCAGCTCATTGTTTTTCTGAATTAAAAGAAGTTCATATTGACTCTGCGATGAGGTGGTAACCTATGATTAAACTAAAACTTGTATTAGGAAGCCAATCACAAAGAAATCATTTGGAAATTCTCTTTGCCTTGTTGGCTGATATTTTTTCCTCTACTGCCTGATATCAATATCTCTTTCCAAGTGTGGTATCCATTCGATATGAGCGGTGAACCAATAATCGGTCAGTCTCTAGTCATTAAAAACTTGTATTCTGCAACCAGCTGATCACAAAGTGCAGAATTGGTAGTTTTCATTGTATTGTATTTGTATACTAGAGCCCGACTGATATTGGAGTTTTGGGCCGATACCGATAAAACCAATATCTAACTCCTTCACCGATAACCACTATAGCCATATTCAAATGGTGTGGAATGCCTTAAAATGCGCATTTGAAAAACTTCAGGGCATCTATTTGAACAGCTTTACAGCCAATGCGATACTTGGACAGGAAATAAACTAGAAAGGCTGTATCAGGACACCTGTAGAGTGTAATATATGTGAAATATATCAATATTCTCAGTCTAGTGGTAAAAGATTATAGTTCATGGAGTTCCTATCACCATGCTGTGACCTCACGAAAACTGCCCATATATATTCATTTCCAATGGCCGATACCAATAATTCTTTCAAAGAGTGATATCGAGTCTATATTATCGGCAAAGCGATATAATCGGTCAGGCTCCATTGTACACCATCTTATATCAATTGTTACAGGATTGTAACTATGTGCATTGCACTGGTAATCAGCAATCTTTCGAGCAGTCAAACACCATTTCCAACTCTATCGTTCGCAAATACACTTCACTAGAAAACTAAGTACAAAGTGGAGAATTTTTACATAACAATGGTTGGGGCAGTGGAGCAAAAGTTTGCCAAACCCTCCGAAACTGCAAGATTGTATATTTTAAAATATCAACTCGACTTGAAATCCAAATGAGTAGAAGCTACATACCAGGTGGCAGATCACTCGTCTTTGTCACGTATGTTGACTGCGATTCCATGTAGCTTGTTTCTGAAAAAAAATGTGAATGTTTCAGAAGGATTTGAGGCTATAGGCCTACGTATGTTTACACATGTACAATGCACAATTGCACATGCATATTTGCTAGTGATGGTGAAAAATACTGAAACCGATCATTTGACGACGAGCAAAAAATCTCATTAAAAATCGCTGAATGTATGACAAGAACGTTTGATATTGTGAATGCGTTCCCTTCAATACACCACCGGGTAAGAAATTGATATAATATACATCTACACTTGTAATTGATGTTAGCAAAAAGTAGTGATGAAAATAACGAGAAGAGTTGCCTCTGACACGAACCGATCTTCATCATGGGGAACATTTCTTGATGTAGTCAATGTATCGAACAAGTTCTCATTACTCTCTCGCAAAATAACTTACATGATTGATTTTCTGCAGTAACTACAGACAATATGGTGGAATCACTTTCAAAATGATGTTCAAATGGCTGAACCTCTGCTGGCATGACAGCTTTAACCATTAATTTACTGATAAGCGCCATATTATGGATATAATTAATGTCTACAAACTTACCTTGCAATAAATAGCACCGTCACCGGGTCAGATACCATTGAATGTTCTGAAGGCCTTCTGTCATTTCTCATTTTCAGTTTTGAGACTTTCTCTTGCTTTGAAGCAACCTTCAATTGCTGTTCTGTTTTTTGCCATGTTTGGTGATGTGGCATTTCACGGCTTGGTTGATTGTTTCCAATGCAAGACAACGGCAGAACTCGTTTATTACATAGTTTGTATGCAATTATCATTAAACATTCTGTAATAACATGATCATCAGTCAATGAGGAGAAGCACAATTGAGTACCGGTAACAAAATATCGCTAACATGCAATATTCACTATCTTTATAATGAGCCTCAGATAAGCAATTTCAATCTACAATGACATAACTATTACAAACCTCGCCAAATTTATATGCTTGTGTACCTTAATCTAGACTTTAATCCTGGTGGCGACCTGGATCAAGAAGCAGCAGTCTATACTCAGTCGGTCCTGGCAGAATCTTACTAATCTACCTTTCTGGTCCGCAGAAAATCCAGCAACGTGCAAAATCCCCAGATCTTTTATTTGATCTATATTTTTGGCCTCCACCCTAAACGTTTGTTGACAATATACTGTCAAACACGAAAACCAACTCGCGCGGTATCGAAATTTCAATGCGAGTGTTATTGTTACTGTGACTTCTGGTTCTGAAACTGGATAATATCGTTCTGATGAGACGGGAGAGCCATGCGAGATGCGTTTTTCGGGCTTCCGTAGACGAGAGAACATTATGAGAAAAAGGCATCACCGCACTGCATTGTCTGATTGATCGATGGCGTGACGATGCCGTGCGGCAATTAGGGAATTATCGAATTAGAACAAGAAATATTAGATCAATGGAAATATATGTAAGACAGGGGGTATTTCGAGCTTGGAAACGGGGGGGTATCGGACACCGATTACCCCCCCCCCTGTCTACGCCACTGGTTAAGAGGCACTAACTTGGTGGCAAAGGAGAGGATATAAATACAGTCTTTGTTCAGCCATTATATTCTCTCTGTAACTTGCACATAGCGGTTTTACATTGGCGTTTCCTTCGCCGTGAGAAGTGAGTTCTAACTTTTCTGCTTTCTCAAAATTTTGTGACAAGATGTAAAGCAGTGATGTCAAACTCGATTTGGGTTTTCTTCCGAATTCAAACCTCTTGATCGCATACGGGCCAATTCAGTCAAATTATGTCATCTCCAACTCTGTCTTTTTGTTTTTCACTGTGAGAATGTTTTGCATCCTTTTCCAGTAAACTGTGGACGAGTTCAAACTACTTTGCTTTCTCAAAATTTGCTGATGATCTGGATCTGCTTGTAACTAATAGTGAATGGAGGTAAATTGCCACATTTACTTATGGTGGTTATGATGCGATATGTGTTCAACACTTCCTATCATGAGTGGTTATTTACGTAAAAGTATTATTCATTAAAATGTCGAACTTGAAAGAAATTAGCTAGATTATAAACACATTTTTTTCATTTACTCAGAATTGCCCCACATGCAGCCTGGTGCACAGATCACGGACTGCGGGCCGTATGTAAGACATCCCTGATGTCAGCGGTTTAGAAAAACAAAGAGCACAAAATTAACTGTGACGAAGAGAATACAGCAGTGGTTCTCAACCGGGAGGGCGTGAAAGCATCTGAAGGGGGGCGCGAAGAAGCAGTCAACTGAAAAAATTGTTCGCGCTTTGCACGATTTACCTCCTATTCACGCCAGTTTCTCTATAGACCGAATTTCATATTTTTTAATTATCTCACCAACGGTCATATCCTTCCATGCCATCAAACAATCTGTTGGGGTTGCTAGCATCCCGGTTGGATTTAGTGGTATGACGATAAGGGGGGCGTGAAATATTTTACCATCATAAAGGGGGCGTGTCTAAAAAAAGGTTGAGAACCACTGGAATACAGCAATTAAACGGGTACTGCACTCTATATATGATATGCTCGATATACAACAGTGGTTCTCAAACTGTGGTATGAGGGAGATATTTAGGTGGTGCACAAAAGAGTGCTGTGAGTACTGTTATACCTCAAATTGTCGAGTTTCTGCATAAGAGACAGTTGCAGTTGTCTCATTAAATGGTGATTTCTTGCTTTCCATTGGTTGTGTGGTACGGTACAAACAGGAATTACCGATACACACTGAGGCATTCAAGTAATATAAGTAGTGCAGGTGGTACGGTACGCCACCTGGTGAAAATAAGTTGATGGTACGCGATAGGAAAAAGTTTGAGAAACACTGATCTACATAGGTAAAAGAATTCTTGAGCAGTCCTCACCCCCATCGCTTCTTAACATGCTGCCAAATTTCTGACACCCATCTGTTCGAGGTTGTACTTTCTCGGTACATTCCCCATGTTACCACCATTTCTTCAGGAGTTCTTTCGAAAATATGTGCTGGTTCAATCATGAATGCATACTAGTGCGGAGCATGGACCAGAGCCGGATTGGATATCTGACCAAATTTTTCAAATTTTGGCCGGGCCGGACCGGATCGGAGCCGGATCAGTATTTTTTCAGTTACGGCCAGAGCCGGATTGGAGCCGGATCACTACTTTTTGGATATGGCCAGAATATCTATGGATGAGCATGACTTTTATAACTGAATAACGACCAACCAACCACACGCAAGTAACCGCCAAGCCAGTGCGAAAATAAACGTGGCATATTTATAAATTCACGGAACCCCCCGTACTGTGTAGAGACGGATTTTTGGCTGGACTTTTACATTTTTGACCGGAGCCGGATCAGTACTTTTCCCTGATACGGCCGGAGCCGGATCGGAGCTGGACCAGATAATTGAACAGCCGGTTCGGAGCCGGACCAGAAAATTTATCGATCCGCTCCGCACCTATGCATACATGAGAATGTTTTTTACGAATGCAAACATCTATAAAACACTGCCGTGCATTGCTGCTACTGAGAATGATTCTCCAACTCACGACAAAGTAAAAAAAATTAAATAGGATACACCGTCGCTGTGTCTCGAGGTTATAAGCTGGTGCGATTCTTTCATTTTGCCCTGTCGCCACTTGCCAGACTAATTGTACATCCGGCTTGAATGACCAAGTGCTTTTTCAAAGTAGCAGGATGCATGGTTGGATGTCGAGTTTGTAATAAGCAGGAGCGTTGGATCGGCCAACTTTAATACTCTTGGCTCAGACGGCACTTGACTCCTCAATAAGCAGAGGTGGTGACTGGTCAGTAATGAAGTCTTTTGTTATTTGCGTGGTGTCGCTTTGCACTACTCACTCGCGTGGTTGCGTTCTAATATTCATTATCCTTGTGCTCAAGTTTTTCATTCAAAACTACCCAATTCTCTCAACTTTAGATTTAGAAATCTTGAAAAACGTTCCGTTTAGCTTTGGGATCAGTTTCCATCATATTTTTGAGTGAAATTGTTATAACGACTGTGTAAAATATTCCCCGTACAACCGTAACTTGAAATATTTCTGGAACATACCAACATTTGTATACATATTAGTCCAGAAGACGCACCCGGCACCTTTCAAGTAGCCACCTTCGAACATGTCCACATTCAAGTCGAAATACAAGAAATTTCTGCCGAGTGCATACTAGTCCGACCTCACCATTTACCGGACCACGACCAGACATATCGATCTCGCCTTCCGTCACTTGCAACTTTACATAAGCTGCTTTTACTTCCGTTTAGTGTGCATGCCCCCTCTTTACATCGCCCAGGCCCAGGTGGCTGTCTGATCTTCAGACTACTCCTAGTCGTTTTTTTTCATCTTCAAACCATTCATTGTATTGCAGTTTTGTGTTGTTTTGAAGTGATGAAATTTTACGAATGAACTTGAACTGAGATACATCAAAATGTTCATACCATACCATCGGGCATGGTGGAGTTACTTATACATAATGGTATATAGCGACCAGTGCGAATTTTTACTTTCAAGTTATTACAGCAATTTTGTGAATAAATTCACATACAAAGTAGGCCGATTAAGATATCATGAATATTTTTACCAGATTTGAGAAGAACCAGTTGTAAAGCATTTCGAGTTAAACCACATTAGCCCTTGAACCAGATTCGTAGGAACAATTAGCCAGAAAATAGACCTGGTTTAAGGATTCCGCCCCACCTACGGAAAAGCGTATAATAACAATCATCGATCAATAATAATTGATGGCGTTGATGAGATTCAATATTAATTGCGTTGACGAGATTTGAACGGGACGAGAGCGCATTTTGAGCTTAACCCTACTCGAACGGCCGGCCTCAAGTCCGAATTTCAATGCATTTAGTAAAATGTTCATAAAATCTGAACCACGGGACTTGAACCGACACCCAATATATCGCTGTAATCGTGAAACAGTCACCTAACCAACTGAGCTACTCTCAAAGCGAGAGAAAAACAGGTGATGCCCCTATACCAAGAAGTGTTCTCAATTTTTTGAAAATAAAAGAGAATTTGATTTTTGAATTTGCGACTACGTCACCTGCTCGGGATAGAATCATCGCCTGACTGATTTCACATCGATATCAGGATTCTAAAATGACCTGAGTGAGGTTCTTACGATAATACAATCGAGTGTAACGACCGCTGATACAGCGATGGCTACAGTTGGATATAGCGCGATTGATGCCAGGCGTCTCGCATTCGCCGCACATACACGCGCCGCGAGTTATTCTAGTATCGACGACGTTCAATGATTCATTTCACCGCGCCGGTGTATATATTCGCTTTGAACGAGTTACTAAGTACTAGATAGTGCTTTGTCAAAACACACCTTGCTCTTGTACAACAACTAGAACTGATAATATAGTGGTTGGATTGACAGGTAGTCATACCTGCAATCTACAATACAGTGTTTCACTGATATTTTACTGGGCATTTGAAAAAAAGATTAGGTCATATTATGCAAGCCTTTTATCGATAATGGTGATGTAGACAATCGCTTTGAGACAAGGGCTGTCTATTGAACCAATAGGCATTTTGAAAACCCAGCTGTCACGACATGCGCATCGCAGCACACGTGTGCTGAAATAATGCATCACACGTGTAATACAACAGCAAATCGAAATAATAACAAGCCAGCACATCTAGCACCAACACATGGAAAAACGTAAGAAACCGTTATAGCATTGGCAACTGAAGTTATTGCAAATATATTCCTCGCCCACACTGCAATGAAAATAGGTCAACTGTTTTGACAGAGTTACGCCGAATTTTCTTGCCTCTCTCGTCAATCATGGACGAATAAAATACTTTGAATCAAGAAAGTGCATTGATTAGATGGGACCGGGATTTGATGCCATTGGCTTTGCTGGTCGTCAAATTTTCATAAATGACCTGCGCGTTGTGGACGGAAATCTCGAGCAGACACGAAAATACCTTTCAATACCAGAATCGCAACCAGAGCTTTGATGTGCCGGTGCATTTCGTTTTATTCGCTGCTACGGGAAAGACGTGAAACATTTTCACCAGAAGTGCAGCCATTTACGGACATAAATTTGCTGTCATATGAATAGCGGAGATCTTGTAGCTCGCTGAACAACATCATGGCAGTATTGGTGTATTAGTATGAAAAGCAAAAATATTCAATATGCGTAATCTTCAACAGCAACAGAATATACATTGCTAAAACCCGCGCATATTATTTCGTAAAATATTTTTACTTCCAGTTCGAAGAATCTTCTGTGCGACTAATTTTTGATTATAAGTATTCCAATAGACGGGCAATGGGCATAACCAACACATGTTAGGAGAAAAGATCTGCAAACGAATTTGATGTCTCGGAGATGCGCTGATTTAGGTCACGGGCGCTGGTTTATCTCACGCGCGCACATTCCCGCGAATGTCGTGGCGAATTGTATTTTGCGCGAAACGTTTTTATGTATTCAATCTGCATTTTGAACAGGTTACTCGATAGCATAATATGGTATTTGAGGCTCGACGTATGCGTATTGATAATAGCTATCCATCTGGAATAGTTGTAATTGTCTACGACCAGAACAACCCAGGAAATTTGGGATTAAGTAAAGCGTGTTCGTGAAAATACGCTCAGGGCTCATTAATGAGTCTGCCGGATATAATGGGTTAATAATATTCTTGTCGGATATGATTCTGTCTTACCTACTAATCTCGGTTTGTAGAATATACAGTGCTTCCAAGGACTTAAAATCTTTCAGGGGATCAATATTCCGCATTTCCCACAACTGTAGAGTCTTTGGCTGTTCGGACTGACTGCAGATTTTATTTGCCATATATCAAGCCTTGAATCCCTTCCTGCTGGGCGTCTTTACTGCTGTTTACAATCCCTGGATGAGCATAGCATGAATTCCTCACATCAAGAAGCCCTCAATGTGCGAAACGTCCGATGCATTCATCTTCTTCTTCGTGGATACCATGAAACTGGTAGTTAGTGGTTCCATAAGTGAGTGACTGGGAGCATCGATTTCGTACAATCTAGCTAATGGTCCATGTTAAGCGCTTAAAGATGGCGCTCGCATTCCATTCGGCAACAAATTTGCCTTCAAATGTGCTGAGGTTATCTCAAAAAGCCGCATAAACGTTGCTTGGATGTGAACTGATAGTGAAGTATAATGATCTCCCCTCCACGATAGGCTGAAAGCCTTGGCATTTTGATGCTAGTGGTCATCCGTCTTCGTTTCCTTGTTAGGCCCAGTCATGCAATAAATAAGTCATAGGAATTGGTAAAAACTGCAGTCACGACTGTGCTGAAAAAAACAAGAACACAAAATTAAAGAACGGGAACAACTGATGCTTCCAAAGAGCATTCTGAACATTAGTGTCACTGGTAACTAATCATAAAGTCCTGAAGAACGAAATGAAACGTGAATCCACAAACGAAATACCTAACATTACAGAGACATGTGCTACATAAAATAAATCATGGAGTTTGATAGAAAAATCATAACAAACTTCAAGTGTCTGTTTAAGGATTGTGGGGAAATAAATTGGAGACAATAGCTATTTTCGATTATCAACACCACAATCGGTTACTTCTCTTTTCGGCTAAGACACGGAAAAAGGGCAGATGTATTGAGCAACCTGACACTGACGTGCAAGTACGAACTTCGCCAAAATCACACAGATGATGGATCATTTCATCTAAGCTTCATGAGCTCTTGATTTTACCAGAACAGACTACTATTAATGCAGTGCATCACGTTCCACTTCAAATGTAAAATATTTCAGTATCTACCGGAGCACTCTAACAATCAAGTACCGCACAACGTATTTACATTTCATATTCAATCTTCCCTTTTCATACATAAGTGAGATGGTTTCTCCTATCATTCACAGGCACATCAATTGTGAGGATTGATTAAAAATACTAGCTGCCTTCGCTGAAGCTAGTGCTGCGAGTACTGGGTGGTGATGATCTGCAATGCAGCAAGATAACCTAGAAACAAGTGTAGGGATCAGTATGAATACGCTACAGAGTCAACTGAAAGCCGATTTCACAAAAGACGTTGGTTGTATAATGATATGAATTCGGTAGATGTAAAAGGTAACGGTATCGCGGTAACTTCAATTACAATTTTAGCATATGGAGAATGTGAGGTGGCGGAATGGCATTGCAATGGAGAATTAAAATATAGTATCACCTTGAGTCTATCGAATAATGGTGACTTTCCTGATTACCTCAATAAATAGCAGTGTCAAAAAGATTATCAGGAAATTAAATATACAAGGTACCCGGTAGTTGACCGTTGCAATAGTGCTGGCGAATATCTAACCTTCAGAGTTAAGCCTCAGAGTTACTACATTAATTGCGATATAATCTGCTACAATTTACAGTGACATGTAATGTAGTAAAATTAGACAGGAGCACAAGAACTGTACCCGAGATGAATTTCGTACCTTGATTAAAGTGTTAAGCATCGCAATAACACCGCACATTAGAAATAATTGAGTCCAAAGCACTTATAAGGCAGACACTTTAACATTTACATGTTTGAAATCACTCGAGATTTGAAATCTTATTATGTTTAACATACTAAAATTAAGATACAAAATGAATATGTTGCGATACACAATGAGAGCTTTACCATCAGCTTACACATAGACAAGAGAAGCTTTTGATACCACCACCAAGAATGTCTATATCAGAATATACATGGCAGTGATATACATGGTAGTAACACAATTTATTCCCACAAATACTAAGACCATTCATTCCAACTGCATGCTTATCCTACGATTCAACAACCTAATTGTTTCCCATAAACACCCCAATAATAACTTCTCGATTACACCAACATCAATATTAATATACCTGTCCGCGGGGGATCGTGATATTTTAGTATATTTCATTCACAAACATCACTCGAATTGGTTTGGAGTTGAGCAAACATCGCTACGCGTCTTTCAAGTCAACCCATTTCCATTGGTAATTTCTCTCACAACATCACATTTATGACTCTTGACACCAGCATGAATAGCAATGTGAGTGTTTAGACGACTTCTAAAAGCAAATCCCTTTCCACAAATTTCACATGTATGACTTTTGGAACCAGAATGTATGGCCACGTGTGCATTGAGGTTACTCTTGACAACAAATCCCTTTCCACAGACATCACATTTATGGCTTTGAACACCACAATGTATAGCCATGTGAGTATTGAGATTACTCTTAACAGGAAATCCTTTTCCACAAACTTCACATTATGGCTTTTGAAATCAGCACGTACAGCCATGTGATAATTAAGACTACTCTTGACAGTAAATCCCTTTCCACAAAATTCACATTTATGGCTTTTGACACCAGCATGCGTAGCCATGTGTGCATTGAGGTTACTTTTCTCAGCAAAGTATTTTCCACAAACAGCACATTTATGGCTTTTGACACCGGAATGAATATCAAGATGCCTCTTCAAGACAAATTTTGAAGCAAATTCTTTGCCGCAAATGTCACATCTATTGCTTTCGACACCAACGTGCATTTCCATGTGTGTGTGATGAGATGGTTCATTTGCGTGAAACGTTTACCACAAACATCACATTTATGGATTTTGGCGCCAGCATGAATAGCAATGTGAGTATTGAGACAAATCTTGGCAGCAAATCCTTTTCCACAAACTGCACAGTTATGGCTTTTGGCACCAGAATGTACTGCCAAGTGATCATTGAGGTTAGTTTTGAAAGCAAATCCTTTACCACAAACATAACATTTATGGCTTTTGACACCAGTATGAATAGTAAAGTGACTATCAAGATTACTCTTGGCAACAAATCCTTTTGCACAAACATCACATTTATGGCGTTTGATACCACAATGTATAGCAAAGTGTTCATAGAGGTTACTTTTGAAAGCAAATACCTTTCCACAAACATCACATTTATGGCTTTTGACGCCACTATGAATCAGACATGTGGTAATCGCGATTAGTAATCGTAATCGATTACGACGATTACAGCATTTTCAAGTAATCGTAATCGCAATCGATTATATTCGAAAAAATTCCGAAGTAATCGTAATCGTAATCGACTACTTTCCATATCTAATCGATTTCTTTGTGAAAGAACTATTACTTTTTATTTGTACAAGGACTATGAAATGAGCTGAATATTCGAGAACAAGGAAGATATGTTATACCAGTTACGTGATAGCACAAACGTCTGATTTTCAAATGCCATTGCCCATTATTACGTCAGAGATAGCCTATTAGCTTTGCTAGTCATTGCGTGCCACAGTAAATAGATATTCGATGTACGTACATTATTGTGATTGTAAGAACAGCCGCTGTGCTGTTTATCAGCTTATCAACACGTCTCACACGCCATAGTACCCCGCAGCAGGATAATTAATCACCAATTTGCCTAGTTTAAAATAGTAACTTGTGCATTAATGTTTGGTTATGCTTAGTCAAACGCAGTTTGACCGTTGCTGATTGGCAAGCAGTAGGATTATGTAGTACGTACGTTCACCGGAGAAAGATTTAAAGTTTTATACTCGTCAAATAAAACGAAGCATTAAACATCAACAGCTGCTGATACACATCATAACCGAGCCGTTTCTCGTAACGGCAGCTTGCAGTATATATCTGTATTGAGTTCAAGGCAGAGTTTTATGTTCTCTGCATCTTCTTCTCGTATGACTCTACTGCCGTCATAGCCATGGAATTATATATCATGTTAGCGTGGGATATACCTAGAATCAGAACCAAAACAACAATTCGTCCCCCAGTCCAAACGTTGGTCTTTGGCCCCCATTGGGTGGTATTTTCAAGTTGAAGACTGAATGTCGTCAATAACATTGGTGATAGCATTATATTAATATTAATTTTTAATCCTCTCTCTGCCCCCGATAGTCAGATTTACGTCTGGTATCTTGTTATAATTACTTTAGTGTATGTTGTTAATTCAAGGCCTCCGGTCTGTTATATAACCAAAAGATATTGTTGTATCCCAAACGTAGCAGACTAAAAGAAAAAACTTTTGTGAGACGCACACACAAATTGTCATGTCTTTAATGTTCTGTGGGTGCCCGGGAGTGGCATTTGCATTGTGGATTCAGATTGGAAGGACCAGACTATTAGTCACGACCACCCAGCATGGCTATTGACAATGGGAACATATCCTAAGTTTCGGCCAAGGTCTTTCTTTAGTAGCACACTTCGTGAAGTCGCGTGTTGGTCGAAACTGCATGTCTTTTGGTGCGTCGTGGCACGGTATTGACTGGAACCTAAATACCCATTACTATAAATTAGGGGTGCTTTTAGAACAAAATCAATTTAAAGCAAACATGTTTAAAAGAAGGCCCTTGTTTAAAACATGTTTTTTATTGATTCTTTTTTTAAGCACGAATGCGGATTGACATTGACAATTGAAAATATAGGGGAAATATAGCTCATTTTACGAAATATCTTTAATATAATTGTTGAACCGACTATTTTGAGGGGTTCCAACCCTCCTATATCGATGTATGTCGGCTACATCGGGTGGCAATTGTCCATAGGCTCATACAACATGTTTTTTCGAAAGCATTTACACAATTATGGCATAATTTTACAACTTGAAAAAACACAATTTTCAAGTTATTTAAATCCTTCAAAAATACTCTATGATTTATGTAGGTTTACGAAATACTTTTGAGTCTGCTTCGAGCTCGCTCCCCGCCCCATTGGAAAATGTGGGATGGGCACTGGTCAGTCATGAACCTGGCAAGAATGCAAATCGCTGGGTGCGATAAATCGTCCACTGTAAAAATGTGCAATATGTACATTATGACGTAACAAGCAAATGAAAGGAAGTTAAAGTTAAAGGAAGTTTGTTATCTCATTAGGCGTTTTCAGCGCAATCCATATATTGTCTTCCAATAAAAATTCTAACATGCAAAATAAATGTAATCGTGAGTAATCGTGATTACTTTTCCAATGTAATCGTAATCGTATTCGACTACTTCCCGATTTTGCTGTAATCGTAATCGTAATCGCGTCATTCAGAAGTAATCGTAATCGCAATCGATTACATTCATGAAGTAATCACCCCATGTCTGCTACCAGCTGACACCAGCATGTATGGCAAAATGAGCGTTGAGGTAACTCTCGACAGTAAATCCTTTTCCATAAACTTTACATTCATGACTTTTGGCGTCAGTATGCATTGGAATATCAATTGATTACCTTGATTCTTCTCAAAATGCCCACTAAGCTAAATATATAGTTTCTCGAAAGACTTGCCTAGACATTGATCTAAATAAAAGTATCGGTAAATTTTGATATGATTTTTTTGGCAGAACTGGCTGTAACATACAATCATGGTGGTGGCATCAAATTTCAACTTGATATCATCCCAATATAGCGATACATTGATAAATTGCCAAAATTATATGGTAGAGTTTCATGCTAGAATGGCCATGGAGAAGGACATCAGTATAAATATAAAATGAAATTCGAATAAAATAGTGATACATATACTTAAAAGTAAACACAACGAATGTTAGAATATACAAATAGAGAAGCATGTTGCCAATTAACGAAAAGCGTGTTTCTAATTAACGAGAGTCGTCTGCAAAGCACGCGATCTCTTGCTGAGTTGGTTTACCGTTTGTACGCGAGCAAAATTACGTCGCTGATTGCTACAAGCGTGCGCGGCAATCCTTGACACAAGAGGCTATGTGTGCAAGCTATAATCGCTTGTGTAATCAGTCACATCTCCAACAGGTCTGGTGCGCCCGACATAACCGTTGGCCTGGGCAATCGCATCTGTAATTGTAATAGGGCACATGCGCAAGATGTCATGTGTCACTAGCCTGAACTATCGCGTCGCCGACCTCACAGGCTTTGGCTACAATCTACTCTCGTTTAGAGACAATGCCGTTAACTGTATTATGATTAGCGAACATTATGTTATGATTGTTCGCCAGTGACATCGCAAAACAGAACAACATCGAATACTAACCGCAACTATTCATGTACTCATGTACTGCGAATGCAGGTTGCGTACTATACATGGGTACAGGCTTTTTCCCAGAATATACACGTCATTTTAAGGGTGTGTATTATACATGGGGGTGCACCCGGAAAATTACGGTATACCAATTTCTGTGGCATAGTTATGACTAACGCAGCATCACCGGCATGGTGAGACGAGAGACTGAGAAGGCGAGATGTAAAGGCAGTGCCGTCAAACTTAATTTGGGTTAGGGATTCAAACTTTTTATTCGCATGTGAGCCGAACCTGTTAAAATCCTTGCATTAGTTTTGAAATGGGATGATCCACTTCCAAATTAAAAATAGTAATGTCTCTGTTCTCAAAGCATCGGTGTTCGCAAACAGCGCAAATAGCAAAAATACGATGACAGGCTGATTGAATACAGTTATTACCGGTAAGAGGCACTAACTTGGTGGCCAAAGAGAGCATATAAACATAGTTTTTGTTCAGCTATTATATTATCTTTGTAACTTGCATACAGCGGTTGTTCCGACGCGGCACCGACGTCAATCTGTGGCGCTTTGTTAGGTGTAGGATCCTATCTGCTATACACTAAATCTGGCAATGAGGACTAGGCAAACGTTACGTATCAAATCTCTTTTGTTCCTAAATACAAGCAGTCCAAAGGAATATACGGAACAGTTGTTTAGAATAGGAAGATACGTAAATGGCGAGATTACTTGCGCGTCCGATAACAGTCAAAATAGAGAATGAAACAACAGCAACAGTGATATATAAAGATAAACGAGAACAGACGGCGCAACAATTAAATTAACCAATCATCAAATCAAACAGAACAATTAGGAGTTATCGATGAGAAAAACATGACTCGTCAAAACAGCGGGTTTTGGTTTTCCATTGGCGTTTCCTTCACCATGAGAAATAACCTTTGGTACTATTTTCCAGGAAACCACGACCGGAGTTTGAACTTTTTGCTTTCTCAAAATTTTGTGACAGTATGTAAAGCAGTGATGTCAAAATCGATTTGGGTTGTCTTCCGGAATCGAAACTTTTGATCGCATACGGCCTGGACCAGTCAAATTATCTGGACAGAGTATAAACTATTTTGCTTTCTCAAAATGTGATGATGATGTGGTCAGTTGTTACTAATAGTGAATAGAGTCAAATTGCCACTTTACCGTATGATGATTATAATGCGACATTTGTTCAACACTTCCAGTCAGGATTGATGATTTACGTAAAAGTATTATTCATTAAAATTGTCAAATTCGAAATAAATTTGCTAGATCATAAACACATTATTTCATTTACTCAGAATTGGTGCGACATATGCATGTGACATCTGTTCATTGTTTAACACTTCCTATCATGAAGGAGTACCGTAATTTTCCGTGTATAATGCGCAAAATTTTACCGACTTTTCGACCTAAAATAGGGGGGGTGTATTATACATGGGTACAGCAAGCCTTGTTCGACAGTGACATCGCAAAACAGAACAACATCGTGTGCTAAAACACAACTATTCATGTACTGCGAATGCAGGGTGCGTACAATGAATGGTACAGGCTTTTTCCCAGAATTTACACGCCATTTTAGAGTGCGTATTATACATGGTGGCGCACTATATTCGGAAAATTGCGGTATTAACGTAAAAGTATTATTAATTGAAAATGTCAAGTTTGAAAGAAATCAGTGAGATTTGAAACACGTTTTTTCATTTACTCTAAATTGCTTAGCAGGCCACCTGGTACACAGGTCACAAACCAGTCCTCAGAAGACTCGCAGTTAACAAGATTACAACTATGAGCAGATCAAACAGAATACCAGGCTCTAATTAGCGACTTTGAAGGTACTAGAATCAGATTGTTTAAAATCACAATTATAAACATCAAGGCCAAATCACGCTACCAAATTGTCAACTTGAATCTGAAAGATGTGGAACAGTCACCAGCAATCAAAAACTTATCAGATCTCGAGCTGGAAAATCGAAGGTCATCACCATTAAGGTTTCAATCATCCTTGGCACAACCAGACAGTGGAAAGAGACGTTAAAATGGTGACCGAAGCATCTGCCCATGTGTCGAGATCTAAACTTAGAGATGACCTCATCAGACAAAACCTGAAGTCTCGAAAGCAGATCAGATCCTTTAATACGTAAAAAAGATTTGTGCAGACTGATACTCTGGCAGTGAAACGATCTTCGAAATATATCTTTTTTCAATATAGAATTGATGTTTTTGTGTTATCAATATGGATTTGGAATTTATGTGCTTTCAATATGGAGTTGTCAGTCATAGGATCAATCACTACACACTTTTGGCATCATATCCACTGCTTTAGTGCCTGATTTTACCTAAGAACAGACAAAAATCAATATATTGCTTGTAACGTTTCTGTTCAATTTTAAGACAAAGTTCTGTGGAAGTGATATAGAAACCCAAAATCAGCTTTCTAGCATAAGCGGTCATCAATATATAGCAAATTAGCTATTTTTGGCTCGTTCGGTGAAATTACATGACCACTAGCGGGTGCACGAGCCCAAAATTATTATAGAAATTATTTTTTTGATATTTGGCACCACATATCAAGTGTCCGTTTTGAAATTCTAAATTTTCTATTTTTCACTCCACCCTAATGTGCCATATGTTTGACATATCTGATCTTATGTCAGCTGTTGAGTGAGAGAGACGAAGACTGCACAAAACTAACTGTGACAAAGAAAATACAGTAATTAAATGGGTACTGCACTTTTAGTCAGTGGTACTCAACCACTGGGCCACAACATATATTAGAATTTATTATCTGAATTCCAAAATGCGGAAAGGTGGCCACTTGTATATTATTTTGAAAATTGAAATTTCAGATTATAAATTGTGTGCGAAGTTTGGAATGTATATTTCTGCATTGAGATTCCGTGGTCTATTTTGGGCGTATGTCACAATCGTGCAAGTGTTCATTGAAACTGCTTGAAAGTAGCCTACGGCTAAGTTATATGTGAAAGCTGCGGAAGAGTTTTATAGAAACGTCGTTAAAATAAAACATTGCAATTAATCGATACAAACTGTATGATAGAGTTTGAACAACAGCATCTCATTGCTTTCAAGGGATACCGAACAGGCGAACAATCACTATCAAGTTGGAGGAATTCAACGGGAATTCGCGAGCTCTGCCTTGCGTAAACTCCAACAGAATCAGCAGCAATAAATGAAGCTAAAAATGGAACATTTGAGCTGCATACATTTGTCTTAATTAAAATTAGGGTTCATTTTAATTTTCGAAGTTTTACCGGTCCTCAAGGTCTAACAGGTTGAGAAACACCGCTCTAAATTTGATATTGTTGATCTAGAGCAGTGGTACGCATACCACTATTGGTAAGAGAGAGGTTTTAAGGTGGTATAAGTATCCAAAGAATGCTGTGAGTCAGATTGTGGATCCCCTGCGTAAGAAACAGTTGCAATTATTTCATTAAATGGTGCTTACTTGCTATATATTGGTGTTGCGGTATGGTAGTAACAGGAATAACCAATAAACACTGGTACATTCAAGTAAGATAAGCAATTCGGGTGGTACGTCATGTAGCGAGAAACAACTTAGTGGTACGCCGTGTGCTAAAAACAAATTAGGGGTAGGTGATGGGAAAACATTTTTTCGAGAAACACTGATCTACAGGTGAAATAATTCACAAGTGGTCATGTGGCCTCGAGGTCGGTAGTCATTACCCCCCATCGCTTCCTGACATGTTGCCAAATGTTGCCACTCATCTGTTCACTGTTGTACAATGTACATCCCCTAATCGTACTACCACGTCTCTAGGAGTTACGTCGAAAATGTGAGGTTGTGGGTCACAGCATTAAACACAGTATCATCCTTTACGATACAATGAAAAAAATATTCAGACGATTCAATTTTGCAGCTCTCAAATACACGTTAATCATTTTGGCGAAAAATCTTCAGAGCATCTTCAATGTACAAAGGGCTCTCACTATAAAAAGTGGTAGACTGCCTCTTTGATTTCGACACGTTGTGCGCTGCAGGATGCAATGCCTAGTTTGAAACATTTTGTGGAAAATGCCGCGAGCTAGCGTGACGGGAGTGTTTTAATGGGGAATTGGCGATCTAAAAGTATGCGCAATACATTTGACATGAATTATAATGAACCACTGAATTCATGGAAACACGCTGCAAACAACGCCGGTACAGGCCTATATTCGCACGCTGCACAACGAAAAATTTCGCAATGAAACTCTTGGTTATATAGAACTATTGTTCTACCATATAATCGTCAATCATATGCTCCTACTACACCATCTACTACGACGTAATTTTTCTTCAGCACCCTGTCAACTTCCAAATCGTTCCCTTGGTGAAAAACCCCTGGCTTACACGGAAGTGATGTTAATGTATCATAATATCCAACGATGGGCTAAAAAGTCATTTGGTTTTGGCGATTTGACGGTTGTGGCCAAATCACATCTGTTCTTTTCCCCAGCATATATGTCCAGTCGTAAAATTAATAGTTCATAGGAATTACTAAAACAAACTCGAACAATGGCTGCAGTGAAAAATACAAGAATAGAAAGTTTGTAAAATGCGAGAAACTGATGCTTGTCAAGAGCTTCCATAATTTTCCTATCATGGTTGACTGAAAACAAAGTCCTGAAATTAAATGCGTTAAAATGAAACATGAATCTAGAAAACGAAATAACTCAGATTACACGGGCAAGTGTTGCATGAGCGAAATCACGTATTTCAACAGAAAGACATAACAAAATCAGGTCATTTGCAGCACAACGTCATGAGAAGCATGTAGCAACAAATCATCTGCGTTACTGCTGATGGTGAATTTCTCATTTTTTAAATATTTATTTTTGGATTGCGGCAAGGACAATTTGCAAAATTGGCTATGTAAGTGGTTACTAAAACACAAAGAAATACTTGCAGTTGTATTGTATGGAAGACGAATGTGCTGTACAGCAGCGTTGTACAAACTTTTTTTTCAGATCCCGGGATTCACTGATTTAATTGTTAGGTTGCCTAAAAAACACAGCACAATAAATTGGCTCAATTCTAACCTGTTGAAGCCGACAAATACCCGAACAAAATTCTATAATTCATAATAATATTTTTTTATTCCAAATTTTCTGTCAAACCTATGAAAATTTCTGAGTTACCAGAATGAACGATGCATAATAATTTTAGCTTGCTTCCAACCGGTAGAAGCGAAGAAATAGCTTTGACGGTGGGAAATCCCAGAAATATTAATGAAAACTAAAATATCCTTCAGTTACTATGGGATGGAATTGGACTAAATTTGTTTCCATCGTTTTTGTAGACAACTCAACAATTTCACAGGGTTGACAGTAAAATTTGACAAAACAGTTTAAATTTTTTATAACAATAAATTAGTGCAAAAGTGCACGATATTACAAAGTGGATTTTCTGACAGAATTTGTGAAGCTTTGTGTTTAATGCCAGCTGCCTCTGCAGAATTTAGTGAGGTGAGTACGACTGAATTGTCATTAGAAACGGGTATAGGAATCAGGTGGGAAATAACCATATCATACAAATCCAATTTCACAATAAACATGGATTGCATTATGACATGAGTTTGGCAGATGTATAAAATATCGGATTTCGTGCTAGCTTCAACTAAAATTGTAGCATAAACAGACCGTGTGGTGAATGGTGATGGACGAACATTACGATGGTGCATTGAGATATTGCAACGCGTCACATTGGATTGCAACGCGCCACAATGGTGATTTTAGTAACAAGGACAACAAATAGCGGTAGCGCAAGGAATATCTGAATGCCAAAGATACGATGTACAAGCTACTTTACAATACTTCCACCAGATATCTAACACTCCTAGTTCAACATCATTATTACTGAATGAAGTGTAATAAAGAGTGCTACAATACACACTTACACAGCGATTCAATGCAAGTAGTCTGTACCTGTACACGAGACGAATTACGTACCTTTATGTAAGTATTAACTACGGAAATATTAAGTATTACTCCCCGCACAACCATAAAATGAACATTTACAATGAGAAGCTTACAGTATCATAGACAAAAATGAATGAATAGATTTTAATGCCAGCATGCCTATATCAACATACCTATTCATGGAACAAATAGTAAATTGGTTCCAAAAACACCAGCCAGAATACATATTGTCTGAAATATACTCCTGTTAGTGAATTTCTTCCCCCAAACATATGCAAATTCTCAGATCAATCTTTCGTGTGAAGTAAATACATCCCCACATGCAGCACACCCATGCGTCTACTCTTGGAAGTAAATTTTTCCCACAAATATTGCATTCATGATTTATGATACCAGGATGAGTACCATGATGCTTCACGTGGGATGCTTTCGCAGTGAATCCTTTTCCACAAACATCTCATTTACGGATTTTGATACAATAATGAATATCACAATGCTTCTTCCAATAATATTTTGAAGTAAATCCTTTTCCACAGATATCACATTCGAGGCTTTTGACGCCATAATGGATAACAACATGCCGTTTCAAGTGAGATGTTGAAGTAAATCCCTTTCCACAGATATCACATTCGAGGCTTTTGACGCCATAATGGATAACAACATGCCGTTTCAAGTGAGATGTTGAATTAAATTCCTTTCCACAAACATCGCATTTATGGCATTTCGAACTATGATGCATTAACAGGTGTGTGTTGAGGTTATCTTTCCGTGTGAATCGTCTCCCACAAACATCACATTTGAAGCTTTTGAAGCCAGAATGAATAACAATATGCATCCTCAAGTGAGACATTGAAGTAAATCCTTTCCCACAAATGTCACATATATGGCGATCGACGCCAGCATGCATAGCGATATGTGTGTTGAGATAATCCCGTCGTGAGAATTGTTTGTCACAAACATCGCATTTGTTGCTTTTAACGCCAGCATGAGTATCAAGATGCCTCTTCAAGTGAGATATTGAAATAAATCCTTTTCCACAAATGTCACATTTATGGCTGTTGACGCCAGCATGCATAGCCATGTGTGTGTTGAGATTATCCTTTCGTTTAAATTGTTTGTCACAAATATCACAATTATAACCTTCAGCACCAGCATGAATATCAAGTTGCTTTTTCAAGTTTGGCTTTGAAGTAAATTCTTTTCCACTAACACATTCAAAGCCTTGGACATCAGAATGAATAACAAAATATTTCTGCAAGTTTGATTTCAAAGTTAAACCTTTTCCAAAAACATCACATCCATGACTTTTGACACCAGAATGAATATCAAAATGCCTTTTCATGTTATGTTTTGAAGTAAATTCTTTTCCACAAATATCACATTGATGATCTCTTGTGTGACAATGAAGCCGTCCAATTTGCGAGTCCATGTTTGATAAATATTTCCGAGATAGCAGCAAGTGAAAGAAAAAGGATTCTGTAGTCCAAATTGTCGAGTATGGGATCCGAACGAACAACAGCTATTCTTCTCAAAATGCTCAATTAGCTAATTATGTAAAGTTTCGTATGGGGATACACTAGATATTGAAATGGATAAAACGTTCGTTAAATTCTTCATGTGCAATATGCAATATGCATGAATTTCTATTTATTCGTTGACAAACGGATATATCAATATGAAGGTTTCTGCCAACCAGCAACAGCCGTTTATAGTCAAGGTTTTATCCCTGCCGATAATTTTCGCACTGCACTTTACTCACTCATAAATTGGCGATAACTTGACTAGTTTATATGCAGGGCATGCAGTCAATCTGTATATTGACTCGACTTGGACTCGAGTCATTGCGCATGACTCAGTCCAAGTCACTCGAGTCTCAGACGGCGAAGACCGACATCCCAATGTAATTTCGAAGAATGGTAAAGTAACCACACTGTTGGTATTTCGCCTATTGGTACTGGTGCTTGAAAATGCGACCAGAAACTGTCAAAGGTGAGAGAAATTAGTATTATTGAAATGCGAACCATTCGATGGTTGAAAATGTTGTCCCCCTTTTGCCTAATTACAATTCCAATTACATTTTTATTGAAACCTGACAATCACCACATACAATAATTAGCCTATTCACATGGGTGTGGGCGTTCTATGCATGCCTTGTTAAATAGATAATTCAGCCATGCTAAACCGTTTCCCATACTTCAGTAGCAACAGAAAACTTAGTGAATTACAATACAGGCTAAACTAATGGTTCTTAAACTGTTGGCACGCCCCCCTTGCAAGTCGTGAAACCATCTGAAGGGCGGCGCAAAGTTCCGGTAAACTGGAAAATATTTACGCGCTTGGCGCGATTTACCTCGATTTCATAGTTATTGCTCTGTGTATAGTTAGAATTTCATATTGGAGAATTCTCTCATCAACAGTCATAACCTTACATGTCATCACACTATCTGTTAGGATTGCTAACATGCTGGTTTCATTGTGTGATATGATGATAACGGGGGCACGAAATATTTCACTGTCATATAGGGGGACGTGTCTAAAAAAGTTTGAGAACCACTGGGCTAAACTAAATCCTATTATTTCAAAAAAGAATGAACAGCAACTAAACTCTTCTGAAACCTGTGCTGAACCATTTCCAACACCACGGTCACAGTTTTTTTTAAATCTCTGACCAGCACTGAGGCTTGCTGAAACAATTGCAAAATGAAATTCAAGTTTCCAACCAAGGCTTCATCAAACTCGATAACGCCTTTGTAGGGATGTTATCCAAATCTAACCTCCTATCTTGGCCGAATTTACTGGGACCAGAAACTTTCCGCACCCCAATGTTCATCAAATCAATCCAACATATTTTGACCAAGTGAAAATGTAAATGCGACCTAAAATTTTGTAATTCAAAGTTATCAAGAGCTTCTTTCCTTTTGCATTTATTTCAATTTTACACACCTTATCGGTATCATCCGTATCGATGGCCCCTTACTCATTACATTTCATTTGCCTTAATCAGCTTCGAGTATTCGTTTTGATTACATTTCATTTACTATCTTGTAGCCTATTCGTTGTTAGTCGTTGCCAGTCGCTCAAACTTTTGGTTGTTAATAGTCGCTTAAGATTTTTTCTGTGTTTGTATTGTTCAGTACTCATGATTAGGAATAGTTCGATTATGTTCGAGTTTTTTTAATTAAAGGGCATTTTACGTATCATGAATGAAACATGAATAGCTTGAGATTGTTGCTAATTTCGTTGCTACGGTTGTCGAAGAGCAGCTCTCTACCGAATCGATTATGGTAATTTTCCATGTATCATGCGCTAAATTTTCACGATTTTGTACCCTAAAATTAGGGGGTGCGTATTATACATGGGAACAACACGCTTGAAAAAAATCTCCCTCGGTAAAAAACTTGAATCACACATTTCTTTATGTTCATTTCCAATAGCGCATCCTTTTCAGCCATCGTGCTAAGTAATTTGTACTTCCAGTGTAACGTGATGCCAATTAAAAAGACGTGTGTTGCCAATTAACTAGAGTCGTCTGCACAGTGCACAGCACGTGATCTCCTGTCGAGTAAACACATTGCCGTTTATTGTATAATGATTAGCGATGATTATATCATGATTGTTGAACAGTGACATTGCAACACAGACAACATTGTATACTAAAACACAGCCATTCATGTACTGCGAATGCAGGTTGCGTACTATACACGGGTGCACGCTCTTTCACAGAAATTACATGCTATTTTAAGGGTGCGTCAGCGTATTATACATGGGGACGTACTGTACTTGGAAAATTACTGTACATGTTCAACAGTAATGGTGATTGTAATTGTTTACATGTTGAACAGTACCTTAATTGTAATTGTAATGTTATTGAAACATGCAAGGGAGCAATTGTAATTGTAATTGAACTGAACTAATGTAATTGATCCAACTCTGGTAGGCCTACAACGAAAGATACTTTCCTACATTGTGGGGTAGAAAGTGTCTTTCCTATAATAGCTTACCACGAATGGAGAAAGAACGTTCAGCAGCAGCAGTTGTTGGCTGACAATACTCAAGTTGTGCGTACACTGCTTGCTGGTGACACACGGCATTGCTCCATTTTGACAATAGTGTCTACATCATATTTTTTCATCATGCGCTTCATGATATAAGAACCATGCCATGCTTACGCAGTCTTGCTTTAGTTAGGATATTGCGGTACGTTTGAGCATAACACCATGTCAACCTATTTATTTTATTTGAATGCTTATGATTCACAATAAGCAGACAATGGGCCGTCTACATCGGTAGGCCTATGAAGTAGACTACAAGATGTAAAATGTCAAATGATAAGTTCACCGACAGTGCAAAATTTACGTACAAACGAAACGCAGGTTGTAAAAAAGTTTGACTTCGTTTACAATTTTGACATTTTTTTACATAATTTTGACTTTTTTTTGAATTTTGAATTTTTTTTTGACATGTCAAAAAAAATTGGCCTACTGATTAGATGTGCGCTTTGACGTTTGCTATCATCTGTAGACCCCTAATTCTTGTCTTGGATAACTAGACAATTCTAGTTGACTAATTTCACTAAATGAGGGTGAAATGTCTCTATGCTCCAATTTTAATGATAATCTAATTTATTGTTTTCTTGAAAATGCTTCTTCGTCCGAGGCATTCTGCAGCAAGTTAACAAGAATATCCCTCTCGCGCAGGGAAATCCAGTGGCAAGCTGCAGTCGCCTTGCGCTCTTATTCCACAGTACAGTCATAGTGGTTATTGTGACGAATAATATCCTGCTAGCATAGTAGCTTGTAGTCTACGAACAACATTCTAGTTTTTAAAACTTTACTATAGTACAGCGCCGTGCTGACTAACATGGGTGATGTTCATGGTTACTACAGAAGAAGTAATATTTTCTAAAAGTAGTGCAATTACAACAAGAAATATCATGATCAAAAACGTCATTTCATTTTCAACTATGAGCTGAGAAGGATACCCGACAACACTTTCCAGCGACCAATGAATCGATATTGGGGATAGCTAGAAATATCATCTGAAAAACTATCTCATCCTAAAGATTGATCTTCTGGGCCACTCTATGACGTTTTCTGAGCGTCCTGGTCTTGGCAGTATCTGGGCAATTGCAGGTCAAGGAAATAGGCTTATTGATATCAGCTGACTCCACATCAATGGAATACTGTTGCCATCGCCGAAGCCGTTTCAGCTAGTGCAAAGTAGCGTTGTTGGGCACAGGCGAATAGCTTATTTTGAAACAGCAACAATAATAATTTGAAACTGAAATCAATTTTAGCATTTTAAAATGTTTTATTTCGTGTTCATCCAAAATCACAAAGCAGATCGCCGGACGCGATTGCGGTGACCCCTGGTATAGTACAAAGCGAGACAAGCTTGGTGTACAGGCGTTAATCATTCTCATGGTTATGGGAATGCAATGTGATTTGATATGAACTGGTTTTGATGTGTATACTTCCCATTCACAATTTAGTTCAATTTCAAGTTTTTGCGAATTCAGTAGTTTTAGTTCTAGTCTGATTTGAAAAAAAATGTGTAGCTCTAATTCTAACTTAATTTGGAAAAATTCAATAACGAACACTAATACCGTACACATTTGTACAAGGCAATACAGTTTGACTGACCAAACACACAACAATGCACGTAGGATACGATATGCTAACATAGTTTTCAGTTGGCCTACTGTGTCCGGAGATCTGACTATATAATGCCTATTCATGTCCTATTTCAATAAAAAGCTCTACTGTTATTGACGGAACCAGCTCGGCTGTTGGCTGACTTTAATTGCTTCTTTGTAATTTTTCACCATGCAGCATTGTCAGTAGCAAGTCAATAACGAATTAAGCTATTGTAATATCTCCAACCCCAGAAAAATACCTCGCTAGAATAAGCGCTACAGATCAATTGCGGGTCTTAGGAGGCATGACCGATCTGCAATCAGTGCTCTAGACCAGTACTTTTCAACCTGTGTGACGGTTCGCACCCTGGTTGGAATTGGTGGCAACGTCACGCAGGATTTTCTGTTTAATTCCTTAATTATTCTTTATAGAAAAGCTCTCATCACGCCTAATTTATTTCAAAAAATGGACAGAGATTCCATATAGGGTTCGCACTGGTGCGAATGAAAAAAATTGCAGTGCGAATGACGAAGGTGGCGCGAATAGCGCGAACGAAAATCCTGATTTAGTGCGAATGAAAATCGTGAATAATTGTTAATTTTTTTGTCGTGGAATAATTCAAATAAAGCTAATAAGAAATTCAAGGGCTATGTAACTGCTGTATAGTTGTGACCCAACTTGTTCAACTTACGACGCACCACTAATCGTAGCTCTCACAAGCATAGTAGTGATTTAATATTTAGGCCCTATAATTATTATGTAACCACCAAGTCTGGTTTGGAAGCTGCCGCTACACACACCATGGTGTAGTGGCAGACATACAGTATATCAGCCCGTCTGAGCCCGTGAAAGGTTGGAAAAATGACGTCACCCTTTCGACAAACTGGAGCCTTCAAGACCTCTGTGTCAGCTCTCAAAAACGATTTCTGACAGCAAGCATATTTCACTCGCGAAAAATACGCTGCACTTTGGATAGTGCGGAACAGATTTCAAGACCTGGCCATCCAAGCACGAATCTCAACAACTTGTTTGAACGAGAAGGGTTTTAGTAAAAGAGTTGATATCAAAACGAGCGAACGAGCTATAGCTTCAGCCACATAGTAGCAAATTTTTTGCACATCTGAACAAAATATGTTGTTGGGTATCCTCATCATCTTTTAGTATAACAATTTGGCGCTTCTTCGTTTTACGATCAGAGAGAGCCAGTGTTCCCCCATGACACCAACAAATGTTTCACATGAACACGAACAAAAATTTATAAACGTCAAAATAAATTGTTTTATTTGTGTCTTTGGAGAGACGGATATGTCGAGCATAATCATAGGCCACATGATATACCCATCCAACAGCGGTGTTGTGGTTTCACTCTGGTCTCCAGTAGGAACAATTCGGTGACATCGACTCCAAATTCCGATAAGGCTAAAAAGTGCACACCTAGTAGCCTACCGGTAGTTAATCACAGAAGCAAAAACGTTAATGCGAAACCTTTATATGCAAAGTACATGGATAATATCATATAGTTGCAGAAAATTAGAATCCAAATATCTAGGGCCGCACTGCTGTATCCCTTCTGACTGACTCTGACTGGCCTCCAGAGAAACCTGAACCTCATTTTATTGATAATTCCAAATCCCACGTTTCCAGTTAAATCTCCTGTATTCCTCGCAACGCATACGCAGATCTAACGCTAGATTACGATTAAAACAATAGGGACATAGAAATATGCCAATTTATCTTCGTTAGAGCAACTGGTTTAGTGGTTTATAACTGTAATCATCGTATTTTTGCTAATTCCGTTGTTTACGAATAAAGTTGTTGCTAGAATATAGAACCCCTATGATCCGTAATGTAACGTAATATACTAATTACACAGGCTTGATGATAAAGTATTCGCGTGAAAAACAAGTGCACGGTATACGCATGCGATACTTCATGTAGGCTACATATCAAATCTGATCAGCGGCTTCGCTACATGTCAATAGTTTTCTGTTGACATATGATTCCTACATGGACGCTGCAGTCACCTGCGTGGATCCACTTAATTAGGAAATCAAAACGAATCTTTTACTGACCTATGGCTGCACTAAAACGACGAAAACGATCTACCAGTACAACGCAGCAGCCTAAAACAATATCAGGGTACAATGAAAACACGAGGAAACAATCAGCGTGCGTGCAATCAATGAAGCAACCAGTCATTACAAGTACCGTACTACTCTGCAACCCTGTGACGTTGCGGTGCCGACTCCTGCTTTTGTCGTGATTACAGTATGTTTGACAGCCTGCTACAAGCAAAAGATTTTCCTTCAAGACCATAGGAAACCATTTCAGTTACTTGAGGCTGTAAATCTTTGTCATGGGTAGGCCTATGCTATTCAATCTTACTTGTTATAAGGAGATTTTTCGCTAGTATCACATTAGAAACACTGTGCTGTACAGTGCACAGTACATATCTATCCAAAACCTGGTTACTATCCGAATAAAAAACGACTCATATTTTCGATTGGCAACACCGTCTGCTACGGAACACAGCAAGGTTGACAAGACGGAAATAAGGGCGTGGTCTCCTCCAAATCGGCAAAACCCGTCATCTCTCCATTTTCATAGATTACTGATCATACGAACTGTTCTGATACCCTTAGCATACATGAATGGCTTCGCCATCACCTAATTCGACTTCAACGTGAAAGGGTCTCTCAGTTCAACCTCTCATATTTTCTTTGGAACGCTATGATGGCCGTTCGGTATATACGGCAACTGCCACACCGATCCTACAAATAATCTGTTCGTCATTTACATCAGATGAATGCGAATACGCGAGCATATCTGCTAAGAACCAGAACAGTTCAGAGATGAGTCATTAACAAACACGCAGCATCCATTGTACAACCCTCAAGTAATACAAAAATCACCATTTTAAGCAGATACATCTTGTCAAATTATTACTGGCTTGGTTGCATACCAGTACCAAATGATATGATATCACTCGCCTTATAGCAGTATTCGGCAAGCATATTTAGACGCGACCCCTATCATGGCCAATTGGCCATTCCTCAATTTCTAAGAAAATAATATCGTGATATAGGCCTACATTCGATGCGAACCCATTTTGTCTTCTGATACGGAGAAATGCGTTTGAAGGCATGCTGAATCTATATATAGTGAGAAATACGTAGCATTACAGATGGGTATACCTTCACAAAAGTATTCCAAAATTGTTGTTTTAAATAAGTTTCTATGAACATAATTTTATCACTACGTTTGAACGCGGTTGCGCATTGCGCGTGCATGCTGCGTACGAATTGCCGAAGCCACGGTTTGACTTTTCATAAGCTTACACGGTATCGGTATCCGATACTTTACTTCAATTCGGTAACAATGTTTCGGTTCGGTTCATTAGCAATTTTTATCAGTTCAATACATCACAAAAAATTGCGATGCAACGAGAAAGACAGGATGAAGGTGTCGAAACGACTTGGAGTAGTCTTTGAAACTAGACGCCCACCAGGCCTAGGCGATGTAAAGAGTAGGCAAGCACACTGAATGAAAAGCAAAAGAAGATAGTAGAGAAAAAAGCAAGCGACAAAAATGGGGTGGCATGTCACGGAAGGCGAGATCGATAGGTCAGGTCGTGGTCCGGTAATCTTGAGGGCGGACTAGTATTTATTTAGTAGATATTGCTTGTATTTTTACTTGAATGTGGACAACTGGACATGCTCGTCGACTGTCGGATGGCTGGCGGGATACTGTTCCACACACGTCGGGTCCGTTTCGTTTTCGAAATCCTCTTACTGCCATCACAAACCGTTTGGTAGCCGAAGCTGCTGAAAGTGCTTAGAAGTACATTGGGCCTATAATACGGGGGAAGGCCCCATTCAATACCTTTTCTGGAATCGGTCGCTGGGATAAACTAGGGTTACCATACGTCCTCTTTTAAGAGGATTTGTCCTCTTTTTTTTACTTTTTTGAAAGTGTACTCGAAGGACGCCCATTTGTCCTCTTTCTTGAGAATTTTTGTCAAATTCATAGCAAAATTCGACTGAGATGCCGTAAATCAGCCTCGAAGTGACGCTCCGGCGGGTATTTCGGGAGCTGAGCGGAAAGTTGACCTTTTTTTAATCAATCGACCACAAAGTGGGAAAAATCTACCATTTTTTGATAATTCTTCTCCGGTTTTGCAAGTCTGAAAAAGTGTTGTCTTTTCAGATTTTCAAAATGTGGTAACCCTAGGTAAACAAAACCCAAGAATCGCTGTTCCATAGCCATACCATCCACATTTGCACCCCATGATGCAGTCGAATTGCTATGATGTGGAAAATTTATACCACATGTGATGTAGCAACAAAAGCCCAGCTCTCCACACCTTCTGCATAACTCAGATTCCAGCTTGTGACAGTCCATAAGAGCTATATATTTATGACTGCATTTCACAACTACAGGCTACTTTTCACTGCGACTTTGAACAATATTAAAGTAGGTTTACCATACGTTTTGGTTAAATGTTCGTGGAAATTGGACTGAAATATAGGAAATCAGCGGCCAAGTAGCGGTCCAACGGGTTTTTCGGGACTTGAGCCAGAAAAATGGCCATATTTTTAGACAACCGACCACAAGTCGGGGAAATTGACCATTTTTTCAGGATTTTACTCCACTATTCTAAGTCTGGAAATTTTAAAGTTCCACAATACTTTGTTTTCGTCTATCAATACTCGTATTTGAAAAATAGGGCCAGATATTGCTAAGAGTGAGGAGAATTAGTACATTATCGATGCAAGGCATTCAATATCACCAAAGCAGAGTTGTGAAAATGGGCTGAGCATGACTTGAACCCGGAACTAAACAGTCAACAGGTGAACACAACGATCGGCATCGGGCAGGAGTCTTAACACTATGACACTATGCTCCCTGACTTGACTTGACTAAAGACAAAACTATGTAAGATTGACTTGTGACTCGTAACCTTGTGACTTGGTTACAACCCTGCTTTCTGGACTACCTCTGAAACTGATTCTGGGTAAAACCAATCCTATATCTACAGTAGACTATGTAGTTACTCTCACCAAGGCAGCAGTACAGAAAATGAAGTTGCTATAGTACTCCCGAAAATTCCCAGGTGAAGTAAAAGCAAATAATAACACATCGCAATTTATCTAATTCAGATTTATTGCGTCACCCTCAGATGTTCAGCTGAATTTGCAATACTAAAAACAGCACCATTGTTATTTGTCGTCTGCCATTTCATTTCGGACAGCGCTCGGTTTGGGTTTCCACTTGATGGAATATCACAGTAATTGCAACCCCTGCAAGTGATAGATCTCGGATTCGCATGCATGATTCATATATCATCAAGACCAGCAGTTGATTCCGCTTATTACTGCCGAGCACGCTTTCGGTGTTTTGCATTATCTGAATCAGAAAAGGAACGTCATCATCAGTTTCATTAAATATTATCATCTATTCGAAATTCTGCGGGAATGGCCGTTAGAGTTGGGCTAAATCGTGTACACGAGTATCCCCGATTATGAATTTATAAGAGCAGAGGTGATGAGTTACGAAGTACTTCTACTTTTTGAAATACTTCAAGTAAATTTTGCCCCCTTGCACTACTTACTCAAGTAGTTATGATTTAATCTACTTCTACTCGACATATTTTAGTTCACGTTATTTGTACTTGGGTTCCGGCGATGATTACTTTGACCAGCTCTGTGTAAGAGTATGGATGACATGGAAATCTCAAATTATGTACCTTCACAAATCACAAAGGAATAGTATATTGATATTGACATTGACATGAATCCGAATATTTTCGGCTGATACTCGTCAGGGGTAAACGTCAGCAACTAGCAGGGAATTGGAAAAAACATTGTATACCAACAATCGTATCACAAGATATGACGTCACCGGCATGAAATTTCGATTAATCGGGGTGAAGAAAGCCCTTAAGCTTGAAGTGCCATTTTTAGATGGTACACCAATTCCTCTGCAGGCACAGATTTGGTTGGTATATTTTGATAGAAGTCGGCCACTGGCAAACATTTGTGAGATAATCTTGCTCGCACGAAAAATTATCGAGATGACGGCTTTCGTGTCTTCGGGAGACGCCGTCCACACTTCATTTGGGGGCTTTGGCGTCAAGTGATAAGTTCACAGACAGAGCATCCTATGACACTAATGGTATGTAGTTTGCAAAAAAATGACAATGTTCTAACGCTACAAATTTGACAAAATTTTGACTTTTTTCGACGTGGCAATAAGTTATCGCCCTAGTACTAAGCTTCTTACTTGAAGCACGTTTATGCCATAGCGCTTTCTTTAGCTGTTGCTGACGCTCCGACGCTGTGACCCTCCTCCTTTTCCGTCCATAGAGAGCTTTTGCTTTGAAGTCCAAGGCCCTTTGCATCAAAGATGTGTGATCGACAGCGCTAAGAACTTTCACGTCCGTCGTAGGCTTTTCCTCTTCCATGTCTGACCTTGATTTAATACAGAGAAGACTTCATTGATAGGTGGCAGAGAGAAATAAACGCAAGGCAAAATAAGCCAGACTTGTACAAAGTACCAATTTACTTAGTTGACGGTCACTGACGTTTTGTGTAGTTCAGTGGTTCCCAACCTTTTTCGACTCATCGCCCCCTTATCAAGCTCGACAAAAATTTTCGCCCCCCCATATTTACGGATTCGAAAAAGACGACATATAAACGGGAAATTTATTCACCTAACTTTGATCGCTGGTGAATTGACTGAAAAAAGATCATTTTTTCCCGACTGAGTGCTCGGAAACTCGGTTTTCGGGTCGACTTTCCGTTTAGTTCAGCAGTTCTCAACCTTTTTTGACACGCGCCCCCCTTGGCGATGGTCAAAAAAATCGCGCCCCCCCTGACATTTATCGTCATGTCAAAAAGAGCACATCATCTAACAAAGAGGTGGGCAACCTTCCTGCTAATCATGGCTGCATTTTGATTACTTATGTAGTGTAGCCTAAGGCCGCATTCCAGGGCATAACCGCAATGAACGATCTGGACGCAAAATACCTATATGGTAAACTGTCCATATCCATTCCCGGTGAACTCCGGACTATTCTACTTTTCACAACGGCGTATTGTGCGCACCGAAATCGCGAGTGGCAATGTTATGAATAGTTGCTGGGAGTGGATATTGTCGCGCTGAAAATTTTTCAGAGCTGCGAATGAATTGTTATTTCTTGAGGATTCCCATTAATCTCCAATCAAGAAGGGCGCCACTGCATTATAATCGAAAAATGAAAATTTGTTGAATTGCACGGAGCGCAAAGAAAATTTCAAGATTAAATAAAATCTCTCGAAAATTCGGGAGTGAATTCGTAATTGCAATTTGCATGTTTGCGGCTGTCAACACATACTACATACCCGGCAACCTATATTGCATCTAAGTCTGTCTTAGGCAGTGCAGTTCGCCAGCTATCAACAGCAGCTACCTAGCGCACAGAGATTTAGGCTACTGCCAAAGCTACAAAGTAATGAATGACTTGCACGTAGGAATTTCTCTAAATCTTCAAAGAATATCAAAAATTTGCTCAAACGAAGTCGAATTCAGCCTATACTCTGTTGAGCGCGAATGCTGGAGTTTGAGTTTGTCGAGCTTTCTAGAATACGAATTAAGTTTAATCTTCAATAATCGTATCTTCAGAATGGTTGTGAAACACATGTTTAGTCACAATTTATACAGACATTGACAAATATTTCTCGCGCCCCCCAGGTTGAGAACCCCTGGTTTAGTTGATCTTTTCTTCGCGTCATATGCAAAATAAGCCGTCGTCAGGTGCATTTTTGACCGTGTTAAATCAATATATACCACTGACGCCCCGTTGTTTCTCAAAATCGCCCACTGGGGGTGTTGGTAACCAGTCGTGTGGTTCTAGGTGCGGATTGTGAAAAGCGAGAACAACTGGAGAATCTGTGTCATCATTTGGTGCTAGAAAAGGCTACCAGTGCTGTGAGATGTTCTTGCAGTCATCACTACTAACAAACAGTGGCGTAGCCAGGGGTGTGTTTTCAGGTCAAAACCCTGCCCATTTCAAACACAAAACCATTTTTCATTTTGACCTAACGCTACAATTTTGACAAATTTTTTTGTGTCAATAAATAATTCGCTCCAATTATGACCCTTCTTGGAAAGAGGGGTTTATGTTGGGATCCAAAAAATCGTCTCTGACTGCTCGCCGTGCCCACCCCTAGTTATAATCTGCCTTAGATAGCATTGACAAGTACGTAAAACATACTGATGATCCTCCTCCCTTTCTTCAAATGCCTCCTTATCTTCTCCATCAATCGAGTCTTCATCGCTAGAATTCGCACCCGGAAATCCTGCACCGTCATCATCATCATCATCTTCTTCGTCGTCATCTCCATCAAAAGTTCTCTTTTTGTTCATATTCGCGCGATTTTTACTAAATTCCTCCTCGGCTTTTATCAAGACGTCCAACGCCAGCTTTTTCCGTTCCTGTTACATTAAAACATGCAGCACATCAAATAAACTAGAAAGGCTGCGTCTGGAAACCTGTACGTGGGAGTGGTTAGTAATGAAGTAACTTCTACTTTTTTGAGTACTCAAGTAGGTTTTCCCGACTTACACAGCTCAAGTGGTTATTGATAACTAACTGTGAACACCCTGAAATATATCACAATTGCCAGTCTAGCAGTTGGGGTCCATTACTTTTTAAAAATTTTCTAAGGGGCCACAGTGTGACACAGGTTGAGAATCCCATCTTCAGATCTGAAGTGGTTCAGCGGTTATAAGCCTGTAGGCCAACGAAGTATTTGGAAAATCACAAATAGGAAATAAGTTTAGTCTTGTTTCCGCTGTATTCCAGCAATTACCAGGGTTGTAACCACGTCACAAGGCTCCGAGTTACAAGTCAATCTAACTTTTATAGTTTTGACTCGAGTTAAGTCAAGTCATTTTCAATTCCCCACCGAGTCAAGTCCAAGTCAGCGAGCAGAGAGTCGAGCCAGAGTTATGTAATTATGACTCAAGTCCGAATCCAAGTCATTGTGTTGATTGCTCAGTTTGCAGTTAAAGTTTTGTTAAAGTCACTTTTTATAACTCTTTTTGGTGATATCGAATGGTTCGCATTTATAATATAGGTCAACTAATTTTCCTCACTTTAGCAGTTTGTGATCGCATTTTCAAATACCAATACCAATGGACGAAATCCCACTGACTACTTTACTATTCTTCGAAATTACAATGAAATATCGGTCCTGGCCGTCTGAGTCTCGAGTCATGCGCAATGACTCGAGTACAAATCGAGTCAGTACACAGATTGACTCGAGTCGAGTCATTTTCGTATTTTGAGAAGATGACTCGAGTCAAGTTGAGTCGAGTCATGAGTCATTACAGCCCTGGCAATTACATAATATTCATATAATTTTAAGGTTTGCGTATTAACAGATACAAACCTAGATGACTCTAGTACAGGGGTGGGCAAACTTTTGAGCCAGCGGTCCGCATTCAACATCTGAATCCATTCGCGGGCCGCACTATATAAAATTGGAATTATAAACGAAAATGCATAATTGGTATTCGATCATATAGTGAGGACATGGATATAATGTATATGCTTATTTAAAACAAACCAAACATTGCTTTGATGATATCGTACAGTGCCAGAAACAGTGGCGAGATTTCATAGGCTGGTCGACCTCAATAACCAATTTGCCAAAACTATAGACATGGTAGTCGGTTTTCCCGATTCCTAGAAGAGGATTGAAATTAAAATCTGTGAGCAGCGATCTACTAATTCCACTTTTGGTTCAGTTCCAGGCCACAGAATGCTGACAGCATCATAAGCATGGTAGCTTCTAACACGCTTCTACTATGTGTAGATAAAATATAAATACCCAAATTCTACGGATATAGAGAACGAATCTTCCTAAGACACGCACAAATCTTATATTATTAGCACATCACTAAAATAATGAAAACTGGAGTGGTCAATCTGAAATCACTCTCGTGATCCGAATTATCTATATCTCGTTTAGGATTGCTGTGATGTTTAGCAGTTGAAACCTTTCCAATTGCGTGGACCTTTAGATCGGGCTGTCGCGCCAGAAATTGAACATAAAAAATAAAATAGGAAGTATTTAGCTTGGAACAGTGGTTATCAAACTTTTTAGGACACACCCCCCTTCTGATGGTGAAAGATTTCGCGACCCCTTATCGTCTCATCGCAAAACTCAACCAGGATGCTAGCAAACCTAATGGATAGTTTGATGACAGGAAAGGTTGCGATTGTAGATGAGAGATTTTTAAATATGAAATTCCTACTAAATACAGCGCAATAACTATGAAGTGGAAGTAAATCGCGCCTGGCGCGAAAATTTTTTAGTTGAGCTCAGCTTCGCGCCCCCTTCAGATGCTTTCACGCCTTCAAGTGGGGCACACACCCCAGTTTGATAACCACTGCGTTAGAATTATCATGGTGAAATATACTAAGAAAATGAAGTCCCTGCATTGATTCGGTTTTTAGTGCACATTTTATCAATATATTTAATAAGTTACTTCAGACTCCCGCAGGCTGCACAGAACGGTTTTGCGGGCCGTAGTTTGCCAACTCCTGCTTTAGTACGAAATATAAATAGCGTGTTTTTGTAAAGTGGGAACCAATAGATTTATCATACAATAGGTGTGCAACATGTACAAATCAGAGAAATAGTACTAATAATAACAACATGCTCACCTTCTGTTCTTTATACAGTAAATCTCGTTTCCTTTTCCATTCTTTTGATAAGTTATCCTGCCTGGAAATACAAAACTCGCTCAGCCAACGCAGTCATATATTATTCACACTTTCACACACTGACTTTTTTCGTTCGGTCTTTGCGATGTCCAAGTCCCGTTCAGCGTTCGCCTTTCCTGTAGAAAAGGAGATATCTTCCGGCGCTTCATCAGACTCGTCAGATGACATGATGCTAACTAACTGAGAAAACGGAAGGAGACATTGTTAGAATATTATATAAAACGCAATTAGAATAGAACAAAAAAAATCTGAAAACTGTTCAGCTTTTTTTACATCTACTATCCCATCAAAAGATGTGCCTTGCGAATCAACAAGCATACGTAATCATGTTCATCAAAACCCAAACCTATGACCAAGTTACACATCAAATAAATGCATTCATCAATACAACAAACATAGCATGTTCTCAACAATTGGTTTTGACAGCTTATTCCGATACTTTTAAAATTAGTTCTTACATTCCATTCCCTAGAAAAATGCTCTCTCAGGACCGTTCACATATGAAATACAATTTCGGGGAACAAAAGCAGTACCAACACTCAGTCAAATGATGTGTCAGCGAAATAGCTTTAATAAGTGATCGCAACTGAAGCAGAACAGGTATGAAGAACACAGCTACAAACATGAACCATGCCTAGCGAATAGGGTTGTAATGACTTGAGTCATGACTCGACTCGCGATTTCTTGGTGACTCGAGTCATTTTCTTCAAAATGAAAAATGACTCGACTTGACTCGAGACAATTTGTGTATCAACTCGACTTGTACTCAAGTCATTGCGCACGACTCGGACCAAGTCATATGACTCGAGACTGGGTCTACCAAGACATTTCGTTGTAATTTCGAAGAATAGTGTGGTTATCACACTATTATTATTTCGTCTATCAGTACTGGTACCTGAAAATGCTACCAGAAACTGTTAAAAGTGAGGAAAATTTGAATATTAAGTTATCGATATCACAGAGCAGAGTTGTAAAAAGTGGGTTTCAGATGACATTATCTCGGAACTGAACTGTCAGCACAATGACTTGGACTCAAGTCAAACACCACGGCTCTGACTCGACACTCTACTCAGTGACTTGGAATCGGACTTGACTCGGTTTTGAATTGAAAATGACTCGACTTGACTCGAGTCAAAACTATAAAAGTGAGATTGATTTATGACTCGGAACCTTGCGACTTGGTTACAACCCTGGTTGTAACCAGCTCACAAGATTTTGAGTCGAAAGTCAATTCGAATTTTGACTCGAGTTTTCAATTCACAACCGAGTCAAGTCCGAGTTCAAGTCAGGGAGTAGAGGGTAGAGTCCTAGTCATATTGTTTGAGACCCGAGTCCACTTCATTGTGTTCACTGTTCAGTTTCGAGTTCAAGTCATGTTCAACCCTCTTTTTTCAACTCTGCTGGAATGATATCGGATGCCTTGCATTCATAATGTAGGCCTACTAATTTTCCTCACAGTTTCCGGCCCTATTTTCAAGTACCAGTACTGATAGAAAATTCCAATTATGTGGTAACTTTATTAATCTTCGAAGTTACATGAAAATACCGGTCAGAGTCTCGAGTCATGTGCGCTAACTCGAGAACAAGTCTAGTCTTTTCCATATTTGCAGAGAATGACTCGAATTGAAACTGAGTCACACAAACACCGCGACTCCAGTCATCACAACATGACGCAAGTGACATCAGACTCATTTAGTAAACTATGTCATCTTCGCCATCCGAATTAACTGCAGATTTAAATTTCTTTTTGAGTTCCAAATTTTTCTTTGCACTTCTCGTTTTCGAATGCTTTTTCAATGCCTTCTTGTGCTCTTCGACTTTCAAAACACTTTCCTCTCCGCGAATATGGATATCCACTTTCATTCTTAATCTAGCACGTGCAATTGTGATGTTATCCAATAAAGAACGACTGTCATGTACTCGCACAGTCAGCCCGGTGGGTGAATGCGTCAAAACGACGCAGTTTGCAGTTTTGTTGATCTTTTGACCCCCACCTCCCCACCCACGCACATGTCTTTCCACTAAGTCGTTCTCGTGAAGAGCTATTAATTGCTTATCGAGTCTTTTTGCCAGAGTTACATCATCCAAGAAGTGTGTTGCGAAACGGGATAGATGAATTAAGCGAGAATTTGCAGAATTCGACGATTGATAAGTGATGTTGATGTGTAACACGGGCTGGTGGATTTGAGAATACAGATGACGTACAATCCTCCACATCAATAAAAAGTTGTAGCGCGCAGCACTGGTAAAAGTATATGAATTATGCTACTGTAGAAAGGGTATATAAACAATAAAGGAACCTACTAAAAAGATATAAATTGCAGGCCTAGTGTATTTCCTATACTATACAATACAATACAACCATCAAAAATCATTGTTCAACCTGAAAATGTCTAAATTTATTTTGGATTAGGGTATCCTAATGTATGTTAAGATTGGGGGCTGGGCCTGGCCGCCTGGGGCTAGTTTAGGACTAAACCCCAATCTTATGTGACCCCAACCCTAACCCAACACTTAAACCAAATTTTTTCTAACCCTAATACTAATTTTATAATACCCAAGACCCTAATCTTACGCTATAACCCTAATCCAAACTTTAATCTTACGTTACGTCAACGCCTATATAATCTGTGATTGCAATGTAGGCTATGTGCATGTGCATTGTGCAATGTGCATTGTGCAATAACATCGTAGCGGAACAAAACACCAATTAACTACTCTTTAAAATGCGCTAGAACTGGAAATATTCACTTACCACAATTCCCAACAAAAACTAGAATCAGAACTATAGATTTGTATAGCTTGTGTAAGACCGTTCATCATCTCTGAAATGGTATGGTACAGCAACAGAAACATGTTCTGTGGTATGGTGAGAATCTATGGTGCGTGACCTATATACCACAGAGATGAATTTAGTGATATGGTAAATTTTGTCCAAATCTTTTAGCAGCAGTTGGAATATGGTGACTTTTTAAGGATAATGACTGCTTCCAACATTTTATTCAACCAATTACCTTTAATTAGAAACTGCGTGTAATCGCATTTACTGTCGTTTTCTCGTGATAAGAATTAGTCGAAAAGCTTACAGTGAAATATATTTAAATATATTTATTGTTGCAATATTACGGCTTTTTACCTCCAGATGCCTTTCTAACGTGCTAAAAAGATATAAGTGGTGAGCAAACAAAATCCTCATTGTCGTCGTGAGGTTTGTGCAGGTTAGCCTCAGTCCAGTTAGCCCCATGCTCGGGGCGCAACTGTCCGGGATGTTCATTACCATACTTGCATTTGCGTCAAACTGATATCTATATTAGGGCCATTCATATACACTACACGACTTACTCGATATGAAATTATTAAGGTATACGTTTTATTCACACTTTCTAAAATCTGAATCTAGTAATGATAATTCCGTTTATGAAAGTTTTACTCAACTATTTGGCGGCGCTGAATAATGTTTTGACTTTTGAGATCGTCGGTGACGAAGCTCCTAAAACGAGTTGTTTTCAACATAAAGCTTAGTATGGTCTTTTTACGCTAGGTTAATGTGGGTTATGTTTCGAATATTGTTGTCCCAATTATTAAACTCTTCAAAGCGAAACGTTTACTACGAGCGGCTCCGTCGCTATAGATTGCTCATTGCTGATTGACATTTGATTCTGACTAATCTGAGCAAACTGAAACTAGAACAAATATATGTATCCAGTGTAGGCAGTAGGCCCATGTTATAATGCAGTACGGTACTGTACCAGCATTGAGTATGTAGAATGTATACCAACATGAATAAGTCATTGAAATTGCAGCATTGGATTGTATTTTCAAAATAGAGTACCGTTTGCCTGTGGTATATGTGTGTAGCCTATAGAATGTGTCATGATGGGAAGATGTGCCTAAATAAGGGCAAATGAAAGATGAATATCAAACACCGTTAAATTACATTGGGCATTAATAAATACTATAGTAATACCAATAGAATAGAGAGCCCAGCCTGTGAGCTGAATGTGAGCATTGCATTGTCTCTTCCTAATTCTCTAAGTTGTTACGGTCAACCCTGAATCCTAACGATTTTCAGTTGAAAATATTGCGGCTTCTCTCAATATGAATGTATATTATTCAATTGTATATCTAAGTTACATACCTCCAACGCTCCAAGTGACTCTTTTTATACCTATATGCCAGGTTGGAATTCCGGTACGCTTAGCGCAATATCTTTGGTGTGCCAAGGCGGTTCTCGGCGTCACACCTGTGTGCATTCAGTAGAATCTTTGGTGTGCACGAGACACCGATTCCATATTGGCCTATATGGAATCTCGGTACATTTTTTGAAATAAATCCTGCGCTTTTCTGCATCAAGTAATTGAACAAAATCCTGTGTGACGTTGCCAGCAATTCCACTCTGGTTTTTATGTGTCTGAGGAAATTAGTAGAACTATTGATTGTGATATGGTTTTTGCAGCACCACGGTAAGTTACCATTTACTACAGGTGTACTGTAGGCTATCATCGTATTAGCAGGTACGATAAATGTTAATTTTATAGCATTATATATATCTTCCAAAGCTGATGCACTGATCTAGATAATTTTAGTGCAGTTGTAGGTCAGTAAAAGGCTGGTGTTGATTTCGGAATCAGTGAATCTATGCAGTGACAATAACATCCACAAAGAAGTCGCAGGACGAAGCAATTTACATCATGTTTTCGCCACGCCGCTTTCACACGAGTCAGGATACCGACACGGAACGGAAGAACCTTTCAACACCAAATATTCTTACTCCTAAGAGAAAAATGACACCTGTATCTGGCATCACGCCAGTAAATCGGAGATCTGAAATGTATCTGAGGTACGGTATCGGTATACTGCACGACCTTACAATCACAGTACAAGTATTATAGTTGATTGCTTTATGCATGTGTAAATTGTGTATTGTTATGATTTGTATTGCTAACCAAACACAAGGTCCTGAGTCGCAAGTTGATCTGACTTTTATACTTCTTGAGTCAAGTGAAGTCATTTTCAATTCACCCTCGAATCAAGTTCGAGTTCAAGTCGGGGTGCAAAGGTTCGGTCACAGTGTTTAGACTTGAGTCAGAGTCCAACTCGTTGTATTCACTGTTTAGATTGAATGACTGAATTCGCGAAAACTTGAGAGCTGATCAAGTTCAGTTCGTAATAAATCGGAGTTCAGTATCATATAAGCATGAGAGAGAATGGCAAATGTCTGTACATCAAGCTTGGCTCGTTTCAAAAGGTACAGTTCTCCTGTAACATTTTCAGGAAAACCAGAAATTAGATTAGAACTGAAATTAGAATATAAAAACATTTCACAAATTAGATTAGTATTAGATCAATCAAGCAATCAATGGACACTGCCCAAGACAGAGAGAGAGAGAGAGAGAACTTTTTATTCATCATCGCAAAATAACAAAACAGTAAAAAAAAAATAGCATAAATTTCAGAATCACGGACACATACAAAAAAAGGTGACAGTGTCAATTTCAAAGCAAATTAGATGTGTACGAATACGATATACAGTTCATAGAATTGGCCAATATGTTTTACGATTGCAAGATGAAGCTGCAGCGAAGTGATCTGTTGATCATCGAGTCTACTGCAGCTGATCGAAGTAGATTGGCTATAAATTGCATACATCGTACTGCAACAGTGAATTGTAAGACTGACCGCGTAAATGTAAGAGCTCGTGTTAGGATAAATGGAGGAAAAGAACAGAAGTTGTACTGGTCTGAAACAAACAAGATAGATTGACTGGTACTAGTTCGCACTAAAAATACATTTTAGCTTTTGTATGATTCAATAAGGAAGGCACGATACATGGTTTTAAATACATATAAAGTATTGCTCCTAATATGCGAAGGAATGGAGTTCCATATTAGAGGACCTTGATAGGCAATGGTTTTGTGATGAGCCTTAGGTAAATACAGATTCATAACAGAACCTCTTGTAAAATGAGAATGATGTTCACTGATAGGTGTAAAATAGTCCGAGAAAATGTCAGGTAGGGTGTTATTGTAGAACTTATGCATCAAAATGCCGACTTCAAATCTATAAATATCATCAATTTTCAAAATTTTTAAATTATAATATAAAGGGTTAACGCGATCTCTACGGTTGGCAAGGCATATTAGCTTGATGGCTTTATTTTGCAGGCACCTAACTCGATTCAAATGTTTCTCCCATGTGGATCCCCAGAGAATGATACCATAAGTTAGATGAGAGTGAAATAGGGTATAATAAATCATTATCCGAGTGGACTGTGGTAAGATAAAACGTGACTTTCGAATGATACCTATGGTTCTAGATAGCTTGACACGCACAATCTACATCTACAATGCGATATACAAGACACCAGGCGTGTAATGACTCGAGTCACGATTTTCTGATGACTTGACTCAAGTCATTTCTCAAAATACGGAAATAATTCGACTCGAGTCAATCTGTATATTGACTTGATTTGGACTCAAGTCATTGCGCATGACTCTAACCAAGTCATATGACTGGGGACTCAGACGGCCAAGACCCGCATTTCATGGCAATTTCGAACAACAGTAAAGTAGCCACCCTATTGGGATTTCGTCTATTGGTACTGGTACTTGAAATTGCGACCAGAAACTGTTAGAAGTGAGGAAAATGAGTATATTATAAATGCGAATCATTCGATATCACCATGACAGAGTTATAAAAATGGGTTTAACAAGACTTTAACTGGAATCTGAGCAGTCAACACAATGACTTGAACTCGGACTCGAGTCATAATACCATGACTCGGAGTCGAACCGCTGCTCGATGACTTGGACTCGGAATTGACTCGGTGGTGAATTGAAAATGACTCGACTTGAACTCGAGTCAAAACCATAAAAGTGAGATTAACTTGTGACTCGGAGCTTTGTGACTTGGTTACAACCCTGCAAGACACACAATGCGATGTAATGAGCAGATAAGGCGATGTCGAACGACTAACCAGCCGGGGTCTCTTGAACTGGCATCCACCTCGACCTAGTGCCCAATGTCACAGTCTTTTTCGATGTTATTCTTTTTTCGTCGGTCCTTTTTAGATGCCAGTTCTTGCTCTTTTTCTTTCTTTGTCTGGTCTTTTTTTTCTGGGCTTGTTTGTCGCCGTGAGAACAACGACATCAGGGACGAGAAGTCCAGAATAACGTCCAAAGCGGGAATCGAACCTGGGCCGCCTGTTTCGATGGCGCCGACGCTCACCACTACGCTAACTCCACCGCTTACCGACATTCCACACTAATGATTTGAAATTGGGCAACTAGAAAGAGTGAATTTAAGTCAACCAACACGATTGTAGCTGTGTATGTTCTGCCATTAACAACATAGCCCACCATTGAAATTTGACATAGTCCTGCATCTTATGCTTCTCATTTTCAGATCACGGGATGCTTCTATGGCGTCGCCCTCAATTGCGTCAGCTTACAACACAGAAAACTATGTCATTGAAGTCTCTGCATCGTTACCTATTTTGGTCAGCGAAACTGCGTCCTCTTGTGGAAGTATGTGTTGTTATCAGTTATTGAATCTGAAGACCTTCTTGGAGGCATACAACTCGAAGACTAATACTCATTTCGAAATCTAATCTCTCGGGTACTCGATTTTGCGCAGCTCCTAACAGTGATATAAGTCAGTCCCACCACAGCCTGTCATCACTCGTGTAATTAAGTTGAGCAAATTTTAATATGCCGGTAGGTCGATTTATAGTTGTGTATTTTCTGACAGTATCTTTGCTTTATGCTCAGGGGACACGGACATTTCGGCGAAGTTCAGTGAAAATGGCTGGGCATGGCTCATCTGCAAAAGAACACTCTATGTTTGGAAGTTCAAGCAGGTTGCATCCAAGGTAAACCAAGTATGTTGTACAGAGGTCTATATTGATCTACGCCCGTATGAATGGGAGCTCTGCGGTGGTTTGAATTAGCCCAGGGTTTTAATGGCTTGACTCCAGTCGCTATTTTTTGGAAAAAGACTCGAGTCACTTTCTGTATGTGTCTCGAGTCATGACTAGACCAAGCCATATGACTTTTGACAAATTGGTCCAGAAACTGTCTTTTATCTGTTTGAACAAGCCTGTTAAGTAGAGGTTGGTCATCTCAAAGTAATCGTCGTTGGCACAGAAGTGAGGTTGGAGTAGTGTAAAATCATAACCACTTTTGCAAGTTGAAGAACTCACTTTTCAAAATGCTCAACTGGAAGTGTGACTAACCAACTAGATCACAACTAACCAATAACTGATAGTGCAAATTACTGAATTGCGAATGAGTTGAGAAATATTAAAGGTAGAATAGTCGTTTCAAAGGGACTGGGTTCTGAGTTGTAAACGAGAGGGGTTTCTAATTGTTCTATGACTAATATTTTTTGGAAAATGCACGAATAGAACTACAGTAGGCTTACTCACTTTTCAAAATCTACAATGAGATTTTTTTTTTACTAAAAAAAAACAGAACTTAGTTGACCATCAACTAACTGAATTTGCAGTTGGTTAAATTCTGTTTGATCATAAACAATTATATAATAATAATTATCGATTACCATTCCTTCCAGCATCTTTGCAAGGAGTTTTCCCTGAGCTCTGAAAGCTCGCATTCCCATGCCGATCTGGCGTGTGTCGGATCCACAACGAGCAAAGATGACGGCGTAGTGAGCGTGATTGTTTTGACAAATACCGGAGGAGTTCGATTTTGGCCGAATATAATCAGAAGCATCACGTCATCAAGTAAAACTACAATCGGCGAAATTGATGTCGATGGTGGAGAGGAGCTGTTAAGAGTACTCGCAGTCAAGGTAAGGATATCATTGCTGGCTTTCTGTATTTCGTATGGATGACTTGACTTGAGTCCAGGGTTGTAACCAAGTCGCTAGGTCCTCAAGTCACTTTTACTTTTGCCGCATTGAGTCAAGTCGAGTCATTTGCAATTCACCACCGAGTCAAGTCCAAGTCAGGGAAAAACGGTCAGAGACGTTGTGTTGGGTTCGTAGAGTTTACTGTTGATTGTGGAGTTCAAGTCAACTTCAACTCACTTAAATGACTCGAGTCAATGGCTGAATGAAACGGAAAGTGAATTGACCGTTGCATGGTCATGTGTAAAGCCAGACAACGCATTAAAACTACTGTAACGCTCCTGTTGTATAATGAATTATTTTCATATGAGCTCTACTGCAGTAATTTGCACTGGTCGCATAAACGTACAAGAGTTATACCTTCCGGTTAAATTTGTATTAGGCCTATACAGTATTTCGATGCCGAACGATTCAATAAATGCTGTATTACCATGTAACGCAGACGTATAACGTTAAAAATGGTACAATAGTTCTTCAAATAAAGTACCGTAGCCTACTGAGTCATGCAGCAAGGGCTACAACAACAGCTACACATGAATGCATTGTCAATTGTTACTGCATAGATCGTCATTTTTTCTCCATAATCATTCATCTTCTGTTAAAACGAACGAAGTACTGTTCATTGTGTTATAACCTAACAATCGGAATCGCGAATTGAGCGACTTTTTACTGTGTTGCAGGCATCACGTCACTATGATGTTTTTTTACAGGGCAACAGTTATATTGCGGCCACCACTACAGGAGCCTTATACCACTTGTGCACCATGGGGGTAAGTTGAGAATCGAGTGTTGTTACTTAATGACACGAGAAATTGTTACACATTAAGGGTGGGTTTCAAAAAGTTGTCTTAATTTAGACCTGGCTTAAGGCCAGTGAATGACTTGCCCAAGACGCCAGGCGTCGGCGGTCTTAGATCGGTTTCAAATGTCAATTTGGCGCCGCGCTCGGCCAAGTCCGTTAGTTGCGAGTAATTACTGTCTACTTCGTCGCTGTAGCGAGTTCAACACGGAACCGAGGCCAGATTGTTATTGTTTCTTGCGAGTTGCTCGCTGATGTTGAGTATAGCGATGCAGTGAAGGAATATGGAATTGCTTGAGTTGTTGAAATTTACGGACGGATGATCAGAACGGAACCCCGAGGAAGTAACTGGAAGATGTTCAGCACGTTATCGCAAAGTATTCGAAGAAATAGTGCGGCTGTGATTCCGATTTTTGAAGACACAACTGCCCAGCATTTTGGCATAACTAATGATTAAGTTTAAGATTATGCTCTTGGAGAGGCTGAATATCCACTGAGGACTGACTCACTTACTCACGCCACTACTATGCCCAAGAACTTTGACCGAAAAAATTCACTATTGTTTTCATACATATTTATACCCTCTGGCAGAGCGCAGTGCTTTCTGTGTTGAAGAAAATATTTCGCGCATTGGCTATATTCAAGGAAGAATCTCAGAATATCGATACGACAATAACCTGCCTCTGCCTTCACAATCAGAGCAATGCAGACAAGGCAGATGGAGCTGAATTTGATGACATACTGCAACTGGAAGCGTTGAACGCACTCGCACGGTATCGACTCCTACAGAGTAATCTGCACGACAACGCAGGATCTAGAGATTTTTTCTAGCTAGCATACATGGGTATTCTTGTTTGCAATACATTTGATTACATTCAAAAACATACTCGTGCTTTATTTCTTGTGACACGTTAAAATGAGGTAAAATGAGCATTATATGGCTTTAAGTAAGTTCAAGTTCATAAACTTGTGACACAAGATAGCGAAGTTATTGCAAGGGGCTTGGAAAACTGAAGCAGGCGAACATGAACAGCTGAACAAAATTGAATCAAATGTACAAAAGACATGTTTTGACTCTAGATTCGGCTAGCGTAAAATTAATGTTGTTCAGCATCTTCTATAATTATTAACGTTGAGACCATGCTCAACTTGTCTCATTCTCTTCTGCTTCATCACTGATTTTCAAATCTTCGCTGCTTCATAGTTGACTTTGGGCCTGGACTTCAGTGAGCTGTTTGTAGAGATATAACTGATGAATTTCGAACAAATTGTTAAATTTTTAGACTGTTGCTATCCATACAAAACTCAATAGTCTATTGCAAACCATACGAATGTTAATAGCAATAATAATGAGATAACAAACAGACAATTGATGACCCAGTAATAAATGCAAATTTACCTTGATTTGGTTGGAAATGTTGCTACCAAAACAACTAGCAGATGCAGCTCCCAACTGCTACTCCATAAGTTGGCAGATCAGATGGGTCAGTATCTATCAAAAAACAACTTATCAAGCATGGTATAAATATGAATGGAAATGACATACTTACAGCCCAGTGTTGGTATCACCGTGTGAGGAACTGGATAAAGCTCGAGCAAAGTGCTTTCAGAAAAACCTTTAATATAAAAGAAACTAGTTATTGGTATGCGCATTCACACTCACATATACAGATAGATAGATAAATACCTATTTGATGGCTTGGCACATCACTGCTTGATTGATTTTCTCTGTGTTCCAAAAGAATGGTGCTATCATTTGTTTCACAGCCTGCAGCTCACTCTGGTGCCACATTGCACAGGTATATAATAATTTTTACATTGACTGATTATGCTACTATGATGATGCTATGACTGGGTAGCAAATCTGTGAAAATCAATGTTGAATTGACATATATCTCAAAAAATTTGGATTACTGTAGCGTTAGCATGTACTGCACTTTGAAGATTATTGGCATATATCACTTCACATCAATGGCCCCTTTAAGCTGCATACATGCGCAGTGCTGACACGGTTTATATGCACAGAATATCTGAAGTCATGACCCTTTTTTAGTCGTTACGCACTGTTTTCCGAGGGTCTGCGTAGTGAGTTCTTGAGTGTACGCACAGACTCGCCAAAAATTAGAGGGAACATTGCTTCACATCTATAGCAATTCACTTCATGCAAAGTCATGTCATTTTTCTTCCCGAAACTTCTGGATCTTTATCCACTATGATGAAATTCGGTGCGCGTGCAGTGAACGGAATATCAATACAATGCTGGTTGAATAGACACATATTGATCAAAGTTCTATGTAGTCGGCACTATTCTAGAAAGTAGCAGTTAAACATATTTATGACAATGCTCATAGGGGTGGAGCGGAAATGGATATTGAGGGGAACCCTACAATCAATCACAGTTGCGTGCAAGTGGTGCAACATTGATTAGGCTCAACGAAATGAGCATGATACATATTTTCCATTTTCTGGTGACGCGTCGTGTGTTCACTTTTTGGCTATAACCACAGCAAAGCCAAACTGTCAAAACGTCAACGTGCCTAAGTTAAAAGACGTAACCAGTCGAGAAAACTATAATGATGAGTTGACGTAGCACGTAGGGTATCAATAAGGGATCTGTTGATCTGCCGCAACCTAAAATCTCATGTTGGGGCTTCTTCGATACATGCACTATATTAACTGATGTTCCCCATGACCACTGATCAGCATCATTACCCGTAGCGGATTCTTATCGCTGACCTTTCTTTACCAAAATGGGCGGGATTCGCAAGTCCAACGCTAGGCAAACCTTTACGCCTTACCCCAAATATCTCTTCCCGTGTCTCGTAACCATAGTCATATCATATTCGTAACCGAATCGATTGGAGCCAGCGAACGCGGGTTATGGTAGTCATGGGGAACGTTGCTTGATACTATATGGTGCGGTTATGGAAGAAGTGCTGATGTGTCCTGTCTGCCTCGGGGCTCTGGCTATCCATTTGAATTGAAATCCGTTCAGTATACGAAGACCCTGCAGCATTCCACTGTAAATCCCACTATAACGGTATATGATACCAACTTGTCACGTTTGTGATATAAACATTGTTCCAAACTGCCTGACATCAATATACAATGATCTAATCTGATTTGCCAAGCTATACATCAGAAGAACGCCCAGTATCCTTCAACAAACAGCACAACAGTTATCAGCACTGTTGACTTCAGCCTACCCCCTAGCTGGCTTGGATATCTGTCTTAACAAAGCGCACGCTGGAGGGGAAATCCCCTCAAGTCACAGTTTTGAAACCGACTTCAGCCTGAGGGGTGTAGCTTAAGCCCGAAGACGGGCCTAAGTCGACTATTTGAAACCCACCCTAAATGTGGGTTGTGGTCAGTCTTGTACTATCTACTTCATTTTCAAAGCGCTCAGCTAGGACTAGAACTATGCTCTTTTCGAAACTCACAACTAGAACTAGCAACATTAAAAAATCTGCAACTAACAAACTGCTAACTGATAATACAAATTTCTGGTTTGCAAATAATCTAGGAATCTTGAGGATGGAATTACATTTCAAAAAGACATAGTTTTGCGTTTGAAAGTGGAGGGATTTTGGCCCACAAACCCGCTCCCTGGCCACTTCCTATTAGTAGTGATGACTCGGCTGCAAGAAGATCACACAACAGCATCACGAATCACGCCAAACAACGACACGTGTTTTATTGTCGTTCTTCTTCTAAATTTATCTGAAAATGCGCAACTAGAACTACCGTAAAGCAGGTTTACTTTCGACGTGGGACCAACTTAGGATATTGAGCAGTACAACATTTAAATGGTCGTTTATGGAAAACGTTTACCGCTAGAGGTATAATTCTTTTTCATGAGGCAACTGTAACACGAGTAGTCTCTATAAAAGGTGGATCAATTTCACTACCAGATAAACTTGGTTTGTTATTTCCAATCTATGCTTCATAACCCCTGAAAAACGCAAAACTTACTTCCCCCGCGCTCTAGCAATTCCAAGAGATGAAGCGAAAATTGTGAAAAATTGTCCTAAATATCCCCGCTTTACAGTACTCGTTTTTCAAAATCCGCAACTAGAACTAGAACTGCTCAAAAAACAAGTATATAGTGGACCGTGTACTAATTAGAATGGTAGTTTGTACAAGTTTGGTTACTGTTATTTTTTACAGTTTTGCAGATGTTGTTATTCGTTACTTATGCTTCACCGTTTTTTTTCTCTACCAGGTCAACATCTCATGTACGCGTTTGCGCAACTCTCAAGGTGTCCTGACTGGGATCGGCAGAAGAGTGTCATCGTTTTTCTTTGCTTCCGGCAGCAAAGTCGATGTAAGGGCAATATTTCGATGGACTTTTAATGCCAGTAGACAGGGTTGTAATGACTCGAGTCACAGTTTTCTAATGACTCAATTTGACTCGAGTCATTTTCTCAAAATACGGAAACGACTCGACTCAAGAGAGCCAAGACAGACATTTCATTGTAATTTCGAAGAATAGTTAAGTAACCATCCTATTAGGATTTCGTCTATTGGTACTGGTACTTTTGAAAATGCGACCATAAACTGCTAAAAGTGAGGAAAATCAGTATATTATGAATGCAAACCATTCGATATCATCATGAACACTGAACAGAGTTATAAAAAGCGGATTTTACAAGATTTTGACTGGAAACTGAGCAGTCAACACAATGACTTAGACTCGATCTCTGTTTGCTGACTCGGTGGTGATTTGAAGATGACTCGACTTGACTCGAGTCAAAACTATACAAGTGAGATTGACTTTTGACTCGGAGCCTTGTGACTTGGTTACAACCCTGCTAGTAGCTTGCATAGGTTAGTTGACGATGTATATGTGGGCTATTAATATGGCAGGTCCGGTCTTATCCTCTATGGATTGGAAAAATCGAGTCTTCAAATCATCGTACTCAGCCCTGGTTAACAGGTCTCGGTACTTTATAAAATTTGACTCCATATTTTTCTTCGTAGCTGGTGGATCTGGTACAGCTTCAATCTCCGGCTGATTCTTCTTGCGACATAGTCATGCTCACAGCGACAAGTTTGCAAAGATGGCAAATATCTTCCATTCATCAAACGGGCGCCGGCGATCAGCTCGTTTCTGAGCTGGATATCGGGCAGCTTTTGAACGAGTCCGTCTGTCAAGCGATATGGGTTGGTGAAACTCCCTGCGTATTTATCGTTATGTATTTTGATCAGACATGGTTGTATTGTTGTATTCGTTTTTATTCGTATGGATATGGAGGTAAAATCTTGGCGTCATTTGACCTGACCTGCCCGTACAGGCTTTGACAACTACGTAATTTAACCCTTTGCGACCGGCAGTCCAGTATACTGGACCGCCACTGTTTAACACAGAGGAGTCGTTATTTAATCCAAGATAGCTAGACCTGTATTGGTCATAAACTGTTACAATCGTTTTACAAGGATAGCTCTTATGAATACGCATACATCGGACCATGTATAATCTATTATATCAATGTATATCCTGTTTGAAATGCAGATTGAACACGCAAAAATGTTTCCAGCAAAATTGAATTTGTAACGATGTTCGCTTGAAGGAACGCCTGAAATGTAAACTATTGCACCTTCCTTTCTAGACGTCATATAACCAGTTACAGTTATCTTCCATGACTTGTTGTAGCTTATACCATTGTATGGAAGCCTTTATATCGAAGATTAGCACGAAGAAGATGTTTCCTCGCATATCGCCATTCCGTCTGGCGTCTGAGCCGTGCGAGTGTCTTAGTCCGCTAGGCGGCTACTTCAGGTTTACGGCAATATATTGGGCGTCAATTTAAGCCCTACGGTTGGCATTTTATCGGTATTTTTATGGATGCAGTAAAATTTTGGTCAGTAGGCCGGCCGATCACAAAGGGTTAACTGACTGGTTTAGATTAATTAAAGCAAAATTCTGGTAATCTAATTCTAATCTCATTTCTGAAATGTTTTTACGCTCTCATGTTAATTCCAATCAAATTTCTGTTTTTTTCTGAAAATGCTCCAGAAGAACCGTGTAGTGTGAAACGAGCTAAGCTTGCTGTGCGGACATTTCTCATCGTAATATTACAAGAATGAACTCTGGTTTGATATGATATTGAATTTTTATGTTTTCGCAAATTCAGTAATGCTAATCTTATTTTGGAAAGATCAAAATTATATTTTCTTGTTTTCCAACTGAGCCAACAGCCTTTTACAAGGTTTAAATTCGCCCAGTGACCCAAATTGAGTTAAATATCACTGAATGTAGGCTAGATATTGAAAACTGCAACATATCGTTGCTGTGGAATCAGATTAGCTTATATCCATTTTAATAACTTGAGAAAATAAAGTTTTCGATTTTCTTTTTGGAATATTTTTGACGCGATGTATCAACAACAGTAGGGAGTGATAAACAATTACTTTTCAGAACTCGTCAAGATCTGATTTGACAATGTGGCCACTAGATATCAAGGTGCACATCAAGCAAAAACAACTGGCGCTTTTGATGGCGTGCGAGGATAGAACAACGAGCACTACCGTATTGAGACTGTGCATCTGCGTCTGTCCTCTGTCAATATTCGGCGATGGGACTTCTTCTGGGCAGGACGTTCAAGTGTTTCTGTTGGACCACAAAGAAATCATGGCGGTGAATTTTTATTCTGTATTTTTATTTTTTAGTTTATATTTCAAATTTGTTCGACCGAAATTCAACATGCTGTACAAGGCTTCATTATGTTAGTGTAGTTGACACAATTTCGTGACTTGAAATAGGTATGTTGAAGGAATACCAATTTTATGGGGGGTTGAACTGGCATCATTCCATAACTTCTGAAGAATGACTAAAATTATTGGAGGCACAAGGGTAAAAATTATTTGGTTTGCTCTTCATAACCTTGACGATATCCCGTATTATAAATTTGAAGAGCTTCTAGTAGGTACAAAACTTTGATATACAGTTGAATAATGTATTGCTATTGAAATGCACCCGAATATTATCGGCTGACACTCGGCAGGGGTAATCGTCAACAACTAGTGGAGGATTGAAAAGAACATTGTATACCAACAATCGTATCACAAAATATAACATCGCCGTGAAATCTGGTGACGTTTCTATGTTGTCATGCAAGGACAAGGTACGGTTGCGAAAATAATGTATTTCGCAACTTATCACAGAGCGAGACGGATTGCGAAACATTCCAATACCGATTGCTGATTCCGAACACGACAGACCGTGCCAATCACGCGATCGTGTGGAAAAGGAACAGGGTCATTATCAAGTCTCTAACGAACGAGTCCGGTGCTAATGAAGAATACTTGCAGCTAAAGTCTGGTGGTAAGTGGACTACATCCGAATGAGGGGCTGTCGTCTTGGTTTTGTCGAAAAATATATATTTCATCAATAAATATCTGATAATAACTAGACCTTTATGTCATTGGGAATGGTTGAGGCCTATTATATATTCACCAGCCTACTTTTTATGTTATAAGTCTTCTACGTAACAATATTTTGTATTAAAACTAGATGTGACATATCACGCTTCGTCAAGTTGGAAATAGTTAGAAAATATCCGCATGATTCAAACATATACCGGTATACAGATTGCATTCTTGGAGCTGGGCAATTCAGCGACGAGGCCGTACTCTTGGAACCATCAAACGGCGTGTTGACCGTCACTCCCAGTCAAACGATGCCTATGATATTCCAAAAATTTGAAGAGAAAATGAATAAAATGGAATCGCCAGCGGCCGCAACACAGGTAAGTGTAATAAACATCGATATGTTAGTATACATTGTTTCAGGACTATATTCATTGCAGTATAATTTAATAACTGGAAGTCTTTATGTGCGCCCCTTATCAAGAGGTAACGACACAATGGCTCCCCTGTTTTTTTTATCGCCCTTCTGAAGAAATTAAGAAAGTATTTTAATTCTCAAATAATGCTTTGCAGACTAACCGGTAGTTTTTATGGTAAAATGATATGAATTAGTTTTTACAAATTCAGTTAATGTGTTGATTTTATTTTTGCTCCGACAATATCTTGATTGTTGGTTTTGTGGGGGAGGGGACAAAGTAAGCGCAAGTAGCTTTTCGCCGTACTAGGAGCCTACTACTGTTATATAGAGAAATCGAGTTAGCGGTGATCATTTTTTTCAAAATCGTTTGTGGCCCCCAGGTTGAAAACCCAGCTGATATATACAGAGATTCCAATGAAAACCTGTTTGACGAAGTGTGACGTAACAATGCATTTTTTTAAATATATTCAAATAATTCAATTTTATATTCTTCAGAAATATTCAAGTATAGTACCACCAGTCACATATTAGTCATAATAGTTTAAATTGTGCTTTTTCTGTAAAAATGCTTCATGTTCTTTAGAAATTGTCTGGTGCCGACCAAGGTGATGAAAAGGGTTCCGGCTCTCAAGATGTCAACTGCCTGCAATCAGCTTTTTTCCATTTCAGTCGACACAACACGGTAAGTACTAACGAGCCTGGCCGGTGGCCGATATCCGATTTTTGAACCGATACCGATAAAACCAATAACTCTGATACATTAAGGCGATATCCAAAAGATATGGCATCTAAAAAATTGAGTGGGACATACGAGATATATGTCATTAAAATCAGTTTTACACGTTTTGAGAAAATTAACTTATGTTTAGTTTCCATTTTCTTTGAGCCATATCATGGCCATAATTAACTTAGAAACTATGTGATGAACTTAAACATGGCCAAGATAAGGCCTGAAAAATGAAAACTGTACAATATTTGATCAAAGTTGCAGTAAAAGTTGGTATGAAAATAGAGAAAAGTTGCACTATAAAATCCCTCCAAACAGCTCAAAACAGCATGGTACGTAAATTATGAGTGTCTAGGTAGTTGGCCGATGCTGTAAAAATACTTCCAAAAACTTGCCCTAGTAATGAGCTTCTACCGTTACATAGCCTGTTTTCAGAGTCACGCCCGCAGCATAATCGAAGAATCATTCACGGGCTCCCAGGGCCAGAAGTCTCTCAATGACGCCGTCGTTTTTATGAGTCAACAATTGATAGACGATTATCCCGCGCTGGACCCCAGATGGGCGGAATCTCTTCCACGAGGTGAGATTGAGATTTTTTACCTACAAATCTGATGCAAGGTGCCTGGAATTATTGCTTTCCAGGAAGACTTTGACAACTAGATAATTCTAGTTGACTACTATGACTAATATGAGCGAAATGTTGGCAGTCTAATTTCTGGTTTTCCTTAAAATGCTACAGCAAAACAGGCCAAGCTTTGATAAATAATATATTTCCAGTGGGAAATTTTTTAATTAATAATTGTAAATACTGCTACTGCAAATCCAAAATTTTCAACACCAATAACTTCATTTCCACTGGTTGGAATTGAGCCATATTTGATACTCATCTCTTTCGTTTTTTTAGCCAACCTTACAATTATATTGAAGAACCAGTAAAATTTTAAAAAAAGGTTAATTTGATATGAACTGAACTTAATTATTGTTGTATTTCTTTCTAATTGGGAATTTAATTCAATAACCAAGTCTCTACGAATTCAATCATTCTAATTCAAATCTAATTTGCAAAAAACTGCATTGCTATAATGCTGATTCTAATCTATTTCAAAAAAGCTGAAAATTGTCTTGTTTTCCAATTCTGTCCCCTTTTCTTCGTTTGAACAGACGGAGGCAACGTTTCATCCTCTTCTCTCATTTTACAACATCAACTGAACGACAAGCAAAAGGCTCATCACCTGTTTCTCGACTTCCTCGGCAAGGTACGGAATATTTGCGGCCATTGAGACGCATGCACTTTGATTTTTTAGAGTCACCATTGATCAAAGATCTTGATGTCTGAGATTTTGTAGGCAGCAGTCATATCTTACGATAATACCCTTGTAAAAGAAATTTTTCGATATGAATATAATCCTTGCTGTGGTATTGAAATTGTATATCAGTATGAGCATTCTCAGTGTGGCAAACTTTTTACATGACGCATCATGGCAAGTAAGCTGCGACATAAATCTTTCCTGTGTGAAGTCAAAAACGATGATGATGTCATGTTCACTGTCATTGTAAGTTGTGGATCCTGATCTCATTTGAAAGTGTTGGAATATAATAATAATATTATTGATATAATCATTTGAAGAGTGCCGAATGTACCAATATATCATCACGACACTAGGGATCTAAAGATCTAAAATAGTATATAGTACATTGGACTTGAGCCATCTGTTCATTTCAATGTCACTATATTATTCAATTGTGTATTGGAGTTATGCACCCCAAAGAGTTCTTTCATATTCACTCTATTTGCACATATTTTTTCCGCTTTCAGGTTTCGATTTGGAACCGGCTCGGAGCGTCCACGGACCCGAAAAGCATACGGAAATCGTGCGCCCAATGGGATTTAATTGAACACGGCGAAAAACTGTTTGCCGCGTCGGCCTTGAGAGAAAAGCATGTGGAGCATCAAGGTATAGGTGTTATTTATTTGTCATTCGCGACAGCTCAGTTCGCAATAATGTGTTTACCATGGAATAATATATAGGCCTACTTGCTGAAATAAATCTGAGTATTTTCGGCTGAAAATAGTCGATTGCAATCGTTGGAAACTCGTAGAGAATATGAAGTCTCTGGCATCGAAATTTGAGTAACCACACGAACAGATGGCTCAAGTCTAATATGCCGTGTAGTGTTTTTAGACTATACAAAAATTCCTTCTGTTGGCATAAACTACGGTTGTGACGACTTGAGTCACGGCTCAATTCACAATTTTTTGGTGACTCGACTTGAGTCAATTTGTGTGTTGACTCAACCAAGTCATAGAACTCGAGACTCGGAAGGCCGTGACAGGAATTTCGTTGTGTCAATTTTAGTCGTTACAATCCTGGAATTTAGCACTGGCCAATGTTAGAGCAAATTTGATTTACGGCAATGCGCGCCTCAATATCATGTCTATCGTTTATTTTCCAGGTATTTTCGATCTTGCCATTAGGAAAGTATTGGACAAACGTGGTAATTTTCCTTCAAAGAGCGGTTTGACTCCACAAGACGTGTTCTTCAGAGAGGTGATTTAACGATCTGGGTTTTATGCTCTTGTCGATATGAGGATATCGTGCTATTATAATGTTGAGTACTTTTACCCAGAGGTGGGCAGCAATGAAGTGCTTGTGTATTTTATAGTTTGGAAATCTTTAATTAATTGAATTTTTACTGTCAACACCTTGAAATTATTAAGTTGTCTAAGAGAACGATGCTTAACAATTTTTGCTCAATTTCAACCGGTCGAAGCTAAGTTATTGCAGTTGAAAATTTTGGATTCACAAAAATAGTCTGGACGGTGGGTAATCTGAAAATTATCAATGATATTGGTTTTATATTGTTTTTGTAGACAACTCTGCAATTTCATGGGGTTGACAGTAAAATTTGAAAGTACTTAAATTTTTTTTAATTAATCAAAAAACTTACTTCTACTTGTACCAACGCTGACCATTTTAACCCCCAAGGCTGTCATGTCGTCCATAAAATTTGCTTAGTGAAATATTGCATTTCTAGTTTGCGCTGCGTATTCAAGGCATTGCAGTAGGAAGTACCGGACGCATGATACTGAAAGTTTGTCGCCATATCCCGATTGTTGTGTTTCTAGATTTCGAAAATCCACGATATATTTGATTGCCTTCTGGAATTGGAGGAGGATTTGCTTGTCGGAGGTTCGCATTCGTCGATCGATATGTTCAAGGCCGTTGCTGGAGTGAATGATATTTTTCAAGTATGTCACATGGTGTCTGTGTTTGTGCTGTTTATGTTTCTGTTTCCTATGCCACTCATGAGTTATGAAAGACTGTGCGACTAACGATATGTTTGTAGTCACGAGAAAACAATCTCTAGCATGCGTCAAAGTTATGCATTTCTGTATACAAATGTAGCATACTTTTAAGACTGCAATTTCACCGCTTTACAGACACAAATGCAATATGAAATAGCTACCAACACATTCTTCTTGAAGCCAGCTTTCATATGAACCCCTACTTGTATAAACGGTTCAGAAGGGTTTTGAGCAATCTGCAGTCTAAATTGTTTAACGCTATGCTGATTTCCGGCCGTTGATCAAATTCCGCCTTAATTTAACCTTTGACCCTACCCTGCAGGGCGTTAAATATCACTTGGAGATATAGACCACCAGATAAGCTACTTGTGAATCCAAGTGACAAATTTCGACTGTCATCAAACATCTAATTACACCTTCTTGAATAATATAACCAAGACTCTTCTGCTCCATAACAAACTATCACTGTTGTGGTGTTTGCCATAAAGACATGACATTAACAATTTTGATCAACTTCATGATTTTACTGCTATCTAGTTTCACTGCCTGTTCTTCAATGCTTTTCTGTGTTGATAACTTCACAATATAGCATTATATAGATTTAATATTAATATTAATATTATATAGGTATTAGATTATAGCAATACTTATCAGTTCTCATTTATTCGGCAGCGTATTATGAATAGTTCAGCTCTCGTAACAACACACTGAACTGTTTTGCTTAGAAGCCTTCCCGTTATTTACAGGCAACGCTGGCCGCAGCCTACGACTTCAGAAACATGAGGGGTATTTTACAATTGAGCCAAGGAATAGAGTTCTGCCCGTGGACTGTGCATTCCGGGCGTCACAGCATGCGGGAGACTTTGTTACGACAGGTAATTGTTTGAATGCATATTTCATCGTTTTAAAAAATGAGAAGTCTTAGTTTTAGTTGCGCATTTTGAAAACCCCATAGTTTGTACATATCTGGTTCGAGATGTTTTGTAAAGGACGAGTTTCCTATCATTCCAGCATGAAATGATCTTCTCCCACGGCCTGCCGGAAGCCGACGGCAATCAACAAAGGGCCCTTCTACATTTGCACGCCGCGACCTTGGCCGATATGATTTTATCGGATTATAAGCTGCAGATGGAGTCGCTTTGCGATGTCCCTACGCTATCGGCTAGATACGAGGAGGTCTCGGAGTCGTTCAAAAGATGCAGAAATGCAGTGATCCGGCCCATTTGTAAGTACTTGCTCGAGGATTTACTTCTCGGATGTTTCCTCTACAAAAATTCACAGAGCCTTGCATGGAGGAATAGGACGTTGTATATTTTATCCTTGATGTTTTTTACGGCATATACACCGACTTATGATAGACATACTGTGAGAAGTATATTTAAAAGATGCAAGAACCGAAAATGGCACAACTGCAGTGCAACAACGACAAAACGATCTCTCTCTTTCCACGGGTCACACGAGCTCTGAGTCCCAATATTCACGACCATCAAACAACACCATTCGAACTAATTACCAAGCAATCAATCAGTCGCATGCGCTTTGATCAGCGTCCAAGGTAACAGTCAGTACACAAAATTTACAAAGGCACACATACACGCGATCTGCGCACAATTAGGGCTGTTAAAAAAAAAAACTTTTCCTTGAGATTCCACTGGCTACTGGTAAAATTGTTAGATTGGTTGAAAAAACGCTGCACACCAACTTTGGCTCAATTCTAAACGATTGAAGCGGTTACGGGCCGGATTGCAATTTTCAGATCGCTCGCGGGCCGCACGCACTAGTCAAATCTTGCCAAAATATTACCTCGAAACTTGTGCCCTTAATAGTCATTTTAATGCTTTGTTATCGAGACTAACACACACGTTAGTATATTACATTCTACTACGGATGATAGGGGTTCTATTCTAGCTACACTGTTATTCGCAAACAATGGAATTATGGCAATAATTTGATGACTGGGCGGTTGAATATCGTTATAAACGGCCAAAACAGACACTCTTACGATGACATGAGTCGTCATAATTCTATGCATATGCGCCCTTTGTTTTAGTCGTATACTGACGTCAGCCCTGCGCGTGCGTTTTGAGGAATACAAGATCTGACCGTATATTTGAATTGTATTTCCATGTAACTATTATATTCTCCATGTAACCTACAACGGTTTCGCATTGGCGTTTTCGCTTCTTTGAATAACTGGTGTATCTGTATCCACTTTTTTGCCTTATCGAAATTTGGTGTCAACTCGAACCACTTGTTCCTGATGGTGAATTATCTGATATCAAATGTGACCTGTCGTGAGTATTTCTTACTAAAAATCCAAACATTTGCTGAATTAGAAATATTCTCGATAATACACGCACTTTTCAGTCTACTCAACATAGCTTCTCAGGCTGGATGAAACCTTCAGTATATTCATGTGTTGAAATAATCCCAAATTTTTTCGACTTACTCCGCCCCACATATAGTTAACTTATTTTACATGACTTCAGTGGACGCGGGATTGTTGGATAAAGCCGTTTCCTTGGCTGAAAAGTATCACGATTTCGGTGTTTTGCTGGAAGTTTGCGATAGGAGAGACGACCAGAAGTTGTTGTCTGGATACGTGGCAAAGTTTGAAAATTTGGTGAGTCCGTGCTGTCAATTTATCGCTTACGTGCATATTTGTACGCGTTACTTTGGCATCCGTCAATTTTGCGAATTTCAACATTCGAGCATGTGGCACAACAGTTTAGGATTGCAATACTTTAGACCAGTGGTTGTCAACCGCCGGTCCGTGGCAAGATTCCTCAATTATACCTCAATTCCAAAACGTAAGAAGTCGGACGCTTGTCCATTAATTAGAGAAATAAAACATCAAATTTCGGTGATCATTATTTAGAAGTTTGTTCCATATTTTCTGTTTGGTATCACAATTGAGAGGTTCCGAGTCACAAGTCAATCTCACTTTTAGACTTTTGACTCGAGTCAAGTCGAGTCATTTTCAATTCGTTGGTGGGTCAAGTCCGAGTCCAAGTCAGGTAGTGCAGAGTCGAGTCCGAGTCATGGTGTTTTTACTCGAATTCGAGTCCAGTCACTATGTTCTCTGTTCAGTTTTCGGTTCAATCCTGTTCAACACACTTTTGCAACTGTGCTCGAGTGATATAGAATGGCTCGCATTCATAATATCGTAATTTTTCTCACTTTTAACAGTTTCTGTCCTTATTTTCCAAGTATCATGACTGATAGACGAAATACCAATGATGTGGTGACTTTGCTATTCTACGAAGTCACAATGAAATGTCTGTCTTGGTCGTCCTAGTGTCGAGTCACATGACTCGGTTCGAGTCGTACACAATGACTCGAGTACAAGCCGAGTCAACATGTCAAGAAGTGGCCCACTACCTGTTTCGGAGAAGTTATATGAGAAAACTACAGGGAAGCCAAGTTATTGATGTTCAAAATCTAAAATTTCCAATCATATTATTTGCGGTGGTTAGAGCTATAATAAGTAATTGAAGAATTTGCCACCATAGCACTATTTTTTCCAAGTCCAAAATTTTTAACACCAATCACTTCGCTTATTCTGGTTTTGAGTTGAGCCAAATTTGTTGTGTATCGTTTTTTCAGACAATCTACCAATTTCATGGGTAGCCTGTAAAATGTTTACATTTCTTTTTATTTAATAAATCCAAATCTTTACTGTCTTGCAGCAATTCCTCTTTAGGTTGAAATTGAGCCAAAATGGGTATGCAGCATTTTATTAGGTAACCTAACAAAGTACCCAGTAAAATTTGAAAAGAAAAAGTTAGTTTTGAATAGCCCTACTGTGTGCATACTGTGTAGGCCTCGGTGATTGTTTTAATATCTTTTGCTGTCAAAAGGGCTTTATGGATTTCCTGGTCAGCTGGTTTCTTGAACGAAGAAAATTTCGAAGGTTGTTGGAATACACAACGTCAGAGTCGACCTCGTCTCCGGATAATCGCGCCAAGATCTGCGATATTCTCTCTTCGCATCCGAGAATCAGTTGGCTGCATCAGATCAAGTCCGGTGAGCCTGTCTGAAATGACTGTCTTGGCCGTCCTGGTCTTGAATCGCGCGCAATGACTCAATTACAAATCGAGTTAATACACAAATTGTTTCGAGTAAGGTCATTTTCCAATTCAAACCGAGTCACCGAAAAATTGCAACTTGAGTCATTTATCAGCAGTCCTTGAAAAAATATAACCTCTGTAAGTGTACTCGAGTCAGGCGCGTAGCCAGGGGGGTTTCGGGGGTCGAAACCCACTCCTTTAGAAACGCGAAACCCCCTCCTTAACTCGAAACCTCGCCCTATTTAAATGACCGCTCTGACGCTAATACTCGGTTGCAATTCAATAAGTCTTATTATCAGTATTGCGCGCAGGCGCGGTGTTGCTAATTAGCGAGATTCGTCAGTGCGCATTGCACTGCACAATGTAATTCGACACGATCTCCCGCTGAGATGATTGCGAAATCAGGTCATTCATAGTCGCGCGTTCGGCAATCATTACTAGCATGATTTACCGCGTCTCCAACAAGCCTAATTCAACTGGCTTGAATAATCACATCTGCGATAGGCCCTGTGCGCACGATATCGTCACTGGCCTTCACAATCACATCTGCATTGGCTTGGAGTGCGCGATATCTTCGCTAGCCTAACTACCGCGTCTTGGGCCATGCTTTGGCTCCTATTTCTCGATGGCTTGGATAAAATGCTATCAAGTACGTGCTGATTAGCGATTGTGATTAAAGAGTGACATCTCGTAACTGAATGACATCGAATGTCCGCAATCATGTTCGACGCGTGCGCACACGCGTAATTGATTTCCACTAGTCTTGAGTTATAGTCCAGTAGGCTTGAGTTATAAAAGAGGTAAGGTTTGAACCACCTGAAATCGGCGTCATTATAGCACGGATAAAAACTCATACATTTTTACTTGCGCAAATCTCGATGCTACGTAAGACGCAAGACGAATTGATGGGCGGGCGTATTTAATTGTTGGACGCTTTGATAAGCGCGCGAATTTAATTGTTCGACGAATTGATAAGCGCGCGTATTCAACTGTTCAACGCGTGCGTATTTCATTGTTCACGACAGATCAGGGAGTCGCTAATTAACGGCACTTCCGGACTCGTCGACAAGCTTATCATACGCCTATAATCGCGAACACGGGGATGTTGTATAATCGTTATTTACGCATCGCATGTACTTAACCCTAATGAATCGATGCTACGTTACTTAATTCGAAAAAAATCGAACCCCCTCCTTTATTTCAAACCCATCCCTTATTTTTCGGCTGGGCACGCGCCTGACTCGACTAATAAAAAAAATTGAAATTAACAAATAATACCAACACGGCAATAAGCTACTTCTTTGTCTTGAGTTTACTTTCCTTCGCCACAAAATCAGCAATTAAGACATGATCAGAGCTAAAACAAGCTCAACCATCTATTAACTGAATAAGTGAACTGAATTTGTAAAAACTAATTAATGTGTCATCATGTTTATTGTGTTATATTTATATCATCTTATCATGCTGAATAGCAGTTACTGTAAAAAACTTTAATTGCTTGAATTCGCATCTTTTTTATGAGGTTTAAAGATTGGGTGACACAAATAGGTATATACGGGCAATGTTCTCTTCACTTCTCTACTAGTTGCTAACGATACCCCTGACGAGTGTCAGCCGAAAATATTTGTGTTTATTTCAACATCAATATATTATTCAATAGTATATTGAAGTGCTGTACCTCCGAGAGTCTTCATTGAAATTTTTTAAGGTGATTTCACGTCTGCCAGTCTCACTTTACGCTACCTCGCCGATGTTGAAGTCGATAGCAGCGCGAAGAAAAGACATTATACAAGCCTCAGTAAATTAGCGGTAGCGTTTTCAGATGAACCGGAACACTCGATTTGCCACTCAATAGAAGGTCAGTGCACACCTCACACACCTGTGTTTAATTCTTTTTGTTCTTTCACGGCTGGTTGATATTGTATCAGGCCTAGTAGTGCTGTTCCTAGTAATGCACATCTGTATATATCAAGTAGTGTCTCGGGCTGTTTTTGTGGATGATGGCAAAGCCATTTAATGATGAATGCTCTTTGGCTACACTGTTATTTTGCAGACTGGCCATTGATTCTTCATCATTTTCAGAGGGGGTCATGGTGTAAAAAACTGTGGGCCCCTGTTGGTGCATTCAGAAATTTTTCATGCAAGCCTTGCTGGGATTTGCTTTATGTTCTGGAAGCCAAGTGCGGGACCTGGTATCAAATATCAGGACTGCATCTGTTTTCACACTTTTTACCTTCCTGCGTGAACCAGAGATCAGATAGAGATATGCGAAGACTCTCCTGCGCACTCGCACTTTTAGTGTTTCTACTGGCAGTCAAAATATCGTGAATTTCTTCTTTGTGCCAATTTCAAATATTCTATTTTTGAACAGATACAAACTCGCAACTCGCTATTTTGAAATACCAGGAGACGTTGCCGAATGTTGTGCTGGAAAAATTAGGATTGACGCTCGAGAGCATGCCTGTGTTCCCAGTCGAAAGACTTATAAAGGTACTGAAATATATTGGATATGACTGAGCGAAGTAGCAGTAAAAGTAGCAAATATATCTGGAACGATAAATATGCGCTTGTGGCGATGATTCGAGACTGAGATAGTTTCGATGCTGTTTTCCATTGCGGAAGCCCACTCGACTTATACGAAACATGTCGTACAAAGCTATGTGACGTCGTGATTGACCCACGGCACCGTCACAAAGTGTAATGAAATAGGTATGGTCGAATAAATAACAAATAATCTTATTTCCCTCTAGCTCTACATCGGCGAGGAGAACAGCGATGCGAACGAAGTGGATTTCATGAAGGCTCTCGATCTGCTCGATTTCTTGGCAAAAGATTCGGAAAAACAAATGACCGATGATGATCAGGTTTGTGTTTCAGCACCATTGTGTCGGCGTTTTCATATTCCGCAACTAAAAAATATGCTCATATTGCCAAAATTGCCAAAGTTCAGAGTGGAATAAATTTGGCAATAACAACATATTCTTTGTCGCGATATTAAAGATTTGTATTAAAAGCCTATCTTCATATGTGACCCCGCAATTCTAAAAATGACAAGCTTCTGACCAGCTCCGAATGATTGTAATTTGCCAGGATCTGAGCGTTGACGATTTCAAGTACTTGATATGGTGCAAAGCGATCATGAAGGACCGATGGGTGGATATCGAGGCTGGCGCTGACGCTCTGAAATCCAGCGGACACACCATCTTCTCCAAAACGCTTGAACTCGCATCGAAAGCAGGTAAGTCACTGCTACCTTAGTTTTCCATGTATAATGGGTGCAAAATTTTACCGATTTTTTGTCCTGAAATCGGGGACCGTATTATGCATGGATACAACAACAAATAATCTCCCTCGAAAAAAAACTGCGGCACCTATCGAATCTCAGCTTTCCATCAAGCCATTACTGGAAGAATTAGTTGGCTGTGTTCGCGAATAGTTACGTACAAACTTGACTTGTACTTTGGGGCATATTTTGTGGAATTATTGTGTATTTTTGATGTAACAATGAAACGTACCTCACCCGATTCAGCACTGACGCGTGATATGTGATTTCGCCACAATTGATTAACCTTTAGATACAATTCCAACAAAGTCCGATTGAGTTAGGGGTGGATACCGTGATTGTTTTCTCGAAAGAATACGCATATCTACCCTTTGTAACAAATCTCAACCCTCTACGCTCCCTAAAACGATAAATATGGAGTGGCAAAGTAAAAATCCTGCTTCAAAGAGGGTGCTGCCACCAAGAGGTTAAGTAGCCGTTGTTGTGACTCAAGGAGAAGTAACGTCATAAATTTTGACTCGGTTAAAGAGTAACCATTTTTCAAGCAGTATTCTAGACCTAGTTTTGCCTAATATACTGAAAACTGTCGAGTAGAATTAGTCTAAAATCACAAACACTGGAGTAATTAGGTCAAGTAGGCAATCCATACTTGAGTACTTTGTCACTGTTCACTGTCCACCTCGTGATAATAAGAATCCATTTTCTTACGTTGAGGCTTGCCAATGGTTTGATTTTAATATACTTATGGAGTTTACAATTGCGTAATATATTGATAATAAAACGAACCTAGATATTTTTGGCTGACACTCGTCAGGGGTAATCGTCAGCGACTGGTGGAGAATTCAAGATATCTTTACATATCAACTACCGTATCACCAAACATGACGTCAATGACATAAAAAAATTCGAATAATCGAAGCGAACAGATGGCTTGTGCTCAATATCCTATTTTTTTAATTACATTAATGGAAAAATGAACGGCCTCTCCCGACAAATTGAAATCTGAGTTCTTGATGATTTTTCTTAGAAATAGAATTATCCATTATGTTTGCGAATAGCAGAATTCATTGCTGTTGCCTGTCCTGCCATTTTTATTACAATATATGGTAAAATGATTATTATCGAGATTCTAGAAACATCTGCTTGATTGTTATCTAGTTACTAAACATAGTGTGTGTTTTGAAAACGAATTTCGATTTTAATTCAAGAACTAGATACGTTCTTTCAATCAATCTTCTATAACAGTGTTTCTCAAAGTACTGCAATTGGTTGTCTGCACCTTCTCTATTTCATAGCCCATGCCGGTAAAACGTATTTCTTCCAAAGTTTGGTGCTTTGGGAGCAAAACCTTGATAAAACTCAGATTCGGGTCGATCTCCAAAGAATTTGAGACCTTTTGTTCTACATTGTCTATGTCTAGCAGTCATCAGGGTCGGGTGGTTTGAGTCGGAAATTTCAATTCCATTGAATTTCTCGCCAAACTATAGGCGACTAGATGATATTCTGATCTCGCGTTCTTTGTTTGACTTTTCCAGGCGCGCTCGCACAATGCCTCCCAGACGCAAATACACTTTTAGAGCAACCGGACCTTGCCGCTTTGAAAAAGAACGATGTGTCTCACTATCTCATTCGGATGAACTTGGAACATTATCAACGCCAGCTCGCTATGGCTTGAAGCTTATTTTGTTTACAGACAACGACTGCCAATGCCTGCTGCTTATCATAATTTTCTACTGCAATTTTTGTTCATTCTGTTCATTGACTAGCCTGGCAATTGTTGTTGAAACTGGTCAGTTTTTGAGGAACCCTCGGAAATCTTTTCTGGCTTTGAGGGCCGTGTCTGCAATTTCATATCATGTTGCGATCCATGAACAAGTCCTACTTGGTACAGTTTCGTACTACGTAACGCTTTTCATAGACAGCTTGGAACAGTTTAGGAGAGTGGTTTTAGCAGTCGACCAGTAACGAAGTTTTGTTCTATCTAACGCTTGATCAGTTTTGGACTGACCGGTCTTATACTAGACCTGTTTTCAAGGCCAACGCACTTTCACATAGGGATGGGCACGATGATACTAGAATCTGAATCAAGAGCTAATTCTAATAATTGGAGTCTCTTATTGGGAGATAATTATTTCAATTACTGAAATGGCACACTACTTCTCACAGAGATTTAATTTATCAACGAGAATTATAGTTTCAGTACTGTTTCAGCCTTAAAACGATGGTCGTATTGCAGCATATGAAACACTTACGTTAGTAGAAATGACATCTGTGAAATTATGAACAACCCACGTCATTGTCACAAAGTGAAATGATATAGGCATGGTGTTGATGTGCATCACTTGTATAAGATTGTGTTAAAACACCCTATTCATCATGACAACATACAAAAACTTCCAGATTAGTCATTCTGCATATTGCAACTTAGAGATCTATATATTGCTGACTGTATCACTTCTGCTTCAGGAAAGGTTGCATGACACCGCCTAGAAAACCATTGAGAATAAAAATAACAGACTTGAGTGCGTGTAGCCTAAGTATATGAGTAATTTTGTTACTGACCCCCTCTGCGAATGACCTCAGTTTTGCATTAATATGTATCTAACAGAAATTGCAAAACTAACTAATCAATGCATGGAAGACCTGGATTTAGAACACTGCTACTGCTATGGAAAGACATGTAGGGATCAGACATTTTCTAAAATACGCTACAATTTTGACAAAGCAACACATCCGCATTGTGAACCAACTGTGTATGCAAGTGGGTCGGTTATAGTTGAAGTATCTCTCGTTCTTGCATAGAGATAGAATCCATCCACAGCAACACGAGTTTCAAGAGACCAGGTCCATTACTGCACATATATTTGAACACAAAATTAACCAGACAATGCAGATCGAGTATGATGAAATTGAAATCTCTAGTCTAAGTGAAACCTCTTCAATCGAAATGCTTCTTTTCACATGTTCAGGACATTTGACTGGAAACATAATAATAAAATACCCTGAAAATTATCGATACAGAATTCATCACGGAATGTGGAGTCGATTACTTAACTCAAAAAAGACACATTTGTAAAACGTACATAAAGTCGAATCAGCAGAAGCAAGTTACAGCAGTACTACATTGTAGATATCAAAAATTGTAACCACCGTGAAATCCATAACCATTTTTCACTCAATATGACCCTATTAGTCAAATTGTTGAAAATCCAGAGAAGCTTAAACCTGTACTATAACTGGTTACAAAATAATAAGGTACATTGTACGGGATCGATTATATGAACTAATTAAATAATTTACTTGATATCACACAATTGAAGCGTACTGCAGCCGTGTCTGTACAAGAGAATGATCATAATTAACAGAGAGACGCAAGCGCACCTTTTCAAGTATCGGTATAACGGGTATAGAATGTGTACGATCTCAACTACAGTAAAAGACGATTGTACAGGATGTCCTGTGTAACTAATAACTGGGGCAATATACGAAATATGTGCAAATAGATTACTGTGTGACAGTGGTCTCCAACCTGCTAAACTCAGCTAAGAATAGCGGTGTCGAAACTCATATTCTAACAGTGCAACTTGAACGTTGCATCCCAAAACAACTAGATAATTTTAGTTCTATAGAGCGAAATACAGGTAATCTAACTTGTGAAATGTCTCCGAGCTCTTGTTTTTGGGTTCTTGTGAAAATGCTACAGAAGAAATGTACTGTGCGAAATTATCCAAGATTGTACAGACATTTGCCATTCTGGCAACTCTGATTTGATAAGAACTGAACTTAATTTTTGCCGTATTTCATTCGAGTATTGAGCAATTCCAATTCAATTTGGAACAAATCTTCTAGTAATTCTAATCTAATTTGGAAAAGCTAAATATCTTGTAGTTAGTCTGATACATGGGTTGTGTATTTTCCCTTACATTTGTGCCACTTCTATAAAAAATCTGGGACCACTGCGACAGGTACAAAAAAGAACTTTACAAACTAATAAGGGTGAATATAAATACAAAATAAGTCATGTCCACGAAGGTTTGATCGGCAGAGGAGGTTTTACCCTTTGGGTTGAGTTAACGGCTTCTTTGGCGACGTTATCGTTGGCATTGTTGCTTGTATCTCCGCTGTTACTGTCCGGTTCGTTCTCAGACTCATCTACTCCGGCGAGTACGTAATGTTGTTGTCTGAATTTACCGAGTTTAACTCTTTCTTGCTGTATTAACTGTTCGAGTTCCAACAAACGAACTTGGGAATCCATCTCTTTTCTTTTGATTTGCGTGAGCGTGTATTTGGACAGATCAGTCGTCATGAAATCGACACTTTCGTCAATCTGCTTACGCCCACTATTTGTAGACGCAACCACTTTACCAGCGGCTGCATTCACGTCTTTAGACGCTTTCTGAAGCTTCGGTAATTTCACGGACATCTTGTTAGCCTTGACACGAGACGCCGCGACTAATTGCGCAGTGCTAGCTGCAATCTCATGGGAGCACACGATGATTTCTTCAAATTTACCGTCACCCGTGACGGCCTGGTCTGCTGCATCTGTAAGTAATGTCGCTCCAAAACCGACTGCTTTCGCTGCCGATATGAGACCTTCGGTCCAACGGGAATTTTTCATGTAAAACTCTTTGATAGAGGACCCGCCTCTACCATCATTCACTATTTCTTTTTGTAAATCTTTGGAAGACATAATTAGAGCCTTGATAGCTAACATCAGTTCCGTACATGAATCTAATATTCTTTCGTTTACTTCTAAATTCAAGCCAGTGTCTCTCTCGCGTGCTTGTCGCAACATTTCCTCGATACGAGAAGCCGCAGATTCGATCGCGTTAGTCGTGGAAGACATCTCCTGTTCCACAACATCTTGCAGATCGCCGCTTGTGATGTCTTTCATTCTCGGTAGTAAATCGGTGGCAGCTGATAGGATGGTTTGTAGATCGTCGCGAATTTTGGTGGGAGACACATCAAACGCGGGATTATTCACAAATTTTCGTAAGTTCTCCAGGTAACTTAAACTTTCGCTGCCCAAAGAGTGGCATGCGGCGTTCAGATTCTTTACATCTTCGTCCGACACTAAATGGCATGTTGCGATCCCATTCAACAAAGTCTGAGCGATACTGTGTCCAAATAACGGCAAAGTTTGATTCGCCGCTACAGTGTCGTTCCCTTTGAAATAACTTTCAACCGCAGAATGTGAAGAATCTAACGATTCCAAAGCCGCGTTTACAGTCTTAATCAATGACGCCGCACTGCATGTACTTTGCGCGTTCAAAGGGTCGACCATATCATCGATTGCATCCTGAATTACCTTTTCAGTGGCTCCGATGGTCAGCAAAAATATCCTTTCCGATTCTTCCCGTTTCAACCTCATTGCAGACTCATACTCTTTTTCTTTGTCGGCGAGCAATCGCTGTAGATTTTCATGGTCAACGGTCAATTGCATCTGTTTTTCTGCGTAATCTTTCGCACTCATTTGTAGAGTCTCTGAGTGTTTTTGTACGTCCGTGCTTTTTCTCATGAGACTAGCGTGGTCTTTCACTAGATTCATGTATTTGTCTTTCATGCGTTTATACAAATCTTCATTTGCAGACGCCCTTTTCTCTACTTCGCCAACTGCAGTTAATTTCTTGGATGCATTATCAAAATGTGCGCGAGCCTCAACCAACTGTCGTTGTAAATTATTCACTTTTTGTTGATTAACAGATTCGGCATTCTTGTGAAGCTCCAACTCTCTCTCAAGTCGATCAATTTGATCTAAAAGATTCCTAATTTCAATTCCATGGTTGGCAATCAAGCGTTCTATCTCTCTTTTCAATTCTTCAATTTCCGCACGCAACTGACTAATCAATAAGTCTCTAGCGTCGGGTTGTTGTTGAAATGAAAAATCGCTCATCGCTTGAGATGCACCAAAAACCGCATCAAAATCAGTGTTGAAGGGTTGGGGTTCAATGAGAGGTTCGGGAGAAGGTTCTCTTTGTAGCTCTTCTTCGATCATAACAGCAGGCTCGTGTTGATGACGCTCTGAGGATTTTATCAAGAAATCAGGAGCTTCGTCTGGGAGAAGGGGTATTTGAATCAATCTCTTGAAATATTGCATATTGCTGCATTGATAAAAGAAGCTCTTCAACTTGGAAAACAAGACAGAAAATCTGTCTCTGTGACCTGTTAATGTGTCGGCTGGAAGTGTGCTATGAAGTTTGAACATGACCCGAAGGGCGTAATCGTATAACTGACTCGAATCTAAAATAACAGGGATGCAAGGAGCTAAGCGACATTGCCCGGGTCCCGTCATTGATACAGCCCGTGAAACATCCAACGTTCTGAAAATACCTTCCTGCAAATTCATGAGACATTCCAAGCAATCCATTACGTCCACGCATAGTTCGAAGTATGAATTAATGTCGTTATTGCCAATTTGTTCCAACACTTCGGAATCTATTGAAAGATTGCCCGAGAATTCCTTGTATTTGATCGTGAATTTCATTCTGCACGTTAAAAATTGAGAGTATTTTGGTATTATACTTCCATACGCAGTTGTGGCGTGGGTCCAAATATTTCCGAGATCCGTAATTTGTTGCTTGTACCTGTGAGAATCAGCGAGAGTATTTTCATGGCCGTCTCGAAGTAGCTTGTGAAGTACATGGCAGAATTTCCAGCAAGTAATGGCATTAGTCGATAATTGCAAACTACGCACGACGTGCCAAAATATTTTTGCGCCTTTTTCTTGATACGTGCCCAATATCGCAGTTCGGATGTGCTTTTCTTTGGCTGCGACTTCCTCGCGATTAATTGCTTTTTGGATGCTGCTGAATTGCGTTTTCTCAAAAGTCTCACGGTCCACCTCGTTTCGTTTCATTGTTATAAACACAAACGATATAAAGACACTGCATAAAAAAAAAACATGTTTTTGCAAATTCTTTTTTCAATCATCTATTATGACTTGTAAAAGCACTTGACGAATCAGTAACGAGTCAATGCAATAAAAAATACATCATTCAGTTTCATTTCTTGTCTATTTCATATATTTTTCGATTACTTCTTGTGTTCCTTTATTAGGATCTAACTGAGCAATATAGGAATATTGAAATAAATCCAAATATTTTCGGCTGATCCTCTTCAGCGAACTTTATAGCCATTAGCCATCAACAGTCTTATCAGTTATCACCAATTTTCACAAGTTCAGTAACTACAAGAATCTCTTATTAGGATCTGTAGGCTAAGGTCAGCAAGATGTTTGATTGAAATACTGTTTTAAGTAGTTTCGACATTGTCCATCTTTTCATTGTATCGTAACTGTGGTGCTTTGAATTGATGAAATTAGGCTATTAATTAACTGGAGTCACTTTCTTTAGCATGGCATCTAGACAGCTACTGCTGGCGTTTTACCGCGCTAGGGAACCCAGAAAACATCAAAATCAACTGTCGTCAGATATCCTATGGATTTCATATTATTACCGAAAAATGAAATCACTGTATTTCCAGGATTACAGACAAAACGCACATCTCTTCATCCCCAGCAGACAACTGTTCACCAGCCTATGCCATGAGACATGGATATTTCCCTCTCCGTTCCACGCCATAATTATGCGCATCTGCAAAGATTTCTAGGCCAACCAACTGACGGTGACGGATCTTTGGGTGTACCTTTTCCTGAGTGAAGTCATAAATTATTTTCAGTCATAAATCGAAGTTTACCGACTAAAGCGCTGGATTTTGCGACGTACGCGAAGCGGGCGTATCGAGGGAACTAGCGTAGTCTGTCACACGGGCGGCCCGGATTCGATTCCGCGTCGGAGGTTATTCTGGGCTCCTCTTTCCCCACGTCGCTGTTCTTACAGTGACAAAATGCCCAGAGAATTACCCAATGAAAAAACGTACTTACATAGGAATAAAAAGAGCAAGAAAGAGCTGCGGAATCAATGTCCGTCAGATTATATTTTTTATCTGCCCGAGACACACACAGAATGTACAATGCGATATACAAGACACACAATGCAATGCGCTGTAATGAATAGATAGTCGGAGGCTGAACGACCAACCAGTTAGGGCAGGGGTGGGCAATTATTTTCCTCCGCGGGCCAAATGAGAAAAATAAATACGTGGGCGGGCAGAGTGAACAATCTTAGCTATATTCTCCAGCGAATTTTAATTTTATTTCTAAATAGAGTAGCTACGCTGTAAATTGCTATGGTTTGACAGCATGGAAGATTATGGCTGTTAATGAGAGAATTGTGACATATATAAAGTCGGACAATACACAAAGCAACAAGTTGTTGCCAACAACTATAAGCTGGGGGTATATCGCGCGGAGCGCGGACATATTTTTCAATAAACTTCGGCTTCGCGCCACCCTTCTGATGCTTTCACGTCTCCCAGTTTGAGAACCACTGCACTGAAGTGTATTTGCAATAGTACAAAGCTTATTTCTTCGTCGCTGCCTTCCAAGCAGTGTGCAGCTTAAATAACTTTTGTGTTGAGCGAAGCTAGCAGTTTTTCTGAACTTCGCTCTCCCTTGACCGAGTGTTTTTTCGTGTTTTTGTCATAAGACCGACTTTTGTTAAAATTCTTAATCTCAGCGACATGCTCGGCAAAAACTCATGCAAGGACGGGTTTACCCTGGACTCTGTATTTAGTGTTCTGAATTCTAAACCTAAACCTTCTTTGAATCTCAGTTTTATGCTTTGTTTTTTGGGCATGACCGTTAATCTTTTATGTGTGCTGATAGATTGTCATATAGATCAGTGGTTCTTAACCTTGCTCCCAGCGCCCCCCAGGGGGCGCTGGCGATTTTGAAGGGGGGCGGAAACGCTCAGGGGGCGATATGGGGGGCGGTATGGGGGGCGCTGGAGAAAAATGGCTTCGCAGTAGATGATGTGGTGATAGGACATATCCTTAATGAGTATTCAGAGCAAATTAACACCGAAAACTTCGTTACATATTGCCTTCAAAATACATATAGGTTTAATTGCCCATGGGCGCCTAAATGACTGACACCGAATGTTCCTGTCTTGGCAATCTGAACCCCAGAAGACGAATTCCATCTGGCAGGGAAAAATTTTATGTCAGTGAAGAAATACCAATCTGAAATCGTGTGCGTCTTTTAGTTTAGTACGATTGGGCGACAGGGATATTCCTGTTGGGCGATATCCCCGTTGAGCGATTCTATATTTTTTGATATTGCAGACAGGGGGTCACGAAATAACATCATGCAATGAAGTCATACCAACGGGTTCGCCCGCCCGAATATGTTTTATTAGTAACGGGCCCTACAGTTTACGTGAGCAGAGAGAGGATAAAAATTAATTTCAATTTACATGCAATTCCCGATGATATTGATCAATTCAATCATTAATTAGTGAAATTTTTCGCGCCTCGCGCGACTAGGCGAGAATAGCTGCCTCAGTAAATGGACACCCAATGTAGATACCTAATAGGCTATCAGCAAATAGAGGACAGCCTAATGGGGGTCTGGGAGTGAAGTCCCCCGGAAGCTTGGTTTATCACCCGATGGGGGCCCAGGACCAACGTTTTTTTGTTGGGGGGGGGGGCTGACGAAGTGCTGTTACGGCCCTGGTAACGAATAATTGTACCTGCGGGAACGTCCGAATATGTTTAATTATTAATTACGTGCCCTTTATTTTCCTATACAACAGCTCACTCAGTGCTACTGGTAAATCTGATTACGTGAGCTGAGAGGATAAAAAGTTTATAGCGACTTATATATGTAATTACCACCTATTCATTCATGCATTATAGAAAATTTTGGTACCTAGGTCGACCAGGCCACACAAACTTTGCTGACCATCGAAATCACGATATGGGGTTCGTGGGTGCGAAGCCCTCAGAAGTTCGGTTTATCACGCTATGGGAGCGCAAGGCAATCAGTTTTAGGGGGTTGACAAAGTGCCCTCCCTCTTACTCATTGTCTTTATTACATTCCTTACATTATGAAGTTTTGGGGGGCGCTGGAGCACGATAATTTTTGAAAGGGGGCGCTGAAGGAAAAAAGGTTAAGAACCACTGATATAGATAGTCATATAGTAATCGCAAGCACTGATTGACTTGTTTTAGAATTAGGGGTTAGGAAGCATATCACGTAACAAATTGAAACTCATACCGTATAATGCGTAATTTGACAATGGCTAAGGTAGGTTTGGACTAAACTATATGGAAAGAGCGATTTCTTGTGTAATCAATTGCTACTCATACTTTGCCACGTTGCCTTTATTTTCAATCTGGACTACGCATGTCAGGTACGTAGGCAGCGTTATCGTGGCATGAACATGAACAGGCTTCGAACAGTTCGAAGTAAGAGAGAGAGAGATATGATATTCTTTCTCGCCTGCACCATCGAGATGCTTTGGCGACGGAGTTGCGATACGGCCCCATGAGGTCATCTAGTCTGCGCCCCCGTTTTTTTTTCTCCTCCATGCTATCCGTGATTGCTGAGCGCCTAGCAGGATAGCTGCGGATACCATTTTTCGAGTCTTTGGTATGACCCGGCCGGGGATCGAACCCGCGACCTACCGATCGAGAAGCCGGACGCATAACCATTACACTATCTCGCTGTTCATTTGATACAGCCAGTTTTACTCATTCAAAGAGCGAGTTTTATGTTTTGAATTCCAAGCAATCTTTCGCGGGCCGCAAAGAATAGCTTCGCGGGCCGCACTTTGCCCAGGTCTGAGTTAGGGTCTCTTTTATACCGGCATCCACCTCGACCGAGTAGGCCTACCCGAAGTCACAGTCTTCTTCGATGTTATTCTGTCTTATAGTCGGTCCTTTTTATAAGCTATTTCTGGCTCTTTTTATTTCTTTGTCGGGTCTTTTTTTATCTTTGTCGCCGTAAGAACAACGACACGGGGGATGACCCCGGAATGACCTCCGACGGCGGGAATCGAACCCGGGCCATCTACTTAGATGGCGCCGACTTCCGCCATTACGATATTTACATAGCTCAGTGCATCTCCCCCGCTGAATAGGCCTAGAGATTAACATCGGAAAAGAACTGTGACATCGGGCACTAGGTCGAGGTGGATGCCAGTTTAAAAGACCGCAACTTGTCGTTCGGCATCCCCATATCTGTTCATTACATCACATTTTGTCGTATCGCATTATAGGCTACATTGTGTGTTGTTCAGATTGACTCAAATTGTACTGGCTTCATTGCACATGACTTGATCATATAACTCGAGACATTGTACACAACAAACGCAAACTGCGGCTCTTTCAGTCCGATTGCGACTCTTGAATGATTGCACGGCACAAGTGCACAAACACATTCATTTTGCCATTTTCCTAGAGAGGTTTAACCTGATTATAAATTGATGTATTCTATCGCATATTTGCAATATGGGTATTGTTTTCTTTTTAAGCTAAGATTTTCAAAATGCGACTCGCGCATGAAGCAGGTCTGCACACCCCTGCTATATACCTTGACTCAATAAGTCATATATTTTGATGGTCTCGCTCGGTCGGCCATCTCCTCTTATGATACGCATCCATATTATCTGACCACATCTGCGATCTGTATATATTTATCTGATGCTGGAAATTTACAATGGGTGCTGCGAAATGCGAAAACTCATGTCGTATGTGTTCCGTAAACTACTGCGAAGCGGACTCCCATTAGCCAATTCAAACTCATCATCATCATCATCATTGGTTTATATTAGCAATTTTATCAGTTCCATACACCACAAAAATGCGATAATGAAAAGATAGGAAGGTGTCGAAGCGACTTGGAGTAGTCTATGTTTTCTGTATTTCTTTCTGCCATGTCTCGATCTTTTTCGTCACTTCAAATATCCCCTGAGTAAGATGACTAAAAGATGTATCACAGATGAATCGTGATTGAAAGCTGTGACCATGACTACTACATGACTAAATGGAAAAAGAAAATGCCTCGACTTACTCGAAATAAATTTGACGCGGAATCTCGTAACTTGGTTGAAACCAGAGGTGATCAGCGAAGTACTCAAGTAGTTTTCCCATACTTGCAGTACTTAGGCTACATTACTCATGCAAGTATATCTAATTTTCCGCTGCTTCTACTTCGTGATACTTTGTGATTTCCTTACTTACTTATCGCTATACAGTATGTCGAGTAGAAGTATTAAATTGTTCTAATGAGCGAGAGAGAGGAGATATTGAGGCTAATAAATTTAGGGGCTGTTTTCGCGGTGTTCCAAAAAGTATTTAATTATCGCACAAGTTAAGTAAAGTCCATAATTTTCATTGTGCTTCGCCCGAAATAAATATGGTGATACAGATATGTTTTAACGGTCAATATAATTGAGGCAGCGGGGTGACGTGGTTCCTTTCACATCGCATTGTCGTTCATATATGGCATGCATGCATACTGCATAGTCAGGGCTTGTAACTTTGCATCACCCCAAACTATAACAGTTGCATAAACCCCTCGTATTTATGGTATTTACCAGGCTCGGTAAAATCGCGGCACTCAAATTATAGAGTCCCCATTTCCAGCCGATATTCTTGGAGCTCAATGTACACACAGATGGAAAGGATGAGTTACAGAAAATGGTAGCTAGAATACGTTTTCAAGGAAACGGACCGGAAAACCACGGATTGTTGAAAGTCAGTCAATTCTGAACAACCCTAACCCGCGTAAATTGAACCCGGGCCCCTTGCATCTGAAGATAATTGCTACCACCCACCACCATCATTTCATAAGTTTTCAGAGCCGGAGCAGGGAACGGCGAAACTATCATTGTGGTACTAATTGTCAAAATCGATGGCATTTACGTCATGAAAGCTCAGCGCACGAGGAAGTCATATCCGCGCCAAGCGCGAAATTATTTCGATATTGATAAATCTATTCGAAATACAATATCGATACTTTCATATATTGTGGGGCGCCTCTGTATACTGGTGCGGAGCATGGGCCGGAGCCGGATTGGATATCCGGCCGGATTTTTTCAATTATGGCCAGACCGGATCGGAGCCGGATCAGTACTTTTTCTGATACGGCCGGAGCCGGATCGAAGCCGAATCAGCACTTTTCGAAAAGGCCAGAATCTTTATGGATAAGCATGACGTTTGTAACTAAATAACTACCAACCGACAACACACAAGTAACCGCCAAGCCAGTGCAAGAAGAAACAGGCCCTATTTTTAAATTCACCGATCCACCGTACCGTGTTGGGCCGGATTTCCGGCAGGACTTTTTCATTTCTGGCCGGAGCCGGATCAGCACTTTATCCTGATACGGCCAGAACCGGATCGGAGCCGGACCAGAAAATTTTTCGATCCGCTCCGCACTACTGTATACCGATGGTTTCAGTTTGCAAGGAGGGAACTATTCGGCTCTTGAATATGCATGTATCATTTTGTGGCAACGTTTCATCGCCGACGATCTTTTTGCTAGCGCACACGCGAAAACGCATGTTGGATGACTCGTTCTGTCATATATCCGAATATAGTTAGCATAAATTCTGTAAATCGGACGAGTTCTTTATTTTCAGAATGACACCAATATTAACAGTAAAAATCCGAGTGAAAATAAATCGCACGAATAAAAATTTCAAGGTTAAATATATCTGCTACAAAAATGTTCTACTTTATGGTAATATAGAAATATCTAGGGAAAATGTGGCTGGCCTTTGCATGGCTGGCTATCCACCAATGCTTCGGAACTGCTATTTTAGAGTCGCCGACATCTCACATTTCGCAATCAGGCTGATCAAATATGTGTCTAACCTTGCAAGTTCGCAATAAAATATCTGAGTAATTTGTTTTTGATGAATATAATTAATTTCTAAGATTACCTCGCAAACCACTAAAAATCTTCTCGCGGGTCACGTGTGCCACAACGCTAACTAATGTGAGGGCTATTGCATATTTCGTTAAATTCGATGTATCATAAATGCATATTCTTGATACGATTGCGACGATGGATTCTTATGAAATTTCGCACCACAAGAGTTTTATCCGTGTTCTATATGATGATGTGAGTGCCCAAATCCGGATACGCCATTGTCTCGGCAATATTGGTGATATTTCCCTTGTGGTTGCCACATGCAGCTTGCAGCATTTATTAGGTAGGCTACCCCTGAATTTGTGTGTTAAAATGTTGTCTGTCTGAGTGTCAAAGTCGGTATATAGAAAGGCTGGGGTTCTGTAAGAAGTTCAGAGGACGGTTCTCTTTATAAATCTTCTTCAATCATAACAGCAGGAGCGTGCTGATGACACTCTGAGGATTTTATCAAGAAATCCGGAGCTTCATCTGGGAGAAGGGGTATTTGAACCAATCTCTTGAAGTATTGCATATTGCTGCACTGATAAAAGAAGCTCTTCAACTTAGCAAATAATACAGAAAACCTGTATCGGTGTCCCGATAACGTATCAGCCGTTAGAGCGCTGTGAAGCTTGTACATGATCCGGAGGGCGTTGTCGTACAACTGGCTGGAATCCAAGATAACGGGAATGCACGGAGCCAAACGACATAGTTCGGGACCCGTCACTGATACAGCTTTGGATATATCCAACGTTCTGAAAATGCCTTCCTGCAAATCCATAAGGCATTCCAAGCAATCCATTACGTCCACGCATAGTTCGAAGTATGAATTAATGTCGTTATTGCCAATTTGTTCCAACACTTTAGGATCTATTGAAAGATTACCCGAGAATTCCTTGTATTTGCTCGTGAATTTCATTCTGCACGCTAGATATTGAGAGTACTTTGGTATTATACTTCCATACGCAATTGTAGCATGGATCCAAATATTTCCGAGATCAGTTATTTGTTGCTTGTACCTGATAGAGTCAGCGAGAGTATTTTCATGGCCGTCTCGAAGTAGCTTGTGAAGTACATGGCAGAATTTCCAGCAAGTGATGGCATTGGTTGATAGTTGCAAGCGACGTACGACGTGCCAAAATAATTTTGCGCCCTTTTCTTGATATGTGCCCAATATCGCAGTTCGAATGTGCTTTTCTTTGGTTGCGACTTCCTCGCGATTAATGGCCTTCTGGATGCTGGCAAATTGCGTTTTTTCAAAGGTCTCTCTATCCACTTCGTTTCGTTTCATTATTATGAACACAAACGATATAAAAACACTATATAACAAAACACATTTTTGAAAATTATTCTTCCAATCATGTATGAAAGTCAGCGGGCACTTGACGGACTGCGAATGAGTCAATGCAATGAAAAGATGTCATACAATTTCATTGTTTGTCATTTCATGTAATCGTTGGTTGCTTTTCGTTCGGTGTTCAGTGTGGATACGTTCTATTTATTATATTCTTTAATGGGATCTAGTTGAATTATATATTGATATCTAAATAAATTTTCAGCAGACACTCGTCAGGGGTAGCCTAGCCTACGTCGTCAGCAACTATCAGAGAAGTGGAAAGAACTTTTTAGGCTATCAACAGTTGCAAAGTTTGCATAGCAGTTCCATTGCGGTCACCACCCCGAAAATTCAAATGACTTCTTTACCTCGGCATCAAAAGCGCACCTGTATAGGACTACAATATCCATGCGTCCTCGTCGTCCAACTATCATATGGTCGACAGGAAAGATAGTCGCTCTATCAAATATGTTGGGCCATTATCTCTTCGGCTATCCGACAGTCGTCGAGCATGTCCAGTGTCCACATCCAAGTCGAAATGCAAGCAATTTCTACTGACTAAACACTGGTCAGCCCTTAAGTGTACCGGAGCACGAGTCCACGACCTGACATATCGATCTCGCCTTCCGTCACATGCCACTTCTTTTTGTATTATCTTTTTTTACTCTTCATTAAGTGTACATGCCTCCTCTTTACATGGCATAGGCTACGCCCCCTTTATGATAGTGAAAATTCCGCGCCCCCCTCATCACAAAATATCAATAGAGCAATCGGAATGCTAGTAATTCCAATCGATAGGGTGATGGCAATGAAGGTTAAGGCTGTTGATGAGAGAATTCTTAATTCTGAAATTAGGACAATAGACAAGAGCAATAACCATAAGCCGGAGGGAAATCACGCAAAGCGCGAAATTATTTCAGCTAACTGCGACTTCGCGGTCCCCTATAGGTGCTTTAATGCCCCCCCCCCCCCCGAGTTTGAGAACCACTGGCCTAGGCCAGGTTCGTGCTCTCAAAGTCGTTTCAACACCTTCCTTATACTTTCTTTTCATTGTATCGCAGTCTTGAGGTGCTTTGATATGATCAAAGTCTTAATAAAGTGATACTGATTATCTCTGAAGTTCTGCACTTCCAAGAGTCTGTTATTTGGATATAAAAGCAAATTTTAGCAAGGCGTCTGATTGAAATACTGTTCTAAGTACTTCCGACCTCTTCCGTATAATCATTGTATCGCAAACTTGTGATGTTTTAAGATTATGAAATAATTTATAACCTGAAGTGAATTTCTGCAGCTGAGGAACCAGAAAGCTCTATCTGGCGGTTTCCCGCGCCAGAGAACATCAAACTCAACGCTGTCTTCAAATCATTTATTTAACGAAATCACTATGTTCGTACGATAACAGAGAGAACGTACGTCACTTCATTCCCAGTAGATAACGGTTCCTAATCAATGATCTACTAATCATACAGCCACCGAAGGGGATCGTAGCCTCGAAAAATAACGAGGGATCGCAACCTCGAATCCGTCAATATGCACGCGCGCACACTCACGCACTTCAAAGCCGGTATGCTGGATGCCAGGTCATCGCGCACATATTATTACTCGATTTTCCTATCAAAATTGCTACCTTAACCGTTGAGTGCCCACCGTGAAACTTGGCACAGTGTCAGAAGACATTTAAGATGTACCACGCCGAATTTCGTCATCCATCTCGGTATGGAACACTGTCAAAATCAACGCCGTAAATACCGGCTTTTGCGTAAAATCTGTTATGCAGTAGGCCACCTCGCCCCTTTACATTCTCAACTTTGGCATCCTATGGAAAGGGTATTTCGAAGAGCTGAACGTTTCTTTGATCTTCCACAAGTCGTAGCCAGGTAGAGAACGTCCTTATATGTTCCTGCGCAGCTTCTAGAGACTGTGATTGATATTTTGCGCCCGACACCGACCACGAAATTAATCGTGGCACAATATGTATGGCCTGACATGGAACGACACTCAAACGATTTCGTCCGTCATTGTCAGTATACTCACTACTCAATAGTTTCAACGATTCAAAGATATAGCCTACTCGAACCACCAGCAAAATATTCCCGTGTGTTACGGAGAGCTTCCATACGATTAACGTGGACACCGGACAAGTGGGCAATGGACAATTGGACATATTGTCACTCCCGAATAGTTACGGCTACTCGTACATATTCTCATGTCCGTTGATCGCTACACTCGCTGGTCCGTATGTGTTCCAATTAGGGTTGTATTTAAAACAAACGGTGTTTTAAAACACTTTGTTTAAAACATGTTTTAAACAGTGTTTTAAAAAAGGTCTTTAAAAAAACAAAATTGTGTTTTTTTAAGTTGTAAAATCATGCCATAATTGTGTAAATACTTTCCAAAAAACATGTTGTATGAGCCTACGGACAACTACCACCCGATATAGCCGACTTATATCGATATGGGATTGTTGGAACCCTCAAAATAGCCGGTTCAACATTAATAGTACATATATTTCGTCAGAGGTGCTATATTTACCCTATATTTTCAATTGTTAATGTCAATCCACAATAAGGTCACAGTTGAATATACGTGACGTCATTGCTTTAAAACAAAAAACTGAAAAAACAAAACAATAAAAAGACATGTTTTAAATTAGGGCCTTGTTTTAAACAAGTTTGTTTTAAATTGATTTTTGTTTTAAATGCAACCCTAGTTCCAATGATGGACATTCCTGCTCAAACTGTTATTGACGATTTTAGTTTTGGCCAAGTGTCAAATTTCGGCTCACTCCGGAAAGTTATAACTGACCGAGGAAGGTATAATTTACGTCACGCGAATGAGCTCAACATGCAATTATTGGGTATATTTTCCATATTGCAACTTTAGCGTAGAAGCCGGAACAAAATTCAATCGTTGAACGCTGTAACTGAACTTTGAAAACCTACATACGCACACTAGGAGGCCCCCAAAATTGATATCATCATTTAGATTTAAGGCAACTCCACAAATTTCAACAATTTTCCAGCAAAATTAGCAAAATCGGCTGTTTTCAGTCTTGATCAACTTACTTTTCTGATTTGGCAAGAGCGTCCTCCTTTCCCGATTCCAAAATAGGTAACCCTAATATAGCAGTGTCCAATCCATTTGTGTGCCTTTCACACTGTCAATTGCATCTTTATCGCTAAACGAAACATTTGATCCTTAGCTTTACCAGCATACCCGTCTCAATCTACAGGATCGTTTGATCGTGAGAATATTTTCGAATCTTAGTCTATACCTACATCATATTGCAATGTCTTTATCTAAACCAGTGGTTCCCAACCTTTTTCGACTCATCGCCCCCTTTGCAAGCTCAACGCCGATCATCGCCCCCCAGATTTTGCGAACCGAAAAATCGGTTACAATCTGTAACCATAGTCGGGTTGACTTAAAAAAAAGTTAACTTTTCGGCTCGTTGTCGAATTTTACACTTTTGCAACTAAATTTCCGTGGGTTGACTGGAAAAAAAGGTCATTCCGACGACTTGACTCCAATATAGCCGTTTTAACGCGTCATCGCCCCACTGTCGCCCCCTTCGCTATTTTCTCCCCCTGTCACCCCTTTTGTCCATTTTTGCCCCCTTATCGCCCCCTTCGTCATTTTCGTCCCCCTAGGCCGCCAAATCGCCCCCTAGGGGGCGATATCGCCCACGTTGGGAACCACTGATCTAAACTCTATCACGCAGGCTCTTGTCAATATGGACAAGCGTCGGAAAATCATCACTCTCCCTTCAGGCGTGCCTGGCGCGCGATTTTTGGTCACCGCGAAGTGACGAAATTTTCCGCCGTGAACACTATTATTTCGAAAAATGTCCGAAATTTCGATTAGGTCTATCTTGGTTCCTACTGATTGGAATTTAGGCAAATTCGGTGTGAAGCATTTTTCGTAGTAACCTTACAATATGTGGCGAGATAGCGCAGTGGTATAATCCGCGGCTGCAACACCAATGCAACACCAATGGTTCGAGTCCGACCGAGGATTCCTAGGCTCCTAGTCGCCACCTCATCCGCGTATAAGCCAGTGGTTCTCAACCTTTTTGTCTTCGCGGACCCCCACGAAGTTTAAGTTCAAATTTAGCTCAAGTATCGTGCAATCGTCATCTATCTTGTGCAAATGATAACTATAGCCTTAGTGATAAACGTAAAGAAAATGACTTTTCTTGAAAATAAGATCATACTATTCAGGTAGAAATTGGGTTGACTTCTATTATTTCAAAGCGAAATCTGCAACTGTATTTCTTGAAAGATTTCTTGAAAATCCGCGCCTTCGATTTGACATGAACGAGTGCCGAAAATCCACATTCCACAAATATAGATGGTAGCAAATGTAATAATAACGCGGGGCGCGTCCGACTACACTTTGGGGTATGATCGCAACAAATATGGCACCAAAATTGACAAACTATTTTTTTAATGAACGTGTAACGTCAAGCCTGGTCACTTTTGTCTAGCAGCTTATCTTGAAGTTATAATGGAAAAAATAGTTACGCATGACAGGAGAAAATGGATTTTGGTAAACATTTCGTAGTTACCATGATTGACCTTACTCATCCAACTTTTTTTCCAACAATCCCCAACAGCAAAATGTGTGTATCAGTAGGCTATTGGCATAGTAATTAAAATGAGTCAGCAAATTAGGATATTTCATCTCAGACGGCCATACTGTTGATGTGAGCACTGGAGTTTTACTAGTAATGAAGTGAAACTGCCTCGCGATTTTGCGTATTAGAAAAATACAAATTAGGTTATCAAATATTTTGCGGCTTCGCGGACCCCCTGAAAATGCTTCGCGAGCCCGCAGGGGTCCGCGGACCCCCGCTTGAGAAGCGCTGGCGTATGCGGTGTCTTACAAAAAGCCTAGAGGTGGGCCGTGCTATAAGTCGGCAGCTACGAAAAATATTGAACAATATCGGCCTGGTGTAAATGACCATAGTAGTCGACAAACACTATGAATACCACAAACAAACAAACAACCTTACAATATAATATACAAGTCCGTAGCAAATCTTGAAAAATGTTCTTTCTTAACACCGGTCCCACAGATACCAATTATAGCTAAATATCCTAGCTAACAAATCTTAAACGATTGTACAACATAGCACGAATGGATTTTAGGCCAATTTAAATGTATTGATCATCCAATTTGACACTGAAAGACGGTGCGTCACACACGCAACTTGTTATCTCTCCTTCCGGCCTCGGCAGCTCAGCGACGATCTTCCACTGGGACGTTTCGGAATCGAAAGATTCCACGGAATCCTTCAGAGACTCGTTTCCTCCGGCGGCACCTCCGACAGCGTATAGCACGTCCCCACAAACTGCGGCCGTGAAATTACAACGCGTCTTCTTCATGTGCGCTATCGCAGTCCAAGCTCTGCTTGATAAGTCGTACATTTCGACTGACTTTTTGTGCCGCCATTTCGTGGATTCGATGAGTATTTCGTACCCGCCCATCACGTAAAGCTTGTCTCGGAAATAACACGCTGCGGCTAGAGCTCGTTTTTCTCTCATAGGCGCTACATCTGTCCATTTCGACGATTTCAAGTCAAACCTGGTTGCTTTTTGACATCCGTATCCGCCGCCACACACGTAAATCGCGTCTTCGGTGCCGGCAGCGCAGAAGCCATTTCCGTAACCACAACCGGGGAGCTTTTCATTCCATTTTCCGGCTTCAAATTCGAAGCATGCCATATTTGTGTTGTCAAATATAAATATATCGCTATTGACCGCCACGATTTGGTTAAAATCGTACGTTCTGCTCAGTGAGGCTAATCGTTTCCATTTGGCCTTTCCCGAAAACCTATACAGTACATTGTCGCAGAGTATATGCAGTTTTCTGCCAACCGATATTACTTTTGCGCCTGACACAGCGACGGCTACAGGAAGCTCGTTGTGTTCATTTTCCCCTGTCAAATCTAGTCTATGCAACGACCCAGATTGACTGTCCATCGTGATAATCGCGGATTCCCGCGGGGCAGATTTTGCGTAGAGCGCATCGTACAGAATCTGGAGACATTCTGGAGATTTGGTGACTACAGATTCGCCTCGCATGTTCTGGTGGAGATACGAAATAGGAATTTCGTCGAAGTCAATACAGTGCATTAAAATGTGCAAATATTCAACGCGCAGCTCTTCGTGCTTCACCCATTTCAGGATGGCTTCCCATTTGTATGTCTCGTCCGCGCAACGCAAGTTATGATACTCGAGTACGTCGCATAGATTTTCGACGTTCATGTCGTAAAACTGCTGCATTTCTAATATCTCGTCAAACTTCTTGGCTAATACTTTGGTCACGCATCTTCTCAAGACCCCAAAATTCGAGCGCGGTCTATCTCGAAGGATTCCCTGCAGAATGAAAGCATTTTCGACACTTATATCCATGTCATGGTTTTTAGCTTGTTTTGCTAGCGTGAATAAAACCGCAACTTTGGAGTCATCATTTTTCTCGACCTGAGGATGGAACCACACTGCGCTAATTAGTAGATCTGATGGAATACCTTTCATTTTGAGTATAGAATGCAATGCTGCTGTAAAGAATTCAACCTTTTCGTCGTCGTCTTCTGTTAGCCACGATGTTATCGCTTTCCAATGAATTACGGAATTAGTTCTGGAGGCCTTCAGGTAATCAGTTAAGTCCTGTGCTGATATTTCCGGGAATAATTCCGACGAAATCACCGTTTCTAGTTCGTCTACGATGCATTTCTCCGCCGCGTTCACATCGCTCTCGTTGCCATAAATTTTAAATATCTTTAAAGTCATCAGGCAATTTTTGGCATTCAGATGTTGACGTAGATAATGACGACATATGTCAGTCAGCGCGTCTATTTGCATGAAGTGAGACGCTTCAATTACGGATGCGACATTATCGGAATTTATAGAGATTTCTCCTGTGTACATATATTGTATGCATGCATCCACGCCGTCAACGCCAAGGTGTTTCATTTCGACATAACCTCTTCTGGATTCTCGCATATGACTCGAAAACATAGCTTTGAAGTACATTGAACACGCCATTAGGACTGCCCTGTGAACAGAGAACACCTGACCGTCGACTTTAATTTCGAAATCACATATCAATTTCTTGCTTCTCATACTTTCAAGAGCTTCCAATATCCATAACGCATGCTGCACTTTCGCATCATTTTCCATAGTCCTGTTGTGCGGTTAGTAACGATGAACGAACAGGCGTCGTATCGGATTTTCTGATCTATGTCTTTACATCTATTGATTACCGCCGAAGCGTGTTTTTGTCATCCGGTTCTTTCAAAGTCATCGAATTAATTTCGTACGTTACATTCTTGTCATCGTTTTTCATTTCGTATCAAGTGTATTATTGGATGTAAAATCCATAGTCAACCATATATATACTGATAACCTTGTATGAAAATGGACTAAACATGACAGACATTCTTGGCTTATAGAGTTATATGCAATTAAGCAGTATTTGTTAGGATCCACAGCTCAGGATGGTGCAAATCCTGACCAGCAAGTCGATTGTTTGCGACTCACGAACGCTACTCGGATTTTAGCCACTCATTGCGATTGGATTGGAAATTTACCAGCCGCCGTTACTTATCTTGACCGGTAGGGATACTAGTTAAGCCCTCTAGCTTACCGGGCCACGACGTGGCATATCGATCTCGTCTTCCGACACCTGCCACATTTTTGTCACATGTCCTTTTATATTATCTTCTTTTACCTTTCATTCAGTGTGCACTGCGGTGCAATGTGCATGCCTCGTGTTTACATACTAGCCCTAGGCCAAAGTGGGTGTCTCATTTCGAAGACTACTCCAAGTCGTTTCGACACCTTCCTGTCTTTCATTGCATCGCAATCTTGTGGTGTATTGAAATGATGAAATTTTTAGCACTAAATTGAATTGATTTGAATATAACTATTGTCGAGCTTTTCCGTCTCTTCCAAACTGAGAAAGTGTCTCACGGGTAAATTTGTTGCCAAACAATCATGTAGAACATATTTATCGCAGATACGTTGGTGGCCGCTTTAGTGGGTTAACTTATGTTTTATTCAATGGGAGCATTCTACACTAATATTACGGGATGGGCGGGGCTTCGTAAATGATGCGAATGGCATCTGGTAAACCCTGCTTGTATCGACATCTTCGCTATATATTAATTGACTGCTGCGGTAACACACATCCATTATAGTGACATTTTCTCAAATATGAAGCGACGGCAACAACTTATAGGCCTGCCGAAATTAAATCAGAGAGAAAAACTTATTTTCAATAATGACTAGCAATTATAACCAATCAATAACCCATTTGTTTTGATGTTGATCAGCGCAACGAAGCAGGCTAAGTAATTAAGTAGCCTATATACTTAGGATTATGTGAATATATAAGACCAGTGACGCGTTTTCCAGTTCCACCGCTGTAATATCAGCATATTTGTATTGGTCAGGTCATTTCCATGGTTATTCTCTCATGACTACTAGGAAAGTGATTTTTTGATCCATCAATTCTCCGCCATCGATTTTTAGAAATCACATACGGTGATACCGAGCTTTGAAGAACTTATTTCCTCCAAATTATATAGTCCGCGGGCGCCGGTGACACTTGTTTTTGGTAGCTGACGGTCAACTATACTGGCGTTTTGAGCAGTTCTAGTTGCGACTTTTTAAAAGTGAGTAGTTCTAGTTCTAATTCTAATTGTGCATTCCAGCAGTAGCAAGTCTGGACTTGAGTCCAAGTTCAAGTTACTGTTTCCAGTATTATTTCGACCTCGAGTCCTGCTCAGCGACCTTTACAACTATGATTGGACGATATGGAATCCATAGCATTTGTCACATTCTGACCCTGTTTTTAAAGTACCGCTGATAGACGTAAAATACCAATAATGTGGTAATAACTCATACTTACTATTCTTGAAGTTAAAATGGCCATCCAAGTCTTAGTCATATATGACTTACAAGTCGGGTCAATGCACAAATTGACTTAGTTCAGTTCAGTTTATTATCAAAATTTCATAATTTCAAAACACCACAAGACTGTGATACGATGGAAAGATCGGAAGGTCTGTCGAACGACTTGAAGTAGTATTTGAGATCAAACACCAACCTGGGCCTAGGCGATGTAAAGAGGAGCAATGCACACTGAATGAAAATAAACTAAGTAAAATAGAACTGCAACCAGAGGTGGTGAAGGTAGGCTAGTCACCGTGCGTTGGTACTTAAGTAGAATAGTAACGCCGTAAATTGATACTCAAGTAGAAGCAGAAAGTACCGATTTACAAGTCAGTAAAATGTAATCTAGGCCAAGTTTTCCTTTAAAAACGAAAACTGCCAGGTCGAAGTAGAAGTAGTCTAAAATGATAGCCACTTGAGGAGGTAGGGTGAGTACGCAAAATATACTTGAAATACTAAGTGGAACAGGACCGCCTCTCACTACAACTGGATATGATGCTTATCAATAACAAAAAGCGATGAATCTATCCACCTTCCAGGTGTATTTTTTTCATATTATATAGCAAGTGTTTCTAAGAAACGAATGGGTGAACATAAGTTCAACTTCAGTTCAATCTCATTTCTCTTCCTCTCGATCTGCATATCTAGTCAGCGAACCGTGCTACAGGGGTAAATATTTTGTTTTGGAGTAAATCTAAATGCGAGGGCATGACGTGTCGCTGCATGATCTCTGGTAAATCAAGTCTTGCAAAAGAAATTGTCGAGAAGAAGCTCTACGCGAGACGAAGATGACGAAAATTCAATCTTTTGAAGAATTCAGTAAAGCCGCCGAACGGTTGTATCAGAGCGACCCTACTAATGTCCGATACAACATAAAATATCGCAATTGCAATGGGAACCTAGTTATTACAGTCACCGACGATCAGGTTCGACTGCAATACGAAACGCAGCACGCTCACGATGTAAAAAAGATCGAAAAGCTGACATCTTTGATCTTGAGAATGATGGTTCACCACTAGCTCTATCGAGAATAACTGATTCGGGTTTTACTGTGATATTTTGCCAAGGTTGAGGGGGTTACCGTAGTCCGTATGGCGTGGTGTCGACTTGTCCAAGATGTATATACCTTACCAGGCAACAGAGAACTGTCCAAGTATACTGGTACTCATTGTGCTAATATTTATGCTTTATATAAGCATAAGATAATTGACTGTCACTGAATGTCTGTAGCATGTCAGCTATTCAGTAGCGGTATGAATCGTATGATTTGTTGTGAAGAGATACGGTGTGTTTTCTAAATGCCCACAGTTATTGGTTGATATCACTAGTGCTAATTATCCATATCTACCCTGTGCAGGATTCTTGAGTGTGTCAATTTCAAGCTTAATGGTTGTGTGTACTTTCCACTATTTGCAGTTCAAACAATTTGTCATTTGTTGGATTTCTTGAATATGGCCGAGCACTTGTTTCATGAACCCATTTGAAAATTGTGTATTTCGTACAACTACCGTTTATCTTTGCTGTTGAATCAGAGTAGCTTATGTCCATTTCAAAATTAAGAAAATCAACTTCATGTTTTCATTTTCTGTAGGCGATATCTTGGCGATGATTAAATTTGAGACAATGTAACAAACATAAACATGTTCAAGTTATGGCCGGAAGAAATAGAAAAATTTCGAAAAATTTATTTTCGATTGATGGATCTCAAAATTTGAAAAATTCACATAAACTACTTTAATTACACCATGACGATATGTGATAAGTCAAAAGTTAATTTGTTGCTCCGACATTAATACTGTGTTTTTCATGTTTGGTTTATTTTAAATGACAAAACTGTATAAGTCACATTCTTCATCAGTGCTGAAATTTTTCTGCAAATTGAATGTAACCAATTGGAAAATGTATTTTGAATACATTTTATTAGCAATTTCTATTGTGTGTTTTTCTCAAACTCAGCATACATTAATTTGAACATCATAAATCACGCTGCTTGAGCTTCTGCTATGGCAGATGAAGATGCTACTGTAGAGGTGGAAGATGATGGATATGTCCCGGAGGGAGGGACTGAAACCCCTATCATGACCAATCAGAATCCAAATTTTTTGATGAATACGTATACCAATGGTATGAAAATTGCAATGATCCAAAATCTGGCATTTTAATTCTGTCTTGTTCGCAATTTTTTTAGCATGCTCGTACCTTGCCTCTTACGGATGGGCCTCGCTGTTTGTGGTAATTTTAGCCATCATTGTATGGAGCAATATTGAAAAGAAGGTGCGGAAATGGATTGAGCAGAAAAAGGAACAGCATGACCCAATCAATACTGGTAAGTAGGCTACGCTATACCAGAGCTTCTTGATGAATTGTTAATTTCATTCCAGTGACCTGTATACTGTACTCAATTGCATAATATATTGAAATTGAAATGAACCTGAATATTTTCGGCTGACACTCGTCAGGGGTAGGGCTGGGCAAAATCGAGTACCTGAGTGATTCGATTCTGAATCACGTATTATGCTTCGAGTCGAGTCGAGTAATCGAGTATCACTTATTATGACGTCATAACAGAATGTAAATATGTAAAAGTTTAATCATGTACCTTTTATGCGACCACAAAGAATATAATGCCTGTTATCCATCACATCAAAGATTCTTTGGTATTTTTTCGACCATACCGATTTCATGCACTTGGTGACAATGTTGTGAGATGATCATGACTTCGGAAATGTGCTATTTCCAATAACGTTTGTAGCTTTGTATTATATGTTTCGTATGCTACGATACGGCCGATCAAGGTTTCAAGGTTCAACAGCGAAAATTAGCATCGAAACGATAATTTTCGTTGATAAATTAACTTTCAGTGGCGAGAAGCGTACAATTTCAGTACTCGAAAAAATCATCTTTTACTACTCGACTCGAATCATTAAAATTAATACTCGATTCAGATTCGAGTACTCGAATCATTGTGCCCAGCCCTAGTCAGGGGTAATCGTCATCAACTAGTAGAGAATTGGAAAGAACATTGTATATCAACAATCGTATCACAAAATGTGGGTAATATGTAGGCCTATTGCACTACCAATTTCTATGCTATCTGTGAATTATATATTGGCATTCACATGGTCCGCTAAAGTATGATTACGGCCGGTTTAAAATGTATTTTTCTGTTTAATCTACCAATATGTTCATTCGAAGATACCATATTACCTTTCAAATTATATGATTCATCAATCTGAAATATCAGCTTTTGACTGATAGAGATGGCTAATAATGAAGTATGACTACTTTTTCCAGGTTATCAAATAGTTTTTCTACATCTATGGTTTGTTGGGTAAATTTTGGAAGCGTACGCAATACGCATGTTTTTTTATGCACTTTTCATTCCTGCCATACAGTAAAGACCATGTATCACAGTTACATTATGAATTCATCGCCATCAGCCATCAACCCATCGTGTGTTAGTCTCGAACATGCGTCTTGCAATTTTGTAATTTCTGGTGACTTCTTGATGAAACTGATATTGGGACGCCGCTCAATGACCTTAATTATAATTTGCTCAACTTTTTGGTATCAGAAGAGCTTGTTGGAGGTACACAGCTTTGATATACAATTGTAAAATATAGGCCTACTCATATTGAACCTGGACCAGGGGTAATTGTGATCTTTTTTACCGTATTACTGCCCATGACTTCCAGCATAATATGTGAAATTTGCTATAGGCTACTTCATATGCGATTATAACGCAATATTCATACGTGTTTGAATGTGGCGTTGGATGGTGTCTAAAATTTCTCGTTGCGGTAATTTGAAAGTGGAAGCCATAGAAGCCTGTACAATGTATAGTGTACATTGTACAGTGTGTGTATGTACACATTGGTGTGACTGTATGCTAATTAAACCTGCAATGATAATTTCAATCCTGGGAAAGTAGTTTACTGGCATACTAACTGTTAAAACTGTCTCCAATTATGTGAGTATAAGCAGTGTCTTGTCTTACTACTAGATGTTATCCCTTGTTCAAATCAACACAGGTTGTGGCTGAGTAGAAGATTTTTCCAACTTTTCCAGATCCTGACCTTATAGCTCGTAGAGCCGAAGCTATGGAGAGAGCAAGACAGAATATGCAAGAAAAAGCGTCTGCGATATTGAAAAAAGAAGCAGAAAGACGCCGAGAGGTATGAAGCAAACTACTGAACTACCACGTTAGGTTGAGATTAGACACAAAGTGTAACGGAGCATCGAGAAACTACTAATTGATATCAGGCTATTGTAGGCTACAGCTACAGGTGATACGTCTTTGTTTACATTTCAGAAGCTCTCAACTGAAATTATTAGATCCATCTTTTTCTTTCATGCGGTCCAATAGATGCTTTGTGCCGTTCCATTTGACACTGTGGAAACGATTCTTAAAAGCAGTAGTTAATCTGAATCTGATTGAAAAAAGCCTGCCTTCGTTATATAACATTGAGTATGTGATAGATTTCTCTACAAATGTGTCCCATCGGAGTAACTTGATGAAATGTGAAATGAAGGCAAGATTTGCGGTTCTATATCCCATCACTGAGTGTGTAATATATAACCATCAGCTTGAGGAGAAAAAGAGAAGAGAACGAATCGAAGATTATGACGCTCTAAAACATGGACAATCATCGCACGCGACGCAAAGGAAGTTGGGCCGACCGGTGAGTGATTGGAAAATTTCGTGGCCTAGACATGGATACAAATGCCAACTACATAAAGGCAATGTGATTAAACTATCAAGTCTAACATGCATATATCGTTTTGCGAGATAGCGTAGTGGTATAATCTACAGCTGCAACACCGATGGGTTGCGTGTTCGAGTCCGACCAAGGCCGACTCGAGAATTCCTATCTAAGTGTAGAAGGTTTGTCTAAGCTCCTCCTCGCCATCTCATCCGTGAAAGCGGTGTCTTATAAAAGCCTAGACGTAAGCCGTGCTACCAAGTCGGCAGCCACGGACTTAAAGTTAAGAAAAATCGGCCTGGTGTAAGTGACCATTAGGGTTGTTCAGATTTGAAAAAATTTCGGAAAACTTCGATGCTTGTGACCCAAATGACGGTTTAGCACATAAAAACACTTTTATGACCAATTTTGGTCATCTGCATTGTGATATTCTATACCCGAAAAGCCCCCCGGTAGTGTTGACCATGACCATGTCACCGCCTCACCGGTTTATAGCTTTTGTGAGGTTATCAGTTAAAAAAGGCCGTGTAGAGATGATATATTGCAACAAAATAGATATGTTTTCAAAGTTGAATTTAAATGCAGTCCTATAACCAATGCATGATTCCCATGGACATGATAGACAGGTTGTGCAGAGTAAAACGGAGATGCATGTGGCCTTTATAGGACTGCATATAAATACAATTTTGAAAACATATCTATTCTACTACAATATCTCATCTCTACACGGTCGTTTTCTATTGATAACGTCGCAAAAGCTATGAACCGGGAACATGGCCAACACTACAGATCGAGTGGTGAGTAGAATTGCCCCGTGGATCTTTGGGGGCTTTTCAAGGATAGAAGATCATGATGAAGATGACCAAAATTGCTCATAAAAAGGTTTTTATGTACTAAACCGTCATTTGGGTCACAACCTCACAAGCATCGAAGTTCCCTGACAATTTTTCAAATATGAACAACACTAATGACCATGACCATAGTAGTGGATAAACACCATGAATACCTCAAACAAACGCATATATCGATCAACTAACATACCGATTTTTACATTTATAGGAGGACGCTGTCGCATCTAATGCAAACTCCACTACTAAAAAGAAGCCTCCTGTAAATCCACTGCGTTCCAGTGAGTTTTCATTTTTTATTGCATATAACATTCTGCTAGTGATCAATTGTATCATTCGCTACGATATTTTCAAAAGAAAATGCTCTGCACGGCAGGGGTTCCCAAACTTTTATTACGTAGTAGCCCTCTTTTAAAATTTTGGCGTGGTCGAGCTTGATTTTGTTCTCATGGTTAAAACGGCCAGTTGTATTTTATATTGGATATCCGAGACACTGTCACCAAAACTGCTTTGTCTTCGGATGTAACATTGTTGAAAACCCACGTTCACAGCAATTGTGTTCATGATGAAGTTAACAGCAATGGCATGTCCAAAATGTTGTCAAACTATCCTTCTCAAAGCTCAATCTCTTGCAGCTTCAAGAGTCAAATTTTATATAATTTATGTCGCTTGTTATAAAACTGGGAGATGATGATTCTTTTCAAGCTATTTCATGGTCCACCAGGAAAAGGCCCGTGACCCATGGGGGGTCATGGCTTATAGGTTGGAATGGAAACCCTTGCTATATGGGATTAGATTGAATACTGGTATATTGCCTACTTGTCACAATATCTTGAGATGACAGCGGTTGATCTGTTTCAATGATAGTCTTGTTAAATTTTTCATATGTGTAACCATCCCTCATTTCTATCCCCTGATGGTTTTGTAGTACGGTAAGGAAACTGATAATAAACTGATGAATGTACTTCATACAGTGGTGCGTGGTAGTGCGTAGTTGAATGAAGTCTTGTACGATTGTAGATACCAATGACGTAGTACGACAATACAAATATATTGGAATTTGTTACATTACGGGCACAGTTTTATAACCAGTGCTTTATGCAGCTTCTCTCCTGTAGTTGAAGGTACATTTTAATTTTGGCTGATTTACCAATGATTTGTGGTGCATTAAAATTCCGCTGACTTGTCAATTGTTAATTTGTTCTAATGATGGTTGAGTATTTTTTCTGTCAATTAATTTCTTTGTCCATTCATCCATGAGAACTTTTGTATGCAGTCTAATAAGATATTCTTGTTGCATTAAACCGGGATATTTTCGGCTGACACTCGTCAGATGTATTCTTCAGCAACAAGAAGAGAATGGAATGATGATATACTATGTTGTCTTCAATTCTCTACTAGTTCTGTTTATTTCAATATTATAACGCAGAGCGAATGTTGTAGTTGTATAATTGTATAATTGACTCCGGAAGGCTGTGTTTACAATTCGCTGCGTGTTTCTTCTTTTCACGGACCGGCGTAACCGCGCCGTACGGCCTTGTTGGCTGACGTACCACGAAGCCTGTCTATTGCACACGTATTCGATGGATCACACTGACGAATATATTTTGTTTCTGTCTCCACGACTTGTAACTTTATTGAATTACGTACGACAAAGTAACGGACTTCCGAATCAGCGAAATATCATGAATGAAGACCGTCTCTCATAGCCACGAGAGAGTACATGCCCAATTGTTATCTACGTTCACACGACAAAATATACGACTCACGAAGGTCTTATCGGGTTTTCACTTCAGGGAATTCAGTAAGTCCACAACACTCCCTATTTAATATTATTAAAATGGCGTTATAGCAATATACTCCGTTAAAAATATCAATATATTATTCAATTGTATAATAAAGTTCTGTACCTCCAGGAATCTCTTCAAATACTTGATATTTCATATTTTCAATTCGCGGCAGATTACAACCCATTAACTGGAACCAGCTCGTCTGCTCGTTATCGGCCTGCTCCTCGCAGAACAGGAGGCGGATGAGGTTAAAGATCACGTGTCTGTCAAAGTTCGTTGCAGCTTCGCATTTCTCTCTCTGTCTATTTGCATAGGTATATACTTTCGTCATAAACTGATGCTCCCCGGTATGTGTTGTCCCTCGCTGATCCTACACCTTTCCTATCTGTGATCCTGACTGTTAGGTAGTTCTTTGCTGTACCAATGCGTATTGAACCTGCTATGCAGTACTCGTGAGATACAACGATTGCCACCTTCTTTGTTCGACTATTGCACTTTTGAAGCTAGCAACACTTTGTTTGATACGTACTACGATTTTTGCGCAATCCGAATGCACGTAACATACGAAATGAAGTGTTGTCAACTGTGAAATGATGACTGTTTGACACAATAGCATGAGTGACGAATTTGTTCATCACAGATTGTTCAAAGCAATTATTCAATTACGTAGTTGACAGACTTATTTCAAGTTACGCGTATTCATAATGAAGCATTGTTTACAAATGGCAGTAGCCACTAAACAAAGTGGAAACTTATTGTGCTATATTTAATAAATCTTGTAAATAAAACACTGGTGAGTTGTTTTGATAGTTTTGATGTTAAATGGTAAGACTTGATTTATAGAAATGGTCGAAGTGCTGTTATGGTCCTGGTCACAGGATACATTGTTGGCAGTGGTGGCCTTACGAACGGGGGGGCCCTGGGCGAGACTTACCGGGGGGCCCCCTATAAGTATCTAACCGTAACTTCTGGGGGGCGGAGCCCCCCAGACCCCCCTTTCACGCGGTAAGGTTTGGCCAGGTACTGGATTCGGCTATGTCTATTCTTGCATGTCTCCAAGGATAGACTACATCAAGACTAAGTAATTCTACCGCATGCAGAGACGTGATCATCATCGAGATACGGGACTTTTCTAACAAATGCCGAGATTTGATGATGATAGACACATCTGTACGGAATCATATTCTTGCTTGGTACACGGATTTCCACGTTTATTCGTTATTATCCTTGAAAAAAGCACATAATCCGAATAGGGGGGGCCCCTTTGACCAGGGGGGCCCCAGGCGACCGCCCACCTCGCCCACCCCAAAAGCCACCACTGATTGTTGGACACTGGTAGTAATGGTCACGGTGTGGATGCAACAGGATGAATAACGCAGAGTAACAAATTCAGTAAAAACAAAGTTGTTGACATTTAGGTCACCGTAAGGTTACTGGTTATATGCTGGCAGAAGAATACTCATTTGTGAAGTTATCGACTAGGTTATGAACATTATATTTCTCATCCTTGGCAATTTGCATGGGCGGTTCTAAAGAATTTGAGGCACTATCAATTGTGGATTTCGACGAGAACTTGAAGCCGTGCGTCAATAACCTGTTGGTCTGAGATGGGATTGGAACCTCAGATCCAGAATGTGACGGGGTTACGTCAAATTCACCGAATCTAGTGATATACCTTGCTCAGGATGCAATCGAGTGAATAACTTAGCTCGAGTGAGTTTTGCGGAGTACAGATGGCCCATTCATATGTAATAAGTCCGCTGGATAGTGACTATACAGACGCATTGAAAGGGAGTTTCCAGTCATAACATTACAATGATAATGTCATAATATATATCATCGATGACACAATAGCGAATCATTTAAAGATGTGCTTTTTAAAACCCTGGGCATAGCTATTTACTTTCCACCACGGTGAAACGTAGATTGCTGCGCATATATGCAAATGTCCTTTATCTGTCGAGAAAAAAATACTAGCATTATGCACCTAGCGACGAGTGATCCACTTGAAACATCATCGTTCTATGAAGTATGCCGGACCAGAACTGCGGAACGATATAGGCTACAATGACAATGCCCAGAGAGAGAGTCTTTATTTTTCATCAAACCAAAATACATAACACACGGCAGTGGTGGTGGTACAGAAAATATGCATGCACAGTATTCGGTATTAGATAGGAATGATCGATAAGACCGTGAGGGTCATCTAGTCTGATCACACCAGCATCAAACAAGTAGGGCTTTTTTGAATCTATTATAGGGCAATTCACGGATATGTGGTGGTAATAATGCATTCCAGATGATAGGTCCCGAGTAGTCGATGGACCTCTTAGTTAAGTTGCTATTGGGTGGGGGTAATTAGATATTTCCTTTAGACGAGGATCTCGTGTAATGGGAGTGGACATTTTTAGCAGGCATGAAAAAGTCATCAAACACAGGAGGCAAACTATTGGAAAAATATTTGTGAATGACTTTTGATACTTCGAACTCTACTCTATAAATACTAGTCAGAGCTCGAGATCACTGGACTACGATCTTATATGTCGATCTGGCCTTACATCATATCATAGCCATGGTCACCTCATTTTGTCCCTGATAGTCCTCTTATGATTTAGGTTATCTTCTTTTCATTCAGTGTGAATGCCCCCTGTTTGCATCGCCACTGGCGCCCAGGTGGGTGTCTGATTTCAAAGACTACTCCAACTCGTTTCGAAACCTTCCTGTCTTTTCATTGTATCACAATCTTCTGGTGTATTCATCTGATATAATCAACTAAGCTGAACTGGACAATGGACATAGTGATTTTATCGGTACGTTGGCCTCGTCGTTTATATCACTTGCACAGAGTCGTTGCGTCCGTCGTAACTCTACAATCTACACGCACCAATTCGTGAGCGGGAAGGTTGTGTGTGATTACTAGTTGAAGTACATATCGCGTGCACACTGCTTTGTGCAGAGGCTCTAGTGGAATCTCGGTACGTTTTGCCTAGTATAACAGGTGAGCAACGATGATTCTCCAAGCTGAAGTAATTTAAAAAAATGAAGAATGGTGTGAGCACAGGACACCGATTCCATACAGTTGCAGAGTGTCATGTTCGGTAAATACGTTAAGGAGGTTACCGACATTACCGTAGGGTCCGTAGCTCGTTTCGTAGCCTACTACTGCACAGTTCTCTTGTAGAAACGTTTCACATAGGCCTATTATAGATTAGACCCTGTCCCTGCAGAATTAGATTACATGCATTTCGCTCTCTCTAATTAGTCTATACATTCATTATCTGCCGCCATCGGCATGTACCGTAGTTGTTTTTCTTTGCATAGCCTGATCGAAAGAATGTAGATTATCATTGGTCTGGTCAGCGCAGTTTGCCCATGCGTTGTGTATTGGTGACTAGATTGTCCAGATTTTGGTTAATGCGCATTCATTGAAGAATGAAGTGTGTCGCCGTAAATATTGCATATTGGCAATTTACATGAGACGTTGTTCGGCTGATTTAAAGTATAGAAGCACTATTTGGTTTGCTAATCCTCCCACTTAAAACAGTGTTAACATAATTTATGAGGAACAATTCTATTTTCGTCATTTCAACACAATGGATCAAGACACGGCAGTGAAGCTCTTCGAGGAAGGCGCATTCTTGATACTGCTGAATGTGCCGCAAGGCACCGAATTCGGAATGGACTGGAACTCCTGGCTCACCGGGCCGTTGTTTAAAGGCGTCAAAATGATTCCGCCGGGGCTGCATTTCGTTTTTTACAGCGCCGTCAACAAACATGGCGGGTCAAATTCGCCCAGAACAGGATTCTACCGTGACTTCAAGCTTCGGGAAATTATTGTTGCTGAATGGGATAGTGCAATGGAAGAAATCAGTTTTTTGACTAAAAGCGAACAAGAAATTGCAGCTATTCGAGCAAGTTTGAAAGATATGGATAAAAATCTTGCTCCGTACCCCTACGATACTCTGAAAAAATGGATTTCTTTGACCGACAAAATCACTTCTGGAGTATCAGAAAAATTGAATCCAGATTGTGGAAAAATTCTATCAGTCCCAGAATTAATTCCGCAAGTGTCATCATCGACAAACGTCGATAATACCAAAAGACAGAACAACGTCGACGATCAGGGACTTCCAATACTAGAAACCAAACCCGGAACTGAAATAAATTTCACAAAAATCCCCAAAAAATGGTACCCAGACGGTGCATCGCCTGGCGAAATGTCGCTTCACAGCATGGACTCTTCTTACGTAATGGACCGTATTATCAATGATCTCTCTCAACCTGATGATATGTTAGGTGAATTGCAGTATGCGTTTATATCGTTTGTTCTCGGGCAGGCATTAGATGCTTTTGAACAATGGAAAAATATCGTTCATATATTGTGTTCTTGTGATAAATCATTGTCAAAGTACTTGACATTGTATGAGAATTTCCTTACTGTTGTTTACCATCAAATTAATGAAATCCCGAAAGATTTCTTTGTGGATATAGTGACGTCTAATAATTTTCTAGTAGGTGCGTTGAGTACGTTGTTCGGTAATATAGAGGGCGCCAAATCTGACTCCGCTTCACTGCATAGTCGTTCAAAACAGTTTAAAAAATATCTGACGAAGAAATTCAAATGGGATTTTGATTGCGAGCCTGATGATTGGGCTCCTGTTGTTGTCAGTACTTGAGAATGACCATTTTGGTTTGGTCCGTGTACTGTAATCGGTGCCTGAGGCAAACACGATGACACCGTAACAGGTAGGCTAACATCAATTGAAAATATAAATAATGTGAAATAAAAATTGAATTAAAAATCATCTTCCTACAAAATGTCAAGTCACTGGAATTGGTAGGCCTACATTTTCGCTTCAATAGCCTACTGTACTGTACAGGCTGTATCACACGATGATCATGTACGCTTACACTAAAGCAAGGGTTCCTAAACTGGGGTGGGGTCCACGAACTAGTTTTAGGGGGTTTTTGGAAGGGAAACTACTGTGAATAACAATATATAAATAATCATATAATTTCCTATCGTAAATACTATTATTTTCCAATCCAAAATTTTCAATTTCAATAAGTTCTTATAGAGGTTGAAATTGAGCCAAATTTCTAATGCATTATTTTTGAGGCAATTTAACAATATACAGGAGGAGCCAGTAAAATTAGAAATTTTTTTAAATAGTTTTCAGTAAGTTCGCAATTTTCCACTATAATAGCTTCACTTCTACGGGTTGGAATCGAGCCAACTTTTTATAGGCAACCTAACAATTATATCAACTAGCCCATAAAATTTTAAAAAGCAACAGTTATTTTGTAGCACCCCTAGTATACACTTGAGCCCAACACATCTTTAACCCTTGAATTGACCATTATGGCCGCCAAGATTATGTTCATCTTATCATGATGTGATTTAAATATTATTTTGCAGAGATATTTAGTATGAAATCCTTAGTATCTTGGAAAACTGCATCACGTGTATGCTCTCATACTTATCGAAATATACTTACTGTGCGATGTACCTCATCCAGCCAAAAAGGAGAAGACGTCGATGAATTGGCGGTGGATCTTCTAGGATTACAAGAGAAAGAAAAAATCGATCCTTCGACCACCAACGCCGTTTTGTTTCCCGGGCAGGGTAGCCAATATGTCGGAATGGCTAAAAAATATCTGCGTTACCCGAACGTCAAGGAAATGTACGAATGCGCTTCTGAAATACTTGGTTACAATCTCCTGGATTTATGCTTGAATGGGCCTAGAAGTAAGATTGATGAAACGGTACATTGCCAACCCGCTGTTTTAGTGACATCGTTAGCCGGCGTGGAGAAACTACAGTCCGAGACCCCTGAAGTATTGGAGAATTGTTACATGACCGCAGGTTACAGCGTTGGTGAATACGCCGCGCTCGTGTTTGCTGGGAGCTTGACTTTTGAAGATGCGATCAGACTTGTCCAGATCAGGGCGCAAGAAATGCAAAAAGCTTGCGATAAAGCCTCTACTGGAATGGTGTCGATTATCGGCGGAGCCAGGACTAAATTCAACTCTGCTTGTAACGATGCAGTACAGCATTGTCATGAACATCTTGACGTTGAAAATGTAGTCTGTAAAGTGTCCGGTTACCTCGCGCCTAACGTAAGAACTGTAGCGGGTCATTTAGTGGCTTTGGAGTATCTACAGTCTAGAAAAAAGGATTATCATATGAAGAGAGTGCAATTGTTGCCAGTGTCTGGAGCGTTCCATAGCGTTTTAATGCAACCTGCCAAAAAAAGGTTGCGTGATATCTTAGCTAACGTGTCGATTTCAGACCCGATAATCAAAGTTTATTCGAACATTGACGGTAAACCTTATCACAGCGCGAAAGACATTATGGTTAAACTTCCAACACAAATCACAAAACCAGTCCATTGGGAGCAAACTATGCATCAGATCTTTTCGCGCGGCGTTAAAGAAAACATGCCCAATACCTTTGAATGCGGACCCGGTAAGCAGCTTGGCGCATTGCTGAAAAAGTGTAATGGAAAAGCCTGGGCGAATTATATGCCGGTGGATGTTGAAAGTTCAGATTATTCTAATAAGCTTGATGAGCTGTGATTTTGAAATGTGCGTTGCGACCCTTTCGTTGCCAATGAGAAATCAAATATCAAGTTGACCCAGATAGTGTGTGGTTTCTGTTGCTATGAAGGTGAAAACCTCTGGTGATACTCTATTCTTTTAGTGGTAATGAGATGAATGCAACAGCATTATACACATACTAGCAATTGCAATTCTAACCGACTTTGGTGGTATGTTAACCTGCTTGGTATGCACAAACAGGGAAGATCATAATTGTTACAGCTTTTGAAGAGCAGTTATACCCTAGTCACTGAACTAAGCGTTTACCCTCAGTTTATGGTATCCCTCATTGCTTTCTGAGTGTACTGTGGCACAGTTTTGTGCATGAAATAACTCATTTATCGATTTTGATGGCTAGTGCATAGCCTACCTAGTCGTATATATGCCTCTATGGCAACACTGATACATTGTCACTTACCAACTGCTATCACTTTCACAATATGATGTCCTGTAAAAGACTTGTACAAACTACTGGGTTTTTTAATTGTGCAACTAAAACAACTCACTTTTCAAAACTCTCAACAAGAACTGCTCACTTTTCAAAACTTGCAAACTGAACAAGAACTAGAACTAACGACCTTTGAATATCTGTAACTAACTAAAACACAACATTCAATTACAAAGCAACTCAATAAGTACAACTTTGTGAGGGAATGGACCCTCAAAACCCACTCCTAGCTACGGTACTGGTTGTAGTAATGAGTCGGTACTAGTAATGGCTTCAAGGACATCACACAACCGAACTCCGGTATATAGTAGTTGTTTAGCACTGAGTTTTTTTATGCGGAACTAGAACAATTTACTTTTCGATTTCCGCAACCAGAACTACGACTACTCAACTAACCAGATTGATAAACTAGTTCGTACAAGTCTGTACACTTAGCCAATATGTCAAGCCCGGCATTATATTGCTATCTACTGATCCCCTGCCTTGCACTATTACCTTTCCACAGATATTCCCTACCACTTTTTAACTTGTCTTCGAGTGACGATGAGTGCTGATCCGATAATTCGATTCTGTCGTGACGGAAAGATCCCAAGCACCATGGACTTGTGCGATGAAGATGAAGATTTCGCTATCGACAACGTAACGAAGAATCTCCGTATTGCAAAAGACGATATAGAACACGATCATGACCAAGATGCTGATAATGACACAGAAGTTGATGTAGAGGCCACCAGTGACATGGAAGAGCTTAGGATTGGCTCGGAGCAGCAACGCAATGATGCTGAGAACTACACTGTTGATGAGGAAAACGCTATTGAAGAATTGGATATTCTCAAGCTTGGCACATTGACGACAAATAATGACGATCACTTGAAAACTATGTGTGAACTTGCGTGGAACCAAACATTACACGCAGACATGCTCTCCATGCCTGAGCACATTAAATTCCTGGCCGAAAGACACGGTGACAATCTGGAAGGCTTGGAGGATTTGTATCCATTGAAACAGATCGCCTTCCCGTAACTAGGGCTGGGCAATTCGATATTTGGTTTCAAGTCGAGCATCCGAGTATCACTCATTATGCAGTCATAACAGTGTGAATGATGTAGGAAATTTATATGTGTACCTTTCAGGCTTTACGCAACCACAAAGAATACAATGCCAGTTTTACATCGCATTAAAGGTCATTTGGTATATTTTCGATCATCCTTTTTCATCATTGGACTTTTTGATAATAATAATAGTACCGTAAACAGGGGTAACTTCAAACAACTTCACAATTTCGCTTTATATAGGCTATATCTTGGAAATGCTAGAATGCAGAGGGGGGCAAGTTGTGTGTTTTTCTGGGGTTGCGGAGCAAAGATTACAATTAACTGATCCAAAATCTTCATGGTCATGATTGAATAAGTAGGCCTACCTTGAAATATCCGTGTCCAAAGTTACTGCAGCATGTCGGGTAACTTCTAACTTGAGACAATGTGTTTTTTTGGATGTCTTTAAACTCTATTGTATATCCTATGAAACCTCTAGAATGACGACGACAGCAGTGGGTAGAAATGAAACAAATTAGGATACGTGGGGCCTATTGCATGATTTTTACCTAATCCATCACCCAAAAAAAAGTAATGCCTCCGGATTCATCCCGTTTATCAATTACCACTCATGTCTGCTTAGTGTCCAAAGTTACCCTTAAGTCTCAGGTTACCCCGGTTTACGGTAGATCCTCGAATTATTAGAATGTACAACACTCGAATCATTATGCCAAGCCTCTGACCCATAACTAGACACGGTAGTTACGGTATTGCCATAGTCAAAATGGTGTCAATGTTTGGGTTTCAAACTCTAGTGACATGGTTTGCTATTCGGTAGCAAAGACATAGCAGTGCTTCTTTGCTTCGGCCTTGTCGTGTCTTTGGAAAAACACTGTGAAGTTGATTCAATCTGTGTATTGACTTGGACTAAGTCGTATGACTGGAGACTCAGACGGCCAAGAGCGACGTTTCATTGCAATTTCGAAGAACAGTTAAGTTACCACACTATTGTTATTTCGCCTCTTAGCACTAGCACTCGAAAATTCTACCAGAAACTGCTAAAATTGAAGATATTTATTATATTATGAATGTGAAGCTTTCAATATCCCCGAGCAGAGCTGTAAAAATTGAGTTTAACAGGACTTTAAGTCGAAACTGGACACTTGGACAGTAAACACAATGACTCAAACCTGCTGCTGACCGACTTGGACTCGGACTTGAGTCGGTGGTGAATTGAAAATGACTAAAGTCAAAACTATAAAAGTGGGATCGTCTTGTGACTTCGTTACAACCCTACTAGAATGTCATGAGTCATATGAGTCGTGACCCTGCCAGTGCGCAATTATTTCACTGGAACGCGTACTTGATGGATGTATCTCGGAATACCTTCTAATTGTTTTTGTACTATAGCTGCTCACGAACCGTGCTTTGTACTTAACAAGTATTGTTAGGTAGGAGGTGTTTGATCAGTTCGTCGTTATTTTTATTATATGTGAAATAGTTGCTGCCACTGATAGTTGGTTTATATTTTCCCGGTATCGCAATAAAAGAAATCAGTTTCTAAATTGCAGCTTTCAATGCACTGTCAGCGTTTTATTTTAGTCATGAGGAAGCGTAGGGGTCAGTGATGATTTACTTTTCCTTCATTAGGCACTTCAAGTGGATTTCGCATACTTGATCTGCTTCCTCAAGTGGTTATGGTTTTAGACTAGCCTACTTCTACTTGACAGTTTCCAGTTTTTTAGGTAAAACTAGGCGCAAAGTTGTTCAAAAATAACTTTTTTCCGGATTCCGGTGCTTCACTGACGAAGTGTGTGAAGTTACGAATTTTTTTTTAATTCAAATTTTACTGTCAACCCCATGAAATTGTTAGGTTGTATGAAGAACGATGTTTTAACAATTTTTGCTCACTTCTAGCCAATATACTATATAGCCTGGACGGTGGGTAATCTCAGAATTAATGACGAAAAACTCAACTAACTTTGTTTCTACGGGCTGGAATTGCGTCAAATTTGGTTTGCATCGTTTTTGTAGACAACTCAACAATTTCATTGGATTGATAGTAAAATTTGATTATTTTATAATAAATTCAAAATTTTCAAACTCCTGCGTGCTGTGGACATTGGACGATCGTCCATCAACCCTCTATATAGCGTAGTGTTGACGATGAGCGCTTGCCGGCTTCGATTCCGATGGGTCGATGTTTTTATGGCAAAGAAAAAAAACAGAAAAAAGACCCGATGGTAGAACGCATTCACAGGGAATAGAAAGTGCAAGACAGAGTCGCATAATAAATATTAGCCTAACATCGAAAAGAACTGTGCACGAGGTCAGGATGGATGCCAGAGACCGCTACTGGTCGTTCGGCATTCTCCTGTCTGTCCATTTCATCGCATTGTACATTGTGTGTGTTTCGATCAGATAGAAATATAATCTGACGATTATTGGTTATTAGAATGGTAGTTCTGCGGCAGGGACGCAAGGTAGGAGACGATCGAGTCCGACACTTGAAATGTGCTGCAGCCGAGACTGGAACCTCAGTCTCCCGTGCTGATACCGCCCCTGTTGTGATGATTTTACTTGTGCAAATGACCAAATCCTACATTCTACGAAATAAAATCGAGTAGGTTTGATTAAAAACCCGGCAAACTAAAGTATTCCAGTCAGAGCATGGGTATTTGTATGTAATCTGGTTTCGAATTGGCTTCGACTTGATTTTGCAAGGCAGCAGATCATCAAGGTGGCGTAACTTTTTGCCGATAATTTATCCCCTCCCCAAATGTATATGCACTTAACAACCATAGCAATTTACAACGTAGCTACGTATACGTAGCTACGTAGCTTCGTTGTAAATTGCTATGGAACAACTGTCCTCATGTCATGACATTCAGCATGTAAAATAATGATCAAAATTGGAAATTACCGGTCTCTTCCGGCGAAACAGACTGATGAAATAACTCGGTATTTTTCACAAATGGTCGACGGTTCAACGAGAATTCACGAATTCACGAATAGTGCATTTAATTTTGTGTTCAATCAAAAGATCCATTTGCCACAACGGAAATGCGGAGGACAACCGAGATTCATGCCATTGCCAAATTCCTATTTCCACGTACATTTCCACTCGGTGCCATTCGGCATTGCAATGGGACTGTTGATTGCACGCTTCGCTGCATTGGCACACTCTCGTTTTCTTACGGCTATCCTATACATAAACGGTACGTGGACTTCGAACTCTCCATTTTCACCGTTCGAGGATTAAAATTTGCTTACTGTCAGTGAGTTAGCGGATTTCAGAGCGACGGTAGTTTGCGTTACGAATAGACTAATATATTCATGTTGAAATAAACCCGAATATTTTCGGCTGACACTCGTCAGTGGTAATCGTCAGCAACTAGTAGAGAATTTAAACGAGCATTGTATATCAGCCGTCGTATCACCAGCTTGGTTTATATGTCGATATGAATATATTATTTCTACCTCAGAGATTGACTTAGAATACCAACAATCGAAGAATCTCTTCCAATAGCTAATTAATGAGTTTATTTCTTGCAGTAGGATTAAACTGGATAAATAGGCCGAAAAAATAACTATAAATCATGGGTAAAATTCAAGGTGGAACTGTTGTTGAGATGCTCGGCGATGAGATGACAAGAATCATTTGGGAACTAATAAAAGAGAAGCTTATTGTGAATTATGTAGATCTGGATATCAAATGGTAAATACGATCTACTGTGTACGTTACTTTCTATTAGCTTACTCTTCATTCAGTGTGCACTGTGCATGCCTCTTCTTTACATTGTCTTAGCCTCGGTGCATGCCTAGCTCCTTCCCATCTTTTCGCTGTATCACACTCAATCTGTTTTAATCTGATGAAATTATTTATATACTGGAACTGTGCTTATGAGTTTATACTGTTTCAATATTTTTGTTTCCATTACAGCTTTGATCTCGGAGTTGAACACCGAGATAAAACGAAGGACCAAGTGACCGTAGAAGCCGCGGAAGCGATTAAAAAGTACAATGTCGGCATCAAGTGCGCCACCATTACTCCAGATGAAAACAGGGTGACGGAATTCAATTTACAGAAGATGTGGCGATCACCGAATGGAACAATCAGGTATTAGTGATGTTTATGAAAAGTTATGATGCTGGTGACGTTACCTACAATTTCAAATGGTTTCAGAGTTGAAAGGCAATCTCAACTAGACATATCAATAACCAATTCACCGGTTGAATCCAATCATGTGGTTTCGATTAAATTCAATATACATCCCGCAACATTAATATAAACTTTGGATCTATAAAAATAACTCCCTCTTCTAAACAGAAGACCTTAGTCTAAACATGTGTATATTATATATACCTGTGATTTTTTAAGCATTGGTGACGATTGAAGCAATCTTGAAGCTGATATCTTGATTAATTTTCTGACAAATATTTTTGTTACTGTTCTGACAAGATGTGAGGTGTTCAACGTGTATTAATCTGAAACAAGTTTTGTTTTCAAAGTGAAGTATGGTCACATGATCAGATTTGCCAGACATTGTGTTTGATTCGCATTAATTAAACTCATATTTTAACATACTGGGATGGCTGGCATTTTAATTAATGTGATAATAGCAATTTATTGTTGTTTTTGTGTAGACCGCAGTATATTAGTTGTTGAGTTAATTTTCTCTGAATCAATAGGCTGTAGCCTAGAGAGTTTGAGGATTATTTATAACTTTTAAAAGAAAGAAATTGCATGGGAATGCGCCAGGGGCTGAAGTTGATAGCAGGGTTGTAACCAAATCATAAGGTTCCGACCAATTCGAGTCACAGGTCAATCTCACTTTTATAGTTTTGACTCTTAGCAAATCGAGTCATTTCCAATTTACCACCGAGTCGAGTCCAAGTCAGTGAGTAGAAGGTTGAGTCCGAGTCCAAGTCATTGTGTTCACTGTTTGGAATGAGTTCAATCAGGTTCAACCCACTTTTTTCAACTCCGTTTAAGTGATATGGAATGGCTCGCATTTATAATATTGTAATTTTCCTCCATCCTAACAGTTTCTGGCCCTATTTTCCACATATCACTGATATACGAAATACCAATAATGTGGTGACTTTACTATTCTTCAAAGTTACAATGAAATGTCTGTCCTAGCCGTCCTAGTCTCGAGTCACATGACTTGGTTCGAGACATACACAATGACTCACATTGTACAAGTCGAGTCAATGCACAGAAAGACTCGAGTCAATTCGTTTTAAGTATTTGAAAAAATGACCTGAGTCACCACAAAAATGTGACTCGAGTCATTACAACCCTAGTTCATGGTCATTGAATCTTGTCTGCTTTAAAGCAAACATTTGAGTTCACTGTAATCTTTCTATCCTCTTTGCGGCCTGATCAATTATTAACTACTGCCTAGTCTTTCGCAATTTCTCATGGTTGGTGAGTCAGCAAAATAATTACGGTCGCATACCGGTAACAAAATTGAGTAGATTATGCTGATTGTATACTCTACATGCGTTACCTCGATGATAAGCATTTTATGACACTGTAAGCAATCACTTGAAGGCTTTTGATTGAAATATGTCCATGGTTGGTGCTGTTCAACTTAACATATTATATATATTTGGTAGGCCTAGGTATGCCCCTGGCAGTGAAACATGATAGTAGTTTGGACAGATTGACATCTGTGTGAATTAAATTAGTATTTACCAAGGTATTGGCCCATGACGTTGTAAAATATACAATGAGACTTATGAGAGACACAATACAGTCATTTGAAGAGGTATGTGACATAATTTTGATGCTGTGGTAAAGATGTTTGCAGCTTTCACCGCTTTCATGTAGGCCTACTGGAAAGAAACGATCTTCTGTGTGCATAGGCGCCGAACCTGGGCATGCAAGGCATGCCAGGCATGCCTAGACATTTTTTTAGGCATGCGGCATGCCTAGAATTCGGTTTGGCATGAATCGGCATAAACCCCGATTGTGTTATTTAGAACGAATCGTAATGTATTTCCGTTTACGACATTACCTGCTACCGCTTATGTGAGTGAGGTAACCCGTTGCGCGCGGCCAATTAGCTAAAAGCGCGTTGCCAATTAACGAGATTTGTCTGTGCACAATGTAACGCGACGTGATCTCCCGCTGAGATGATCGCGAAATTGTGTCATTGATTGCCGTGCGCTCGGCAATCAGCGTTTTGGACGCTTGCCTGCTTTATCGCGTCTCCGACAAGCCTAGAGCATGAAATCACATCAGCAGTAGGTCCGGTGCCATCGCTGCCTGCACTATCGCATCTGCATTGGCGCGCACGATATTATCGCTTGCCTACACAATCGCATCTGCAACAGGCCTGGTACAAAAGATATCATCGCTGGCCAATTATCACGTCTAGAGCCGAGCATGCGTTGGCTCCCATCTCTCGAGCCTACCATGCGTTAGTTCCAATCTCTCGATGGCTTGGTGACAATGCCGTTAGGTGTTTATTGGTTAGCGATTGTAATTAAAGAGCGACATCGCTGACCTGAATAATATCGAATGTCCGCAGACAGGTGCGATTGTGAGTGCGCCGTGCATGCGTAAGTGAATTCCGCTAATACCTAAACATAACCATCAGAAGATGTGTGTCAACTGTCAAGGCTTGAGTTGTAAAAGACGGGAAAGGTTTGAACAACCTGAAATCGGTGCCATTATAGAACACATTCCATAACAACTCTGACATTTTGCCTTGCGCAAATCGTCGCCGAGGTTGCGTAATACGCGTTGATAAGCCGCGTATTTAATTGTTCGCTAGCGATCAGGAACTCGTTAATTGACAGCACTTCCGGACTCGTTGACAAGCCTATCATACGCGCAAGTTTGTTAACACGAAGATATTGCATAATCGGCATTTATGCAGGCACTTAACTCTCCTGAATTGATGCTATATTATCCCTAATTTTCAATTCCGTCGGATCATGACGTCATTCCTTTGTGACGTCATCGAACTCGCATGCCTAAGGAAAATTAGCGTTCGGCGCCTATGTCTGTGTGACTATTTGACTCGCAAATCACTTCAATGGATGTTCGGCTTAAGCTCACTACACTTGAGTATCATTTTTCTCACCTAGGCTATAGTTATTCTGTGTACCGCAAATGAGCTGTTCTGTCAAAAGCCGTTCACAGCATATGTTTCCTTTTTGAACAAAGAACGTGGATCAATATAATATAATCCATACAGCAGGTTATTTGTTAGGCCGGTAACTCAAATAAATTAAAATCGTATTGTGTGGCACTGCCTATGTCACGACAATAAATCGTTCATTCATCACAATAACTGGTAATCAACTGATATTAAAATGTCAGATTAATATTTTCCAACTGCAAATGTATCGATCCTGGCAATGTATATTTCCTATCTACTGTAGGTAGGATGCAACCTTCCAAATCGCAGTGATACATTCAAGTTCATGTGTTTGAAACTACGGGGTTCAGTGAATTTGTTATCTGTGTGTGGCGTAATCTAAATTTGGAGGCTAACTACTGAAGCTGGGAAAAATTGAGAATCTGAGAACCGAATATTTAACATAGGGTTAAGTTCTCGAGTATTGCTCATTGTGTCGTCATAGTCACATGGAAAAAATTTGAAAAGCTAAAATATGTGGATCTACCTTTTATTTGACCACATAAAATTATTGTCAGTTGAAGTTGAGCAGAGATAATTTTATGCGTCTACCGTAAATATGACATAACACGTTGTGAAAACGCTGCAGGTTGATCACTGATTAAGGAAATGTCGTTTTTCGGAACATGTGTAGGAGTGTAGCCCTTGGCTACATGTTTTGGATGCTGTGGTGTGAATGAATTATATCAAAATGATACAAAACAGTAATCTTGAAAAAAAAATCTTCGGTGCAAGAAACATATAAATTAGCATTGCTTGACTTGTGTTATTAATATCAATACTAATATTGAATTCAAGTACTCAAATCATTGTGTCCATCCCAACTAACTAGTAATCACAATTCACACATCTCGGTACGTACAGAACTTCAATATACAATTGAATAGTACATTCATATTGAAATGAACTCGAATATTTCGCCTGACACTCATAAGGGGTAATCATCAACAACTAGCAGATGTTTTTTGTATACTGGTACCATCAGTTGTATTATTCTTTTCTTGCAGAAACATACTTGGAGGCACTGTTTTCCGTGAAGCAATCATATGCCGCAACATTCCAAGGCTTGTGACCACTTGGAAGAAACCCATCGTCATCGGCAGACACGCCTACGGTGATCAGGTCCGTACAATTTTATTGATAATTTCGCATTTAATATCGTCGAAGCGTGAACGTTTAAGCATAAGTAATCTGTTCGCTTTGATTACTCTAGTATTCAGTCCGGTGACGTCAGATTTTATGACACGTTTGTTGATATACAATAGGGTTGTCCAAAATTTGGAAAATCTCAAAAAAGATGCGTATCCATGTCTCATTCTGTAGATTATTGATAAAAAACGTCAATGAACCTGCAATAAGCTTTCAGGAAAGTCGTTAACATTTGTCTAAATGTGTTTGAAAGTAGCTGCCCTAGAGTGGGCGTGTTAGCGACCATAGAACGGCGAGAAGACTAGTAATCAAGAAATCACGTCTCTTGATTGGTTAATCAACTATGCTTGGATGATCACGACCACGGCGGCTTGCTGATTATGTGCTTCTACTAGTTCAAGAAGTACGCTAACGGCAATGATGATTCTGTAAGCGCATTGTACGTTGGTGATTAAATAATAAAATGAGACACTTGGTCATTGAATTTTTAGTGTTAAAACTAGATAACGATAGGTTCAGAACAACAATACCCTCTTGCAGGCATGACAGAGGTGAAACAACGAATGCTTGTTAACCCTTTCTAATCGGCCGGCCTACTGACCAAAATTTTACTGTATCCACAAAAAAGACGATAAAATGTCATCCATATGGCTTAAATCGACGTCCAATATATTGCCGTAAACCTGAAGTAGCCGCCTAGCGGTCTGAGATACTCTTACGGCTCAGACGCCAGAGGGAATAGCGGTGTGCGAGAAAATGTTCTCGATTTCTTGAAAATAAAGTACAATTTTGTTCCACTATATCTCCTAACGTCATACCTAGGCTCTTTCTTGGTATATGACCACCTGATTGCGTTTCGCATGAATCTCTACGTTCCAACGAGACATTACACGCTACTATAGCGCTTCATAGCCCAGCACTACGATCTTGGAAAGGTAGACATGATAAGCCGAATCACGCGGCCGCCGCCGATGAATAATCGATTATGTAATCGCGTAATCTTGCGGAAGGCAATTCACTTCCAATTCTTCATAACATAGTAACTATTTTATATATCTCCATGCTATTGAAGTGGTATCAACCCCAGTGGCTTGTTATATGTAACTTGCAGCTGCATAACTGATTCGTAAGTATACACATATTGGCCTATTCGACACTGCCCAGTGCCCATATACGCTCGAGAAGTCATTTCATGTGATACATTATTGCTTTATTTCACATCAATTTGAACTGTATTCTACACGGCTAATGTTCCATGTATGATCAACAGTAATCATAGAAGCCAACAGTAACTTCGTGTGCCATCTAAACCGATATATAACTGCCTCTATATGATGTTGTTGTTACAGGCTCTGGTACCAAAATAGCTCAACTTTCACGCTTATTTGTGTAGTGTTAGGGCTGGTGTCGGCTTTCTTATACAATACTAAACCCCATGATAGGGATATTGATGAATATGCCAGGATAATGGTCAACCATATGTACAATTTGCAATTGCCTGAAGCAATTGTACATCTGTTTGAAGCCGCAACGAGTCGGATGAACTTACGCAGCCATGATTTTTACGTAATAAGGTATTGCTTTCTTTCACGTCGATTTGAAACATCTCTACGTGCTAATCTTCGATATAAGGACTTTCATAGAATAGTATGACCAACAACAAGTCATAGAAGATAACTGCAATTGGTTATATGACGTCTAGAACGGAAGATACAATGGTTTATATTCCAGGCGTTCATTCACGCGAACATCATTACAAATTCACTTTTTCGGGAAACGTTTTTGCGTGTTCAATCTGCATTTCAAGCAGGATATACATTGATATAATAGGTTGTACATGGTCTTATGTATGCGTATTCATAATAACTATCCATATAAATCGATTGTTACAGTTTAGAAAGTAATGCAGGTCGAGCTATCTTAGAATAAATAACCACTCCTCCGTGTTAAACGATCGCGGACCAGTATACTGGTCCGCCGGTCGCAAAGGGTTAACTTATAGATCCCAGAAATACCTGTCTGATATGATTGAGATTACGCCAAGTGGTCCTGCTTTTCTGGGTGCAGTGCAGGTAAAGTATATTAGTTATCGCCGAACTGGTGCAGCACACCATGTGAGATGGATTCTGGACACAATCCTGTATGCTCAGAAGATATGTGGGCCGACCAGGTAGCTTACATTGGGACTCTAAAGAAATGTAACTACCGCACCGCTTCAATGCATTCTTTTTTATGTCCATGTCTGGTTTGATTCAAGCATTAGTCGTGATGCAGCCGGTAATGATCTAAGATTCATTATGGACATGCTAAACAATGCAAGCGAACAGTCTTTTTGCTGGTCCTACCAGCATAGTCTATGCTTGCCTTTAGACCTTTTTTCCGGGGCATCATTGAGGACTTGGACAGCACTCGCGGGTATGATTCATTATGCTGCAAGAATGTGTCAAGTGCCAAGCATAAATGGCTGATTCATCCAGCCCGTACAGCTTTTAAGAATTCAATTATATAGGCTGCCACGACAAGATAAGACACAGTAATGTCAGTGTCAAGTTTTATATTTGTATTCAATCAAGGAACATTCCCTCTGAAACTAGAAGTTCGTTCGCCACTTGCATAAGCGCCTTTGTAATATTTCTTCTCGTGTTTTTGTGCTTTCCCTCGATGAAAACGAGGCATACAGGCTACAACGGTTGCCTTCACAATAAGCCATCAAGTCATGTATTTAAAGTTTTTGAGAAGCAGCTGTTCTTTGTTCATCATGTATTTCGTCACTCAACATGTTCTGAATTAATCTTAAATCATTATCTGCGGAGCAACCTACAATGCGCTTACAGAACCACCGCCGTTAGCCGACTCCTTGACCAGCTGATCAGCAAGCCGCCACCGGCATGATCATTGAAGCATAGCAGATTAGCCAATCAAGCGCCGTGATTTCGTGATTACTAGTCTGCTTCCCGTTCTATGATCGCTGACACGCCCACTCTACGGCAGCTACTTTCAAACGCATTTAGACAAATGTTAACGACTTTCCTGTGAGCTTATTGCAGGTTCATTGACGTTTTTTACTTATATCCTATAAAATGAGACATGGATACGCATAAATTTTGAGATTTTCCAAATTATGGACAACCCTAATATACAATGTTCTTCTGAAATCTCTAGTAATTAATGACGGTTACCCCTAACGGGTCTATTTCAATATGAATAAACTATTCAATATTCAGTACAAAGCAACCGATTTCGTTGCGTCCGGATCTGGGAAGCTCACCATCAAGTTCACCCCCGATAATGGCGATCCCGCTCAAGAGTATGAAGTCTTCCAATTTCAAGGTATGCCGCATCAGTTGTGATGATTTCGACAAGTAGTTACTTATATCCAGAGTTGGAGTAGAGAATTTTCAGCTCTTCCAAATTACATCAGAATTAAAATAACTGAATTGAATTCCTAATTAAAACAAATACAATTGAATCAACTTCAGTTCCTGTCAAATCACAGTTCACGCTGCACAGCTCTGCATAGTATTTTAGGAAAACCAGAAATTAGGGTATTATGAAAACGAGAGTTAAAAAAGATTTCACAAATTAGATTAGCAGCATTTCGTACAACATGGTGTAATTTCCCAACTAGAATTATCTGCTGTCCCAGCCTGCTGTCCGTTAGGAGTGTTCAAAAATGACCTTTTTTTTTCTCAAATCGTACTGGCTACTTGATAAAATTGTTAGGTTACCAAATTTAAGCCTACACACCAAATTTGGCTCAATTCCAACCAGTAGCCGCATTACTACAGGAAAAGAAAGTTTCTATTTATTATATAAAAATTAATAAACAAAAATTTCAAAGTTTTCTGTTCTCCCCATGAAAGTGTTAGGTTGTCCATAGAAACGATGTTCACCAAATTTGGTTCAATTCCAACCAGCGGAAGCGGAGTTATTGCCGTCGAAAAATTTGGATTTGAATAAAATACGGTAGTATTTACGGTGGGCACACTTATAAGAAATATTTAAAGAATTGGTCACCGTAAATACTATTTTATTGCTAATCCAAATTTTTCGACGGCAATAACTCCGCTTCCGCTGGTTGGAATTGAACCAAATTTTGTGAACATCGCCTAGGCGCAAGTGGCTGTCTGATCTCAAAGACTACTCCAAGTCATTTCGGCACCTCCTATCTTTTCATTGTATCTAGTCAACTAGTCTTGTGGTGATATGAAATTATCAATAATTGATCCATTTCTGTCAGAAACTGGAGGTGTGGCGATGGCCATGTACAACACCGACAAGTCCATCCGAGACTTTGCCCATTGCTGCTTCACCTACGCCTTGAAGAAACAGTGGCCTCTGTATTTGAGCACGAAAAACACAATTTTGAAGAAGTACGACGGAAGATTCAAAGATATCTTCCAGGAAATCTACGAAAGGTATGCATTTATGGAGTTTCAAGTACGGTAGCCGACATGTGCACTAGGGTTGTTCAAAAAATAACTTTTTTTTCAAATTTTTGTGGCGATCAACTAAAATTGTTAGGTTGGCTAAAATAACGCTGCACACGAAATTTGGTTCACTTCCTACGTGTAATAAAACCATGCGCAGCAAATATTGCTCAAATTCAACTGTTACAAGCGAAGCTATTGAAGTTTAAAATCTTGAATAATTCGGAAAAAAATAGTAGGCCTGCCAGTATTCACTGTGGGTAATCCAAGAAAAATTAAAAACTCGAATAATCTCACTTCTGCGCGCTGGAATTGAGTCAAATTTGTTTTGAATCCTTTTTGTAGACAACTAAACAATCTGATGGGTTATCCAGTAATATTTTTTACATAATTTGTAATAAATTCAAACTTTTTCAACTCTAATAGCTTCACTTCTACTCGTTGAAATTGAACTAAATTTGGTATGCAAAGTTTTCTTTTGGCAAAAATTTGGGAAAAAAAATGTTGAACAACCCCGTTGTGCACCCAGAAGCGGCCAGTAACGAAGTAGGCCTACTTCTGCTTTTCGGAGTATTCAAGTAGATATTGCCAACTTGCACTCATAATTCAGGTGGTTATGATTTTAGACTTCTACTTCTACTTGACAGTTTTCTTCAGTGTTTTCAGGAAATCTAGGCCCAGAGTATTTACTTTTTTACTTACTCTGATTTTGACTTGTATTTGAGTAGAAATTTACGGTGTTACTTCTACTCTAGTACCAAAGGTAACTACTTTGATCATATCTGTGCGTGCCACGCTTTCTGATACTAGACGCGTTTGATACGATGGAAATTGTCTGTCTGCAGCGAGTACAAACCCAAGTTTGAAGCCCAAAACACTTGGTACGAACATCGCCTCATCGACGACATGGTGGCGCAAGCCATGAAGTCCGAAGGAGGATTCGTGTGGGCTTGCAAGAATTATGACGGAGACGTCCAGTCCGATTCTGTCGCGCAAGGTATTGCTTTTCACATGACTTGGAAGTTCCCGAGTGATTCGTTTCTGAATCGGGTGATAAGATTTCAGTTGAGCATTCGATTATGAGTCGTTATAACATTTTAACAGTGTGTATGATTTGGAAAGTTTTAATATGTTATGTACCTTATGCTAAGACATGGAATATAATGCAAGTTCTACATCACAGTAAAGAAAGTGTGGTAATTTTTCTACGATACTTATTTCACTGCATTTTGTGACAATGCGTGTATTGATCACGACTTCACAGATATGTGATTTCCACCAACAGCCTTCCACAGTGGAAAATAATATCAAACCCAATAGTTCTTATTGATAAATTAACTCTTAGTGGCTAGGAGCGTGTAATTTCAGTGCTCGAAGAAATTCTCATCTACTCTACTCAATTCGAGTACCTGAGTGATTCGATTCTGAGTCGAGTATTCGAGTATTGCTCATTATGACGTCATAATAGAATGTAACATGTCAAAGTTCAAATATGTACCTTTTATGTGACCACAAAAAATATAATGGCTGTTATCCATCACATTAAAGATACCTGGTATTTTTTTCACGATACCGATTTCATTGAACTTTGTGACAATCTTGTAGGATGACCACGACTTCGGAAATGTGGTATTTCCATTAACGTTTGTAGCTTTGCCCAGCACTTATTTGAATGCGTACGCAGTACTGACTATTGTTTTGTAGGTTACGGATCGCTCGGTATGATGACGTCCGTGCTGATATGCCCAGACGGAAAAACTGTGGAAGCCGAGGCTGCTCACGGCACTGTCACGAGGCATTACAGGCAACATCAGCAGGGAAAAGAGACCTCCACAAATCCTATAGGTAACGCTAGTCGCTGGACTAGAAAAGATTTGGCGATGCCAGCCAATAGTGCTTAGGGAACCATATGAATATGTGTCATATGTGTAATTGTTATATTTAGGCTCTGCCTTTTTTACTTGTGGAATGACTAAGCTAGTCCTCCGAAATCCAATACAATCTCAGCCTTCACTACTAATTAGCTTATTTATACACACTATGGCAGTGTTTGTTATGTGACAGAAGCAGACAAAACCTTTACAGTAATTTAGAGGCTGCCTCTGGAATCATCGATCCAGTTTAATAGGTAATTCTGGTGACTGCAAGGCAGAAGTTTTGATTTTGATTAACTTCTGAACCGCCAAACATTCACATCGACTGGTCTAATTTCTTGTTGAAACTATTCAGTCCAACAGAGTTTAACTGAAATTTGGTTATTTAGTGCCGTATGTAGTTATACTTTCAGAATGTACTGCAGGCCAATATAACTTGGCTCGCGTATCATAGTTTGGACACCGCTGGTGCACTGCCATTGTTTAAGTTGATTTGGCCCCAGGCGTAAAACCTTGTTACAGTTGTTAGGATAAAGTAATATACTTGGAATTGGGGAGCATGTAATCTCTATGCATTAGAAGTTACATTTATTGATCAGACTCTGCACTGTTGATCACACCATTCCATATAGTAAATCAAAATGCGACAAACCTGCGTGTTCTTCATGTCATGTCAATCAGCGTTGGTACTACGTCACAAGGTTCCGAGTCACAATTCAAGTCCAAGTCCAACTTAGGAGGCAGCAGTCCGAGTCCCTGTGTTGAGATTCGAGTCTGAATCCAAGTCATAGTGTAAACTGTTCATTATCGAGCTCAAGTCTGGCTCAACTCACTTTTGGGTGATATGGATGGCCTCATATTCATAATATACTCAATTTTCTCATTCTTCACATGTTTATTCAAACAGATCAAAAGACGTTTTCTGGGCCTATTTTTTACACTGTCGGTCCTGATATACGAGACTTGAATCACAGCATATAAAATGACTTGAGTACAAGTCAATACACAAAATAACTCGAGTCACGTCACCTTCTGTTTTCAAGAAAATGACTAGAGTTGGAGTGTTCAAAAATGACTTTTTTCTCAAATTGTACTGGCTACTTGATAAAATTGTTAGGTTACCTAATTTACGCCTACACACCAAATTTTGTTCAATTCCAACCAGTGTAAGTGGAGTTATTGCCGTCGAAAAATTTTGATTATCAATAAAATAGTATTTACGGTGACCAATTCTTTAATTATTCATTGTAGGTGTGCTCACCGTAAATACTATTTTATTCAAATCCAAATTTTTCGACGGCAATAACTCCGCTTCCACTGGTTGGAATTGATCCAAATTTGGTTAACATCCTTTCTATATAGACAACCTAACACTTTCATGGGGTGAAATGAAAATTTTGAAATTATTGTTTATTCATCTTTATACAATAAATAGAAACTTTCTTCTCCAGTAGCAATGCGGCTACTGGCTGGAATTATACCAAATTTGGCGTGCAGGCTTCAATTATATAACCTAGCAATTTTATCAAGGAGCCAGTACAATTTGAGGAAAAATGGCATTTTTGAACACCCCTAGACTAGAGTCAAGCAGAGTAAACGAAATGTTACGACTCGAGTCATGAGTCATTACAACCCTGGTCTTCATACACACCATGTTAAAACCACCAGTAGAACTTTGTTTCAGAACAACCAGTGGCTTCGTTTCTGTGCTTGATTTATAAGTTTTCATGTCCTTGCAGCCTCGATATTTGCATGGACTCGTGGTCTCGCCCACCGCGCGTTACTCGATAAAAATGAAGCTTTGAGCAAGTTTTGTTCTGCCTTGGAAGCGACGTGCATTGAGACCATTGAAGCTGGTTTCATGACCAAGGATTTGGCGGCCTGCATCAAAGGCATTTCCAAGTAAGAATCGTGTTGGATGAAGTATTGCTATTGAATTGAATGCATTAGCCCATGTTTTATTCGGGAAATGCAAAAATCTGGTTAAAGTTACTCCGCCGCTAGTAAATATCTGTTCTTCTTGGTTTTGAAACCACATTATGTAGTTTTAAGTAAATATTTTCATCGGCAAAGTAGATATTCCGCGGATTCTTATCGGTGAAACCGACATTGAGTCCCAAACTCCCAATCTTCACGAGTCATTTAACCTATGGCCTATGGTTATTTTTAGCAAATCTGTTTTCATATTTGAACTTTACTAACAATAATCACATAGTGTAACTAATCACGAGATTATTTTGAAGCTGTCACCCAAATCTATGGTCATTTCAGTTGTTTCTGTTAAGAAATAGCACTTTCATAAAGTTCAATGACCACAAAAAACACAATTTGTCGTGGTCTGGTAAAATCTCGATGGCTAATCGGATATTGCTGAAATCAAATGTTATTTGTTAGGGCATTCATTGTCTACATATGACGAAACTTTGAATGAAAGTCATGTCTATAAGGTGAGGTTTTGAAAAAATGTTGGTTGGTTCTACCTGGAATGGTCATCAATAGTCTCTTATAGTGGCAAATTAGCATGTCGCCACCAAACTTGTACAAGCTACTGGATTTTCAAAATGCTCAACTACAACTTCAAAAATCCGCAACCAACTAACTATAACACAACTAATTAGATTCAATTCTGGAGAAACTTGTTATTTACCGGGGTTGCGAGTTGGAAATGCTGGGGGGTTTCTACTCCCAAAACCCAGGGTTGTAAGCAAGTCACATTGGTTCCGAGTCACAAGTCAATCTCACTTTTATAGATTTGACTCGAGTCAAGTCGAGTCATTTTCAATTCACCGCCGAGTCAGCAAGTAGAGGGTCGAGTCCGAATAACATTGTTTTGACTTGATTCCGAGTCCAAGTCATTATGTTTACTGTTCAGTTTTGAATTCAATCAGTTCAATCCACCTTTTTCAACTCTGCTCGAGTGATATGGAATGGCTCACATACATAATTTTTTTAGTCTGAACAGTTTCTGGCCCTATTTTCCGAGTATCAGGACTGATAGACGAAATCCAATTATGTGATAACTTTACTAATCTTCTTGTTTTAGCCGTGCTAGTCTTGAGTCACATGACTTGGTTCGGGTCATGCACAATGACTCGAGTCGAGCCATTTTACGGATTTGAAAATATGTCTCGAGTCAAGTCGAGTCACCAAAAAATCGCGACTCAAGTCATTACAACCCTGCCAAAACCCACCCCTGGCTAGGCCACTGCTAGTAGTGATGACTCTGAGCAAGCAATGGCAGAACATCACACAACAGAACAGCGGTATCGCGATTCACGCCAAACTAAGACGCGCCTTTTGTAGTCTGTCGTCAACTAACTTACATGCAAAAGTAGGACTATACACTTTTGAAAATCTGCAACTAGAACTACAGCTGTTACATAAAAAAACAGTAGTTAGTTGGCCGTCAGCTACCTAGATTAGTAGTTTGTAAAGTCGCTCACCACTCCGGCATACTCGCACAGGTTATGGTTATGCAATATGGAGAATTCCAACTGATGTATGTATTATGTCTCTCTTATTGCAGCATCAAGCGCGAGGATTATCTGAACACTTTCGAATTCCTTGACAAGCTCGCCGAAAACCTGCAGAAAAAGATGTCCGCCGTATGACTAGGCGGGGCGAAGTTGTAGTAAATGCTGTTCTCTCGAGCTCTTAGTACCATTTAGGTGAATTGTAGACCAAATTTTCAGAAGGGAAAGAATTGTATATATATGAACTGTACCTCAACGTGCGTTACAGCACGCTTCGTTAATCACTTTGCTGCTCCAGATTTTAATTTTTATTTAACCCAGATCGAATTATATATGGCATATATCTATAGTTTTCCGTGCATTCAGCCATATCATTAATACCAGTATTAATTATTAGTCATTGTGTAATGCATTCAGAGATCGCAAATATATTTATTCAATCACACAGAAATCGAATTTAGTGCGTATGGACAGGGGGCCCGAGAGGGAAATTCGTACAATACGTCAGTTCAGTTATCAAATTTCATCACAAGATTGCATTACCATGATAAAAAAGGAAAGTGTCCCAACGACATGGAGTAGTCTTCGGAAATAGAGCCGACCCACATCTAGGTGATGTGAAGAAGAGACATGCACACTGGACACTGATTGAAGAATATAACATAAAAGGACAAGGGACAAAATAAGGTGACATGTGATGGAAAACAAGGTCTGTGTTTTCCAATACAAAATAGATATATCAGCCAGTTTTGTGGTGATTTGAAATGATGAAAATATTAATAAACTGATTCTGATATACTGATCTCCATTGTAATTTTGATCAGATCAAAACATAATACAAGATTGCCTAATGAAAATATAGGAAGGTGTTCAAATGCACGACCTTGCTCTACAATGAAAAGACAGGGAAATGTGCAAACGATAGGGTTACCATTAGAACCCGACCGATTATCGATTCGCCGATAATATCGAGTCAATATTAGACTTTAAAAGAATTATCGGTAACGGCGCTTGGAGGTGAAAAAATATTGGCAATTTTCGTGACGTCACGACATGGTGAGAGGAAGTCAGAAAATTATAATCCTTGACCACTAGACTAGGAATATTGCTATATCGTATTTCATATAGCTTACACTTTCAAGGTGTCCAGATGCGGCCTTTTTAGTTTATTTCATGTTCAAGTGTGACAAAGGCTGTAAAGCAGTTGAAATAAATGCGCATTTTGAGGTAGATTGCACCTTATTTGAATATCGGCTGAATATATCGGTGATATCTGTGAAGGTGTTGGGTATCGGCCCAAAAATCGAATATCGGTCGGCCTCTAGTTACCATATACGTCGTCTTTTAAGAGGATTTGTCCTTTTTTTAAAGTGTCCTCGGAGGACGCCTAACTGTCCTATTTTTTGGAATTTGTCCTCTTTTTGAGAATTTTGGTTAAATATATGGTAAAATTCGACTGAGATACATTAATCCAGCAATGAAGTAACGCCCCGGAGGCTATTTCGGGAGTTGAGCCGGAAAGTTGACGTTTTTTCACATAGTTGGGAAAAATTTACCTTATTTCCGGATTTTACTCCAGTATTGTCAGTCTGAAAATTTTGAAAAAGTGTCCTCTTTTCAGATTTCCAAAATATGGTAATCCTAGCAAATGATACCTTTCTAATTTTCATTGTATCGCAGTCTTGTGGTGCTTTGAAATGATGAAATTCTTAATAAACTGATACTGAGGATATTCATGCAATATAAAGTGAGATTCTTCCCGAGCCGAGGCAAGCATTTTTTGGACTTTAACGTTGACATAGTGCTGTTACCTTATATTGCTAAATGACGTCTGTTGTGATAACAATATAATTAACGAGCAAGCGGTACACATTGCCAGAGTCTGACATCGATTTCTGCTTTCCCATACCGGTTACTCTTCTCCGGCCAAAAGAATTAATGTTAACAAAATTTCAAAATAGATTAATAGGAGATCAATAAATTTTCATAAATTATCCATGTATCTTCAAAATTTTCAACTCACTGTTTTCGAGCCGTATATCAATGATTTTTTTTGGGAGGCTTGTTCTATACTTGTTCACTCCATACAATTTCGAGGAAATGGCTCAGACGATAGCTGCAATCTGCTGCCGCAGCCATGGCCTATTCGGCATTTGCAGTCGGCAATCGTAGCGGTTGATTGCGGACACTGTAGCGCTGAAGCACTGTCGATGTGTGAATGTTATTTGCTTCTCTTACGTGCATTATTAAGTTGGCTGCTGATTCTTAGATATTTGATGGTTCAGTACTATGGATGTAAATAGGATAGATTGTTTATCGTCTCCGTAAGGCATTTTACTGATGCCCGCATTGAGAACACTGCTGGCATAACTCGGCGACAGCAGTCATGTTGAATCCGTGGGAAAGCGAAAACCTTGTGGTGAAGTCATTGGGAAAGACTGAATTCCCAAAGTCGGAACTGAAAGGCATCTTGAAACGACTCGAAGCCGGAAATGTAATGAAGAAATTCTCCGGAACTGTTAAAAATAAGAAAAGCGACGACAGAACGTTCTACGTGAAACAGGACACCAGGCGTATAATTTGGTTGCGAAATCAAGTTCTAGAAGGCTTTATTGACATCCGCGAAATCAAAGAAATCAGACGTGGAAAAGATTCTGTAGACTTTGAAAGACTTCAAGATGAAGCAAGACGCATTGATAGCACTCTATGCTTTTCAATATTTTACGGCCAAGAGTTCAACCTTAAAGTCATGTCTATCGCTGCTCAAAATCCTCAAGAAGTAGATGTGTGGATAAATGGCATTACCTATCTTGTCAGTGACACTCTGGAAGCATCTTATCCCATGCAAGTGAGATGGTGGCTGCGCAAAGAATATGATCAGATCTCGAGCAAAGACCAAATTACTTTGAAAAACGCAAAGGCATGGCTACCTAATGTAAACGCGAAATCACTCCCCACGAAAGTACTGAAAGATCTTTTCCACGAGGTTGATACTCATCGTAAAGGCGGCATACAGTTCCAACAATTTGTAAAGCTTTATTACGACATCATGTTACACGCGCAGGAAGAGATTTTGGAGTTCATCATCAATTTTTCAGAAGATAAAATCAGTTTCGAAGCCATAAATTTGCAGAAGTTTCTGATAAGGGAGCAAAAGGAAAAATGGGCTGAAGATTTAGCGACCGTTAAAACTTTTCTCTCCAAGTATCACGGACATGCGGACACTCGCGCCGACCCTCTTTCAAAAGCAGAAATGGTGGCCTACCTTTTCAGCCCTGAAAACTCGATTTGGGACCCGAAAAAGTTGCATTACGACGAATCAGTGCTAAATCAACCCATGTCTCAGTATTGGATTTCGTCGTCTCATAACACTTACCTCACTGGAGATCAATTACGTAGTGAGTCATCTTGCGAAGCGTATGCGCGGTGCTTACGAATGGGGTGTCGTTGCGTTGAGCTTGATTGCTGGGACGGGGCTAATGGCATGCCGTGCATATACCACGGACACACTTTAACCACGAAAATTCCATTTTTCGACGTCCTCAAAACCATCAAGAAGCATGCGTTTGTGGTCTCGAATTTACCAGTGATCCTATCGATCGAAAATCATTGTAGTTTGAAGCAACAAAGACACATGGCGACTATGTTTCAAGACGTATTCGGTGATATGCTGTGCTTAAAGCCAGTTACGAGAGATGATAGCACACTGCCTTCACCATTAGACTTGAAAGGAAAAATAATAATCAAGCATAAGAAATTGGCAGACCGTAATCGTCAGACCGAAGTCTTCAACGGTGATTTCGACACGTTGGACAATCTCGATGTGAGTCTGTCCGTCAAAAACGGGCTAATGTATCTATACGATTCTATTCTGAAAGAGTGGAACCTTCATTACTTTGTTCTATCGGAAGGCAGACTTGTATTTACAGAAGAGCAAAGACCAAAGAGCGCTGAACCTCAAGAACCGCTGTATGACGCTAATAAGCTCAATTACTCTTTGCTGAATGATAAATCTAAAACCACAGATGTCACAGAGTTGCATTATGGGGAAAGGTGGTATCACGGTGATATCGATAGAGTCACCGCTGTTGAGCTCATAAAAAGTTATGGAACACGCGACGGAAGCTTCCTTGTGCGCGAGAGCCGTAAAGTACAAGGGGGATACACTTTGACTTTTGTCAACAACTGTCAGATTCAGCACTGTGTCATCAACTCCGAAACGCAAAACGACAATGTATTCTGTTACATATTTCAGCAAGTGTACTTTGACAGCTTATACAGTCTGATATGCTATTACCAATCCAACCCTTTGGAGAGTAGAGAAAATGGTCTGAACGTTACGTTAACTGACCCGGTGCCGCAACCAAATCTACACGAGACAAAAGATTGGTATCACGATGATGTAAATCGGGAGAAAGCTGAAAAAATTTTGAGAGCTATTCCTAAAGATGGGGCGTTTTTGGTGCGCAAAGGTCAAAACCGCGATGATCAATTTGCGATTTCGTTCCGTGCCGGTAAAGATATCAAGCATTGCAGGATTATGCGTGAAGGGAGGTTGTATTATATCGCGAATTGCTCATTCGAAACTCTAGTAGACTGTGTCACGTTCTACCAGTCAACGCCATTATACAAAAAAATCAGCCTGTCCTATCCGATAACCAAAGATTTCTTGAGCCAAATGACGTTGCCGTCCGTGAAAGAGGAAACTCTACTATTTAGAGCTCTCTTTGACTACCAAGGTCAACGTAGTGACGAGCTGTCTTTCTGCAAAGGCGACATCATAACCCACGTGGTCAAGGAAGATCAAAATTGGTGGCGCGGAGATCTAAACTCGCAAGTGTCCGCCTATTTTCCGAGCAGTTACGTCGAAGGGATTTCGTCTGAAGAAATCGCCAGCGAAAAAGCGAAAGAAAACGCGGTCAATGTGCTAGGGGAGATGCAGAAAGGCGCCATTGATTTAGCGAATTGCGTGATGGAACTCATGCCGGACGCGAAAGGCCATCAAAGCCATTGTTTCCGCATTAAAACCGCAAACGGCGATTGTAGATACGAACTAGCCACTGATACGAAAGACGAACTGCATGATTGGATGAATAAAATCAAAGCTGAGATTGATAAAAAAGAAGATGAAGCAAAACTGAAAAAAGGCAATGAAAAATTAAAGCACATCGCCGTGGAATTGTCAGACTTGGTCGCATACTGCAGGCCTGTTACTTTTCAGGAAGACCCGCGGGCTAAATACACGCGACCCGCGTACGAAATGTCATCATTCCCAGAAGCAAAGGCAATGCAATACGCGTGCCAGCACAAATGCCAAACGCTGATCGCTTACAACCAACGGCAATTCTCCAGAATCTACCCGAAAGGCACGAGAGTGGACAGCTCCAATTATAACCCCACTCCGTTGTGGAACATTGGATCGCAGCTTGTCGCGTTGAACTTCCAAACTAGCGACAGACCGATGCAGTTGAATGAAGCGAGATTTGAATTGAACGGAAGATGCGGCTTCGTACCAAAACCCGAGGTTTTTTGCGACAGCAAATTTAACCCTTTTTTGAAGAGCAAGCACGATCCAGTCGATCCATTAGTGATTAATTTGCAAGTAGTGGGCGCGAGGCATTTGCCTAAGTCTGGGAAGAGTTTGTCATGTCCGTGTGTGGAGGTTGAAGTAATCGGGTGTGAATATGATAATAAAAAGGTGAGAACGCCGAAAAAGGAGTATAACGGTTTGAATCCATTATTTTTGGAATCGTTTGACTTCACGATACATAATTCCCAACTCGCTTTTTTGCGATTCAGCGTTCTAGACCAGGACATGTTCGGAGAGCCTAACGTCTTGGCGCACGCGACAATTCCGGTGCCCGCGATTCGACCCGGGTTCCGGTCCGTCCCCTTGAAAAACGAATACAGCGAGACTCTGGAATTGACGTCTCTGCTGGTGCATATCGATATTCGTAGCTTGAAGAAGGAAGGCGAGGAGCAGAACGAGATCTTGGAGCAAATGAAGGAAATGAATCGCGAATTTCAGCAAAGGCTGGCGTCGTTTGCCGATACTCGCGACCCGCGCTACAAACAGTTGCAGATGCAGCAAATCGAACTGCAAAAAAAGATATTCTCGATGGAACAAACCTTGAAGCAGAAAAACAGAAAAATTTAATCCGATGCATTGCAGTATTGATAACTAAACTACCGATAGATGCGATAATGCGAAGCCCCACATTAGGTTATTATTATGGTTATTTATTGCAGCACCTTTGGTTCGTGGCCAGTTTCGATAAGCAGATCGCAATATGTATGTAATCGCCGTGTTTGTTTACGAAGCTACGAGTAATTTCTAGCCATCTCTGAGTGCCAACAGGGAAGTCGTATGTTTCACATCTATCCGTGGGTTGGTTATTTCTATTTATGGTTGATAACAGGGCCTATGCCTTTATTGTAGCAAATTCCACACATCGATCTATAATGACGCGGTGACACTTTTTTTCGTGATCATAATTCTAATGTGCAGTAGTGACCATATTGGTTGTGTCTTCACAATTTAAATTGATGAGCGTTTGCATAGATTGCTTTGGAAATGAGACATCGTTAGACAGGCTTGTCCTCGTCTTTGGTTATACTATTTACAGGGATAAATGGATAAATAACTCTTCTACGTTACTATGTACTGAAGATGAGTGTGCCGATTAAGGTGTAAATCTCAATGTAGTTATCACCTGTGAAAAATTTTGTTTCTCCATGAGCATCCTAGTTTGTACCTAACACATACACATGGTTAATTTTCTGAATTGCGCGGCTTAGCTGAAATGTGATGCTTTGAATTTGACGGTCATTTGATGCTCGCGAGTTAACAACCATTGTGACCGTTGATGCGTCAGATTAATACTGGAAGTCAACCTTTCCTTTCGTTCATCACAGTTGATTATACATTGTCGAATTCTGAAACTTGAGATTGTTGTATCTTTGTAATTCTGTATGTTATTTTTATGGTAGACTGCTGTAATCACTGACTATTTTTGGTATCTTCTATTTTCATCATTGGTCATCCACTTTGTAATGAATTTAGATATTCCTTTTTTACTATCGTCTTGAAATCACTGAGAAATGTGTCGGAATCGGGATGTTATATACCATGTCATTTTCAATGTTACTTCTCCAATCTGCTGTTATTATAATTTCTTCGCAGTATATCAAGTGTTTATTACCAACCAATATGCCGTTTAGCGTGATTTTGTTGGTTGTGTTTTGCTTGCCACTGTTTCATAATTTATAGATTGACTTTTTCTTTTCCTGTGTAGTATTAATGTGATTCATTCATTGCATCATCGCGCCAATTATAAGCAGTGTACCGTGCTGTATTGTAAACTGGTCTTCACTGTAGTAATGACATTAGTAATTCTTGTGGACGGTGGACTATTTCAAGTTTGATATGAGGTTTTTGTGTGACGATAATTGCTGATATAATATTACTTCATTGATCCACAAACACGGTCTTCCTCATTTTGAGATATTTCCTCAATCTTTTATATTACACTGGTGTCATTTTGATATGTTTTGTCATACAAGTTTCTTAATGACTACTGTATGCTGTGAGTAATTTCATGCACAAGATTTCTTGTTTGTGTGTCGAGAGTTTCCTTGTTCATGACCCAATAACACGCTACTAAGCCATGTTTCGATTTCCAATGACTATTTCCTCATTCTGGTTTCTGACCCTTTAAACTGTTAAAAAAATAAGCGATGATATTCTCCTCGCTAGGATATGGAAGTTACTTATCCAAATTATGATCGTTAGCAGTCCATATTATATGCAGTTTAATATTTCGCTGCACGGGCTACGTTCATATTCTGAACAGCAGACTTGGACAACTAGATAATTCTAGACTAATTAAATCAAAATGCTGGTAATCTAATTGTAATCAAATTTGTGAAATGTTTCTTTTCTCTAATACGAATTTGTGAAATGATACAACGCTCTCATTTTAACGTGGAACCAATTTCTGGTTTCCCTGAAATTCCCACAGTAGAACTGTATAGTGTGAAACGAGTCCAGCATGCTTATCAATATGAGCTCTGATTTGATGCGAACTGAACTTCATTCAATGTCCAAGATTTCGGCGATTCTAATTCCAATCGAATTTGCAAAAAACAGGTAATTCTAATCTTATTAAAAAAAAAAACGTGTCATTCTTATCTAATTTGGAAACTGATAATCTTCTAGGTGTCCAAGTCTGTTGAGTATGCACGAAATATTAACTTTAGTATTAGCTTTCACAAGTTTCAAAACCCATCTGTTTCGAAGGTTTGCTGTTAAGAGGCTACTTTCTGGCCTTGTAAAGGACGCACTCCGTGTTATTTATTGAAATGTGATCTGAAGACCACTCTCCTCACGGTACACCATGCCCTGTGTCGATTGAAATTGTTTGTTATCGTACTCGTAAATGTCTGAAGTGTCAACAGCGCTGTATTCAAGTTATAGTTATGCAGTTTTGTGATCTAATTCCACTTTAACACTCATATAACTTGTCTCGTTCATCAAGTTTACGGTATGCTTTTGACAATCTCTCGTAATTGTCTCTTTTTGGTTAGTAATATTCAGTTATTCTGCTATATTTTGATAAATGATTTTGCATTTTCAATTAAATACAATGTCAGGTGTTGTGGTTTTGGCGTAGTTACTGCCGATGTGGGATTGCGCAGGTGTGCGATGGGAAGAAAACCTAAGAAAGTGCAGGGCAGAAGCTACAAGGTTGTGTCGGACTTGCCAATATGTAGGCGCATTGCCTTGAAGATACGGGAAGGTCTGTATTTCTTCAAGACGTATATAACTCCTAAAACGACTCTTGGAGCCTGGAGGCACAGAACTTCAATATGCAATTGAATAATATATTCATATTGAAATAAATCCGAATATTTTACGACAGCAAATCAGCTCGATTATTCAAAATTTTGTGATGCTGACATCACATCGATTATTCAAAATTTTGTGATGCTGACATCGCATTTGGTGATAGGATTTTGATGTGCAATGTTCTTTCCAATTCTCGACTAGTTGATAACCATTATCCCCACAAGTGTCAGCCGAAAATATTCGAATATATTTCAACATGAATAATTTATTCAGTTTATATAGTACAGTTCCCCAGTAACCAGGGATGTTAAGAGAAAGGATACAAGTATTGAAATTAAGCTATTGATGAATGACATCCATACATTCGAAGGTGTAATTTCCGAAAAATACCACAAGTTGGTACTTCGTGGCGTAATGGGAATGTTACAACGACCATTATTGTAGGCAGAAATAGTATACTGAAATGTTTGAATTTACAGTACGCTAACTTTCGATTAGCCTCACAGCCAGCAGATCATTATATCAAAGCATATACTTTTCAAACTATTCCACACCCAAATAATGATATCCGTTAGTAGTTTAGTGTTCAAAATTGCTCATTTGTTGACACGAATACCTATTGTTCTTATGATTGCGATTTGAGTCACAAATTTGGTTACCGTATTAGTATTTAGTAGGCCTACAACTCATTATGTAGGGTACACCATGTTTGAATTTTGGACGCATTCAAAATTGAATCATTCACGGTGCTGTGAAATGCATTGGTGAGATTGTTATTCTATTAAAACATGGTATCCCCATTATAGAAGCCTTTCTTGAAGACCATGTAGTAGGCCGTAGTACGGTTGTAACATAGGCCTATAGCTTCATCCGTAACCATACGTTCTGTTAGTTTTTGATTACCAATACGCACTCATGAAATTTGAGCTATCAACAAATTTAGTCTAAATTGATTGGCCAAAATTTCAAAACTTGACAGCAGTTGTGATCCATAATTTTGTAATAACACTCGTTTTATGGCTGCTCACATACGGGCGTTTATTGTCAAGAAATAGGCCGGCATCTTGGGTTCACTGAAACAAAGTTGTTCTATTGACAGATATCGAACAAACACCATCGCATGACAATTGTTTGCTGAAGCATTTCAAGATCCCGGAGGCGGTGACACTGCAATCTCTGAAACGTGTATGTACCTTACACGCGTCGATGCATTTTACGATGTGAATTTACGAGGCTGTGTTAATTCTAGGCATCGGATGATGTTGATAATAACTCTGCCACTTCGAGCACCATACTACAAAAGACCCTGTTCAGATATTTTCTGATTTCTGATGCTGCGTCGCCAGCCCGCGGTATCATTGCAAGGTATTGATTTTTGAAGTGTGATACTTCTGTAGGATTCACTGTACATGGTGGGCTACTGGTCTACTTGACATGTAGTGGTCCTGTAGTAATAAACAGGTGAAAACAACTGGCGGTTCCGGGTAACCATGCCAGGTCACTTTAATCATTCACAATTTATTCATTTCACTGTCCCAAAATGTCAGTCAATCCTGGAGGGGGTTGATACAACAATTTTTCATTATGTATCTTAGTTTGGCAACGAGAGAATGTTCAGATACTCCAAATTAGATTAGAATTACAATTATAGCTACACAATATTTCTATGTCCGATTAGAATTTGAATTAGTGAATTCGCAAAAGAAAAACCACAAAAGTCAAGTTCTCTAGATATCGAATGCGAACTCATCCTCATTAGCACAACAATGGAAAATTTCTGTACGGCACGCTTGGCTCGTTTCGAACTATACAGCTCTCCTGTAGCATTTTCATGGAAACCAGAAATTGGATTAGAATTAAAATTGCGTGCCTTGGAGTCGACTTTTATCAAAATACACCAACCCAAACGCTGTCAACAAAAGTAGTACGCAGACCAGTGTTGGGATGACTCGAGCCAACTTTTTCGTATGACTTGACTTGACTCGAGTCACTTAGTTAAAATGACTTGACGCATCAGAAATGTGGATTGACTCATGACTCGAAGAAGAATTCACGGGTCAATTTCAAGTCATCAAGCAATCGATGTCGATAAAAATCACTGTATCTTGCAATCGGATTGTTCGCGAAACGCTGGTGTAACCCGTGAGAGCGACCAATTATTCAATGATCGTTCGTTTTACTGGGCCTCCATTGTTCTCTCACAAATAAATTGACCGCTTACGAAGTGATCGAAGCTTACAGCTTACACTGTCTAAGCTGTCGTAAACTAGTATAGTAAAGTAATTTATTAGAAAAATGTCATTACTGTACCTGAACCAAACCTTTTGTTTTATTGAAATTGAATTCGAATATAGTTTATATAGTCGTCGACCATTGGCGCAGGCTCGAATTGAATCATCAATTTGTAAATGGGTAATGTATAGCATCATATCAATTCATTTCTCTATTCTCTATTTTGTCTGGCAACTATAAACTGAGGCTGTGCAATTACTTAACGCAGTTTAGCATTTCTACATACATGTAAGCGATACAGCGCCTTCTTACGTGTATATACTTACCTTCATATTCGTTCATCGGTTCAGAATCAATGACCATGCAGTCAATCTGTATTTCAGAGAGCTAGCAAAATGATATGGCGTTGGCATGCCTCATACTTCGAAAAGGCAACTTGACTTGAAATTTGACTTGACTCGTGACTTGACTTGACTTGACTCGACTTGACTCGAGTCACCTCCAAAAATCGAGTGACTTGACTTGACTCGAGTCACCTTCGAAAATCGATTGACTTGACTTGACTCGAGTCAAAATGTGCAATGACTCGAAATGACTCGTGACTCGAAGGTAATGACTTGATCCCAAAACTGACGCATACCACCTAAAAAGAGTACATTGAACATTGGTGACGTCATATTTTGTGATACGATTGTTGATATACAATGTTTTTTCCAATTCTCTACTAGGCTACTTGCTGACGATTACCCCTGACGAGTGTCAGCCGAAAATATTTGGATTTATGTCAATATGAATATACCATTCAATTGTAGATTGAAGTTCTGTAACTCCAAGAAGCTCTTAGAATTGAAATTAGAGCATAGAAACATATCGCAAATCTGAATTAGAATTACAGCTACACAATTTTCACCCAATTAGATTTCAATAAGGATTACTGAAAGCACAGAAGAAATACAAGAAAAATCAAGTTCACTCTGTAACAACTGTGAGCTCATTCTCATAAGCATGACAATAAAAAATGAGGATTATTTAGTTGTTCAAATCTGGTGTTTAGGCTATGTGATCGCGATCAAGTTATGAGCTGGTAATCAGAACTATTGGTATAATATAATATACCAGTAGTTCTGATTGCCAGTTCATGACTTGATTATATATACAACATGTATAGTATGCAAATGAGAAAGGTATGGTTAAAATACCTCCATTGCAATCTAACATTCGCTCCTTGTGTTACATTTTCAGCATTCTTGACCGCTTAAATGGTGCAGACTCGCAATCTTGTAAAAGCCATGGCATAATTTCAATTGAGTTGGGAGACTTCCTGGATAGTATTCATCGCGACCTGAACGTTGATACAGGAAGACATGCAAAAGATCTCATTGTGTATTGTGTGTCAAGCAACTTTCGGAACGGCCCATGTATTCTGCAGCGCAACATAACTGGAAGTACGCATACTGTTCGACTTCTTGTATGTGCATATTGCTACTGATTCGTATAGTTAACACGGGATTTAGTTGTAATTACTCTGGCTGATATGCGGAATTTATAATGGTAAATTATTTCTGCTCATTTTCTGGTGAAAGAATGATATCGAAATTATTGCCCCGTCGATATATTCAGCGTGTATGTAGGCCAATAGCCTGTCCAACGATGATATTACTCCTACAACTATTGTAAGTGATTGAGTATTCGGTACTATTGGCTTGGTTCGTGGGGACTATATGAGTTCACATCTTTGTCAAAAGGCTTGAAAGTTTTGTTTCCTTCACTAAAATATAGGCCTGTTGAACTGAAAGCACTAGTTTCTGACTCAACCGGAGGTTCATTGCAAATAAATGAGTTTATATGAGTGTATAAAGTTGATATGAGACACATTTTTCAAATTACTGCCTCTAATTAGAAGTTCTTTTGAAAATGGTAGAAAATACCCGATTAATCTGTAAATCTATGTTTTAACAGCGATATAGGTATTTTGGAAGGGGTCAAAATGTACACGAACTCCCAAAGTACTCCCAAAGATTACTATTTACTAATCACTTGGATATAGATCAGGTTCTGATCATGATTAATACCCGTTGCAGTACCTTATCATCTTATCACATCCAATCATCTTATGTTAACTTTTTTTCAGTACAGAAATTCCTCATTCACTACATGGATTATTTGATATCCTTGCACGAAGAGACGTCTGAAGTTTCAGAGTACGATGTAGCTTCAGGATTCAAATGCGTTTCCTTGTTCACAAAGAACTTTCTGCGGAAATGCGACATTGATTGTAATGACATTGAAATTCAACGGAACAATGTTACAAATCTGTTGGGAATTTGCAAACGAGCATACTTACTGAGTAAATATGTTATACATTTCATTCTAATCAAACTATGTCATGAGTGCACACGTACATTTTTTCAGGTAATCTGGAATGGGATAGTTACAGCGCAATAGGAATGGCGTTTGTGTCTTTACTACAAGGGATACACGATGATAGTCAAGTACTTAAAGAGGTATCATTATCTACACTTTGTATCACTGTGTATGCTGTAATATTGTTGTATGTGTTGGCAACATTGTGTTGAAGGGATCACCCACTCATATAAAGTTACTTCCCGGTGTTTTCTATTGTGGCAGCTTATTTTTAATAGCGTGATTCATAATGTCGCATTCGTTGCTTGTTTAAAACCTTATTGGCAGCCTGCTACTAGCTGCGTCAATACTACAGACTTGGCCCTTGCAGATAGACACAAAATCTGACTAGTGCCTCCAGCTAATGTTGGGCTTGTATATTTATTTGACTGGTATCAAAGCTTCGTTTATGTATCAATTGACATGTGACTTACACAATTTGTATTTAATTTGGTCATACGATTGTTGGTATACAATGTTCTTTTTACTAGTTGCTGAGGATTATCCTTGACGAGTGTCAGCCAAAAATATTCGGGTATATTTTACTGTGAATACACAATTAAATTGTATATTGTATGAAATATTAGGCTGCTTTGTTTGGTACTTTCACTATATTTGCAAATACTGTTATCTATTCAAATATTTGTGAAGACCGAACACAAAACTTTGCTGGTTACTAATGAAGAGCTTCTTGGAGGTGCAGAACTTCAATATACCATTGAATCATATATTCATATTGGAAATAAACTTGTATAGTTTCGAATGACACTCGTGTGTATTATTCAATCGAATGCTAATAAAGGTTGTCGGTAATCTATACCGTGTTTTATATGTGAATATTGATGGATTGAAAAGCTTGTTGGATATATGAAGTACCTGTGCGTAATTGTTTGTGGCACAGGTAGCAAAATCTATGCGGCATGCGAACGTTTCGGATATCAATGCGCCGGATGTATCATCCACTTTTCATCAAAGAATGAGTGTTTGCAACGCAACATTGGTATTGCTTAGTCACCGTACTCTATCGAAAAAACGATGCGCAGATGAATACGTAGATGACATCCTGACAGAAGTAATATTACCTTCCATAAAGGATGTTGACCAAAAGTGAGTCAACCATTCCTGCTTGTTTCCGTGTGCCTGCGCATTAACAAGTGTTATGTTTTTATTAGATGCAAGTTGATCTCGGATCAGTTGATCGTCGCCAAATGCTATGCTCAATGGTCAAGGATAATTGTGTGAGTGAGAAACTTGATGGCGTCAAATGCATACACTCATTATTATTCTTTGCAGTCATGCATCATCTGTTTATAAGATTTTAATAAGTTGCGTCATCCTGGCTTCCATATCAATCTGATATTCATAAGTTCTAGTACAGGGCTACCTTACCTGTCTCTGTATTAACTGAGGCTGGGTACAATGATTCCAGTACTCTAATCTGAATCGAATGTTAGTTCTAATGTGCCGTACAAATTGGACTGCAATAGGTATGGTCGAAAAAATACCAAGTAATCTTTGCTGTGATATACAACGGGCAACTTAATAACTAAACTAGTAAACAACTAAACCAAATCCATTATCATTGATTTGACTAACATAACAATAAATACATTTTGCTTATTGCTTTGGCCGTACTGGTTTTTGTATATAGTTATGCCGTATTACATTTGTATGACTGTAAATTATGTCTTGAAAGCTTTCTATCGGGACCTTTGCTGAAAGTAGTTTAGCATAGAGACAAAATTCGGATGTCAGAACCGTTTTTATTTATTTCGTTGATTTATTCGCCGTAAGCTATTTGGTATGGCTGTCATCAGTCCCTATGTCGCTCTTGCAATAGAGCGTTTGAGCATGTTTTTAATAAATAACAAAGCCTGTACGGTGCACAGTAGTGCTGTTAAAAAATGACAACTATATATATGAAGCTATAAGGGAATGAAAATTTTGAATTTAATACATGCCTAAAAAATTTTAAAAATTTTTTTCAAATTTTACTGTTTACCTCATGATATTGTTCAGTTGTCTACAAAAACGAGCGAAACAAATTGAATTTGTTTTTTAGTACTTCTAGTTCTAGTTGCGGATTTTAAAAGTGAGCAGTTCAATAGTTCTAGCTCTATTTGCGTATCTGAAAATCGGAATTCATTGAGTGCAGAATTCACTGGCAACCTAGTGTTACGTCACTGAGATGATATATTTCCTCAAATTCGAATTTGATTCGTGGCATTCCGGATAACAATCGGTCAATAAAACCCTTTTCTTGAAAACGTTTGCAATATTTAGTATTATCTGCTGTTACTCGTAATTTCTATATCCCGACAGACTTATTTACATTAGAATGTGTTCAGGATTATGTGTGAAGACCCGGAATACACGCAACTCGTTCTAAAAATACAAGAGAACGGTACGCTGGGAGATTTGTTTGGAATCGCAATTGATAAACTGGGACATCCCACAGATGCGATACGGCACCAAGCGAACGAAATGCTAGTAAACATGCTGAAAATTGGCACTAATATCGGTTAGTGATGTATTATTGTTTGTTTTCGATGTAGGCGTACGTATTATGATATTTTTTGGTGATACGATTGTTGATATACAATGTTCTTTCCAATTCTCTACTAGTTGCTGACGATTACCTCTGACGAGTGCTAGCCGAAAATATTTGGGTTTATTGCAATATGTATATACTATCCTTTTGTAGGATCCAAATTTTTCGAAGATTTGATGGAAAAGATTTTACGGCAATCTTGGAAAAAACGATCGACCTTCACCGCTTTCAATTGCATTCTGCGTCACGTTTCTCACGATTCCGTGTTCGCCAAGTTACCTACCATAATCGAAAGGCTCTTATTTGGTATGAGGGTATGATTTAGCACGGGGCTCGCAAAATATTTCACCCCGTGGCCCCCTCTGAAAATGTTGCTTATTGCTTATTATTTTTTAAACTTTCGAAAACATTAGGAAACCTTTAATTAAAAACTGGTTATTGCAGTAATCAGTAGTTAGAATGACAAAGCACAAACATGATGATGCAATAATTAGGTATTACTTTTGCGATTATTATTTGTTGACCTTAAACACAAAATAATTTTTGATATTTTGACAAAATATTGACTTCTAAATAACCACGAGACGGCGATATAATGGAAAGGTGAAAAATGTAAAATGAAAAGCTCTCCACACCTCTACGACACAAAAGGCATTTCCGTTTGCAAAAAAATTTCAAATTTGTAAATTATTTTGATCATTTTTTTGACCTAACGCTATGATTTTGACAAAATTTTGACTATTCAGTTAATAATCCCTTTGTGCGAAAAATTATCAAGACCACAGATTTCGCGTCGTTGGGAGGGACCGTTCACGCTTTCATTTGTGTGCCTTGGACTCGACGTTTATCAAAATAAACGAGCCGAGATTATGTCAACAAAATGAGTCTGTACCCCATCTAGAAATAGCACATTGAACGCTCTCTAATTCGAAATTTCATGCTGGTGACGTCATATTTTGTCATACGATTGTTGATATGCAATGTTTTTTCCAATTCTCTACTAGTTGCTGACGATTACCCCTGACATGTGTCAGCTGAAAATATTCGGGTTCATTCCAATACGAATATACTATTCAGTTGTATATCGAAGTTCTGTACCTCAAAGAAGCTCTACATTCAGTTGATGTAATGGTTGAGATTATTTTTACTCTGACAATGTCGCATGTCATATTGAATACGGTAACCAAGTCAGTGGCTGCTTTCTGCGCTTTCATAGGTAACCCAGGGGGGGTCGTGGCTCACAGGTTGAGAACCCCCGATTTACCATGCTCTATCCTATGTCATGTTTATGTTGTCTTTTTCAGCGATTATGCAACAATCTCTTGCTCCGTACGCTTCAGAGACTTATAAAATCCTTGCCGAAAAATCTCTCGAAACTGCAATGCAAATTTGGCCTGATGTCGATAAGCAATATGAAATTTTTATCAAGCCTCTTCTGGAAGTCATGTGCCAATCGTCAATCGGTGCCTTACAGTTTTTAGTAAATGTGAGTAGTAAAGTATCCTTGTATCGCAAGTAACGAGGTTCTGAGTCACAAGTCAATCTCACTTTTATAGTTTTGACTCGAGTCAAGTTGAGTCAGCCTATTTCAAGTCCTATTTCAAGTCAGCCAGTAGAGGGTCGAGTCCGAGTCATAGTGTTTTCAATTGAGTTCGAGACCAAGTCATTGTATTCACTGTTCAGTTTTGAGTTTAATCCGGTTCAACCCCATTTTATCAACTCTGCTCGAGTGATATAGAATGGCTCGCATTCATAGTATAATAATTTTCCTCAGTTTTGATACTTTCTTGCCCTATTTTCCAAGAGTCGGGAATGATAGATGAAATACCAATAATGTGGTAACTTTACTATTCTTCGAAATAAAATGCCTGTCTTGACCGTCCTAGTCTCCAGTGATATGACATGGTTCGAGTCAAGTTGAGTCATTTTACACTTTTTAAAAAAATGGCTCGAGTCAAGTCGAGTCACCAAAAAAATCGCGACTCGACTCATTACAACCCTGGGTTAAACCAACTTGAGTATTCTAAGACAGAAGTACTTCGTTTCTGGCTACGTCTGATCTTGTTTACTGATGTTCTAGGAACTGCAAAATGTCTTTATGTTCCTATATTATTTCCTGTTTCGCTTAATGCTGGGTAGGAAAACTGCTATTGACTTGGTTGCAAATACTGTGCAAATGTGCATTGAATGTGGGGATTTTTAATGCTAGCTAGTTGGCAAAACCAAACGAATTTGCCTTTTTGTTTGAATTCTGTCCTGTTTTTTAGTATTGTTTTTTGAAACTACTCAAAGTTTATGGAGAACCTGGGGCTTTGTACACGCTCAAAAGCTTCGAAGATAAACTTTTCGGATCTACCGACCTCGTCAAAAGAGATTCTCATGCGCTAGCCGCGTATTTGAACTGCCTCAAACTGTCCGCCAATCATGCGATTCTCAAAGATGAAAGATACATCAGCAAACATGAAAGGGTTCAAGGTGTCATCGAATCTGCGCTACTTCACCAGAGTGATGAGGTTGGTTGGTTACTGCCTGTTCCAATTGTCTTGAAGCATCATTTAACAATGGTTGTTGTTTTGTGGAAATTGGCCGGGCTGTGACCATTTCACAAGGTTCCGAGTCACGACTCGCGACTCAATCTCCCTTTTTCTCGTTTTGAGTCGAGTTGAGTCGAGTCATTTTCAATTCACCAACGAGTCAAGTCCGAGTCCAAGTCGTGGTGTTGACGTCGACTCAGGTTCATCTACTGATCAAAATTATGCTAGGTTGATATAAAAATCAACTCATTGGTCCGCCAAATAAGATTTGTTGTTAAAGCAGCAATGTAACAAATTGTAACAAGCAAATTGGCATTGCAAACTTGGTAAAAACATTTTTAATGGCAGTCTAAAAATCAATAATTTGCTTGTAACTTTTTTTCTGTACATTTTCAAGACAAAGTTCTATGGAAGTGAGATAGAAACATGTTGCTTCCGCAGCTTTTAAACCCAAAACTAGCTTTCTAGCATAAGCGGTTATCAAGATAGGGCAAAATTAGCTATTTTTGTCTCGTTCGGTGAAATTGCATGACCACTAGAGGGCACAGGAACTTGAAATCATGATAAAAGTAATTCATTCGAGATTTGGGACCACTTTTTGAAATTCTAATTTTTCTTTTTTTCACTCGACCCTAAATTTCAACTCACTTGTCAGTCAGTCAGTCAGTCAGGTTTATTAATATTTTCATCGTTTCAAAACATCACAAGACTGCGATACAATGAAAAGATAGGAGGGTGTCGAAACAACTCGGAGTAGCCATTAAGATCAGACACTCACCTTAGCCTAGGCGAAGTAAATAAGAGGCATGCACACTGAATGAAAAGTAATGCAGAGAATATAAGACGCAAGCGACAAAATGGGGTGTTATGTGGCGGAGGGCGAGGTCGATGTTAGGTCGTGGTCCGGTAATCCTGAAGACTGGCTAGTATTGATTTAGAAGAAATTGCTTGTATTTCGACTTGAATGCGGACATGCTCGACGACTGTCGGATAGCCGGCGAGATGCTGTTCCACAATTGGGGTCCGGCATACTTGATAGAGCAATGCGTTTTCTTGTATTCAGTCCTGATCATATCACTTGTTTTGAACCTCTCCTATACAAAATGCTTCGAGTCATATGCAATGACTTGATTACAAGTCGAGTCGAGTCGAGTCACTTTTCATTTTTAAGAACTTCAGTCAAGTCAAAACGAGTCAAACAAAAATTAGTTATTCAGTTGTTTGGTTGATTGGGTATGATTTCTGAATACAGTACTAATCTGTTTCTCGTCTCTGGTGCATTTGCACTTTGCTAACATTGTGAAAAAGTGCACTTATCTCCCAAAATGTTGAGTGCAATTCAAAATTTCGTTTGAAACTCAGCCCGTAAACAAGCAACAATCACTCGATTTTTGTGAATAACCAGCTTACAACCAGTGAACGAGACTCAAGGGTGAATTAGCTCTTGATTCCACAGAAGTAACAGACTCTTGAGAACTGCTGTGAGCATATAAACCAGCGGTTCCCAATCTTTTTGGATGTCTGAGCCGCATTTCAAACTTCGTAGTACGTGTGGTAGCTTGCCTACCTCTGGATTTCACCGTTCAGTTCATTCAAAGGCATGCACAATGCATGCAGAATTCTATAGTTTCTGTGTCGGTTATTTTAGCATTGATAGACGCAGATTGGCGAGTGCTATGCATTGAAATAAACTGAAAATGCATATCATTAAAGCATACTATTATGTTGTTATGTGATAGCTCCTCATACATTCCAGCATGTAATGCAAAAGTTTGCGCGGGATTAGACGCTTAGTAATATTTGACCTATTGTAATTTATACTTGACTATGAGCTGTTATTTTGATGTTGGTAAAATTGTGTCCAAATTTACTCTTCACAAGATGATCTATAAAGGTCTATGACCAGCAGAACTCAATATATATATTATTGTCTTACCGAGTATGAAGAAAATGTTCTCCATAACATAATGTTTATACTGTCTATTATGTTCCTTCTTTCAAGATTCGGCACATCGCGTTTTCACTGCTGTGTGAATCATCAAGACCGTCTACTTTAATTCCAAGCTACGCGTTGAATTCGATACGACACGCACTGCCATACAATCTGTCTTGCCAAGATTCCGCTTTCAGGCAAAAGCTCCTCAACTCAATTAAAAAGGTATTCCTTGCAGTATTCCCTCGTACCTTCAATACTTTATTAACCATCAACCTTTCTACAGATGCTGCTGCGTATGAAAAGTAATCTGTTGCAGTTTCAGAAATCCACCGAAAAGGACTCGACTCAGATGTATCATGTAGGTTTTTCGTGATGACATTCTCGATGAAGGGCTGCGAGTTTGCTATCATTTGTGAAGAATAATTAGCACAGTATTTCCCACCTAGGGGTACATATACCAGAGCTGAAAAATTTTCAGTTTTTCAAAATTAGATTGGAATTAGTATCATGGCTACACAGTATTTACAAATTAGATTTGAATTAGAAATAATGCATTGGCAAAACATTGAAATTTTATTCTAAATTAGGAAGAAATATAAGGATGAGAATGGAAAATGTCTGTACACCGTGCTTGGCTCGTTTCACACTATACAGTGCACCTGTTGTGTTTTAAGGAAAACCAGTAATTGGATTACAATTAAAATTATCGCGCAGAAACATTTCACAAATTAGATTAGAAATATACTACCTTTTCTTGTGCGCTAATTAGTCTAATTCACTGGTTCTCAACAAATTTCTGACCCCATACCATCTCGAGGTTCTATCATTTTGTTGCATACTAACAAAACCAAAAACTTAACTCCGCTCGAAATGCATCTGGAATTATTAAAAGCAAAAAAGTTGCCGCAAAAATGCCGGTATTCTAATCTGTGAAATGGCTCTATACTCAAATTTTAATACTAATCTAGTTTCCGGTTTTTCAGAAAATGCTACAGGACAGCTGTATAGTGTAAAACGAGCCAAAACTCTTCTTCGAAATGAACTGGACCTGATTCAATTTCCAAGTTTTCACAAACTCGGTAATACTAATTCTAATCTAATTCGGAAGAAAGTGTAGCTATAATTTTAATTGTAATCAATTTTGGATAATGCTGTTTAGCTTTAATTCTAATTCTAATCTATTTTGGAAAATACTATGTAGTTATAATTCTAATTCTAATTTGGAAAAGCTGAGCGTTTTCTAGCTGTCCGACTATGACAGGATAGTACGGTTAGTTTACATAATGGGATGTGTTCATGCAGTCTTTGCTTCTGAAATGTTATTTCAACACACAGCTATTTGCTTTTGGGGATTGCTCGAAAACTTGCTGTCTAATATCTACAGGCGTTTTTGAATTGGCTGTTTGCCTTTATACCGATTCAATTGGACGACAGATCGCCGTACATGAAAAGAATCACGAGCGTCACTATTTTCCAGCATCTAGCAGATATTTTCGGAGGTATTGCCGTTGGTATTTCCCAGTCTCTAATATGTTTTTACTACCCGAGTGGTTTCGTTCAGACTACACTGTGGAAGGATTTCAACCTATTCGCGTTTTGTACACGGCAGGCTCAGTACAGTCACTGTTTATTTTGCTGTCCGATTCATATCCAGATGTTCGTGAAGCTGCATACGCCTTACTCACACAGCAAACAACTTTAAGTTTGATTGAAACGTTGGTAAGCTTTATGACTATGGCAGGGACCAATGATTTGAGTACTTGAATCTAAATCAAGTATAAATTGTAGTGAGAGATAATGAAATCATACGCTCCATGCAACTAGAACCTTATTTATCAATGAAAATTATATTTCCACGAGTATTTGACAATGTGGAAACCTTGAGAACTCGACTGGTCGAATCACGGCATACCAAACATGCTTTAAAAGCTGCAAATTACCTTTATGTGATGTACAACATCATATTCTTTGTGGTAGCATAAATGGTACTGAAAGGATATGCTCCTTGTGACTAACGGTAACTTTATCAACGAGAATTATGCTATTTTCGACTGTTGGAAGCTGTAAACCTCGGTTGGCCGTCTCACAGCCTGTAAAACATGTATTACGTTAGTGGAAATGACATATTTCGATTTTGCTCATTCCTATTTATGACATGCATAATATGCATATTATGCTCTGTCACAATAATATGATTATTGTTTTCTATTCCAGTTACCCGCAGAATGGGTGCGATCCATTTATGATAATGCTGTGATCCGCGCACGCAAATGTTCCCAGCCTGAAAATTGTATGGATGCGGCATATCACATGGGGCTATACGCTGTCTTGATGTCGAACGGGGATTTGGATAGAAACGTGGTGCTTTTGAAGTAAGTATACCGGGCAGAATGCTGTTGTAAACACATATCTGTGTCCTATTCTGGCAGTGAATCTCGACTGGTAAGCACAATATACAAGCTACGATTGCTGTTCTGTCACACATTGTGTATAAATGTGACACATTGAACATATGAGAATGAATTCCACTAGCCTTATCTTGTGGTCTAATGAAAACACAACATTCAGATTTAACGTAACAAGGTACGAGGGTGTACTTTCCATATGGATACAAATACATACACTAGTTTCTGCGCTGTTGGTAGATAATCGCTGTAAATTTTTATATAATTGACACATTGACAGTGCCGGTTTTACGATAGACCAATATATTAGTTATATATTAGCAAGATATCTCCATTCATGTGCGTGTCTTTCTAAGCTATTGATTTGTGGTTATCTGATTGGTCAAAAGTGCACACACAACATACCGTGGTGCCGTAAAATTTTAACACGCACTTGGTCGTCAATTTTATGTAAATTGTAATCTCAAAGTTGCCGATGGTGAAGCGTTAATAACATTTGTGACATTCTTTAAACTGGCGTGTTTAAATTCCTGAGATGCTCAGTAAAACAATAATTGTCAATAATATATCAATCGCAATGAATGCTTGACGATGCTCATGGCTCATGTAGCTACATTAGGGTTGTTCAAAAATACGTTTTTTTTCGGATTCCAGGGATTCACTGATTAAATTGTTAGGTTACTACCTAAAAAACGCCGCACACCAAATTTGAATCGATTCTAACTAAGATGTGAACGCGCAGGAGATTGAAAATTTTGAATTTATTAATAAAAAATTGAAAAAAAATTCAGCTTTTACTGTCAACCCCATGAAATTGAACTCAACCCCATGACAAGTTGTCTACAAAAACGATACGATAAACAAGTTTGACGCAATTCCAACCCGTATAGGCAAAGTTATTTCAGTTTTACCTTCATAATTCTGGGATTACCCACGGTCCAGGCTACTTTTGCGAATCCAAAATTTTCAACTGCAATAACTTCACTTCTACTGTATGGAAGTGAGCAAAAATTGTCAAGAATCGTTCTTTTAGACAAAGTAACAATTTCGTGGGGTTGATAGTAAAATTTGAAATTTTTGAAATTTTTTTCTTATCAATTCAAAATTTCTAAACTTTGTGTTCATATTTACCTATTTGGTTTGAGCCAAATTTAGTGTCCAGCGTTTCTTGAGGTAATATAGCAATTTAATCAGTGATTCCCTGGCATCCGTAAAAATGTTACTTTTGAACAAACCAAGGTTGTGATCTGGTAAATTTGGAGATGGTCAACTTTACGTGACAAATCTACATTAATTTGGGTGACCGCATGGCATTCAGTTCTTTGTACTATAATTTTTTGGATAGCGTTTTAAGCATCGCATCAGCAAGCGGTGACTGAAAAAGGTCATTACATTTGTGCAGTCCGAAATGAGGTCAACAGATAGCTTTTAAGGTTGTGGAAAGTGGCAGCCGCTAATATTTGTGTTCATTTCAGTATGAATGTACTACTGTATTCAATTGTCAGTTATTAGATCAAAAATAATAGCCTTATCATGAGCGCTTTCTCAATCACATTAACACCCGTCGGCATTAATCATGCTGTAACAGACAATTGAAGCTATATCCTTATTCAGAATATGCAAAGATGTTCTCAGCATACTGAAAGATGATATTTCTTCTGCGAAAAAAAGCCTCTATTACGCCGCCATTGCATCTCCGATGTACGGATTGATGCACTGCCTGAAAACGCTGCTTCAGAACGCACAGTTTGAGTAAGTGCTTTTTGTGTTGACTTGTCTTGTACTCGAGTCATTGAGCATGACTCGAACCAAGTCATATGACTCAAGACTAGGACGGCCAAGACAGAATTTCATTGTAACTTCGAAGAATAGTAAATTTATCACATGATTGGTATTTCGTCTATCAGTCCAGATTCTTGGAAAATAGGGCCAGAAATGTTAAGACCGAGGAAAATGACTAAATTATGAATGCGAGCCATTCTATATCAATCAAGCAGAGTTGAAAAAGTGGGTTGAACCGGAATGAACTGAAAATTAAACAGTGTACTAGGACTCGGACTCGACCCTCTGCTAGCTGACTTGGACTTGACTCGGCGGCAAATTGAAAATGACTTGACTTGGCTCGAGTCAAAACTATAAAAGTGAGATTGACTTGTGACTCAGAACCTTGTGACTTTGTTATAACCCTGCTGTATAGCTGCAATTATAATTCGAATCTAATTTGGAAATATTGTGTAGCCATAATTCTAATTCTAATATGTGCGTTTATTTCAAAATGAATATATATATTCAATGTCTCGATGTTGATCTTGAAGGGACATGTCTGAAAGTAACCGGAGAAAATGGAGGGATTTGGTTTCTGACGTAATATCTACTTGCTTTGACGTGTCCGCGACGGTCCTGCCTGTCGTGGGAAGTGTGTCTCCGGAAGGACATTTGCCAGAGGTGGACCGGACCGGTGCCGATGAGGTTCATGTCGGGTCGGACGATGCGTGGAATGAATTGCCGGAAATCGTCAAGTCGCTTGTAATCGGGGACGGGATAGGTTTGTGCTGATTTTTAATCTTCTGGAAAATATGACTGATCTGAACTCTTCTAAGATCTATTGTTATGGCTAGAAACGATGATTTGATTACAAAAAAAGGTTATATTTTCGTCGGCAAGTTAAACAAAAGTATAATTGCTACGTTTGGGTTTGATGATGTTTAATATTTCCTGGGTAGTTGCAGGCAAAAAGTTGAATAAAAAGCAAACCAAAAATTAGAAAAACGCTAAAAAATATTGAATCAATTTTTCAGATTAAAGTCCATGAATACTATACAGCTCCCTTAACTTTTGCCGATAAGAAATGAACGTTTTAAAAAAGTTCGTGAAGCTGTTTACACGAAATATCATTGAAATTATATAGTACCATCAAGATGCTAGTAAGTGATGCAACTGATCCTACAGGTCTGTTAAGTTTGAAGTTGCTCCAGAAAAAACGTGACTGGTAGGGCAATTTGTCCAGGGTTACTGTATGTTCTTCTTTAGCATTTGAAATGTAAAATGTCCGAGGACGCCCAAATGTCCGCCTTTTTCGCAATTCGTTCTCCTTTGTAGCTTTGAGTTTGGGGCGATTGTACAGAGACAGGTAAAAAATTCCATAATAGACTTGAAGTCTGGATTTTCGACAGCAAGGTTGACTAAAAACGAGGTCAGCCCTAACCGATTATACGTGGGTACGGGTCTTTTGGCAGTTGACTTTTTCAAATAATCCATTAATATTAGCAGTAAAATTTAAAATTTTAAAAATTTTAATAAACCTAGGGGCATGCTGGTTTATGCCTTCCTGCAGACGCTTTGACGTTCTTCCCACGTAGCCACAATCACAGTGCACTTATATAAACCAGCATGTCCCTTAATTTATTAAAACACGTTCATCACTCTCGGTGTAAAGCTCACCCATGACTCACCCCCTCAAGGCTGATGTGTTCCAATCAATGGCCATAAATTCTGCCATTGGCAAGAATCTGTTAGATAATCCCGTTTGTGCGAAAAATTATCAAGACAGCAGATATCGCGGCCTCGGGAGGGGCCGTTCACACTTTCATTTGTGTGCCTTGGAGTCGACTTTTATCAAAATACACCAGCCAAGGCTGTATCAACAAAACGAGTTCGTGTATCATCTAAAAATAGTACATTGAACGCTCTTTTATTCCAAATTTCAAGCTTGTGACGATGTTCTTTCCTATTCTCTACTAGTTGCTGACGATTACCCCTGACGAGTGTCAGCCGAAAAATTCGGCTTCATTTCGATATCAAGAAGTTCTCTACCTCCAAAAAGCACTTCATGTTTTGTGACTTGTAAAATGGGTTCTCTTTTTTGGATCTCAGAATATGATAACCCTAAATTTGTCGGAAAACCTTTCTTAAACCAGCAGTTCAGCATGTTTCATGGCTACTACAGCAATTCTTTGTAAATAAATACAACTTCTCGCCTAAATGTCTCGTAAGTATAAGCGACCAACTCGAAATGAAAAAAGAGGTCATTTGTGCGACCTCTGAGAACCATTCCGTTTTCCTAAGAAAAGAGGACAAATCCTCCTAAAAGAGGCAATAATCGCTACCCAAGAAGTAACTCTGGGTTTCCAATAGGTTGGCGAGCCCTGGTTATAGCAAATGCTTTTTCGAGCGTACAATAACCACTTTTATGGATTATTTTCTGTCACACTGACATTATCGTAATATGAATAACTGACATTGTCACGCGGTCAGGTTACCAATGATTCATTTCAGACCATCACGACGAATGCGTCACCCGAACCGTATCGCAGCAGATCTTGGTGTGCTGCTGGAGAAGCGCTAAAGAATCCTCGCTACTTTTGCAAGAATTGACTTCTGTGCATTTTCCGCTCGATTCGTCAGCCGTCGAATGTGATGGAATTGTCTCTTGGAAACAGGTGAAATATTATTTTTGTCTTGGTCTCAAAGTGCTCTTTTGAGCTGAGCCAGTGGTTCTCAAAATGGGGAGCGTGAAAGCATCTGAATGGGGGCGCAAGGCCGTCTGAGAGAAATGATGTGTCTTGAACTTAGAATGAGTTTAGTTTGTGCTGAAAAATAGTTTCAACAGCGGCAATTACGGTATCCTAAATATGTCATGATTTTAAATGTCATAATTGCGTCCTACCATGCTGGATTGTGATTGAACCGAACCGTACACCGTTCAGAAGCCGTCTCTGAATTAAGATTAACTGGTGCATACGGGTAGCTGTTATCTGATGCAATTATGGCATATCGGTAAAGGATCTGTGCAGAGTTTGTAGAACGGCGCAAAGTTATGGAGGAATAAGATACTTCCTTGTTTGAGGTCATGTCATATGCCATGTATAATATGTCTGTTGAATCTGAGAAACAAAGATCTGAGTGGCTTGCGGCGTTGGAGTAGCCTCTCCGAGTATTCTCAATTGGGACACATTTTGTAGAACGCCACTATGAGGAGGCTCATTTCAAGGCAGCCCGAAAGCACTCTCCCGTAGAGCAGTATTGTTTGTCCCATGAAAAAGCAACAAGTTTTAATGTCATGCGGTCCGCGCGATTGGTCAAGCTAATGCTCTCCAAGCAATTGGATAGGCTCAAGTGGGGGTGATAGAAAGAGTTGGACACCAAAATCGCTAAAATATCTGTATGCTACGGTACGAACTACAGTCAACAATACAGTAAACTGGAAATTTTTTGCACTCAGCTGGATTCACCTTCAGCTCACGGTTATTGCTCCGTGTAGAGTCTGAATTTCATATTTGAGAAATTTGTCAGCACTCAAAACAAAACTTACCATGCAATCACACTATACGTTGAGATCAGGCGCGTATCCAGAGCGCGAAAAAAGGGGGGGGGGGTTTGCGTTACAAAATTGGCTATTATGACGTCATCATTACAATCACTCATCTCCACGCCATGGCGAATATTTACGATATTGTATAGTTTAATAATAAAAAGAGATTTGCGGTGAGTGGGAGATGTACGAATACGATACAGACATTACCTGAAAATCGCGTTTCTTTTACGGTATGATTGAAAGAAATTCGTAATTGCTCACATTTAGTCATGAGCCAGCAAACGCCGCCCGTCTTCAAGCGCCTAGTTCCGGCCAGAGATGCGCGATTTTGTTGGGTTTTGACGATATTATACGCACAGTCGGTAGTATCGCAGCGGACGAACAAGCGCGGAATAAGGCGGTAGCATAAACGAGGGCGATAGCAATCGCCACAGAGAGGTGTGGTGTGAACAGTGAACGTCGTACACGAATGTGTGCTTTTCTTTCGATGGCCTTACTAGCCGTACGGCTGAGCGTGTAGTACGCGCGAAGGTAATTAGACCTTAATTGCAAGTACGCAAGTCAGTCAATTAATACAGAGTACACACTGGGATAATAACTTGATCAGCAGAGAAACTTGACAGCCAATAATTAGGTTAACTTTACTACTAGGCCTACTCAATTCTCCCGTTCAGCGACAACACAGGCCTGTATTTGAACGCCTGCAAGCCACCTAACAATCGGGAACGTGGATTGCTAGGCTTGTATTTTGATATGTGAAGGTCAATCGTAGGCCATTTCTCGCCAATAATCGCGAAGACAATGTGGATTTGAGAATAGCATTGTCGTACTGGTGCCGTCGTGTCTGCGTCTCGCTGATCAATCAACACGCTGTGCAATTCTTAATTAGGATTTCAAGGCGAGCAGGTGCAGCGAATTCGCGGGCGATGTTGATTGCCGACAACTGCGTCTTTGCAATTACGTATCGCGTCGGCCAATTAAGATTAGATTTTCCAAAAATGCGTCTCTCGTTTTAGCAAGGCGAGAGAGAAATCGAGGGAAGAAAGTTGAGAACGTCACCTACTGCCACAGCTGAATTGTAGCTGAACAAGCGCAGAATTCGTATGGAATTAGCGAAATATAATGACCTATTTTATCCTTTCGACTAATTCGGCGCATGATTCCAAGGTTTGGCAGGGGTTTTAGTCCCCTTAAATAACATTAACACGCCATGTTCGCCTTCTCATACGTAATAACGAATATGTTGAACTAATAAATTAGCAAATATTAGAGGCTATATTTTACATCAATTTTTAGGATTTTGAAAAGGGGGGGGTTCCGACCCCCTAAAACCCCCCCTGGATACGCCACTGGTTGAGATTGCAAACATTCTGGTTGTTTTTTCAAATAATTTTTTGACGGTGAAGGTGTGGCTGGAGGCGCTAAAATTTTCAGTATCATCAAGTGGGGCGTGTCTAAAAAAGTTTGAAAAACCCTGAGCTAAGCATTAAGCAATGTAATCTCACTTGAAGTGATATGAGCTAATTCCGTTCAATTTCACGATCAGCTTATTTGGTTTTATGGCGTTCATGATGCATTGATATGCTACAATTCCTGAGTCTCAAGCACGCGATTTTGTGGCATTTGCGTTTTGGATTGCAAGTGTCCGTTTGTATTGTTAGATTTTGTCATCGGATGGGCTCGGTTTCGGATTGACCCATCGTTTAGGTTATTTGATTTGAGCGGTGGACTTTTCTAAAATTTAGGTATTCGTGAACGCTGAATGATCTCTCTCATCAATTTATGTGATGCTAACAGCATTGTTATGCGTACAGTAGCGTGTCCTACTTCGAGTAAGTCATCCCTTGTCTTTTTCCTGCATCTCTCTCCTGGCTACTATGTGGATTTCCTTTTCCTGGACTGAGTGTATAATTCCTACATGTAAATGGGATGAATAAACATTCTGTTGAGTGTTTCGGTTCTCTCGGTGTTACGGCCTTACGCTGAAACTGCAGCTGTAAAACTACATTGCCCTTTATAAAACCTTTCCTCATTTTTGACTGTTTTGTCTCATTTTCAGCGCTCACGCACAGCTTATAAGTGAAATTAAAGGGGCACTGCACTCTAAAAATGATGTGGTCTCAAATTGAAGGGCAAAACGAAAGAAAAATTTTGGCCGCCGCCGTTTTCTTCAGAGCGTCACCGTAATGGAGCTGTAATGTATTGAAATTTCCACAGATGCATCATGCTCCAGAAGTCACGCAGAGATCAAACTTTATATAGTGGCCAGCCGATGTTATGAAGGAAATAGAATACACTAGGCCCGATTTTGACATAAATCTCCTGACTGGACAATGTGGACATCTTCCGTTGAACGCGGTATCTAAACCAACTTGGCGTGTACGACATATTTCCTTCATAACGTCGGCTGACAACTATATAAAGTTCGATCTCTGCGTGACTGCTGGAGCGTGATGCATCTGTGGAAATTTCAATACATTGCAGCTCCATTATGATGGCGTTCTGAAGAAAACGGATGCGGCCAAAATTTTTCTTTCGTTTTGCCCTTCAATTTGAGACCACATCATTTTTAGAGTGCAGTGCCCCCCCCTTTAATGACCTTTTTTGTTGGTTTCTTAGGTAACAACTAGACATATGGGGCATTGACATGTGATAATCGTTTTCTAGTAATTAGCTTCCCAAATTTTGTGGTTGGGGGTCCACGGTAGAAAAAATGTAAAGCCACAATGATTATTGGCGACTCATCTCATTTTATGTAGCTGAAGGCAATTGGCGAGCACTTACGCACCCAGCTACGGGAAGCGCGACATCGTGGAGCTTTCGAAATCACCTACTATGTCTTCAAAGCATACTGCCCAAGACTTTGGAAGTAAGATACTTCCGCATTTCCTTCGAGCCACGGATAAGAAAACAACGTATTTTACAGCAATAAGCACCCCGAGTTGAGCTGTATACCGGAAAAATGGATTGAAGACACGTTAGCCGATATCCAAGATCAGCAAAAGTCGAAAGAACTGTGCGCCACCAGACGCAGTGCGGGTTTACCATTTTTCATGCAGGTCTGTTCGTGGCGTATATAAGGCTGGGTACACTAAGAGTTGATTAATCAACGAGACTTATAGTTTGGATACTATTAGTTCCTCGTTTGTCATATTTGTGACGTTGACTAGTGACCTTCCCTCATTTCTTCTTTTATGGATGGTCAATGAATTTCAGACCAAACCGTTGCAGGAAAACCAAACAGTGTTACGGTATGTCCATTTTTGGAAATTTTGACTTTTTTCTATCACTATTTGGTCATAGATCTTTCGTTTTAACCGGGCTCCATGTTCTTAAGAAGCATGGATTTCTAATGAACTTTAATTTTCAAGTTGAATTGAAAACAAAACTGGTTTATGCCCAAATATTTCCGAAAATGGACATGACACTGTTTGGTTTTCCACCTGGGTATTGATGTACAATGCAAACCAGCAGTTATTGGTCATTGTCGTTACATGGAACGGCAAATTGATTGATGGGTGAGACATATTGATTGATTAGATAAAATAAATCTGCCATGTACTTTTTGTATTATGACACATATGTGTTATCTCAAGGCGTTGCTGAGCGGCAATAAAAGCGCACGTGGTAGGGGGTGCCTGCAACACGTCATGTCGACTCTGGTCAACCTCTCGCAAAGGCCTGGCGAAAAAGCGATCATTTCAAAGGTGACAATGTGCCAGTGTATCTTGAAGGTACAGTTGTAAACTATTGTATTTTGCCGCAGGTACATGCATTGAATATTCTGCGAGGGTTGGTGAAGGACTCCTCTCTCGGAGAAGAAATATTTCCCTACGTGTCACAGTGTATCATGGCCGCTTTGACTGGTTTGTATTATGACTTCAGAGTAGAGGTGGTCACTGGGATTTTTTTTTCTTCGGATTCCGGGGATTCACTGATTAAAATATTAGGTTGCCTTAAAAACGCTGCACACCAAATTTGGCAAATGTGGCTGCAGGGGAGTGTGAAAAGTTTGATTTTTTTTTCTTCAAATTTTACTTTCCAAGCCATGAAATTGTTAAGTTGTCTAAAAGAACGATGCTTCACCATTTTTGCTCACTTCCAACTTGTAGAAGCAAATTTATTGCAGTTGAAAATTTTGGATTAGGAAAAATAGCCTGGATGTTGGCTAATCTCAGAATTATGATTGAAAAACTCCAATAACTTCGCTTTTATTGGTTGGAATTGCGTCAAATTTGTTTGCATCGTTTTTTAGACAACTCAGCAATTTCTTGGGGTTGACAGTGACATTTGAATTTTTTAATTTTTTATTATAAATTCAAAAATTTCAAGCTTCCGACCGTTCACATCTGCCAGTCGGAATCAAACCAAATTTGGTGTGCAGCGTTTTTTTCAGGCATCTTAACAACTTAATCAGTGAATCCCCGAATCCGGGAAAAAAATTATTATTGAACAACACTAGGGGTCAGTTTCAAAGTACTTTTACCCTTTTTGAAGTACTCGAGCAAATTTTGTCTACCTCCATTTAACCAGATTTTGTCAAGTAGAATATAATTTTTGGAAAAATAGGTGACATTTTAATTTGCACAGTTGCCATCGCAAACTGGAAGATTCAGGCCCTGTATGATGGTAATGTACATATGAGCATGCGAAACAATGAAAAAACACCGGTCAGCGTCACTTTGGCATGTGGTTTCGCAGTCCCAGAACTTACCCTGCCCCCGCCCTAACCGCCAAATCAACACTTACGGTATATATATCCTAATGCCAAACTCTACCCTAATCCAGGGATCGAAAACTTAAAACGCGTCGCGGGCCACTTTTCAAATTTCGTAGAGGCCGCGGCTGGGCTGTAATGACTCGAGTCGTGATTTTTTGGTGACTCGACTTGACTCTAGTCAATTCGTATTTTTACTCGACTTGAACTCGAGTCATTATGCATGACTCGGGACTAGGACGGCCAAGACATTGTAACTTCAAAAAACAGTAAAGTCACCACATGGTTGGTATTTCGTCTATCAGTCCTGATATTTGGAAAATAGGGCCAGAAACTGTTAAGACTGAGGAAAATGACGACATAATGAATGCGAGCCATTCTATATCACTTGAGCAGAGTTGAAAAAAAGTGGGTTCAACCAGATTGAACTGATAAACTGAACAGGGACTTTGACTTACTTTGAGCTACTAGCTGACTTGAACTCGGACTTGACTCGGTGGTGTATTGCAAACGGCTCGACTTGACTCGAGTCAAAACTATAAAAGTGAGATTGACTTGTGACTCGGAACCTTGCGACTTGTTTACAACCCTGACTTGAACTCGAACACCTAAAATTACTGCTTCGTCCGACTCTGCTTCGTATTTGTAAGTCTCACAGAGAAGTGGCTTATTTTCAAATTTTGCGTTCCAGGCTTCAATTCCACCACTTGGGCCGTCAGGAATTCATCGACCCTCTTGTTTTCCGCACTGTTCACCAGAGTTTTCGGAGTCAAAAGAGACAAGCTCGACACTTTGTCTTTGAAGAATAGGTATTGCAATGCATGTAGTGTGTCTTTGCGCAATTCCTGATAACAAAGTTTGATTAGTTGCCTCTGCTATCTTGAGAGAGCTTTAAGATTTTGAATATCTTGAAGATGTTTTTAATGTCCGTCTTTATTCACTGTGGGAGGTTTAGCATCACAGTTCACCTGAGTCCTGATTCAAACCTGCCCGGTAAAACTGAAATCCTGACATGATCATGTTGTAGGCCAAGGTGGGCGTCTGATTAAAAGACTACTCCAAGTCGTTTCAGCACTCTCCTATCTTTTCATTATATCGCAATTGTATGGAGTTTTGATTTGATAAAAATTTTAATCAAATGATGATGCCGCTAAGATAGGTTTACCATGCAACCTCCTTTAGGGAAATTTGACCTCCTTTTTAAAGAAATCGAAAATGTCCTCTGAAAAGTCCCAAACGTCCTGCTTTTGGACGATTTGACCTCTTTTATAGCTTTGACATCCTGGCGATTGTACAATGTACAGATTGACTAAAAAATAGGCCGGCTCCGACTGAATTTACGCAGTGTCTGTTTTTTTTTGGGATTCGAGTTGGAAAAACACACACATTTTTTGTCTGTTTGTTTTTAGTCAAACCAATAATATTTCCTGTAAAATTTCTTCAAATCGCCCGTTTTCTTGTCGTCTATTATTTCTTTTGTAACTAGTAAAAACTGTCCTCTTTCACGGATCTCAAAATATGGTGACTCCAAGAGTTATAGTTTTGACACTATTTTGCACTACCGTACGGAAGGCTGTAAACCTCGATTGGTTGTATCTCAGCATACGAAACATGTAGTAAAAAGCTATGCACGTTAGCGTAAATGGAATGTCTCTGAAGTCATGATTATCTAAGGCATTTTCAAGAAGTGAAATAGGTATGATCGAAGAAATAACAAATAATTTTTAATGTGATTTACAACTGGCATTATATTCTCTGTGGTCGCATAAAAGGTACATAGTAGCACTGTCCATGGCAACCATGCTGTTAAGGCATCATAAGGAGTAATGCTCCACTAGACTTGTATCCTAATAATCGAATTACTCAGCTACGGTACACGAATTTGCCCAACCCCAGTGATGTACGCCAGATTGCTAATGACCATTGCTAATTTACGTTGCTGATTTCTATGTTGTTGTTAAAGGTTGTCTGGAAATGAGTTTTTTTCAAGACTGCCTGGTCTTCATTCGTTTTTGACCGAATGCTTGGAAAAGATCATCGCGAATTTGGATTTGGGTAAGGATGTTAACAACTGTGCGCTGCTGGTGTCTTGCGAATGAGTCATTCTTAGGGAACCGATTTGTTCTAAGACCAGTGGTTCCCTAACTTTTTCGGCTTGTGGCTCACTAGGAATGTGATAAGTGTCACGACACACTTACTAAAAAGTTGCTCAAAAATCCATTCATGCGGTAATGCGATGGCTATGCTTGTTCATACAAACACATATTCGACCGAAACTAAGTTTAATTGTTGACAAAGATACCCGCATTTCGTCGTTTTCTAAACAGTGTCTCTATGTTACAGTCTTTAATTTTAGTCAAAGCGAAAACAAAATATGTTCACACACCGCTTATTTATCAGCTGTTGAAGCAATTTGACCGATTTGAAGTAGGATATGCCTGTCTGCTTGTGTGCATGCCTTATCTTCAATTAGGTTAATATTATACTGTCATTTTCCAATAATTCCAGAAGGACTCCATCGCGGCACACCTGAGACTCTGTGGTGGCACACTACTGTGCCAAGGCGCCCAATGCGGGAATCACTGTCTTAGACACTATTAGACAAAGCTGCATTTTGAATCTGATCTATGGATGCTAACTCGAGTAATGATAATCTAATAATGAGGGATTATTTTTTTAGTACGAAAATAAACACTGCTATTTCATAACCTCAACTTTCCGTCTATTGCAGGGGGGCATCACGCTCTGGACCCCATCCTGCACCCAATCCTACTTCTCTTATCGCGGGTGTTTCCCTCTACCTTACCGACAGCAACCAACACCAGCCTATCCCGTTTCGTGCCGTTTCTGATGAAATGCCGCGCCACCGCGGTCTATAAGTCCCGGGTGGCGGCTTCCGTAGCGCTGGCGAGCGTCGTGGCTTGGGACCAGTGCCGGGACACGGTGGCGTGTTGCTGTGACAATTTGGTGGCGGACTTTGAAATGGCGTATGGTAGCAAAGCCCAGGCGAAGTCGTCGCGTCAGAATAGGATCCACGGAGGATTGCTGCAAGTGGGTACAGCCAGACCTGGAAAAACTTCTAGAGTTACAAAATGCACAACTAGAACTACCATAATTTTCCATGTATAATGCACAAAATTTTACCGCTGCATATTATACAGGAGCGCAACAAGCCTTGAAAAAATCTCTCGCGATAAAAAAACTTGAAATCACAACCTCATGTTTGCTTCCAATCGCGCATCACTTTCAGCCATCGTGCCCAGTCATTCGTGTTATCAGTGACGGGCTATCGATTAGCAAGTCGTCTGCACAGCACACGATCTCTTGTTGAGTTAGTTTGCCGTTTGTACGCGAGCGAAATTAGGTCATTGATTGCTGAACGCGCGCGCGGCGATCCCCGCTAATTCAACTCGTCAACGACAGGCCTGAACAATCGCATATACAACACGCCATGTGCGCAAGATATAATCGCTTGCGTAATCAATCGCGTATCCAACAGGCCTGGTGCGCACGACATAACTGTTGGCCTGAGCAATCGCATCTGTAATAGCTAATAGGTCTCGTGCGCAAGATGTGTCGCTGGCCTGAACTATCGCGTCGCCGGCCTCGCAGGCTTTGGCTGCTATCTACTACCGTTTAGAGACAATGCCGTTAAGTGTATAATGATTAGCGATTGTCACGTCATGATTGTTCAACAGTGACATCGCAAAACAGACAACATCGAATACTAAAACATAACTATTCCTGTACTGCGAATGCAGGGTGCGTACTATACATGGGTACAGGCTTTTCTCCAGAATTTGCATGCCATCTCAAGGGTGCGTATTATACTTGGGGGCGTACTATACTTGGAAAATTACGGTAGTACTTGAATTATGCACAATTTGAAACTCGCAGCTAGACCTAGAATTACTCCTTTTTCAATACTTCCAACAACAACTAGAACAACTCACTCTTCAAAAGCGGCAACTAGAACTGGAACCACTCACTTTTCAAATTCTCAACTAGAACTAAAACCGCTCACTTTTCAAAACTCGCAACTAGATCTAGAACTAGTCACTGTTCAAAAGTGTCAACTAGAATTAGAACTACTTGCTTTTCAAACTCACAACTAGAACTAAAACTGCTCACTCTTCAAAAGTCGCAACTAGAACTAGAACCACTCAATTTTCAAAACTAGAAACTAGAACTAGAAATACTCACTTAACAAAACTCCCAACTACAACTAGAATTACTCACTTTTCAAAAGGGGCAACTAGATCTAGAACTACTCACTTTTCAAAACTAGAAGCTAGACTAGAACTACTCGATTAACAAAACTCGCTTCTGCAACTAGAACTACTCACTTCTGAAAACTCGCAACCAGAACTACAGATAGTGCCAACTAGAACCAGAAGTAACGAACTTTGAAAATTCCTAAATAATTAACTTAAACACTAGATTCACAATCGAGACAACTCACTCATTTTTATTTTATCTGAATCGATCATCGCTGCTATAAAATTACTGGAGAAGAGGAAGGGGCTTGAAGTTTAAAATGGGAAGGGTCTAGATCCCCGAAACCCATCCCCTTGGATACGCCATTGTTAGTAGTGATGACTCTGAGGTAGCAATGTCTGCAAGAGCAGCACCCAGCACCGGTATCACGATTCTCCCCAAACGATGTCTATTTTAGTTGTTCGGCGACTATTTTTTTTTGTAAATGCCCAACTAGAGCCACTCAAAAACGTGTGGCTAGTCGACAGTCAACTAACTAAATTGGTGATATGTACATTGTACAAGTCTGCTGAGAGACTCTAGCTGTTATTTCGAACTCGGGCGTGTTTACATGGAATACATATTCCGATCACAGGTGAAAGAGCTTCTTGTCAAGTTCTCCGACGACGAATCTTGTCTCCTGATGCCGCGAGATGGCTTCAAAGAGCTGGTTCTCGATGCGCGATGCAAGTTACGACGCGTGTTGAACGGCCTCGCATCTGAGTACGTCTTAATCGAAAGATACTGTCGCAATGATTCCGAAAATATGTATTTACATCTGGTCCGAGCGTCGGAATCGCATAAAGAATGTTACATCTGCTTTGTTCGAAGCGTCGTGATGAAATGGGCCATGACAATGCCTTATTGCGGGCTTCGGTCTGCTAGAAGTGTAGCTACATCTCGATCGAATCTACTGTTTGAAAACTAAATCGAGTCATTTTCAGACCTTTGATTTTCGTCTTCCACTTGAAATATTTTTGGCATGTCTTCGAAATCGGTACTGGCTCTTGTAGTAGAAATGTACAGATTTACTTCGACTTGACTGACGAAGCTCACTACTTCCACCCCATCTGGTTATACTCAAAAGTTTACTGAAGTTCTGATATAGCTTGTTCTCTTCAATTCGCTACTAGTCGCTGACGAATGCCCCTGTTTTAGCTTCAGTTTCAGTTTTCCCAAATTAGATTAGAATCGCTATTATTCTTACACAGCTTTTCCCAAATTAGATTAGATTAGATTAGATTAGATCACAAATTAGATTGGAATCTCATTACCGACATTTCGCTATAATTATGCTACTTACACAACTAGAATTATCTAGTGGTCCAAGCCGGCCCTTCACGAGTGTCAGCCGATAATATTCGGGCCGATTTTCAACATCAATATATTAATCAATTATGTGCTTTGAGCGCGTGGTTTAAGGCTTCGCGCCACTGCTAATTTGGGAACTGCGCCTGAGTATAATCAACGACAGGCGTGTTGAACGACAGGTGCGTTGCAGCTAATTGTTTAATGACACTGGTTTTATGAGCGGAAACCCGTGGAAACACAGTTATTGATGCTGCCGAATTACATGATCTACACGTAGTTGTGTTTACGCCACGCGACGGACATACGCATTGCATACGCATGTCAAAAGTCCATAATCCCCTCGCTGATTCGTTGCGGACTTTGACAACTCTAGATAATTCTAGATGTGTGATTAGCTTAATTAGAGATGAATGCTGGTAATGTAATTTTAATCTAATTTTTGAAACGTGTTTTTTGCTCTAATTCTAATCTAGTTTCTGCTTTTCCCGAACATGCTACAGCGAAACTGTGTTGTGCGAAACCAACCAAGCTTTTTGTACAGATATTTGCCATTCTCGTGCTTATGAGGATGAACTTTGACCTGATATGAACCCTACTTGATCCAATTTCGCAGTTTTCGCGAATTCAGTAATTCTAATTCTAACGACAGCTTTTAAAGTAGCGCGGTACGTCTTGAAATTTGTCGAGTTCAACATATATTGCGGATACGTCTTATCACCTACGTGTCATAATTGAAGTTGTCCAATTGGGATAATAAATGCGACCTGTTAGTAATCTAATCTTAATCTAATTTGTGACGTGCCTCTATTTTCTACTTAAATTGTAACGTGATTTGTGAAATGTTTCCATGCTGTAATTTTAATTCTAATGCAATTCGCGATGTGCCCGAGGAGATCTGTTTAGTACGAAACGTGTCAAGCTCGGTTCACAGACATTTGCCATTCTCGTGTTGACCTGAATGACTTCTGATTTAACGCGAAGTGCACATGATATCTGTTGTATTGCTTTGTAATTCCAAATTTGATTTAATTTTCAAGTTTTTGCGAGGTAAGTAATTCTATTTGTTATCTAAACCCCGTTTATATCGTGATTTTACGCCGCCAGCATGCAGTGGGCACGGAAATCGAAGGTCAGTCGTCGAGTGTGAACGTGATAAACGCACGCATGAGTACTAGAAATTGCAACTTTTCCGCGTATCGCCTTATCGGCACACGCGGTGACAGAAGCGTTGTCAAATGACCCGCCTCGAACGTGATTCTCCCGCCTTTCGACGACTTCCGTTCTCCCGCGATAAGGATCCTTATACTGCAATCAATTCACAGGAGAAACGGCTGCCCGACTACGAGGTCCGCCGCTATCGAACTGCTGTTGTTGATGCGAAGTCTGATTGCTGGAAATTGCGATTCCAGCGGTAAGACGCCTTTCTCACACCTTTGGAAAATCAGTGACCCCCTATTTTTCCAAACTTCAAAAAATTAAGAAACTTACACTACAGTTGTTAAAATGATATTTTTTCTTCAATTGTTAACGGATTTTCGATCAAACTGTTAGGTTGACTGAGAAAACGTTGCACAACAAATTTGGCTCGATTCCAACCCGCGGAAGAGAAGCTAATTACATATATTTACCGAGTAAATCAACCTACTTTTTCGAATTTACAGAAAATTGTGCGAAGTCAGCGAAAAGTAAATTTGTTAAAATTCGATTTTCAAGCAGTCGGAGTTGGAGCATTTTCAACTTCTACTCGACACTCAATCGGATTGCCGTCTCTAGCAGCTTTAAGAGTTCACTTTTAATGAAATCAAACGATAAATATAGCGGATTATGACTGAGAGATGGTGAATTCCTTGAAATAATTCTCGGCGCCTGGTTGGAAACCCCTGCGTTTGTGCGTTGTTCCTGTGACCGTTACAGGCAACAATCTATACCTTTTAGACGGGCGGCAATTGGAAGAGTTGGTCGCGTGGTCGATTGACGCTTTCGAATCTCAAGACTCCCGCCATCTGCCCGGGTTTACTTTCCTGTTGGAAAAAGCGGCACGCGTTATCGTTGTTGAAAGGTATCAAGTACAGCTTTTTGAAGCTGCGTAATCGCGTGTTTTGAAGAACTTCCATTTTCTATTTCCTTGAGAGCAAAGCTGATCATTTGGACCGATCATGCCCTGAACGCGTACTGAATAATCCGCAAATTCGTTTTAGACCTAGCGATACGGCGGGGTTGCTGGAAAACGTTATTGTTGCTAAAGACACCGACAAATTACGCTGTCTTCTTTCCGCCTTGTTAGATACACGGGACGCTGTCAAGATTCGATCAGGTACATACGGCCAGACTTAGAGAACTAGATAATTTTAGTAGTTGGCTAATTAGACTAATCTAATTATAAACTAATCTGTGAAATGTCTCTAACCCCATAAAATTGTCAAGTTTCCCAAAAGAACGATGTTAAACAATTTTTGCTCAATTCCAACCGGTAGAAGCGAAGTTACTGCAGTTCAAAGTATTAAATTTGCAAAAAAATAGCATTGAAACCAAGAATAATTAATGAATTACTCAAATAACTTCACCTCTACGGGTTGGAATCGCGTAAAATTCGTTTTGCGTCATTTTTGCAGACAACTCATCAATTCCATGAGGTTTACTGTAAAATTTGGACATTTAAAAAAGAAATTTTAAAATAATAATTAATACATTTCAATTGGCTTTGCGTCGGCTTCTACTGGTAGGAATTGAGCCAAATTTGGTGTGTATTCGGCAACCTAACAATTCAGTCAATCAGTGAATCCCGGGATCCGGAAAAAAAGTTATTTTTGAACAGCCCTCGTGTACAGATATCTCTCAGAGAATAAAATCTGATTCTATACGAAAAGATCTTGATGTTTGTGTGTGTCATTTTGATTCGGAATTGAATTTAATTCCCAAGTTTTCGCGTATTCAGTCATTCTGGTTGCAATGAACTTTGTAAAAGCTAAAAATGTTATAATTTTGCGATTTTACAACTCAGCACACGACAACCTAATTAATGATCTCAAACGGGAAGCTACGCAGTGTCGTTAACACGTGTATGGTGCACTTGAACCGCATTGCGGTCCGAGTTCATTGTCGGTTCTCATTACTCTGCAATTTCGCGGATGCGCGCTTGCAGTGCGATCGAAATCGGCTTGTTTACAAGAGTAAATCGTTGTCGAAATCGATAACATTGTCACATAAAGATCAGGCCTGGCGAAAGGTCGCAATTTTCGCGATTGTGACGTCGCCCGGCCGTTATCTCGCGGGAGAAACGCGCGCGAACTAAGGAGGCAATTTGTATCGCTTGAGTCTATTGTGAATTTCTCGACGGCAATTTACAGCAGTTTCCCGGCACCCGATCGTGTCTGACAAGGCCTAACACTCAGATAACATGTCTCGGGCGTGTTCAGCTCTGTTTAAGGCGGTGCACTGCGGCTATATTTGATTTTGACCTGTCCAGAGCCATTTTTAAATGTTACAGACTTCTGTAAATGGCCGCTTTTGGTTGTTATGGAATGCCAGCAAGTTTCTGTTTGATATGATAGCAGTTTTATAGGTATAAATAAATCACTTTAGGAATACTAACGATCTTACATGTGGAGGTTGGTCGAAAATAGCGAGACCTCAATTTTACGTAATTCTGGATCGGGGCCTACGTAGGCCCCGTCTGGATATTTTCCGAGTGGGAAAGTCAAGCTAATCAATCGCAGACTTGATCTGATAAGCTAATATGAATTATCAACTTTCGCATTGATAGTAAATTGCACGCACGTGCATACGATTAGGGTTGCATTTAAAACAAATGGTTTTTTAAAACACTTTGTATAAACATGTCTTAAACAGTGTTTTAAACAAGGGCCTTTTTAAATAAAAAATGTTTTTTTTTAAAAGTTGTATAATTATGCTATCATTGTGTAAATAATTTCCTAAACATGTTGTATGAGCCTACGGACGATTACCACCCGATATAGCCTACGTATACGATATGGGATGGGTGGAACCCTCAAAATAGTCGGTTCAACAGCTACAGTACGTAGATATTCTGTCAAAGCAGATAAATTCACACTATGTTTTCAATTGTCAACCTCAATCCACTATTACGTCACTATTGAATATCCGTTACGCCATGGCTTAAAAAAGCAATAAAAAACATGTTTTAAACAAGGGCCTCGTTTTAAACAGGTCTGTTTTAGATTGATTTTGGTTTTAAATGCAACCCTACATGCGATACATTGATTCTTTTCTCAATAAGCTGTTTTTCACTAGTTTGGTCATTGTGGGTCGCACGGTCGAACTTGCATTAAAAGTGCGTCTCGAAATGAAAAAAAGGTTGGGGAGCACTGCTCCAAGATAGGCCATGTATCGGGCGTGTTCAAGGTTGTCTAACGCTCAGGTAATATGTGTCTGGGTTCTCATGTCCGTAGCTCAGGTAATATATGTCTATGTTTTCATGTCTGTAGCGCTAGAAAGACTTCAACATATCCCAGATACGATAGCTGAGCGCTAGACAAACTTGAACACGACTCAGACATGATACCCAAGTGATACCTCTGTGGCACTTTCGATAATCCGAGTAAATCCACAGAGTCAAAAATGGCGTGCATGTGCACAAGATTAATCGCGAATACGTGTGACATCGCCTTGAAGTCCCTTTACCGGGCGACATTCACACGCGGCCAGGAATACAAAGTTGCGCGATTCGCAAACGGCGTCATCAAAAAGCGTGCCAAAACACGCCGCTTTTCACGTGCACACGCGCCGGAACGCTGTTTTGATCACGTTTCTCGTGAACTTGTACATCGTTCCACGGTAGCGCATCCGGGCCATTCGTAAACACGGTTGCGGTGTTGAAATCATCAGTTTTGTGTATCGCGGCCTGTTGATCGTGGATTGGCGGTATTTAGTCGCGCGTTTCCCGGAACGCAATTTGTTTCTTTCCCTTAAATGGCGATCGCTTTGTGTTTCGAGGAAGGGTCGATGAATAATTATTATCTCCAGAAATGTTATTGCTATCGGTGAAAACTGTCAACTCCCACGATACCTTCATTTCGTGTTTCCCGCTACTTTTTATTGATTCGGCCTGAGTTCAAATCCCGTTGTTTGCAGTTCGTTTGAGGTCTTGCGCAAATCAGTGTATGTGTCCGCTAGCGTTGAGACAAACTCGCCGCCTTCGAGTCACAAGTTACATCGAATTATTTCAAAATTAGGCTGTGATTGTGCTTGTGCATACAAAAGGGGGTTGTATCGCTCATACATACGCGTAAATGCTAAACCAGGTAGGTAGGGTTGCAGTTAAAACAAAAATCAATTTAAAACAAACATGTTTAAAACCAGGCTCTTGGTTAAGACATGTTTTTTCAAAGCCATGGCGTCATGAATATTCAATTGTGACGTCATAGTGGATAGAGATTGACAATTGAAAAACTAGGGTAAATATAGCTTCTCTGGCAAAATATCTACGTGCTCAAGCTGTTGAACCGACTATTTTGAGAGTTCCAACCATCCCATATCGTATACGTTGGTTATATCGGGCGGTAATAGTCCGTAGGCTCATGCAACATGTTTTTTGGGAAGTATTTACACAAATATGGCATAATTATGCAACTTAAAAACACAATATTATCTAAAACACTGTTTAAAACATGTTTTAAACAAAGTGTTTTAAACAACCAATTGTTTTAAATGCAGCCATACACGTAGGTTGCTATGTATAGCCTCAGCCTCAGTCATTGCCAACCAAAACAGAGGATAGAATACGAAACCCGAGAGATTTGGAAAAATAATATGATGTAAAGATGCAACCCACCCCGATATCCATAAGGTACATATTAAGCCTGCTCCAATATGTTAAAGAGCAATAGAAACGAATGAACTATATCCATTCGACCTAAATTATAAAAGAAAATCATTAAGAACTTAGGATGAGCATGGGCAGTGAGGACTCTCCAGAACAGTAACACAGATCACACCAACGTATCGAGAGTATATAATGTACGCTGTAGTACAGGTACAGGTACAGCGATTTAGTCGACATCGAATACTTGATGACTTGACATTGACTCGAAAACATCGCTTCGAGTCACGAGTCAATATTCATTCCGGAAACACCGAGTCTAGTCAAGTGATGTGAAAAACCCTGGGATTTAAAAGTCTTCGAAATTATGTGTCCTGATCCTGATACGGTATCGCGACAAGGTGAACTCTTCCAGTATGGTACGTTTTCTTTCGAATTCAATTCTCGTTTTGTCTCAAAACCAGGCTATTTCTGTAGGCGAGAAAAGCGCGGTCTTCAGGTTTCAAGTGAGTGTGTTGTATAGTCCGCATAATATCCAAGCGGGCAAATTATTTCCACTTCAAACCATTTTACTCTACGGATATGATCGGATGGATGGATGTGCACTGTGCAGTTTGATACTCATTATTATGTTCGGGACTTTTCGCGGCGGTTATGTCGCAACTATCTGATCGTATCGGTGAATATACGCCTACACTCTATGAAGATATCCAGGACAATGCATCACATTGTGTCAGCATGTGTTGCGACGGTGTGGAATGTGAAAATTATTCTTTCGGGAATTTCATTTTTCCGCGCGCCATATTTGTTTGGCGAGGTCGTTTGTCCTGGATAACACGAAAGAAACTTTTATTGCTCCCAAAAAAACGAGCATGTGCTCTGCATCATACGTCGAACCAAAGAGCGTACGCCACGCTCTCTTAGACAGTTAGATAATAAATAGCATTCGCCATTGTCGGGCTTATAAGAATCAGCTCCGATATGATATAAACTGGACTTGATTTTCTGGTATATTTCTCCAGTCCTGAATTCGACTTCCAAGTTTTCGCTGATTCAGTAATTCTAATTTTCATCTGGTTTGGTGAAATTTGCGTGGTAATAATGCTAATCTAATTTGTAAACACTGTGTGGATATAATTCTTATTCTAATACAATTTGAAAAAATTGCGTAGCTATAATTGTTATTCTGATATACTTTGTAAAAAACTGTGTAGCTATAATTCTAATTCAGATCTGATGTGTAGAAATTGTGGAGCTATAATTCTAAGTCTAATCTAATCTCATTGTACACGTAATTTTCCATGAATAATGCGCAAAATTTAACCGATTTTTTGCCCTAAAATAGGGGGTGCGTAATATACATGGGTACAGCAAGCCTTGATAAAAATCTCCCTCGATCAAAAACTTGAAAGCACACCTTCATGTTTGTTTCCAATCGCGTATCACCTCTAGCCACCGTGCCCCGTTGCCAAATAGAAAAGCGTGTTGCCAATTAACGAAAAGCGTTTTTCTAATTAACGAGAGTCGTCTGCACAGCACGTCGTTTTTACGCGAGCGAAATTAGGTCGCTGATTACTACAAGCTTGCGCGGCAATCCTTGTTGAGTTGATTCATCGCGTCAACGGCAGGCCTTGACAATCGCATACACAAGAGGCATGTGCGCAAGATATAATCGCTTGCGTAATCAGTCGCATCTCCAACAGGACTGGTGCGCCCGACATAACCGTTGGCCAGAGCAATCGCATCTGTAATTGTAATAGGCCTCGTTCGCAAGATATTGTGTGTCGCTAGCCTGACCTGTCGCGTCGCCGGCCTCGCAGGCTTTGGCTTTGGCTTTTTCCCAGAATTTACACGCCATTTTAAGGGTGCGTATTATACATGGGGGCGCACTATATTCGGAAAATTACGGTAATTATAATAGTAAAAATTGTGTTGCTATAATTTTAATCATAACCAATTAGGAAAATCTCGAAATTTTCCAGCCGCTCAGCGTCTATCAGGGTGTATGAACTCGCGCGCACCGGCGAGTTTGTGCTAATTCCGTTTATTGCTTTCCAAAACTCCGCAACAACAGGATATTTGACCCCCGCGCGACAGCGCTCAGAATAGCCTCACCCGGTCGCATAACTCACCGTAATTTGACTGTTTACAGCCGCTGTTGACCGCACAGCCCGCGAAAAATGATGCCGCGCGAAAATGTGAAACGCCACAGTAGGACGCGAATCTGTTTTCGGAATTTGTGATTAGTCAACGCGGGCTTGGTAAACTACGATGCTATTTTTTGGTAATTCTAAGACTCCTGATGCTTCTCTTCTATATTACGCTGGTGTTTCTTTGTTGGCACATATATGGCTTTATGTGAGCACGTTCTCGTCCTCACATGCGGCGAAATCAAAGCCGCGTGTGCTGCGATAACGAACTAGGTCGGGTTCGTTGAGATGAGACGCAGAAAACAAAGATAGGGCGGTTATGTAACGGCATAGCTTGTAGCTTAAACACTTAAAAGCTTTGTGCGTATACACTATACAGTTTACTAAATGTATCCATATTGACATAATCCCGAACATTTATGGCCATTCAATTTCCAAGTTCTGCGAATTGAAGAATTGTAATTCTAGTCTGATTTGTAAAAATCTGTGTAGCTATAATTCTAACTTTAATCTAATTTTAAAAAGCTGAAACTGTGGTCTACGCCCGTATTACGCCGTATGTCATACGAGACAAAATGTGCTCTTTTCCGGACAATATTTGAATTCTCTACATTGCAATATCGTGCCATTGCTAAGCTTTCTCCTACAGTATACATTGATTTTCATACAACATGCGTTATTTTAAATCGTGCGTATCAACGATCATGAAAAATGCCAGTGTATACGTACGGTGTGTTTACAGTTCAATATAAGCGGTCTCTTTCGCAACGAAAACTATATTTTGTTATTGTACTACTGTTCTCGTGTTACGGCGAACGCCGGCGTGGCGGTGCCCCTGTCCACGCCGTGACGAAAATATAATGCAAATAGTGCATAGAGAACGCGTTCAGTTGCTTTGGTTTCATAGAAACATAGTTTCGTTGTAGGCTATCATGTAACGTGTAAGTGTGTAGCCTTATAAGAGTTTATGATATAAGGGCAATTTGATATGCAACTGTAAACCGCTGTGTGCGTCATATTAGTTTCGCCTGTGCCTTAACCCGATTTCGATATGCCTAATTTGTAAACGGCAGATGCATTACTTCGTACGTGGTATAGTTGCTGTACTTGAGCCGTAAATTCACGGTACGGAAATTTTAAGTGTATTGGTATTCTCTAAATGGGAGGTAATTTTAATCCGAATCCCAAGTTTAATTCCAGTTGTGCGTTGGTCGTTTGAAATCATGTTCAAATCCAGAACTAGAACTAGCTGGAACTAGAACTACTCACTTTTCAACACTCGCAACTAGAACTAGAACTAGAACTACCCACTTTTCAAAACTAACAACTAGAACTAGAACTAGAACTACTTACTTTTCAAAACTCGCAACTAGAACTAGAACTACAACTACTCCCTTGACATAACTCGCAACTAGAACTAGAACTACCCACTTTTCAAAACTAGCAACTAGAACTAGAACTAGAACTACTTAATGTTCAAAACTCGCAACTAGAACTAGAACTACAACTACTCCCTTGAAATAACTCGCAACTACAGCTACCCAATTTTCAGAACTTGCGACTAGAACTACTCACTTTTCAAAATTCGCAACTAGAAGTAGAACTACTCCCTTGTCAAAACTCAACTAGAACTAGAACTAGAACTAGGACTGCTCACTTTACAAAACTCACAACCAGAATTAGTACTATAACTAGAACTCAACTTAACTGACTCAGACAACTGTACTAGATTCAATTCTTTTTTATTTTATTGTAATCGGATCGGAAATTTTGGAAATAGAGTCGGTATTTTAAATCGTATTTCTTATTTGAAATGGAGGGGTTTCGACCCCCCAAACATCTGGCTACGCCAGTGTTTGTAGTGATGACTATGAGCTAGCAATGTCTGCAAGAACATCACACAACAGAACGCCGGTCTCACGATTCACGCCAAACAACGACACGTGTTTTTTAGTCGTTCGACAACTATTTTTTAAATGCGCAACTAGAACTGGAACTATGGAGCTACTCAAGACCAGTTGTTCGTTGACCGTAAACCAACAAAATTGGTAGTTTGCGCCCGTCTGGTAGTCTAATAAATGAAGTAATAGATCTACTGTTCCATATGCGTTTTCGGATGATAGGCTATGTTATATCTGGCCACACGATTTCGCACATATGCACAATGGTCGTAATATTCCATGAGATTCAATGTCATATGTTCTGTTTAGATGCGGCGAGATTGGAAGAAGTCCTAAGGGACGCTTTACTGAACGGGAGCTGGCCTGATGATATTTTGACTTTGGTAAGAGTCGCATGGGCGGCGTTTCGTTAGTCTGAAACAATTTAATCAGTGAGTCCCCGGAAACCGGAAAATATAGTTACTTTTGAACAATCCTTTTGAACAAACTTACTTCCGAAACCCTACTACGCATTGCGATATGCAATATGGTATCAGGAAAAATGCTGACGGCTTGTCTAATTAATTCCGCTGTTGGCGTAAACTGAGCTTGTTTACGCGATTCGGTTACGATACCGCGTGATACTTGTGACGCCACATATCCCGGGCCCGTGTTTATAGTGTCGATTCGGTTCTTCGCAAAGAAATCAGCATCTACGCTGCAAAACCATGGGTGGAAATTAGGTGTGTTTACTAGGGTAACAATCACACGTTGCCACACGATTTGTCTTCCTTTATGGCTTTGACATCCAGACGATTGTACAGTAGGGCTGCTAAAAAATACTTTTCCTTCAGATTTCACTGGCTACTTGATAAAATTGTTAGGTTGGTGAAAACAACGCTGCACACCAATTGTGGCTCAATTCCAACCAGTAGAAGCGATTTTCTTGCAGTAGAAAGTTTTGAATTTATCATTAAAAAACAATAAAATTAAATTTTCAAAATTTTTCTGTCAACCCCATAAAATTGTTAGGCTGTCAGTAGAGATGGTGCATACCAAATTTGGCTTAATTCCAACCACTAAAAGCGAAGTTCTTGCAGTAGAAAAATTCGGATTAGAATAAAATAGTATTTACGGGGCTAACTCTTTATTTATTTATTATAAAATTATGGAATTAGAAATTTTTGGCGACGCGAAATCTGGAATCTGTACGTTGGAGCGGGTGATTCCGGAGTCGAGTTAAAATCACCTTTTTTGGGGGGCAACACAACGGAATTTGTCGTAATGGTTTTCAAATCGCCTGTCTTCTCGTCCGATCTTACAAATTTTTGTCATTTGTAGAAAGCGTCCTCATTTCTTGGTCTCAAAATATCGTGACCATAGTGCACTGGATCACAGACTAGGTGGCGCGAAAGCATCTGAAGGGGACGCGAAGTCGCCCGAGGGAAATATAGTTTTTGAACTCGGACTGAGTTTAATTAGCGCTGGAACTTCCCAGCTTAAACAACGACAATAATCCTAATTATAGTGCGATTTTAAATGCCATAGTAGCGTCGTACTATGCATACACCGATGCTAGATTGTGATTGATAACGGACCTTGCACCGATCAGAAGATATTTGCTTACAGGGTCATGCAATATGCCGTGTACAATACTCCTTTTGAATGTAAGAAACAAGGATTTAAATCGAAGTGGACAAGAACGTCGAAGCAGCGACTCTAAGTACACTCGATTAGGCCACATTTATTAGTTTGCCACTCTTAAGAAGCGCATTTTATGGCATCCCAAAAGTAATCAATTTAATCATTCTCTTTCCGAATACCTGCGACCTGAAATATCGCGCTATTATAAAGGGGTCTAAAAAAAGGTTTGAGAACCACTGTCCTTGCGTTCACAAGATTTTCACGATAACTTACGATGAAAATCAGAGGCTGTGAGTACGCGGCGATCAATAGGTCCTTAGTGCTTGCGCTGGCAACTAATTGAAAGGGAGGTATTTTGATGCAAATATCGGTAAAAGGGGTTCGCTAGACGAAAAAGGTTGGGAACCACCGATCTACTCCTTGATTATACCCGAAATATGCAATTTAGTCAAGTAATTTATCTAATTGAATATTATGTTTATATTAAAATGAACCCGAATATTTTCGGCTGACACTCGACAGGGGTAAGCGGAAAATATTCGAGCTCATTTCAGTTGGAATATACTATTCGATTGTATATTGAAGTTCTGTACCTCCAAGAAGCTCTTTCAATGATTCAGCTGAGCAAGGAATTTTTGAAATCGGCGTTCTGTCAGAGCCCACAATAAAGAGATGACGAATTTTCTTATTTTAATATCACGGGATTATGACGTCACTACTCCTTTGCAACTATAGCGTTCTGCCTAATCTGGCGATCACGCGTTTCAAGTTTGTTGCGTAAATTAGATGAAAGCTTTTCCCGACATATTCACGATCTCTCACGCACACTGTTTTAACGCGGCAAACACGTCCGTACACGAATAGAGGCCGCCAACTAATTAACAGCGTTGGATTTCGCTTGAAAAGTCACCCGGCTATTGAAACCCGAGACTCCATTTGAGCGTTAATCGCTTAAGTTAGTACGGCGAACTGCAGAAGCAATTATGATTTGGCGCTGACGGAAATGTATTACTTCACTGTAAATATAATAAAAGCGACGACGTCACTATATTAAAAATGATATTAGATTAGAATTAGAATTACTGAATTAGCGAAAACTCGGGACTGGAACTAAGTTTTGAATACTAATTTCAAACCGCAGTTCGTTTAGCACAGTGGTTCTTAACCTTGCGATTTTGAAGGGGGCGGAAATGCTCAGGATGCGACATGGGGGGCGCTAGGCTCAGGGGGCGATATGGGGGGCGCTGAAGAAAGTGGCTTCACAGTATATGCTGTAGGCCTAGTAGGATATATCCTTAATGAGTGTTCAGAGCACGCCACAATGCACAAAGACACATTAAGTTCCGGCCCATATGGGACTCCGAGAAGTGTGCCAAAAAGATCGTCAGCGAGAAAACCTTAGCCGAAGAAGATTGCTCTTATGTTGACCGTAAAATTCGGTGTAGATAAGTCTAATTGTCCATAGGTTCGAATTATCATGCCATAGGTTCGAATTATCATGCAATCTGCACCTCACAGGACACATAACATCAGAGAAAAATTATTTTCCAGTAAAGAAATACCAATTTTGAACCGTGTGCTTACTTTTGACTATATAGCGGACAAGAGGTAACAAAGTAACAACATGTAATGAAGTAATTTGTACCAACGGGCACGCCCGAATATGTTTAAGTATTAATTACCTGGCCTTCATTTTCCTAGACAACAGCTCACTCACCGCTACTGGTAAATCTGATTACGTGGGCCGGGAGGATAAAAAGTTTATAGCGACATATATATGCAATTACCACCTATTCATTCATGCATTATAGAAAGATTTGGCGCCTGGGGCGACCAGGCCACACAAACTTTGCTGACTATCCAAATCACACGATGGGGTTCTTGGGAGCGAAGCCCCAAGAAGTTTGGTTTATCACGCTATGGGTGCCCAAGACAGTCGTTTTTTTAGGTTGGCTAGCGAAGTGCTGTAACGGTCCTTCCTATTACCCATTGTCTTTATTACAGTCCTTACAATATGGGGTGGGGGGCGCTAGAGCACGATAATTTTTGAAAGGGGCGCTGGAGGAAAAAAGGTTAAGAACCACTGGTTTAGCAAGATGTAGTTCTCCTGCAGCGTCTTCACGAAAACCGGAAATCATATTGGAATTAAAATGTGTGCATAGAAACATTCCACATATTAGGTTAGATTCAGTGGCCGCGCGGTATCACGCTCCAATTAGTGTGATTAGTAGGGCGATTTTTTAGACCTAAATAACTGAAGATTCTGACCTAAAAATCAAAATTTTGACATTTTTTTTACCTTAAAAAACTTGATTTTGACCCAATTTAGTTTCGCCTGAAAAAACTTTTTTGACTCAAAAACTGACAAATTTTTTCATGAAAAAACTTGATTTTAATGAAATCTGGCCCTAGGAAGAATTCCAGTAGTAACATCACGTATTATGGTTGAAATAACCAAAATTTGTTGTAGTACAACGAAAGATACTTTCCTACATTCTCGGGTAGAATGTGTCTGTCCTCAGTAAGAAGCTTGCCAATAATAGAGAAAGAACGTTCAACAGCAGCAGTTGTTGGCTGACAACACACCGTGTTGCTACATTCTGGAAATGTGTCTACATCACAATTTTTCATCAATGTAGTTTGTAAAAATATTTGGATTTTGTAAACAATTTTGACATTTTTTGACCTAACACTACAATCTTGACAATATTTTGACTTTTTTTGGCAACAAAAAAAATCGCCCTAGTGATTAGGCATTGGAATTATCGAATTGTTCAAATCTTCCTTACGGCGTTTCGAAGTATTTGGAGTCCGCTCAAGTTCTTGACCACTAGGCTCTGCGTTATCTTTCAGATGTACCGAATCGTGACGGAATTCGCTTCGGAAACGAGCGCGAAATCGCTGTTTGAAAATTCGCTTCGGATCGCGTCGCTATGCAACGCGTCTCAGTCCGAACTGTCGGAGGCTTTGATAGATTTTCAAGCCGCCTGCGTCGGGATTTTGACGAAACGGGTTTGTCATTTTCGTGCGTTGAAGGTTGCTGTGATTAGGGCGACACCATATAGGGTTTGAGCCTACACTGGAAATGTCCAACGACCAACCATGTTCTTTAATTCACAGCCAGTTACAGCCGCCGACATTCGGTCTTGGGTGCAAGTCGTATCGCGATCCTCGCGCTCGTTCGAAAACGCCGACGGTGTCAGGCTCGCTGTTGCGAAATCCTTGCTCAGAAACGCCTCCGTTTATACAAGCCGGGACTGTACTATGAGTAAGTTATTATAGCCGTAATCGCCTTTACGCGCGCGCCGTAGGCTAAACTCTCAGACGCGCCGTCTCGGGGATATTATCTCCCGGTTTTCATAACGCTATTGTGACTGTGTGCGGACCGGGGGCTTAAGATTACGCGGCCTTTTACTTGTGTAATATCGTTGCACTTTTCGAACAATAGCATATCGCTGACGCTAATGGTTTTATGGACCCGAGCTAGATTTAACTCGTTGCGGGCTGTTTAAAAGGTCACCACTGGCATTTAGACATTTGGCGGCCCATAATCCTAACCCTAACTGACCCCTATCCTAACCATAATACGTTAATTGAATAATACATACACATTGAGCGACGAATTGACCAAGTTTCGTACAGAATAGTTATTTAAAGAACTTCATGGAGGTGCAGAAATTCAGAATACAATGGAATGATATATTCCTATTGAAATAAACCCGAATATTTTCGGCGGTCAGGGGTAATCGTCAGCAAGTAGTAGAGAGAATATACAATTTTATTTTCAATTCAAAATATTCCGGTTTATTTCATTATGAATATATTATTTAATTGTATAATAGTGTTTACAAAGTCAAATATGTATCGCAAGCCTTTGTGTCATACGTGTTGCATTGTCTGCGAGCTTCTCATTTCACATCGATTCTTCGAATTTTACTACAATATTGCATCACTTTACAACTCGACCTCTTCGTAAGTCAGAATTTTGTCGAAAAAGAATTTTTTAATATCGAAAAATGTCAAAATTTTCAATTTTGAGAGCAAACTTGGTCGTTTTTATACCAAAAAATAATCGCCCTATAGTTCTTACCATACTAATGCCGAATTCGCCGGCAATCGTTTAAAATACACGCGCATGTACTACGCATGAGTTTCTTATTAATAATTATGAGATTACCAAACCGTCAATGCTATTTTTTCAAATCCAAAATATTCAACTGCAATAACATCGCGTCTGCCGGTTGGAATTGAGCCAAAATCGTTATGCATCGATTTTCTAGACAACTAAACAATTTCATGGGGATCGCAGTAATATTTCAAAAAGTATTCATAATGAATTCAAAATTTTCGAGCTCCTATAGCTTCACTTCTACGGGTTGGAATTGAGTCAAATTTTGTGGGTAACGTTATTTTTTAGCGAGTATCAAATGGCCGGTAAAATTTGAAGACATACGTTATATTTTAACAACCCTAATGCGCACTTGCACAGCCATAGTAGTTGTAGAAATTCAGCGAAACTCTTCTAATTAAAATTACCCTCGACGCGTCCTTGAGACGCAATTAGCGTGTTTGCTGTTTTGTGCGCATGGCTGAAGTAATCTGATCAGGATTTTGCAGTTATGGTTTAATCCGCGTCTGGCTTGCATAAGTCGCTGGGCCGTGTGCGCGTAGCTTGCGGGAAATCGCGGGGGCACGCTGGATAATTTGTCTTCTTTGGTTTAACGCGTAAACACCGATAACCAGACTTGTGTGAACTAATGGATTTTAAAAATTTTCAAAACTCGCAACTAGAACTGGAACTAGGACTGCACCTATTTTTCACCTTTTGAAAAAAATTGAAAACGTGATTTTACTTATTAAAATTGATTCATACAGTAACGAACAGTGATGATAAACACACTATAAACATGATAGTGCATTGATTAGTTATTAAATATTCAGGTAATATGATAGCTGAGCTTGTTTCTACCGTGCCAATGCCGCAATTACTGGTTTGATAGCGGAGGGAAGAATGTTAACTCGAGAGCAAGAAGTATCTTTTTTCTCTGCTAATAATATTATTAATTTTTATTTGGTGCTTTTTTATAGTTGAGTAGACTAAGAGATGATGAATAATGGTCCTTCTGAAAAATGCTCATGGCACTCGGGTGACTGAGCGGAAACGTCCCCGAGATACAGCGTTGTCATCCTTAAAAACCGCTACCACGACAGGCTTGTTTGTGTTTCGATTCGCAAGCACGCCGGTCGCTATTAACAGGCTATGCTGCGACTCTATCGGTTCCGGTAATCTCCGGGGAAAAATCGGAGCTCGGAGCTCTGGAGCGGATTAAGATGCTATCTTGTTAGTCACGCTTCCGATGGGGTTTTCTCCCAACTAGTAAAAATTTCCCGGTGCCTCAGTTATCGCGGCTGGTTAAGCGAGGTTGGAATACGCTCCGAATGCCCACAGTCGTGCGCTGTGAACGCAAATCGGGCATTTCGCCGATTTGCAGCGTAGCGCAGTGTGGGTATCAGGTAACCGACACTTTATGGTGCGAAACGCCAAACTTGTGCAGACTGCTGGACTTTTCTAAACCAGAACTAAAACTAGAACTACTCACTTTTGAAAATGCGCAACTAGAACTAAAACAACTAGCTCGATTCAATTCCGAGCAAGTCATCGGTTTTATCGGAACGGGATCGGAATTCAACAAAGAAATCAGTAGAAGTTTGAAATGGGAGGGATTTCGACCCCTAAAACCCGCCCCTATGCCAACGCCGCTGTTAGTAGTGATGACCATGAGCTAGCAATGGATGCAGTAACATCACACAACAGAACATCGGTATTACGATTCACGCCAACTATTTTTTAAATGCGCAACTAGAACTAGAACCTCTCACTTTTAAGAATTCGCAACTAGAACTACGCAAAAAACCAATAGTTAGTTGACCGTTCCGAATCGATAATAAAGCTTCGTGTTCAACGTGTAACAAATTCTTATCACCGTATAACTCTCAACGGAACTTCAATATACAATTGAATAATGTATTGATATTTAGATAAATGCGAATATGTTTGGCTGACAGACAAGTCTTGATCATTCGAAATTTCATGCCGGCTGTAAACAGTTGTCGCTAGTTGTCGCTAATGAGCTACTTTCAAGTGTATCCGCCTGCCGAAATCGCGAGATTTTCCCGAACGAAAGCAGACCGAGGTGCTGAGGATGGTCGAAAAGTTATTTACGGTCAGCTGTAAAATGTTGTGTTCAGTGCGTCTCGCAAATGTCTCGCAATTAACTAGAACTGCCGGGAAGGGTTAAGGCTGTCACCATTCTCCGTGGTTTCACACGCACATATTTATAGGAATTGACGCTGATCATTAACATACACTGCGCTGTGATCTTGTACATGTGTAATAGACCTCTCCGGTTTTGCGACTTGAGCATATGCGGCGCGCCGGTTGAACGAACCCGATTTTAAAAGCTATTTACCTTCCCGATACCGGCGATTCATTATGTGTTCTTAACAGCGATATCATAACACTCGCGGACGAGCTGTTTATTTGCAATAAGCCCGTCTATTTTTGTAACACGCCACTGCGGCACTCCGGAGAAATTAACATTCCCCATCTTGATGAGGGAACGCATAGATTTAAACGAAAGGGACTTGGTATTAGTCACCTATGCGTATTATGGTCAAGTATATGTGGGTCTCGTTTTAAACTGCAAAGCGTGTTCAAAAATAACTTTTTTAACCGGATTCCGGGGATTCACTGATTGAATTGTTAGGTTGCATAAAAACAAAAACGCTGCACACCAAATTAGGCTTGATACTAACCGGTAGATGTGAACGCACAGAAGGTTGAAGATTTCGAATTCATTATTAAAAAATTGAAAACAATGTTTCAAATTTTACTGTAAACCCCATGAAATTGTTAAATTTGGTGTGTAGGCTTAAATTAGGTAGCCTAACAATTTCATCAAGTAGCCAGCACGATTGCAAAAAATAAAATCATTTTTGAACACCCCTAGTACACAGTTGTCCAGTAGCATTTTCGGAAAACGCTGAAATTAGATAAGAGTGAAAGCGAGAGCAGATTGCAGATTGCCGTAAGGGCTCTCCTGGTAAGTGCCGGTTAAAAAACACCGTGCGTAGGGCATTGACAGAGCGGAGCCGATCTTCCATGCTTCGCGGAATACCGCGACCGTGCAAGTCTCGGTGAACGGCAGCGAAAACACAGCGCGATAAAAATCAAAGGCACGGATTTTCACGAACCGTGTCGCGGGCATTACAGGTCAAAACGCCGTATCGCTGCCAATACCCGAGCAATACGATACGGTATCGCCGCCAATACCGAGAAAATTCTGCCGAATGCCGGGCTATAAGCCGATCGTTCGCGATGCTTCGACAAGAGAAACGCACCTGTGCCTCATACAGGATGTGCCGCATCGGAAAAACTACCCGCAAAGGCACGCAGTTGAAAGGTCAATTGAATAGCAGGAATGGACACAATGATTTTATTGTTCTAGTATGGATCGACCAGCCGATTCTACTAAGAGTTAATATATCAGCGAGCATTATAGTTTCGATACGATTTTTCACTGTGTAAGGCCGTAAACCTCGATTGCTTGTGTCGCAACTAGGGTTCCATTTTAAACAAAAATCAATATAAAACAAGCATGTTTAAAACAAGGCCCTTATTTGAAACGTGTTTTTTATTGTTTCATTTGTGTTTTATGAAGCCATGACGTCACGAATATTCAATTGTGACGTCATAATGATTTGACATTGACAGTTGAAAATGTAGGGCAAATATAGCTCCTTTGACGAAATATCTGTACTATGACTGTTGAACCGACTATTTTGAGGGTTCCAACCGTCCCATATCGATATACGTCGGCTAAATCGGGTGGTAGGTGTCCGTAGGCTCATACAGCATGTTTTTTCGGAAGTATTTACACAATTATGGCATAATTTTACAACTTAGAGAACACAATTTAAAAAAAACAGGCCTTTGTTTAAAACACTGTTTAAAACATCTTTTAGACGGAGTGTCTTCAAACACCGTTTGTTTTAAAAGCAACCCTTGTCGCAACACACGAACATGTGGTGCAGAGCTGTACGTACCTTACTGAGAATGCCATATATGTGCAGTCCGTGCAGTTCAATGAAATATAGGTACGCTCGAAATGATACTAAATTATTCTCTTTAGTATGACGTGGGACTGCCGTACTTTTTTTGTGGTCGCATACAAGGAACACATCCGAACTTTCCGCGTCGCCCGTACTGTTATGGCGATGTATGTGATATTCGAACCTCTCAGGTACTCGATCTCGCCCAGCACTATTGAACACGCGGAAACGAAGGGATTCCGATACCATGTCATGCAAAATGTAAGCAATGCCTTCACGCAAAATCGAAAAACTACAAAATCTTCACCTTCTCCAAATTAGTTTAGAATCAGAATTGTATAGCTACACAGTTTAAGTCCAAATTAGATTACAATAAGGATTACTGAGTTCGCGAAAACTTGAAAATTGAATGGAAGTTTCGGTACGTATCAAATCATGAGCACGAGAACGGAAAAAGTCTGTACAACAAGCTCGGCTCGTTTCGCGCTGTACAACTCACCTGTAGCATTTACAGGAAACCAGAAATTAGCTTAAAATTAGGATTACAGCCACACATTTTTTTCCAAATGAGACTAGAATTAGAATCACCGAATTCGCAAAAACTTGGAAATATTAAAGAAATTGGAAAGAAATACAAAAAAAATATTCTCCTGTAGCATTTTCATGAAAACCAGAAATTAAATTAGAATTGAAATTAAAGCGTAGAAACGTATAACCAATTAAATTAGGATTAGATTATCGGCATTTCGGTATAATTATACCACTAGAATTATCTAGTCATTCAATCCTGCCCGGGATGTTTCACGCGCAGGGAGACACCGAAGCGCGTTGAGTGATTAGCGCGCTTTGTGTCGTAACAAACAAACGCGGAACAGGTGCGACACATCGGAGAGACCTTTCGCACGACCCCGAGAGAAATGACACACTAAAGAAAGAAAGTGTTGTTAAATATATTCTCGCTAATACCGTGTACATTAGGGCAGTTCAAAATATCTCCCTACTGCCATGTTGCGAAGTCACGAAAATGGCCGATATTTTGACATCTAACGGCCGATACCGGTATTTCGATCAAAGTGTAATATTGAGTCGATATTGTCGGTCTGGCTCAACTTGTAATAACTCCACTTCATACATAAATTAATCGGGTTGGAGATCGTAAACACACAACAATGGCACTTTGGATCAGCTTACCGCATTGGCTTTCTCTGGATATGACGCAAATGATCCGCTGTGACGATCGTGTTATCTGCAACTTCTCATTTCCCGTTTCTGTCTCCCGCGCGGCGTGCGATTAATACGCGCGTTGCGGTTTTGGACCGCAATTGCGAGCAGCGACCGAACTGACGCAATGCAGCCGGCCGCGTATAATGCCGGCTGTGTGTACGCTTGTTGACGGGGAGAACGATTGACATTAGCGCGAGGTGACATTTGGCGGGTTGCGTCTTCGAATATTTGGGCTGCGCTATGGTGCTTAATTCAGCAGCGTACGCGAGATCACAGGGAGTGAGCTCGTCGGCCGAAAGTTTGACTACTATTCTGCTGCATTTCGTATGGAAAGGCGTGCAGTCAACTCGGAAAATGCCAACTAGAACTAGAACTAATCGTTTTTCAAAATCTCCAACTACTAAACTACCAAGTTTCCTGCCGTTCCGCCAAATATATTACAATTTTACATCTCAATTTCAAAATGTCCACAATTAGAGAAACACTTAGAGAGATTTCAGGAGGAACCACAATATCCAATTCAAAAATGTTTCCGTATTGAAATAAGCCGAATATTTTCGGCTGACACTTGTCATGGTTTAACGGCAGCAATTGGAAAGAACGCTGTGTATCAACAATCGTATCACCAAGTATGAAATGAAACATCTGAAGAAACCTAGCAATCAGAATCAATTTAGGGTTTTCTGGCAGGACTACGCCTTACAGAAACTTCTATATAGCCACGAGTAACAGGCCTAATATCAAAAAGGCGGTATTAAATGAAATTTCTAATATTTCCTTCGTAGTTACATATACATTTGTAGTAATTTTATTTAATATTTTGATTTTTGAAGATTCACCGGTCTTCAAATATTTGTTTTCAAATCTTACTGGTTCGCAATCTGAAAATGGTTGTGTCCAGTTTCGTACTGTGGCAGTACAATTGATAAAAGAGTGCTCGCTTTCTATCGGCTCACGAAGAGAGCGGTTCCGATTTAGTTCGTGCATCGTTGTCGTAAGCGGAATTGTCGCAATCAGCCGGCATTATAGCTCTCAGCCGGCTGAAAATTGTCGCAAAATTGCACCTCTCCGTGGCCCTATTAGCTCGTCGCCTTTTGTAATGTAAAAAATGCTCACGGAATCTGCGTATAGGACGCATCGGTCGACGCTACTTTTGTGAAGTTGTTGCGTGATTACGTTAACAAGTTTTTCGTGGTATATTTCATCTGGCACAGTTTGTTGACAATTTTTATACAACTTATTGACAGTTTTTTTAACGTTTTCATGAGGTAGCTTCTATTCTACGGGTAGGAATCGGGTCGAATTTGGTGTGCCGCGTTTTCTTAGCCAACCTAACAATTTAATCGAACGGCCAAACTGTGTGCCGCGACAGATTCTCACGTGTCCCTCGAGCATTTTTTTGATTTTTTTTGTGTAAATAAAATGTATGAATATTTTCAAAAAGGCCTGACAACTAGCTCAGGCGACTTGAAAATGATACCCATTGGCCATTATGGCATCGTTATAAATCAGGCAATATTTCAGCAGAAGATCAGCTGGTTGATTTCCGAAAATTCCCCGTGTTATAGACAAATCTATTTCCACAAAAGAAGTTGGATGAGTTTCGACTGGCCGCTTCCAAATCCTGTTCCGTGATCGATGCAAAAACAATCAAAATGAAGCTAACGTTTGCGTCCTCATGACTGTATGAAGATGGATTTTCTTATGCCAGTACACGTGCAATTGAATTTGTCATATTATCTGGTAGAAAAATATAACACTACGACAGTCTATACATACTATAGTATAGAACTTCCAATGTTGAAATAGCACGATGCAAAAAACCACCCGCAGTTATACGCACCATTTCCAATTATACATACATACATACATACATGATGGCTTTTCTGTTTGACTGACTGAAATTAAAAGCTTTAAATGAGAGACAGTGCTTTAAATTCATGAGGAAATGCGTGCGTGCTTGTCAACAATGCAATCTCGTTTCTGTTGCAATGTTCTTCTCATATAAACCACGACATCCATCTTTTTAGAGTAACTTTTCTCGGCATGAGGGTGCCGCGAGAGTTTTGTAATTCGACCATGGTGTGCCGTAAGCTGAAAAAGTATGGGAGCCAATGGAATAGCCCGAAAAATGCGCGGAAAAAGTTATTTTTGAACAGCGTTAATGTATGGCTTTGCCCCGCGGATCATGATCCGGACGACCTGATCTGACATGGCTGCTAAATGTCAAATCGTTCTCGGAGCTAATTCGTAACGGGACGCGTCATTGCGCATTGTTGCGGGTGGGCGAGGAATTGGAAATGATATTTTGTAAATACTGAGGCGGTAATATGACGCACATCGCGCGAAAATAGATGGCAATCGCAGTTTTTTTGGTGTTTGTTGGCGAGAATCGGGAATGAAGCGGATTCGGCGAAACGCTTCTTCAAATCTGATATGACCTCACGGATCCAATATGACAATGACATATGAACACGAGGAATGTCGCAATGTGTAAGTCGAAAACTTTGTCTTCAGCAAGTAAAAGTAATAACACAAAGTTCTACTCAATTACAAGTAGAAGTTGAAGTGCTCTGAGTGGAAGTCGAATATAAAAGGTCTGACAAGTCTGAGTTCTACAGAATACTCAATTAGTTAGTCGGGGGTCAGCTAAGTAACGTTTTTTTTTAGTAGTTCCAGTTCAAGTTCTAGTTGCAGATTTTGAAAATTGACTAGTTCTAGTTCTAGTTTTAGTTGTGATTTTGAAAAGTGAGTAGTTCTAGTTCTAGTTCTAGTTCTAGTTGCAGATTTTTAAAATTCAGCTGTTCTAGTTCTAGCTCTAATTTTAGTGCCTAATTTTCAAAAGTGAGTGGTTCTAGTTGTGATTGTGGTTGCAGATTTTGTAAATTCAGTGGTTCTAATCTTAGTTGCTGGTTTTGAAAAGTGAGTAGTTCTGGTTCTAGTTCTAGAAGCAGATTTTCAAAATTGAGTAGTGCTAGTTCTAGTTTTAGTTGCTGATTTTAAAATTCAGTAGTACTTATTCTAATTTCACATTTGAAAAAAAAATTACTTGCAAAAAAACTAGAACGGCGGGTGAATTTCCGGGTCGAAATATCTTCCATTTCAAACTCCAAGCCCCGTCCTTTCGAAATGTCGATTCCGCGTGTGGTATTTCCGATAAAATAAAAATTAATGTGCTGATTGGGAGAATGAAACCAAGTTCAGTACGGTTCTTAACATTTGATGACTCGGGAACTTGTACGCCAGAGCTGTGCAAATATTTTTTTATGATAATGAGAAGCAGGAAATACGTTGGCGGGCCAAGTCAAAAGTTTGTTCATGTGTTAATTCATAAATTTCATCACTTCTATTTGCGGATTTTTTTAAGTTAGTGATTCCTGTTATAGTTATAGTTGCGCTTTTTGAAAGTCCAGTATAGTTGGTACAAGTCTGCTTAAGTGAGAAGTTTCAAAAGTCTATGTGCACGAGGGATCGCGGACCTTCAGCGTTTAATCAGTGGTGGGTGACAGCATATCAAGCACGGAACCATAAGTCGCTTTCGAAGAAGTCTGAGATATTTTACTATACCGCGCGCCAGCGATCATGACCCCACGTGCCTATTTCCTGAACAGTGGGGTTGTTCAAAATATTTTTCCGCATTCTGGGATTCACTCATTAAATTGTGAAGTTTGCTATACAGACAAATTTGGAGGAAGATCAACAAGCAATCAGTAACACCTGCCGACACCCGGTATTTTGAATAGGCAATCGGTACACCGATCGTCTGCCCATTGATGCTTGTGCACTGCGCGAGTTCCCGCACGCTGCCGTTGACTTTGTATTGGTACAATCATATACTCGATGGTTGCTCGAATGCTCGTATTGAAATCAGCAATATCATACGACTAGATAGCCCGTCAATATAAATACACCATGAGTCATTGCCCGGCAGGGTTTCGCGAGTGTGCGACGGGTTCAAGTGAATGTGTTGTTGTTGTCGTGGCGACATAGTAAGGCATTGCCGGGAGACTTGCTTACAATAGCGGTAATTTTGCGGTCAAGGCAGATATCTTGGCGTGAAATAACTCGCCGGTTCGTACGCGTGACTCATCCGCCCGCGAGGCCGGGCGCGAGGTCAGCTTGGCTGGCCGATATTGTTAATATTATGACGAGCAACATTGGTTCTAAACCTGTACTAACCCGAAAAAACCTCACGCTAATCTGCGAGCGTTTTGGCGAACCCTACATTTTCGCGCGTCACAAAAATGTTAACCTCGAGTCGCAAGTTATCGTTGACTCGACTTGACTCGATGCATTTTATTAAAAATGGAAAATGAATTATATACTATCTAGCTTTCCAAGTCTGCGTGCCCTGCAATTTATGGCTTAGATATCATGCCATAATTGCACAAGCTTTTCATGCTAACCGACTGTACTACTGCATTAGTATGGCAGGCGTACACCGTATAGTTTTCATGCTAATCAAAAATAAAAAGCCAGGTCGTGCTGCATTTCGCTACGATTTCGTGAAATCGATCGGGTCGTGCCGGGTCACGCGGTATCGGCAATATAAACAATACCGATATTGCTGGCCGCATATCATGACTACGCGGTCTGTATTGCGATGGGAACCAATTGTCGGGTTTTCTCTGTACCCTGCGATTGAAGGTATTTTCATGTACAACAGCTACGATATGCTTTTTATTGTTTCGACTTTGGAACCATGGGAAACTTATCAAACTGAAAATACATGAACTGTCAGCGCCGTGGCAGACATGGACAGTTAGGTAATTCTAGTTGCATAATCAGACTAATTACAGCGAAATGCCGGTAATTCAATTTGTGAAATGATTCTATACCCTCATTTTAATTATAATCTAATTTCATGTTTTACTGAAAATGCTACAGGAGAGCTATATAGTACGTAACGACGCAAACTTGCTGTACAGACATTTACCGTTCTTGTTACGAAAATGAACTCTGGTATGACATGAGCTGAATGTCATTTAATGTCCAAGTGTTCGCGAATTCAGTAATTTTAATTTCAATCTAATTAGAGAAAAATTGTAGCTATAATTCTGATTCTACTGTAATTTAAAAAAATGATAGTTATAATTTCAATTCTAATCTAATTTGAAAAAAATAACTGTGTAGTGATAATTCTAATTCTAGTCTAATTTCGAAAAGCTGTATAGTGTGTAGCTATAACTCTGAACCGAACGCGACCCTGTTTTATCAAGATAGCGTAATGGTGAAGCATCCGGCTTCTTGATCGGTAGGTCGAGGGTTCGATCCCCGGCCGGGTAAGACCAAAGACCTGATTAGTAACGCTGGTATCCATGACTTCCCTGCTTGGCGCTCGTGCATTACTGGGATAGCATGGAGGGGTGGTGCATGACTTAGAAAGCCGTACAAGGCTATATCTGCACTTCCTTGTCCAGCGGCATATCCACATCATGCTCTCATGGTATGCATATGCACTAGGGCTCTTCAAAAATGACTTTTTTTCTCAAATTGTACTGGCTACTTGATAAAATTGTTAGGTTACCTAATTTAAGCCTACACACAAAATTTGGTTCAATTCCAGCCAGTAACCGCTTTGCTACAGAAGAAGAAAGTTTCTATTTATTATATAAAAATAAATAAGAACAAATTTGAAAATTTTCTGTTCACCCCATGAAAGTGTTAGGATGTCTATAGAAACGATCCTCACCAAATTTGGTTCAATGCCAACCAGTGGAAGCGGAGTTATTGCCGTCGGAAAATTTTGATTTGAATAAGTAGGGATGGTGTGAACGTGAGGTTCACGTTCGCGTTCTGTGTGTGAACCTCGGAAATTTAGAGGTTCGCGTTCACAACAGAACCTTGGTAGGTTCTGCACTGTGAACCTTTCTAATAAATTGTAATTTGCACTTCATTATAATATCTTTGGTTCAAATTAATTGCATTTCAACTGCGGGTCACTCTATGCATGGCGCTGGCAGCATAAAAAAAATCAACGCTAAACGAGCATGCACCTTGACAACCTTAAAAGTTTTACTTGCCTTTTTGTTACAAAAAACTATCTCGAAATATCCAGCTTTCCGTTTGTGAATATTTAGTGACTCTCTGCTGTGCGCTTGACCCACAATCACACAACATCACGAGCGATATACGTAGTCAGCGAATGATGCTTATTCAATCAATCAATCACATTGACATCGTTTTCTGATGTAAAAAATCGAGCGGTCAATCTTGACTTCATATCATTACTGTATCATTAAGACCAAATCCGTGCGATTAAGGTGCTGGCTACTGCTATATAACTTGGTATCGGTAGCGAGTATAGAAACCCGTTTTACACTCTGCTCAATATCAATGTAGCAATAATCAGACTCCGAACACATTGTCCGGTCTGGCCAAGACCGTTAAGGCGTAAGGTTATATTCCCTGGTAAGTCCTCGTCGAAATTGTTGGCAAAGCGACGGAATGTGTTGATTTTATGAGATTATTATATCCTTTGATAACCGTGGTTGATACATTTAGCGACGTTTAAAACGCCAATATGTACTTCAGCAATGTGACATTATGTGGCACGAGTCTTCGCTAGGTATCGTGTACATTAGGCTATCACTTCATTGAAAGATAGGGTTGGAATTAGCAATATGACGTCACGAGGTTCACGTTCGTGTTCACACAGAACCTTTCAAAAAGGTTCGCGTTCACACGAACCCGAACCTTTCAGAGGTTCACACCATCCCTATAAAATAGTATTTACGGTGACCGATTCTTAGTTTATTTATTATAGTCGTGCTCACCGTAAATACTATTTTATTCAAATCAAAATTTTCCGACGGCAATAACTCCGCTTCCACTGGTTGGAATTAAACCTAATTTGGCGAGGATCGTTTCTATAGACATCCTAACACTTTCATGGGGTGAACAGAAAATTTTCAAATTTTTCCTTCTTTATTTTTATATAACAAATAGAAACTTTTTTCTCCTGTAGCAAAGCGGTTACTGGCTGGAATTGAACCAAATTTTGTGTGTAGGCTTAAATTAGGTAACCTAACAATTTTATCGAGTAGCCAGTACAATTTGAGAAGAAAAGTCATTTTTGAAGAGCCCAAATATGCACAGATCGTGTGTATGTGTATCATGAGTAGGTGTATATGCCGCAAAAACATCAAGGACAAAAATAAACTACGTCCTTTCCTTTTCTTTATCTCTTCCCAATTCGGAAATAGTTCAATTTTCAAGTTTTTGCTAGTTCAGTATAATTCTAATTTTGACCTTATTTGGAGAAATACTGCGAGCTCTACCGTAATTTTAATGCTAATCTATTTTCTGGTTTTCATGGAAGTGCTGCAGGAGAGCTATTTAGAACGAATCGAGCCACGCTGACATTTGACATTCTCGTGCTTAGCAGAATGATCTCAATTTTTTAAATGGACGCGAACCTGATTTTCGTTGTATTTTTTCCCAATGAGGAATTTATTTCTGTACATTAGTGTTGATTAAAATTAACTTTTGTTCAATTATACCGACTAGGTGAAAAAATTGTTAGGTTGGCAAAAACTAATGCAGTGCGCTAATTTGGCTTAATTCTAACCCATATAAACGAAGCTACAGTTTCGCTATTATGGTTTTATTAAAAAAAAAAAAATTGTTTAAATTGCGACGACCACCCCAGGAAATTGTTGTGTTGCATGACAAATTTGTCTCAATTCCAACCCTTTGATAATCACAAAATTTCCCACCGTAATTACTATTTTTGTCAAATCCAATCTTTACTAGTCCAATAACTTCTACCGGCTGGAATTGAGCGATTTTTTTCCAGACAGCTTGACAGTATCATTGCGTAGCCAGCATAATTCTAAAATAAATATTATTTATTCCAATAAATTTAAAATATTCTACCGCAATAGCTTAGTTTCCACCGGTTGTAACTGAGCCAAATTTGATGTGCAGTGTTTGTGTTAGCCAACATAACAATTTTATCAATGAGCCAGAGAAATTTGAAAACAGGGTCATACCGAGCAACCCTACCGTACATAGTAAGCATCGATCCTCGGTAGGTTGGTAAAAAAGGCTCGATACAAATTACTAGTTTTTTCGTCCGCTATTGTAACTTTTGTAACTTATAAAAGTGTCATTTTTTCGGATCTAGAATTATGGTAACGTTATATCATGGGTAAGTCATACAAGCATATAAATCGCAAGGGTAGGCTACGCAGCTAAAAAAAAAGTCAGAGAACCCCTGGCGTAGTAGGTTATTTCCACTATCGGTTAATTAACCCGCACGCCTCGCCCGCATCTATGTCTTTGTCTGGTCAGGTTTCCAATATATGTGCGCGCATTTGCGCAACGACGTCATAATTGAGCGCACGCGGTCTCGCAAATTCGCTCGTGTCAACAACAAATCACGTTTGCGCAAGACGTCTGCCTTACGTTGCCAATTCCAGAGTGATTTTGCGGGCTTGCGCCTTAGTTAAATGTGCGAGTTCACGTGTAAGCCTTGTTTTTATTGCGCATTCCTCGCGGACGCGGTTACCCGGCGTTATTAACTGCTAGAGTATAGTGATAGTATGCTATGTATAACGATGCTTGACTGTTGGCCATCCGGAAAACCGCTGTGAACGCCGGAATCGTGTTTGCTTGGTAATCAAATTCCAAAGACGCTTACCCAAGCCGAAATAGTTCAGGCTGAATAGTGTGGCTTGTTATGATTGTTGTGTAATACTAGAGGTCGCCAGACTCCTGGTTTTACTTGGACAACTATACAATTTTGGTCCTTTTTTTCAAATTAAATTCCAGTTACATCTACTAGCCGAATTCGCATGGTGATTGGCTCGTTTTGCACTGTGCAGTTCTCGTGCAGCATTTTCAGGAAGACCAGAACTGCGTAGTGCGAAAAGAGCCAATCTCCATGCGAATTCAAAAAGTAGATGTAACTCGAATCTAATTTTAAAAAAAGGACCAAAATTGTATAGTCGTCCAAGTTTGCTCACGGCTTCTTATCTTACAAGTACGCCCATTGGCCCGCTTTTCGCGGAAAATCCCGATAAAACAGCCATGCTTGAGTCTTTCTGGTTCGTCCAAAGGTCAACTTTTTGCCTTCTGTCATCCAGCATGTCAGCGGAAATGTAGTGCAGCTGCGTCACGATTTCCGCTACCATGCGAGTGCGGGTTCACTGCCGTTTCGCGGAATATGCGTGTAATGAATATGATTCCCGGCTGGTGCTGCGTGCACGTAGCTATGAAATGTATCCCTTCAGCATGCGCGTACCACCGCTGGAAACGCATAACTTTCGACAGGCCTGTACAAACTACTGGATTTTCAATACGCTCTTCTAGAACTACAATTAAAACCACTCACTCTTCAAAAATCGCCACTAGAACTAGAACTACTCACATTTCAAACCTCTTTACTGGTAATGCATATATGCGACTACTCACTCTTCAAAACTCGCCGCTAGAACTAGAACTACTCACATTTCAAACCTCGCAACTAGACCTAGAACTACTCACATTTCAAAACTCGCCACTGGAACTAGAACTACTCACATTTCAAACTTCTTTACTGGTAATGCATATATAGAACTACTCACTCTTTCAAAACTCGCCACTAGAATTAGAACTATACTCACGTTTCAAACCTCGCTACTAGTAATACATATATGGAACAACTCACTCTTCAAAACTCAGCACTAGAACTAGAACTACTCACTTTTCAAACCTCGCAACTAGAACTAGAACTACTCACATTTCAAAACTCTTTACTGGTAATGCATACATAGAACTGCTCACTCTTCAAACTCGCCACTAGAATTAGAACTATACTCACATTTCAAAACTCGCCACTGGAACTAGAACTACTCACATTTCAAACTTCTTTACTGGTAATGCATATATAGAACTACTCACTCTTTCAAAACTCGCCACTAGAATTAGAACTATACTCACGTTTCAAACCTCGCTACTAGTAATACATATATGGAACAACTCACTCTTCAAAACTCAGCACTAGAACTAGAACTACTCGCATTTCAAACCTCTTTACTGGTAATACATACATAGAACTACTCACTCTTCAAAACTCGGCACTAGAACTAGAACTACTCACTTTTCAAACCTCGCAACTAGCTATACATATATAGAACTAACTGCCTGAAACTGAAGACTGCAGAAGTCTAAAATCATCAGTTTCACTCAGGAAAGGGATGCAAACTTATCCAGAAACCAATTTCTGCACGAAATCCAAATCGTAAAATGACAGTAGTTCAAGATGAAGTGGTATCAGTCTACAAATATAACTACCTGACAAGGTAGCACGTACAGGCTTCAGTATACCCAGGAAAGTACAAGAACATATTTACTGACTGCTTCAGATCTCACATCTACATGAAAACATGTTATGTAAAGTCGAATTTTTTAGAAGATATATGTTACGTAAGGCTACTTCATTACTCCCACAAAAAAACCGCCGGCGCTTAAGATATCGGCCGCTTATCATGTAGTGGTCGTGTCGCAACGCTTTTGCGGTATTGGTGAGTTTGGTTGGAAGAAATCGGGTTCCTGACTGAGTTCATTCCGATTCGAGTGTTTTAGTACCGTGCTAAATGATATACCGTCACTCCGTCATACTTTTAAGTCCGTGATTCATCAGAAGTTCATTCCCCAGGACCCCAGGGTCTCCCTTGTGGTCAAGATAAGGGTTGTAACCAAGTCACAGGGTTCTGGGTCACAAGTCAATCGCACTTTGATAGTGTTGACTTGAGCCAAGTCGAATCATTTTCGATTCACCACCGAGTCAAGTCCAAGTCAGCTAGTAGAGCAGCGGTTCTCAACCGGGGGTCCGCGAAGCAATTTCAGGGGGTCCGCGAGACCTCTAAATTTTTAAAATGGTTGATAACCTAATTTTTATTTTATTTTTTAATTTGAGAAAGCATGAGGCAGTTTCGCACCACAACTGCTAAAACCTCATGACTCATTCATATCATCATCATAATCGTCTGACATGAGCTATCGTAGTGTGGAAATTCATTTTCATTGCCAATTTTCCAATGACCTGCTGATACAAACATATTGCTGTTTAGAGACGTTTTGTTGAGGTTTTTGGTAAAAATAAAATATGGAGATAGTAACGTCAATCAGGGTGACTTCGTAATGTCTGCGAAACCTTCTCGATTTGAAGTTGTCAGTCTCATCAAATTAGTGAACAGTCGTTTGAAATGAAAATTTACGAAGTATTTCCCTAATTTTTCCCGATGCAGGGATTGAAACCTCGCCACGAAATCCATTTGATCCTGTGATATACATAACCACTATTTGAAGAGCTTCTTGGAGGTACAGAAATTCAATATACAATTAAATAGTATATTCATATTGAAATGAACCCGAATATTTACGGCTGACACTCGTCATAAATCGGACAATGATATACCTACTCTTACAGCTCGGCTATCAGATTTGGCGCATTCTTATTGCGGATGCCCTATCGACAAGGCTGGTTTTTTGATGAACAAGGAGTGTTTCGTTGCTGTCAAAGCATTACGCTCCAACCTTGAAATTCATATCACCAGTTATATTGGTATGCAGCTTGTCGTGTTAATGTTCAATAGTTCATGGTCGAAAATGGTTGCTCGAACAGAACAAGTCGTTTCATGACAGTCATTCTCAGGTTGGAAAACATGGATCCATTCTTTGGCGCATAAAATTTGTCTATATACTTTTAGAATAGGATTTCACTTTGACGGTAGAAACTCTCTGCGGGCCGATCAAAATGCCGTCGCGGGCCCAATCCGGCCCGCGGTGCGTAGGTTTCCAGTCCCTGCGCTAGATGCTGGGCTTGATATGTTCATAAAATATAGGTTTCTTCATTTTGGTGCCATAAATGTTGCGATCACACCAAAAGTATAGTCGGAAGCGTTATGCGGTAATATTGCATTAGCCTCCATTTATCTTTGCGGAAATGGTTTTCTGAACTCCTCGTTCATATCAAAACGAAGACGTGGATTTTAAAGACACGACCACTTACTTCAAGAAATACAGCAGCAAAATTAGCTTTGAAATATTCAAAGTCTACCAAGTTATACATTAATAGTATATGATGTTATTTTCAAGTAAAATCAATATTTTGCTGTATATCACAAGCCTGCAATTCATATTTGCACAAAACAGATGAAGGATGCACCATAATAGAGCTAAAATTCAACTAAAACTTGAGGGGGTCCGCGAGGGTCCGTGACGGTCAAAAGGGGTCCGCGAAGCCAAGAAGGTTGAGAACCACTGTAGTAGAGGGTCGAGTACGAGTCGTAGTGTTGTGACTTAAGTCAGAGTCCAAGTCAATAAGTTCACTGTTCAATTTTCAGTTCGATCCGTTTCAACCCATTTTTCAACTCTGATTTAGTGATATAGGATGTCTCGCATTCATAATATCGTAATTTCCCCATTCCTAACAGTTTATGGACCTAATTTCCAAGTATCAGGTCTGATAGACGAAATACCAGCAATGTGGTAACTTTACTATTCTTCGAACTTACATTGAAATGTCCGTCTTGGTCTCGAGTCGCGTGACTTGGTTCGAGTCATGCGCAATGACTTGAGTGCAAGTCGAGTCAAAACACAATTTGCGTAAAAATGACTCGAGTCACGTCGAGTTTGTAACAAATCGTGACTCGAGTCATTACAACCCATACATATGATTTGCGATGATGCGCCGCGAAGGCTTGTAGATCAGCTTAAGTGTCACCAATGTGTGTAACGGTCAAGAACCGCTGTTATCAGGTGCATATCTGTCAGTTCTGTAATGCCAAAAAGGATATCGACCTCAAAAAAGCGTTCACCCTACAGAAACACCTTTAGCATGGTATATTTCTAGGTAATCCTTGACATTCAAGTATTAAGGAGATCCGGATGTACGGCTACCCTCTAATAGCATATTTCTCCATGTAGGCGTGACATTTCCGAGCAGTATGTCCTAAGCCGTATTGAAATTGCAGTCAGCCATGAAAAATTAACCAACCGGATATAATGACAACTCTCGCTAATCTGTAAATAGGTCCTTCTTCGCAATCCGTGGAGGTGCTCTGACCGGGACTTGAACAACTGGAAATTGTTAGATTTTCCAAATTAGATTAGAATTGGAGTGAAAGCTACACACTTTTTTCCCAGTTAGGTTTGAATTAGAGTTATACCTACAGTTTCGCAAAATTTGACTAGAATTAGAATTATAACTACACCGTTTTTTTTCAATTATACTTATACTCAAATTATAATTATGAATACACTTCTTTTCTAAATTTGATTAGAACTAGTATTATAGCTACACATTTTTCAAAATTAAATCGGAATTAGATTTCTAGGTACACAGTTTATGCCAAATTAGATCAGAATTGGAATTATAGCTACACAATTTTTACCAAATTAGACTAGAATAAGAGTTATGACCATACAATTTTTTTCGAAACTTGACCACAATTAGAGTTATAACTGCAGAGTTTTTCAAATTAGATTAGATTTGGAATTATAGCTGCACAGTGCACAGTGCTTTCAAAATTAGACTATAGGATTAGAATTATAACTACACATCTCTGTTCTTTATTAGACTAGAATTAAAATTGCAGCTACAGTTTATGGCAAATGTCTGTACAGTGTACACCGAACTCGGCTCGCTTCCCACGATACAATTCTCCTGTTGCATTTACAGGAAAACCGGAAATTAGAGTAGAATTTGAATGTAAGCAAATATACATTTCACAAGTTAGATTAGAATTGTATTATCGGCAGTTCGCTCTAATTAGTCTACAAAGTAGAATTATCTAGATGTTGTAGATCTCCAAGTATGGTTCTGACGATCTCAACGCGAACCCGCTACATACAGCCGACAATACCCCGCTCTCGCTACAAACAATAGGTGGCTTTGTGAAGATTTTGAGGAGTGGTCAAGTCAAATCCGCGTAATGAGCTGTGCGCAGAAGTGTGTAGCGCATTATTCTCGGCTTATAGCCGAGGAAGTCGCCTCTATTATCGCACGCTAGCCGTTCCATCTCATTAGTCGCAGCTCTGTATAAACTAATGTTAATAAACACGGCACAGTGACTGCATTGAAACCGTCGCTTTGTCTTTTGAGTAAGGAAATGTTATCTTTGAAACCGCATGTAAAAATACCGGTACATTTGACATAACAAGCCACAAATCCGGATAATCACTCCCCGCTTCCATACGCGCTTCCTTTGTGTTGGGCGTGATCGATAGCGATTATTCGTAAACAATTGAACATACAATGACATAAGACCAGTTTAACACCATGCTGCATTTCGATCAGATTCATTTATCGAACGTAAACACTTTGAACAGGGTACGAGCATTCGGTTGAATATTGGTAGCCATGTGCCCTGTAGAGCTGTACTATGATAGTTCAATAACTACGCAGTTGATTGAACTCTGGTACGATTCAAACTTGTGCAAACTACCGATCCAGCTACCGGTAGTTGACGGTCAACTAACTGCTAGATCCAGTTGCGGATTTTGGAAAGTGAGTAGTTCTAGTTCTAGTTATTGTTAATATTTTGAAAAGTGAGTAGTTCTAGTTCTAAGTTACGGATTTTGAAAAGTGAATACCGTAATTTTCCATGTATAATGCGCAAAATTTTACCGATTTTTTGCCTTGAAATAGGGGGTTGCGTATTATATACATGGGTACAGCAAGCCTTAAAAAATTTCCCTCGATCAAAAACTTGAAATCACGCCTTTCGTCATGTTTGTTTCCAATCGCGCATCGCCTCTGGCCATCGTGTCCCGCAATTCGCATTATAAAGTGTAACGCGCCGCCAATTAACAAGAAGCGTGTTACTATAGAATGTTTAATTTCTATAGTGTTACCAATCAACGAGAGTCGTCTGCACAGCGCCTTCTGAGTTAGTTAGCCGTGTGTAGGCGAGCGAAATTAGGTCGCTGATTGCTACAAGTGTCCGCGCCAATCCTTGCTGATTCATCGCGTCAACAACAGGCCTTAACAATCGCAACACAAGAGGCCATGTGCGCAAGATACAATCGCTTGCGTAATCAGTCGCATCTCCAACAGGACTGATGCGTCCGACATAACCGTTGGCCTGAGCAATCGCATCTGTAATTGTAATAGGCCACGTGCGCAAGATGTCGTGTGTTGCTAGCCTGAGCTATCGCGTCGCCGACCTCGCAGGCTTTCGCTGCTATCTACTCTCGTTTAGAGACAATGCCGTTAATTGTATTATGATTAGCGATGGTTATGTCATGATTGATCGACAATGACATCGCAAAACAGAACAACATCGTGTACAAAACACAACTATTCATGTACTGCGAATGCAGGGTGCATACTATACGTGGGTACAGGCTTTTTCCCAGAATTTACACGCCATTTTAAGGGTGCGTATTGTACATGGGGGCGCACTGTATTCGGAAAATTACGGTAGTTATAGTTCTAGTTGCGCAACAACTAGAAAACACGCTCCGTCGATTGGCGCATGTCGCGGTACCGGTGCTCTGGTTGGTGTAGCGGTGTTGTCAGTGTCAGGGGGTATGTTTTGGGGGTCAAAGCTCCTCCCATTTCAAACTCGAAACCCCGTTGTCTTACAAGGCAGATTCTGTCTGCAATCTTTCTCAGCTCCTTTGCGATTCGGTAATTCGTGCTATCAGTTATTAGTAGGGCCATTTAAAGTCATTAAAGTCATATTTTTTTCTATGCATCAGTAAGTTGTGAAATCAATTTTAACGCAAAAACCCCATCCCTATGGGGTATATTAAGAAAGTTATAAAGTCATATTTTGCTGGTTAGGTCATAAAAAGTTATAAAGTCATATTTTTAGTATAGTTTAAATAAAAAGTACCAATTTAAGCGGTGAAGCAATCAAGCACTAAGAAACTAAGGCAGTTACTCGTTGGGGTAGCTGGTCGAATGCTGCTCAATATTATGCCGAGACGTAGGAAGGTGAAGTTATTGTAAAGAGCATCAAAAATTCAGTCAACGATCCAAAGTTGACTATTCAGCCAATTTGCCTCAACTATAACAATATTTTAAACTTAATACTGAAAATGGAAAATTATAGCCTACGTACACCATCAACCTGATGTGATGTTGTAATGGAAAGTTATAGCGTACGTACACGCCCATGCTGATCAAAATGCCCGTGATTTCGGAAAAGATCCGCTTGAGCTCAAAAATTACATTAAGAAGCAATTGGACAAAAACGATGTGAAAAAAATTATGGAGCTGTACAAAGACGAGACATTTCACTATCGCTTTATGCAAAACTGCAGAAGTGTCAAGCCACATCAGCGTCTGTGGAGCGCTCATTCTCCTTACTAAAGTCCTTTTACGTCCAAATCGTAACTTCAAAGACTCTAGCATTCGGCACTACATGAAACTGTACTACAACGGTGGCTTCAAATAAAAATGGATGTGTTATGTTGCGTATGTTTTACTCTTTAGTTCCGTGAGTGACGTTGTTCGCATATAAAAATACACGATTTTCACATAAAGTCATATAAAGTCATATTTTCCGAAAAATAAAGTCATATTATGGATTTTTTAAGGTCATATAAAAATGGCCCTAGTTATTAGTTAGTTGGTTGCAGATTTTAGAAAGTCGTTAGTTGTAGTTCTAGTTGCGGGTTTTGAAAACTGAATGGTCCTAGTTCTAGTTGCAATTGTAGATGTGATTTTGTAAATGCAGTTTTGTACTAGCTGGGTGTCATTCGGTACTAGGTATTGGGTAATCATCTGTAATTATCTCGACCTTGTGCGCGCTGTGTCGAAATATTACGATGTCGATGAAGCCGCGTCGTCCTCGCGGAGAAATTCCGATGTCGCAATGCCGCATTCGTACCGACATCCCGCGTCGAATTTTTGCGTATTCAGCCATTCTATGCGCGAGATCACTTGTTAAGATAAGCCGAAATAGTTACATTTTCGGATTGGATCGAGACGATCCGAGCTGTGATATTATCGCAGATAAACGTAAGACTATACCATTAACGGATGGCAAGCGTGTCTAATTCTAGTTGTATAATTACACAAATTAGAGCGAAATTCTGGTAATCTAGTTGTAATCTAATTAGTGAAATGTTTCTTTGCTGTCATTTTAATTCGAATATAATTCTGGTTTTACTGAAAATGCTACCTAGGAGAACTGTATCGTGCGAAACGAGCCAGGCTTGATTTACACATTTGCCATTCTCGTACCTATCAAAATGAGCTATGATTAGACGTGAGCTGAACTTCATTTGATGCCCAAGTCTTCGCGAATTCAGTAATTCTAATTTCGATCTAGTCTGGGGAAAATTCTAGCCAGAATTCTAATTTGGAAAAAAAACCTGCGTAGTTATAATTCGCATTCTAGTTTAAATATTGAACACGGGAGCTATAATTCCGATTCTGATCTAATTTGAAAATAAGTGTGTATAGCTATAGTTCGAATTGTAATCCAATTTGAAAAAGAAACTGTGTAGCCATAATTCTAATCTAATGTGAAAAACAAACTGTGTAGCTATAATTTTAATTCTGATCTAATTTGAAAAAGTGTAACTATAATTCTAATTCGAATCTAATTTTAAAAAAGTGTGTAGCCAAAGTTCGAATTCTAATCTAATTTGAAAAAAATGTGTAGCTATAATTTAACGTATTGTGAGAAAATGTGCAGCTATAATTCTAATTCTAATCTAATCTGGAAAAGGTGAAATTGTTCTAGTTGGTTGTAGACTGGAAATGCAGTTTTTTCTTAACTTTCGTGGTTTCAATATCACTCTCGCAGAGTAAGCGTATTTTTTGCTACAAGAAATGATCGAATCGCCAGTTTACGTTTCACCCGCGTGGGATGTTGGCAATTTAGGATCGCTCGCGCCTTCTTCTGTTGACCATGTTATATCTGCGAGCAACCGAAACTCCAGTAAGTTATAATCAGTTTATCGAACGCGGCGCGTGCTATCGCGAAATTCCCAGCGGGACTTTCCTGAACTTTGCCGAATCGATGGTAATTCGTTTACAGTCGGATTCTGGCGACCTTTTGGCCAGGCCTAAAAACGAGACCCTGTATGCTTAAACCGAGAGGAATGACCAGATGTATGCAAACTACTGTATTTTCAAAATCCGCAAGTAGAATTAGAACTAGAACTACTCACTGTTCAAAACTAGCAACTCGACCTGGATCTGACGGCCTTCCGAAATCCGCAACTAACTAAAACACGCCTAACCAGATTCAACTCTGAAGCGTCTGAATAATTTTTATTTTGTCGGAATCCTATCGGCTTTCCACGTGAAAGTCAGTTTATATGGGTCGAAATCAACCCCACTTCATCCGGTCCGTTCCCATTCCAATAAATCAAAAATAAATGAGTTGCATCGGGATTGAATCTGGTTAGATAGTTGCGGATTTTAAGGTTGTCAGTGCTATTCCTCGTTCTAGATGTGAGTTTTGAAAATTGGGTAGTTCTAGTTCTGGTTGTGAGCTCTGAAAATTAGGTAGTTCTAGTTCTAGTTGCTAGTTTTGTAAAGTGAGTAGTTCTACTTCTAGTTATAGTATACAAGTGCACTTACGGATAGTACAGTAATGAATGACAATTCATATTGAAATGAACCCGAATATACTATTTAATTGTATATTGAAGTTCTGTACCTCCAAGAAGCTCTTTGAATGACAATTGCATCGCGCTGAAAAGAATAACATCAGTTCGCAGATAACACCCACCTCAACCCTGGCGTTGTTATGTTATGGTATGCGTCAAATTCTGCATTGATTTCCCTTCTCATATCGCATAAAGTGGAGGCAGCGTATTTACCAAACATAACACGACAAGAGCAATTTTTAAAAAAGACACCAACACACTCAAAAACGCACCGTTTATATAATTCAACCGCGCCCTATCGCATCCAAGTTTATGAGTTTTCGATCTTTATCTGCGAAATGCGGGCCGCGCAATAACAAAGAACAGATAATGTGCAACACAAGGGATGATATTTTACAAGATAATCGTGAAGCGAATATTCGCAACGCGTCTAACGTTGCGATGCAAATTTAGATTACGGAAATCCCGAACCAGATAGTAACTTATATTCGTAATATTTCAGGAATATGAGATAAGCCATTAAAAATATACATAAGAAGTTAAGAAGGGTTAAGAATACCGCGGAATTTTCTCTATATCTCTCTGAAATATCAATATCGCGGATGATTATTGTGGCGGGTTTTGCATACAGAGCAGCATCGTTAGCCCTGTGTTGGTTAGTATGAAATAACATACACACGTGATTAAAAATCAATTAATTGAGAATATCCAACAAAAACGTACGGATATATGATTACTTATGACCGCGTAATACACTACGTTAGGAATATTGCCTAACCGATTATCATCGCCGATAATATCGAGTCGATAGCATACTTTGAAAGACGTATCGGTATCCGCCATTAGAGGTACAAATATCTGCAATATTCACAGTGGCTAATTCCATTATAATTTAGCAAGGGCTGGAATGCATACCCTCAGAATTGTCCAAGATCTACATATGTTTTTCTTTCCGAATTCTGAGTAAATGCGAAACAAAATAATTGAAAAATTTTCAGCGGTTCAAAAGATTATGCGATTTGAAATTTTCTTGTCACTCGGTGGCGCCGCACGGGGAAAATTCTTCCAAATCAATATTCCGCGCCAAATTGATGGTAGAGAACCAATGGAAATGTGTAATTAACCGATTCTGGGGCCAAGGAATTCAAGAAATCTAACTGTTTCGCTCTGAACTAAATGTAGAAAAGCTATGGATGAAAAAAAGAATTTGGGGATGGCAGACTTGAAAATTAATAAATGCATGTGTCATTGCGCTTTACCAAAAAAATAATACAAAATGTACTTTTGAGGTGTATGGTTGTCGGGATCTAATTCTGACCAATTTTAGGCGTGAAAGCATCCGAAGGGGGGGGGGGCGCGAAGCCGCCTGAGATAAATGATACTTTTTGAATTCGGAGTGAGTTGAATTTATGCTGAAACTTCCCGGGCAATAATCTTAATTCGATTTTAAATGTCATAATTGCGTCGTGCCATCCATAAACTGTTGCTAGATTTTGACTGATACCGAACCTTGCGCTGGAATCCGACGATGTCCCCGACTGAAGTGTAACTGATGAATGCGTGTAGCTTAGGGCTGTTCAAAAATAACTTTTTTTCCCGGATTCCAGCCGTTAACTGATTAGTTGCCCTTAAAAACGCTGCACCCAAAATTTGGTTCAATTCTAACAAGTATAAGCCTCCGCAGATCCGATTAAAATTATTAATTTATTAGGGAAAATTTAAAAAAAATTCAAATTTTTCAGTCAACCCCATGAAATTGGTGGGTTGTCTTCAAAGACGATGCAAGACAAATTTGACTCAATTCCAACTAGTAGAAGCGGAGGTATTTGAGTTTTACGTTGATAATTCTTGGATATCCACCAATCATGGATAATCCGAGAATTAGCAACGAAAAACTGAAATAACTCCGCTCCAAATATCACATCCAACCATTTCATACAATTTCTGAGTGGCGCCAAGTTGCGTCAGCAGTCTAGCCCGTACTTCAGTTTCCCCAACCACACATATCATAACACACCAGAAACTTCACAAGTATGCAAAACCCATGAAATGCAACACGACCGCGCATAAAAGCATACGCGCGCTTAACTACTACATGACTATAGGTCAGAGATCACGTTGCATTACCGAAGGCACCCTCTCAAAACGGGGTATTGCGTTTCACAATAATCAGCTTTGGCAATTCGAGAATGCGCGGATATCCTTTCAAATTGCTTTACAGTGGTGTTGCAAAACATGTAGAAATATTCAAGGTCGAGAGTTTCAAAGAAAACTGTGAATAGGTAGAGCGTCTGCGGTAAACATATTAGCCCCGGAATGCGATACATGTCATTTGCAGACCCGTGCAAACTATGAACCTAATCAGTTGAGGGTCAATTACCTACAGATGTTTTCTGGATTTCTGTAGTTCTAGTTCTAGTTTTGGATTTCGAAAATTGAGTAGTTTTAGTTCTAGTGGCGGATTTTGAAACGTGAGTAGTTCTAGTTGTAGTTCTAGTGGCGGATTTTGAAAAGTGAGTAGTTCTAGTTCTAGTGTCGGATTTTGAAAAGTGAGTAGTTCTAGTTCTAGTGTCGGATTTTGAAAAGTGAGTAGTTCTAGTTCTAGTTCTAGTGGCGGAGTTTGGAAAGTGAGTAATTCTAGTTCTTATTGCGGATTTTGAAAATGGGTAGTTCTAGTTCTAGTTCTAAATGCGGGTTTTTAAAAGTGAGTAGTTTTAGTTCTAGTGGCGGATTTTGAAAAGTGAGCAGTTCTAGTTCTAATTGCGGATTCTGAAAAGTGAGTAGATCTAGTTATAAATGCGGATTTTGAAAACTGAGTAGTTCTAGTTCTAGTTCTAAATGCGGATTTTGAAAACTGAGTAGTTCTAGTTCTAGTTCTAAATGCGGATTTTTAAAAGTGAGTAGTTCTAGTTGCGAATTGAAAAGAATAGTTGTTAGGCAAATAAGTTCTTTTTTAAATTTATAACTGGAATTAGAACTTGAACTACTCACTTTTCAAAATCCGCAACTCAAACCAGAACTAGAATTGCTTCATGAAACTGTATTACGGTAGTTGACTGTGAACTAACTTGATAGTGTGTACTTGTATTTAAGTATGGTCCCAACACTTGCAACCTGCTATAGGGCGCTATTTTTGTCGTGGTCTTCGCCGGTGTTAGTCAGTTATCGGGTCCCGCGAAATCCTAAAATATGATATCCACGGCATATCGTGACGCTAATAACCTACCGTGACGGATTGAACGTGAAATTGACAACAAATATATTCATATATAGATGTTAGAATGATGTACCACAGCACGCGATGCTATGCATCAAACGTCACCCAACAAATTCACAGCCGTCAGCTAGCGGTTGTGACTATTTGTGATGTACGTGCAATATATCCCGTGATATTAATAGTTTTCTGCGTCTACTTATATAATTTGCTTTCTTCACCTCTCATTACAACTAGAAAATGTTCAGATTTTCCACATTAGAATAACATTAGTATTACAGCGACATAGTTTTTTTTCTTCAAAATAGATTGAAATTAGAATTGTATCTAGATAGTTTTTTTCAAATTAGATTAAAATTAGAATCATAGCAACATATTTTTTTCAAATTAGAATAAAATTAGAATTATAGCTACATAGTTTTTTTCAATTTGGATTAAAATTAGAATTACTGAAGTTCAATTCATATCAAATCATAGTTCATTAATATAAGCATGAAAATAGCAAACGCCTGTCAACTTAGCCTGACTCGTTTCGCATTGAACAATTCCCCTGTAACGTTTTCACGAAAACCAGAAATTAGATTAGAATTAAAATGAGTGCAGAGTAACTTCTCACGAATTACATTAGAATTAGGCTAATAACTGTATAACTAGAAATATGTAGTTGTCCAAGGCCGGTCGTAATTGCCTGAGCCTCGCTTACCACCCCCCCCCCCCAAGACTCCCAATCACACAACTCTTATTGCCGACAAAATTCACCTCCGGCCGAAATATTTCCCCGTAAATCATTCCGTTTCAAGGTATATACGCCACGCGCGGTAATAGCTCCAAACCTCAGCTTGCGATTACGTCGAATTGGCCGGGGAAAAACGATCCTCACGTCACCGGTGACGGTACTATTGAAAATAGCCGTAACCCGTGTTATTCTTTTGTGCGCGTGGAACGATGCAGCCCACCGCAATATTGTCTTGTGGCGTATCGTAAACAAGACAAACCTTATTACCTCGCCTCGTTACGTCGCGTCGAAAGTGTCATTAGCGACAGATTACGGTTCTCCCGTGGGCTTTCGCGGTAGATAACGTGTGCTGTTATTGGTACTTCGCAAAATCGAGTTATACCTAAGCGATGCGATACGGAGTCGGTGTTATCACACTTAAAAGATGTGGAAATCCAAATATGAGCCTTGCATGTTACCACAGTGAATAAAATGCCAGATCTGCAGCGAAATAAAGGCAAGTTTGTATTTTTATTTCGGCCGTAGCCATGTCATTAGGGAGAATGAGTGTGGGTTGATCACCATCACGTCTTCCCGGATATGTCATTTCCACTAACTCGCGTTGCTTTGCACTGCATGTTCCGTACGCTACGACACGACCAATCCAGGTTTAGTCTTCCACAGACTAGACCTAGAACTATAGAACTCTGCACTTTTGCAAGTCCGTAACTAGAACTAGAACTACTCAATTTTTCAAAATCCGCAATTAGAACTAGAACTACTCATTTTCAAATCGCGCAACTAGAACTAGAACTACTCACTTTTCAAAATCCGCAATTAGAAGTAGAACTAATCGAAAAACCAATAGTCAGGTAGTTGGCCGTTGATTAACTATAGATTGGTAGATTGTACAGGTCTGGTGCCCGCCCGAGTCATTAGCGTTGCAGTTCTCCCATGCGCATTTGCTGTAAATTACGTATGCTGCTATACGATATGTATCCATAGCGACGTTTTCGGGTGTGTTTCACCTTGTTTTTATGATATATCCCCTGCGGTCGGTCGCGCTTGCTAGCTGTTGTTTCTATCCGAGATAAAATATCTCTACGGTTTATCGTAAAATACAATGGCGTGCATTGTGTTACCGTAACGGCCCGGGGGAGATGCTTTATCGCGGATTAATTCGCGGGCACAATAGCGATAAGTCGGGTTATCCTTACATTTTTTCGTTGCTAGCGGTGAAGTTGAATGTTTCGATGATTCACGGTTGGAGTGTCGTATATCGCCGCACGTGATGTTTACGGTGTTGGGGTTGGTTTAATTATATGTGAAGATATTGTCGAAACAATCAGTACCTACCGCATAGACTTGAGCTACCAGATAGGTCTAGTATACTATAATTTCCGGTTTCTTTAAAACACTACAGGAGATATGTATAGTGCGCAGACATTTGCCCACTCTCGTGCTTATGAGGATGAACCATGGTTTGGCATTTACGAACTTGATTTTTGTTGCGTTTCTTTCCTAATTAGAATTTAAATTCGAAGTTCTTGCGAATTCAGTGATTCTAATTCTAATTTAATTTTGAAAAAAAAACTGTCGCAATAATTCTAATCTAATTTGGAAAAAATGTGCAGGAATAATTATAATTGTAATCTAATTCGGAAAAGAATGTGGAGCTATAATTCTAATTTTAGTCTAATTTGGAGAAAATGTGAAGAGATAATTGTACTTGTAGTGTAACTTGGAAAATGTGTAGCTATAATTCTAGTTCTAATCAAATCTGGTAAAGAACTGTAGCTATGATTCTAATTCTAGTCTAATTTGGAAAAATGCGTAGGTCTAATTCTAATTGTAGTCTAATTTGAAAAAAATACGCAGCAATAATTCTAATTTGGATTTGGCTAATTCGGCTTTTTCAGATTAGATAGAATTCGGATCGCTGAATTCTCAAAAACTGAGAAATCGAATTACCAAATACCAAACCAGGAAGGAATCCAACTAGTATCAGGTTCACTCCATATCAAATTAGAGCACATCCTCATAAGCACGAGAATGGTAACTGTGCGCACGCAAAGTTTGTTTAGAGATTAGATTATAATTAGAATTACAGCAAAAAACATTTCAAAAATTACATTAGAATTAGATCACCTGGATTTCGCTCTCTAGCCGTCCAAGTCTCAGTGTGAAAATTCAGTATAATCAGAGCTGATGAAAACGACCTTGCATTACTGTACTACTGTAAACCCGCCCTAAAAGGTCACAAACACTACCGCGAGCCGCCGGCATGAATAATTTCCAAGAAGCCGAGCGCATCCGTAATAATATTGTAATCTCACCCGGCCGACTATAATTTCTATGCTTTGTTTGAGTTTTGGGTAATTCCGGGGCTTTTTTTCCCGCGCGGCCGATGATTTAGCGAATTTACGCGGAAAAACGGGCATAGTTCATCATCCGAAACTATTTTTCGAGTCTTTGCGGTTCGCGGGATTGTTTGCTAACCCGCTGGGATGAGGCGATTTGTTAACATTGAGTGTTGTCCGCCCGTCGGCTCTCTGTAATGTATTAATGTAGCCTCATGACGGATTACGGCTTCGGCCGCATAGTGTGAAATGGTGACGTGTGACATTATCGTATGACCCATGGCTTATTTGCCGTAATCATACTGACTAAAGCCAATCCTGCGTGAGTGATGTGATCTCCTTACAACGGTTATATACATACCAATATATTATACAAAGCACACGCCTTCAATGTCTCTTTGAGGTGCAAAACTTCAGTGTACGATTAAATAATATTTTCATATTGAAATAAACTCGGGGTTATCGTCAGCAACGAGTAAGAAAATGAGAAGAATATTGTATATCAACAATCAAACGCACGTTTACCTTTGTAGATGCTCTCGGAACTGCGGAACTTCAGTACATAAATAAATGGTGTATTCATATTGAAATGTACATTGATATTTTGAATGATAGTCGTCAAGGGCAAACCTGGACAACTAGAAATTATAGTCCTCTAATTAGACTAATTGCAGCGAAATCTAATTATAAGCTAATTTGTGGAATGTGTCTATTAGGGCTGTTAAAAAAAACTTTTTCTTCATATTTTACTGGCTATGTGATAAAATTGTTAGGTTGATGGTTAAAACAACGCTGCACACCAAATTTGGCTCAATTTTAACCACTAGAAGCGAAGTTATTGCAGTTGAAATATTTCTAATTTCATGATTTTATAATAAATAATTAAAGAGTTAGCCACCGTAAATACTATTTTATTCAAATCCAAATTTTTCTACTGCAATATCATGACTATCAGTGGTTGGAATTGAGCCAAATTTGGTGTTCATCATCTCTACGGACAGATTAACAATTTGATGGGGTTGACAGCTAGCTATAATTCCAATTGTAAACTAATTCGAAATAACCGTGTAGCTATAGCTCTAATTCATAGCCTAATTTGGAATTCAATTGTTCATCTTTGCGAAAAGCGAAACTTCGGATAGTAAAAACCAACAGTTATGACGACATCGGTGAATACATTATGCGTCTTGGCGTACTACTGGTTATGAGGTCATGTAAAATCAGTGTTATATGTCTTTGTGTGTCCAAATTTTAATCATAGATTCGTCAATCGATGGCGCACGCAATCTATGACACTGCTACCATCATTGGTGACTTGTCGCATATAATCATAGCCAGGCTCATTTACACGTTTCGATTGGTCCATTCGGAACAAAGGGATGGTATATGCAATAGTCAGATTTGTACACACTATACCGGATTTTCAAAAGGCGCAACGGAAACTAGGGGTACTCACTTTTCACTTTTCACTAGAACTAGAACCACTAAAGAACAGTACTAGATTAGCAGTTTGTACGAGTCCGGTCGTGATATTGCTGGTTTGATATTAGCGGACGCTGTCAGCAACATAGCCCCTTGTAAACCCGATATTTACACTATGGATTAACCATCATTCAAGTGCACTTGTGTCGTGGCTTAAAATTGCCGCCTTTAGGCCTGGCGTGCGACCTTGTCAAAACCTTTCAGGCCCTTTCTTTTACACTCACGCTTTCGGCCGATCAAAACGCGTTTCATTACGCACAGGAAATATACCTTGATGAATATCCGGGTAGATATTCAGGCCTCAAAGTCGCCATTCAGCTGTCAAGTACAAAAGCCGCTAGAATATGACTTGATGTGGGTCGCATGTCGCGCGGAAGGTGGCCGCCCTGGGGATTACACGCTTCGTGGCTTGCATTCGGGTTGGGCTTGTCAAAATATGGCTCTCGATCCGTCGACGAACTGGCTTATTGTAGCGCTGTGTATAGATATTTAAGATGTACGGACCTAATAAAATCCTGCTCAAGGGGTTTTCAAAAACATGGTTTTTTACTAATTTTACCAGCTATTCGACAAAATTGTTAGGCGTGCTAAAGACTACACTGAACATGAACAGATTGAACACCCAATTCGGTTCAATTCCAACTTGTAGAAACGAAGCTACTAAACTCTCAACCCCATGGAATTGTCAAGTATAGTTTATAAAACGATGCATAGCAAATTTCGCTCAACTCCAACCAGCAAAAACGAAGTCTTTGGTGTTCAAAATTTCGGATTTGAATTAATAGCATTTACGGTGGGTAGTTCTGAATTAATAATATTCGAAGAATCTATTGTCAGTGGCTTTTTTTTTATCCGAAACTACTAACTTTCTTAATTTTGTACTGAAGTTTTGCTTGTTTGTACTATTGCAACTATAACATTAATTTTGCCTTGGTAGTGATTGTTAATAATATTCTGGGGCGGATTATCTAGTAGGCCGCATTTGTTCCGAAATTTTTCGGGCCGGCCTATTTGCTAATTCGCCCGTATTAATAATCCTGAGTTGATTTTTTGTCAATTTGTTGGTACGCAACAAAATCACAGAACCTGGCACACAGCTGGTATACGCTGCAAGAAAAAATGTTGCGAGCCACTGTTTTACAATATCAAATTTCAAACATGTCTTACAGCGCTATATCTCACAGCGCTATCGAACGTAACAAGTAAACAACTTACAGAGTAAATGCGTAGCATTCAATGCAGTATGACGGTGTGTTGATAACGTGATCGCTACGTCAAATCAGCCCGTGTTTACGATGACGCTTTTATCGGCCCTTGTGTACTTTGCGATGTAATTCTGACGCAAGAATTGCACAATCTGCCTGTTCGGACGGTCGCATACCCTTTTCTCAATAACTGTCGCATGCATAGAGTGGGAGAAAGGGCCTGGGATTATACTGCGTTTGTAAACAGGTGGATTTTATTTGATAGTTGATCGACCATGGTTGTAAACTCGAACTGTATTTGATTATATATTGGTCACGCGCTTACGATTCCAAGCTATTCTGCATTGTAGACAGAGGCAGACTTTCCTGCGCTGTTGTGTAAAATATTTGCTGAAGCAAGATTTCAACAATCGACATTATACTTCCTCTACCATATAACATCTCTAGTGGGTTAAGGTTCTCGGAATCTACACGAGTGCGCGCGCGCGGATCGATGCGGTTTACCACGCGTGTCGTCTGCGGAGCAGGCTCCTACTGCCAAATCGCTATAGCGGCTTGAAGAGATTGTGGCAGGATTTCCGCTTATCGGGGTTTTGCAATTTGCAAATTCAGCGACTGCGCTGGATTGGCGGCGGACTTGCGGGGATGGGCGGCTAGACGCGCGTTATGCCGATTCGTTCCGAAATACGCAGTGGCTTTCTTTGTAATGACGTAACTCTACCGTGGCATTGGCTGAGCTATAGTAAGGCTTGTGTCGCCCGACACCGTCCCAGGTCCAGAAACTGTCTTTTATATTTTTGAATGTTTAGAGGAAGAAAAGAGAGTGTATTAGAGTCCGAGGCATTCGATTTAACCAACGAGTTTGACAGTTGAATCTTACTTGAACTCGATACGGAACAGTAAACATGACTTAGACTCGGACTCAAGTCTTAACACTATGACTCGGACTTGACTCGCAGGTGAATTGAAAATGACTCGACTTGACTCGAGTCAAAACTACGAGAGTCAAATTGACTCGTGACTCGGAAAATTATGACTTGGTTACAACCCTGCGGTCAGGTACTCAATTTTGCACGGCCCTGGTCGCGTGACTGTGTCGCGAATTTCGGCTCTGTCGCTCTGTCAAATATTCTTGCTCTTTCGTTAACAGCCGCGCTGAGTACCCCGCTTTGGAAGACGCTCGTAGATTTGCTCTGCGACGAAGAAGGAGCGATCCGCAAGGTTGCGTCGGACGTTGTGTTCGAGATCAACGCGGTCGTCTCGCACAGGAGTGGAATCTCAGGTAACCGGTTCGGTTTTCTGCTGTTTTTCGATCGGATAGCAACTTAGCTATCGGACCGAGGATGGCAATTAATGATAGGCTGTATGGGTGCCAAATAGTTCCATATTATTATTACTATATAAATATTTCTATATCCCTGCTCCCGTATACAGTAGGATTGATTAAAAATAACTTTATTTTTCAGATTTTTGCGGCTATTAGCTAAAATTGTTAAATCAGGCTAAAAAACACGTTGCACACCAAATTTGATGCAATTCCGACTGGTAGAAGTGAAGCTGTAAGAGTTTAATAATCTTGAATTTATTATATTTTTTTTCTTCAAATTTCACTCTCAACCCCATGAAATCGTCTAATAAAACGATGCTCAGAAAAATTGGCTCAATCCCATCTGGGTGATGCGAAGTTTTTGGAGTTCAAGATCTTTACCGTCAGTAATCCGAGAATTATTAATGAAAAACTTCGCCTAACTTCACTTCTACGGGCTGGAATTGAGTCAAATTTGTTTTGTATAGTTTTTGTAGACAACGTAACAGTTTCATTGGTTAGCCGGTAAAATTTGAAACTTATTTCGAATGACTTCATATTTGGTGATATGATTGTTGAAATGCAATGTTCTTTTCAATTCTCTATAGTTGGTGACGATTGCCCCTGTATTATTTGGCTTCATTTCAATACGAATATGTTACTAATTTGTATATCCTTGTATATGAAGAAGAATCAGTTCTAGCAGTTTAATAACGGCTAGAAGAGGCTACTAGAAAAATGTTTCGCGCGTCTATAGGGGAATTCATTTTTTCTCCTGACTTTTTTACTTGTTTTTTTTCTGAATAACCTCAAATGCGGTAAGTTATTTCGTTGGGAGCCCTCGGTCGTTGCGAGTCATCATGTGCTGAAAGCAATTCCTCGTTGTCTTAATTGAACAAAACTGCCAAAACCTTGCTAAACTTGAAATTACGCTGCAGAGCAGCTTGAAAAAGTGCCACGATTCCGAAATCTGTCGTTCAGATGTGTCAATCGGCGACGCTTCGGCCAGGCTGTGTTACTATAATCGTGCTGGGTGTGGGTTCGAGTCCGACCGAGGTTGACTTCCGAATTCGATACCTAAGTGTTGGAGGTTTACCTAGGCTCCTCCTCGCCACCTCATCCGCGTCAGCGGTGTCTTACAAAAGCCTAGAGGTGGGCCGTGCTATAAGTCGGCAGTTACGGAAAATAAGAACAATATCGGCCTGGTGTAAATGACCATAGTAGTCGACAAACACCATGAATACCCCAAAAACAAACAAACTATAATCGTGCGTTCCCAAAATTTCGCCTTGCGTTTGTAAATCGGGTGCGTAGCGCCGAGAGTCTTCTAATCGATCACGTTCAATCAGCTTTCCGCGCGGAACAGCCGTCAGTGTGACGGAGATGATGCGGTCTCGCGTTCCCAGAAAAGTTTGAGCGATCGTATAGTTTTTTAAGAAGTTTTCTATTTTGGGCGCTCGCACAAGTCCAGCTGCGCGGCGCGTCAGTGTCGACTGGCCGGGCGCGGTTGTTCGCTCACGATTTCGGCGTCTTATTACGATGACGGATTGTACAGCGACCGGTTTTATCGCGCCAACGCGATACGCCAGACTTGTTGAATCTACAGGGTTTTGAAAATGCGAAACTACGGCTGAAACTATAACTTACGACTTTTCAAAACGCGCATCTAGAACTAGAACCAAAACTACTCGCTTTTCAAAACGCGCAACTAGAAATCACGCCTTTCGTCGTTTTGGCGTGAATCGTCATACCGCTGTTCTGTGGTGTGATATTCTTGCAGCCATTTCCCTCCCATTTCAAGCTCGAAACCCCGATAAAGTAAGAATTAACGAGTTGCGTCGATGTTGAATCTCGTTAGTTGTGTTTTAGTTAGTTAGTTGCGGATTTTAAGTTCAAGTTCTAATTCTAGTTGCGAATTTTGTTAAGTGAGCAGTTCTAGTTCTGGTTCTAGCTGCAAGTTTTGTATAGTGATTGGTTCTATAGTTCTGGTTGTGCATTTTTGAAAATCCTGTAGCTCTAGTTCTAGTTGCTAGTTTTGTAACGGGATTGGTTCTAGTTCCGTTTTCCATTTTCAAAATCCAGTAGTTCTAGTTCTAGTTGCGAGTTTTGTAAAGTGATTGATTCTAGTTCTGTTTGCGCAGTTTGAAAAGCGAACAGTTCCAGTTCCGGTTCTAATTGCGCATTTTGAAAATGCAGTAGTTTGAACAAGTCTGGTCGCGAGAGCTTTATAAATTTTCCAGCGTTCTGAAAGTTAAAAAAGGTTTGTAAACAGCCGCTCAAGAACCTTCCTGCGTACAACGCTAAGCAAACACGGACTACAAGAATTGAAAGTGTGATTAATCATCCCTATCAGTCAGCATTACAGCCTCCTGTTCCTTTCAAGTCACGCGTGCTGGTACGCGTTGGCAACCGACCCCTGTTAACTGTACTTCACTTATTGAAACGCGCTACGCCTCGCTGTCATTAAGAGGTGATCAACCGCTAATCAAACATCAATTCCGGAATTGGTAACCATTGGCGTACGCAAACACATGAGGAATATTACCGATTTTCTGTTGTGCGTATAAAGGTCACTCTTGTTTAGATAATCCTCGCACTGGGAAAGAGACGATGTTGTATTTTTGTTTTCCACGTACCGTGCGACATGCGTCCTTTTAAATGGCAGGTTAATTAACCGTTGCGGCAGTACAGGAATTTTCTATACGGTTGGCCTGATATGACGGTGGAACTTGGGTTATAAAAGGCTGTTTTTGAATGATATATTCATATAGAAATAAACGTGAATGTTTTCGGCTGACACTATAGTAGAGAATCAGAAAGAACATTGTACATCAACAATCTTTTGCCAATTCTCTGCTATTTGCTGGCGGTTACCCCTGACGAGTGTCAGCCGAAAATATTAAGGGGTTTATTTCAATACCAATATATTATTCAATTGTATATTGAAGTACTGTACCTCCAAGAAGTTCTTCAAATACGATTGTTTTTTACGGGCCTTCATCGCAAATAACATTTTGAACCACACCACGCAAAGCGGAAAACTTTGGAGAATAGCAATTTGAAACATGGCCAGTATAGTATGTCGTAGACTCTGGCATGGCAATCTTTATTTGTGACTTTATAAACACGCTGTACATCCCCCGGATTTCAGGTAATAATCGGACATGGAATCATTTTTGTTAGGGTTGTAATGACTCGACTCACAATTTTTTGGTGACTCTACTCGAGTCATTGTGCATGACTCGAACCGGGCCGTATGACTCGAGACTAGGACGGCCAAGACAGACATTTCATTATAACTTCGAAGATTAGTAAAGTTACCACATTATTGGTATTTCGTCTATCTGTCCTGATGCTCGGAAAATAGGGCCAGAAACTGTTATGACTGAGGAAAATTACGATATTATGAATGCGAGCCATTATATATCACTCGAGCAGAGTTGAAAAAGTTGGTTGAACAGGATTAAACTGAAAACTGAGCAGTGAACACAATGACTTGGACTGTGGTGAATAGAAAATGACTCGACTTGATTCGAGTCAAAACTATAAAATGGAGATTGGCTTGTGACTCGGAAGCTTGTGACTTGGTTACAGCCCTAGTATATAGGGACGGTGCATAACGTTCGGTCCACGTTCGCAAACGAACCTTGGTATGTTTTACATTGTAAACCTTCTATTAAATTAAAAAGATTACGGGTAATTTCAACGTCTGTGACCAAAATACCTTGAATATCAAGTAAATATCACTCGTAGTGTCACGTTCACAGTAAAATAGGAAAATCAACTCAATTCAACCTTGCATTGTACTGATTTTCGATACGTCCACTTAAAATACCACCTACTTCTGTTTGTGGATAATAAAACGACGCGTTTCCGTCAGAGCTACGTTTGACGGATCATCTTTTTTACGGCACAGTGTTAATCTTATGGTTCTTCCTCCAGACCTATGCATGTAAATTCCTCGCTTACCGAGAGCTTGAAGTATTCCGAAACCTAACTGTGACGTGCGACAGGTGTTGAAATGTTTGTAAGTAAAACTGCACCGTCGCGACCGAGTGTATTATGCGACTCGCGCCCAACCACAGGTGATGTTTTGAAGTCGCCTCCCAACACCAAGCATAGTACCTTCATCAAGTAGATATTAGGCAAGGCTGCTTTACCACTGAAAGCGTTTTACTGTTCTGGCCAAATCGCGGTTCCATCACTATATTTACGGCATGAAAGTTCACAACAACAATATTGTTCGGCTGTAATACGGTGATGTATTGTGGGCTATTCACCAGCTATCGCGCAGGCTTGGCTTGTATGATGTGCACACAGTTTTAGTGCGACGGTAAATAGATATTGGTAAATACAACGGACCGAAGGAGGCTGGCATTATGGCAATAATATCGGTAACGTAATCACGATATCGCCCGGCGCATCAAATGCTTTCTAGACTTGTACAAACTTCTGGGTTTTCAAAATGCGCAACTAGGACTAAAACTACTTCCTTTCAAAACTAACAGCTAGAACTAGAACTACTCACTTTTTAGAACTTGCAGCTAAAACTAGAGCGAAATTTTTTAAAATGCGCAACTAGAACTAGGACTAGAACTACTTCCTTGCAAAACTCGCAACTATAAACTAGAACTATTCACGTTTCAAAACTTGCAATTAGAACTAGAACTACTCACTTTTCAAAACTTGCTACTAGAACTACAACCAAAATTTTTAAAATGCGCAACTACAACTAAAACTAGAATAACTCCCTTTGAAAACTAGCAGCTAGAACTAGAACCACGCACGTTTCAAAACTTGCAATTAGAGCAACTCAATTTTAAAAACTTACAACTAGAACTACTCCTATTCAAAACTCGCAACTAGAACTAGAATTACTCACGTTTCAAAACTTGCGATTAGAACCAACGACCTTTAAAATCAGCAACAAACTAACCGAAACACAAATAAATATGCTCAATTTTGGAGCAACTCTTAATTTTCAATTTCGTCGGAATCGGATCGACTTTCCACGGGAACGTGAGTACAAGTTTGAAATGGGAGGGGTTTTGACCCTCAAAACCGACCCCCTGCGTATTGGCAGTAATGACTCTGAGCTAGCAATGGGTGCTAGCAGGGCCGAAACAGCACTTCGCCAGGCCCCACCCAAAACGTTGGTCTTGGGCCCCCCATATGCTGATGAACCGAACTTCTGGGGGCCTTCACCCCCCAGACCCCCCTCAGGCTATTCGCTAATTGACGCTGCTAACTTATCCTCTACATAGCAGGCCGCTAAGTGGGTAAGCTTTTCTCGCCTCGACGCGCCAAGCGCGAAAGTTTTCTATAATTCATGATTCAATAGGTCAATATGATCGGGAATTGCATATATGTTGCTGTCAATTTTTATCCTCTCTCTGCTCACGTAATCAAATTTATAGGTAGAGCAAAGTGAGGTGTGTTTGTAAAGGTAGGATCCCTCAATATTATAATTAAACATTTTCCGGCGTATACCCGTTGGCAAGAACGAAACAGCACTTCGTCGGGCCCCGCAAATATCTTGAGTCTTGGGCTCCCATATAGCGTGATAAACCTACCCCCCATCACCTTATGTGCTTTCGCCACGAAATGAGTTGTATTGCTTAGTGGGCCTGCGCCAAGCGCAAAATTTTTGGAAAATTCATGATAAAATCGGTCAATAAGATCGGGAATTGCATATATATTGCTATCAACTTCTTGTCCTCTCTGCTCCCGTAATCAGATTTACCGGTAGAGCTGAGTGAGGTGTCTTGGAAACTGTAGGGTCCGTTTGTATGACTCCTTAACATGATGTTATTTCGTTACCTCCCGTCTGCTATATAAAAAATATAGAATCGCCATAACGTATAGGCTACGAAACTAAAAGACGCACACGATTTCAAATTGGAATTTCTTCACTGGCATATAATTTTTCCCTGCGGGATGGTATTTGTCTTGTGAAGTTCAGATTGCCAAGACAGTATTTTGTATAGGCCTATATAACGAAGTTTTCGCTCAGCATTAGGGCAGTCCTTTTCGGCCAAGGTATTCTCGCTGCCGATCGTTCTGGCACGCTTCTTGGTGTCGCATGTTACATGACCTATTTTATATGTCTTGGTGCGTCGTGGCTCGGTAATGGTCAACGCCGATATGCCTATTTCTATAAATCTTGAGTATTTTTTCTTGGGGGAAGAGTACCCCAAAATCAAGATAATTGGCAACTTAAAATCGCGCGTAGCGCGAAAAAATTATGAAAAAGTTACATAAATTTGCAAACAATAGACTATAATTTATGCTAATTCACGAAATAATCTTGGGCCCCCTTCGAGCTCGCCCCCCCCCAATTGGGGGGTTTGGGGTGAGGCAGTTACGGGCCTGGGTGCTAGAACATCACACGACAGAAAACCGGTATCACGATGCGCACCAAAGAAACTTGCTTCCTACTTTTTCGGCAACTTAATATTTTGAAATGCCCAACTGGAACTAGAACCCGAAATAGTCACTTTTCGAATTCTGCAACTCGCGACTAGAACTACTTACAAGGCAGTATAGTCAGTTGGCTAGATTGGAAGTTTGTACAGTTTGTTTTGCAGCAGCATGCGACTTGGAGATGTTGCAAAATTATTGTATCGCAATGTTTGGTGGCATGACAAGTATTTATCCATTATACCGTATGACTGTAATAACCGGTTTCATCGCAGATTACCCGTCGCTGCCTTAACAACGGAAATTGTGTCTCGTTGTGTCTGTGACCAATATAAATTTACATACTAACCTGGCAGTGATGAGTTTATGAGTATTATGAGGGCGTTTCAAGGGCCGTAGCCAAGTCTCGCGAATATCTGCTTTAAGCGTGGGACATCAGGGCTGTTCAAAATTTTCTTTTCAAGTTCTACTGGCTATACTTGATTAAATTGTTAGTTTGCCTAAGACAGGGGTTCCTAAACTTTTTAAACCGCGACCCAGATATGAGCTATATTTCATCTCGCGACCCAAGCCTCACGAATCGACATGAATTCATTGTTAATGTCAGTACGCTACGTATTTACGGGCGCGCATGAAATACACAAGGTGAGGACAAACAGCTATACGCAATGCAGTTCCATGCAACATGTGTGACGCACGCGATTCAAATCGGGGTGCAATATTTCCTCTGTGGGCAACATGTGTACTGCAGGGCTCCGAGGACGAGAGAATATTGAAGGTTTTGGCCAACCATGCAGCAACGATTATTTTGGGCCAAGGTTTTATGGCATTTATCCTGCGTTTTGTAGCATCGCATTTTGGCCGCGGCCACTTGTAGGCCAACACTTTATGTCTTCATGTGTCCAGTCGCGGGCGGAAAGGGCGGCCTCGAAATACCGTTGCACGCCACCAGACGAAAGCAGCCCGACGGTCTCTGGCGGCGTTAAGTGATACTAGGAATATTCTGCTCTTTCACAATTCATTTCTGTAATTTATGCGTTATGCTTACTAAAAATATCGGGTGCGGCAGTTACGGCCGCGCCATTTCCTTCCATCTACTCTGCTCAAGTATTACCCGCGTAGCTTAGACATTTCCACTATTTCCAGAGAAACCAATGTCAGACAAATCTGATCATGTCATCAAGCTAATTTGTCTAATGCGAAGGTCGGCACATTTTCATGATCTGCGTGTCTAGTTTATCCGCTACAGCAGGCCTACTCAACACAGGGACCGTGTATAGGAACAAGTCAGTCACCGGATATCGCGCCAGGCACGAATAAGTTTTGTTGTTTCAATAAATTTAGCAATCGCTTTGGGAAGTCGCGACCTATACTTGAAGAACCCATGGTCTGCCACTGCCCACCAATTTTGACTCAATTCCAACCAATAGAATCGTGGCTATAAGAGTAAAAGGTTTTGGATTTATTGAATAAAAATGAACATAAAATTCTTTCAAACTTTACTGGCTACCCCATGAAATAGTTATGTTGTCCAGAAAGACAACGCTCATTAAATCTGGTGCAATTCCAATCAGTGGATGGGAAGCTATTGCGTTCGAAAATTCCAGCCAGCGGAAGAAAAGTTACTACAGTAAAAAAATTTGGATTTGAAAATAGACCTATCCCCTGTAAATACTTTTTTTCAAATTTGATTGGCTACTTGATAAAATTGTCTAATAAGACACTAAATTTGGCTTTCTTCCACAGGTCGGAATTGAGCCAGTATTGGTGTGCAGCGTCTTTAGTAAACCTAACAATTTTATCAATTATCCTGTCAAATTTGAAAAAAGAGGTATTTTTGAACAGCCCTAACGGGACAGTGGTTGATCAAATGTACTGATAGAATATAGAATGCCTGGAAATGATAATAATCAGTGCTTAATTGTCTGCCTGTCCGAGTACGCATAGTTGCGAATGTGATGCGGGATAGGCACAGCTCGCTAACTAGATGCATAGATGGCGCTAGTGTGTAGCTATTTTCCTGCTGCGTCGACGTGGTATAGCGCCAGTTCCGCTCTTCAGATTATATTCATCTTGGCATACCGTCGGTTATGAAGACGGCCCAAAATCTTTTTAAAAAATTTGCACCAGATCCACATAAAATTTATTGATCTTCGGGGCTTTTTCGGTTTTACTTGAAAGGCTACATCTGCACATCGATATTTCTTTCAAAGTGTGATCGACTCGATATGATCGGTCTTGCGCTAATCATACCTCGGAAAAGATGAAAGGTTTCAAGTCATCCAATTCTGTTATGTTCAGATATGATCGTTTAGCAATTATACTACACGCTACACACAGAAAACGACACCTAACCGAATTAAAACCCGCTGTCCTCTTGTCAAAACAAGTTGACTCCTCGATACCCATGAAACACACCGTGATTAATCCACGCGCTGACGCTACGCATTTGAATATTGTGTTGTGATGACCACAGTTCAACTCATAGTGCCTTTTCAGCGAAACGCATATAGCGACCGCGCGTAATCTCCCGTGAATCTGATACAGAGTTATTGTCGCCAAACGATTCATCAACGCAAATCAGTGAAACTAGTCACACCCATCGCCGGCCTAACAAGACACGGTAATTATCGTAGTGTCAGTAAACAGGAGGTATTGTGTAAATGCGATTATATCGTTACGACACTTAAGGCTTAGCGATCACGTTATTGAAACTTAAGTCATTTTTCTTTGTACCGTTATTAATCACGCCTACTCGAGTGTTGTCGCAAAGGTTCAGTTGAAAATGGTTAAAATTTGTCAAGTTCGTTATGATTATTGTGAAATAATTTACAGTCATACAGATGTGTAACTATATACAAAATCTGGTAACGCGCTATCAGTATAAGCAATACGCCGGATGCATTGGATGCATTGTAGGATTACCATATTTCGGAAATCCGAAAAGAGGAGACTTTTTCAAAATTTTCAGACTCGTAATACCGGACGAAAATCCTGAAAAATGGTGAATTTTTCCCACTTCGTGTTCGGTTGACTAAAAAAAGGCCAACTTTCCGGCTCATCTTCCGAAATAGCCGCCGGAGCTGATTTACTGTATCTCAGTCGAATTTTGCCCTATATGTAACCGAAATTCTCCAACAAGAGGACATTTGGGCGTCCTCCGAGGACACTTTCAAAAAAGTCAAAAAAGAGAACAAATCCTCTTAAAAGAGAACGTATGGTCACCCTATTTATTGGTTGTTATGTTAGTCACAGCTACGTTTGGGTAGCATACGAAACATCTAGTACAAAGCTACGCACGTTACTGGTAATAACATATCTATAAAGTCATGAGCAAACCCACAGTATTGTCGCAAAGTGCAATGAAATAGGTATGGTCGAAAATATACCAAGTAATCTTTAATTTGATGCAGAACCGGCATTGTATTCTTTGTGGTCGCATAAAATGTACATATTAGAACTTTACACATCTGTCATACTTTTATGGCGTCAAAACGAGCGATAGTCGGTACTCAAATTCGCCAGCCCTTCTAGTATCTTGCGAGAGAACGTTCTTCAGAATGATGCAACCATTTCACCATTGCTTTCGTTGCGACACAAGCGGTAATTGAGGGTGTCGTTATACCTACATTAGAACCATCACCATTAATTGAATAGCTAGCCCATTTCCGTAACGAAACCAGGGTTAGGCTCAGCCAATCTCGCGTCATCATGTAAAAGGAGCGAATGCTAATTGCTCGCCTGACATGAGGCGACCGCGCTTTGTAATCGTAATCGATAACGGCGATTACAACGAATTCAATTAATCACAATCGACTGGTGTTGAAAAAACTCTGAAACAATCGCTGTTGACTGTTCCCTGTGCATTATTGATTGCTTTGTAAAGGCATGATTAATTATGACTCGACTTAATCATTTTACAAAGACCTAAACACGGAATAGTGTGATGTATTATGATTTGAAAAGAGGAAATGTCGTATTTGTGAACCTCACTGCACATGATCACATCATAAGTATTATCCGTGATGGTTATCAATTGTGTAGTTTTAATTGTAAACGATTACATTGAAGCCATACTTGGACAGCTAGATAATTCTAAATCTTAAATTAGACTGATTGGAACAAAATGTTGGTTATCTAATTCTGATCTAATTTGTGATTATCCTTAAAATTCTATAGGATAACTGTATCGTGCGAAACGAACCAGGCTTGCTGTGCAGACATTTGCTATTCTCATGCTTGTGAGGATGAACTTCGTTATTATATGAAGTAAACTTGAATTTCGGTGTGTTTCTTTCTACTCAATTTCCAAGTATTGTGAATCCAGTGATTCTAAATCTAATCTAATTTGAAAAAGTATGTAGCTATAATTCTAATTGTAATCTAATTTGTAAATGCTTAAAATTTTCTCGTTATCGAACGCTGAACACGAGGTGTGCTCCAAGCTCTACGGATCACAAAGGCTCGTTTTAGTACAATTGCGTTCCGCCCCTAATCTGACAGTGTCATCGGTCTGCTGCAGATAGCATGGCAGGGAGGATACCTTGTGTATGACCTCAATTCTGTTGCGTGAGTAGGATTCGTGTTGTGACATCATCGACGATCGAAATGCTAACACGCTAAGGCGAGAGCCATATGATATGACGTTGTCAGTGGCCCAAAATCTGTTAGAGATGCAAAGTCTTGGTCTCAACGCAAACCCGAATCGGTGTATCAACGGTACGCTCAATTACTGCGTGCGCCTTTGGGTCGTTGCGTGCCATGAGCCGTTTTATGACCGTGTCTTCCCGTTTGTTATATAATACTTCCTTTCTAAACGTAAATTCGTGCGGTACGCGTTGATGACCGCTGGGTAGAATTACCGCGCGCGTTATTCGATCGATATGCAGGCGTCGTTTGGCGTTGAGGTGCCGGAAGGCTTCGGTTAAATACGCGGGGATACATTTTAATCAGGCGCCTCGACCAAACGGCCATAGTATAACACGCTGCCTCTCACTGTCTTGTGTAACGGCCGTTGTCAATGAGTATGCATTGTGCAAGTGTAAATTTCGATTATTCATACTTGTAAAAGTTACTGGGTGTGTAGAATGTGCAACTAGGACTAGAAATGCTCACTTTTGAAGAGCTTCTCGGAGGTACAGAACTGCAATATACAATATTCATTATTCATATTGAAATAAACCCAAATATTCGTTAGGGGTATAATCGTTAGAAACTAGTAGAGAATTGGAAAGAACATTGTATAACAACAATCAATTTTCTTACAACTTACAACTAGAACTAGAACTACTCACCTTTCAAAACTAGCAACTAGAACTAAAACTAGAATTAAACCTAGCGACCTTCAAAATATCCGCAACTAACTGACTAAAACACAACTATAACTAGAGTTAACTCTCAAGCGAGTTCCACGAATTACGGAATTGCAAACTCGCTAAGAAATATTTGACATGCAGTCGGCATTTCAGAAGGACGTGTTTTCCGGTTTGAAATGGCAGGGGTTTCGACCCCCAAACCCCGCGCAATTGCTACTAGAACATCACACGACAGAACACCGGTATCGCGATACACGCCAAACGACGACACGTGTTATTTAGTTGTTCGGTTTCTAAACGTGTTTGTAAAGACGCCACTACAACTAGAATTACTCACTTTTCAAAATCCGCAACTAGAACTACTCAAAACCAGTAGTTAATTGACAGGCAGCTAGCTAGATTGGTAGTTTGTACAAGGCTGCAATATTTGATTTAAATTATGTCGAAGGCTGTGTTGTGATTGTGGTATCATGGTTTACTTATCAGGATTAAACGTGTTCAATGGTATGGCGTATATTACTTATATTCTCACCCGCGTGATGCATCGGTCTCAAGCGACATGTCATAATCAGGCTTGACTGGGCTGAAAGGAGTTTCATCACCGTCATTTCAGACTCGTGATAGTTTTGATACCTGTGATGGTCCGTGGACATATGAGCATGCGACATTACAGCATGCGACGCTTCGGCATGCGACAATTTGGCATGCGACACATGAGCATGTGGGTTAAATTACGGGTTAGGGGTAGGTTAGGTTAGGTTTATGGTTGGGTTAGGGTTAGGGTTTAGGTTAGGTTAGGCTAGGTTAGGTTAGGTTAGGCTATGTTTCGGGTTAGGGTAAGTTTTTGGGTTATACAGTCACATGCTGAAGTGACGCATGCTGATGTGTTCCATGCTGAACTGTCGTTTTCCATTGTGTCGCATGCTCATATGTCGGGCAACCACCTGTGATATGCATTCCTTGGTGGCGTGTCAATACGTTGTCCTCGTTCCGAGTTTCGATAATGCGTTTTGCAACGACGTTTGCGTCATTGCAGTACAGTTGTGTGCGTTGTTCGCGCTAATGTAGCAACAAAACATTTGACCTTAGCATCTGTGATTGCTATTCGAAATCATAAATTTATTGGGCTGGTAACACACAAGTTTGCAATGATCCTACTACGTTAAAGTAATACTTGCGATTCTTACCACGTCATATCTAGAGTCCGGCCGATATCGTATTATAACCTCGATTTATTCAACCGATGTTCAAAGGAGTATGTCGGCTAGCTTAAGGCGCATTTCCCAAACTCCCTACCATCACGCTGCGGGGACACGGAAATTGACGATATTTTTACTTTTAACGGCCGATACCGATGTTTCTTTCAAACTGCGATATTGAATCGATGTTATCGGCGAAACGATTATATTCGGTCGGGATCTGTAGTCACAGCATTCTTTGAATGACGCATTGTAATTCGTATTAGCAGTTATTTGTGGGTTGTGTTGTATTAGTTAATTAGGTATAGCTGTAAAGGTCGTTAGTTCTAGTTCTAATTGCGAGTTCTTGTGGTTCTAATTCTAGTTGCAGATTGTGAAAAGTGAGTACTTGTAGATATGAGTTTCGTTATGTGAGTAGTTCTAGCTGTAGTAGCTAGTTTTGAAAAGTAACTATTTCAAGTTCCAGTTCTAGTTGCTAGGTTTTAGAAGCAAGTAGTTCTAGGTCTAGTTACGAGCTTTGAAAAGTGTGGGTAGATCTTGTTCAGGTTCTCATTGCAAGCTGTGAAAAGTGAGAAAGTCAGTAGTTCAGGTTCTAGTTGAGCATTTTGGTAATTGACTAGTTCTAGTTCTAGGTCTAGTTGCGAGTTTTAAAAAGTGAGTAGTTCTCGTTGTAGTTGCGCGTTTTGAAATTCCAGTAGTTCTAGCACAAGTCTCACGCTGACGTAATAACCTATACTTGCGGTCCTTACCACGTCATATCATTCTTTGAATGACTCTTGATCGCATTTCCTCGCCCTAAGGTTGAAAGCTATCCCGCGTCCGTCAGTCCTATTGAAATTAGTAATCGCATCAGTAAAATTTCTGAGTCTGCATTTGAAAAAGAGCCCGCTATATTCAAAGGTCACACGCATTGTCGTTTGTGTTTTGACCGACCGTCCAGTTTCTTAATTTCCTGCCTCATAGCGACGCAGCCGTTTCGCCGACATTTCATTCATTGCCGAGTCGGGTTCTATATGGCAAGCGCGGTTATTGCAGCCTGCGCACAATCCAGGAAACCATTTCGGCAGCAACACAATCGCGCTAGGAAGTCTAGTTCACATCTCAGTTACAGGATGTGCCTCATATGCGGCGCGGGGCTGGTTTACTATCACTCCGCAGCGCATCGCTCGTATTAATCACACACTACAGCACAGTGGTTCTTGATCGGGCTCCCTGAGTCAGTATCAGGGGTGCGCTTGAGGCCAATTCTACTCTAATTTCTGTTTTCCTGATAATGCCACAGAACTATATAGTGCGAAGCCAGCCATGCTTGCTGTACAGATATTTGTCATTCTCGTGCTTACGAGATTGAACTATGGTTTGATACGAACTGAACTTGAATCAAGTTTTTGTGAATTCAGTATTAGTCTAATCCTTATTTAATTTGAAAAAAACGTTCATCAATAATTCTAGCTGTAATCTAATTCGGAAGAAACTGTAGTTATATTTCGAATTGTAGCCTAATTTGGAAAAAAAGTGTGTAGCTTCAATTCTAATTCTCGTCTAATTTGGAATATACTTTACAGCTATAATTCTAGTTGTAATCTAATTTGAAAGAAACTATGTAGTTATATTTCGAATTCTGGCCTAATTTGGAAAAAAGTGTGTAGCTTTAATTCTAATTCTCGTCCAATTTGGAATATACTTTACAGCTATAATTCTAGTTCTAATCTAATTCGAAAGAAACCGTGTAGCTCTAATTAAAATTATAATCTGATTTGGAAAATATTGTACAGTTATAATTCTAGTTCTAATCTATTTCGGATTCTTGTCTAATTTGGTGAAAATATGTTGCTATAATCCTCATTCTAGTCTAATTTGGAAAATTATGTACAGCTATAATTCTAGCTCTAATTTAATTTGGAATTTTTAGTTAGTTAGTTGACGATTTTTAAAGGTTCTAGTTGTAGTTTTAGATGCGAATTTATAATAGTGAGTAGTTCCAGTTCTAAGTGATCACACCATCGCGGACGTGCTGCTCTGTAGACAAGCCCCAAAACACCAGCCTCCCGCACGCCCAGTTCGTATGCAGTCGACTTTGTAAACCATGTCAGTGTACGAAAGTTAACTCGAGCCGTAGACGTCAGAAATTGCTTGCATTCTGCTATTGTTCTAACTCTAGCTGGGCTGCACAAATGGCTTTGCGAATGGATTGGACTCTTGGTCGGTTTCTGATGGCGTGAGTCTTGTTTGCTTGGGCGCCATTGTATCAAACGTGTTGTCCGGCATGACGGTAACTTGCGCATTGTGCAATCTCCAAAACTCAACTCCCAGCATAGTACGTACGTGATTTCGTGGGCGTAGGCTTGGGCCAACCATTTATTCATGATCAAATGTCGGGAAATCCCGGGACTACACTAAGCGAGCTAGAGATCATTGTAGTTGCCTAATAAGAGAGCGAAATGCCGTTGGTCTAATTGTAATCTAATTTGTGAAATGTTTTCCGCTCTTTATAATTCTACTCCATTTCTGGGTTTCCTGAACAATGCTGCAGAAGATCTGTTGCGTGCGAAACGAGCCAAGCTTGCAGTACAGACATTTGCTATCCTTCTAATTCAATTTCAAAGATTTCCCGAATTCAATTCTAATTCTAGTAAAATTTGTAAAGAACTGTGTAGCTATAATTCTAATTCGAATATTGTTTGGAAAACCCGAAAGCTTTCCAGTTGTCCGGCTATGCCAGGGATATATTTCGTAAGAATTGGTGCTTTTGACGTGTTTTCATTCATTGTAATAGGTGTTGAGGCGAACTGTCGTACCAGAAATTGCTGTTTATGTGAACTCCGCTGTACGCCAGTGTGGAAATGGGGCCACATACACCATTGTCATTTACAATGTACGAATCGGGCAGTTTTCTCATATATACGCGTTTTGGATAGAGTAACACATCCAAATGTGTGCTTGAGCGTATCTCGCCTATAGGTTCGCACGCGCGTGACTACGATACTGTACGATTACGTCAGCCGCTTCTGTTATGGGTTGGGGTTTCACCCATTTGCTCTAGGAAATAATGCGGCTGTACTCACGCGCTGCACAGCGATTGTTCCGGGGCGTTTCTAGGGCAACGGCGGACTGTTGCGCAGTTGAGCAGCTAGAAAATGGTCAACTGTGTCAAATTAGATTAGAATTAGAATTACAGCAACCATGGTCATCTAAAACAAATAGGCCATGCAGCATTTTTTTTTAATTAGATCAGAATTTGAATTACTGAATTCGCGAAAATTTGAACATTGAACCAGGTTCCTTTGATAACAAATCATAATTCATTCCCGCAAGCACGAGAATGACAAATGCTTGTGCGCCAAGCTTCCCTAGTTTCGCGTTGTACAGCTCTGCTGTAGCATTTTCCAGAAATGAGAACATATAGAAACATTTCACGAATTGGGTTGGGATTAGATCACCGACATTCCGCTCTTAAGTAGTCGAACTATAGGCAATTAGAATTATCTAGTAGTGTCAATGTCGCTGTTCCGTTATCAGACGACCATCCGTGCATCGATTCCGTTGCGATACGTCACGCGTTTCGTCTCATGATCCTGATTCACGGAGAGCTGCGCCACGGAGAGTGTCGCGCGATTCTGGAAGAATTCGCGGCGGGCCGATCAGCCGAGGCGGTCGTCCCGGTAATTTTACAAGTGAGTTTATTCGAGAGGCGCTAAAACACTATTTCCTACTGTCGAAACCTCGCAGTTTCGTTTTGTCGTGTCACAGCATACTAAGCATGCAATACAAAGCTTCGCACTTGGAAATGACATATATGTACGACATACGTGCAGCAGTAATCAACCAACAGCAATGTCGCTAGGGTTGCATTTAAAACAAGAATCAATTTCAAACAAACATTTATAAAACAAGGCCCTAATTCAAAACATGTTTCATTTCTTAAGCAATGACGTCACGAATATTCAATTGTGACGTCATAATGGATTGACATTGACAATCGAAAATATAGGGTAAATATAGCTCCTTTGACGAAATATTTGTACTATTAATGTTGAACAGACTATATTGAGGGTTCCAACCATCCCATATCAATATACGTCGGCTATAGCTGGTGGTAATTGTCCGTAGGTTCATACAACATGTTTTTTGGAAAGTATTTACACAATTATGGCATAATTTTACAACTTGAAAAAGCAGAATTTTGTTTTTTTAGATGGATTTTTTAAAACACTGTTTGAAACAAAGTGTTTTAAAACACCGTTTGTTTTAAATACAGCCCTAATTGTCACAAAGTGGTCGAAGAAATACGAAATAATCTTTAATGTGATGTAAAACTGTCATATAATTCTTTACGGTTGCGTAAAAGGTACATATTTGAACTCTCAGCATCATTCATGTTCATATTCAGTGAAATATTCAGTTTCGAATGGAAGAGCTTCTTGGAAGTACCGAACATCAATATACAATTTAATATATTATTTAATTGTACGTTACCCAATTGATTTATACCAGGGGTACAACGGCAGTACAACAACAAAAGAAGTAATATGTTACTAAGCAACTATGAGCTATGAACTACGTGAACAGTCTGAACACGTTACCCGACAGTGCCTTTTAGCGACTACGCCATCTATATCGGGGCTAGCGAGACACGGTACTAGCCGAATGACTATCATCTTGCAATGATTGACCACGTGGGGAACTGGGGAAGCTCCAAACCGTTTTCTAAGCGTCTCGGTGTTGGCAGTTTCTGGGCCATTGCACGTCAAGGCAATATGCCCATGCCCATTCATATCAGCTATACTTCTCCCTCGATGAAATGCTGTTGCCATCGTAAAGCCGTTTCAGCTATAGCGAGGAATAGTGATGTCGGGCCGAGGAGAATAGGTAACTTTGAACAGCAACAGTAATATTTTGAAAGAGAAATCTTCCAGCATTTCAAATGCTTCGTCCGAAATCTTAGATCAGATTGCGGGCCGCAAAATATGACGTCGCGTGCCGCATGTGGCGCGCGGGTTGCATGTTGGAGACCCCTGATTTATAACATATTGACGCGCTGCTTTCGCGTAGTAATAATAATAGTTATTACATTCCTAATGCCAAGTCACCAAGTACCTAATTCCCTGGCAACCCTTTGCCGTGTTGCCGCTTTTCTAAGCTGTTCGGCACCTGAATTCGAAGTTTGGCAATACTTTACGAAAAATGTGACCCCAAGATGCAACCCTCATGCTTTGGCGACTGAAGAGCTAATTAAGGATAGATTTTGTAGCGAAAAATGAATCGCTCGGCGTAGCGAAAAACCGTGCATTGCTATACCTCTTCGAGGAAAGCATTTTACTATTACCCTGTGGTCGTAATGCCTTCAATGACGCTATGGCGTAATATGGAATAATTTGTCGGATGATTTACATAGGTAAATTTACCAAAATCGTGTAGCTACAAATCCTGCAATTCTAATTCTAATTTAATTCCGAAAAGCTGAACATGTCCTGGTAGTCCAAGTCTCAGAGCACGGACTTCAGCGTGCCGATTGTTAATATTTTTCCCGATTCCAATCGGATTTCAAAATGTTAGATACGCTAATGTCCTACATTTGTAATTCTGCGGGCCGTTACAGGCTGAAAAGCTTCAAAGTTCGCGGTCGGATATAAGCTTTAAATAATAGCCGGCGTTTCAGGTCGACTTTTTGTATGTGGCGCATCTTGTACATGTCAAACGAGGTGCTCGACACACCGCATTCATATTTCGTATCAACCAAATGAGTTTGAGCTCGCCTGAGCGGCGTCTGAAGACCGCGTTTCCTTTACAAACAAGTGCAAACTATATGCGATCGCTATTGAGGACTAGAACGACAATACATTTCGGTACGTGATCGACTGATCGTGTGTTAATGTAAGATCGCCACAGATAGTGGATAACTGTAGCTGTGCTTTTGTGGAAATTTACTTACCTACCGCGACTTGTCATGATGTTATGCTAACAGTAATTGAGGACTTTCGAATCCTGCGCAAGGTTACACGCGTGTTTACTGTTTAGGTTATATACAGAATAGATTAGGTTTCGTAGTGCAAGGGCATTTTGAATGTTCGCTCATTTGTGTGCAATTCAGTTGTATATTGATATTGAAATGAACCCAAATATTTTCGACTGACACGCGTAAGAGGTCATAGGCAGCAATGATTAGAGAATTGGAAAGAACATTGTTTATTAACAATCATTTGTATGTATGATGACTAGGGCTATTTTTTTTGACATGATGAAATTGTTGAACGTTCTTTCTCCATTCTTGGCAAGCTACTTAGTAGGGACATACATTTTCTACCCGAGAATGTAGGAAAGTATCTTTCGTTGTGGTACTACAACAAATTTCAATTATTTCTACCATAATGCGTGATGTAACTACTGGAATTCCTCAAGGTCCAGATTTCGTTAAAATAAAGTTTTTTCATGTAAAAATGTGTCAGTTTTTAATTCGAAAAAAAGTTTTTTCAGGCCAAACTACTTCGTAACGACAGACAGTTCCAACCAGAAATGAAGATGAGTAGTACAATTCAAACATGATATGCGAAAACACCTAATTTACATACACGAGGGTACAACTTTGTCAAAGTTAAGTTTTCGAGGTCAAAATATTCTGATTTCAGGTTGAAAAATATCGCCCTAATGATGACGTTATCATGAAGGTATAGAATTAGAATTCTAGCGACACGTTTTTAAAAAAATTAGATTACGATTAGACTTAGTGAATTTGCAAAATTGGAAAATTTAGTTTAATTCCGAATTCCACAGAAATACAACATAAAAATTATTTTTAGCGTCCAATGGCCGCACCAATTTTCGATCCCAATACGACTTTAATCCCCTTTTCCAAGTTGGATTCGAATTGGAATTAATGAATTTGCATAAACTCGGAAACTGAATTACATTTCGAATTGGAAAGAAACGCAACAAAAATTAAGTTCAGCAGCTACAGCAAGCTTGTCTCGTTTCACGCTATACACTTCTCCTGTAGACTTTTCAGGAAAACAGGGAATTTGATTGGAATTAAAATAAGAGTGTAGAAACATTTCACTAATTAGGTTAGTATTTGATTATCAGCATACTGCTTTAATTAAGTCTGGACTACTAGAATTAAATTGTTGAATGAAATCGTCTAGAATTACGCTAGAAATTTTCCTGTCTGATCTTGACCCGCATTCGAAGATAATCTGACAAAAACCTCAACACGCGCCAATTTCAGCGATAATTTCTCCTATGTTGTGCCACGCGCAGTTACTGCTACATACTGCAACTCAGCATTAGAAGCCGCTTTCGGTACTGCTGTTTTGCGCTCGTGCATTGCGAAATGCTGCCAATTAATGTCGATGTCATGAATAATTTCCAGGTTTTCGAAATTAAATTTGTTTCTGAATTATAGATACACAGTTTTTTTTTAAATCGGTGAATTCACAAAAACTCGGAAATTAAATTGAAGTCCAAATTACAGAGAAATAAAGCGACGCCATGGCTGAGATACACAACTAATATATTTTCTGCTTTAACGAATTAAATTCAAATTAATATGATAGATGCACTTCTTTTTTCAGTTTAGATTAGAAACACTGAATTCACAAAAACTCGGATATTATATCAGATTACAAATTACAAAAAAATAACGTGACACCATGGCAGAGTTACATAACTAAAAAATATCAGGCTTTTCCAAAAATTATTAGAATAATAGCTACACAGTTTTTTATGCAGTTTAGATTAGAATTAAAGTTGCTGAATTTGCGAAAGCTAGGAAATTAAATTAGTTTCAAAATTTGATTGAAATAAAGAAAAATCAAGTTCGTTTCATACCAAATGTGACGTCACTCTCGTAACCACGACAAGTACAGCATGCTTGGCTCGTTTCGCACTATACAGTTCTCCTGTAGCATTTTCAGAAAGATCAGATCAGAATTGAAATTAGAGCATTAAACATTCCACAAATTAGATCGCAATTAGATTACCCGCATTTCGCTCTAGCTTGACTAATCACAGTAATCAGACAACTAAAATTATCTATAGTTTTCCATGTCTGGTTTTATGAGTCTGGCTTTATGAATATAGTTTCATTTCGCGTTAATACAGAATTAATTCCGCCTTCGAAATTTATTTATACGGCACAATAGCCTATACTTTCGATATGATCCGATAAAAACGCAAGCCGATTTAAACCAGACTGTCAAAACAATTCATCATTAATTAAGTCTCGTAGGCGACTATTATAATGTAATTTACAGTAAAAATAACGCCTTGATACAATCGACTTTCGGTTCTACTAAAAGCACCTCAAAAAACTCCCGGACTGTATTGCGATTTATGGAATTAAGCGTGATGTTCAGAAATTCGTCATCAGCCACGTCACTGAATGAGGTGACTCCCCGCGATTGCGACTGGTTTTAATTGAGCGAAGCGTCATTGCTTGCGAAATGGATAATTCTCATAAACTAGACTGCCCGGTGTATGAATTGCGGTGGTTATGTGACATGCAGACTTGAGTAAAGTAGACAATCGCGTCTTTATGCGCTTCATTCGTGCGCGTTAGGGTTGTTGAAAAAACTTTTTTCCTCATTCCGGGATTCACTGATTGCGCTCGATTCCAACGGGTATGTGAACCCGTAGGAGTTTAAATTTTTTTCAAATTGTACTATCAAGTATCAACCCCATGAAATTGTTAAGTTGTCTACAAACACTATTGAAAACAAATTTGACGCATTTCCAACCCGTAGAAGCGACGTTGTTGGATTACTTGGGTATGATTAATGACTATATACTTCGACTCTGGCATTATGCCCGTAGACCGCCCGCAAATTCAGACCTTGGCTCAAGAACTTGACGATCCATTTGTTACCCGACAGCGAAACGAAATCGTTCGCAAATCGTCTCAGTAGTAGATCATGTTCGTGTTTGTTGATCTTCCAAACATAAACAAACAACCGTGACACTTGGTCGCGTTGTCTGAGTCCTCGACTCGTTACATGGCACGCGGCAATATCTCTTACGCGCTGTTGTTGTGAAGGCGTAGATGAAATACATCAATATCAAGTCGAACTTGGATGTCTATAGCAATTTCAGCTCTTCCAAATAATATTAGAATTGGAATTATGGCTACACAGTTTAATCCAAATTAGAATTAGAATTACTGATTTCACAAAAACTTCTGGAAATGAATGAGATTCCAAATTAGGATGAAATTCAACAAAAATTGGGTTCAGTTCATCAAATCATTCTTACACGAGAATGACAAATGTCAATTGCCGAATTCTGAAAAAGCGTCGAAATTGAATTAAATTGCGAATTCCAGAGAAAATACAACTAAAACCAAGTGCAGCATTTCTCATCAAGTCAGAATTCGTTCCCATAAACGCGAGAACGACAAATGTTTGTACGCCGGTCGTGGCTCGTTTCGGACTGTTCTGGTCTCCAGTAGCATTTTCAGAAAAACCAGAAAGGAGATTACAATTAAAATTAGAGTGTAGAAACGTTTCTAAAATTAGTCTAATTATATAACTGGAGCTATCTAGTTGTCAAAGTCTGCGTCAAGTTGTCGCGCCGCGGCAAAGGTTGCACGCTGCGCGTTTTTCGCAGTATGGAAATATCTTTGATTGATCGGAACATAATGCCAGCGGGGCCGTGCGCTGATGTCGTGCGGCGTGCCTCCGTATATGCCGCTGTGACGCAAACTTTCTGGTGAAATCTGCAAAGAAAAAGCACCAAAACTCGCAGAAAAAAGAGGTCGCATCATGAGCCGTTTCGGCTCAGGCGTTCCCGCATACTGTATAGGACTGTAGGCTATCAATCTATGATATATCACGCTGTCGCGTGTCAGAAATATACTCCTGTTGATTGAAACCCGTCCGATTATGACGAATGAGGTTTCTTGAATGCGGTTTGTTGGCGGCTTATATCCGGAATGCTTGAGGCTTGTTTATCAACAAGCGTGCACTATTTTACGCACTGCCGTAATGTATTTACACCCGTGATACTGCAGACTTGGTTATAAAAGGAAATGACACGATACGCATTGCCGTAACGTAGGCCTACTCCACAGTTTGACCACTAGAAAATTTTCATCTCTTCCGGATTAGATTAGAATTAGAATTATAGCTACACAGTTTTCTCCAAATTATATTATACTTGGAATTACTGAATTCTGGAAAACTTTGAAATTTAATCAAGTTCGGTTCCTATCAAATGAAATATTGTGTAATTGTCCAAGTCTGCCATACTCGGGCCTACATCAGTAATACTATCGGCTTATTTAACAAAAGCTACCACTACACGCACTGCTGTAACCGTAGATAATTATTATCCGCATCACGCGTCTCGATATGAATTCAAATGTTCAGAAAGCAACCTCAAAAGTCATAACATACAACACTTGGGATTTATTAGGAATGTATATGGTGATTTGTGTGAATTTACATCCTGAAACATGTGGTTGGTTAGCAAAGTGGCCTGTTTGTGTCGAGCTTTCCGCAGCTTGCAGTGGGATTAATTCAACTTCAAAGATTTTGCCAATTCAGTAATTCCAATTATAATTCGGAAAGAACTGTGTTGCTACAGTTCTGATTATAATCTGATTTGGATTCGTATAATACACGCGTGTGAGCAATACTCAATACTCCATTGGTAGGCTTACCATATTTTGGAAATCTAAAGAGTCTCTGACACTTTTTCAGAAATTTGAGACTTGCAAGAATTCTCAAAAACCGGTGAATTTTTCTCACTTTGTGATCGGTTGACTGAAAAAAAAAAAAGTCATCTTTTCCGCTCAGAGCTCAAATCACCGTTTTTCACTCCGAAATACCCGCCGGAACGTCACTTCTGTGCTAATTTACGGCATACCACTCGCAATTTGCTCTAAATCTGACCTAAATTTTCAAAAAAGAGGACTAAATCTCAAAAAAGAGGACAAAAGGGCGTCCTCCGAGGACACTTTCAAAAAAGTCAAAAAAGAGGACAAATCATCTTAAAAGAGGACGTATGGTAACCCTATCCGTTGATGACTGTGAAGTCCGTCAGAAATTTCCTTCTAACGGCAGTCATTTATTGGGATTCCCACCTCGAAGGTGACTCTTAGTTCCCAGTTGAGCTGCCATTTGCAGGTCTGACGCCAGTTTCAATTACGGTTTCGTACCGTCTTACAAGAAGCAGGCCTTTCACAAGCCAAGCGGGCGCTGAGCCAGCGCGTGTGACCTGACGGCCAATTTAATACATCGTGAAATGCCTATCATCTTGTTTCCCATTCACGTTTCGTTACGTGCTGTGATACTGCGTCTTGTACATCGGTTGTAACTGCAATCTTTAATCTTATTCTTTAATCTTTATTCTTCGAGGCTGCGGTGTGAAACCTAAAATGATCACGTGTCGTGTTTATTCCGTCATAACCGAACGAGAGGTGCTGTCGTTGTGACGCTATCAAACACGTTGTTCATTTGCGATCGATTTTGCGTGAATCGTGACCACTGACCAGCTATTGATATATTATACATGCTAAACTACGTCCTTTCCTTTTGTACTGTAGAATGTTCTTTACAACTCTGTATGTGCTAGTTCCTGACGATTACCCCTGACGAGTGCCAGCCGATAATATTCTAGGGTTACCATACGTCCTCATTTTACAGGTGTTTGAAAATGTCCCCCTTTTTAAAAATTCGCCCTCCTTTACAGCTTTTAGAGCTAACATAGTGGATAGATTCGAGTGAAAATGGGTTAAATAGGAAATTCGTGGTTCGAACGAAAGTGACGACCTTTTTTTTCGTCAACCGACCACGAAGTCGGAAAATTTTACCATTTTTGCCGGATTTTACTCTGGTATTCCAAGTTTGAAAATGACTTCTAACTCATTAACTAGTTCTAATCTAATTCGGGAAAAACTATGCAACTATAATTCTAATTCTAATGTAATTTAGAAGAGCTGAGTATCTTCTAGCTGTCCAAGTCCGCGAAAAGGTGTCCACACGCAGCCTTTTCTAGTTTGTTTCGTGCCCATGCATAGCAGTGGCTGTAAAGCTGGTCAAATAAATGCTGTGGGGTTTTGGAAATGCGATATCTTTTGAATATGTCGGTGATCGTTCTTATCGGTATCGGTTTAAAAAATATCCTGTATCGGTAGAGCTATAATCTTTACAAGTAGACAAGAGGTAATATTTTGTAAAAAAATGCAAGCGGGATAATTAACGCGGAAATATTTGCAGTCTGTTTGTCGGTCAGGATTTCCTCTTTCATTTCTTTCCGCGTGGGCGTATATGTCGACACTCTCGCTTTTAGCTTGAATTCGAGCTCGTTGATACTCAAGTTTTGATTATGGGGAAGTCGCGGTCAATTTTAGTATCGGGTTGCGCGGGTTCGGTTCAGCAGGCGTAATTGCGACTTTTTCGGCGGTGTCGTTAGCAGCCTTGAATGATGATATTGAAGGAGCGCGATTAGGGCTGGTATTCTAGTGAAAGCCTATGGAAATAGTTCGAATTTACAGAATGAGCTTAATTTTCATACTATTTTATAGAGTCACAACACCCTTGTTTAAAACACGTTTTTTATTGTCTTTTTAAAGCCATGACGTCACAAATATTCAATTGTGACGTCATAGTGGATTGGCATTGACAATTGAAAATCTTCTCTGCATTACTTTTCATCCAGTGTGCAGTGCATGCCTCTTCTTTACTTCGCCTAGGCCAAGGTGGGTGTCAGATCTTAAAAACTGCTTCAAGTTGTTTCGACACCTTACTATCTTTTCATTGTATCGCAGTCTTGTGGTGTTTTGAAACGATGAAAGTATTAATAAAACTGATTGATTGAAAATATAGGGGAAATACAGCTCCGTTGACGTGCTACAGCTGTTGAACCGACTATTTTGAGCGTTCCAACTATTCCATATCGTATACGTCGGCTAAATCGGGCGGTAATCGTCCGTAGGCTCATACAACATGTGTTATGGAAAGTGTTCAATTATGGCATAATTTTTTACAACTTACAAAAAAACAAATTTATTTTGAAAAGGGCCTTTGTTTAAAACGCTGTTTAAAACATGATTTAAACCAAGTGTTTTTAACAAAGGCCTTTTTGCAACCCTGCTGATAAGTACTAAACGTCGAAATGGAATTAATTGCATAGCGCGACAAACATCAAGTTCATTTTGTAAAATTACTGAAACCGTGAAAACTTGACATCGAATGAAGTTCACTTGATATCAAATCAGATTAGATTGTCATTCGGAAGAAAACGGCAAATGTCTGTACAGCAAGCGTGGCGCACGATACAGTTCTGTAGCGTTTTCATTAAATCCAGGAGTTAGATTAGAATTAAAATGATAGCACAAAAACATTTCACGAATTAGAGTAGAATTTCGCTTCAATTCTCTAATTCGACAACTGGAGTTATCTAACTGTCTAATTGTTTCAGGAACCGGACGACAGTGACTCGCTGGCGAATGAACCAAGTTTATTCGAACGAAGCCAACTCAACACCTACTACGACAGCGCGTCTATCTCGGCCGCCGCAGAAGACGCTTTGCACTGTCTCGACGAATTTGCGAAAACATGCGTACTTTCTGCTCCGTGACATTTAGGCCTCTGTGTTTTGGGTTTGAAATAAACTTTGAGTACGAACTTTATCAGATTTTTCGTCGCCGGAAATGTGTGTCTGGGAAAATACTGGGACTGGAGACGAGCGATTGTTTTATGACTTTACTTACAGCGTTAGGTCGAAGATTGTTGTTTACAAACTGCATTGTCGTGGAAAGTCGAAAAATTTCAGATTTTCCAAACTAGATTAGCATAAGAATTGTAACTGCATAGTTTATTTCAAATTACATTGAAATTAGAATTACAGACTTCGTAAAAATTTGGAAATTGAATAAAATGCCCGATTAAAAAGAAATGCATCAAGTGCAGTTTCTGTCTAATTAGAGTTCATACTTGTAATGGAGAGAATGGCAAGTGTCTGTAGACTAGGGCTGTTCATCCTTGATCGGTGGATTATCCGTGAATTATCAACGAAAAACTCAAGTATCTCCGCTTCTACTCGTTGGAATTGAGTCAAATTTATTTTGCATCGTCTCTGAAGACAGCTCAGTAATTTAATGGGGTTTACAGAAAAATTAGATTTTTTTTTTTAATTTTCCCCAATTAATAAAAATTTTAATTGGATCTGCGGAGTCTTATACTGGTTAGAATTGAACCGAATTTGGTGTGCAGCGTTCTTCAGGGTAACAATTTAATCAGTGAATGGCTGGAATCCGGGAGAAAAGGTACTTTTGAACGGCCCTACTGTACACCGAGCTTGACTCATTTCGCACGGTGCAGTTCTCCTGCAGCATTTTCAGGAAAACCGGAAATTGAATTAGAATTAAAATGAGGGTAGAGAAGCATTTCACAAATTAGGTTACCGCTATTTCGCTATAATTAGTCTGATTAAACGACTAAAATTATTTAGCCCTCCAAGTCTGCTTTTAAGACGGTGAACATTGTCCTGGGCTGTATGGCTGAGAATTGTGTAGTGAGTCTCTGTATAGTCCGCCGTATGTAAGCGGTTGTTACAGCAGTATGACAGCAGCACGATTGAAAATGTAGCGTAGTATGCAAAATACCGATCGATCTACACGCGCATGCTGGTACTTCTTGGACGGCGATAACGTAGAATCGATTTCTATTGCGAGAAGCGGGTCGCGTTGACCTCAAATGCAGGTAGATTTGCGGGTGAATCATGTGTGCAGAATCGACGCTGGTACGTTCCTAGCAAAATCGATATTATAGAGTCGATCGATAGGTCATATACCGGTATTTGATGTGCTGCCAAACTTGTACTGAAGATGCTAGCAATTATTTTACTATGCAAATGTTTCGATTTCAGTATCAGGCTACTAATAATAATCTTATCATTTCAAAACACCACAAAACTGCGATACAATGAATAGATAGGAAGATTTAGAAACGACTTGGAGTCGTATTTCAAATCAGACACACGCGCCCCACATGCATGTCTGCGGATCCGATTTGAATGTATGGTGGCCAGTTTTGGTCAGAGCATTTCATTCAGTGAGCATGCCACTTCTTTACATCACCTAGGCCAAGGTGAGTGTCTGATTTCAAAGACTACTCCGAGTCGTTTCGACACCTTTCTATCTTTTCATTGTATCGCAGTTTTGTGGTGTTTTGGAATGATGAAAATATTAATCAACTGACACTGATACCGATATGCTGAGAAGTGGTGATGGATTTTTCCGAATTAGATATAATTATAGCTACACATTTTATTTTAATTAGTTCAGAATTAGAATTAGGGAATTCGCGAAAACTTGTAAACTGAACTAATTTTAGCTGGTATCGAATCAAAGTTCGTCCTCATAAGCACGAGAAATGTCTGTACACGAAACTTGGCTCGTTTCGCACTACGCAGTTCTCCTGTAGCATCAAATTTCTAGCACCGAAATATTTCAGCTAACATGCTTGAATTAGAGCAAGAAAAGATTTTCGTAAATTTGATTATCGATATTTCGTTCTAATTAGTCTAATTGTACAAAGAATTAGGCTATCTGGTTGTACAAATTTGACACGGGGTGCATTGTAATCTGATTTATCAGGCTCTATATCACGGTTATGATTGATATCAGTAAAGAAAATTCAGTTTTTTCAGTTTTTTTTCCTCATTCTTCTTCTAAAAATACACATCGTGAATTATCAGCGTCTCACTTCAACTCGTACGCGGGTGGAATATACGATACAACACAGAGGACTTGGTTGCACGTCGAACTAATATGATCCCTTTCGCAGTTATAATATGTAAATGTATGAAAAACCTACTGTTCCGTACGATAACAACATCATAAGTTCATTCCATACTTGGTCACAAATGCAGTACCATGCTCCTCGCCAAAACTCAAAGAGTACGAGTACCGTACAGCACGAATTCCTATAGCGTGCATTGTCGACAACGACCGAAAATGTGTATTCCATCACAATAGACACTTACGTGACCTTTGACACGAACCAATCACGTTGCAGCAGGATGTAAACAAACATCAAGCCCGGGCAAACTTACTATGAGCTCTTATGGAAAAGGGTTGAAAAATGAAGGTTTTTAGCAAAATGACATTTAATTGGGGATAGCTGGCTTTGGTGAATGGTAATAACGTTGAGCTAGTACGTATTTGCAGTGTTATAACCTAGAATAAACCTGAATGGTTGCAAGCAACCATCAGCACGGTATGTCCAAATGAATGGATTTCTGACAACTTTTCGGATGAAACAACTATTGCGGTGTTATCATTAGTCGTAAACAATACTATAGGATTGTCGTACCGAATAGCATGTATTAGAGGAATCTTGAGTCAGGATAGGTGGGGTATTCATTATGTGTGCTCGGTGTTATATGCGTTCTATTTAGGGAATCATATACGGAACAGTCTGTATCACTATCTAGCAAATTATACTGTTACACTCAGGGTTGTAATGACTCGAGTCATGACTCGACTCGAGTCACGATTTTATGATGACTCGACTCGTTTTCTTAAAATACGGAAATGACTCGACTCAAATCAATCTGTGTATTGACTTGACTTGGACCCGAGTCATTGTGCATGACTCGAGACTCTGACGGCCAAGACCGACATTTCATTGTAATTTCGAAGAATAGTAAAGTAACCACACTATTGGGATTTCGTCTATTGGTACTGATACTTGAAAACGCGACCAGAAACTGCTAAAAATGAGGAAAATTAGTATTATAAATGCGAACCATTCGATATCACCAAACTGAGTTATAAAAAGTGGATTCAGCAAGATTTAGCAACTGATCAGTCGACACAATAACTTGGACTCGACTCGAGTCATGGTGGACTCGGCCCTCTGATTGCTGACTTGGACTTGACTCGGTGGTGAATTGAAAATGACTCGAGTCAAAACTATAAACGTGTGATTGACTTGTGACTCGGTTACAACCCTGGTTACACTGGACACTTGTCTGCATATTCTATAATCAACATGTTACTATAATATATGTGTTAGGCAACATGATCCGACCACAGCTGAAATTGCCATTTTTTGTTCTAGCTCATGTATTGAATCCATCAGGATAAATGCCGGATAAACACAGCAGCTAAACTGCTAATAGCCTACCTACGGGTGAAACTTGGAGATTGCTACCCAGAACGTTCCTGGTGTGCGCTTCTACCTTTCCCAGAGCCAATAACATGCATGTAAGAATGTAAAATCTGGATAAAGGCATGTGGACTTCCTTATAGTCATCTGAATTCTCATTTTATTGATAAAATGACGTATGTATTATTGTACCAAAAATATTGAATCGTCACATAATTTAGTAGATAGAACAATGAGTCCAAACTGATATGCAGTCACACCGCTTTCGTTGTTGATGCCACAATCGACTTGGTGTGTGTCTCATATTATTCCGCTCCAGTGTTGTTGCTTGATGGTGTAAAATGGATTGAAATTGTTGAAAGCAATATATTCAATGATAAGATGGATAGTTGATGACATTGGTAGGGGTCGACATGAGTCGCACGAGCACGCCTTGATGGGTGCCTGTACAGCAGTGTTGTTGCTCTGTAAAATAAACATATTATATATTTTATGCAGGCTTGATGGATATCCTTTATGACGCTGCAGAAAGAGGAAGTCGAGGGATAAAACGCAAGAAAATCAAATTTCTGGAAGAAGTATAGAAGCACAAAACAGGAAACTCTTCCAGGAAAATTACAAATTGACGGACAATTATTGCTAGTGAAGTTCAGCTCTCAGAGCACCATAGAGTCAAAAGATGTGGAGAAGCTGATGAAATTTTATAATGGACTACATTAAATTCTTTCTGAATTGCCCGACTTATCCTACTGACGTCAAATTCCTATTATTGTAGTAAGCATAGTAATAAACCATTAGGTGAATCGTATGTAACTGCTTCATTAAATTTCGATTTGGCTATGTAGAGATGTGGTTCTTAAAAATGCAGCATTTGCATCCATTCGCGAATTCTCAAATCTAGAATGATTATTGACTGTACTGAACTGATGAAGACACACCCCGCCGTGCTCACAATATCTTTCTGTCTATAAATCACATACAACTTTGAAAGGATTGATGGATTGTGGTGTACCAACTTTTGTGCGAGAACCAGTGTTGGTATGACTCGAGTCATGACACTTTGCTAAAATGACTTGACTTGACTCGGCATGTCAGAAATGTGGATTGACTAGTGACTCGGAGCAAAATTCATGAGTCAATTTCAAGTCCTCAAGTAATCGGTGTCAATAAAAACCACTGTATCTTGCACACTGTATGTTCGGACTGTTCACGAAACGCTGGTGAGAGTGACCAACCAACCCGTGAGAGTGACCAACCATTCAATGATCGAGCGTTTTACTGAGCCTTCATTGTTCTCTCACAAATATATTTTTATCGCAAACGAATCTTACAGCTTACGTTGTCGTAAACTAGTATACCGTAGTAAAGTAATTTAATAGCAAAATGTCTATTTCTGTTCTACATTTTTACCGTAACCAAATGTCTTGTTTTATTGAAATTGATTGGAATATAGGCTAGTTTATATAGTCCTTAACCATTGACGAAGGCTCGAATTGTATCATATCAATTTGTAAATGGGTAATGTATTGCATCTTATCAATTCATTTCTCTATTCTCTATTTTGGATGTTAACTATAAACTGAGGCTATGCAATCACGTAGTTTAGCAGTTCTACGTATACGTGAGCGACACAGCGCCTTCTTGTGTGTATAACTCTGTATTCGTTCATTGGTGTGTGTGACTTGACTCGTGGCTCGACTTGACTCGAGTCAAAATGTGCAATGACTCGAAATGACTTGTGACTCGAAGGTAGTGACTTGATCCCAACACTGGCGAGAACTATTCACATGGAGCTATGGTGCACTAAGAGATGCTATCATGGCAGAAAAGGGATTCGCAATTGAGCCTGAAATCAATAAATTAAATCTAGATTTTATATTCCTGCACATGATTTGGCACATCGTCAAATGTCGGGGCCAAACTGTTCCGCAACAAGAAAGATGACGAGACATCATATTCATATTAAACAACTGATCGGAAGAATCAAGGAGTGTGAAATTTTGCCCGGTGTCATAATATGCAGCATTGTCTATCAACTAACCGAATATGGACTAATTGCTTACTCTAATTCAAGATTAGAAATGAATGACGCAACATATTCAGCATTTGTGCAAATTCAGTTCCATTGTGAATATCGTAATGACTAATAGCATGCTACAGATCCTAATTGCATGGTGCCATGGTCAGTGTGTGCCAACAGTGCATGTCTATACCAGTGTTGGGGTCAAGTCACTACCTTCGAGTCACGAGTCATTTCGAGTCATTGCACATTTTGACTCGAGTCAAGTCAAGTCAATCGATTTTCAAAGGTGACTCGAGTCAAGTCAAGTCACTCAATTTTTGGAGGTGACTCGAGTCAAGTCGAGTCAAGTCACGAGTCAAGTCACATTTCAAGTCAAGTTGCCTTTTCGATGTATGTATGAGGAATGATTACGTCACTGCAATTTGCTAGCTGTCTGAAATACAGTTTGAGTGGTCATTGGTCAATGATTTCGAACCGATGAACGAATATAGAGTTAAATATACACGCAAGAAGGCGCTTTATCGCTCACATATACGTAGAACTGTGAAACTACGTAATTGCATAGCCTCAGTTTATAGTTACCAGCCAAAATAGAGAATAGGGAAACGAATTGATAAGATGCAATACGTTACCCATTTACAAATAGATATGATACCATTCGAGCCTGTGCCCATGGTTGAGGACTATATAAACTATATTCGACTTCAATTTCAATAAAACAATCGGTTTGGTTAAGGTAAGATGAGAACAGAAACAGACATTTTGCTATTCTATTACTTTACCACTAGAGTTACGACAACGTAAGCTTTAAGCTTCGATCACTTCGTTTGCAGTCAATCTATTTGTGAAAGAACAATCGAGGCTCGGTGAAATGCACGCTTATTGAATGATTGGTCGCTCTCAGTCACACGGGTTACACAAGCGTTTCGCGAACAATCCGAACATATCCAAGATACAGTGATTTTTATCGACACCGATTACTTGATGACTTGAAATTGACTCGTGAATTTTGCTCCGAGTCACGAGTCAATCCACATTTCTGATACGCCAAGTCAAGTCATTTTGGCAAAGTGACTCGAGTCAAGTCAAGTCATGCGAAAAAGGTGACTCGAGTCTGACTCGAGTCAAGTCATGACTCGAGTCATCCCAACACTGGTCTATACATACTATATTCCAGTGGTGTGGTGTGCATTGAATCTCATTTAGATGCCCAATTTGTTGAATAAACAGTTCTCCAGGTACAGATGTTGTAGGATTATTTGTGTTTGGTGTAATGTTATAAAATCGAAGACACCAGAGACACCAGACACACTAAAATCTACCTAGAGGCAGGAGTTGATGGGTTGCAAGTACGGTCAAGAGATGGCTTGGCAATCACGATCGAGCTCACTGATGCTGACGCAAATCACAATGTATGTCTTTCAGCCCTTGTAGCTTCAGGTGTTGGATTGTCTTGATCCGTGCATAACTGCATATGCATGAGAGCATATCAGAACCTAATCTGAAAATAAAACCATGGTTACAATATCTATTGCATGAGTCTCTGAAGAAATGCCTTTTCCCTTACTTACCCTGTCTTACAAGTGCAAGACGAATCAATATTAGATTTTCCGAGATATTTCCATCAGGTGTGGTATCTCACTTTTCTGCAAGTTTTTTCTGCGATAACATTGGCTGTTCACTAGAATATTGCTTCCACAATAAGAGTGGATTGTCTCCTCAATCTTTATCCCTAAGTCGTGTACGTAGCTTCGTAGCTTTCTCCGCGGTGTAAGAAGAAAATACTGTCCCACTCAAATCCGAAAATCCGATAGAATATCCATAGCTTTCAATCAATATATACCAAAATTGTACTGTGTGGCAGCGGCTATATTTTTCTAACATATATTTCTGAACAGGAGATATTATGCTTGGAGATTTTACTCGTGACCTGAGCCTATGAAATCGTCAAATATGCATTACCACAATCCGATAGTATAGTATACATCAATCGTTGCTTAATCCTAAAAGTTGTCAAAACTCCATGCATTTGGACACACCATGCTGATGCGTACTTGCCACCATTCATGTTCATTCTAGATTAAAACGCTGCATCTACATACTAGCTCTGCGCTATTACTATTCATCAGGTCCAGCCATCCCCAATTCAATGTAATTTTGCTAAAAACCTTCATTTTTCAACCCTTTTCCATAAGAGCTCATAGTAAGCTTGCCCGGGCTTGATGTTTGTTTACATCCTGCAGCAACCTGATTGGTTCGTGTCAAAGGTCACGTAAGTGTCTATTGTCAAGAAAACATTTTCCTTATAGTACTACTTCCGGTGTACGATGGTTACGCTAGTGTAGGTAGATAGGCGGCGTCATTATTCCGTGAGAGCAGTCTTAACGAGCTGTGAATATCCTCATTTCGTGGTCCTCATTGGAATATTCGCAATGGCGACTGCGTGAGTTCATTGCCGACCAAAGATATCCAAACCTGTCCGAAACATACTTGACAACTAGATAATTCCGATTACAGTGCGAAATGCCGGTAATCTAATTCCAATATAATTTGCGAAATGTTTCACTGCTATCATTTTAATCTCTAGTTTTCATGAAAATGCTACAGGAGAACTACATAGTGCGATACGAGCCTTGGCCTGGTGTACACAGCAGTAGGCTACGCTGTACAGCAGAGGTGGTCAGTAACGAAGTACTTCTACTTTTTCGAAGTACTCAAGTAATTTTCCTCTACTTCTGGTACTTACTCAAGTAGATCCGATTTTCGCTACTTCTACTTCTACTTCGCAATATTTTGTGATCTACTTGCTTACTTTTCGCTATTTTCAGTTTTTCAAGTAGAAGTAGTTCAATCTCCCAATAAGAAAGATGGCCTGAGAAATTTCGGGGCTGTTCGCATGGAGTATCAACATTTAATTTTCATAAAAGTTGAGTAAAGCCAAGAATTCTCGTCGCACTTCGCGCGCAGTGGATACGGAGTGACCAGTATGATTTCACGAAAGTATCGGTGAATATAATTTAGGTAGCGGGTTGGCGTGCTTCCGTTTACACCATATTGTCGCCCTTCGCCCATATGAAATAATTCATCACAATATGTATGGCTCACCATAACGTTTGAAACTGATGTTTTGCTATCTGGCATTTAGGCCTACTTGTCATATCGTAATCTAGCATGTCCATGGCGTGTCCTAATCTGGAAAAGTAGACACTGACTTTTTTTTTTAGTTTATCACCTTTGAAACCTTCTGGACTAAAGGCATGAAATACATGTTCCATATTTAGAAGTAGTATTTATGTTTCACTTTTAATTCCCAGTATCATACACTTTGAGTTATAATTAATATCAGTGCTTTTGTCTGGATAACATACATGTTGAAGTATAAAAGCAAGTGTAGTAATGCCTTTAATTTCCGGAAATAAAGCTACACAATATGGCATTTTTACGCTCCACCATATTTTTTATTAACGTTTACTAATCGCGCACAGTGTTCACACTGTATCTTATATAACTTCTACGTATTGCTCTTCGACTAAACTACGGGCCTTATAATATGGGGGATGGCGCCGTACCATGCTATTTTCTAAAACGCGCTGTTCGAGAAAACAGAGGATTAGTATCGCATTTCTATATCAATACTCTCATGATGGGAATAAATGCTTATGCCATCGAAAATTGGATACCTGTTGGTATGCATCAATATGAATCAAGCTCGTCACCTTTCGCATAGCTCAATTTGCACCTTTTCACAATCCATGTGAACGAATTAGGATCGTTTTCACAACTACTTTCTTACTTGAGTACTTTTAAAGTCAGTCAATTCTACTTCTACTTCAAGTAGTTTTAGGTTGCGTATGGAAGAAGTATTTATACTCGTTCTTGAGTAGATTTTTTCGTTTCTACTTCTACTTGAGTAGCTTTCTTGACTACTTTGACCACCTCTGCTGTACAGACATTTGCCATCCTCGTGCTGATGAAAATGGTCTCTGATTGGATACGAACTGAACTTTAGTTGTATTTTTCCAAATTCGGATGTCAGTGTTTTGGTAATTCAATAATTCTAATCCTAATCAAATTTAGAAAAGTGGCTATTTTCTAGTTGCCCACTGCCCAGCTCTGGTCCAGATAATAAAAGGCCGCATGAACTAACTTGTTCGAACTCCAAGTTGAGTTTAAACTACTTTGTGAGTTTGCTGGAACCTGGGTTCTAAAAAACAATATGGCAAAGAATCATGCAGATCTCGCGTTTAAACATACTCGGACGTTGTTTGAACCTGAATGCGAGTACAAGGGCCCGTTACAGCTAGGGTTACCATATTTTGGAGATCTGAAAAGAGGACACTTTTTCAAAATTTTCACAAAGTTACAATACTGGAGTAGAATCCGGAAATGGTAATTTTTTCCGACTTTGTGGTCGGTTGACGAAAAAAGTAATATTTCCGGCTCAAATCCCGAATTTCACGTTTTCTAAGGGTCTTTCCGTAAATTGACCATAAAAAAGTCAATTTCCCGGTCCCACTCCCGAAATACATGCCGGAACGTTACTTCAGTACTGATTTCCTAGCCCAAATCGGTGATATGGATGTGATCAAAAATTCAGAATGCATTCGGATTCTAGTCGCGCAATGCGCGAAATTTTTTTGGAATGTGATCAATGATATTGGTGAGTGTCTGAGCAAGTGATTTCTTCCGAAATTTACATCACGTATAATTATAATTTTGAACATTGATCATGGCTAAGAATATACATTCATGAGCTTATCGCAGATTATTTACTTCGGGCGGTTTTCATTCTTAATAATTACTTTGTTGAAAACTCTTGCAACCCAACGTACTCCGACTATTATAGTGTGTATATGATCCTGTATTCTCATAAGACACGTACGTAGAGACACTAAGTCGCGCGAAGCTCGCGATATATTTTTAGTTTGAATCCATCTACCCGAAAATAATCCACTATTTACAGATATTACGAATATTTTCGAAAAATTCGGGCATGGCTCCATTCGCCCCTGGACCCGTCAATGCGATGAGCATCAGTTGTATTGGAACGTCGCTTTGTCTTGCTAATGTTCATGATCGCAAATATTTGCGCCTAAACCGTAAACTGTCGGCGGGCCGCACAAAATCCCGGATCCGGCCCGCGGGCCGTATGTTGCCCGCCCCTGACGTATGGTAACCCTAGTTACAGCGGAAATTAATCACGGTATGGACTTCAGAGCGACTTCAACATCCCTCGGTGTATGCACGGTTGATGGTTATTTATGGTCAGCAAATTGACTGGCTATTGATTGGTCAACTGTAGGAAATTTTCAGATTTTCCAAATTAGATTGGAATTAGAACTATATATGCAGAGTTATTTTTTTCCGAATTATATTAAATTTTGAGGTACATCATTCGACAAAACCTGAAAATTCTGAATTTGAAAGAAATACAGCGGAAATCAAGTTCAGTATGACAAATGTCCGCCCACCGAGCTTGACTAGTTTCGCACTGTACAGTTCTGTAGCATTTAAAAAAATGGAATTAGATTATAATTGAGAGCAATATGTAACCTCACAGCCGCGAACTGAATATCGTGTAGCTCGAATTGAAATCTGACAGCGTCGGACAATTCAGCAGTCTTCTGCACTGCGTCGGGTGATTTTGATTATAGGTAACAGCGTCGTTAAATGCCTCCAATCGATATCAAAACGATCGCGAACACATTGAGTCATCTTCACGATGCGGCGCCGGGCTAATTTGCCTATTCACCGAGATGTATCGTACAACAGCGTGCACCGGGCGTACTCTCAAAGGTCAAGCGAGACTGTTCTTGTTGATGGCTTTTAAACGGACCTATTCGCCCCGGTGAATGCGCGTTGAAGTTTGTGCGAGAATGAAAGAGATGACACTTGCCCACGCCTGTGTGATTCCTGTCAACCGAGTGCAGAATAGCATCAGCAGGTAGTTTTGGAAGTATGAACTCTTCTGTGGTCGCTGAAGAACAGTTTCCTTGACGACGCAACACGAAGTACTTTTGAATCACAATTAAGACACAGCCTACGCACACCGGTACAAAGACGTGGACGTTGGCGGATGCTAGAACTTGAAATGCTTCATGAGTTGTTGTTATAACATTATACGTCTGTGCATCACGGCTAAAATAACAGCTGCCGGTTGATATTTTGCCGTTAATGAGCATCCATATTCTAATTTACAGCCTCGGTTATTGCTAATGAGAAGGTTGCGGCTGCCGGCTAGCAAGGCTCAGTTACAATGGATAACACGGGTTTCGCGAGTTCACGCGAACTCGGCTTGGGTTCACGCGTTCAGACACCTATTTCACGCATGACGGTCACTTCCGTAAGTCTTAAATCGAGTCGTGGAGGAGCGTGTGTATTATGTAATGCATGTCAGACTCGGGAACTTGCGGCTTGAGGCACGCGGCTCGCGTTAATTAAGGCTTCGAGTGTAGCACTGCAGTGAAGATTTGCGGCGATGTTGGCAGAAACCAACGTCTCGATTGGCGTGTTGCCTAAGACCCATAAAGCCTCCTCTCCTGAAATCACCTGGGCAATGTATTGAGCAATGAATAATTAAGCTTGCTCATCCTGACTAATAACAAAACTCTCGTGTGCGAACTGTGGTCTCTACACTGTACTTGTGCGGCAGTTGGTTTGCACAGCGGACGTAGTCGTGTCTTGTGAATATGCTCCCCGATGTCCAATGTGACAAGCTTCTTGGAGGTACACAACTTCAATACGCAATTGAATGATGTATTCGTATTGAAATAAACCTGAATATTTTCGACTGACGCTAGTCGGCAAATAGCAGAGAATTGGGAAGAACATGGTAGATGGTGATACGATTGTTGATATACATTATACAATGTTGTTTTCAATTCTCTACTAATCGATGACGATTACCCCTGACGAGTGTCAGCCGAAAATATAGCCTACTGGTTTATTTCAATATGAGTATATTATTCAATGTCCAATGTGTCTTAGACATATACCGTACTTTCGTTAAAACACATGTGAAGTCAATTTCGACAGAATATAGATACCTCAACCGTAATTTCCCGTTGGCAATATTCAGTAAAGCAATCAGTACGGCAAGTTTTCAAGTCAAAAAAGTTTTTTTCAGGTCAACTACTTCGTAAGGACAGATATTTCCAACCAGAAATGAAGATGAGTATTACCATTCTAACATTGTGTGATAAAACACCTAATTTACATACATGAGGTCGAAGTGTTTTCAAAATTAAGTTTTTCAAGGTCAAAAAATGTAAAAATTTTGATTTTTTAGATCAAAATTTTCCGGTTTTGGATTAAAAAAATCGCCATAGTAATCAGTAATTTCGAGCTACAAGGTATTCAGTTCGTGGCTGTGAGGTTACACCTGAACCTTTTTGTGGTGACCGCATTGCAATTTTCGTGCGTTTTCGCTGGCATCACTAGTAATGTCAACATTCTAAAGACTGTACAAGCTTTGCACCGTCCTACGAAATTCTAGAATACCACAGCTGGTGCCACGCCTGCTGTTTGATATATTGCCGACAGAAAAACAAACCAGCTCTTATTAGACAATGTTAACCGAAGAAATATTTACTGCCTTCTGTCACGTCACGCGCACAAAGCGCGTCTGATTTCGCTCAGACTCGTGGTGAAGTGCGAAGAATAACTGAAGCAGACTTGGACAACTAGAAAATTTTAGTTGTCTAATTTCACTAAATTAGAATGAAATGCCGGTAATCTAATTTCAATCTAATTTGTGAAATGTTCCTATGCTCTTCCGTAACTGCCGAATTACAGCACGGCCCACCTCTAGGCTTTTTGTAAGACACCGCTGACGCGGATGAGGTGGCGAGGAGGAGCCTAGGTAAACCTCCAACACTTAGGTATCGGAATTCGGAAGTCGACCTCGGTCGGACTCGAACCCGCACCCATCGTCATATTAGTTATTGTGACGAGTAATAGCCTGCTAGCATATAGTAGTTTGTTGTCTGCGAACAGCATTCTAGTTTTCAAAACTTTACTCCAGTACATTGCCGTGCTGACTAACATGAACGATGGTCATGTCTAGTGTCTACCACAAAAGAAGGAATATCTTTTAGAGTAGTACAAATACAACAAGCAATATAGTGATCATAAACGTCATTTTGTTTTGAACTATGAGCAGCGCACGATACCCCACAATGCTTTCCAGCGAATAATGAATCGATATTGGGGATACAAGACATGCTATTATCTGAAAGAATAACTCATCCTAAACATTGATCCTGTGAAGACATCCTATGCCGTTTTCTAAGAGTCTCGGTCTTGGCAGTGTCTGGGCCATTGCACGTCAATGCAATATGCTTATTGAAATCAGCTGACTCTCCATCGATGGAATGCTGTTGTCATCGCCGCAGCCGTTTCAGCTCGTGTGGAATAGCGTTTTGTTGGACACAGGCGAATAGCTTATTTGAAAACAACAACAATAATAATTTGAAACTGAAATCAATTTTAGCATTTCAAAATGCTTTATTTCGCGTTCTTCCAAAACACGAATCTGATCGCGGGCCGCAATATATGCCCTCGCGGCCTGCGTGTTCGTGACGCCTGGTATAGTGCAAAACGAGTCAAGTTTGGTGTACAGATGTTTAACATTCACATGCTTTTGGGAATGCACTATGATTAGATATGAACTGATTTTTGCTGTATTTATTTCCAATTCACAATTTCATTCAATTTCAAAGTTTTTGCGAATTCGGTAATTCTAATTCTAATCTAATTCGGAAAAGCTGAAAGTTTTCTAGTTGGCAAAGTCTGAACTGAAGAACTGATGATTTTTAAGGCCATGGGAGACACAACGGACATTATTGTGCACTGGTTATCCTGGCGCGATTGGTAACGAGTTACCCAGTCGAAGGGAAGACACTAAAATAATCGGATGTAGTGACAGTCTGGCAGTTGAACTTTTCACAAAATCTATTACACAACACTGAAGTTTAGGATTTTCGTTGCAGGTATATTTTGATAATCCAAATCAAAACCACCCGGAATTTCCGACCCGATCCGTTCGAAAAGTCCCATCAGCCGTACACAGAGAAGATATTGCAATTGTCCTCGTCACTACAATACAGTCATAACATCCGTTTTCTGTAATATTCAATTCAACTACAACTAAATTGCGGCAGTATTAAATTGCGTAAATTGGTCCATGTGTGTCAACATTTTCGATGTCACGTATTGGTAGTAATAACCGATAAATGAATATGCAATAAAGCATTTATTACAACGATGGATCCGAGTCGAGTGTTTGGGAAACATCGTGCTTTTGAAAATAATTCAAAATTTTTACCGGCGTGCTTTTTTGAAAGTGTCCCGCCTAGAGGCTAGTCGCGCGACACAGTAATCAGACTTAGGCAAGATTCTAATCTAATTTTGATTTACCTGTAAATGCTACAGGTGAACTGTATAATGCGAAACTAGCCAAGCTTGGTGTACGGACACCTGCCATTGCTTATGAAGCTGAGCTATGATTTGGTAGGAATTGAACGTAATTTTTGTTGCATTTCTTGTTAATTTTGAATTGAATTCTTATTCAGGAATTCTAATTCTAATCCAATTTGGAAAACGTGAAAATGTTTTTATAGGTGGCCGACTGTTGGTATAATGGTCTTGCATGAACCTTACATATAGGCCTATTGCTTCGGTAAATGTTAATTCACAATATACTCATGAAATGAGTGCTGTAGTTATAGATATAATACACGAAGAGCTTCTTGGAGGTACGGAACTTCAATATACAATTGAATAGTATATTCATATTCAAATGAACCCGAATATTCTTTCCAATTCTCTACTAGTTGCTGACGATTACCCCTGACGAGTGTCAGCCGAAAATATTCGGGTTCATTTCAATGTTAATATACTATTCAAGATATAATACAGTTGACGTGGAGATTTCGTTCCCGGTTGGCACTCAATTCACCCTCTCCCAATACGCACACCGTGCGCAAAAGCACGCCGTATACGTACCATTCGGAGGCTGTATATTTTGCATGCACAAAGATGAGTCACCCGGGTTCTGCATTGGCTAAATTAGCACTACAAACATAAAATACAGCGAGTTAACAAATTTTACACGAGGATATCGTCGTCTACAACGCTTCGAATGTACATAGATTGCAACTCTCGATGCAGGAGTTCAGAGGGGTTCAGTTCTGCGCGCACACGAGTACACACTACAAACACATATACCGCGGAAACGTGACGGTGTGGGTTGCTTCCTGAACAGTGAACACCATACGTTGATTCATCTCGAATCTATGCCGGCTGATAGTGCAAGGTATATTTGACGTTGCCACTTGCGAGTCGCACTCGGTAAATGTAACTGTCCTCGCTGTTTTTTTTAATGTTGTTGTAAGTTTAATCCTAATCTAATTTCAGGTATTCTGGAAAATGGCAAATGCTACAGGAGAACTCTATAGTGCGAAACGAGTCGAACTTGGCAGGAGAAATTTGCTACTCTTATGCATATGAAAAAGAACTCTGTTTCGATACGAACTGATCGTGACTCAATTTCACGAATTCAGTAGTTCTAATTCTAATCTAATTTGGAAAACTGTGTAGCTATACCTCAAATTCTAGTCTTATTTTGAAAGAAAATCGTTTAGCTATAATTCTCTTAATATTCCCATTCAAGTAAGTTACCAAACACGGTGTGCACTAATACTTGTTGTCAACCCGGGGCAGAGGGCACTTATACAGTTGGTAGGAGCCTGTAAGATTTTGCTGCAACGAAAAATTGAAGCGATTTGACCTCGCGTGAAACGTTTACAAGAGACGCCACATTGCACCGAGTTCATATTATCTTCAGCAGATGACCGTTTTTTTGGGCTGGCGCGTGCTTTACTATAGAAATATATCGTGTGTGTGTGTTGCTGCCAAGTGTCCGTAGTATAGTTTTCAATATTAAAGTCATGTACGGTGGCATTTTATTTGACTTAAACGTGAACAACAAACATTACAGTCAATTGCCAGGGTGTGCTGTCGTCACGTGACTAAACTTATACTCAACATTAGCGATTGGAGTACATTGTATCGTTGGATAGCTGTCGCTAAGAGAGAACACATACAATTTAGAATATGGCATATGAAATCGAATACATTACTACATTACTAATAAAGCTTCATCTACTCTACGGCCTCGTAAAATGCTATTGATTGCCGACCTGTATTTACCTATCAGCAACGACTCTACAACTATTTAGCTAGTACTGAAATCGCTAACCGTCTTCGGTGCGCCGTGGATTTTATTGCATTTGCAAACGAAATTCGTATCTCCGAATATATCGATTTGTCACGATTCCGCTATAGCCATGCTCATGAAATCTGTTGGAAGCGGCCAACAACATATTTGTATTTCCGTATTGACCGTTTTACCGTCTTTCTCGCCCCATTCTCCTCGCCGCATCGCATGAAACCTCTTTACACAATCGAGTGAAGACCATGAGATTGTATCACCGCGTTTTCCGAATAGTCGGAAAATAAATTTGTTAACGATTCGTTAAAGACTTTACCAACACAGCATCCCGTGCAACTCCCTCCAAAGTTTAGTTTGGCGATGCCACCATGTCCTATTATGACAACTAATAGTAATAGGCTGTGTTCGTGTAACGGCGTATAGACAGGCTCTCTGCAACATAATATACCAAACTTGAAATTACACTAATTAAAGAAAATGCCTGTAATCTAATTCTAATCGAGTTTGTGAAATCTTTCATTACTCTTATTCTTATTCTAATCCAATCTAATTTCTGATTTCCCGCAAATGCTACAGGAGATCTGCATGGTTCGACACACATTTGCTATTCTCGTGCTCCTAACAATGAACCATGATTTGTTAAAAACGGAACTAGATTCGATGTCCAAGTTTTCACCAACTCAGTAATTCCAATTCAGATCTAATTTTGAAGAAATATTTGTAGATATAATGTTAACTTTAGTTTCACACAAACTTGGAAATAACTGTGTAGCTCTAATTCTAATTCTTGTCTAATTTTTCAAAAACTTTGTAGCTGTAACTCTAATTCTAATCTCATCTGGAAAAGCCGAGAATTTCCCACTTGTCTGTGTTACACAGTCTACATCTGGTGCTGTTTCATGTGCATTATGTACACACACAAAAAAATTTACCTCGATTTACCGCGAAATGTCTGGAAGCAGGGTGGCCAGCCACTTGGCTGTAATATAACATTACCGTCACTCAATGTAAATTCAACTTACACCCGTCCGGTAATCTAGCTTTACATGCCAGACGGTAATGTTACAGTCACCTCTGGTATATTCAATCTACATTCTCTCCTGTACATTTACGAGCGAGAATGTAATTTTACCGCTTACCTAGTATCTACAACCCTACATGCTGTCCTTTGTAAATCAGATTACATGCCAGCTTCTAAATTCACATACATCCATACCTATCCCAAAGCAACGCGATGCCAAAATACCTCAAAAGTTTCTTCACGCTCTAAAAACGACATTGGGACAACTGTATAATATATAACAGTGTATATTCATTAATGATTCACGATGAAAAAGTATTGCTGCTGGAGGTCTAATTCTTCTTTAGGAGGAATGCAAATATAGCACAAGTAGTCCCAAGAAAAGGTGAATTAATTCCACCGCCGGATAAACTTCCAATTGTGTCTTTTTCTCGTCTTCATTCCTTCTGTGTGACTAGTATCTTGCAGTTCCACTAAAAAGAACTCATGCGTAAGTCGCTATATTAAGCAAAGTTCCTAACCTAGACATGACATTACAATAACTACTAAGACAAATAGGCTAACAAAAATATAACAATTTTTGAAGTACCGGTACTGGTACATTGTGTGATGACGGCTCCGCCTTTTACATGATATAGCAGAGATTCATGACTTACTTTATCTAATGCAGCGGTTCTCAACCTTTTGGACATGCGCCGCCCTCGGCGATGGCCAAAAAGTTTGCGCCCCCCTGCACTTATCGTCACGTCAAAAAGAGCACATCATCTAATACAGAGATAGGCAACCTTTTTGCTAATCACGGTCACATTTCAATTACTTAGGTAGCGCAAGGCCGCATTACAGGGCATAGCCGCCGCATAGCAACCAATATTGCATCCAAGTCTGTCTTAAGCAGTGCAGTTCGCCAGCTATTACCAACAGCTACCCAGCGCACTGAGCTTTAGGATACTGCCAAATCTATGAAGTAATGAATGACTTACACGCGTGAATTGTTCTAAATCTTCAAAGAATATCAAAAATTTGCTCAAATGAAGTTGAGTGCGACTGCTGGAGTTTGAATTTGGCGAGCTTTCTTGAATACGAAATAGGTTTCTTCTTCAACAATCGTCTTCTGAAAATGGTTGTGAAACACATGTTTAGTCAGAATTCAAACAGACTTAGTCAATTTCTCGCGCCCCGCAGGTTGAGAACCACTGATCTAATGTATTGAAGCAAAATGTTTCTCATTTGAGGTGGCATGTGTGCCAAACAAATCCAGCAGTGGATGGAAACATCCCTATGCTATGGCCCGAAAATTACATGAACAAGTCAACAGTTTCAACTCATCTGTGGCGGAGTATGTGGTGTCACAGGTCACTATGTGAGTCGACTAATATCCCAAAATAGAACAGAGAATGCGGCGAATGAAATCAAAGTCGGTGGTGTGCAGTGTGCACAGTCGCAGATATTCACGGTAACAAATACTATGCAGTACTGTACCTTTTACGATGCGTATCCCATTCAGCATTCCTAGGAATCTTTAACGATCCACTTTCTTCAAGCACAACAAGCTTCGCTCCACCCGGGTTGGAATCCCGGTACGTTTAGCGAGACACCGATTCCATATTGGCGCTCCACCCTTTGCTCAAATCTCAATAATGGCCGGACGACGATGCGACACTCGAACGATTTCAAAATGAGTGGTATTCATCCGCTGACATGCCACGAATAATATTTACTGGCCATGATATAATGATTGATTTAGGTCGTATTTTTTCATACAGAAACATTTATTATTACATATAGACCCTTTCTTTTCCATCTAATCTCGTATAAATAGATATATATTCCACGTGATGTTACTACTTACTGTACTTACGTAACCAGACGCTGCTTGTGATGTCACAGTTGTGCGTTGGTTGTTTACTACGAAACTCAGAAAAAGCAGTAACGCGTAACCCTAACCTACTGTAACCTATAACAGATCGCCATGTCCGCCATTAACAAATGGTCAACTGAGCACGCGGTGCTGACATTTCTAGTTTCCCGAACAATATTATGCATCCTAAACTGATATTTTAACTTATCAGTCCTATCTGTGGTAACCAACGAGACCGGCCGTATAGCCATTAGCCATAGCCTTATAATATAATATAATGGCTATGGTGTACCGCATTAGCTACGATTGTCAGTTGTTTCTTTTACCCTATAGTATGTACTTTACTGAAATTGGTACTAGGGCCAACAATTAGCGTATGGTAGACCCCAGTCTCGCGAACGTGGTTGAATCAGGTCAAATCACCACAAAAATGATATCAGTAACATTCAGTTTCACGTATAACATTGGCCGCAGCGATTTTCAAGCTAATCAATTTTACCAATAGCCTGATAAACTCCAGGAACGAGTAACTGCATGTAATTCTGCGAAGAAATTCTGGTAACTTGACTTTACAGCTAAATTAAGGTAATATTACATATCAAAATGTAAAATTACAAGCTACTCACAGTTATTGGCTGCGACTGGTAATTCGTTGCAAAATTTACAGAGATTTCCCAGTAAATCTACCAGATTTTTTTCAGTGTAGTGAGCCAGGGCGGTAACGGCACTTTCTCAGCTGCCCCAAATTGGGCTGGTCTTTGGCCACGAATATGACCTCCCATACCACAGTTTCTCCTTCGCGCAGTAACATCAGTAAGCTTTGTGTACAATTGTGATAAAAAAATATACTTACCTACTTATCATATCCGGAAACGAGTTGAATATCATATTGTGTGTGATTCACAAAAATTCGTAATTGTACATGAGCAAAACAGTAGATATCAAAATATTTCGTCTTTGTCCAATCGCTAAAGTTATATTCTTCATTAAAGTGTGTCCATGCCATTAGAAACGTATTCAGATATACCAGTTAATTTTGAAGCCAAGTCAAGGCTGGCACAATTCATGCGAGTGAAACTATAATAATATTTATGTCATATGGTCAGTATTATTGGGTCATGTTGGCCAAATCTTAATATACACAAACACATAAATGGCTGGTGCCGAATTGATCAAGGCTAACATGTTTCATGTACAAAGATCACAAGCGACATCCAGAAATAAACGCAATTTTTGTAGTTTTCAATGCTGGCCAACACACTGTGAGTCATTTCTGCAAATTATGCTTATTTTCTAGGTGCAGGTACTAGGTACCCATATGAAAATCACGAAATCAAATAACAATGAATCATGCACGCAAAGGCGGGGAAAGTGTTTTAAGATGAATAAATGCGCTTGAAAAAATCCTATATTTATATTGATTTACGAAATGAATTTAGCCCCTCTGTAAGTTTGCTCCACACGCAGTTGGAGTATTCAGGGTGCGATATTAACGGCGCTGTAGTCAGCACTGTGATGCAGCATACCAGCATCCTGTGATCCATCCGAATGTCTCGTTACTAGCAATTTAGAAACGTTTGAGTAGGCGTGCATAACAAGCATCAGAACCGCATTGCTCTCATGAGTGTATACAGTTGGCTGTTTTGTGTTGTGTGCGATAATATGTTTGATATAATACGTGAATGGCATGACGAGCGGTAACAAACATGATTCCGGATGCCATAAACTGCATGAAACGTTTCAAACTGGATCTGCAAACATTTACACGTAATATAGTTTCCTTCTGTAAATTCTATCTGCTCAAAACAACACAGTGATGTATGGATTGGATTTTGCATGAGTGTATGTATACCAAAGTCGTTAAAAGATCGCGTGGTGCAAACGCAGTGTTACTTGTTCCCACGTAACTTATATCCCCTATAGACGGGTCCAGCCGAAAGACTTGGACCACTACATAATTCTAGACTAATAAGAGCGAAATGTTGGTGATCAAATTCTAATATAATTTGTGAAATGTTTTTTTGCTCGAATTTTAATTCTACGAACGAATGGCGGTGATAATCCGGGTCAGATCTACAACTGGAGCGATACAATTCTAGAAAAAATTCCACATTCTTCTTTGCCGTAGCGACGATAAAATATTTGTCGTTCTAGAACTTGAAATATGCGCGACAGATGTCCAGTGTCTACAGATCGACCGGTTTTATCCTGCAAGATAGTAACGTTTGTTTAGTCGCGTAAAAATGAAGTAATTCGTTTGAAGCACAGTAGAGATGGATGCGTTGCTGATTCCGGTATAAATGACACTTTTGATGCTGTCTCATCACTGAAGAGACGCTTGGAGGTACAGAACTGAAACCCTAATATTTTTTCGGCCAACACTCGCCAGTGGTAATCGTCAGCAACTAGTAGATATTATAGAATAACATTGATACATCATATTAAAATATATTGATATGTCATTACCATTTTAGTATGCGGCCCAGCAAACGTCGTGTCGTTCTCCCCATGAAACCACAAACCAATACTTTCGCCCGCATGCCAATTTATGATTATATACTCGTATACTCGTCGCATTTCTGAGAAATAGTGTAATGCAGTCATAAATATCTTATACACTGGTCTGACCTCGTGTCAGAAATTGCTTTATTACGAGGAAAGCGATCAAAGAATGACAACAATACATACATATTTGCACCACCTTAAACTGTACCCCGCAAAAACGTTCTTACATCCAGCTTTAAGATATACGTAGTCGGCACGTTTCGCGACATTAGGTCACACAAACACTATTATTGTTCGAGTTATTTTGTTCGAAAGAGTATTACGCAATACATATCGTGCATATTGTTACGGCTTACGGGGGTTTTCAAGATTGTACCGCAAACCATATATACCACATCGGGATAAATTATACAGTCAGCACCATGTAGGCGCAATCCGAACCCGTTTGGCCTACTGTGGTTTGAAGTTGCAATGTTGAGACGCGTGTACCACGGGAATGGGAACTTCTGTATTTTGAAAGCGAAAGCTAAACATAATAGAAGTATAATCCAGTTTGCAGCTAACAGTTCTTTGATCCGAGTATCGTACAGATTACGCAAGTCATTATTGAGGTATTTCCAGGTGTGACCAAAGTAGACAGTATGGCTACTCAAGTAGAATTAGAAGTAAATCTGTAAGAGTAGAAGTAGAAGTAGCAATTCCAAAGACATATCAAAACTGTTGAAGAACTTCTTGGAGGTATAGAACTGCAATATAAAATTGAGTAATATATTCACACTGAAATAAATCAAATATTTTCGGTTGGAGATATGTCTGTTGATATACAAAGTTCTTTTGAATTCCCTGCTATATATTTTTAGATTATACACCAACACCTTCTGTTGGCACAAACGTGGCGTATTTTGATAAAAGTCGACTCTAAGGCGCACAAATATAAGAGTCAACGGCGTCTCCCGACGACGCAAAATCTGTAGTCTCGATCATTTTTCGAACAGACAGAACCACCCAACAAATGTTTGCCAATGGCACAATTCATGTCCTTTGCCTGTTCTGATTCGAGCGTCAGGGGATGAGTCAAGGACGTGATGCGAGTGTTCTAATAACTCTAGGCTAGGGACATGCTGTTTTATGCAGTCTTGCAAACGCTGTACCGTTTTTCCCACGTGGTCACAATCACAATGGCACTTATATTGATAGGCTTCAAGAGTAGAAGTGATTCGTCACTAACCATGAACACATCTTGGCATCCCATACCAAGACCTGACTAGTACCTAGCGTCGACCTTGTGACCCGTCGATCGTGGCCGGTCGAGTTTGCTGCAAAATAACATGCAGTGAAATCACTTTCGACTCGTTTTACAAATATTTTCGCGTATCCATGGAGTCTGCCGAAAGTGTAAACAGGGCGCGCTTAAAAATTCAAAAGGCTGAATCCGAAAGAGACAGCGAATACACACGGCATAGATTCCTGTTATCGGCGTAATAACCGAGTGCAAGTATGCTCACATGATTCAGCATGACACACCGATCGATTCTGTTGATAGACGGGAATATATTTACGGTGTTAGGAAAAAATAAGGGATGATGTAGCAGTAACTGGATGCTAAATGTCATTTTCCGACTCTACATCCAAGACCCATCCCCACGTAAAATCGGTTGTAGTTGACCTTTTCTTTTAGTCAACCGTGTCGTCGAAATCCAAATTCCACGTCTATTATGGCGATTTTGTTGTCTCTGTACGATCTCTTGACTCTCAGAGCTATAAAGGAGGGTCAAGTGCCAAAAAGAGGGCATTTGGGCGTCCTCGGAGAACATTTTAGATTTTTGGAAAGAGGCGGGCATATGGTAACCCTATTTTAAGAGGAATTGTCCTGACAACTAGACAAAAGATCCTCTGCATCATGGTAAAGTAACGTATTTTCGGAAAATTGCACCCAATTCTAGTGGCATTGGTCATTTTGCGTGTGAAATTTTGAAAGTGGTCACCTCGGATTAACTGCTATGTGACCCATCGACTAAATCTAGCTTTTGAACTACTTACTTAAGAACGTTCAATATGTTCATTTTTTACTTCTAAAAATAAGTAGTTTTGTTATATCTATAAAATTGTTACTTTTACTTGTAATTGGGTATAGAAATTCACAGCGTTACTTCCAATTCTACTTGAGCAGCAATACTGGCTACTTTGACCGTATCTTCTGGACCCAACACTCTTCACTCCGCCGTTACAGTCATGACCTCTTTCACCAACCCTTAACTATAATCATGTCGGTTACCAGGACTACGCATTCCTGACGAATCAATTCTCGAAATTTCGCCCATGTGAAATTGATTGTACGAGTTTACGATTAATTTACTTTCGTTTTAGACGCTCAAAGTCCAAATCGAATGCCGTATTATCAAATTATATCTCGTATATATGTGGTATTGCGTTTCGCATGACTGTTGGTCCGGCATACGGTAATCGATGCCGACTATGATTCAGTACAAGACATTTTTCAATTACATCAAGAAAATTATGTACTGTAACTGGAAACGTACTATATTCCGATTATGGCGATTTACAACAAACATTGTCACTACCGTGGTTTACTGTGACGACTTCTGCTGGCAATTTGCAAAACATGTGTCGCGTTGTTCATAAGCGCTGTATAAATAAGTCTATTGGTAACACTATCCGTATACCTTTGTGAGGCTAGACTTCATATCGTTTAATTTAAAGCAGTCATCTTCATTAGTACATCAATCCTGGAGCTGCGATCGTGCAATGTCATGTTTAGCCATGACGTCTAACGCTTACCGGTACTTTTTCGGCCCGCGCACCGCGAATTTCGTGAATACAATTGGCTAATCAACCTCGCCTAAGCAGATTTCACGCATCGGTTTTTAGCATGCATTCTCGCGCAATTACGACCGTGGTCCGTGGATTGTTGCACGTAGCAGATGCCAATGGTTTCTCAGACTGTGATGATTGGTGTGAATCTGTGTGTTGTGTTTGGGCGTACTGATCGTGAATAAGGCATATCTTGCCAATAGACGTGTGGACAATTGTGTAGGCTTCCATGTTATATCTGTTGTCGAAGGAATGCTTCAAATTGCTGTGAATTCACTGCAAAGTTCTGTGATATTAACCACAACCGGTTACTACTGGAGGACTATCTTTATATAAAAGCTAAGTTGGCTATTCCACGGATGGACTTGGACACATGATCTTAGTCTTGGTTTCGTAAGTTGTATCCAGCCTTCGGATTATGTTTTCGATATCGTTGTCCATATGTAAACAGTAAATAAGATAACATGTCTCATGAACTCTTAACGTAATCCGCCGTGACACGGCCTTTACTAAAAATAAACTGCTGCGGGATCCGCGCGGTTTCTACGATAATGTCGTGTTGAAAATCAGCGTTTGTATCATCCCAACACAAACGACATCCAAATTATGCTGGTGAATTTGACGCGAGACACAATAAGCCTTTGTACCACTAGGAGTTTGCTTGTGCTATCGCCTGCCTGCTGTACTGCGATAATCCAAGTCGACAGATAGACCATCATCAGCATTTTATTAAATTTTTTATCAAATCAATACATCACACGATTGCCATATAATGAAAAGATAGAAGCGTGCCGAAACGACTTGAAGTATATAGTCTTTTAATCAGACACCCACCTTGGCCTACAGCTTGTAAATAAGAGGCATGCACACTAGGGCTCTTCAAAAATGACTTTTTTTCTCAAATCGTACTGGCTACTTGATAAAATTGTTAGGTTACCTAATTTAAGCCTACACACAAAATTTGGTTCAATTCCAGCCAGTAACCGCTTTGCTATAGGAGAAGAAAGTTTCTATTTATTATATTAAAATAAATGATAAAATATTTGAAAATTTTCTGTTCACCCCATGAAAGTGTTAGGCTGTCTATAGAAACGATGCTCACCAAATGTGGTTTAATTCCAACCAGTGGAAGCGGAGTTATTGTCGTCGAAAAATTTGGATTTGAATAAAATAGTATTTACGGTGACCGATTCTTTGTTTATTTATCATAGTTGTGCTCACCGTAAATATTATTTTATTCAACTCCGCTTCCACTGGTTGGAATTGAACCACATTTGGTGAGCTTCGTTTCTATAGACAGCCTAACACTTTCATGGGGTGAACAGAAAAATTTCAAATTTTTTAGTATTTATTTTTATATAATAAATAGAAACTTTTTCCTCCTGTAGCAAAGCGGTTACTGGCTGAAATTGAACCAAATTTTGTGTGTTGGCTTAAATTAGGTAACCTAACAATTTTATCAAGTAGCCAGTACGATTTGAGAAAAAAAGTCATTTTTGAAGAGCCCTAATGCACACTGCACAGTTTACACACTGTATAAGAGAAAGGATAGCATAAAAGTAACCAGACAACTGCATTAACTGTAAGCCTCTTTCAGCTGTACAGTACATAGTGCTATATATGAATATTTTCTTGGGGGCGTAGAACTTCAATATACAGTTCATTATGAATAAACTATGCAATTGTACAGTTCTATATACAATTTCTACTGAATGAGTGAACACTAGCCGGCCCACAAGAATACCGGACCTTGATCTGACATATCAATCTCGCGAATCGACACGTGCATCATTCATTTTCACCGCTTGTCGTTTCATGTTATTCGTTATTTCTTTCACCCAATGTACTTGCCTCTTATCTTCATCGTCGTGGCCCTGGTGGATGTCTGATTTCAAAGACTTCCAATTTGTTTCGACACACTTCTATTCATTGTATCGCAGTCTTGTGGTGTTTTGAAATGACATAATTATTAACAAACTGGTACTGATATTGCGTGCAGCAACGCTACAATGCTACACCTTATATGCTCAGGATATCATGGATGGGGGGGGGGGGGGCGACACTTAGAAAGCCTTCTAATGCCATATCTGTACCTTCCTTGTCCATCAGAATATGCACATCATGCACTCATGGTATGCATATTAAGGCCTCTGCACACTGACCTCGCGACGCAACATCGCGAGTTGCGCGTTGCGAGTTGCGAGTCGTAAGTCGCGAAGCAATGCACACTGGTCCCGGCAGTGCCCACAAGCGGCAACTACAGCTCTTGCGCGTTCTGCCCGAAGTCTCGCAATGGATACACATTGCACAGCACCCGATAGATCGCAAAATGAATATTTCGATGGGTATACATGGGTTTGTCAATGAATAAGATGACGTCTTATATGCACACACTTTTCCATTAACGAACCAATATCATATTTCAATGCTGAAAACGCATAATCTGGGTGACCGAGTTAAAGCGAAAGGCACTATTTCCGGTTGCCGATCCAAATTTCTGGAGTTCTTGCTGTAGCCTATTATGCTACAGACACCAAGCCTTTCTGTATTCCACTGTCTCAGTGACTGCATCAACTATCAAGCACTCATACATTAATTTCTCGATATGATATAGAACAACATTCAAATGCATTATAATTTTATTGTAAATGAATTAAGTCTTAACAATATTCAAATATAACTCTGGGATTCTTTCCTTTTCGATCTTCGACTCGCCCTCAGGTATCAAGCATGGAAACTGATCCGTAGGCCTGGTTGATTCATTCTCCATAATGATGCATAGTCCATTTCTGACTTATAATATTAGCCACTACAATTCGTACCGAAGTCTGATAAAGAGGAGAATAGACGAAATCTAACATCAAGAGTTACACCGCTGCTACCTAGTCAACAAAAAGATTTTCAGACGTCTTGTACTGAGATGTACCGGTATCTGAAATATACATCAGTGAACCCATGACATACCACGATTATATGTACCTGCTTAACCCAGTTTCCAACAAATGTACACTGTATAGGTTAAAATGAATCAGACAAGGTATATACCTAGTAAATCCACCTGTAGACATACTATGACTGAGAGTTTCGCGGTATCGGTACTGCCGGAGCTGATTGGCCTTTGGTAATTACCAAGTACCGGTACTGCTTACAGTAGACTGCGCTCTTGCAGTTAAGCTTCAAGTTTTAAAATGGCCTCAAATCAGTCTAAATTCAATGAGGAAACAATTATAGATGCCAAAACACGCAATACCCGGACAAACTATTGCGGTGACATAGAGCTAACGATCAGTAACTGCTGACCAGTCGCTCGCAACTCGCGACAAAGTAGAAAATTTTCAACTTTGTCGCGGAGTTGCGCAACCCTGTCGCAGACGGCATGTTGCGAGTTGCCGGCGACTCCGGTCTGTATGGTCCAGTCGCAGACAGGCGCGATTCTCTCGTTTTATCGGGTCGCGAGCTCAGTGTGCAGAGGCCTTTATGCACACTGCACAGATCGTGTGTATGTATGTCACGAGTCGGTGTATACGCCGCCACAACATCAAGGACAAAATTATATAACGTCCTATTCCTCGGCGGCAGATGATACAGTGCTTTACAGTTTAAATGCGTAAGTATCCAGACGCAGTGCATGTTGCTGTTCAATTGCGTTAGGTATATTCTTTCTCTATGTATTGTATGCACGGTGCGGTACATTACCGTTCAACGTGGTCCACGTCGGCGACATAAATAGCACGCCGATTCCAGACGATCGATTCGTATCTGTGCGCCGGTTGAGTATATTTGAACCGGTTTGAACCAGAGGGCAACGCAAAGATAGCGCATCGCGTGCCAACGATAGGATCGTCTAGATTTGATACTTCGCTCACATTAAATGCGATGCGTAGAGGTGTAGTTACCGTACAAATAAAACCACATTCACATATGCCTGGCATCAAACCTGCACGATTATCGTTACTATGCGTTATACAGTGTAATCTGCAGTACGAAAGGTGCAGTGATTTGCAAATTCTGTGAAAGCAATCGAGATTTACACTACGGGGATTATCTTCATCTTGAGGGCTGACTAGTGTTGAAGTCGCTGACGATCACTGCACAGCTAAAGGGTGTCTGCCGAACATATTCGGGTTTATTTCGATCCTAATATATTATTCGAATGACGTGTGTGTTATTTGCCGTAAATTGTCGTACACATTGATACCTCTGAGCTCAAAATGTCGTCAGAGCAATGTAATGCAAGTTATGATTGAACTTTTACATTAAAGAAAGTCCCAAGCTAGTGTCAGCCGAAAACGTTCGGGATTATTTCAATATGAATATATTATTCAACCGTGTAAAGTCTACATTGAGTCTTCCAAACGCTGATAAAACGATCGGTGCGCTACACGATTTGCGTAGAGCGTACTGCGGCACCGTTTGACACGGAAACGGCGTCGTGTTAGCCATAATATTTGCCAGCGATGCAAAACACGATATTTCGTGTACGACAACGCTAATAGTCAGGCGATCGTCGGCGGATGTCGGACGGCCGCGATTACAAATTGTAATGTACAGCGTTTTGTGGATTAAGGCCGAAAACGCGGGGATTTCGGAGGGCAATCGGTCCGCGCATACTGGATTTGGATAATCTCATATTCTCGGAAAACTGCTTCGTCAGACTGTACACTGTAGCGTCGTCCTGCTTTAGCGTTATTTATCCTATACAAAATCGCTACTCACGATAAATCGCAATCAGTCATACTGTGAGGTTGAAAAAATCCCGCCAATCATTCTCAAATCTACGTCAGACAATCAACGTTAAATGCGATTACAACGGGGAATACCTTTAATTCCTCTCTCATTTAAAAAAAGGTTATGAATCGTAAGACACGACAATGCACACTTGAAGATACAAAACTTCAATATACAATTGAACACTATATCTGGTGAAACGGTTGTTGATATACATTGTTCTTCTCCATTAGTTCCTGAAGACTGCCCCTGACGAACGTCGGGCGAAATTTTCGGATTTTTCAATGAGAATGCGTTGAACGATATTTACATCCACACAGAAATAATTAAAAAAAGTTATTATGAAACACGAAAATGAAAAATCGAAGATACTTGGAGGTACAGAACTTCACAATTCAATTGAATATTATATTTTGTGATACTGTTGTTGATATGCAATGTTCATTCCAATTTTCCACTAGTAGATTACGATTACCTCTGACGAGTGTCAGCTGAAAATATTTGGGTTTATCCCAATGACAACGAATAGTTGCATACACACAACCGCATGACTTGAATCGTCTAGAAATCGAAACCGAATATAATCGTCTTCGCTTTTTGTATTTATCCACCTTCTTTGAAAGAGGCTATAATTTTCTGTTACTTCTTAAAATTACAGTGTCAAGTACCCTGCTGTGTGTTACGATATCAAGCGCGCAGTAACGTACCACCGGTGTCTGTGCTTATGCTCAAGTTGTTATTTATACCGTGAGTGCTTGACTCTCGACTGTGACGAACAGACGCAATGACTGCGTTTCAAACCTGTTATTTTATACCGCCGAACTTCAAGATGTCGGTGTACTTTCCGCGAAATGGTTTGTAAACATAGACGTGTCAAGAAGTAAACTTAGCGGATCAGGTGCTCGCGAAGTGGTCGAGGCTTCATCAACAAACACAGCCTCGAAAAAATCCAAGCTTCCTTATAAGGTGAGCGTTTACGCGCATTGCGCATCGTGCGACTTTGTGTAATGCAATCTGCGATCAAAGATATGTCATCGTTTCCTTGGTACCGTTCAGTCTCATTGAACGTGACTTTCGTTGGTGAACTGTTGTTTTAATAGCGACATAAAGCATTTTATTACTATAGGTTTCATATAGATCACGTGTGATTTTAAATATAATCTAATTTCTGATATTCCTGAAAATGCGACAGGAAAACTGTGAACCGAGCTCAGCTTGGTGTAAAGACATTTGCCATTCTGGTGCTTGTGACAATGAACAATGATTTGATATGAGCTGAACTCGATTCACTGTACAAGTTATCGCGAATTCAGTAATCATAATTCTAATCAAATTAGGAAAAAAATTGTTTTGCTTTAATTATAATTATAATAATATAGTTCGGAATACTGAATGCGTTCAAGTAGGGATTGTCGCGTGTATTTAACAAGGCGCGGGAGCTGTTTTTACTAGTGTACCAATTACATATCATACAGTTCGTGGGATGTGAACATTTAGCTTCGTAAATGCTTAATATATTTCGATGTATAGGCTCCCGGCCATCATGTAGGTATTGAGTGTATGGACTATCGTCGCGTCGGGGCCCCGGTCGCGTCTGTAGAGCTCGTTCTGATTCCCGGATATGAATAACAAACGATTAGCCATTCAGTTGATGAGTATTGTAAGGATTGCTTTAGCTTGTATCGCTGCGGGCGTTTCAGATTAAAGGGAGCCTAGTTATTCACGGAAATTCCTACTCAAATAAAGTTTGCTTGCTATAGAACAAAAAAGAGTGTATCATGCAAAGTATTCTCCATTCATCATTGCATTTAACCAACAACAGCAACCGGGTATAATAATATTACACTGCTTCAGTGGCCTTACAGTGTCCGGTTTCTCACAGATAGTCACTCACAGACCGAATGCGTTAAAACCTCTACGCTATATTATCCGCGCTAATCCTCGGCATTATATGCGGATGGTTTGGAATTTGGATTGTCAATTCCGGGGAAGAATGTGCATGGAGCGAATATACGAGTCCATACCTCTGTTTTGTTTTGTGGAATGCTCTATTTTCAAGCATATTCATAAATATATAATCTTACATATCACAGGGACTCTATTTTATAGCGACACCTTGGTTGGCAGACAATCACAGTAGCAAAAATCCAGTGATAGACTTAATACAATTATAAACAACTAAAACAATGGCTCCAGCCTGTGGGCCACGATGATATAAATTGGTAATTTTTATGCTTACTGTAGTGGGTTTTAGACGCGATTCGGCGTTAGCCCTGCGCACGTGTTTAAAGAAGCGTATGTGTTTGAAGAACACATACAAGAAATTTAACTGCAAACGCTACAAGATTGATTCATCAATACCAACCGCGGCCCGGCATCGTGGGCCCCGAGCCAACTCCAGGGCTGTAACTGCCGCACCCAAACCCCCCAATTCGGGGGGGGGGGGCGAGCTCGAAGGGGCCCAAAATTATTTCGTGGATTAACATAAATTATAGAGTATTTTCTGAACATTTATGCATCTTTTTCAGATTTCAAGTTGCTAAGTTTTTGATTTTGGGGTACTCTTCCCCAAGAAAAAATACGCAAGATTTATAGAAATGGGTGTTGGCCATTACCGGGCCACGATGCACCAAGACCTATAAAGTTTTAGGCCATGTGACATGCGACTCCAAGAAGTGTGCCAGAACGACCAACAGCGAGAAAACCGTGGCCGAAAAGGGCTGCCCTTATGCTGACCGGAAACTTCGTTATATATACAAAATACATATAGTTTTAATTACGCGCCTAAATGACTGGGCGCCGAATGTCCCTGTCTTGGCAATCTGAACCCAGAGATATCTAAAACTTCAGTTCTAGATGAACCTCACAAGACACATGCCATCTCGCAGGGAAAAATTTTATGCCAGTGTAGAAATACCAATTTGAAATCGCTGCGTCTTTTAGTTTAGTAGCCTACGTTTGGGCGATTCTATATTTTTGATATAGCAGACAGGAGGTCACAAACGGGCCCAACAGCTTCCATAACACCTCACTCAGCTCTACCGGTAAATCATATTACGTGAACAGAGAGGACAAGAAATTGATAGCAATATATAAGCAATTCCCGATCTTATATTGACCGATTTTATCATGAATGATCAAAAATTTTCGCGCTTCGCCCTGGCTCACTAGACAGTACGCCGAATTACGTGGCAAAAGCAAACAACGTGATTGGGGTAGGTTTATCACCCTATGGGAGCCCAAGACCTAAGTTTTTTTTTTGGGGGGGGGGGGGCTGGCGAAGTGCTGTTTTGTTCCTGCCAACGCGTATACGCCCGAAGATGTTTAATTATTTTTGAGGGGTCCTACCTTTTCAAACACACCTGCCTCAGCTCTCCCTGTCAATCTGATTACGTGATCAGAGAGCGGATAAAAATTGATAGCAATATGTATGCAATTCCCGATCATATTGACCGATACAATCATGAATTATAGAAATTTTTCGCGCTTCGCGCGTGCGGGCGATAACAGCTGACGCAGCTAACGCCCCTCCCAACGTAGATGATAAGTAGCGATGAACAGTGTATAACATGAGGGAGGTCTGTGGGGCCAAGCCCCCCAGAAGTTCGGGTTATCATCATATGGGGGGGGGGGGCTAAAGAGCGACGTTGGGGGGGGCTGACGAAGTGCTATTACGGCCCTGCTCACCACATTAACGAAAGCAATTAAGACACCACCCAAATGAATACAAAATGTCTTAGAAAGGCCGGGGACCTATAGAGCCAGCAGCTGTATGTTGGGGATCCCCGGTCCAGACCGGTGTCAGACTATTCTCCACAGGGCGCAGCGGGCAACGGTTTCATACGAGCGAATCTACTTGACGGCGAGCGAGACGTGAACACAACACTGACAAATTGATTTTCATAGTCCCAGAACAAGTCTCAAGTAGCCTTATCTGATTACTTCCCACGCAGCTACCAAACAAAAACAGATATTCAATTATCAGTGCAGACTTTGCGTTGTTTATATTCAAATTGAAACATGAAAAATATACAGCATTGGCTCTGGGTTATTTTTGCGGGATATGATGGCCTCGTTCTTGTGTGCGTTGCGATCGTAATCTGGCCTGACAATTGTCAAAATAATCACCTAAAACAGGGTATCTGCGATGGGAATCTTCATCAATACGTGGGGATTTATATCTCCTCCGTAGACTGTTTATTGAGTTTGTAAAATGGATTAGGTTCAGACTAGACTTGAGATTTATCGATCTATGCGTCACTATAACAAGAGCAACGGGTTATCGTTTATATCAGTCCTTGAACGTGTAGTTGTAACAACGTTATGACTGCCCGTACAGACGAGGTAACACAGGTAAGACGCATATAAACCGCAGCGCGATTACAAAATTATTCATTATTATACTACATAAGTTTTTAGCGATCATAATAACTCATGTCATATGGACACATTCTGCAAATTTCCTCAATAGAAATTGGTGTTGTTTTCAAGGAAACGGCGCCAGCGTGTCATTATGCGCCAATACCAGCAATCAACAGAAAATGACTCGGTCGTTTGCAGAACCATTGGCCAACAAGAAAACGTGTTGTTCGAACGCAAAGTGGAACATGTGCGCGCGTTCAGAATATATATGTTCTGATTTCACGACAGAATACTCTGGCGTGCCGATACTGAAAACATGAGGCGAATAGGTCACGTAAATTCGTATCATGATGGAGCATGACTTGAGTGAGACATATCAGTAAGTATATGGCTATCTCTCCGGTATCAACAATGATCAGCAGTGCGTTTGTCAGACTACCCTTGCCCCTCAATACATCTTAAGTACGCTTTTAGGCATTTTGACTGGTCATATACCTTTTGTAATAATTCTTCCTATACATTTTTGTGATCAATGCGAACTTTTAAGCAGTGATACGGTTCATGTTACGAGTAGTTTCAGGTAATTTCCAAAATTCATTCTAGATTTATCCTTATGAAGTTTTAGATTATCTAAAAAATTCAGGATTCGGCATGCACTCCTGTTCTTATGAGAATATCATGTTGTTATAATCAATTTGTGTATTTCTCCCTGTCAATCTGACATCTATTACGGAGTCTGCATTAATCGATATCGCGAAGTATCCAGTAAAAAATCATATCGGGGATAAAATGATGTACAGTGGTGTGGGGAATAGGACTCACATGATCATATACAATATAAATATGAATGTAAAATCCACGTGACTCCTTGTACGTACTCGTTAAGTATACTGTTTTAAAGCACCAAAACGGGTGATCGTTCTCTCTCAATCGTTATGATGCGCTCGCATTAATAGCACATGTATCAATGAAAATCTCCGCATATGCCTCAGTCTTCTGCAAAAGCGTATATCATCATTCTATATCGTGACGTCGTACTTTCCTTTACTGACAATTCGTGAGCGTTCATCTCATGATTGTTGCAATGCGTGTCAGCTGTCATTCACGGTTTTGTACCGGATTAAGAACAGTGCATTCCCGCCATGAGCATCATCATAAGCGCAACTGAATTATCGGCGATCGGTTCTGCGAAAATTCGCAAAACGAACGTGCCTTGATACATTTCTCCGTGTTCAACATAAATCAGGTATTTTCATGCGCATTTGTGACAAGGCAGGCAAGCATGCGTCATTTATGTATGGTCTTAATGTATAGGTTGCAATGCGTCTACAATCTTTCCTGTGGACTTGCTGCTGGGGGCACATACACATAGTAGTCTTGGTATGCATTGTTACGGGCTGATCGCCTGTGTTGTCGTAATTTGCGTTCGTTTCCGGCGATAACCGCAGACACAAAACACATCTCAATTATTAGCGCAGTAAGTGCAGTGAAGCTTGTCATCTTGTGTCATTTTCGTCTCATTCCTATCAATATTTTATGACTCTACACCAGTGGTTCTTGAACCTTTTTCCTCCAGCGCCCCCTTTCAAAAATTGTCTGGGTCTAGCGCCCCCTATTTTTTTTTTTTTTTTTTTTTTTTTCTAGCGCCCCCTATTTTAAGGACTGTAGCCAAAAACAATGGGAAATTGGTCGAAGTCCGGTAGGTCTTTTCGTTTTGGGACTTTACTACGGGAAATATTTCGCGCTTGAATCACGCTTGAGTAATTAACGATATAATACTCGTATATGTGCTGTATTCGGGATCAAATCAAGGTTGTTATTTATAACGACCATCGGGTAGGCCCACCGGCTCATACCATCTGGTTCGAGATCGATTTTACCTCTGCGATTGGCAATATACGGGGAAGTTGATTGTATTGGTTTTTGTTTTATTGCTTAGTATTACTAGTAAATCAATTGAGAATGTCACAGAGATCCTTTCTCACATTGAATTTAGTACTGCACCCGGCTCCCAACTTTAAGATGAATGTATTGCAAACAAAGTAAACCATATTATATAAAGTTCACGCACGTTGTGGGTGACAAAACTAAACAGTATTATCATTTATGATCCGATGAAGAAATATTATGGCGAATTAATTTTGTAGCTCTCAAATACAATTATATTTCGTTAATCATTTTGGCCGGGAAGCTTCAAATCATCTTCAATATACAAAGGGCATCAGTCACAAAAGTGGCACAGCAGCACCTCTTCGATTTCGACACGATATGCGCTGCAGGATAGAATAAGTATAGTCCGAAACCTTTTGTGGAAAATAACCCGAGCTAGCGTGACGGAAGTGTTTTAACAGGGATTGGCAATCCAAAAGTACGCGCGATTCATTTTATATGAATTATAATAAACCACTGCGTTGGTGGAATTAGCGTATGTGTGAATTTCGCGCGTTGCGCGACGAAACATTTCGAGATTTTGACAGATTTTGCCGAATTTCAATTTGTAATGAGGACTCAAGGATATATAGAACTATTGTTCTATTATAAATTCATATGCCCCTACTACACCATCTACTGCAACGCCATTTTTCTTCAGCACCCCCCATACCGCCCACCGCCTCCCATATCGCCCTCTGTGCGTTTCCGCCCCCTTTAAAATCCGAATCGCCCCTTGGGGGGGGGGGGGGACAAGGTTAAGAACCACTGCATATGGCATTACCGAGTTGACACCTTGCTAAGTCTTTACGTGTTGTAAACCGTGTAAAGCAGACCTAGATGACTAGATAGAAATGCTTCTGTGCTCTAATTTTAATTATAATCTAATTTTTGGTTTTCCTGTAAATGCTACAGGAAAACGGTACAGTGCGAAACGGGCCATGCTTGCTGCACAGGCATTTGCTATTCTCAATCTCATGCGAGAACGGACTATGATTTGATATGAACTGAACTTAATTCAATGTCCGGTCCAAGTTTTCGTGATTTCAGTAATTCTAATTGCAACATAAATTGAAAAAAAAAACTGTGTAGCCATAATTCTAATTTCAATCTAATTTGGAAAAAACTGTGTGGTTGTGTTGTTGCTGTTTGCGGTATTCCTGGTGATTGTTTGTCGACTATAATGGTTATTTGCACCAGGCCGATTTTCTTTATTTTGATTCTGTAGCTGCCGACTTGTAGTGCGGCCCACGTATAAGCTTTTTAAGACATTGCTTACGCGGATGAGATAGCGAGGTGAAGCCTAGATAACTTCCATCAATTAGGTAAGAATTCTAGAACTGTGCGGCTATAGCTCTATTGCTATTATTCTAATTCTAATCTAATTTGAGAAAGTCTATAGTCATCCAAGTCTGCTGTCTATAGTGCCCAAATATCCAGCGGTAACGGTGACTAAATGTGTCTCCTATATTCCTAGAGATATGCATTACTTGAGACTACCATATAAAGGACTGATGAGTGATGACAAGTCAATCTATTCTGCAGTTTCATGATTCATTTTCATGCCGTAGCTACTACAGCTGTACCACAATTTCAACAGTATGTTTATGATCTACTTCGTAAGTAGCCTATATGTTTTCCGTCGCCGTAAAATGGCTGTATACCAGACTTACTCTATTCATGAGGCTTGATTAACATCTAGCCAGACTACGTCCAAACAAGACATAGTGTGATGCAATGTCATATCATTAACAGTGTGTTCTACCGTGAATTGTGATTTCAGCTTTAGCAAGAGTATCGCCATAATTTAATTGTATGTAGTTTTGTTTTAGTGGAGCGCCGGAACTACGACAGCAGACGCAGTGAATATTTACGTTTACAAAGATTATCCAAATTATTCCGTGTACTATGTCATTTCTCAATAACAGCATAATAGCCTCGGAACTGTAAAGCCATCCCTCGTGACCGCGCAAACTCATGGTAAACATGTATAATGTATTATTTCGAGCAGGTATCAAGTATGCCTGTAAATATCACGGTATTCTAGTCGCTATCTTTGCCGGTTCAAATGAGTTTACTTTAAGCCCGCGCGTGTCGAAGGTCATCTTGATACCTCAAAGATGGCTTGAACCTGATGAAATCAATATTTCAAAGTGACTTCAACCGTGGTTGGATTGACGGTTTGAAAACCATCGCGCTTCGTTGCCTGTATAATGCTTGCACCAGACATTTTGCATGATCATGAACTGATTATAACACGTCGATACGTACAGTAGTATATCGTCGTGTGAATTGGTTGAGTTTTTGCCTCAAACCACAGTAGGCAAGCCGGATAAAATTTTACCTGGCCGGGATTTGTTGCTGACGCTTAGATTAGATTGAAATTAGAATTACAGCTACGCAGTTCTATCCGAATTAGACTACGGCTAGAATTATACCTACTCATTTTCCGAATTATATTACAATTAGAATTCTAGTTAATGTATCGATTCTGTAATCCGGGCCGCCAAGTAGGCCTACTTCATTGTCCCATATTAGGCCCGCCGACCGGAGCAGTTGCCCGGAGCAGTTGCCCGCTGGCGTAAATGGTGCTATTTTCTTTGTGGTCGCATTGCACTATATGTATTTTATATGTACTGCTATGACCGCATGCTCAGTTGTGCCCGAACACTGGACTCGAATTTTGATACTCGATTCGGAATCAAATGACAAGGTACCCAAAATTGCCTAGGCTTGCCTAGTATAGTCTACTACTGGATTACGAATGCATATTACATTTTACATTAACTCAATTTCTGTAACCAAACATAGAATTCACCTGGTTTCAATATAGGCATTAGCCATTAAAGTCCAAGAATATCGCAATTACACAATTGACTGGTTGCCGCGCTGTGCAGCTACTAGGATTGCTTTCACGCGCGCCTTCCACGAATTGGACGAGCCGCGCGTCACGTTAAAGAGCATCACATCGCAAAATACACTCGGAGAAATTGCAAGAGCCGTGATTTCAATACTTTTCGCAGAATTCGCTACTTGTAATTATATATAGCCGTTGCTCGATCACGGCTGCTGGCTGTAAAAACTTTTTGAGATGTGTCACCCAAAATGTTAATGTAACCGCGAAATATCAAGTGCCAAATCTTGTCAAGAAAAGTGCATTATATAACTTTTTATCCAATGATCGCTGTAAAAAACCGCACGCAGAACCCACGACAGCTTCGTTGCATCGTGCATTTATTTAATGATGTACTGTAGGTTAAATTTTGTCAGCGTACATAAACTTTGACACATTGTGTATGTGTCAATAGATTTTCCCTTGAGATTTCTGGTATATAGGTGCAGTATCAAGGGAAGATATCTTTGGAAGGCTGGATTCACGTATATATCGTAGTTTTTGTTTGGCTTAATACACCGCAGCTATCGCCGAATTGATAAAATTACAATTTCTGAACGTCCCCTTGACATGTATTCTGGCATTATAGGCTCTACACGGCTTCCAATTTTAACGAATCCATTACGAGATTATCTGCATCAGGGCCGTGTGTGGAGTCGGCTCGCTTTTCCAGACTTTAGACCCCCATTTCGTCTTCAAGACTTTATAAACATCGACTCGGACTCGGGTTTTTCACAGAACTGCGACTTCGACTCCAACCTCGTTAGGAAATCGCATATATCGATCACCTGTTTTTTTTCCAAAATATTAAGAATTTACATAATCTAGGGTTACCATACGTCCTCTTTTAAGAGGATTTGTCCTCTTTTTTGACTTTTTTTGAAAGCGTCCTCGGAGGACGCCCTTTTGTCGTCTTTTTTGAGATTTTGTCCTCTTTTTTGAAAATTTAGGTCATATTTAGATCAACATGCGAGTGATATGCCGTAAATTAGCACAGCAGTGACGCTGAAACGGTATTTTGAGCTCTGAGCGAAAAGATGAGGTTTTTTTAATTTTTTTTAGTCAACAACCTAGTAATGTGGAGGAAGAAACGGTATTTTGGGCTCTGAGCGGGAAAGTTCACCTTTTTTTTTAGTCAAACGATCACAAAGTGGGACAAGTTCACCGATTTTTGAGAATTCTTCTCTGGTTTTGCAAGTCTCAAGTTTCTGAAAAAGTATCCTCTTTTTAGGTTTCCAAAATATGGTAAACCTACATTATCTAACGACAATCCCTAAAAATCTCGATTTGCATTTAACGCGAAAGTGCCAAATTTGATATCTATCTCGAGTGTTATCATTTTTCGTAGATAAAATGCAAAAGTTTCATCAAATTGACCACCCGCGGATAAGTGCATATGTATGATTCATTGCAACACAAGTTAGGGAACATCCTGTAGCTAAACACGGTAGCAATTTGGATTAAAAGCAACATATGTGAAGTCCTTGTGTATGAGTCTGCAGACTAAAACGTAAAGGTAACACATGTGATCAGTTATCAAAAAGCCAAATCAGCGTACTTAATCGCAGTAAAGTTAGTTTTTTTATCAATGAGTTAACAGCTGAAGTGTGGAAGAAATTTATCTGCGCAGGTATTGAATCATACGCGAAACACGATGAGTGCATTGCATGCCGAAATGCAGCATATCATGCACTGTGAGTAATTTCATATGAGCGTATACATCATATGCCATTAATTGACCACTATGACATGCATATACGCCATTCATCACATTTGCTTCCAAAATAGTACGGAGTGCACCAGTCGATAACGATTCATTCCATAATGTTTGGAATTCATAACGACTCATTAGACAATCTCATCGTGGCAATTGATCGATTTATGTCTTAAAATCAATCCTTACGATCAGGGGAATAACCATGGCGCCGGATACTCCTTAGCGCTAGCAAGCGACCCAACAAATGTATGTCACCCATAAATGCCATCCGCCGATATCAAAGAAAGCAGCATGGTTAGCTTATTATTTCACCTGTCGTTCGTTTTGAGCTAGTTTGATAGACTTACATACATATTCATTCTTATCTTAAGAAACACGCTGCAAACTATCTCCATTTATTCCTCCGAGAATTACATCTTTCATTCCAAAAACATCACACCCGTAAATTATATTTACTCATGTTTTAGTTGCCCAGCGCTTCTACTTGAAATATTGATGGCATAGTATCACGCGTGTATTATCTACTGAGTAAGATGCGTGCATTATATCATGTCGTTGATGACGTGCATGCTTAATTACGACATCTGCAGTCAACCAACTGTGGCTAGATGTCATACCGGTAACTACGGCTCCACATTTTAATAAGTCGCTTCGAGTCTCTTCATCAGAGTGCTTTAACGAGGGGGTATAAGCTCATTTCAGTTGATCCCTCCCCATCAAAACACTAACCCGTGGTGTCCTACTTCATTCGCGGAACGTAAACAGTCGTATAGAGTCAATTCGCTGTCGCTGAAGGGTTAGTGTAATTATCGGGATATGACAAACAATGATTGAATGCCCTGCCAAATACATAACGACAACATCATCAATTTATGTGGGGCATCAGTACATTTGCGCTGAATATGAGTGGGTGATGTCTAAAACACACCGTAATATACATCATATTGCAACCTTAGCGATGGTTTCGTGCCACCTAGATAGGAAATAAAAGCCGCAGTATCGCACGGTGATATGAAACTGCATTTGATTCTTTGGTAATTTCTTCATACTTCTATTTCGCTACAACTTCTACAACGCTATACACAGATAGGCATAATGCATATGGTCTATTTCAGAAGTACTGAAGCATGCAGCTGTGGTCGCACGCGATGCCAACGGCTAACAACAGCCTACAAATTCATCCAAACATCACAGCACCTTTAAAAGTCTACACTTGGGCTTATTTGAACTATGGACGTGTCAGGCTATTTGATCAAGCAGACTTAGCTGATATTCAAACCATTTCTTTTCTTCTCCTTGCCTTGCGCGAGCTACACACGCACGCGCGCGACGTACTTGTGTGTGCACTGCGTTCTGTGCTACCTTCTAGAACGAGCAACCGAAGTCACATGACGCGAAGCGTATCTACCCGCCCAGGAGTCAACACAACGGCATATTGTTGCAACGCCCGCGAGGCTACACGCGCTCAAAAACCCGAGTACTGCTGCACGACCGCCCCTGTCTCCTACACTGCTTGTATAACGACGAGATTCGTGTTCTACATCAAGTAGTAGTATTGTAATGAAAGGTAATGACAATAAATAGGTCGCAAATATAATGTTGAGAGTGAACAGTAATATTTCATACACTTGGAGTGAAAATCGTTGAACAAATAGCGAGAATAATCAACCCCAGCATATTGGTCAACGAACACTATACGTTAGGTTAGTGGTGCAGTTTTCTTTAAGCAAAAAGCAATAATTTAGCATTAAGACATAATATAAATAATTGTCGTAGGCCATCGACTATGGGGACTGTATCCCGACACCTTTCGTCACCAATTTGACCGCATACACAAACCGACCCGCACAGCAAATGATATGAACATGGGCATTGGGCATATTCCCGAGATGATCCAGTAAACGGAATGGGATGGTTATTACAGTGCTTTACATAGGGACGGTAGTCTGGGACTTGCAGAATTCTATCCGCGTACGGAGCATCGTCCTATTAGGCCAGGCTTAAGTGCATTTCGATGACTCCCGATGGGCCCGGGATGCAACTAATCGATTACCGTGCTAGTAGCAAACAAATGGCCGAGCCTGAGCAAAGCAGGGCTTCCGTAACTGCACGATAACTTAGTCAAGTTTGTACACAGTGGTCGTAACTATCGTCCCATCTAGAGGCGAGATCCTAGCCAACTCTACGACACGAAATAGGTATCCACAACACGTTCAGGACAAATAGCAGCATTACATTCCCACCGCGCGTCAGTGTAACGGCAATCTACAGGTGACACCTTCCCCAACGGACAAGGCGTTCGGCAGTCTAAAGCAGCTACAATACGGTACTTTGTTTGCATGTATAAAAGTACTATAAATTAGTCGTTATAAGATAAATGTGAACTAGCAAAATTCCGAATAAAGTCATCCCGTCTGAATTCACAAGTTGATAAAACGCGATCGCATGGAATTGTTGACAAGTGTTTTAATAGCGTTCACGGCCGCCGCGTCCCAGTCACGCCCAGGCGACAAGTGCATCAGAAATAATAGACTACAGAATGACAAGGAAACAATAATTTAAGCATGAAAAAATTTCAAGAAAGGCACTTACAGTTCTGATGCACTGAGCGGCATTTCCCTTGAGATCTAGTTTAGAACAAAAAGTATTCGCTTTCCCCCGCGACAAGTTAGCGACAATGTCGCAGACCCACTCACTGTATGCACCTTCTCAATATAACAGTGGCTAGTTTGAACGGTTTTTATGACTGAGAAAGGCAACGGAAAATGGGTAGGCGTTGCTTTTCGGGTGGAGAGCCAGTCATGGACTCTCTATCCGAGTCGGGTGGTGTTGGTAGTGAGTCAAAAGGACTGTCGTCGTTCACGGTGGTTTCAAAATGTCCCTGAGATCGAAGCACTTCAAAAGTGCTGTCGGTAGGCATAATAATTCCAGCCAGCGCCGCTGTATTAAAGCTGAAAGCTGATCCGTTGTTTCCTGATACCGGCGATGTCGGAGACATGACAGCCGAGTTTCCCATGTCCATGTACGGCGGCGATGGCGGCATTCCGTTGAATCCCATGTTGGATCCGAAGTTTGGCCCATTGCTGAGCTGTTTAGCGAGCAGGTTAAGCTGCGCGGGCCTGTGGTTGTAGTGATTACGTTCCGATACGTGCGGGGTAGGTACAGCGATCGGTACTCCGTGCGTGCAAGGCTTCTGCTGGCTCATGCCGGACGCCGGCATCTGCATGCCCATATTGCGGTGGGTAGAGTCGTCTTGGTTGTGGATAAAATGACACCTCGGCCCGTACGGACAGAATCCGCTGGTGTGAAAAGTCCTGCAGAGCTCGGTCTTGTACTTCGGGTGTCGCGCCAGATGCCGCAATTCGTGTTTCCCGTGAGCGAACTGACACTTATCCCCGTATTTGCACTTTCCATTTTCTTCAAACGGCCTACATAGTTCAGTTTTGTACCTGCTTGAAGCCACAGGCTGTTGTTGTTGCACAGAAGAATCAGAGCTTAACGAACTAGCCCCTTCGCTGTAGGCTCTTCCTCGAAAATCCGTTTGGATTGAACTTATAGCAGCTGACAAGGTTGCAGTGGATGTTTCTGGAATCGTGTTGGGCATAGTCGTTAGCGAGTTCATGTTCATACGATTTCGGGCTGAGGGGTTTGAAGTTACTGAAGAAGTAGAGTTTCGTCGCACGGTGTTCATCGGCCTTTGCATAGGCCTGATGCCGGCCATCGATTGGTTCGTCAGCGGCGAAAAGTTGTCGTTCATCCCGAGTAAAGCTTGAAGGCTAAAACCGCTCGTGTCTTGTCCGAACAAGTTGGCCTGTAACATAGGTGCAAGTTAGTGAAATTCTTGTCAGTGAATTATATCAAACTGGCATATACACTTGAAATCATAGAAAAGTAGGCTATTGCATCGTGAATATCGGCAAACGTCGAGCACACTCACCGAAAAATCTTTGTGAAGTCGTTCAGGCATTGTATACCCTCCTGTTACTAATGTCGACATCTGAGCTTTGTTATAAGTTGCAAGGCAAATCGCCCAGATATAATACTACTACTGTTAGCAAAGTTGGTTTCACTGCAAAAGCAAAATAGAGATTATTGAAATGCTCGGGCAGCTTGGCTCCATGCATTTGCACCGGCTCTCAAACCGTGAGAATACCAACGGTTCCTATGCTGCTGCGCACGCCCGTCACCTGAGTAGCCGTCACGACTCAGAGCTCAATATTCGGTGTGCAAGTTTGCTGTGTTATCACGCGTTTTTTATACCCAAAAAAGCATTTTTTCTGGTCGCTAAATTCTCTCCTGTATGTCGCTAGAGGCGCACGCAGACCGATGTATGATTACACGAATGATTCACCGCATCGCGATACAGCACGCTTCGAATAACGCCGCTTTGGTGCAACAGCAAGAATTTATGTCGCGATTATGTAGTTTCAACAGCAGCGCAAATATAGATTTCGTAAGTATGACACAATGTTACACCCGTGACAATGGATAAGGTTTCAATCCGCAGAGGGGGGCAAACCCTCGTACAAGGTAACCAATAAACTTTGGGCGCAAAGTAGGTCATGGATTTGTCCATTTCGGAGTAGTGCATGCGAATATTCATTTATGGTCGAGAGATACTTCGTAATACATATTTTCAACAGCGAACATTACGAAAATACAACCATTGCCACAGCAACAACACAACTAGGATTGTATATCTAACGATATCAGAGTGTTCCTAGTCAAATGATAATTGCATTCGAAACCCCGTGCGATCGTATCTTAACTTTACATATGGCATATCACGCAAGCATTGATATCACTGTAATATGCAGTCATCTTTTGAGTCCGAATGAGGTGTAATCTCTCAACTAAATGTCCATAGTTTAGAGATGAGAAGGTGCGTCTTCTGTCTGTAGTAACGCTAAATCTAATGAATAACCAGAAATGTCAGTTTAACTAGCTTTGAGATGCATGAACATTGAACAACGAACATTTGAGCAATGACCAGACGTGGTCAAAGTACTCAGATTTGGTGTTCAAGCAGAAGTAGAAATTATGCTGTGAAATTCTACTCAATTACAAAAAGAAGTATCCATTTTCGAGAGATGTCTCGACTACTTCAAGTCGAAGCACTCGAGTAAGTAATTTCGGAATGTTTATTAGTTTTAGGGGTCGCATACTTATAGTAGTTTATCAGAGGTGGTTACTTTTGAAACCTCATATCCCAAAACGACTCTCTACTTTACAAATCCAAAGTGCAAAATAAGTAATTTTGCCTAAAAAGTGTAAAGTACAACTGGGAGCTGTCTAAAACATATCTACTCAGGTAATATAGGGAAAACAATCATAACCTACTTGATTACCCCTAACATGTAGATGTACCCCGTTAGTGGCAATGACCATACGTAGACCTTCATAAATGCAATCACGACACGTACTAAATCATCATACCAATCAACAACAACAACTATAAGTTCATACCATCATAGCAAGCAAGCAATGATAGCCAGCGAATGTAGCAGCAGATTTTTCACATTGTATTAATTGTTTTGGCAGGCAAATGACCCTCACTGGTATTTTCAAGTACATTGTACCCGTGAAGTGTTTATAACGTATCGCCATGCCGAATGTGACTCAATGATTTTGAAAACACACCGCCCGCCACCGAAAATTCAGCATTGTAGGAGCTTCTTGGAAATTCAGAACTTCGATATACAATTTATTAGCATATTCGTATTGAAATAAACCCGTTTATGTTCGGCTAACCCTCACCAAGGGTAATTGCCAGCAACTAGCTGAGAATTGGATAATTCGACCAAACTGCTCCCTGCTCTTTAACAATAAAGTAAGATTGAGCAATGAGCATATATCGGTCGCAATCTCAATGTTCAAGAATGGAACAACTATTCATAATATAGTTGACAGAGAAAAGCAGGTCCTGATTGTACAAGATTGAAAATCGCACCGTTATCACAAAATCTTATACATGAAACAAGCGCGAATTGAACGTTACATAATCAACTTCCTTCGTTTCAGCAATCTGAATCCCCGCGCCTGGTATACTATGGGCGTTGCAGCAAGCCGCGAATGAAAAACCTCTCCATACGTTGCTGTAATACGCGTCGCAATCCGATACAAGCAATTCAACTGCGCGGCAAGGAAGTTGATGTTGCGCACGGCTTTTTGTTTTGCGCCACGCGCAGCGAGCCTGCAGCAAAAGCGGCAATTCATGATACACAATGCTTACCAGCAAGCCGGAAATGTTTTGCCCCGGTGGCATGCGCGCCGTAGTAAATACCCAAACTGGCTTTTGTGTCACACGTTGTGGTAAAACCGCGGTCGAATGATTAAGGATACTCACTTTTCCACTAAGACCTAATTTATCACGACAATTATAGTTTCGATACGATTTTCCACTGTAAGCTGTAAACTTCCATTAGTCGTATCGGCTCATACCAAATTTATACTGCAAAGTTACGCACGTGAGTGGAAACGGCATATCTCTTACCCACGGCATTGTCACAAAGCGCAATGAAACATATGGTCGAAAACACCAAATAATCTGCAATGTTATGTAAAACTGGCATTATATTCTGTGTGGTCGAATAAAAGATACATATCTTGAACCTTCGATATCGTCATAACTTTTGATGTCATGTTGAGTGATACTCGACGCGACTGGAACCCTCGAAATATAGTTGCATAGATTGTGAAATCGTCTCATTCTACCATATATTTATACATACTGTACAATTCACGAATACACCACGAACCGTACCATAACAGTAACTAGTGACACTTTCGTTTTTATCTCATAAACATACTGTACTTTTTCAATATCAGAATTATATGTTGGTTTCAGCCATCAGATGACAATATTTAGACGATTTGTTCCTGCGTCGTCTTTATTTTTGCGTTACGTTACCGTGACTGCTCAGTTTCTATAATGTAGCTAGAAAAATCGCTGAATTCCGTTAATACTGAACGCCACGAACAAAATTTCAGCATTACAGCAAACTTCGGTATGATCCGACTATGGATAGAAAAGTGTGTTGCGTATCCAAATCCTGTTCGGAAATATAATCCACGCTATCTTCATAAATATTTCAAATCAGCGTGTTATTTTGGATCTGAAATTGCAGCCTTGCATACAATAGCTGTGGTCATCAGTAAACACGATATACAACCCGTATAACAGCACTTCATAGATTATAGTATGTAGGCAATGATAGATATTTATGATGAAGACTCGAAACCGTTGAATTGTCCCCATAATATGATACCTGGGATTGCAGCTTTAATAATGCCGCGTTCCGTGAGTAACACCCGCTGCAGTGTTTATCATTTAACAACAAATTTTGATCACGAATAGCGGTTGGAAGATACCGGATGTGACGCGCGCGGTTGCTCATAGTCACGGAAAGCCAGTCCTCATTGTAGTTAGAACTTCATAACATCGCAAGGAACGGTACCAGCATGAAGTTGCAAACATATATGTTGCACATTCACACCATGCTTGGTCTCCTACATTTTCATAGCAACATCAAGATTGGGGTATAGATAGACGTGAGGCCAATGCTGCATCATTGCAATCGTTTGCTATTATGATCACTTCTGAAACACGCAATTTCTATTACGATGACAGCAAAATCTCGATTTGGACAACCGTGCAAGTCGTTTCGATGCCTTCCTGGCTTTTCATTGTATCGCGGTCTTGTGGTGCTACGAAGTGATGAAATTCCTTCACAATGTATACCCCGGCAACAGAATTGGACAACCAGAAAAATTTAGAGTTAGAACAGTGGTTCTCAAACTGGGGGCGTGAGAGTATCTGAAGGGGGCGCGCGAAGCTGACGTCAACTTAATTTTTTTCACTATCATAAAGGGGGGCGTGTCTAAAAAGTTTGCGAACCCCTGAGTTAGAATTATAGCTACACAATGCACATTTCACCGCGTTGGATTATAATCTGAATTAACCAGAACTGTGAAATTAACGTCAATTCCGAATTCGAAAAAAGAACAACAAAAACCATGTTCAGTTCATATCAAATTAAAGTTCCTTCTCGTGAATATGAGAATGGCAAATGTCTGTACACCAAGCCTGGCTCGTTTCGCGCTATACAGTTCTCCTAAGTAGCATTTTCAGAAAACCTGAAATTAGAATAAAATTATAATTGGAGCATAGAAACCTTCCACAAATTGGATTAAAATAAGATTACCGGCATTTCGCACTAACTCAGGGGTTGTTAACCAGGGTCCGTGGGTCCCTTGGGATAAGAAGCACCAAATCAGTGGGCACGATATGCCTTGTGGAATTAGGCCTACGCTATCTAGAGAGATTTAAATTATTTTGCAAACCAGCAAAAAGGGAATATTTTTTGGGCCAATTTATTCAAATCAAAACGTTTCTCCACGCTACGCGTGATTTCATGTCAGCGGTCGTTTTGATTTTGATATAGGTAACATCAGAGTTGTGATGGAAATGGATAGGGGGTGCGAGCTATTTTACTAAAAGTTCAAGTGGTACGAGCGCTAAAAAGGTTGAGAAACACTACTCACATTAGTTTAGTTTGACAACTAGAATCCTCCAGCTGTCACATCCGACCGGCGTGCGTACTGTTCTGCCCGAACACATTTCCCTAAATCGGTACTTACGCCGGTTTTGGAATAATACGATTGGTTCCTTTTAATGAAGGCGTGTTCGTCAACGCCTAGAAAATATGGCCGCGCGCCAGGCTTAGGCGCTGTAGCCCGCAATTGTAATGATGTGTAAGTGTCTTATGTTGTACTCAGCTTTTGGTCCGCGGGTCGTGGAGAGGATAACAAATAACAATAAACCGTTGCGACACGGCTCTTCTTTATCGCAGCGAGGCTTATTCAACTCCTATTACCGACTATATTCAGTGACTTTGCGCACCGTACAATTAGAGAACATCCAAATTGAAAAACAAACTTACCAAGCGTGGGATAGCTGCTGGAGGGCGGAGAGCGATACAATGTTCCTTTCAGCTGTAGACGCTGATATATGAGCTTATTTTGCAGGTGTCACGTTTCGGTCACTGGTGGAATTAACGTTAATTACTTCAACTGACCAGTGATTTCTATTAAGTAGATATTGTAGCTAGCCAAAGCGGATGGGCAAATGCAATTTTTGAACACATTCGCGAAACAGTATGCATTCTAGTTGCCTAACCAGACTAATTGTAGCGAAATGCCATTTATCTCATTCTAATCTAATTTGTGAAATGTTGCCTTACTTTAATTCTAATCTAATTTCCAAAAATAAATGCTACAGGAGAACTGTGTAGTGCTAAACTATCCAAGCTTGCTGTACTGACGTTTGCATATCATCATGATGCTCATAAGAAAAAACTCTAATGATCTGAACCTCATTCAATTTCCAAGTTTTCATAAATTCAGTAATTATTATTCTAATCTAATTTGGATAAAAACTGTGTAGCTATCATCCTAATTCTACTTTAATTCGGAATAATCTGTGTAGATGTTATTCAATTTCTAGTATAATTCGGAAAAGTTAAATATTATCTATAGTTGTCGAGGTCTGCATATTTTTGTTGTTTGAGTCATTGAATAACTCAATTCGACTGTTGGTTGAATTATGATTATGTATTGATCCCGTAAACGTAGGCAGTAGGTGATGGCTTACAATAGCCTTCGATATAGGAATGCATATAATCTAGATTCAGGATGTGTGGATATCTCCCACGTTTATCCACCGCCCAAGTCCTATTCTACATGGAATTTTACATTGAATCTGTGTGTCCATGAGGGCATACACTGCGCCAGGTATTTTGCGTCGGTATGCACTTGAAATCCACACAAATCCGTTGAAATTAGAGTGACTATGTAATTGGAGCATGGCCATTTCAATAATCACATGGCTGTCATCTGCCATCACAGAACGCAGAACGTGCACGAAGCCGACTGACGTGGATTGACGATAGCCCGCTGGGAAACTTTGTACCGAAGACTTTAACCAGATACTGTATTGTTCCGATTCAATGAAAGATATATTTAGTGTTAGTAAGTAGTAACAGTAATTGTTTTCATTCTGGTTTTCTCTCACAATGAGGCCACGAGAGATGGAAAACACTTGTCTCGCGTAAACACAAACACGGGCTTTGTTCTGGATGTCAGATTCGTTACGGCGACTGTGAGAGAGATGTTCTCCAGATGGTGATATGACGGATTGCAGCCTCTGCAAGGAGCTTGCGTATTGCGATGCAGTCGGTGCGGGTGGCGCTACCGCAGAGGCATTGTGGTATACCATCGCAGCTGAGTCGAGGATTGATGATGCTGATTCGGCATTTTCCATTAGTGTGACACAAAAATATGAATAAACTAGGGTTACCATATTTTGGAATCGGGAAAGGAAGACACTTTTTCAAAATTTTTAAACTTAGATTACCGGAGAAAGATCTTGAAAAACTGATAAATTTTTCCCACTTCGCGGTCGGTTGACTAAAAAAAGGTAGACTTCTTCACTCAGCTTCCAAAATACGGCTTTTTTCTTTCTCATTATCAGTTGGTTGACTAAAAAAGGGGCCACGTTTCCGGCTCAGCTCCCGACATACCCGCCTTGCTTGCTTCGGTGCTGATTTACGGTATCTCAGTCGAACTTGGCCGTAAATGTGACCAAAATTCTCAAAAAAGGGGACAAACTCTCAAAAAGGAGGACAGATCCTTCTAAAGGTAGGTTCTATACCAATACCGAGAAAACCATTACCGAGAATGGACATTACCGAGAATGCCATTACCGAGAATGTACATTACCGAGAATTGACATTACCCAGAATGGCCATTACCGAGAATGGACACCACCGACAATGGACATTACCGAGAATGGCCAATGTCAAGAATATAGCTTACAGGGACTGACGTTGTCGAGAAATTTATACCTGAGCATCGATACCGAATGTGGCAACGCCGTGATGCACTCACACGACCTGTGCATATGCATAACATGCCTGCATTGCATATATTGCATTCTCGGTAATGTCCATTCTCGGTGGTGTCCATTCTCGGTAATGTCCATTCTCTGTGGTGTCCATTCTCGGTAATGTCCATTCTCCGTGGTGTCCATTCTCGGTAATGGCATTCTCGGTAATGGTTTTCTCGGTATTGACCGGACACCTTACAGGCAACCCTAAATAAAACGCTCATAAAGTAACACCCCGCTATCGATAGCTGACATTCGCTAGACGTGTCACAGATATGATGTATAATTCGCCTTCTGACTAACTTTAAACCGAAAATAGCATTTTGAACCATAAAAGATGATCATCACTTAATATTATGGTTGGGCACAATGATTGGAGTACTGAAATGATACGCTCCTTGCCAATAAGAGCTAATTTATCAAAGACAATTATAGTTTTGATACTATTTTCCACTGTAGAAAGCTGTAAACCTCCATTAGTCGCACCCCAAAGCTACGCTACACAAGAAACGCTGCGTCCGAACACTTGTAAGCAGATGCGGTCAGTATAGAAGTACTTCTACTTTCTCAAAGTACTCAAGTAGATCTTGGCGACTTCCACTAATTAGTCAAGTGGTTACTTACAAATTTTCGGTGATCAGCAAAGATAATATTACAGTACTATTATTTTTAGTTACTTGAAAAACACTACTTGCAGTTGATTACAAACTTACGACGTTACTTCTACTTCTCCTTGAGCACCAATTACGATTACTTTGACTATCTCTGCCTGTAAACTATATGAAATAGATGAATATTACCACTCTATGGCAGTCGCAGATTATGGTTCTCTGAATTCCTACTGCCATGTTGTGACATCAAATGTCTAATGTTGAGACCGATATTTTTTTCCGAGCGTGACCAACCAGATATTTCTAGTGGTATAATTAAACTAATTAGAGGGAGATGCCGATAACTTGATTCTAATCAGATTTGTAAAATCTTTGTTTGCTTTAATTCCAATTCTAACCTAATTTGTGAAATGTTCATATGCTCTTCATTTTGATTCTAATTTAATTTCTCGATTTCCTGTTTGTTTGTTTGTTTTTTGGGGTATTCATGGTGTTTGTCGACTACTATGGTCATTTACACCAGGCCGATATTCTTCTTGTTTTCCGTAACTGCCGACTTATAGCACGGCCCACCTCTAGGCTTTCTGTAAGACACCGCTGACGCGGATGAGGTGGCGAGGAGGAGCCTAGGTAAACCTCCAACACTTAGGTGTCGGAATTCGGAAGTCGACCTCGGTCGGACTCGAACCCGCACCCATTGGTGTTGCAGCCGCGGATTATACCACTGCGCTATCTCGCCACCTCGATTTCCTGTAAATACTAGAGAAGAACTGTATAACGCGAAACGATCCAGGCTTGCTATTGCTATTGAATTTGCTATTCTCATGTTCATGAGATTTGATATTAACGGAACTCGATTCAATGTACAAGTTGTCGCGAATTCTGTAATTCTAATTCTAATCTAATTGCGTAGCTATAATTCTATATATAATTTAATATGGAAATAACTGGGTCGCAATAATTCTAATTCTAACCGGGAAAAGTTATCCAAGTCTGCTTCGTCGGCATGTCTACTAATTGAGTCAGCCTGTTCGATTTCGGATCCAGATTGCAGGTATTGGCTTGCATTCCTTCCAATATCAGCATGAACAGAAGCAACGGGCAACATATCGATCGATTACCTTGGGTCAACTGTTAATAATAATAGATGACTAACGTTGATAGGTCACTATAATTTCTCTCACAGGCTTACTTTTACGATGCACGCCTAGGAAATTTGTATTCCGTTTGGTACAGGCTATATTTGGAAATTTACTTCCTCGTTTTATACTTCCAGAATTGAGATATGACGCATAATTCGAACCGTGCCACTTGTTTGTAGCGTTCAATCGCATCGGGATAGTCACGCGGTCTCGTCGCACGAGTGTTGATATTAGAAATAATACACGCTAAGGTCGCCTCGCGACAGAAGAATCTTCTGGAGGCATCGTAAAGAGGATGTTCGTACGGAAATTCGTAATAACTTAGTAGAAATCGACGATGGGAACTGGTCGTAGCACAGGTGCCCGCGACATTTCCACGATTGTTTTTCTGAATTCTCGTCAAGTCCCTGACGATTACCCGTGACTAGATTCAGCTGAAGATAATCGGGTTTATTTCAATATGAATACAGTCTTCATTTAATTCCGACAGTTTGGTTAAGCTCACTTTTGGCCGAATCAAGCGGAGAAACGATCAATTATTTTCGTTTCATGGTCGTGCGTAAAGGCACATAACGTAGTCAGAATACGGTACTGTTACGTAATAAATGAATTGCAGCTGCGTTATGCTGCAGTAAATGGCACAGATCGCATAACATGCACATTAGTTATTCCTTCAGGATAGTTGTTTTGTACAGTATTTGCGATACCAAACCATTCAACAAATACTGCTTCACTGTGTAACAACGCATATAGGGTTCAATAGTACTTTTTGATATCCCCAACAACGTAACTAACTGCCGAACTGTCAAGGAAGCGTCCTTTATTCTTCTTTTACTCTATAATGAGCAATTTCACTTGTTCTTTTACACTTTTCTGTTCGAATCTGTTCTATTAGACGCAACTGTGCCCAATTAAAAGCGACTATAATCTGGCACGACCATGTATAAGTTAATTGTCGATTATTATTGCATGGGTCGTCTTGTTTCACTATAATCACTCATCTTGTGTTAAGACGGACGAAGTACTGTTTATCGTGCCGTGCCCATAACCTAACGATTGGATTTGCGAGCCTGTGATCTAATTAACCGGAGTCTTTGCAGTTGTCCGGGTTATATGGTATTATGCGGAGTCGGCATATACAATTGTATTATACAGTTGCACATGCAATTGCGGTATACAATTGTATACTAGAGTTTTGAATCTCTTCAGATATGGACGTGTGAGTTTATGACTACACGATAATCGCTGGTCATTTACGAAATAGCGGCATAGATTGTGTTACGCGTCGTTGTGGTATAAAATTACATCCGCGTTATTAGCATTACCGATGAAAAAAGGGGATTTGCAACAAAGCCCTCGCGAAGTTAGCATAAGATTACGCCGGCGTCTATTTTTAGCCTGTTACACCATGCGTCTTCAAACGAGTGCGTTTGTAATCCGACGGGGATGACGGAGTATCTACGTTTCAAGCCTAAGATTTTGACTGAAACCGCTTATCTGATTGTATTTGATGTAAATTACGGAGCTCAATGCTGTGTAACACGAAATGGGTGTTGTGTTGACTAAATTTTGCCGTGAGGGAAGTATTTATGTAATGTTCCAGCGAGCGGGCGTATGTTTTCGTAACCTGCATCTACGCTTATACTGTGTATTCTACGATGATTCGTCAGGGTGCTATATAAGGAATTAATTCCCCTTTGCCCATAGCACGACTTCTCCGATATAGCTGTCAAACACACAGCGTCTTTTCCATAATTTCTACCAACCAATTCCATTGCTGTGGTCAGTCGGTTGGTACAGGGCAGTGCTTATAAACATTCAATAACCCGATAAGCCAGCGGTTCTCAACCGGGGGTCCGCGGACCCCTAGGGGTCCGCGAAGCAATTTCAGGGGGTCCGCGAGACCTCTAAATTTTTTAAATTGCTGATAACGTAATTTTTATTTAATTTTTTAATTTGAGAGAGCGTGAGGCAGTTTCGCATCACAACTGCTGAAAACTCATGACTCATATCATTATAATAATCGTCCGACATGAACTATCGCAGTGTAGAAATTCATTTTCATTGCCAATTTTCCAATAACCTGCTGATACAAACATATTGCTGTTTAGAGACGTTTTGTTGATGTTTGTGGAAAAAATAAAAATATAGAGATAGTAACGTCAATCAGGGTGACTTCGTAATGTCTGCGAAATCCTCTCGATTTGAAGTTGTCAGTCTCATCAAATTAGACAACAGTCGTTTGAAACAAAATTTTTCGAAGTATTTCCCTAATTTGTCCAAATGCAGGGATTGAAACCTCGCCACGAAATCCATTGTATCCTATACGTAACCACTATTTGAGCAGCTTCTTGGAAGTACAGAACTTCAATATACAATTGAATAGTATATTCATATTGAAATGAACCCGAATATGTTTGGCTGACACTCGTCATAAATCAGACAATGATATACCTGCTCTTAAAGCTCGGCTATCAGATTTGGCGCATTCTTATTGCGGATGCCCTATCGACAAGGCTGATATTTTGATGACCAAGGAGTGTTTCGTTGCTATCAAAGCATTACCCCCCAACCCTGAAATTCATAGCACCAGTTATATTGGTATGCAGCCTTGTCTTGTTAATGTTGAATTGTTCATGGTCGAAAATGTTCACTCGTAAATATATATGTAAACCCGAACAGAACAAGTCGTTTCATGACAGTCTTTCTCGGATTGGAAAACTTGGATCCATTATTTGGCGCATAAAATTTGTCTATACTTTTTTATTAGGATTTCACTTTGGCGGTAGAAACTCTCTTCGGGCGATCACGCCAAAAGTATCGTCGGAAGCGTTATGCGTTAATATTGCATTAGCCTCCATCTATCTTTTCGGCACTCGTTCATATCAAAACGAAGACGCGGATTTTCAAGACACGACCACATGTTTCAAGAAAGTCAGCAGCAAAATTAGCTTTGAAATAATGAAAGTCTACTAATTTCTACATAAATAGTATGATGTTATTTCAAGAAAAATCATTATTTTGCTGTTTATCACAAGCCTACAGTTCATATTTGCACGAGACAGATGAAGGTTGCTCCATAATAGAGCTAAAATTGAACTAAAACTTGAGGGGGTCCGCGAGGGTCCATGACGGTCAAAAGGGGTCCGCGAAGCCAAAAAGGATGAGAACCACTGCGATAAGCCATCACGCTAATCTGTACGCCTTCGGGGAACCCCAAACTTCAGCCGAGTCACAGAAACAGAAACCTATAACATCACACATTTAAGCACGCACCTATTAAATTACAAAATGAAATGCGCACCAACAGAATGTTAAAAGAACAAAGCTTTTAAAGCATAACTGTAACACGCACATTATAGTGAACATTTATTTTAAATCTTCTGCTCTTTCCCGTCAGAGACCAGTTTGAAATGCGATGTTTCGCCTTAGAAAGTGTCTTCGTAATGTTCAGTCGGAACGCAACATCGTGAAGTCAATCGTTTATTTGCAAACGAGCTTACATATATTGGAGATAGAATCAGTATTTCAGAACAACGGGGTTTCGATTTCGGACGAATTACCTGCAACCAAATGATGGCCAATACGGGCTTGTCATGAGATCATATGTATGAGTTGGGTGTGTTGCTATAACTACAGCGGACAGGCTCAGAGAAACCTTAAGGTTTTCGGGAAGAGCAAATTCTACAACAGACGTTACAGTGTATGGGTTATTGGGTAGGCCTGTAAGCGCAATTTTAATGGCATGATTCATGGCAGCATGGCTGGGATATTCCTATCGTGAATCGTTGGTGAAGGAAAAGTACAGGACGCTACTCATACTCTTTGCATAAAAATTCTTCATAATAAAATACTACGTAATCTAAGCTGTTGCACCTTATTGTCGCAAATGTATATGAGCAATTACACAGTGATTCATATCCATTGTAGGCAAGGCATTGGCCACACCCACTAATGAATGACGTAGTGTAAATCACGGTGTATCAATACGATTTCGATCATATGGTCGACGCTGCCTTGTTTAAACACGGCTCTGAAAGAATTAGGGGTTTCAGCACGGCCGAACGGATGTCCAGTTGGTGCTCATATTTGTTGATGATATCACAGTGTACGCTACTCGAAAAGCGTTGAACTTTGCCAAGTTTGTATACTTGCACGGCTGACGTGCAATTGAAATATCCAAAAATACCGAGGTTAGCTCGAAAATTCAGTCACTTGAACCTGTAAGAAATAGTTCATAGGGATCATTCGTCACTTTTCATGTCCGCGAGACCTTATTATGATGATAATTCAACGTCATATCGATTGTTGGCCTCTTACCCAAACGTACTCAGCAAAGCTTTGAATTAGGGTCATCAACTCGGTTAAGTGTTTATTTGTGTTGTGAATCCGCTAAGAACGAAGTGAAAGGCATGGCCCAGATACTCCGAGTCGAATTGGAGCTACTCAATGAAACCGAATCCGGCCATTGTGTACTGACATGTCATCACTATCGTAATCTCGCGGGCAACTCTGTACCGCGTGGTCAGACTCCGTTAAATTTCCTTTCTGACGGCAAATAACAGTGTGCGGAATTACGCACAAACGCATAACCGTTTATTGCAACATCCTGTTTTATTCAGCAGCGTCCCAAGCGATCAATCACTAATATGTGTTTATTACAGGAAGCCTTTTTGTAAATCAAATCGTGAGATTGCTATGCTATTGCTAGCTCGGTACTTGCGGTAGGATATATGATGCTTCTTGGCCGAGTCAGCGTCGCGATGCATGTTTGTACCGGTGGTGAAGCATCTTTCGTCGTAAAGCCAAGCTGTTTGTAAGCTGGTCATTAATCTTACCCTAGGTGGTAAAAGTGTATAAATGCCTATGCGCTCTTTCGTGATTTGTCTGATTATTAATGTGATTCTATAAATAGAAGATGAGTGCTCCCATGTACAGTATCAGTGTATGGTCGATGGTCATAAGTACAGCAATTCGGAGACAGCCATCAATATAATAAGCTATGACTCGATGCAAGGCCATTGTAGATATGGTTCTGGCCAGCGCTACGCTCTGGTGACTGGGCGCAGTGTTGCGCGACATCTCAACCCTTTAATGAGCAACACTGACTACTGTCCGGAATGAATGAAATATTGAAGTATCGGCGAATAAAGATCATTAGCTTTCATCCGGCTGTATAAAATGTGGGCTGCGCTTCCGCCAGAGTTCAAAAGTCGGCGGAAGATACATCGATTTATCGCTCTCATGACCTAAACTTGGGTGCTTTACAGCGGATACGTAATGACAATAAAAATAATTATAGAATGATACGCCGATTTACAGCACATCCATTATAATCAATGAGTGCGCCTGCTTCCGGGGCATTGATCTAGAACGGGCTATTTTGCAACATAATTAAATAAAGTCTGTATTCTGTACCATGATTTTACAGCGTGAATAACTCGAACCATCGATATCTGTTATGTTTATGTTTGTGTGTACTAGCGACAAAGTAAGTCATGCTTTAGGCAAAGATTTACATCCAGCGAAATTACTTGTAAACGAGTTCTCACATCATCATGCATCATGCGACTAAACCGACTGTCGTGTTTATCGTACGAATTTCGGGACCGTTGTGAAGATCAGGAATTTCGTTACAAACTACTCGGAATATTACAGATGATATTCTCATGCACGCATTGTTTTCCACTTTTATATAATCCAATGCACCGTTATAGAATATACAGAGTTATTTCGTGTAGATCTGGAATTCGCCGATAGATAGGCTTACTGACCGGATTACATAAAATTGTTCTGATCCCAAGAGATAGCGACACCACGATGAATTATGCGATTATGGAGTGGAATATTGTCGTATGATTTATTACACGAGTAGTTTTTGATTGCATATCTTTATGCTTATCGCGAGACGAACTTGGTGCACTTGTTGTCTGAAATAGGTGGGCTGCTTTTAGTACGTTCAGTATGCATTTGTGACAAGGTTTATTAAGACAGAACATTGAATTGACTGTTTTTGTAAGCGGACGTACGTTGACCACCAAATCGAAGATTTTGCGATGTGAGGTCCTCGCCAACGTGATATCCTACAATTAAGTGCTTTGAATTGGTCCTTGGAAAGTGGGACGGTGCAGAGTGTAAACGATTACGTTTGTGTATCTATTTTCAACATTAGAAATAACTCTTGTTTCCTCTTCTTCTCGTGGATGGGTTCGGTATAGGGTGTGCTTCTCACCGAGAGCCTCTGCCTCTATGTACTCTGCAGTGTGTATACAGTGCGTACAGTATAAGCCAGCTAAGTAGTGCATTGCATATTTTGTGTTCTACGCGCATGTCGTGCATTGATTAGGCTGCCAAAAGTCCAAAAAATACACCTCTCATTTGACGGTCCCAACGCGTGCTTCGGAGCATCTACGGCAGGGTTGTAACCAAGTCACAAAGCTCCGAGTCACAAGTCATTCTCACTTTTATGGTTTTGACTCGAGTCAAGTCGAGTCATTTTCAGTTCACCACCGAGTCAAGTCCGAGTCCAAGTCATCGAACAGAGGTTCGAGTCCGAGTCATGGTATTATGACTCGAGTCCGAGTCCAAGTCATTGTGTTTACTGCTCAGTTTTCAGTTAAAGTCTTGTTAAACCCACTCTTATAATTCTGTTTAGTGATATCGAATGGTTCGCATTTATAAATATACTAATTTCCCTCACTTTTAACAGTTTCTGGTCGCATTTTCAAGTACCAGTACTAATAGACGTAATCCCAATAGGGTGGTTACTTTACTGTTCTTCGAAATTACAATTAAATGTCGGTCTTGGCCCTCTGAATCTCGAGTCAATCTGTGTATTGACTCGAGTCCAAGTCGAGTCAATACACAGATTGACTCGAGTCGAGTCGAGTCATTTCCGGATTTTGATAAAATGACTCGAGTCAAGTCGAGTCATCAAAAAATCGTGACTCGAGTCTGACTCGAGTCATTACAACCCTGATCTACGGTACACAGCGGTCTGAACACTCATGATGTATATTTTAGCGCAAGCACACCATAACAGTTTGAAAATGACAGGTGAAATCAAACCATATGTACGGACACACCCTATCAGTAAACAATCATCTTTATAAAATGATGGATAGATCAATAGGTCGATCATTAATGAGCACACTGCTCTGCGCCGATAATGTAAATACGTTCTGTAATCGTTTCCAATCGTAATATCTCAATGCTGTGAGTCCGGATCAGAAGGCGTGAAGGGAAATCCGCGTAGTTCTCGCATAATTGTATGCTATTCAACTTGGTTATACTGAATTGACTCAGCGAGTGGCCGACGTGGTGAGTCTAAACTGCTTTCAAAGGTTCGAAAACTATGAATAATAAGCAGCCCTTCTATCATCGGATGCTATTTTTATCTTCTCACCCAGTTGAAATTCAAAATTGGTTGCTAATAAGCAAAAGAACAGGGTTATTAAAGATGGGAACGCCTTTGAAAACAAGACCGCTGCACAGCTTGAGTTACCCGCGACTTTTTCCCTTGACATTATGCCACCCGCGGAATGATACGTTTTACGCGACTGCGCGATGAATGGCTCGCGTCGCGCAAAAATATTTATTCAAAGCCCCAAGTGCCTTTAAACTCCACTCTGAAAACATCTGCTGTTTTTCGACGTCTGGGCAGAGGAGATCCGGCGGCGTTGTAGGTATGCTCGCTCGCCCGATCTATTTACGTCATTATACATCTTGACAGAAGGGAGATTAAGTAAACTAACATTTGTCCTCACCGGATAAGGGTTTACATAAGCCTTTCGTTGATTTACTCTGGCGCGCGTGGTGCAGCGCTCGCGGTTTATTAGGCAATCACAGCTTTGCAGTCAGAAATATACTGCCTTTCCCGCCGTGCCCGCTGTAGAAATTACACAGTGCATAGAACATGTCTACCAGTGCATGGAGTGGCAACCTATAAAATTGGCTTGTCCTGGGGACCAAATTCTTAAACCCAATGCATAGCTTTATAGATTTATTTACCCAATGATGGTTTATTTCAAGAATGTCGCTTACTAAGAACGGCGGTTGCAATAACGATTGAAGAGCTTCTTGGAAGTACAGAACTTCAATATACAATTGAATAGTATATTCATATTGAAATGAACTCGAATATTTTCGGCTGACACTCGCCAGGGGTAATCTTCAGCAACTAGTAGAGAATCGGACAGAACATATACAGCATCGCGATACAATGTTCTTTCCAATTCTCTACTATATAGTTGCTGACGATTACCCCTAACGAGTGTCAGCATAAAATATTCGGGTTCATTACAATATGAATATGTTATTCAATTGAAAAACGATTGAGTATATTGTAAATCATACCTGACGAACATATACGCTAATCTGTAAGCTGTCTCTGAAACCTATGTTGTCCCACATTCACATATACAACAATCTACCACATTTAACCTCTACAGAATACTTGTGCATAAAATCAACTGGACATCAAGAACAATGTTAAAAGAACGTCGCGTTTACAACATAAAACAAAAAGATTATAATGAATAGTTACCGCAGATCAGTGTCAATTCTTCTGTATGAGTCGTGCGTGTGTCTTGACTCCGGTTGACCCTCCAGACTAGCTCAGCGAATCCCGGTTAAGAAGCACTGTTGTCGATCAATTGGCTGGAGCGTAACATGACAAAATATGAAGCCCGTGTGCTAATATGTTATATGTGTCGATCGATGCAATGCATTTTGGGGCATTCGTAGGGTTGCATTGAAAACAAGTGATATTTTGGAACACTTCGTTTAAACATAGTTTTGAAAAAAATGTTGTACAATTATACCATAATTGAGTAAATACTTCCGACAAATCATGTAGAATGAGCCCGAGGACGATTTGCAACCGTTATAATCAAAGTATAATGGAGTGGTTAGAACCCTCGGAATCTTCGTCGGTTCGACAGTAGCAGCACGTATAGATATAGATCATTGGTACGGAATGGATGTCATGATTATGATGACGGCCGACCGTAAAAATGCTGCATAAGATGTAGGCCTGATCACAAATATTTTTGTCCGTTTATGACAGGGGTCGGAAGCCTTTTTCCTCAAAGGACCCTATATTTTCAATTTTAACTGTCAATACACTGTGACGTCACAACTAAAGATTCGTGACGTCATGGCTAAATAACACAATAAAAACATGTTATAAACAAGGGCCATTTTTGAATTTATTTTTGTTTTAAATGAACCCTAGACATTGGTATTGGTGAAGTTGTCCATATAGTTCGAAAAGGTTTTTATATGTAGGCCGAACTAGTACCCACCCTGTGTATCAGAATACCAGAATATGCGAACAAGCATTAATATATTTCAACATATGAAGCCGCGTAGGTGTAGTATTTTGCAGCTTGGCCTATATATAAATACTAATATGTAATAAGTACCATTAAGTCAGTATCAACCTTTCAATATCTTTCTTAACTTGACTGCTGGCCAAGGAAAAGTAAGCACCCGATAACCAACACCACAGAGTATTGTTGATTCCTTGAAATGCGACATCAAATATGATGATAGACAAATAATGTAGGTGACGATATCGATTGAATGCACAAAATCGAATTGTAATACAGCAAAACATTGGTATATCGGTTCTTTTCATCTTTGAATCAAGCAGTCAGCTGTACAAACAAAACGAACACAAATCCGTCACTCACTCGTCACTAACGGATGGAGGTTTACCTCTATACTGATGTCAAATTCTCAGATAGAGATCTTTCAACCTTGGTCTACAGCGCAGTTTGATTTATTAATAAAATTTCACCAAAGCAAGATAATACCATGGACGCTAAGCTAGATTTTGGTATTAAAGTTTGTCAGATTCCATAATAATCTCGAATTAATATTTTTCGGGTGTTTGTTGCTAAAGTGTTATAGTTTGCAATCTCAAATAGATACATTCCCATTAACCAGACTGCACTGGACTCCGAAACGCTACCCCAACGGGCGAATTTACTAAGGTTGCGAGCATGTCGTAGAATTTGCCATATACGAAACCATTTCAAGCAATGTCTTTAAATATATTGTTTTCGGACCTCGATAATGGTGAAATTTCAGCCACTGGTTTGGGACATGAACATACAGGCCAATGACTGTCATTCACAGTCAATAGAACATATATGGCGACAACGCGGAAACTTTACAGTACACAGTACACTGTACCGTACAGGCCCGACTATCGTGGAGAGGTAACTGGGGTAGATTCCACAAGGTTCAATGCGAATAGACAAATTCATCGAGACTTCTTTTTCCAACACAACGGGAAAACAGATAGTGAAAAGTAGTGAGCTGGCCTGCTGGCTAAGTGTATATTAAAACTGTCCGCTGTAGCTTATTTATTTTTTATGATTGGTTTCAGTAACTTTCAGATCGCATTAACATGAGTCATACGTCACCTATCTTCAATCCTGTCGCGTGTATCGTCGAAATGATCCTAACGCAGTGCGTAGCAATAAAACTGTAATGATTGATTATATTAATTACGTGTCTAAAGGTATCTGAACAATGAGCATCGAATACTCTCTGAGACAGCTAAAGATTTCCAAAAGCGTTGGTGGCCTTGGTGAATTGATTTCGATTGCAATTGAAATGCTCGAATCCTTACAACAGAACACTACGTGTCGATATTCAATGCGCGAATAACGTCAGAGAAATACTGAAAGTCCTACGATCACTGCGATGATAAGTTTTGAGTTTACATAGAATATAAAGAAAAATGATAAGACAACTTGGATAGGCATTTGGTCGCAGCACCGGAAATCCAACTTGATTCAAACCACATCTTGAAACATATCTCATACAACGTGTTCCATATCCTTCCAATTGACTCTTGACATGAGGCTTAGATGTCACGAGCAGATTATGCCCGCGACAAGACCACCAACAAAGACCGCGGTCACAGGCGACTCTAATGAAAGTGTAGCGAGTTAACGTTTAGATCACAATTTCATTCGTATAGATCAGTGGTTCTAAGCCTTTCTACTCTCGCGGACGAGTAGAACTGCAAAACAAATGTTGCGAACCGGTTCACCTTCGAAACCCAAAATTATCCCAAAGTTTAATTACGACATATGCATGTGACTGAAATGTGATATTGGAAACTTCATTTAACAATGTCTTTTTATACTATATATTTATACGTGGTTATATTGACGTTTCTGCATAGCGATGCTTGCGAGGTCCTGTTGAAGACCACTAACCTGTTACGATTGTTCGGTATCGTTTGAAAGAAATGTGACATTGCTATTTGCTCTGGTCTCTGTTATACTGCAGAGTGTCGCTTGCACAGTCGGAATTAAACAAATTTTGTTTAAAAGTCTCCGTAGCTTTCACATAATCTGTCCATAACGAGTTAGGCTACTTTCAAACAATTTCTTATAACTCGGGCAACTTTTTGTAACTTTTGTTTACAGATTCCTATACAGCTTCCTAGATACTCAGAATCTATGTACTATGATGTTTTAGCTGTTTGGACGGATTTTATAGAGCAACTTTTTGCAGCTTTTCTCTATTTTCATGCCAATTTTTACTGCAACGTATATCACATATTGCGTTAAGGAGTGATTTAAACATGCTATTGCCAGTGTGGTTCTATTATTTTTGATTTGCATAACAAAGAGCTATATGATGGGTTAGCGGCATCTCACTGGCATCTATGACACAATGGCTTGCAAGCAATACGTTCAACTACACCTGTCTCGCGCGACCGTACACGAACAATATGTAAATATACCGCTTTATAAGTTTTGTCGTTTAAATTTCAGATAGTTTCCCATGTCATGAACGCCCAGGCGAGACTGCCGGACTGGGTCACCTTTTTCAGGCTATTGATTTTGTTGAAGTCACCAAGAGTGATATTTTCTGCAATGACTTGCGTCATTTTCTCGCTGTGTACCGGGAAAAATGTGATTTGACAGCTCTACAGGAACTAGGTCATACAACGGACCTTTTGAGTATTTCATACCCTAATAATTTCCCAAAAATTATAAATGCAACTTTTTACTGCAACTTTTGTTAAAATTAAGTGCAACTTTCTCGCGATTTTAGTGCAACAAAAACTTGCCCTACTTATAACACTTGCACAATTGTGGCGCACGCTTAAAGTAGACCATTAACTATCTATTGCAACACCGTACAAAAATACGTTCCACACTTCTAAATAATTCTAAGAATTTATGCTTTATTTCTCTAATTAATGGAGAAGCGCCCAATTTCTTGCATGTTGGAATTGAGGTATAAAATTCTAACATATCTGGCGGACCGGTGTTTGAGGACCACTGGTATAGTTGACAACATTGACAAGACATCGTTTATCCAAAAATCTGTATTTCTACGACGCAATGACAGTAATTAAGAAATAAGCAACTCGATATTCTTGGTCGCTAAGAAACCTATGATATTAGACAGACTCTTTTCTGATGATCCACGCTTATTGCGACACTTGTATTTTTAGACTGGCCTCGTTAGAAACGGCGTCGAGTGCACGAAATAACACTTGAGTCGATGCTGAGCATTGATATGATAAATGACAGACCGTGACGACTCAATAATTGAAACTTCATGGTACACTCGCCCGGATGAAGTCGACGCCAAAGTGGGATAAAGTAGTTTTGGGCTAAATAACGAATAGTATCACTTTCTTTAACTGTGAATGGCCAAAATTGGATTTCGGCTTGACAGTTGAGTGAATTTATGCTGACATACATGAATGATGTTGTAGTTCTCGAATGGAAGTCACTGTTTGTCATGATAATGGACGGTTATCCAGTTGTAAAATTCGACACCCAGTGCGTTTTGCCAGGCAGGCGGGCACTCCGCATGATAAAGAATAATTTGACGATTACCCCTAACTACTAGTAGTGTCAGCCGAACATAATCGGTTTTATTTCGATATGAATATACTATTCAATGGTATATATTGAAGTTCTGTACATCCAAAGAAGCAACTTCTTCAAACGATAAGTCTACAGAAAACCCGTTCATGCATGCTTTCTCGATTTAAATTTTTTAAACTGGGATAGATAGAGACACTAAAACTTTGCTGCCGAATTTGTAGTTCCCGTATCAACAAATCACGGTCCTCCGTTTATGATTTGTGGCTAAAATTATATTCTTGCATCAAGTTTCCAACAATACGCATGCCCAATTGCCCATGTGTCTACTATATACAAAGGCTACTATCACATCTGATATGGGTTGGTGAATGGAATTGTACCACGAACCCCCTGGGAGACAAGACGATATCAACATTTGCGAAGTACTCATCCAATCATTATCACAGTAGGATCAAGGGATATTGAAATCAAGGTATCCTTGTAGGGTTTAGAATTGGGTGTGGGGTTGCTATGACCACGGTCGCGTCATATCATCATACATGCCTACGTCGGAACGAAATAGCACCCCTACGGAACCTTCGCAAAGCAATGAATCACTCCACGTTTGGCAATAATCAGCCAGGATGCTATTCTGCAAATACGTGGGAAATACACCAACCCTTATGGAAATATATCTCAGGGGTCTATTATGGTGAATATGACTCGTTTTAATTCATTGAAATGAGTGTGAAAGCTAAATTTCGTACCAGAAAGTACATCTTACCTGATGTGCATCCTACGATATGGTGAAAATTGCCGAAATACGCAATTTTCATTTGCAGTGATACAAAGCTTCTGAAATTCTTCTTGGCAATGTGTTGAATTAAGCCTTGTAATCTTGAGATATTCGCGTTCTTCTACTGTCGCTCGACACGCGTGGAAATATAGTTGAACGGCCTTGATTATTTATTGAGCATGAGCACGCAGCTCCTACATATAACACCAATTTTGCTTCCATCAAATGGATATCATGCGCGGGTATTCAAGGGTCAGTACAGAAACAAGGCCACTCCCGGCAGCAAGATCGCCAAGTCATTGAGGGGTGATTTCACAGAATGAAATACATATTCCAATACGGCGTAATGGCATAGTTGCTGTACACCACATAAAAGAGAGTTGAGAAATATAAACAGATAAAATTACACTAATAAATGAGTAGAGTATGAGACTGAATAAGAGCACGATACAACGAAGGAAATCCCTCCACAGAACATGGTACACGTTTGCCACCTTATATGGCAAGTACATTCCATCGGTAGGTCTATACTACATATCATTGGAAAGGTTTTATCCTCGAAATTTACCAAAATACCCGACCACTATAACCTCATGCATTGCCTGAATAAAAGCAAATTAATGTTCCGTTAAAAAAAACTCACGTCAGCACTAATTTTTAGAGCATTGCATGAGAAACGGGGTGTTTGATGAACGTACTTTAAACCATATATGCCGGGTTGACTTCACATAACTCACCAAAGAAAGAAAATTGCAAATACTTCTCCACACAAACCACAAATTGCAGCAGTGCGTAGAACGGAACGGGTCGATGAAAATTTTGTTATTTTAGCCAGAGTAATATACGCGAAACCACACAATACTCCACGCTGATAGAGGGCACAGTTAATATCGTACAGCGTACTCACGGCTTGTAGGTGGAGAGATGGTAAAAGTCATGAGATCATTTCAATGATACCATGTTTGGTCCCATGTGTGCGTAGGGATATTTTTAGAATATGAACAATTAGCACATACCAAATTTTTATGTGCGAGACAAAAAGTAGATCCTTGGGGAGTTAGTAACAGAACTGTCAAGATCTTTGTATTAGGGGGATCGCTGGACTTATCTTCACCATCGTTCGTTATTATCTTTTATTTTGTGGTTCATGGTGTATGGGTCATACGAGTCTTTGCGATATAATCATCTATTTCGTGTTTTGAGATGGTTATGGCCCTTTCCGTCATGGTTGTTGACTCGTATTAACGCATCGACACGCCTGTGAAAAACGCGTTGTTGTGTCCACGTGTAAGCTTGTTCCGGCGGCGTACGGGTTAACACATTACATATTCACTGAAATGGCCTAATACCACATGATTTCTGACTGTTGAAAGGGGTAATCTGTTGACAATTACTCGCTGGAAATAAGCCATTCATTCTTATAGACATAGTAAAATTGATTCGGACACACTTGAACAAAACTAACAAAATTACGGTGCCTTTGCGTGGCATTGTCGACTCTGTGAGGTCTTCAATAGTTTGTCATCTTCGGTCACGAAGGCTCCACCCTCTTACAGAACATACAGCAGCGATTCTTTAATTGGGAAAGGAACAAAACGCATAGGATCGTATTATCATATTCTGGAAATAGAACCCGAAGCTAGCAGCGGCTGGTTTATGAAATTAGTTAAATAACTTCGGAAATACACTCGAGCGTAACAAAGCGTACCAGCTTGGTTTGCATTCAAAACAAGCCGTATTTTAAAACGCAACGATGTTTAAGTATTGCGTTTTTTGCAAGTCCATGGAATTACGTCACAAGGGTTCAAGGACAAGCCATTTTCATTCCCATGATGACACACCAATGAAATAATGAAATGGAAGTTGAAACTTCTTCCCTGACACATTGAGGTTTGGTCATTAGATGTGACTATAGTCACATTCGATTATTCGGTCCGTATACCTCAAACCAGGCGTCAATTGGCGATGCCTGAACATGGAATTGGCCTCCGAGCATTTATGATGGACCTGCAATCTCGAAAAATTACCGTCTTGATTAGTTTTGAATACACATTATGCTTGATGTTTAAAATCCAGTCATGATTGAATATGAACTGTTTATAAATAACCGTACAACCAACGAAAACCGCTAACTCGCCATCGAATGGCTATCAGTTATACAACACGGTCTTGTCGAAATAAGTTAGTCGCATTTTAATAGTCTCCAAATTAAATCACGAGAGATGCGAGTAGTTTTATAGTAAGATAATGATCCTTCAAGCAACAAATTTAGCTCTCGCGCGCGGAAAGTTATTAGAGTGGGCTAACCGCGTTGTCCTTGGATTATATTTGAAAATATACTGTCTGATACGCTGTCTGCTTTTTCCCTTTTGAAATAGGTTGTATAGCATATTTTCGGAGAAAACACTGGTCAAGAGTGTAGAGGCAAATTATTGGTTGCCGAAAATGCCTGCAAATATTCATATACGCCTGTCACGATGATATCCGCCGGTCGGAAGCCTTTTCTTAGTAGACTTTTCCAGTTCTTTGAATATTGCTCACATAGTACGCTTACATCTTTTTCCGTATGTAGACTGCAATAATGCATTACACCGGAGCGGAAGTAGCATCAATTTCACCATATTTAGCAGTTAGCAAACTGCGCTAATCATAATCATGCTCTTGTTCGAGGGCTGCTTCGCGAAAGGTCAGCAAGGATCACTGACCGATATCAGCATATCGCATTTGAGACGATAAGTTTAGCTTGGTAACCAATGTTATCGTCTTATTGAGATAAATACGTTGGGGATCGATACGGTATAACACAGCCGCATAAAATTCAAAACAAATAATGTGATAGCTGATTTTCTTCGAATCTATGGTTGGAAGTTCTACCGATGATACGTGCAGGTCTGTAGTCTTGATTCGAATTGACATCTCATTTAATTTTCCTGCCTCTGTGCCTCTCTCTGTGTGTTCATGAACTATGGTGTAAATTAATAGCACATCCCGAAGCGAAATCTGTGTGATTTGAAAGTACTGCATTATAAACACTGAGACATATACATACTCTACATTTCCAGTATGTCATCGGATACATGCAGCTTGGAAGATATTCGTGTTTCGTTTCCCGAAAGTCTTAATGCGTTGCAATCAGCGGCTGTGGGAAGAACGGCACCGAGATTTGTGGATGACGGACAATCGATTTGGCAATAGAACTGGCACTTGTTACCAAAGTAAAATAACCGATCCCCCGAATCACGTTTGGGAACTTACTTGGATTTTGACACGGAATATATTGCAACAGGGTATGTCCTTGTCAAATATCATGTCTGCGGTAATGCTATGTGCGTCATCAACACATTCTTGTGGCAACATAAGATTTGAGTACTCCCTGCATTCACGCTTCGCATTTAAATATGTTTTATCAACGAAATATAGGCCTACACAGCTACAAAATATAAGCTGAAATTTGGTGCACCATGCGATCATTGTGTAAATCTCCATTGGTATAAAGCTTCGTCAGCTGTACCACTATTGAAGTGTAGGGAATAGGACGTTATCTAATTTTGTCCTGGATGTTTTTTTCGGCATAGTATATACAGTTATACACCGAATCATGATATACACACACATACACACGATCTGCGGACATTGCATTCCATGAGTACATGATGTGCATATGCCGCTGGACAAGCAAGGTTCAAATATAGCCTGGTAACGCTTTCTAAGTCTTGCACCACCCCCATGCTATCCCGGAAATGCTGAGTTCCAAGCGGGGAAGTCAGAGATACCAGTTTTACTGATCGGGTCTGTGGTTGAGGGATTGAACCCACGACCTATACCGACCAAGAAGCCGCACTCTCCACCATTACGCTGACTTATCTTAGGAACGGTTCAGAACCAACAAAATGCGCAATCAAAAACCAAATGATTATTAGGGAATAAGCTAAACTAGAATAGAGATAATAAAAATCTTAATGAAATGATGCACAGTAGGCTATATGTCCCAAGGCTATATGTAGGCTATATGCAGCAGTCAATATACAAGTCATGTCATTTCCCATCATGGAGATGTCTACCGTGCATTGAAAAAGCCGTGGAGAGGTGTTATTTGGCACGGAATTGTCCTGGTGTGTCATAAACGCAGCCCGCATTGATTAAAATCGACCTCTGATCATAATTCTAGCGTTTCCACTCGTTGCAGGATTGATAACTGCTGGAGGGCTCTGGGTGCCAAACTTTTAGTAAAAGACGACAAACTGACTGAAATAGTGGCAAATTATTTTAATAAAAAATATTCTTATAATATAAGGGGAAATTCCGAAATTTGGCACCGAAATGAGCCAATTGGCAGCACTGCATACTTCACCTGGCTGGAGTAACACAAATATGTGACGACCCATTGTGATGTCAGGAGTTGCGATTGTTAGACCTGGCATTGCAGCTCTTCGCATGAAGCTGAAGCTGCCTTGCGCTACAGGTCATTAAGCCTGCGTCGCGTGCTTGATGACACGAGTCAACGGGCGAATTTACTATAAATGGACGAGCCAGAGACAGCTGGTGGCCTTCAAATTAGTTGGAATTTCGAGCAATTTTGACCTGTCGTCGGAAATCAAACGGCTGCAAAATTACCTTTCGGGCGAAGGCGATCTCTACATATTACCGTGGGAGACGCGGGTAAAGCCGTTACGAGTACCGTACAACAGCATGCAATAACTTTACTTAATTGAGGTTATCACGGCCGCGCTGGCGATAAAATTAGGGAGGTAACATAAGAATTATACGGCTTGCAATTTAAAATTCGTTTGGCCCTGTATGACTTTTCACCGAAAACGACTATTTGGTTGCTCAGCTAGTTGTGACCATTCCTTTTTACGCCGACCGTGACGGCGCAAATTTCGAGACATCCTCTTAATTAGTTTCGTAGGTTAATCAGGCGTTGGCAAATCACTAATGGTCATAAACACGAATCAATGAATGTGACGTACATTTATTGCTTTGAACAGATTCTCGGTGGGTCATACCTTTAATATATAGCTGAATAATGTAGTCGTGTTGAAACAAACCGGAATATTTTCGGCTGACAGTAGTCAGGGGTATTCGTCAGCGATTTATTGCTTTGTAATTCATCCAAATCTTAGGGCAGCGTTCACTATTCGTCGGAATTTACAGGCGTCGCCTTTGTTGAAATTTGAAGAATCGCAGAAGTTAAAAGATTCATAAAAACGGGATACTGTAAGACAAATTCCGTTAATGTGCGGAGAAAAATTACGTTGTAAAACGCGGAAATATTCCGACAAAATGATCGAATTTCAACACAAAGCAATATAATATTCCGCGATATAACCCTCGGCTCGTTGACAGGAAACACAAAGCGTTCTGCGAGATATATTTAGACGTCCGAATTTTGCGGGATATCACCCGATAAACAAATGGGACGTATTTGGATTCGCGGACAAAGTTTTCAAGGTCGCGAACCCGGGTCAGGCTCTACAACGTAAAGTTGAACTCGATGGCACTCATTTTTGAGGAGGATTTACGGCGTGGTTGTAAAATTAGCCTCGCGGCGAGTGTGTTTGTTACACGGTACTTTACATGTCATTAATTGAAGCAGATTTACGGTTCCATTCTTTCATTGACGCTAGACAACGCTACTTGACTTGAGGCGATGTGTCATGGGTTATTGCAAATCGCAGCAAACCCGTCGTGTGTCTATGTGCGGTAAAAGCCAATACTGCCCTATGGGAAGCAGATGATCATTTCCTATTCCGAGACAAGTCCCTTTCCGGAAGTTTGTTTGTTTTTGATTTTCATGGTGTTTCCACTACATAGGTCATTTTACACCAGGCCGATGTTGCTTATTCTTTATTCCGTATTCACCGACTTGTATCACGGTCCACTTCTAGGCTTTTTATAAGATCACGTGGCGAGGAGGAGCCTAGATATACCTCCAACACTTAGGTAAGAATTCCGTCCGAGGTCGGACTCGAACCTGGAACCCATTGGTGTTGCAGCTGTGGATTATACCACTACGCTATCTCGCCGCACTTTTTCGGTAGTTGCTAAGTATGTATCAATATAGTATCATAGGTTAGTGCGGATGTGGTTGGGACGATAAAGTTTATCAGCGACTCAAGCCAAGGCGGAAGTTGGATTGCTCGTCTGCACGTTCGACGTTGCATTCTAGGTAAATGCACAGGGGAGTATAAATGTTACTTATATACATGGTGGTCGAAGGGCTATTATAAGGGCTGGGCAGGACCGGCATCGCATATACGGTATCTCACCAATATGCTATACGAGTTAAACGCGGATTCCAGTAATAGGAGCTGCTGGCAACAACATACCATGATACCGCAATTGCCACCACAATGAGACAAAACTGTCGACTGTCTCACTTGACAGCTAAACACGCTTGTCATAGCAACATACTAAACTCCTACGCACATTTTACAGGACACGGCTCACAATTCAACGATAAAACATGCTGCATATTTCATTTGCGCGAGCAAATATCGAATCGATTGCTCACGATCGTTTCTTGAAACAATCAAATTGTCGAAACATGCTGCTTGCCCTGTTATCAGTTGTTTGATGTATGAGTCAAGCGAAAAACTTTTCAACATTCTCTCAATGCAAGAACATGATATCAATTTGATCCATATAGTTTCGAAAATCTATAAATAAAGATATAAGATATTCAACAAACTATAAGTAGGCTAAGTCACGCGCATATATCAGGTTATATCGTATGCATATTTGTACATTCCCAAACTCGATAAGTCTTACTATGACAATTGTGTTCCAACTTCCAAGTAAACTATTGTTAGAAAATATTTGAAGAGCTTCTTGGAGGGACAGAACTTCAATATACAATTGAATAATATATTCATAATGAATAAAGCCGAATATTTTCGGCTTGCACTCGTTAGGGATAATCGTCAGCAACTAGATGAGAACAGGAAAAAACATTGCATATCAGCAACGTAATTTGGTGATAAGATTGTTGATATAGAAAGTTATTTCCAATTCTGTTTGCTGACGATTGCCCCTGATGAGTGTAACCCGTAAATATTCGGGTTTATTTCCACATGAATATGTTATTTAATTGTTAGCAAATGCAAAAAGAATCCCATACATAGCTGAGGAGATGCGAGCATCTTATTTTGGGATATATAAGAAATTATTTTGCCGATGTGAACAGTTTTGGGTTAGGGCCGAAATTGCCTCCTAGTGTACAGAATGACATAATGGCACTGCGACGGATTTGCACGCCATTAACTGATCAATATCCAATATCGCTCTTAAGTGAAAACAATTTAACTCGTAACTCTTCCCAAGCGGGGAATGGGAGCACTTATTTCTACTTAATTAAACTGCCGCGCGCTGTATTACCGCCTGTTGTGCTACCTAAACGGAGTCCCGGGTCGTTGGTTATGGCATTAGTGACCAATGTAGGGTACGGAGTCATCGTAACTGTAGTTAAAGACGGCGATGCAAATACACCCTGTCGTAAAAGTCGTTACTTTAAATTGCTACGGCGCCGCGGAGTCAGGACATGTTTATTTTGCGAAACAGGTCCCGACTTCCTACATTTAGTTTCAAGATGAAAGGACGCGTTGCATGGACAGGGCGGATGAAAGCCAGCTTAATAGAATCAACTGGGCTTAGTCAGCTCAAAAATCTTCTGCTACGTATAAAGCTTCAACTCAAATCGCTTACGCATACTACACCCATACTACAAAGATTAGAGATAGTTTATCACGATGACGCGTAAAACCATGGATAAAGTAGACGACTCACAGCATCCTTAATGGCGTCTCCCGAAACGTTTAAATCGGTTTCTCGTTATGCTTAAGGTCAATCCATCAGGAATTGATAAGGAACAACGTCTAGACACGATGTGTACGAGGATATTAAATTTGTAACCCAGCGCTATAGCCGACCAAGGTATACACACACTATGCAGAGATGTCGCGTGTTAGAGGGACTACACACAAAAACACATCCACAATTTTGCTTTAATGTTACAACTGTGCCAGATTGTGCATCAAGACCACGATTTTCTGCTGTAGATTGCCGGACATTGCCAATTATACCACAAATATCCGAACGTATTCAGGTCTGTATGAGCTCTCAATAGCAATAACAACAAATGATAGCTGTAGGTAGTATCCTATATTATTAGCGTTAGTAGAAAGATCACGTAGAGGAGGTTAAGTTTGGACTGAAATTATACTGCCATTGTGACCTCGCCACTCGTACAATGTCAGACATCTTCATTATATTTCAAGGAATACTGTAAAATGACATACTTTAAAACTAGGACTAAGTGCAATCGTCTATATGCGATCATTCCAGTTTGATCCTTTCTATTTTGTTTTACCTTGAGATTCTAAGGGCCGTGGGTGCCGCGTGTACCCGGGTTAGATGTATTCTATCAATGGGGAAACGGAGGTAGAGAATGTGCTCAAATTTGCTACTCGGAGATGCTTCTCACTTGCCTCAGATAATGATTTCACCACATTCGACAAGGAAGTGTAACTGTCCTTGTCATTACAGTATCGCATGTCATGTCAGGGTTCCTCATTTCGCAATATTGAAATTGAATACTGTATAACCATATTGAAATAAACCGGAATAGTTTCGGCTGACATTCGTCAGGGGCAATCTTCGGTAGTAGAGAACATAGAAGAACATTGAATATCAACATCAATATCAATATATCAATGTTCTCTACTATCTGAAGATTACCCCTGAAGAGCGTCAAACGAAAATAGTCGTTTATTTCCATATGAATATACTATTCGATTGTATACTGAGTACTGACGTTCTGTATACTTCCAAGAGTAGCTTCAATATTAAAATATTTACATAAATTCCCAACACACTTATTCATATATTGTTTACGATATGTATTGACTGTAGCCAGTCATGCGATGTACAATGTAATAGAGTCGTATAACTAGAATACGCTGTTCTTTCGAATTCTCTACTATAGTTGCTGACGATTACCCCTGACGAGTGTCAGCCGAAATTATTCGGGTTCATTTCAATATGAATATACTATTCAATTGTATATTGAAGTTCTGTACCTCAAAGAAGCTGTTCAAATAACTAGAATAGTTGGACTAAAAGGGGCATATTATGTAATAGGGTGGGGTGCGTAATTCACATTACAGTTATGAATCATTGAAACTCCAGTTTATTATTATATTACGCGGCGAAAATAGTGTGGATGTTAGACTTTGAGTTTAGCTAAAATAATGTCATTCATTATTATCGTTAAAGATGAGCATATCTTTTTCGCGTGGATATCTCATATTCTAAATGATATGTTTGATGTTATGCGTAACATGTGATCCAATGCAAAATTGAATCCGCCTATGTTGTAGTCAAAATCTCCTACATGCAACACGGATTGTTATTATACTTAAGAAGTCACCACAATATAACTGGATGCAGTATTAACCGCTCACATTTTTTCTCATGCCAACGAATTGTGTCAACCTTCTGTGTATGTAGGCTATATACCTTGGCGTGTCGAATATCACCATACGAATTCAAATTTCTATAAACCTCTCACCTCGCTCTTGAGTCCTTACTTTCATATAATTGTCATTGTTCGTGGAATCGAAAATCGCTTCTTATATGTTGTTAACATACCTACATTTTCACTCGCGCTATTGCAAAAACCGTTCAAGTTACGCCATGTGTTGATAGTATCAAGGTTTTAAACGAAACGGAAGTTGTGCAAAATTTCAGTATCCGCAGAAAAAGTTTGCATTTATGGAAAACGTCAAGAAATTGAGGTCTTGGTTTCGATCTGTATGTCGAAATCCGAGAACATGCCCGCGCACACGAAATTGCGGTATCGGTGCCATACTAATACAGAGCCTGAGATGTTTACTTTGCTTCCCAAGTGAGACGACAGTGTCTCTATGACAGGATCGTATGTCAGAAATGAATGAGATAATAATTCACGATGTTTTGAGACATAATTTCCCGTGTTTAAACCTGCTGGAGACCTTTACTGGGTTAATGCCTCTTCTATACGTCGTATGCGGGCAACTTGTCCAGTCGGCCGGCCTGATATGGGAAAATGAAGGGCTTGGCGGACCGGATTCCTGAATCGATACATTAATCGCGTATTTGTCCACCTATACAAGGAATAAAACATTTAATGTAAACTTCAAGACTAAAGCAGCGACCAAAACAGTATTTGACTAATTTATTAGCGTAATGTTCAATAGCTGTTGAAGTTGAAATGAGACATCTATGTGGTCGATCAAAGTTGTGAACAAGTTCTCTAAACTCTGGTGCATGTGGGACGTACAAGCCCCGCACTGCAAATGAACATCACTTAGATTGGGACGCAGCTTTGTCCTGTTAATGTTCATGGTCGAACACGATTGCTTGAAAATGTATGTATAGACTAGAACAGAAAAACTTGGATTTATCTATCGAACGAATAACTTACAGTCACCATAATTTCACGTAGTAAGCAAGTGATGGAGATTGCGGCAGACTGTGGCCTCGGGGAAACTGTTTGCGGGACGCTCAAAATCACGTCGCGCGTGTGCGCGTCCCTGCTTTAAACGCACTGCTTGCCGGGGTGCACACTACACGTCATATTGTCAGATATAATCATTGCATGTGGATAGTTTGGAAATCACCGAAAGTATACACGGTAACTTTGGTGACCAATTGGCCAGCACAAATAAATTAAAAGCTCAATCGATTGCATTCGAGCTTGTTTATTGACTGTATTATGTTTCGTCATTGCTACATTTTACTAATCAGTAATGCTCACACAATCACTTTCTATGCTCTGATGTTAACTATTGAAACCATACATAATGATGCACAATGCACATAGATATAGCAGGAGCAGTTGTCCGCGGTGTGATTGCCAATGATAGTGTCTAGAAAGAAAAGAGTTACAATACACTTAATCGACGCAATATGTTTGAGAAGCTAATTTCGAATTATAGTCAGGTAAACGGTGACTGCATGGTAACTGTCGATAGGGCGTATTCTCCGAACATATGCATGCACTTGCACACTGCACAGAGTAGTGAATTTTGGGTGATTCCCCACCGATATTCTATCATGCCTTAAAAAGCTCAAAATCGATTTACCACCCACGATCGCAGCTACTAATTTCAGACGTAATTAAAGTTCGTATGGCGAAGGATTTGCGGCAGTGTTTTCTTTACGGTATGCGCTTAAGAACAGAATGACCTGATGTAGTTTGAAGCGGAAAAAGTACCCGGTTATCCCCATCTATATGGTAATGGTAACGTCACCAATTGTCCACCTTGTAAAGTCACGTTCATCTGCACCTCCTTTGAAACAGGATAATCGCCTATTTTTAACGAGCAGACAGTAATTTAAATCAATCCTCATTATCTTCCCAATGTATATTATTTTGTATTTTATTGAACAATTTTGGCGCTTATCGCCGATAAGGTCATTTGCGCCCGATCATGAATATTGTCCTTTGCTTGGTCTTTGCTTGTGGTTCGATTTTTGCGGACGACTTCCAGTCACACTCTCACCCACGACTTTCACTCTCTCTCTCTCGCACGTGTCCTAGTCAGATTCAGTCGCAGCCGATTTTCTAAGCTCGACTTTACCTGCTTCATCTTGGCTTTTCCTACGACACAGCATATGCAGTGAGGTCAGCGAAGACAAGCCCTGATAAACCTCCAACAAATTGTTGGGGACTTATCTAGGCTCCTCGTCGCCGCCTCATTCGCGTAAACGGTATCTTACAAAAAGCCTATAGAAGTGGGCCGTGCTATAAGTCGGCAGTTACGGGAAAAATGACGAATATCGGGCTGGTGTAAATGACCATAGTAGTCGACAAACACCAAGAATACCGCAAAACAAACAAAACCTCCGACACACAGAAGCAGGTCCGCGCCACTCGCTTCCCATGCAATGGGTATGTCTCGAAACAAGTGGGATTTCGGCAACGCAATCAGACTGCTTGGATTCGAATTTACTTCAATCCGAATAGATTATTCAATTGTATACTGAAATTATGTGTCTCTAAGAGTATCTTCACATGACTATTCTACGTGTTATGCCATCCTTCCGTTATTCGTGAACTGGCAATCTTCGCGCAAATGTCGTGTTTTCGTATGCGTCTGGTCGCATTTGAATCAATTTCGTGAAAATGTATTCTTTTCCACATATAATCCATGTTACCAAGATTTCTCAGTGGCTCGGCAAATCGCCCGGACTTCAAAACGGAATCAGTATACAACGGTCGGGGTTATTGGTGTGGCGACAGAAGTAAAGTACGCCGGTGTCGGTTGTCAAACGAAAGCAGTCACGGGTGATGAGTGGGCTCTCTTTTTGGGATCACAAATTAGCAGGTACCGGGGCAAAAAACTAAGTACGGCAGACGTCGTGGATTCGCGTGCAACCAATCACGTTGTCATTGCAAATTAGGCGCTACCTAGACGCGGTAAAGTATCGTGTAATCGTGCCTTTTAATTGAGGGATCACGTACGGTGAAAATCTCTTGTGTTGCTGAACGGCATGGTATACTGTTACCTCGACTAGATAAACATAAACGCGTAATACATGGGTCACTTCTAGGCAGAGTTTGGACAACTAGAAAATTTCAGCTTTTCAAAATTAGATTAGAAATGAAATTTTAGAATTTTAGAATTAGATTTACTGAATTCATGAAAACTTGGAAATCGAATCAAGTGCAGTCCGTATCAAATCAAAGTTCATTGTCATAGACAAGAGAATGGGAAATGTTTCCACAGCTGGCTCATTTCGCATATATTTCCCTTGTATAATTTTCAGGAAAACAAGAAATTAAATTATAATTAGATTATCGGCATTTCGCTCTAACTTGAGTAATTAGACAATTATAGTTATCTAGTTCTCCAGGTCTGCCTATAGGTATCGAAAATATCCCCAAATCATAACATTTGAAGTTTCCACGACCTGCACGAACATTGGACACATTGTGCGTCTGCGGTTCCCAGAAAAAAAAACCTTATTGCCTTCTAACTATTGATACAACGACACACCACCTGTTCAGTATTGGATACTGCACGCAATTTTGTTATTGTGAACTCAGAAAGCGGTACGGATTGAACATTTTGTCAGATATTTTTAATTTCATTCACGTAAATTTCGAGTAAGGAATTCCCAATGCAAATCCGGATGTGTTGCCTTGTCAGTCGTAACATACTTTCGAAAACACGTGACCCTTCACTAGTGATATACTAAAACTAAAGCATCATAAAAGAGATGAATATACTTTACAATTCTAGCCTAGAGCAAACAGGGAATTCGTGATAAATCGTTACAGCTATGACGATATCAGCGACTGACCGTACACCGCAACCGGACAATAAACCCGCCATATTTGCCGAGAGACATCCTCACGTGTTACCGTAAGCCGTAACGCAACTGATTCCCACAGCTCTTTTGCTGAACTGATTCAGCGGCAGGACAAAGAACATTGAACGGAAACGCGTCGTGAATCATCAGAAGTAGAATTGAAATTGTTTTAAACGGTTCTCAATATGGAAGACGATAAATTTCCGGACTAAGCGGGAATTTCGAACTATACATACGGGAAATGAGTTTACACGACCCCAGTCGGTTCAACTGAATCGTGATTAGCGAAGTAGCTATCCTTGGAACTTTAACCAGCGACGAGGGAAAAGTCGAAACAACCGCTTCCGAAAACCGGTATGGATATGCTCGCCATGTCGCCACTGAACGGCAGTTTGGTTTATATCCACCAATATATACCAGCACTGTGTGCGTGTGCGTTAATAACACGATTGAACAGTACATTCATACTGAAATGAACCCGAATATTTTCGGCGGGCACTCGTCAGGGGCAATCGTCAGCCACTAGATAATTACTAAGAATATTGCATATCAACAATAGTATCACCAAAGATGACGCGATTTATATACGATTGTTGGCATACAATGTTCTTTCCAATTCTCTGGTAGTCGCAGAAGATTGACGATAAACTCTAGCGAATGTCAGCCAAAAATATTTGGGTTTATTTCGATATGAAAACATCATTCAATTGTATATTGAAGTTTCGTGTGAGATCGACAAACAACCTAACCGACTGCATTTTGGATCGAATGGTTGATGTCGTTTTAGATTTGCTTCAACTTTACACTCAAGGATTAGATCTGTTAATCACAAACACGTAGCGATCCAATCTCCGCATTACGAAGACTACAACACATTGGCTGTATTCCCCAAATTGGAATATCATCAGAATTCATGTCCGCCTTCAATTAGGCTCGCGTCTCACCCAGTATATTCATTTATTTCATACAAATCGTCCCTTTTCTGGTACATCGTAAAACATACATAACTTTAAAAGTAATAAGCAATCTTTCTGACATTTCAACAACGTGAAGGTGCGTTGGCGGACATCAAAACGTTGATAAAAATTTGGTGGCAAATGATCGACGTGTTTTTTCTAAAACTTTTATTTGGTTTACATGAATTTTGAAACTAATCTTTGGCCAAATCGCTCACGGCGAGAATTTTCAGTGAATTTTTTTCATGATCTTCGTGGTTTCAAGGCATCATAGTGAACGTGCTGAAATGTTTTTTTTTTAACCCAACAAGGGATGTCGTGTCTTGAAAATTCAATTTACCTCGAGAGATTGGAGAAATTGTTCGTTTTTTACTGTTAATCGTTCATCTGTTTGATATAATGGGCAACCGTTACCTATGTCTCTATCGAATGAATGCTGATCGTAAAATTCGCTAATGCGTGCTGGAAATGTTCACTATCGTGGGATGCTTTTTTCTGTCGAATTGTCTCCAGTTGTTCGGTCGGAAAAAATCGTTGTTTCGCGTTTCTTCACACAAAGAAATACAAATTTGCATAGCATTCATTTAGTCCACTCTGGGCTCGTTCTTAACGGTTGCCGCCGATTGAGTTCAGAAACTGGCCGGTATTCACCACGGTTGGTAGGCCTATTCAACGTGATATCTGCCGTGTCACTGATATTTATAGAATGTACGCTATGGGAGCGGGCAAGGCGCGCTTTAAGAGAAGTCCATTTCAAATTATCGGGAAAATAAAATGTGTGTAGTGAAATAACAAGTTTGGACAAGTTGGAATTCACCCAGCAACAATCATTCACGGATCCACTTATAAATATCTGTATATATCTATACTCTCCGATAGACTGCATTGTTTATACGCACGCACAGTTTGGTGTTACCCAAGATTACATTAAGGCCTGATGTAATGGGAGGATGCATATCTGGCAACTGTATATTTTCCCTGCCCAGCACTGAACGCAATGCAAATGTATATGGAGAGGATCTTCACCCAAATACAAAAGAATAGCTGGATATGTTGCGAAATCATCATTATAAAAGGCGCCTACCAGACAAACATGTGCCCAACACGTATGCATGGCATGCTCTTTGCTGTATGTAGACACATATTTGACGAAGTAAATCGGGCAAGAAATCTCTCTAATACTTTCATAAAATTCGAAGACACAGTAACTATATCACCCGGAGCCTATAGTATACCTATTCTGTCCAGGATAGCTTGACATATAGCAGCTGTCGTTGAAAATACCCTTGTTTTCGGAGTCATTATTTCTGGTACGAATATTATGTAACCTGTGGTAATCCGCAGAGCAGGTAGTTTCAAAAGCTAGGTTTACGTTTCGCGTTATCGATCAACCGCGTAGATATTTTTAACTAATACAATAATTATGCACTTGCGCGTTGAGAAACGGATTAGGCTTTCGGCCTTTTAGGTCAAAATCCGGCGCGGACGGATAGATTTGAATGGACGAAAAAAAGTCAGAATAATTTCCGACTTTTTCGGTCAAGATTCGATATTTTTCAGCCGAATTATTGTTGATTACATTGAAATTGTATATGTTGTCGTTCATTTATCCATAGTCGCCCGCGAAAACCCCAATATTTAGCGTACGTCTAATATGATCTTTTCATTCAAATTGTTTTGGCTAGTTGATAAAATTGTCAGGTTGTCTAAGAAATTGCTGCAAATAAAATTTGAATCAATTTCATCCCAGAAGCGAAGCTAGAAAGTTCGAAAGTTCGAAAATTTTGAATTTAATAAAATGTTTGATCTGGAATTGGTTGATGAATTGAAAAAATTGATGAACTGGGGACTGTATATACCATTATTTGTATAAATCTAAAATTTTATACTGCAAGAGCTTCGCTTCTACCCACCGGTCGGGATTAAGCCAATTTGTTACGCATAGTTTTTTAGACATCTTAATAACATTACGGGGTAGGCATTATTAAAATTTGGAAACATAGTTTTTTTTATACAACCCCAGCAGTATCCAACCGCCAACGCAAATTATTGTTGCGAAGTTAAGCAACTACGAACTCCGGATTCTACACTGTGTTTATAGCTATATGCAAACGTGTATAATTGTATATATACATCGCGATTTCCAAAAAATGTACGTTCGCTCTCATCACCTTGACAAGGCTGTTCGACCACAATTCGGCTGTCCTTGGAACAGTGTATTTAATAAGTGCTTTATATTTCTCAACAATAAAATCCCCGCACGACTCTGCGAGGAGGAATGTGGTGGAAGAAACCATACAACCGCTTAGATTGACGTTGATTATGTGCGGAGTGGATCAACACCGAAAACTTAATCAACACTATCCGAACCAGGCAAGCAGGCGTGTCGAAGGTAGAGGCATAATCCCGGCTTTTTCGGCACTTGCCGATGTGATTGTTCCGTCAAGTGGCTCGTTCTCGCGCGGGTACGTACCAGGCTCCGCTGGCGGCCTAGTCTATCATTTCGATCTAGGCTTCAAGTCAACAAGTGCAGGCATATATTTGGAAGGTATAATTACGGCGTAAGCCGATGCCCATGGACTATTCTGAATGTAAATGACTCGATTCGTGATCGCTTAGATGAGGATTATCAATTAAGTACGGCCTGTGTTCTCAGCGCCGAAAGGGTTTTTGTAAAATCAAGAACGAGATTATCCTATTTTACGCGAAAGGTTGACTTACCTTCGTTTCAGTACAGGTATTTCGATATCATCTCATCGACAGGTACAAATATCACGGTATCAATAGAGCTTCCTCTGTCTGGTTATTAAAAGTGACGTATAAATACTGTTCGAGAGTTCGAGAATTTTTAATGATGTTGCGATACACGCTGTAAGGTATAAATATAAACTAAAAAAGAAGATACAACGTAGATAAAAATGAATGCTTTACAGAGATGCATACAGAATGCCAACTGATAGTTAAGATTGAACACGCTGTCATTCAACATATGATTTTCGATTATGTTCTTTCACAGTCTCGTATCTTCAATCGACATGGTCATTCCTATCCGGGTTTACAAACGTCCCGTATATAATTATTTGATATTATAACACAATCTGATGTAAGTGTCATTTCATCTTAGAAATTGCGATGGAACACGATGGATTTTCAGTCCCAATTATTCTTATCGCGATGTGAGTTTTCCCTGCCTTTCATTATTTGATCACACGTGCATCACCATGTCATACTGATATCGATGGCTTGCTCATGCTAGCAATATGGAGAGCATACTTACATTGATGCCCTCAAATGCATCGCAATTGCAGAACTGCTCACAAAACGGAATGTTACGAATGGTAATGTTCAATATGTTGACCGCCACTGCCGACCATTATTCTTCAAATAGCTGCAATGTGGTAAGTATTCGATATGTTATTCGTGAGGCATTAACTGTAAAAGCGAGTATATTGCGACTATTCAAATCTAGTAACTAGTAGACTTGATTTACAAAATTTTAGAGTTTTGACGATACTATGGAATTTTGGGTATAAAATTTATTCGAAACCTAATTTTCTCTAGGTTCGCAGGGGTTACATGATAAGTTTCTGGTATCACGATGCATAACACCCATAGTTACATCAAACGCCCGTATTAGTTTAGTTGTGTGGCTACATCCGTTTAGGGCAGAGCCGGCCAACCAGCCCGTGGCCCGCGAGAAGGTTTTGAGTGGCCCGCGAGGTAATTTCCGAAATTAGTTATATTATCAAAAATGGATTGCACAGATTGTGAACTTGCAAGGCCAACCATAAATTTGATTAGTCTGGCCGCAACACTTGAGACGTGATGACTAAAATATCAGTTCCAACGCATTGGCAGATCCACGAGCCAGTCACATTTTGGTAGATCTTCGTACACTACAATAAAGAAGAATAATTTGCGATAGATTTATCAAAAGTAAAAATTTTCTACACGCTTGGCGCAACATGTTGTTACTTGATTTCTTGCTTTTAATATTTTTACCCCTTTGTGAAAATGAAAGAACGCCTAATGTATCAGATTGAGTCTAGCTATATTCGCGATTTCGAGACAGAGTGTCGTTCAACAAATGCGACCTCGCTTTTGCGCTCGCAGAAAGACCGTCGACTATGAAACCTAGGCACAAAATGATTGACGCATGTTGGTCGCAGCTTTCGATATCGATATGTCCATTGTTCAGGCTCCGAATAGACCAGTCCTTGCAAACTGAGCCCAGCGATATACAGCAGGCCCGCAATATAGTCAAGTGACAATATTATTGACCTATGAACTTCGAAGAATTTTCGCGCTTAGCGCGGCTAGTGGCCCTCGCAATAGTTCGTCAATCGAATGTGGCCCTTTGGCTGAAAATGTTGGCCACCCCTAGTTTAGGGGATATTGACGATGGATGTTTGAGTATAAAAATGTTTTGAAACCTAGTTCTCTCCCGGTTCCCGTGGGTTATGCGAGAAGTTACTGGTATCAGATTGTTAAAAATGTCGATAAGTATTTTAACATGACAGCTATCGAAGATTAGAGAATGACGAATCTAACAGTTGAAGCACAGTAACATAAGAACAAAATCAATTAAATAAAGCAAGTAGTCGCAAGTCACAACCACTGAGCTAAATATTAACACATGAGAGTACAAATGCGGGCCGCCATGGGACTAGTATATCCTTTTAACTTATAACTAGTATATAGGCTAAAAAACATATATACTTTTATGTGAGTGGCTATTGAGGTTAGTTGAGTATATTTAAATATATCATTACCAGTCGTTTGCTTACTGCTGTCTTGAGAATATTCGATAAATTAGCGATCAACTACAATATATTATTATCAGCGCAACAGTCTTTACCCCGTGATTATGGGTGATAGGCGAATTTCGTAGACTTACACAAAAATTTGTGAGCTATGAAATTTCTCTTTTATTTCGCTAATATTTTATTACATCAACAATATAGGCAGTACTAGGAAGCAATAAAAGTCACTAAAGTACGGAACGTACCCTTCAAACATAGATTACGAGAGTTATTGTTAATAATCACAGGCCATATACCGGTATACGGTACCGGCATATATGGCAACATTATTCCATGCTCGCGAACAGGATTTGAAGTGTGCATAATTGCTGAACGCTGATACTATAATATATATTACCGCTGTTACATTTTTAATACCACTCACGTATCATAAATCTCCAATATTCTACTTAAGCTATCGCATAACTCACGCACAAGAACGTGGCGTCATAACCTGTGAGCCATATATCGCTACAGTGATTTCGATACCTCTTTGCTTTGCAGAGTCGCTTAATTCTCGCTCGCGAATAAGGGTAAAGTTTGGTACCTGGTAAACTATACTTGTGTACTCAAACACGTTGTAAGTCTTATATTAAACCCAAATAATATCGCTTGCGGTTGCATGCGTAATGGTACAACGGTGCATTTGTGAATTGTCATTGGGTAAAAACGTGTATTGCAGCAGGACAAACGTCTGTAAGCTGGAGGGCATCAATCTGCAAATACATTCCTCATGTATTATTCAGCCAGTTATTTTTCAGCAGTCTTCGACGCAACTACCGACGCACTTTTTTGCATTCAGCGGAACTCTATCGAAACAATGGTATTTCGGGATTAAAACTAATAATCAAACACCACGCACTTGGTTCTAAATTGCTATTTGTCATGCTTAGAAATAATTATTGTTACCGCGTGTAGATGGCATGACGCTCGTGATAGGTCGAACGCGATCGGGAATTTATCGTACGCTGATCTGATGCTGAAATTCCTAACGTGGCCGACGCAGGAGTTCACACATTCATCAAAATAAGAGATTTCTCGACCTTTCGCGGTTTCTGGCAGCGTGTCGGAACACGATGATGAATCGGCCTAAATACGAAAGTCGAACTGTAAGGCGATTACCGATATTTATCCGGAGAAAATACCTGTGTCGTATCGCACAACTTTTCTATCTAAATACCGTTTATGAATGCTCTAACATTTTCGCAAGATGTAGGTACGATTGTTTTAGAGGTTTCAATGCCCGCGGTGGTTGTTCTGGAGGCTTGTGTTTATGTGCATAATACAGGACTCGATAAAATCATCTCACGGATGATGAAGTGTGCTATTACGAGCCTGCTCCGTTGTGTACCTGCGAGTTTGTATAAAGTACATGAGCTTTATACAGTGTATACGTGGACACTGTGCCGTGTGCAGTAAACCGTCCGATGTGGGCTATGCCAAGTTATGTTGACGCATTGACTGACGCCTTAGCATTTGTGGAGTGAAGATTTCGTAAGTGCATAGTAACTGTAACTGAGTTTTCTCAAATTGGCCATCGAAAGCGCGTTTATGGAGTGATTCCAGCAATGCACTGACGAAATGGCCGCCCTCTTGAAACTATAGTGCCTGATACGCACGGACGTAAACCTCTATCCTCAGGTCAACTTCTCACAATGAAATATAACATGCTAATCGTTAGCGCATAGTTCGTAATCCGAGATTTGTGCACCCGGGGCCCCCGGTGCACCAAATTTCGTATAGAGACACTTACAGGTATAGAATTTCAGTAAACAATTCAATAATATATTGCAATAATTGGCACTCGTCATGGGTAATCGTCAGTTGAAAAGAACATTGCACATCAAATCTCGTGTGGAATTCGTTGTTTTTTGTCTGTTAATCGTGACACGTATACAATACACTGATGGTAACTTGCATAACCACACTATACTTCGATGTATAATTGCATATACACTTATACAGTAGTACACTATAGCTACATGCATCGTTGATTCATGACGGCGGCTGTGATCGCTTGAAGAATGCATTTTTTCGCTTTTTCATCTCGAAATAGTGAGAATGTTCTCTCTTTTACATCAAGTAGAAACACTGCCTGTTCGTATTTGCAAACTGCCGGCCATGTCGAGCTCAAGTTCAGGAAGTTACTATGCCATCTCACATTGCTGCATGCCCGCAAAATCCAGTTGAACGGAGTAAAACAACATCATCAGTATCGGATGTCCCGCAGCAGGTCACAGATCTCACTTTGCGGAAATGAGTCCTTGGCGATTTCGTACTCCAGACGCTTAACTCCTTCACCCGGCATTGTCCTATCGAGTGTATAGTAGGAAGCTGAGGCAACACGAAACCGTTACTCGGCTTACCCGTCAGGTGTAACCCAAAATACACCGCCCAAAGTGACAACGACGCTTAATTAAACGCATCTCCCGTTGTCAAAATACCTGATTCAAATGCATCCAGTTTGGGATACAACAATCCCTCTAAATTTATCCGCGCGGATCAAATTTATCCGCGTTGAATTCGCGATAACCTCTCGCACTCGCTCGATTCGGTTCAACGCAAAGCCTTGTGTGAGGCAGAGCCGGACAACCATAGACCTATTTTCGTCGTTTAAGATTACAGTAGGATTAAAGTTGATGAATTCGCAAAAATTTGAAATTTGAATGAAAATCCGAATCAGAAAGAAGTACAAGAAAATTTAAGTTTGCTCCATATCAAAACAGAGTCCATACTCACAAACGAGAGAATGGCAAATGTCGCTCGTTTGGCGCATTCCAATTCTCTGTAGAATTTTCAAGAAAATCAGAAATTAGAATTCACTTATTGGATGACCGACATTTCATACTAATTAGTCGAACTAGGAAGCTAGCATTATCTAGATGTCCAGTGGGATGCCATTGTGATTCGAGGACGGAAACGCGCGGCAGGGACGGTCGGGAACAGTGTGGGTTTGTGTCGTAACATAATATTTGTTCGAGCCAGATCACGCCACGGTTTCTTAAATTTCCTATGAATAATAGCGTGCCGATGGCTGGAAATTCAGACAATCGCGTGAATCAGCGCGTTCTGAAAAACGTTCGAAGATTTACAGGCTCGGTATTGATTGCAAACTGCAAAGTGTATAACTTATTCGGCTTCGAGTCGAGTCGAGAATTCGAGTATCATTCATTACACGTCACAACAGTATGAATGATATGGGAAGCTAAAATGTGTACCTTCTATGCGACCACAAATACAAAAATACAATGCTGGTTTTACATCACGTTAAAAATTATTTCGTATTTTTTCGACTGTACTATTTCATTGTACTTTGTGAGTATGCTGAGGATCGATCGCGACTTCACATATATATCATTTTCACTAGCATGCGTAGCTTTGCACTATATGTTTTGTATGCTGTGGTACGACCAATCTAGGTTTACAGTTTGTATAGCGGTAAATAGCATCGAGGGTATAATTATCGTTGATAGAAAATAGTATGTAATTACTTGAATTAATACTAGATTCAGATTTGAAGATTCGAATCACTGTGCCCAGCCCTACTAATGAATTAATCTTCACTCCTGTTATTACGAGTTACACCACCGCTGGAGACACCATGCCGAGTAGAATTACTCTAAGATGGTGTAGATTTTTCGTGAGATAAATCCTCGTAGGTATACAAATCCATGTACGCTAGGAATCGTTCCCATTTATTTTCGACGGTTTATATATGACTATAATCTCTTCATGACACTAGACTAGAAATTGGTTTACGAGAAACCTTGTTGGATTGGTCAGCGCTAACTTTGGATAACATACATTATATCATGGAAATGCGGACATCCGGACGATTTTCTCTGTAAGTACATTTTACATGGGCTAGCGCGACAGCTCATTGTTTAATATCTGTCATTGTTCCATGTAATCTTACTCATTCATGATCTCTCTTGCACACAATAAACCGCTGTACGCTGTTGTGTATTAATCGTTTTTCTTTTTCAGGTGATCCGTGCGGTTACAGTGATAATTCCGTCTGATAAGGATGGAAGTGCCGCAAATCATCCGCTTTGAATCATGAACAAATCCTATCTACAGATAGAATAGATTTGACAAGAGGAAAGTTTCCATTAAACCGCCGTCATCTGGAGATTTGCGCATAATGCGCGCCGTAATTCGTTGCCCGGGGCGGGTCTCGAAGCTAATCGTGACATATCTCCGTCTACCATTGTAAACAATGTCGATGTTCCTTTATCCTGTTGTTCAATCGCACTTTCGCTGCTCGAACCTGCACGCGGGCGTGCGCGAAGGGCAATATTCAAATTGCACTTACAGATAGATCGAATCGGTGAAACGAGTCTACTGCACAGTGCACATTCGCGCGTCCTTTCTCCTGACGTGTGGAGATTTCGGCAGATTAACCGATACGTGCTGGGAGCCTGTTTACACAAAACGTCTTCTGACGAAGCCTGTATCGAGTTTAATTGCCAGATTAACCGAGGCCATTCCGAGAATACAGCTCGATGAAAGAGTTTGGATCTATTCGATTCAAAGGGTCTAAATAAAGTCGATCCTATAAAACAGAGATATCTGTATAAGTTCTAGTTTTAGATATCCCTGCGACACAATATATCCGTGCGAACTGTTGGCCGCATTGATGATTTTGGGCCGAACCGTTCTGGTTTGACGAGACATAGGCTACTGTTGAAATGTCGCCAGCACGCAATGTTACCTGAACATTTTGCAGAAAACCAAATCAATTTGCTTTTATAAGAGGCGCGAGACAGCAAAATATTGTTATTGTAATTCCATCGGCCATTTCTTTGATAAGAATGCTCTGGCTGATAACTCATCGCTAGAGGTCTAACATATTAGATTTGTTGAGATTAGTTCAAGTCTAGATGCAATGAACTTGAGGACTGTAGCATTCGTCTTTAGAAGCCGATGGTAACTGTAAAATCTAATTCATTTTTGAAGAGCTTCTCTTCAAAATTGGGTTGAATAGTATATTCATATTGAAATAAACCCGACTAGTTGCTGACGATTACCCCTGACAAGCAGCCGCAAATATTCGGGTTTGTTTCAAAATGAATATGCTATTCAATTCAATTTTTACATCCATTGCCAGTGAGTTTCTTTTACAAACATGTTCTGTACACGCGAAAAACGCGATCTTCAATGTCGTCTACACATGAATCAATAGAGGACGAAGTGCCGAATGTCTACTATGAACGGAAGACACGTGCATGAGCAAACCGCGCATTTAAAAAGATTGGCTTTGATTTTCGTTGGCTGGAAGTCGCTGATCTTGCACGGACTGGGAACGTAGAAGAATTGTTAAAATAATTACGAATGGGCAAGTAAAAGTAGGAGCGCGTCTATACCAGGAAAAATCAATATATCCCGCGAAAATATGGATTTATTCGCAACGCTGCCGACTTGGTGTTTGTGTTCTATATACGATTACTAATATAGTAGCACATCAATTTCCCACACATATACTCGCGAGCATCATACTCTCGTCCGTGCCAAAGTATATATCGCTTGAAGCAGTCATCACGTAGCTGTAATGTTCCAAGCAGACTTGCTGGCGTCTGTGTCGATGTGTTTACCTAACATAGCAGAGGGCGTGATTTAGGCGCGTTGTTATAGTAGTACAATGTGGAAACCTACTGATATGAAATTGATATTAAACCACAGCTACTAATCTTATTGTCAGTTCCGTGAAAATATCTGTGCTCCTTCGCAGGATATGCAAAGGCAATGTGAAATCGCTGTACGTTGTACTTCGGGCTTATCGAATGCGAATCCAAAATATACGGATGCAAACATGGTAGTACGATACACAATATTGTCTCTGGTTTATCCGCTCCTTAGGTTAAATCCCAGACGCGCTCGGCGATTTAATCTATAATCCGTCAATATCTTTGGCAGTGTCTGCATACAATCGAAAGAGTTAATGATGATGCTGTTAAATTGGCAAATTAACTAATCCGTCAACGACCGACTAAATATAGTAGGCCTACTTGAGCGTGACTAAGGGAGCGATTGCAATCGGGTTAAGCCAGTGCAGAAGGGATTCAACATGTGTCGCCCAATATACATGCTACGATAATCGCTGCACGCCATTTGCCAATTCCCTCTGTTGAGGCAAAACGTTTTAATGATCGAAGTGAGCCAGGCGCGACGCCGACAGAGTAAATCCACTCCTATTGTCAGGTCCCTGTGTCAGGTCATAGAACCCACGCGGGATGGTATAATCTCTGGTCAAATCACTGGCTGGTGTTCGTTTGCTGAAAATAAATATCCAACAAAGGCGATCGTCTCTGTCCTCAGTCTGAATAGCGCCGCACTGCAAACACAGTATCGCAAATCCTTGTGGACTTAAGTGTTTGCTTATCTCATGAGAGAGCTTATGGCAATTGCTGCTAGACTTGCTCAATGTAAGCAGCTTATGGCATCGCTTTTAATATGTTGGCGAAAAGTTTCTAAAGTGAATCCTGAAAGAGGCATCTGCGTACAGCGCAAACAGCCGAGTTACGACTGTAGCTGTCTGCCTCTAGCTCATTGAAACTATAAGGTACCTTGATCGCTTGAGTATTGCTTCTTCCATTGGTTATGGAAATGTGATTCTGGCAACACCTCTTTTATTGGCGGGATTCGGGGACCAAGTTCCTTCCACAAGTTTGCCCGGTCTGCAGTGGTATCCTTCAAATTGTGTGTGCCTCATTATGAGAAATCGCTTTGGCAAAGAATAGAGCTGTCAAGATGATGTAACGTGGATTACATCTCAACCATTTATCTTTCGCGACAATAAGATATTGTCGGACATTGGGTTTGGTCAACGTCTCGCGATAGAATACTTGAGATAGGGCCCGACTGATATCTGCCTCCCACCGACATTAACTGTCACTCCTACAATTGTTTTAAATGATGGGAAAATATTGATTCATAAGGACCACATGACATGACTTCTCGACAGAAAATGCTGAAAAACTGTGATTCATGAACTGCAAGTTTACGCCTTTAGAAGTACAAGTACTAGTTTTCTACTGAAATGTCACATTATTTTGAGTGAATGGAGTTTATACGGGGTATGTTTTTAAAATTACTGCCACTAATAGGAAGTTGAAGATCTCCTTTGAGGTACAGAACTTCAATAATAATAAGAAGCTATGGTTGAAATATGTCACATATCAGCATAAATATCGGTATGTCGACAACATGATGTAATGTGTGATATCGGTAACAGTCCAGAATTCTGATAATCGTCAGTCTCGATAATCTCTGCGAGTCTCCAAGATCCAAGATTAGAAAATCCTTCACATATGCTCATTCTCACACTCAAAAACGCTAGCAGGGCCACGCACGAGCGCCGAGTAGTATATCTGAGCTGGGCGGGATATTTCCACGCATAAATCAAGTACGCCGCTTTCGCAACTGGTCATGTGTGGCCCATATCCCACTTGGCTGAAATATAATCCCGACAACAATCGCGTCTGGATAGCGAAACAGGTTATGTGAGACTTGGCGTTGGCTCATAATGGGGCATGATGCTACAAATGTTACGATACGCGTGTGCCTTGTGTGCGAACCATTATTTAATTAATATGAGGGGGGGGGTGTTATGTCATTCAAGGCAATGTATAATTGCACTTTATATTATAGTGTAAGGCACACCGCAGGTAAGAAATTTACTACATGAAATTGCTTTCAGCAGAATTACAAAATCGCATTATGACACTATGCTTTATATACCGTAATATAGTCGATGCCAACATCGCGTTTCCACATCGAGTAAGTTTGATAAATATCATACCTATATGAAACGAATAATGAAGACGACGTTATTGTTTTATTCATTTCACAATATTTACTTGCGAATCTCAGTTGCAGACATATCTAATACCAAAGGAACGTGATAAGGGGTCAAGTTATCTTGCTTAGCGCCGAGTCCTGCGACAATACTCCTATATATCATAATTTCGCCATCGCGCCGTGGAATTGTACCACACGCCCCCCGTGATTCATTGAGGCGAGAGTATTTGCGATCCTACCCACACAAAAGCGATACGTTCAATAGGCGTGCAATGTCCGTAAACAAACAAAATTTATGAATAGCACGAATGAATTCAAGCTCTTTGTACGGAGGCTGCGGGTAATTTTCGAGATTCAGCGCTTTGCAGAAGCTGCAATCCCTGATTCATTAGGTTATGTTACAAATGTGAAGTACGTTAACGGTGAATAGCGCCGTTGGCTATTCTTGTGAAGGTTTTACTGAATTGCCCGCAGCTCATATACACGGTCAAGGGGGGCCAAGAAGTGGAGAAACACCGTCGTGGTAGACTGGTGCGTGGAGTGGCGAGTGGTGATCCTCGGCGGAAATATACTTTTAAAAGACACGCCGACTGTAAGAGTATCTCTGCGCCGCTCACGGGTCGCCGGATTTTCTAATGAACCTTCACTTGTTTCCAAGCGCGGAGGAAGACTCACTCGCTGCGCTGGCTAGAATTACTAAGAAAGAATTCCGAAATTATTTGCTGTCGCACGCCCAACAGATAATCCCGTCTTGAGAAGTCCTCTTCTCATGGTGCTGCTCAGATAATACCGTAAGGCAGCTTATAACGTGTTAAGATCGATATCGCGTATGCCTATGGGGAGAAGACAGTCATGTTTGAAACACAGTATTGAAGGCGACATACGTTAAACGCCTATACCTCTTATTCAGACTGATAGTTGTATAACTATAGACAACTAACCTGCAGATAGTAATCTATGGTTTAACGCGGCTCAGAAATGACTTTTTCTGCGTAACAATGCACATTACACTTCACTGTGAGTTCCTGTGCTTGGGCACTTCGAATCGTGCTATGCAAGTAGTTAGACTGTGTGGAAATTCAACGTGTCGATCTATCGGTCTGGCTCTAGTTTTCTTCATTGGTGCATTAGACTGATTAGAGTTCAAATTTGGCATGTAAAAATATCACTTGACTGGCTGTTCAAGAAGTGACTGGTAAGTGTCGAAACGACTGATTCCAGTACAGTACCGGTAGGCTTAATCACAGTGATCAGCTGTTCTATGATTTTCATCCGCTCAAGAGTAGGGGTCTTCAAAAATGACTTTTTTTCTCAAATTGTACTGGCTACTTGATAAAATTATTAGGTTATCTAATTTAAGCCTACACACCAAATTTGGTTCAATTCCAACCAGTAGCCGCATTGCTACAGGAGAACAAAGTTTCTATTTATTACATCAAAATATATTGACAAAAATTTCAAAATTTTCTGTTCACCCCATGAAAGTGTTAGGTTGTCTATAGAAATGATGTTCACCAAATTTGGTTCAGTGCATATTTAGTGAGTAGGCCTACATTACACGTGAGTTGCAAGCAACAACAACACATCGAACCTAGTGTTACTTGTGATCATACATCCACTTCAGAAGCATTAAAATGCATCGCGATGAGTCCTGACGCGGTTGACTGTTCCAACTATGATCTGGGCCGCTTAATCATTGATAATACCATGCTCTGATGTAACAGATGCGTGCGTTGGCAACGATGTACAGTAAGGTCACGCACCGAATGATACAATGCACCTTCACACGCCTCAATTCGGAGATAATGATCTACGAAAATTGGTTTAATGAAGCGCTCTAAACGTGCTGTAAACCTAACGTATAATTTATTCAATGAGCAATGAAGTCTTCACTTCAACCAACATCGAATCGCGGTACGAAAATGCACAGACGACGCTTGGAAGTTAAACACTGGTGCATCCAACATGCCAACTATCCACATGGTTTATTGTTGTTTTTTCCACCTCAAGTGCCGTGAAGAGAGGAGTAAGATAACGAAAGACAGTGCGCCGGCATGAAAAGCGTTTTTACACATAGTCGTTATCGCTTTCTTCCTAAAGTTTTTGTGACCACAAAGACCACGAATTCAAGATCTTGAATAGATTGACAGATAGGAGAGCTAATAAACCGTGAAGGCTTCGCCTCTCGTTCCCGGGGCGCCGTGCCAATTGTACTGAAACTTTTGCACAAAACACCGCTACGGGTTAATGCCGAGTAAAAGACATAAATATTAGCCTCTCGAGCGCTTTTTTCTAAATCTTTCTCTTTTATATATCTATCGCAACAAAAAGCTGCATATTATCTGCGCGGCATCGCGATATCCGACGGGCGTCTCAAAACAAGAGGCCAAGAGTGCGGTTATTAGAATTTAAGTCAAGTAATCCGCGCCTGTGACGCAAATGGATGAAGATTGAGATACAATTCTAGCGTAACAAAGTTTATGTTTAAATTTAGTACGAAACTGTTAATATTAATAAAACCCAACGTCACTTTTGACAGGATATAAAAAGCATCATTTCCTTATGAGTAGCATTACGTTCCGTCGTGATATTACGGATATGCTCCTCATCACCGCAATAATGAAATTCCTTCTTATAAATTCATCAGACTATTTTGACGCTTCTATGCGTGATGTTGTCAATTGTTGTGTGTATTAGCCTACCGTATATTCATTTCAGTCGTTAAAATACACGCACTGTGCAAACTCCAACACAAGTTCTAGCTGGGTTGATGCCCTGAGAGTTGAAATGGACATATTAGTCGCTTAAGAAGGTGTAGTGAGATAAAATTATACTAAAGTATGAATAGAAGTACAATGCTCCTCTTTGCTATATGGAAACCAACGGTATTAGATGAAATGCTGAAATATTGTCAGTTATTGAAATCGAAATTATATCCAGTCAGTATTAGATTTTTTATCAGATCAAAACACCACAAGATTGCAATAAAATGAAAATACACGCTTATGGACATGACGGAAATTCTAAAATTAACATAATTGTATGCCCCTTGAAGAGATATATTATTTCTGACGCTAGAAAACCCAGATCCTTCCCTATCGGTGGTATGCAGTGCTTTCTTGAAACATTGTAACGAGGAAGCGTGCAGTGTGCAGACTGTGCAGTGTGCACACAGCACAGGCAATTCGAACTAGCCGAACGAAATCTTCTGTCGTGAGTCAGACTAAACCAGCCGGAGGGTTGTATATTGCCGACCTCTGCTTTAGGGGTTCTATACCAATACCAAAAAATCATTACCGAAAATGGACTTTACCGAGAATGCCGTTACCGAGAATGGACAGTGACATTAACGAGAATAGCCAACGCCGAGAATCTAACTCACTGAGACGGACATTGTCGAGAAATTTATACCCTAGAATCGACACCGAATGTGTGAATTCGCGTTTAAGTTCTTGGCATTGTCCAGTTCATACTCGGTAATATGCATTCTCGGTAATGTATATTCTCGGTAATGGTTTTTTTCGGTATTGGCCGGACACCAGCTTTACGCTCACCGCAGACGGACTCCAGCAAGCACCTCTTTATGGCTTTTGTGAGTGGGCTGTTCTGGTTCAGCAATGAGATAATGGCATCATGTCTGCTACAACGGCTATTAGAAAAGGCCGGGACAGTTGCGTGATTAAGACACATTTCATGTCGCGGAAACGTCGAGTAGAATACGTCGTAAATTACCATTTTATGAGCAGTGACATCGTCTAACGAAATGCCAATTGGATTATATTAAATACGTTTATTACATTGGCGCTTTCGTAAATCATTGAGATGACTGTAGCAGAGGGAACAAACTTGTGTGTCGATTGTCATGCTTTCAACATAACCAACGTTATGCCTTCTCGTAAATTACGCTGTCATGGGTTGTGAGCAAATTCGGCGTTCCTTGATTACACATATTCCCAGTGTGTGGCACACTTTAGTATAAATATTGCACCATCCTATATACTTGACCGTTTTCGTGGTATACCAGACGATTCACTTCACAATATACCCGTGAAGTGATGCTGTGCGAAGTAGTAACCCAGTTTCTGGCTAACATTAGCCTGGTACCGGGTTTTTCTCCGATTCTCTCATGACCGACCCATTGAGTGACTAATCGATGTCGGTTGTTCTTCATTCACGAGTCACAGATTCGGTTAAACAGATTCGGTTCAACAAAATTTATGGCTGGCAAATGGCGATCGCCGGTAGCCCCGGACTGAACGACAATGACTCATCGGCACACCGAAATTTCAAATTGCTATCACGCGCCGCTGTAAAATGACTAAATCCTCCTTTCCAGAAAATTGTAACCAGTACACCGGAATTTGTGTCGAAGACCCGTTACGAAGCTCACTACAAATAACTCAACTTTGCACTGTACCCGTGCGTTGGTATCTGGAACGATACGCGTCTTCATTTCAATCCTTTATATCGTGGCAAGAGAAATGTTGCTCAGTACTACAGAAACATCCGATACACAGCTGGTTAAGTATCATAAAATGCCTTATGCATACACTGTTCTATTGAACCATCCACCACGCAGATTTATGTTAGAATCCACGGATCACGCAGGATCTATATCAGTACGAACGATTATGATGATATATGTATAAAATTCAAAGTTACAACACTAAAATTGCATCTACGAAATTTCATAAAGTCATCGTGACCATTTGTTTCAACGTGCAATTGCGTTACATGGATGCAATTAGATATAGCTTGCATGCTCAAGCTCATGCGTGGTGCTGTTTAGCGTCCGATTGCGGAAGTTGATTTCTCTGTCACAACTATATTTGACCATTCGCGCGATAAATATATCTGTGCGCGTTGTTAGCGTTCCAATTATAGTGTTTAGATGGCGGGCGTACGCCGTCTGATTCGAAAATGTTGAATGTTTCGAAATAAATTTTACGTAGCATATAGTGTGTCAGTAACGCTTATTAGCCTAAAAGCCAGGTGATATTTTCATTATTCATAATCAGTCTTGTCGTCATACAATAATACACACATGACATATCCCCATATATAAATGTAGTTTGCTGTCGGAGCCCATACCCAGGTTCGGAATATAGTATATATATATATGCAATACCATCAATTTTTTCAGGTTTGAGGGCATACATACCAAGCAGATACGTCTGACTCTGAAAGGAGCACCGCAGAGAAATCTCATTAGCACGTTTCGTTTAATACGTTACAGCGAAAACGAAACCTAAATATATTACAGACTTCGCATCTAAGGTTTGTGGGTAAAGATTAGACTCAAATATACAAATTCAACAGTAGACTTCGGGCTAGATTCGGACTCTCATCGGCGGTGGAAATAGATATTGATTAGGGATGACTATTATCATTCATTCACTCACTCAACACACCACAAACAGAATTGATCATTGCTGATGCGGGCATATTTGCCTAATATCCATGGGATTAATTGGTTGAAAAAACCAAGCTATTCCCAACTGGCGTGCGGAAACAGTTAGAGTTATGAGCAAGCTAAATAGGTTGATGATCATCGGTCTATAATTCAGCACGCCCAGCACCTGGTAATATAAAAAGTAGTTGATAGATCATTCCTCTTATATGTCTACTAAAATCGAGTTATCAAAATAGCAGAGTATAACCTTCATAATCTAACTTTAAAGGTTTATTTAGAGCCGTTGCAATCACCTATGTTCTGCGACCATGCTGAAATGAAGGGTTTCCCCTGGTAATACAAACGGTTCCACTCCCTGTGCTGTAATATTAGTCTAGACTTCATGAGTCATCTATGTTGAGCTGGTGCTAAGAATACCAACAATATGATCAATGGATTTGTGGACATACAAAGAGATACTCTGCCTCAGTTAATTTGTGAGGATGACTCAAATACGGATGACAAATACAAATAATTATACTATACTGTTATCGAGTCAAGAGTAAACCGATTACCACGCGACATTGCATCTTCGATAGTCATGCAACATGTGTAATCAATGTATTCATTGAATACTATTCATATACTGCGTGCACCAAGTCCATCCTATATGATAGGGGGATTTCACAAGCATTGACCTGTTACGAAATCCTTGAATACTTTAAACCGGAGGAATTCAATGTAGTACATGCGTTTCTGAATGCCTGAGTAGTATATCACATAGTCTATCTTCTTCAATGTTCGGCATTTAAGTGCTTCTACTTAACTACTTTCGCTACAACTGCTTTCATAGCTATAACATACGTCCAAAAATTTAAATTGCTTCAAGCAACTTTGGAATAGTACATTGATATCGAACTAAACCAGAATATTTTCTGCTGATACTCGTCAGGGGTAATCGTCAGCAACTAGTAGACAATTGGAAAAGACATCGTATATCAACAATCGCATCACAAAATATGACGTCATCAGCATGAAATTTGGAATAATCGGGGCGAGGAGATCACTGAAGGAGAACGTGCTTGCTATGTGATAGATGGTACACGACCCCCTCCTGTTGACACAGACTTGGTTGGCGTATTTTGATAAATGTCGACTCCAAGGCACCCGAAGGAAAGTGTGAACAGCAGCACCCGACAAAGCAAAATCGGTTGTCTCGATAATTTTTCTCACAAACAGTCAAGTAGAAACTATTTCTACCATAAAGACTTGCTCTCTGCGCACAAGTGAAATTATTATGTGATACGGCGGGTTTTCAAAATATACTCATTCGGAAATTATGATTTACCAAGTGACATGTATCCTAGAAATTTGGCAGGTGTGGGAAGTTTTTTGTAAAAATACCCGTCACACATCGCGTCCACCTTTCATTTCAAATATATTCTCTTTGGCCGGCATAAAATAGGAGCATCCTGCATTAACATCGCATACCGCCTACGTCGACAGCTTTAAACAACATATATGACAGACATACTTTTGTATCCAAAAATAATTTGAAGGTATATACCCAGATTATCTCCCCTTGCAAAGACGAGTCTGATTATTTCATACAGATATGGTCACCATACCGTAACTATATATTTTAAACCTTATTTTAAATGACAGTGTCTTTAAAAAAAACTGTCCTGATTTATAGGATTAAGTCCTTATTTTGGACTTGGCTCCTATTTTTTTCGGTTTTCTTGAAAAGAGATCATCTTCCTTAATCAGGAGGCACTGAACCGACAAGATGACATCATTGAAGCCGTAATAATTACGACTGGTCCAAAGTGATGAGTGATGACCTTTCAGTCGGCTGTTTCCAAAATTTCTCAGTCAGATTACTATTACCCAGAATTTTCTGCTGTATTATTTGAACTCAACCCATGTCAATGTCTACCCTGCAATATGAAATCGTAAAGACAGAAAACTCATACCGGTTTCTCCATGAAGCACATGGCAGGTGCAATTGAATCGTCATGGGTAAACTTATCAAAGGTTGATCTGGCGTATTAACACGATTTACCTTTCGTTCATGTGGTGGGTCTAAAGAAAAAGTGGCATTTGCGGTATTGGCCCTTTACATTCATATTTTCTCTACACGGTAAGCGTAGCGATAAAGCATCCCATAATGACGCAGATAAGAGTGTCAGTTTGACAATTACGAATGAACGAGATGTATCCTTCTGTCGTCACATCTTTCCATGAAAAATTGTAAACTGCAGAGTCGATAGTACTCACTCTATCGCAAACACTCACGCATGGCGCGCAGTACGGCGTAATCTGACGAAAACTTGAGATATACAGGAGGCGTGGTTCGAGAGGGAGTGTACGCAACTAGCGTATGAATCACGTTATCACACGGACACTATCGCATGTCAAACTATCCATGGCGCAAGGTCACTGACCGATCGTCATATCTCGACAGAGGCGTGGCGTGAAGTTCTTTCTCTGGAGAGACTGCACTTTCACATGACTCGTGACTTAGGCAGTATCTATTACGGATGCCATGAGAAATATAGATTATTCGAATCCATGTTTGCCGCATCTGGTGAAAGCGACATTTCACGACAAGCATGGCCTTGTAGCATCCGAATTGCGAGAGTGGTGACATCATTGAAACACGGATGGCAAAAAAGCTACACAGATGGCCAAGTTTTACAGCTCCTTCCCTATAATGTCAGGAAAACAGAGGTATTTCCCCAAACTGACTTCAAGTGATATGAATCAAAGCGTAAAATGAATTGGCAGAAATACAAGATATTCACAACACCCTGGGAGGAACCTTATCACGCCATGAATTACTTTGTGGATGCTCGCTCGTGATGTTTTCAATCGCTTGGAACAGGTAGATAGCGTTGCGACAATAAACTTTTAGCCCTTCGGGGTGTAAACTTGAAATAATATCTGATTATTTTAATGTTCAAACTTATTAGTGGGTCATTTAACATGTACGAGATCAGTGAAATTCAACAAAGGTGTTTATGACACGCTGAACTCATGTGAATACATTTTCTCATGGAAAGAGCTGTATAGCGACGCCGCAGTGCCGATGATTCGGAAATGCAGCAGGACAAGGTACAAAATTGCTTCTTAACGTTTGATTCTAACCTGGAGAACACTTAATATAATGCGCACGCTTTCGCGGAACCCCAAATTTCCGCTGAACCATAAAAATATACCGCGATACACATCTCGCTACACATCGAATACAGTACTGTGGATTACTGCACAAAATGAACTGAGGGACAACAGCGAGTCGAAAGAGACTTCTGCATTTCCCTTCCAGAATCTGGTTCAGGAATGGGAGGCTCCACCTTGGACAGCGTCATCGTATCGTTCTATCGAAATACAACAGTGGGATACCAATTGCTTAATTACAAACGATCTTCTAACTAAACATTGTATTGTATTTGTATATATTGCCACGAATATTTCCTTACGGGATGTTCATTTTCACCTGGATCGCAACTATTCTTTCCATTTGGAAGAATATTTTCGTTATGCACCACCACGTACAGAAATACAACCCCACTTTCTTATCACTACCAGGTGCCAATCCATTTGTCTTCCTGTCACATCATGTTATTTTTATTAATGACGCCCGTGATAAATAATGGAACTCGAAGCCGAAGTAGGGTACTGGAGGTTTATCTAAAGCCCGTACGCAATCTCGGCGCACTTGAAATCGAAATGGGCATCAATCAATCATATACGACGCGTTCGCGATAAACGAAACTGAACCTTCGCGTTATCGAATTGACATTGCGAGAAACACAGCAATACAGGGCGGAACATATTTTTGGCGGACTTTTTTCATTGAAGGTCGCGATAAACGAAACTGAGCCTTCACGTTGTCGAAGTGACATTGCGAGAAGTATAGCAATGCAGGGCGGACACATTTTGGCGGACTATAGATATGTGTATGAATATTCATAGCTTGAAATGCCAATACCGCGTTTACTTGTGAAAGCCCTCGCGTATCTTATGCAATATTTGTTATCCCGACAGCGAGTTACTGGGTTAAAGATGCGATGAGGATTATACGCACCTGTCCGCAACGTAGCGGGATTAAATCCCCCGAAAGATTGCATATCGCGTTACATTTTGATGTCAACATTGCATGTCACGTGACACCGAACTCATTCACGCTCGGAATTCTTTTGGCCCCTTTCTCCTCGTGAATTATGACAACTTGAGATACACGGACAAACATGTGTACAATATCGCCGTGTGAACAAGCACCGGAATCCATTATTTACCCTACGAGCCCACGTGTTGCGTATATTCTTAAGGTATAGAAGTATTATCATACGCGCCTATCTGATTTCAAAGGAGATGAATATGGGTCAGATATGATGGTGAATCGACTGTTGCCGGGTAATCTCCACAATATTAGCTACCAAAACACCGGGTTGAGTGGTGGCAAGAACATGAAGCCAGGGTTGTATTCATAGCACCGTTGCGCAAAAACAGTAGCCGTTGAACACATACACTACGTAACTAGAAGTGATTGTGACATCACGTCGTCATATTTTCAATATTTGTTTACCGCTGTGTATATTAGCAACATTTTTATTGGTATGCGTTCCTCTGCTCAAAGTTACAAAAGGGGGACCAAATTTTCGACCATCATGTCTATAGATATGTTCATTATTGGATTACTGATGTGTGTAACATAGCAACATTTTTATTCGTATGCGTTCCTCTGATTGAAGTTACAAAACGGTGATCAAATTCCCTTCAAATACGGCGACTACCTGAGGGTATGTATTTATCAGCTATGAGTGGACGCATGAGATTGTGTAATCAATTTTAATATTCCACGCGGTCACGGCTGATTAAAAATCGTTTTGAAGGACCAATGATTTCCTCAAAACGTAAATATGCAGGTATGCTCACAGATGTCCAAATTTCAAGCACTTAACGTCTGAATTTACTCAATCATTGTGCTGTATAGCAGTGGTATGCCACCTGTTCAATCTTGCCGACCGGTTAAATTGTAAATTGCGGACAAGACAGGTGGCGGACAGAAATCAAACTTAACCCAAAATGTATTCGCGACAAAATATGAAACTAAAAACAAATAATTGGAACTTTATTTTAATGAGGGGTTCGCTGCTGTCTTTTTGATATTAGACCTGTTATGCGTGGTTATATTGAAGTTTCTTTTAGGCAGGGGCGGGCAACTTCTCAAGTCGGTGGGGCGGCTATGGGAAAATAAAGTACTTGGCGGGCCGGATTACAGAATATATACATTAATCGCGTATTTACCCACCTATGCAAAGAATAAATCGTATTTAATGTGTATATATTCAAGTTTAAAGCACATACCAAAAATAGTATTTAAATAATCTATTAACAATAGCTGTTGAAGTCAATCAGACATCTGTGGTCGGTCAAAGTTGTCACCAAGTTCTTTGAACTCTGGCTGCATATCGCCTGTAGAAATTCTTAATAAAAACTCCACGTTAACATCAGCTATTTTGGAACGCAGCCTTGTCTCGTTAATGTTCATGGTCGAAAATGTATGTATAGACCCGAACTGAGCAAGTAGTTCATGTCCATCTTTGTCACGTTGGCAAACTTGGATTCATACTACGACGCATAAAATTTTTCAATAATTTCAGAATGGAATTTCGCTTTCAGCGCATAAACTCCCTGCGGGCCGGTCGAAACCCCTTCTGGGGCCGTATGTTGCCCGTCCCGGTTATACGGCAAAATCCTCTGAAAACAATTATATCTATTCTTATTATTTTGTTATAAAAGACATGCGACTTGGCTATGTGCTCTGTAGTTATACTGTCAACTTTCGTAAATTGTACAGTCGATTTCGGCAAATTTTGTTTAAAAAGTCTTGTTAGCTGTCAATCGAATTCTAAGCTACTCTTAAACAGTTTCGTACATCACCTGCGGAACAGCGACTTGGTAAGTCGGAGGTGGACCTTGATCTCTATATTACCCCAGAAATCGTTATAAATAACGTTCTGAATTTCTAAATCTTTGACAATTTGGTGTTTTATTTCTCTAATTAATCAACAAGCACCCAACCCTCACATTTTCGGATTTGAGATTTTTCCCCAATTCGGGTTCACGTGGGTCAAATCAAGAATCACGGTTCGAATGATTTACTGTCTTGTTACCGCTCGTCGAATCCAATGTCTTAACAAAAATAAAACGGAAACATAGTCACTTTACAATTTGGATACAGGCGTGTCTGCATTATATATTGGGATGCGACAAACTGGGGGCACGCTCACGACAATACCGTGTCGTCGTATTATCATTCAGCTATTATAATACCCGGACCCGAACACAATCCTTTCCAGACTCCTTACCCGTACACCAGTGACATTATTTGTGACAATATCTAGAAGATAGCATAGAATAAAATTGACCACATTGAAACGGCATGGTGCAAAAGTCATTTGGAGTTGTACGCACTACGCACCACTTCCAGTTATACAATACAAATCGATGGCCAGAACCACTCACGAATTGTGTTGCTAGCCTTCGAGACATATTGTTGCAAACACCTTCAAATCGTGGGCGCGTGTTTTTCAGTCTCCATCTCCATCGCAACATGCTTTCGCCCTTACAGCGACAATAGGAAACGTAAGATGGGATTCGTCATAGCGGATGTGAGTTGATAACGAGCGCGAACGGCAAACACGACTCATGATAAGGACTTTCCGGTCGGTATACAATTAAACCTGTTGATCACATCGAAGTAACACTCTGGCTTCCTTTGCAGTATAATGGCCCCGGCTTTTTGCCGAATTAACGAGCGTTTTGTGGACGTACCAGGGCCAATAATTAGAGTTGAATGCAACGTTCGAGCGGATTTGTTGTTTACACACGAGGCCCCTCGCTGACATTGAGCACTTGAGCAGTGGAAACGAATGTACCAAGACCTTCACACCAGTGTACCATCCGTCATATGCGGGTGCGAATATGCTAGTGTAAATATACAATATTTTAATCCAAATGATGCATTCAAATACAAACATGGGAAGCTAGTTATATGTACCACGAATGGGTTGAAAATCGGCGAATAACACGATTTTCGTTTACATGATATTTTTTACAATGTCTTGTCACAAGTAAAGTCTTTTCCAGACTGCGAGTCGCTCGCAACTTATGAAATGTGCACAAGGAAGATTGCCCGATTATTACAAAAACGCGTAGACAAATTTTGATGAATCTATATACTTGACTTGACAACGCTGTCAACCGTAAAGGATCGTGACAGCGATGGACGGCTTTTTATGTTTGGCCTATATGACATGCCAGGGATATCGATAGATATCCCTGGACATGCCCTTTTCAAATGCGGTCGTAAAATTTATATTTATATTCGCAAATATCCGGGTGCCGTCCGAATAGATTCCGCCGGAAAATCGTGTGGCAAATAGGCCATTCAAAACTTAATCTCTGTCGGCGTCGACATAGATCTAAAAATTCGACCAGTATGCAAGATACTTAACACTCTGATGCCGTGCATTAATACATTCTCGATACAGCTAGCATGGGTCTATCACACGTGAGTCCTAAATAGTTGCTGACGGTTACCCCGGACATTCGGGTTCATTTAAATATGAATATATTATTCAATCAATTGTTTATTGAAGTTCTGTACCTCCAAGAATCTCTTCGAATACTGAATAGTTGACACAGTATTTTTAAACGTCACCTAGTTCAGCAGATAATCAAAGGAACAACGTGATTTAGATAAGATTTTGTCTGCTTGCGCATTCGCTTGAATAACTCGAGACGATACCACACGGCCACTCAGTCCCACGCAAGGCATTGTTTGACCACGCGACAAGATATTTCGTTTGACAGCTCTTTCTTTCCCTACGCGCAAGTCTAAATCTGTGCCAAGTACATTTCTTTTAAACTTCAGAGGCAATCGATATGCATATCAACCGCAAAATGTGACGTCAATCACGTCGTCAGGAGTGCCGTAAAGGAGAAGCCGAGAGTGCTCACGATGGGGTGTTTATGCTTGCTTGACGTTTGGAAAGGCCTTGACAAGTTCGAGTGACAAATACATATGTGATTTTGAGAATTATCAAACGGTGTACCATTCGTGTGACGGTCTCTAATCGTGAAGATTTGAAAACTTCAAGACATCAATGCAACCGCGGCAATGATTTTCCACTCATATGTAGATCACGCACGATTTATAATATTGGTTCTCCGATACGTAAATATCGAGTCGATATCGCGCTTTGAAAGAAATATCGGTATCGGCCATTAGTGGTAAAACATATCGGCAATTTATGACGTGGTAATATTTATCATTTTAATAGCTTACAGACAAAGGGGGTCAAAATTGTAGGCCGCAGGGTTATCATATGTTCGCCTTTCGGAAAATCGAAAATGTACTCTGAAGACACGTAAATCTAACGTTTGTGATTTGTAAAAAGTGTCCCCTTTTCGAAGATCCCAAATTATGGTAAACCTACAAATTATGTTAGTCATCGTTGCTACTGAAGTAGCAATACAAGTAACATAATAAAATTCTACTCATGTACGAGTAGAGGTAGCGATTTAAAAGTAAGGACAAAAGAAAGTATTCTAGGCTTGATTGTTACTAAAGTAACTGCGAAGTAGACATAAAAGTACTCTAAAATCTTAACTTCTTGAGTAAGTACTGTAACTGGCAAACATACTTGAGTAATCTGAAAAAGTGGAAGTGATCATCTCTACTTACAAGTGTCCAAATGCAGCCTTTCTAGTCTATTTCGTATTCAAGTGTAGCTGTTCTAATGAATTATTCAAAGTTTTGTAAATGCGCAATATGCCGGATTCCATATGTTTTGAATATCGGCCGAATATATCGGGGTTATCGGTGAAGGTGGCGGTTATCGGTTTTACCGGTATCGGCCCGAAATATCAGATATCGGTTGGGATATAGAACCTTCGCGCGTACTTCTGCTAGTACGCAGAACCAACCCTATCCGCCAGAGGCCTCGCGAAATTAGTTGTTACTAACGATCCTCGCTGGCAATTGAAACCTTCAAGTGTGTTGACGTAGCGGCGTTGAAAGGTTAATCGAAATTGGTGAGGATAAGGTCACATTGAGTTTTCAAAACACTCTTGAAAGTATGTGAAAAGGCGAACGATTGCATTAGGTGACGTAATCTGAATGGAGCATCTGAAAATACGGGCGAAAATTGTACGTAGTCGTGATAACATTTGTCTTCGGTACTGTGAATAACTATTGATCAAGGGGACGGCATGATAATAATTTTTGTATTGCATCCGCGTCCATTGTCCAATCAAACAACCCAACGGCTGCCTGCAAAATAACCCAATTAATAGCTAATTAAGGACTTCGTCAAGATGAAACTTCTGTATAATTTTACTTGGAAACGCAGAGTCTTTCAATGTTGGACAAGAGTCAATTACGTCAACTAAAACACTTACTTCAACGGTCCATCAAATGATAATGTGAAAGGGTTTAACGTAAACTACGAATGTGACTGGTGACAGTGTTAAATTGTGATGCAGGATAGTTCAACTCGAGCGTGCTTGATATAGGTGGTAAAACATCAGATATGAAAAATGTTTCTCCTGTGTAAAAAAACTAAACGCATTTGACGAAATCCCGACTTTAAAAAAATATCTTTCAAAACTGCACGTTTCAAGTTTTGCTCCAACTTATCGCGAGTCTTGTGTGATATAATTTGCGTAACGACCCTGATTAGAAAATGCTTCTCGATTCTACTAATCAGATAAAGTGAAGTTGCCCTAAGAATAGCAGCCTTCTACGATCTAAAGATATATTATTACTGCTAAATATAAAACAAAATTCATGTGGCGAGATAACGCAGTGGTATAATCCGCGGCTGCAACACCAATGGGTGTGGGCTCGAGTCCGACCGAGGTCGACTTCCGAATTCGATACCTAAGTGTTGGAGGTTTACCTAGGCTCCTCCTCGCCACCTCATCCGCGTCAGCGGTGTCTTACAAAAGCCTAGAGGTGGGCCGTGCTATAAGTCGGCAGTTACGGAAAATAAGAAGAATATCGGCCTGGTGTAAATGACCATAGTAGTCGACAAACACCATGAATACCCCAAAACAAACAAACAAACAAAAACAAAATTCACATCAAATGAAAATTCACTAAATCGGCTTAACGTCCGGTCTGAACTTGACTGGTAAACTTTTATGGTAGATAATTTCAGTCATGATCAAAGTCGTCACTTTCAGTTTTTAAAGTGTAATAAAGCAGTATTGCGCGCAATAACACGGCAGGTACACCGAAGTTTCTGTCTAGCTGCCGAACTATGACAATATAGGCTGATTTTCAATCTAATATACCAGTTAAATGGTCAAATCAAAAAATCTCAAATATGAATTATTTATGCATCGAACCTGTCCGGCAATCTTGGGGGTATATACAGCGTGTAGCAAAGCAATATTGCAGTGAGAAAAAGTAATAATCGTCCAAGCCCGGCATACCGGCTTTCGATATGATGTTCGATTGAAAGGCACTCTTTTTCAGTTTCAATACTCGATAGCATCGGCTATAATACAAAATGAAAATTTTCAAAATCTGTGCTTATTGTGTTTGAATTTTATGATCAAACTTCGGTGGTGAAAACTTTGAGAGATTAGTATGAATATATCTATATTGTAAACGGATTATGTCATATTTACTGTCGTCCTTAGGATATTCAACAGTATATATATATTCGCACGCTAGTTAAAGTTTGTACTGTCGATAGCAATAGATAAAGTGGCATATGATAAAGTACTTCTACAGCGATAGGTATCGCGCTGTATGATATCATATTCGACATATGATACGCTACGCACGTCAATACTGCTTGTCTTGGCGTAGTATTGAATGCTTTGTCGGAATTCCATACATCAGCACAATAGACCGCGAAAACGATGGGCCTCCGCAAAGAGGGAAACAGATTAAGCTCGCAGATATCTATCTATTTTTGTCATTGAATAGGACATCCTCCCACAGACTTGGTGTCTGGATGCGGGATTAATTTCAAGTTGTTGAGCGGGAGATGAGTATAGCGACCTTCGCGAAGACTGATCGCTTGTTATAAAGATCGAGAGGGTGCTGAAGGGCTCTAATTATACGGAATACAAAGAAAGACATCGGAAGAAATGAAGAATAGAAACATGTGATTCTCCGACTCCGCGTAGCCAGATTGCAATCCATGAATTATGCATTGCAGTGAAACTTTCTGTGGTTGACTTATAGCATTGGCCGAGAATTATAGTGCTATACAGTATTTGCGTTCAATACAAATATCATTGCACTGCGACCTCGATTGGGATATCCATTCATTAATTATTTTCAACTTACAAACCATGTTTTAGTCGTAGTCGACTTGGTGTACTACCGTATAGTGCACAATGCACATGTAACTTCTAGAATGAGAAGCGAAGCTGTCATAAATGTCATGAATATCAATGAGAATGATAGCATGGTGTTATGCTACCTTGCAATGAATAATTAACTGTCACCAATGGGGTATTCGTCCACACGACATATTATAGTTACTTTCCATTAAGACATTTCCCAAAGCGATCATTTTGTTTGTACTGTAGTTTCGAGAAGGCTTATAGTAATCATGAGGCATAGCTGCGGGTTATTTGCTAAGGCAAACCACAGAGATCGTCTGAATAGTTGAACGCTTGCCAGGTCCATCGAAACAGCACTTTCCGTATATGGGCGATGTTATTTTTTATCGTTTTACCTATCAGGCAGGAATTTCGTTAACGATAGAAAACTCGTTAGCGCCTGCGTTAATCTACAGTTCCGATTATTAATATGATTTCTGATTAGCCCGGAAATGTGGATCAATTAACGCAATGATATCTGCGAGGAAGCGCTAGGGCTAGTGTAATATAGCGTGTGTACGCTATACTTGTGGATACGCTATACTTGCACTACGGTATCTGTTTCTGTTCTAGCACATATCAGATATCATGTCTGTTAATGAGAGCGGATGTGACAAGGCGAAGTGCGAATTAGAAGCAATCCGTCAGAATAGACGCACGTAATCTGACAATGTTAAAACTATGCTCCCATAGTCATGGTCTTGGTGATAAGTTCCGATCGTACAGAAAGGTCAAACGGCATTAGCTTACTGACCTCCATAACAGAACCTCGTAATTACGAATTTACTATAACCAGCCCAATTTCGTGCTTCAGTACTGCGGCCACGTAAAATAACCTTTAAACAGCGCGTTATTGCATTTTCCGTGCGCGTTGTTACAGACAATGCACCCTTTCATTGGAAGGTTCAAACCGTCACAAAACCCGTAATCGTATCATAATAATCGCAAATAGCTGTGATGCATCGTTACTCTCTGCCGATGCCCTCGGCGATACGCAGTAACGGACGGATTAGCTGAATTATTTTAGCATTATCGCATTATACGCAGACTTCGAGACCTTGAAATCACGTTTGCATGGGTCAGTATCAGAACTGCGTGCACGTGATAGCAAAATCGTTACTGATTTGTAGAATCGTCAGCTGATTCTACCCAAAAATTCTCAATAACACCGCATCTCTAAACTATAAAGATGTGCAAATTGTACTCTTAACTGGCAATGACTGGAAATATGAAAGTTTGCATCAAAGGAATATTGTTTTTGTATATTCATAATGAATTCGAGTTAGATTGGCATGATCTAACTATAACATATTAAATTCTGTTAAATGTCACAGGATTGTTCATCGAATGCCAATAACAGAAGATACTACTTCTGCTCAAGGTACATCGAACCCGCGACGACATTATCTGCATCCTGAGTTGGAAAACTTATATGTGGTATACATCTACTTCAACCAAGTCGTGTGTCTTCACAGATTAAAAAGCTTCCAACATAGACAACGCGACGCAGTAAAAGAAAAAGCTTCGACCTAAAGATATTAATAGAGGGAACTTGTTGTTGCGATGGGCTCGGTTTCAGTGTTATATTATCGGGGGCGGCAGGTTGAACGGCTGAAAAATTATAGAAGTAATAGCGAATTTCATAAAGGTGTAATTTGGCGCAATTTCGCCAAAAGTCCCATTTTCCCCCGCCGTTTATGATCCGGATGTCTTCGCCTGTAATTTGGGGGACGTCCGAGATTGATTCCAAAAATAAGCAGGTCAAATAACAACGCGACGGCTTCTCGTGATGGAAACCGTCAATCGCGCCAGGTGCGCTGGACTTCTTCAAAATACACCGAGTGCGAAATTTCGGTAACGAAATACCGCGCTGAAGCCAACGGTTTGATTACCTATTCCGTGTCAAGCAGATCCAACACTATTTATCTAATTTCTCAATTAAAGCCCAATTATTATCTAAATTAGTGAACGCACATGATCGTAAGTTGTTGACTGCGGATTTATTGCGTCACGCTATCAACAACACCAAAGAGCGACGTGCTGCAAATCTGCAGATCAGGAATCGTAGTACGAAATGTCGCCCTTGTGTAAATGACAACAATAGTTGAAACGCCATGAATACCAAATAACAACCACACGCCTTCCATCAGTCCGTACAAGTACTATATGGAACTTGGAGTTGTACGGAAATGCCAAAGTGGCTGAACTTCTATAAGCGCGTAGATGTTCAAGGTGACAACGAGGAATACATTCATTTTATCACAAACTTTATCATCAATGTTTTTATTTTCCATCGAAAATCTGGATTGATGTGTTATCTCGTCGCTATAATTTTTCCTTCACTGCTAAATGCGTCGTAATGCATTGCGGTGACGAAAATCGAAAGAAGTCAAGATTAATTTGAAATATGCACTTGGTGGTACAGAACATAGGTATACAACTAGACAATTGAATAATGTCTTTGTATTGAAATATACCCGAATATTTTCGGCTGACACTCGTCAGGCATAATTGTCAGCAACTAGTACAGCTTTGAAAAGAACATTATTTACACGATTGCTGATATATAATGTTCATTTATATTAGTTTTTACCACTTTTCAACAACCAAGTTATATATATTGTATTCCCCAGCATGCATTCGCAGGGCCAACGCTTCATCACGACTAAATATAAATGCATCATCTTGCATCTGCTTTAGCTCTTAATAACCGTATTCAGTCGGCAAAATCTTATTTTTTGCCAATTCCGTAGTTTCCGAATAAAGGTGTTAGTAGAATTGAGCCCCTAGGATTCATAATGCAATGCACGAGGTTATTTTGAATAGGCTTGATAATAAAACATTCCAGTGAAAAACGAAGAAGTTATGATATGGACTGAACGTTTTGAAATCATTTTACTGGTCCGGCACCAAGCGATCAAAAGGTTTGTATCCGGCCCGTGACCCAAGTCGAGTTTGACACCCCTGGTGTAAGGGGTGCCGAAAAGGGTTGGTATGTCTATGGGCGCACGATTCTGCATGTTCTACCATGCTACTCGTCACTTTAAGCAAATTGCTATTAATGGGTCGCATGATGCCCAAAACATATCCAATTGGGTCGATGGCATATTTTTAGATACGAAGCGTCACAAACACGCAATGTGTAATCCGGATTTTCAGTCTCGGGATGATATATAGCACAGTAAACCCCAGAAAGCTGTAATATGACCATAAGGTATAGATGCTATCTTTTCACAAGGGTATTGACAAACTATAAGTAAATATTTTGGATGCTATTGATTTATGACGGTGACTTTTTCGAATGGATATTATTTTCGATTTAATGTTTTTAACGACGGTTCGACTAAACATTGATGAAGAACGGCGGTTGGCAGAAATCTTTGCCGAGCAAATATATGCCTTTCCCGATCAATTGTTCTCCCAATACTTGCACGTTCGGTGGGGAGTGTTTGCGCTGTAGTTTGAGAGAAGGTGCAGCAGATACGCGCCCGTAAAAGGCAGAGAGGCGCACTCGTGGAGCAAATAAAAAAGATTTGACAGCCCTGATTGAGAAATCGTCAACGTTTGCAACATCAACATGGGGAGTTTAGCACAGAAACGTAAGCACGTCATCCGCTGGAATTTGTTGTGTATCGATTGCGTAACGTGGGAAGTATTCGGGTGTGTTGAGGCGGGTTTTGCAACCTGGTTTCTAGATCGATCACGAAAGTATTTTTTCAATAAACGATTTTTGTTAATATACAAAGTTCCTTTAAATTTTCTACTGACGATTACCTGTGACGAGTGTAAGCCGAAAATAATTGGATTTATTTAAATGTGAATATGTTGTTCAATTGTGTTCTATACCTTCAACAATCTTTGCAATGAACGAAATTAGGCAGTGCATGGCTTACCTATCTTATTTATATTTGTAGGAAAAGCTTCCCACATGCCTATACCATGGATGAATTCATCTGGTTACATTAAAGCTGCCATACAAGCCTCTCATTATATGCAGCATTATATCATACTCCCCTCGTATATAGAGTAGAAAATGAAATATGTCTGACTGTTTGGAGACATTCCTGGAGGTATACAGAACTTCAAAATACCATTGAATAGTATACTCAAGTATGAGAGCACGAATCGCGTGGTTCGACAACGGGAATGTTGCAAACGGGTAGTTGTCCAAACAACGGTCCCAGCGTACAAGTGGTCCTCTGTAAAATGAGATTTACTGTAGACGCAGTCACACTTATAGACACGAAATACGCGAAAGGAAAGTTATTATAAATATTACTAATTATTAAAATTATGATATGGTGCTTAACAACAAATTTCATCAACAGCACAAGCTAATTGATGAATTACGCAACGGACTATAAGATATCCACAATATTAAGGTGATCGTCAATAAAAGCTAAATGCGTCGTCTCAATGTAAAGAACACACTGATCATACACTGAACACACATCATAGATCCCGATGGGCGTATAATGTCGTACTTTACCTAATTTTGGAATTTTTACGAATTTTCGTGGACTGTAGAAATATGTGCTTTCGCAGCAGTTATTTTAGTACCGGTATTGGAAGATTGCGGCTCTTTCCCCATTTCCTTTAAGTCACTTTCCGCGCGAGCCACACAAAGGATTTATTTCCGCCGCTACGCCGTTCTTTCTTTATTCAAGCGCAATTTGCGATGAACTGAATTAACGGAGTTCAAGCGACCTTAACACGGCTTATCGCTTGGGTATATATGACTGGCAAACACGGAATTTCTTAGCCTATTTTGAAATAGAAAACAGCGGTTTCGCGAATGTCAAACAGGGACCACAAAGACATAGCACTGCCGTTATTGACTCTTACAGACCGAGGCTATACACAATGTGCGTTGTTCGGTCTTTAATAGCGAAAAAGTGATACGCGTTTTCAGATTTAATACGCGGTCGAAAAAAAGAATGCCTATATTTAATCTGACTGTACATACCACCAGAAGTGGCGAAAGTATTCACTGGTACTCAAGTATAAATAGAAGTAACTCCGTAAATTTCTACGCAAGTACTAGTAGCAGCTTCCAAGTATAAAATAGTCAGTATTATTGACCTATAGCAGGGGTGTAGAACCATTTTGAAACCAAGAGCTACTTCGTGGGTACTGATAATGTGACGGGCTACCAGTTACTTCCGCCGTTTGTCCGTGCTCAGTTGGATGTCTTCACTAAGACATTCAGAGTACTGGGCAGGATTTCAGCCCCTTACCAAGAACAGAAAACTCTCAGTCACCGGGACTCACACCAGCGTCCCCGGGCCCAGCTGCGTTGTCGTACTGCGCGTCAAAGCGCCAAGCTCCGCGTCGAGACTCGGGAATATGAACTAGATTCCTATTAAGCCTCAGCGCGGTCGAAGACAAGCAACGCCCCGACCGAAAACTGCGTTCGTATATTCCGTAGGGTCGACTGACTCATGTTCAACAGGTGGTCATATGAAACCTTTTTCCGCTTCGACTTTCAAATCTCTCATTTAAATATTTTGCTACTGCGACCGGGGGCGACTCACGGGCAACCGTTAGCCCGCGGGCACCGCGTTGGTCACCCCTTACCTATAGTTTTGCCTACAAAACTAAAAACCGTTACTTAGTAGTCTAAAATCGAAATCACTTGAGCAAAAGTAGCAAAATAAGGCAAAAACTATACTTGGAGTACTTCGAAGAGTAGAAACAATTCACTACTAACCAATAACCATGCAGTGACCACCATTTACTATCACGCGCCCTTTGTCTCGGAGATTCTTGACCATCCCTCACCGGAAAACAATGTCTTTCAATTTCCTAGTCTGGCCCGTAGACTTTTATATATCCCCATTGATGCTGCAATTTCCGCTTATAAACCAATAGTAAATGTGAAAATTCAACTATGCCATGCAAAGCAACTGAGCCTACAAATATAGCTTATTAGAGTGTTCCCAGATTTATAGAACGCAAACAAACATTACGGTGGTGCGGGGCCTACGATAAGTATCGTAGGCCCCGGGTGGTGAAATTTAGAATCTGAGGGTCGCACAGATTTGGCAAAATACTACAACCGGGGGAACCATAGCAATGTATATCGGGATTAGTGAGGGTTGTAATGGAATGCGCTACTTCTAGACGGGCAGAAAAGAATAGCCTCTTATATTTCCGTTGAATCTAGATACCACGTTATGTCCTATAGTTCAATGAACGACGTCAATGATTCGGTTCTGAATCTAGTATTAAGTTGTGAGTCTATATCATTGAGTATCACTCGTGCCGACGTCACGATGAAATGCAGTCAGAAATACACATATGTACCTTTTATGCGACCACAAAGAATTATAATGTCTGTTCCACATCACATTCATTATAATTCGGCATTTTGTCGACCGTACCTGTTTCATTGTACTTTGTGGCAATGGTGTGGGTTTTCATCAGTACTACACATATGTTAGGGTTACTATATTTTGAGAACCTAAAAAGAGGACACTTTTCACATATTTTGAACGCTCCATCACCTGACAAGAAAACTGGTGATTTAAAAAAAAATCGACCCATGTTACTGTATTGATAGAAACAAAAAGTCATCACTTCGACTCGACTCGCGATCTACCCGATTTTTTTTTTGCGAAACTCTGATGTTCGCTGCATCGGGATCGCGTTTCGGGTCGCATTTTAACCCTTTTTAGTGAAAAAGAGGACAAATTCCCCAAAAAAAGAAGATTTAGGTGTCATCCAAGGACACTTTCAAGCCCCCAGCTCAGCTCTATTTGTGATTTGTGTCAATTGGTTGCTGTTGGAAATACTCGCTTGCATCATTGCACTGGTCAGAAAAGTTTTGAAGACTATTACGGTGTCCCGCTTCCGCGAAATTGAGACTGGGCAAAAGAGATGGACCTATCGACAGGCCTGGGCAAGTTTAATTATGCCACTCGGAAATTCTGTAGACTGTACATTTCATACACGGTGCGAATAATACGATCCTGTCGGCTGATATTGATATTGAGTGATGATATATATACACTGGCTGTGGTCAAATGGTAGAACGATCACTGGAACCGTGAAATGAATCCATTCCTGCTTTTTCAATATTGATATTCTTTGTGTCGAGGGGTGAGTCCATTTCTATTGAGATCTCTTGTTTCGTCCAATCCATCAATATTTAAATACCTATTACTTTCCTGGGACAGGTCCGAACAAGCGCGATTGATACACATCAACGTAATTACATTCTGCGAAACGGTCGCTTTTTGGGCAGTAACCAAATACCATATTCTTTTCGCCAGCGTATCGGCTGCGGGTGGAAACGGAAATGTAATATCGTGAAAACATTACGTACAAATTGAACGTGAACAATCGAATCGACGCGGATTCGAATCAGATGTTGAATATTTGACTGGAATCGAATCAAATCACTTTTGAACCGTATATTTCATTAATCTTTAAGTACGAACATTAGTAAAGTTGGGCACAAATAGAGCACTCGAAGTAGGTAGCAGGAGGTTACAGATATTTACTCGCGTGATAGGAAAAACAAGAATACCTCCCCATTCCAACTTTGATGCTTTACTGTTAAGATACACAGATGTTCTTCATCATTCTCAACTGCTCTAGAGTGTCGCACTCTATTTTCAGGGGAAATTTACATCAGATGGCCGAAATCAACTGGAGAAGCATCCGTGACATCGGCACCCATAAACACTTTCATAATTTGGTTTGTGTACACGGTAAATGACATTTCAGCAACAACGCGCTGAGTGCGAACATAAATGAGGTACTCTTATGCAATATCTCTAAGTTCAGAGGGATTTCTAAGCGTGAGATCAGATTGTATGTCAGATGCCATGTACTCTGTTATGGAAGCTGTCGTTCAAAATCGCTTTACCTAAACGTGGTTCTTCCGTCATGTTGATTCGATTCGACATTTCAGACTTCATCAACAATACATTTGATTCGATTCAATTTCGAATAAGTGATTTGTTTTGCTCATTCATAATCACGAGACACTGTCCGCAAATGATCAGTGCCAATGAAATGTAATTCCTATACGATTGCCCGTGATTGCTATTTGCGGCTTGGAGATCGAGAGCTTTCTTCAATATATATATCACCAAAATTTTCCTTTTTGTACCGTGGGAACTTGACTACGCTTCTGATAATTATAATTATTCCATAACAATATGTTCGCTATAAATATATATTGAGATTAATAAGGCTTATGTAACTGTTGTATCGAAAAAATACTGGCAAGTAGATAGCAATTGACGGGCGGAAAGATTCTATCATGATAAGCGCACAATTTGGACATTTGCTATTTCGGACATAGCAATTCCATTTCGGACATTTGCCACGTCGATCCTTTTCTCTGCCTCTTTTCATAGTGTTGGTACTGTGTAAAGATCATATATGGAGTCTACTTGGTGTTATAAGAGTTTTCATGGGATGCATATCTAGTATATAAACACCATATAAGACCGTTCCACAAATTGCTGACGTTTAGATGTATCTGCAAAGTCTTAAAAAGTCGTGACATTCAAAAAAAAAATATACATGTCTACTCTATGGATGTACGACATGGCACATAAACCATTGATGAATTCATTGGTGGTCGACCGATAGACGAACTTTGGCCAGGCGCTGCTACAGACATTCCTTTTGGTGTCAATTTTCGATAACGGTAACTGCTATTTCGACCTTGTGACTGTGGAGAGATTTGGATCTATATGAGTCAAAACGATTGAATTAATAAATAGTTCATGCAATGAGAGTGTGCGAGTAATTTATAGGGATAGCGTAAGAAATAATGTTGTAAGGGTATACTTATTCATGAATTCTTGAACATCGCTCACGTAGGAATGGTGTATATCCAACATTAGCATGTCGATAGCGAACTTTTCCTTGCTACAACATCATAGATAGCATACCAACATGATAGGTTATCGGTTCTACCACAAGAATCTGTTTCGCGACATATAGAAGACCAACTCTCATGAACATTTTTCTATCGAAAATTATACAAGTCCTAGACTAGAGTAGGCTATCACATCTGTGAAGGGTTTTCGGAATCACGTGAATCAAGGCGGTTATCTCCAGATTTTCTCTAAAACGATTCCATTCATTTACACGACACATACTGAGAAAGATAAGTTGATGAGTCGCCATATTTGCGAACCCCGCACTGTGTCTTGTCCAATTACTTGTCTTAATTAGACAACCATGAAATCGACAGCTGACATTTAGAATTAATTACCGCGGCCACTACGCCGTTAATTGTTGTCAGAACGCTCGGTATAAGATCTTGAGTGAGTTAGCGAGTCAATTCCGGTCTAAGGACGCTTGTTTTTAAATATGAATCACGAGGCATGATTGGGGTGCTCAGATAAGTATATGTTTTCTTAGCTTTCCTCGTCTAATGCGGACTATTCTGGAATTGCCATAATCAGCCTTTTGTTGTTAAAATAGAGTTTATACTGGTGCCGGCTGTCAGATTACATCGAATAACACAAGATAGCGTTCACAGGTCCACGTTGGCAGGCGAGCATAAACACAGATTTCAGATTTTTTCAAGTGACGCACGAGGCCAATTTCGATAGTCTCATGTCGAATGACACACGCGCTGCCGTACCATCAACAAGATACGATGTATGAGCGATAAGTACTTTCTGAGAAATGTTTACTTTATATTGAAAAGAAGAGAATAGTACTTTTTCAAGAGTGTACACAAACACAACAGAGACGTCACGTGTTAGTTTTGTAGATTTATGATGTCATTTCTGTATTTTAACGCTTGCAGAATGGATGCATGCAATTATAGCTTACTTTATACCGCACGTATCTTGCACAGCACTGCTGATCTGATCTGTAACTTTCTGTATAACAATTGACTGCTACACAAGTAGATATACAGTTTATACACCTCACCACCCTAGACTTGAACAATAAATCTTTCAGCATTTCCAGATTAGATTAATTATAATTATAGCTACACAGCAGTGTTCCCAAATTAGCCTATACGTACAATTATAAGTACACATTTTTTTCCACTTTAGATTAGAATTAGAATTATAGCTACACAGTTTTTTTTTGTAGCTATAGGTTGTTTTGTGTGACCCAGAATTTCACGTAGCAGTACTTGGCTACTTAGATTGGATATAGATAGACATCGTTCCAAAAGACCAATATGTGTTGCTATAGTCTTGATAGATGGATGAGTTCACAATTGCATAATTGCTATCACTGCACACACCGTCGCCAGCTTCCCACAGGCCGTGAGTAGGTTTGGGCAAAGTTTGTGGCCATTTCTTAAGAAATAAGTACGCCAACTGGAAAGGTTGGGTCGCGGAACATTTTTTAAATCGAAATTTGGAGTCGCAACTGTAAAAAGTAAGCAAATTCCTGGTCTAATTAGACAAATAGAATGATATAGTTGTCCAAATCCTCTCCCCAAACTTGAATTTTGAATCTATTGCGTGCGCACGAAAATAATCAGATGACCAAGGCAGGAATGCACAGGACGGCACTATAACTTAATTTTATCGAGGTTGAGATTACTGATTGGCGGCAAATTGCAATAGGTTCAAAGCTACGCATCAGAACCGCAGCCATCGATCTATTTCAGGCGGTTGTAATCGGTTTGGAGTATTCTTCAAAGCGCGCATCATTACATTACCCAGTTTGTAAAACGTTAGATTTATCACCCAGCTGAATGGGGTGGATTACCCGCTTAGGTATAATAGGGAATATTGATTTTGGATAGATTTCAAAGATCCCACTGCCTGATCAGCTATCCCGTACACAGTAATGAGGTAATTTACGCCACTTGGGTCACTTTACAGAGTGAGTTACTACAAGCAGGAGTGATCCTGTTTTCGATTTGGTACAAATGGGGCGTATCAGGGGATGATCCGCTGTGTCATTTATCTCTATCACGAGTCACGGCGTGTTTATTGCAATGGTCGTTTTATTACGTGGTGAATCAACTGGATGCGTACGGTAGCCTTATAAGTCGAATAGTATACGCTTCACAAATAAACAGCTATTCATTGTGGAGTACGTGGAAAAGATGTAGGGCAATTGAATAAGTGAATTACCCCGTAACAACATAAGTAATATCAATATTTACATCTCAAGGCTGCTGGATATCTGGGTGAAATTATATATACACGGATAGATAGTTATATGCTTTATACAGAATTAGTAGGTATTGAAATAGGATATTTACTCTATCTTTCTTAGCATGACTTGACTCTTAGCGAGCAGGTACACTATATTACAAAATCGTGGCGACATAGCGTATAGCGTATATACTACAGTGGTATAATCCACCGCTACAACACCAATGGGTAGCGGGTTTGAGTTAGGGATGAGCATCGGAGTGGAGTCGGAGTGAATTCGGAGCGGAGTTTTGCCGATTTGGTGGCAGTCGGAGCGGGGTCGGAGTTTACTACAGATATTTTGTCGGAGAATTTCGGAGTACTTTAACTTTTGTCTCCGATATCTTTGGATAGCTCTGACCAGAATACACTAACAATTATGATCACAAACTTAAACACAGACAGTTGACTCCTTTTAAGTTGTAACATGACGGGTAACATGCAAAAATGATTGTCAAGTGCATAAAAATCAGTCATCTGCACTGCAATTATGGACTGGAGAGCATAGTAGACAATACTATGAGATGAGGCCAACCATATTATCACATTTATTTAGTAAAACACATTACCAAGTGTACCATGCTTGTCACTCTAATGATATGGTTAAACTTAAAATGGTATGATTGACCACGAGCTATCTTAACCTAGGCTTTTTCGTTGAGCATTGTCTGTAGTTAATTATGTTTCGGATACTTGACGAGATTCATCGGAGTATCTCGGAGTCGGAGGGAGTTTTCCTCGGACACTAAAGCTGTCGGTGGGATTCGGAGTCTCTAAAAGCACTATCCGCTCATCACTGGTTTGAGTCCGACCGGGGTCGGCTCAAGAATTCCTACCTAAGTGTTTGAGGTATATCTGGGCTCCTCCTCGCGATCTGATCCGTGTAAGCGGTGTCTTATAAATGCCTAGAAGTGGGCCGAGCTGTAAGCAGCAGCTACGGAACAAAATGATGCAAATTGGCCTGGTGTAAATGACCATAGTATTCGACAAGTACCATGCATACCACAAAACAACAACAACAATCATGCTACAGGAGAGCTGTTAAGTGTGATATGATCCAAGCGTGCTGTACAGACATTTGTGATTCTCATGCTTACAAGAATGAACTCTAATTTGCTACGAAGTAGGCTCGATTCAATTCCAAGTTTTCGCGATTTCAGTAATACCAATTCTTATCTCATTTGGAAAACATCGTGTATAGCTATATAATTGTAATTTTAGTCTAATTGAAAAAAAACTGTGTAGCTATAATTCGAATCGCATTTGCAAAATCTGGAAATGTTCTAGTTGTCCAACCCCGATTGCAAGTGTCCACATACGGTGAGAGGCCCAGTACTGGACCATTCGCAGTTGTCTACACGAGTAAATATGTCCTGATTTATCGTTTCCACTTGGGAATAGCCGTTCCTGTTTTGCTCGGCCTTTCGCGTGATGGTTGGACGATGACGAATGACAACAGTCGGTTGAACGAAGTTCGCCACGAGACTGTTTTTCCTGCGTTGGATTTACCAGAGCCACTTCTCGCCGGATTCAAAACAGTGACTTCCGAGGGCGTTAAGTGCTGTAGTATACACTGCATACCGTAACCATGCGGCATACGTGCTTGAGTTAGGGAAGCAAATGAGCAAATTAAGACTGGACTCATTGCAAACTGAAAAAAAATCATAGCGAAAACTTGGACGTATTGTCATATCTCATTGTGGGCCCCACAATGACACTCGCATTAATAGTGGTTCAGGAACTGAAAATCTTGGGAAGCACTGGGCTAAGCCATACTGAAGGCAATCACGATATAAATCTTAACTAGATTGATACTGTGCAGATGCCCTTCCACAGCAGAAATTTGAAAAAGGCACGCAGAATCCAGCATGCAAAACGATGCAAAGATCAATTACGTGGTCAAGGTATATGCTAATAGCTACTGAGGTTAATATTATCGCTTTACCAAAGATTCTAAATCCAGACATTCCCGGCGTTTAATTTCACAACATGACATAATGCAGAGCGACCTTACGGTAAAACACAGCAACGCGCCATAATCGGCATTGTCCCATGAAAATAAACAACAAACCACGCGACACGTTTTTAATATCCATTACCTACGTCAGTTATTTGCACGTCTTTGCATTCTGCGCGACAAAGCCGGCGGAGAAAGTCGCTTCACAGAATCCTGCTCGATAGGAAACTGGCTTTTCTCCTAGCACAGTCGCAGCGGTAGACGGGACTATTTTATCCTCGCGGTATTGAGACGCGCATCAATAGCAATTACTTCTGCTGCAATGACGTACGTGGTATCTTACGCATTTTCAGTCACGATTCCGTGTAGTTTTGTTATAATTGCTGATAATTGGCAACTTGTCCAGGAGGAAACCTACCCATGAGTCACTAACAGTAAGGCCGTAACAAGTGTTAACGAAACCGGAGTTCTAGATCCGCGTCTAATACAAATAGGAACAGCATAGTGACGCTAAATATCTGAAATTCTCGAGATGAGTATTTTCAAGCACTTTCTCTATTGCTGCTATATTTGTCTGGATTTTGCGTCCATGTAATATAGTCGTGGGACTTTCGTATTGTTTTCTCGGCTACTCGCAGTATCCACGAGGAATCTGACGACGTCCTTGGATATTATGTAGTCTTTTGCGACCATGATCGACCAATAAGACTTCTATTCGAAAGTAGCGTTAGACTATGTAATAAAATATTTGTCTAATTCTACTACCTTTTTGATCCCAGGCGTCCACAAATAACTGAACAATGAACATTATACAAAGAGTCACATAATGAGCCCAAAATATTTTTTTCAAGTAATCTTCATCTTGGTCTTGAGAAAACTATTTTAAAATTAAAGAGCTTCTTGAACGTACGGAACTTCAATACTGAATAGTATATTCATCTTCAAATTAACCCGAATATTTTCGGCTGACACTCGCCACGAGTAATCGCCAATTCTCTACTAATTGCTAACGATATTCGGGTTTTGTTTCAATATGAATATACTATTAAATTGTATATTCAGGGGGTAATTTCCGCACCCAAAACCCCCCAATTGGGGGGGGGGGTGCGAGCTCGAAGGAGGCCCAAAATTATTTCGCAAATTAGCATAAATTAGAGAGTTTTTTTGAAATTCTAAAACTTCTACAAAAAATTTCGCGCCAGGCGCAATTTAGTGTTGCCAAATGTATGGATTATTGGGTACTCCCCCCCCAAAAAAAAGAACAAAATACCATCTGTATACAAATGGGCATTTCGGCGTCGGCCATTACCACGCCATGACGCACCAAGACATATATAGAATTTCAGGCCATGCAACATGCGACTCCAAGAAGTGTGCCAGAACGATCGGCGGCGAGAAAACCTGGGCCGAAATGGACTGTCCTTATGCTGACCGAAAGCTTCGATATATATTCATAGGCCTAGTCCGTAGGTGCCTAAATGGCCAAGACCCCCAGACGTTTGGTTTATCACGTCTTGGGGGCCCCAAGACCAATGTTTTGGGGGAGCTGACGAAGTGCTGTTACGGTCCTGTGTATATTGATATTGAGATAATCCGGAATGTTGTCGGCTGACATTCGTCGGGGGTAATCGTCAGAAACTAGTAGAGCAGGGCCGGCCAACCCGTGGCCCGCGAGAAGGTTTTGAGTGGCCCGCGAAGTAATTTCCGAAATTAGTAATATAATACAAAATGGATTCTGAACTTGCAAGGCCAACCAAAAATTTGATTAGTCTTGCCACAACACGTGAGATGTGATGACCAAAATATCAGTTCCGACACATTGGCAGTTCCATGAGCCAGTCACATTTTGATAGATCTTCGTACGCTACAATAAATCAGAATAATTTGAGATAGATTTATCAAAAGTAAAAATTTTCCTCACGTTTCGCGCAACATGTTTTCACTCGATTTCTTGCTTTAAATATTGTTACCCCTTTGTGAAAATGGATGAACGCCTGATGTATCAGATTGAGTGTAATTATATTCGCGATTATGAGAAAAAGTGTCGTTCAACATGTGCGACCTTGCGTTTGCGCTAGCAGAAATACCGTCGACGATGAAACCTAGGCACAAAATGATTGATGCATGTTGGTCGAAACTTTCGATATCGATATGTCCAGGCAACGAATAGTTCAGTCCTTGCAAACTGCGCGCAGCGATATACAGCAGGCCCGCAATATAGTCAAGTGACAATACTATTGACCTATGAACTTCGAAAAATTTTCGCGCCCGGCGCGGCTAGTGACCCGCGTAATAGTTCGTCAATCGAATGTGGCCCTTTGGCCAAAAAGGTTGGCCAGCCCTGTAGTAGAGCATTGGAAATAATATTGTCCATCGGCAATCCAATGTCCATTAGACGTACTGGCAAATGAGCCTATGCTGGACAGTACATCTATGCCGCGGTCATCCAAGGTCAGTTTTGTTTACAAGCGAACATTTGTCCCACATGCGTCATCTTGATTCTGTGTCTATTAATTGGCTCGACTCCATATACTCCTGCAAGGCCAGTCATCGTTACGCTTTGTTTTTCAAGAACTGGGCTCCCGAGGGAGATTTGACCGAGCGCTTATCCTGTTTTTCATCGCGCACAGTTAGTACGATAGTCAGCTTCGAGTGGGCGAGGTGGCACCATCGCGACTCCCTCGAGCCTTAAAACCTATTAGCGGTGTATTTTTGGATCGTACTCCCAGGAGTAACCGTTTTTCAGACACAATCTATTTCGGTGACCACGGCCGACTCTTTCATGAAGTTTAACAATGCGCGATGCTCTCGAATGGCTTTACCGCGACTTAGGTATGAGTAATTATCGAATGTGTACACGAGCAGAATAATTACGGTCTCGGCATAGCAGTTTAAAGACACCATTTCGCATTGTACTCGTGGATAAAGCATTAAAACTAGATCAAGAGACTCTTGCATTTACAGAACTTAAGTATACAATTGAATTATTATATTAATATCGAAAATATCCTGGTTTATTTCAGTCTTAATATATCATTCAATTGTAAAGTAAGCTCGCGGATGGATTGTTAATCGATCCGCAAAACAAACTACAAAATCCCGTCCGATATTCTACAAAATGTTCAATTAAATTAGGTCCACAGTATTTCGAAATCCAGAAGAGAGGACCGGGGCCTACGATGTTCGAATATCGTAGGCCCCGAGAGGAAACTTTCTACAAATCATAAAACTTCTAAAATCGGACGAGAAAACTTATAAATTGAAATTTTTTACTGTAGTCACTGCGGCCGGAGTCCAGATTTCTCGTCATTTATGGCATTTAGTATAGTTGTACCTGTACAATCGCCGACCTGTCAAAGCTATAATAGAGGACACGTTGGCAAAACGGAGGAGATTTTAGATTTCTTGAAAAAGGAGGACGTGTATGGCAACCAGACATGGGGTGATTACTTCGTGAATGTAATCGATTGCGATTACGATTACTTCTGAATGACGCGATTACGATTACGATTACGATTACAGCAAAATCAGGAAGTAGTCGATTACGATTACGATTACATTGGAAAAGTAATCACGATTACTCACGATTACATTTATTCTGCATCTTAGAAGTTATATATTGGAAGACAATATATGGATTGCGCTGAAAGGCCTAATGAGATAACAACTTTCTTTAAAAAAGATGCGACATTTGTTTGTTACGTCGTAAAGTACCCATGCCCATTTTATAGAGGACGATTTATCGCACACAACGATTTGCATTCTTGCTACGTCCACAACCGCCGCACCCAAAATTTCCCAATAGGGCGGAGAGATAGCTCGAAAGGGAATCAAAGTAGGTCTATTTCGTAAACCAATACAAATTATAGACTATTTTCGAGAGATTTCATGAACTTGAAAATTTTCTACGAGCATCGCGATTTAAATGTCTCTATATAGCTTGATTTTGAAATACATACGTCTCCTCCTCAAGAAAAAAAGCATGCATAATTTATTGTAACAGGCATTTAGTTGCCAGTCAATACCACGCCACGACGCACCAAAAGACACACGCAGTTTCGGCCAACATGCGAATCCACGAAGTGTGCTACTAATAAAAGACATTGGCCGAAACTTGGGGTATGTGTCCATTGTCAATACCCGCGCTGGGTGGGCGTGACTAATAGTCTGGTCCGTCCAATTTGAGCCCACAAGGCAAATGCCACCCGGGCACCCACAGAGCATTAAAGACATGGCAATTTGTGTGTGCGTCTCACGCAAGTATTTCTTTTAGTCTGCTACGTCTGGGCCACTACAATATCTGTTTGATTATATAACAGACCGGAGGTTACGAATTAACAACGTCCCCTAAAGTAATTATTACAAGATACCAGATGTTATACCTATGAATCACGTGCCCCCAGCTCATCAGGTAAATCTGACCATCGGGGGCTGAGAGAGTATTAAAAATGAATAGTAATATAATGCATTTACCAATATTATATGACGAAATTAAATCTTCAACTTGAAAATTTACTACCCTATGGGGGCCAAAGACCAACGTTTGGAGTGGGGGGATTTGCTGTTTTGGTCCTGATTCTAGCTACAAGCCACGCTAACATTGTATATAAGCCGATGGCTATGGCGGCAGGTCCAAATGTTGAGTAAAGCATTGTGAAATAACGATTGGCGCCCGTTTCAAGAAGAATCATATGAGAATAAGAGAAGGTGAACATAAAATTCTGCCTTCAACTTAATACGGATAATGTAATGCAAGCAGCCATTTCGAGAAACGGCTCGGTTATGATATATATCAGTAGCTGTTGATTTTTAATGCTTCGTCGTGGAAACCGTAATGTTTTATTTGACGAGTAGGCCTACAAAATTTCAAACCTTTTTCCGGTGTACGTTCGTGCTACATAAGCCTACTGCTCGTCAAGCAGCAACGGTCAAACTGCGTTTAACTAAGCATAACCAAACATCAATACAAAAGTTACTATTTTAAACTAGGCAGAGTGGTGATTAACTGTTCTGATAACCTGATATACATCAGGGTGAGTGTTCTTACAATCACACCAATTACATCGAATATCTATTCACTATGTGTGGATAGCTGGATAAATCATACTGACGCAATGACGAGCAAAGCTAATAGGCCACTTCTGACGTAATAAGGAGTAGTGTCATTTGGAAATCTAACGTTTGTGCTATCACTAACTGGTATAATCCTTGTTCATGTTCACGAATGTTCAGTTTATGTCATAGTCCTGTACAAATAAAAAGTAATCGTTCTTTCACAAAGAAATCGATTAAATACGGGAAGTAGTCGATTACGATTACGATTACTTGGGAATTTTTTCGAATGTAATCGATTGCGATTACGATTACTTGAAAATGCTGTAATCGTCGTAATCGATTACGATTACTAATCGCGATTACCCCATGTCTGATGGCAACCTTAGTTAAATACGCGAAATATCCGTTAATTCCCGTATGAAATGATTGTAATGTGAAATATTATATTCTAAAACTTTAGGCAAAAAGAAATAAACTGTAAATTAGTACATCAATTGACTTGTCCCCTGATCTATGTTTTACACGCATTTTTCCTACTTCAATCATTGATACGAAGAAACGAACGTATATAATGTATACGTTTGAATAACATATTTACATTGAAATAAACCGAAATGTGTAATGTCACAAATATGCAACTCTCTCAACATTGACATGACATAACCTATAACGCATAAGCAAAATGAGCAATCATCCCCATACGCTGCTGTGTGGAATGGCGTGGAAATGAACTACGACCTTCGTGATCCATTGACGACAGACTCAGTTGATATTGTTTTGGCGGTATCATTGACGGAGTCGAATGACATTCGAAGATGCCTTCGTTATATTGTTTGCGTCACGTTGTGACTGGGTCGTGAGCATGCATTCGAACCCCGAGAGAATTTGAGCATTCCCGGACATCAATGAGGCGATCGACGCGGTTTTGCCGTTTGTAGCTGCCTGGTTATTATGTTGCGACTCGATACAGTTCATCTTTAAACGCATTTATACCTGCATACACTTCCAATTTAATTAGGTGTACTATAGATAGGGTTGCATTTAACATAAATAGTTGTTTAAAACACTTTTTTAAAAATATGTTTTATACAGTGTTTTGAACAAATGCACTTTGAAAACAAAACAAAATTGTGTTTTTGTTTCAAGATTTTCATGTAAAATCGTGCCATAATTGTGTAAATACTTTCCAAAACACATGTTGTATGAGCCTACGGACGATTACCACCCGAATAGCCGACGTATACGATATGGGATGGTTGGAACCCTCAATATATATATATAGTCGGTCCAACAGCTATAGTGCGTAGATAATATTTCCTAAAATGAGCTATATTTACACTACATTTTCAATTGTCAATCCACTATGGCGTCACAATTGAATATTTGCGACGTCAAGGCTTATAAAAAAAAGTGTGTTTTAAACAATAAATAATTATTTTAATTTTTTTTTAAATGCAACCCTATGGATAGAGGTATATACGAAATGCTTCAGGTGCGGGAATATTCCCTCGTTCGCACCTATTTACTAAGAAATGATCACGAAGGTCAACACTTGCGCTCTACTTTAATTGTGAGTTTATTTGTGCAATAAACATAGTTCTGCATTTCTGCCAAAACAGCACGACATTTAGCAATACGTTGAAAACGGATTCGCAATAATCAGCAATCAGCAACACTGCAGTTCATGCATCACCGATCGTCCTTACGACTTCGCAATCCAGTTTGTAGTACCATAATCTTTTACAACGGTGTTACATATTTCATATCACATCCTTTATCACTACAGAGAGTGATACGTTTGAACGTTCCGCAGTCTCGTGACTAGGGCTGGGCAGTGGGCACAATGATTCGAGTACTCGAATCTGAATCGAGTATTAATTTTAATGATTCGAGTCGAGTAGTAAAAGACGATTTTTTCGAGTACTGAAATTATACGCTCTCGCCACTGAAATTTATTTTTATCAGCGAGAATTATAGTTTCGATGCTAATTTTCACTGTTGAAGCCGTGAAACCTTGATTGGCCGTATCGTAGCATACGAAACATATAGTACAAAGCTATACGAACGTTACTGGAAAGCATATTTCCGAAGTCATGATCATCCCACAACATTGTCACCAAGTACAATGAAGTCGGTATGGTCGAAAAAATACCAAAGTATATTTAATGTGATAGATAATGGGCATAATATTTTTTGCGGTCGCATAAAAGGAACATATTTGAACTTAACATATTACATTTTGTTATGACGTCATAATGAGTGATACTCGATTACTCGACTCGACTCGAAGCATATTGCGTGATTCAGAATCGAATCACTCAGGTACTCGATTTTGCCCAGCCCTACTCGTGACAGTGGTGCTGTATATTGTACTGACGGGGGCTACGATACTTATCGTAGGCCATCGACCTGAACTCGCCGAGTGTGTCCAACTGTCTATAGCACAATGATCATCGGAGTGGCGAGATAGCATGGTGGTATAATCCGCAGCTGCAACACCCAATGGGTTGGTTGCGGGTTCGAGTCCGACCGAGGTCGACTCCAGAATTCCTACCTAAGTGATGGAGGTTTATCTGGACTCCGCCTCGCCATATCATCCGTGTAGGTCAGGGATGTCAAACATACGGCCCGCCGGATGATTTCATCCGGCCCATGAAGCAATTTCGAGTAGATTGAAAAATGCGTGCACGTTGAATTAAACAATTAATAATCCCTCAAGACCGCAAATGTCGAATATGTTCATATGTCACTTTGTATAACATTCAGACTGCGGACTTGCGGTTTCTAGTCACCATTGGGAACTATAGTCGCTGAAATTGACACCCATTTACGAGAACGCAATAAAATTGGATATTGAGATAAGTTTTTTAACAAATTGACCAAAAACGAGTACGGTAATTCACAGAAGCTATACCCTTATATGCAGGTTACAAAGAGAATATAATAGTTACACAGAAATATGAATTGAAATATCTATGGTCGCATTGTTGCTTCACTTCTGATTCCCCTGAATCGCGACATAATAGTGATGAAGCTAATTCCAACGTTCTCGTTTACAGCTAAAACCTTTGTATTCCTTACAACGATACGCAGGGCCGACGCCATTATACGACTAAAACAAGGCAGTATAGAAAAATGCCAACTTACATCATCGTTAGAGCCACTGTTCTAGCCGCCCAATCATCGCATCATTGCTAATTTCATTGTTGGCGAATAAAGGCGTTTCTACATTAAACTCCTATGACCCGTAATATAACATAATACTGTGTGGGGCATGCGAAGTATTCTAATGAAAAACAATGACATTGATTTTGAGGATAATATTTTGGAATCATTTGATTGGTGCGGCCCGCGAGCTATTCGAAGGTTTGAATCCGGCCGCAACATAATTTGAGTTTGACGCCACTGGTGTAGGTGGTGTCTTATAAAGCCTAGAAGTGGGCCGTGCTACAAGTGGGCAGCTACGGAATAAAAATGAAGAAAATTGACCAGATGTAAATGAAAATAGTCGTCGACAAACACCATTACGACCACACACAATAACAACAACAATCATTGCTAATCACTCCATTTCTGATTGTTTTGCATGGGTCTGTTGTGAATGAGCTGGGAGTGACTTTTTGTACAAACCCTTCGGGATATTGCGGCAGCTCCCCAAGCGATACTATAGTGTAGGGATACTCGATTATTGTTAGCAAAGGTCCATGTGTAGAATTCTGAAATTCTCTTACGTCCACTAGGAATCTCACCGACCATTTTTTGGTTTGCTAGATTTGTGGTGGTGACTAAAAAGGTCAACTCACCCGCCTGTCTGCCAAATCCGCACAATCTACTCATGGATAATAGGTTTTGTTACGATGATGCTATATTTTTAGTTCGATATCGGTGAAATTTTCGAATCAGAATATGTCAATTGTGAATGTAATGCCGTTAGATGTTACTTTCGCATTTTTGAAATAATTTTCGTAACAATCCACAATAGTGTCGCCGCCTAAACACGCGTAATGTAGTTGGTTATGCCGTTCATATTTACGTAAGACCTTGATAGCTTCCACCCATATTTACGGCAAACCGTTTCCTCATGCCAATCTCGGCTTTGCAAAATGCCCTGACCATTACCAATAGAAAGGCCTGTAAATGGATAGAGCGTATGATCTCACAATGCCAAATCTGGAGTGATCCCCTACTCATAAAACCGGTGTTGTGAGTTCTTTACTTAGCTCTAATCGCTAACGGTGTTGTCTTTGCGCCAATAAAAATATAAATAAAACAAATGCGACCGTTCAATTCTAATCAATGACATGGTAACAAAGTCAATATTATGTACAGTCGGCATGTGTTCAGGTGATTTGTGAACAACTGCTCGTAATTCTGCCTGTGGAGAAATTTGTTTCAGAATTTTGTAGCGTATATGTTTGTTGAAAGGGATAAAATACGGCCTCGAGCTAAGATCATTATTCTTAAATTGATGCTTTTAAATTCAAGACGTGTTATTAAATATGTATGTATGTCATCTCCAGATAGTCACATAAACATTTGATTTTAATGTTTGCGGACCGATGACGTATTTTATATTTATATATGTATTGACCCATAATAATATTGCCTATGGCGCGCATTTAATTTATACTACGCGCACTGTAATAAAGAACGTCTTGAGTTCTATCAGCTACGTTACTGAGCCCTTCATACCATAACTATTTTTATAGGAACATACATACGCTGTAAAGATATTCCAGAGTGGAGCTCCACTAAAGCTTCGAGTGGAGTGACAATAAAATATGGCAAGAATAATACGAACAGCTGTTCCAACAAACCGACCCTTCTGAGATGAACTCACACGATCTCGGGGAAGCTTAAATGTGGAGAGGATTTCTTTCAATTAAACATCATCAAAGATTGCACATTAATGCCAGTGAGTTACCCCGAAAGCAAAACATTGCGCGTCTCAGCTTCAACAGGGCATACATGTCGATACGAACGTGACCCCTTGATGCTGGAGTGACCCAACTTGAATATTTGACGCTTCCACAATTGCGTGGAGAAAATTAACCCTTTGTGGGCGCTCCAGCCGACCCAAAGCACTAACATATGGATTTTGAATTGGCATTAAAATAGAAAAGTTACACCAATGTTCCATTTTGCATTCCGATTCTGCTGAACAGTTGCCAACTCATCTAATGCAAGTATATTATTAGACAGGCGACATCACCGACTTACTACCCACACCTATACGACTTAATAAGGGTGTACGATAATGAAGATAATTGGACCTACTTAAATATTAATATACCGTAACGCGCCATTATGAATCAGTAGCAATCTCGCCGACATTTTTCAATCGTAGATACGTAGCGATAAGATCGGGAAATGTCGAGATTTTGGCATGGGGCGGGAGAGTCTGCTAGGTATACCGGTCTCTAGTGTCGTGAAATCCGGATCATAATTTTGAGATGTCAACTTGATACTACCAGCAATGTCTGAATATGTGGAAATGTTGACCGTTTTTGTTATTTATAACCATATTTACCAGCCGGACAATGCCCAGCCAGTTAGTTATCTAGACATTTGAACATTTAAAGTAGGAAAAAATTATAGATATATAATCTCTACAGTGATGTTTCTTTTCTTCCCCGACTATATTTTGGGATAAATTTCGCAGCTGAAGTTCCGTAATAGTTGGGAATAGACAGGGTTTGTGCCAGTATGAAATGATAGCACAATAATAATCAATAATCGTCAGATTATATTTTCATCTGACCGAGACACATACACAATGTACAATGCGATATACAAGACACACAATGCGGTGTAATGAACAGATGGGGGATACCGTAAGACCAGCCAGTTGGGGTCTTAGAACCTGGCATCCACCTCAACGTCGACCTATAGTGCCCGATGTCACAGTGTTATTCGATGTTAACTTTCTTCGTCGATCCTTTTTAAAAGCTATTTCTTGCTCGTTTCTTTCTTTATCGGGCATTTTTCTCTGGGCTTTTTGTCGCCGTAGAAACAGAGACTCGCGGAACGAGGAGATCAGAATAACTTTTAAACGGCGGGAATTGAATGCGGGCCGCCTGCGCCGACGCTCACCACCACGTTATCTCCCACGCACGCACAGCAAGTCCATTCGCGACGGCGCGATAGCAGTGGTGTAGTCTGTGGGTTTGAAACTCAAATTTACTCACGGGTCAATTTCGTAGTTTTTGATGGCGTAGCGGGCCGGAACATCGATAATAGGGGTATTCAATGTCTTTCAAAGTAGGCAAGCGGGCCTTATTTGACGGGACCTCGCAGAATGACATTGCACATCCATCGTGAAAATCCGATATATAATGTAGCAATTCACGGCTGGCAAGACAAAAATCCCATTTTTAAGTATTTGAATAGAATTGTGTGTGTACTTGCTTTCGACGTGGAAAGCATGTAGCGCATGCATGCGTCGCGTGTTTGAGACCAATGGTTTAGTCATTAAGTGTTGGCGTTACACAGTTGTTCTTAATCTTTTCCCTATTCGCACCACTTTGAAATCAGTAACTACTTCTTGGTCCCATATAGAATAGGGTTACCATATTTTGGAAATCTGAAAAGAGGACACTTTCAAAATTTGCAGACTTGCAAAACAAGAGGAAAATCCTGAAAAATGGTCAATTTTTCCCACTTCGTGGTCGGTTGACTAAAAAAAGGTCAACCTTCCGGCTCAGATCCTGATATAGCCGCCGGATCGTTACTTAAGTGCTGCTTTACTGTATCTCAGTCGAACTTTGCCCTAACTTTAACCAGAATTCTGAAAAAAGATAACAAAATCTCGAAGAAAGAGGAGATTTGGGCGTCCTCCGAGGACACTTTCAAAAAGTCGAAAAAGAGGACAAATCCTGTTAAAAGAGAACGTAAGGTAACCCTATTATAGAACAACGAGAGAAGTGTTGTAGAGTACACGCGTGTAACCATTGTTACTTCCTGCGAACCAGACACCAAAGTCATGTTTCGAGTCCCGAGAGGTAACAATGAGAGGGCATTTTTAGACGGCAGTGTGTGGTATGTTCATAACTGAGAAGCCCTACTGCACTAAGTCTGTCCGTAAAATGCTCTTCGAGCGATGGTTTTAAACTGGCGTCTGCGAACATAGTGAATGTACCATTGCATGTACTCCGGGCGCTGTGCACCATTCTACACAGGACCTCAAAAGCACACACTGAAATCACACCAAGCAGAGTCATCATTACATGTTCACGGTTTGGTGTGGCTGAAACGACACACGAAATTTGTAAAATAGCTCCGTGGTAACATGGATCCGAACTTGTAGTGCACCGAATTTTGGGCCGCACCCGGCGTCTTATACTTGACTGTGACTAAGCAGTAAGCTGCTAAGCACGCAAGCAGTCTCTGAAGTCATGCGAGATTTATCGGAGTTCTTTCTACCGGAGTGATCCGCGATTCAAGAAGCCGGCCTCGGGATCAGGTCGAATTTGACGTTTCTTCACAAAAAGCGAGACCATAGTCGGATCGAGAGAGTTTCCTATCCGATTTGTACTTCTCATTAGACCACTGTTCAGTCCTCACCTGCAAGTGAGCAAGTTTCTCGTCGCATCCGGATTGAACGAAGGCACATTTTGAATGGAACCAGGCAAGCATCGATTTTAGTAACGAACTATTAGGTCATAAATATTAATAATAATGATAGCGTGTTTGAAAATGCGCGATTATCAGGTCAAAGCTTCACACTCGATCACAAGACACATAGTATCACGCATCTGGACGAATTATAAGCTTAAAACCTCTGCAATTTCATTATCTTCGTGCATCGCCATGTTCCTGATCAAACCACGGGCTGCTTCATCGCCGAAGTGTACTTTTAGTCCAAGACACCTTGATGCCCATTCGAATTGAACCGCAGCGACGATATAATCTTGACCGCAATCATTCTTACTTATGTTGTGACGCCCAAAAAAGGTTATGTATTTTACTATAGCGAGACTCATATTTCAATTGACGGAAGAATAATTGTTTACAATTTAACGCTTCAGTAAAGTAGGTGCACATGCACAGCTCCTACTAGAATTTACTGATGCAACTTCACGTCAATGCGTAGTTGCATACCTACACGTCACTATATGTATGGTCGAACACGATGTGCGGTTGCCGATTGACCTAATTATTGTGCGGATACGAGCCTCGCAGGGCAATATTCAATTCATTCACCAAGCCCTGATGCTCACATTGCATTGCCTCGCTGAATAGAATTGCGCCATCGCCGTCTGCAACATTTGCTCTCGAAGGTGGCGTGATGCGAAAGCCGTAGAAAAAAATGTGACGGGTTATTTTCGGTCAACCTACGATTTATCGCGCAAAGCCGGTGCCTCTTGTTTATTGACAGGATGAGAAGACGTTGTTTTGTTCGGCGAATGTAGGTGCTGTCCCCTGGCCAAAAAGAGGTTACTGCGCTCCGGTAAATAGCAGATAGCACAGCATGACTTAACCGGTACCCCTTAAAACCACAATGCTGTAATGCAGTAATTGTATTTTGCACAACTGGCTTGTCGCGAGACTTATTATCTGTTTTCGTACTTGAAAAATATTGCGGTGTGGTTATGGCGATAACAACTGGTTCGAGGGCTCACATGTCCATTGTCCAGGAATATATGACTCTTCATTCACTTCAATTACGCCATGATTCAATTAATATTGATTTGATCGAAGTCAAGTAGGTGCGAGTCGCTGTGATTTTGTGCTCGATTTTGTTATCAAATGTGAGGCATTTAAACAATGAAATCGAGCAACTTATAAAACCGGGTCAATATCCGTTTCTATGCAATTGATTAGCTGCCGTCCACTCTCCTTCACATTGCTGTGTTAGTTTATCAGTACCATTGATGCTGGAAGGTAGGATCTCGTGCCAGAGATGGTTGCGTGCGGCGGATCCCAGATATTCCGTGTGTTTAATCCAGGCATTCGACGCTGGAGTGCACTTGGGGTAATCAATAAATACGCCAGTCTCACTGGTTCAACAAATATGCTATTCATGCTGGTAGATTAGTGAATGACCACGCATTTTCTCATGTTATTATGGTACGAGTCATGTCCCGCTATTCAAATTCAAGTCGATGGACGCCTAAATTGTCCGCGCAAAAGAAAAACTATGGCATAGCATACAACATACCGCAATACCAGGCCTGTGGCTAGATTCTCTGGAGATCGCAAACGCGTAGTTATTGCAATTGTTATGTAACAGAGCGTCACTCGCTATCCGTCACATGAAATTGACGCGCGTTTTCATTACCGAACTTGGTTTTGGACATGTAAATAGACTGTGCGGTTTTTGAATACGATTCCCGTTGCGCATTGCTCTTGACCAATGGCAGGTATCTTTGCGTATTGTGTGGAACAGCTAGAGTAAATTTATGTCCGCGAAAAGTAACAGGATATGCCCTGTTGTTCGTACTTTCCTTCAGTCGTGATGCATACTACACTTTCTGTAGCCCTCCGTATGGTATATTATCTAATTCCGTAAGGAAGCATCAAAATCCATTAATGTGATTGCGTTAGTATGTCTGTAATAACATTAGCTGTTAGTCCACACTAAAACTGACGATATGACTTGCTTCCAGGGATGGATTCCTTGCCGAAATGTAGAAAAGTGTGTTAGCGTTAGGGTTCCAATCTGTGTGCCGTGTGTTAGAGATTTACTACGAAGCCATTAGTTGAATCAATTCTCTCCGGTAATATCTGCTTCGACGCAAGAAAATTTTTCTCGCGGTAACATTTTACGGATCGAGCTTATCGTGTATCTGCGCATTTTTGAAGTTTTTCGAAATAGTTTGTACCCTAATCAACTCGACTTAATTACGCATCCAGGTTTATGAAAGCCTTCTTTGCATGGCGAAGTAAAAGCGCTTGATCAAGATCTGAACATGTGTAAGTAAGTCACGCGCGGATGGATTGCAACCCATCCAATCACAGTTCAGAGTTATAATGTAATCAAAGTCTTTGATGTTGGTCTGATACTACTGAGAAAATACCCTTTTCGTAATCCACCCAATTATGCTAATCTGACAACATTTTAATTCAGACTAATATTCCGACTTGACTGAGTTATGAAATATTGTCACTTGGTGTAAGCTACAAAATCGGAACATATTCGAGCAGGTTCTCAACTTACAAAGAAGTTGCGTTGTTCCAGAAACATGAGAACCCCACAATTGTATAGGATCAAGTTTATATAATCTATCAACTTGCAAAATGTATGGACAATAGACCCGTCTCAGTTAATACAGCGCGATACGCACGGTAGGTTGACTGCGGCAATGTAGAATTAGCCATCCGCAGCCGACGAGTTCAATCCGATTCCAGTGACTTGTTTCAATGCGAGGTAAGAGCGACACCAGACGGAATATTGTTTTGATCAGACTTAGGAAAACATAGGATGGTGCACCAAACAGTACGCGATAACTGCATCTATACGTTGTGAGTACGAAGATCATCATCATCATCATCATCATTGGTTTATTAGCAATTTTATCAGTTCAATACACCACAAAAAATGCGATACAATGAAAAGAAAGGAAGATGTCGAAGCGACTTGGATGCTGTCATTTTCTATTATGATACCTCTTTCTTTACCTCGCCTACGCCAAGGGGGTATCTGATTTCAAATACTACCGTAATTTGGTGGATGAGTCCAGTACAATTTTCTTGCTAAATTTAGTCATCAAAATTCATTAATATGTATACAACGTATTACGTGTGAAAGCTGCGAATGGAAAAATGCTTTGGCCACTAGACAAATTGCTGAATAGTGTAGTAATGGTCTGCGTTTAGCTAGCTATCTGTACCTTCAGTCATCATACGGCAAATGGCGCAATGTCCATATTGCAACGATTTGTAGCCACCTTGTATTGAAATACATTCGCTGTATTCTAGAAAGTCCTATGCGACTGCGGGCTTGTTGATACCGACGCACAGATACACATGTCGCGCAGGTACGTAAACACAGTCTCACATACACGGAGTTATCCCGTCATGTACTGGACACCTAAAGGGGTACCTTGTTAATTCCATAAGTCAACATCGTGTGTACACAGTTGTTAACTCTTTGGCGATTCGCGACGTTCTTGCTTTTCGGAAATTGTATCCTGCAGCAGGATATAAGTACGGGTTAATTTGTTTGATATATACGTTGTAGGCGTGGGTTGAGAAAAACATATTTACAGAATGTGATGGTTCAAGTCGTATATGATGGCCTGGTAGGTGATAGCGTATGTTTTAAAGCCCGCTGGCCGTGGACTAGTTTTTATCAGCCATGAGAATGTTAAAGTACGAAAATGAGCTGATAAGACCGCACATGTGCCATTGAAATGAAAAACAATGAACAGTGCATGTTGCTCCCTAGTACAATAGTTTATCCCCGCAGAAGTTGGAAACAGTATGTTGTCACGGTCTGGTCGTCTTCGTGTGATACTGCAAGGAAAATATTAACTAATTTCAGTCCCACGTCGGCCAATATCTCAATCACACAGCAACTTATATTCTTCCATACATGGAAATATATCCTAATTATACACTATTGCCACCTACCTTCAAAATGCGGACGCAGTCAAGATAGAACTGTCAGACCATGCAAAAGTCAAAGTCCAGACCCCAGTCACATCAGTCCTATGCATCACCACCACTCAGCAGTTAGCTTTACTGATAGGTTCATAGATTTCGTATGTGTGAAATAGATATTCCACCTAATGACATTTGTTTTTTTACCATACATGGGAATATTCACATTGAAAACGAGATACTAAATAGCGTCAGGTGTTTATCAGTTGGGAGGGGATCGTGCTTCAACGTAGAGGCCATGTCGCGCCAGGCACGCGTGTGGGTGTTGTTAGGATGTAAATGTCTCATCCAGAAGAACTAGCAATGTTGTAAATTGGTATGGTTGTCGTTGGATTGGTTATAGGAGTTGGACTGAGGTACGACCATATTATGTAACATGCTCTTGTTTTACATAGGAGAGTTATAAATCAGGAATAACAATGGAGTTATGCATTGGCATCACAAATACGTGGTGTTAGACATGCCGATACATTCTACCGTTAGTGCTTAAATATAAAAGATGATATTCATTTAATTTATACAATCTGCGTCGTCAACAATTCTTTGTTTGCTTAGAGCAATAAATATCAACCGCTACTCGATCTCGGTAGGGTTGAAACAGGTTGATACATTTCAAAAGCAGTGTTTGCTGACAGTTCAACGATGGCTTATTGCGGACAAGTAGACCGACGTAACCCATAGAGACCTACGCGGTCTCGTGTCGTTAGTTTTTCTAGCTGCGTATAAGAGCCTAGGATAGGTGTAATCAAACCCCACGTTGAAGTAAGAAGCTATTCTCTCACCATGGGCAAGCAAAGGGGTCACAGTGAGGGCTGAGTCGCGTCGGTGTATCCAAGCGACCGTTTAAAAGTAGTTTGAAGAGTCATTCAACTATTTGTCATGTAGATTATTGCCGGAATGAAATAGTGTCGCTAACGCAAATCCGGAATCTCGCTTATTGAATACAAGGTCACACAGGTTCTTCCAGGTGCCATTACTGCCGTGTCTTTCTCACACTGAAAGCGGCCGCACTACGGCTTGTTGGTAAGCCCCTCTCAGTAAATTAATCAAGTATACATCATTGTCACGTGGGCATCGCGAACATCCACTAATTACAAAACAACCTTTAACTTTACCAAATATTATATCACTTGAGTGAATAACTGAGGGCATTACCACGATGTAGCCAAGTTGACATGACGCTCACTAGCGCTAAGCGGGCTACTAAACATGACGCTCACTAGCGCTAAGCGGGCTACTAATAAGTTGTGGGATGAAAGCTGTGTGTTCAAAAACATATGAATTGATGATACGGCTATACGACGTTCTTTATAATTCTCTTCTAGTTGTTGACGATTACCCCTAATGAGTATCAGCCGAAAAGATCCATGTTTATTTCAGTATGAATATATCATTCAAAACATGTTACAAAAAGCGATACCGAAACATGCAGTGGTTTTCATTAACCCGAAAGCCAACGCGCGTGTAGTCAACGCTCGTCCCAAGGGCCAAAGTTCTTTTTGTCGCAAGCAAAATACGTTTCAAGAAACGCTCTCGACTGGTATCGAAAGCCCTCAGCTTATATGAGTCACGTTTTCTATGCCACGATTGAATTGAATGCGACTCATCCGAATGTTTCCTTGGCGTGTCGCCTTTCCTCAGGTAGGCTAGATTGCGCAAAACACGGTATGTACGTTACAGAACGTATGCAGCGTGCCACTGTAAAAGCACAGTGAGTAACAGAAACATCAGTACAAGTTTCATAACAGGCTTGACTATCAATGGAGAAAATAACATCGGCGCCCAGCGGGATCCGCGCCGTATATGGGACTGGAAGTAGGGGCAAGCTGTTTTCTCCACATCATTTCAAAATTGCGTCAGGCATCGATTAATACTCGCGTACGGCTCACATTCGCAAAGACGCCTTTGCGCCCACGTTAAATCATCTGATGTCTTTCCTTGCAATACAGCCATCCATGGGCGTATCCAAGGGAAAAGCGTCCTCGCCCTTTCTCTCATTCTGGATGAACCCAATACTAAAATATGGTTGCCTCTCCCGGATATTAGTTGCGAAACCCAAAGAACCAAGCTAGTGGTTCAATATATACAGATAAAGATAAACGCTGATTTATAATGATGATTTGCCGTGTAATAATTATAATTAAATTGAAAGACACAAATAAGGAAATGCTGTTGAGTCGCTACAAGTACCCTGGCATATTTATTAAATACACCGGGAACGAGTTCCTAAATTCGGACGTATAGGTCCCCTTTCCAACTTTTGAGTGTGAATACACTCGGTTTTCACTAAGAGTGTATGAGACCCTGTCTATGACTTTTTTTTGTGCGCGGGCACCGGGTCGGTTATCTTTGTTAATGCAGTAAATGTATGTGTCAGAGATTGGCCGAAAATACTTATTGGATGTTCTGTATGATGTGCCTGCTATGTAACATGACATCTAGATACGGCGGGGATTTGTACTGTCTCGGACCGATGCGAAACGATTGTATCCAGCCAGGCTTCTATACCTCGGGTCAAAACAACGGTTTGGAGGCAACCGGCCGGCTGTAACGAAGCCACAAGGTTCAGAGTAATATGTCAATCTTACTTTTATAGTTTTGACTTGAGTAAAGTCGAATCATTTTAAATTCACCACCGAGTCAAATCCGAGTCCACGTCAGCGTCCAAAGGGAGTAAAGGATCGATCCGAGTGATAGTGTTGAGACTTGGAATCGAGTTAGAGTCAAATTGTTTATTCTTGTTCAGGTCACGTTCAACTCATATTTGACAACTCTGCTTGGGTGAAACGAATCCCCTGCATTCATAATATATTTGTCTTACTCTTAACAAGAGATGGTCAGTAGTAAACGTTATAGCGACCCAAGTATCCATACTTTGTTGGGGTGCTGATCGCTTAATTTTCCATTGAGGAGGTATGCTACATCAAGACTTGCGCTAGTCAAATACCAAACTGGTGGACTGGTGGTATCAATATCAACCGGGAAATCAATGATCGGAACCGAACTCTGGCTTTTTACGTTGTAAACCGTCCCAAAATCACTTCTCACGCCAGATCGAATATATTAGCATCAGTGTAGTTGTAGGAACGGATGTCGTTGACTCTCGCAGGGTTACTACGTGACACAAGACATGCGACGCTCCTCAAAAGCCTTTTCAAAACAATAGCCGATCGCATAGGTATTTGCGTGAGGGGTGCGAGACTCGGTTCGTTCTCGGAAGCGTACTACGCTGTTTTGATATGAAGAGATCGAGAAAGGCTGGTGGCAAGAACCTAAAAAAGACATATTGCTCATCTAAACTTGGGCTAATGAGAGCGAAATTCCGTTACTGTAATAATTTGTGTAATTTCTCTATGCTACCATTTTAATTCTAATCTAATTTCTAGTTTTCCTGAAAATGCCACAGGGGAGCTGCATAGTGTGAAACGAACCAAGCCTATACATTTACCGTTCTCATGCTCATCAGAATGATGTCTGTCTGATTTGATATGAACTGGACTTTTTTTTTTCGAATTCTGAATTTGATTGAATTCCCAAGCATTTACGAATTCAAAAAATCTAATCTAATATGAAAAAGCTGAGGATTTTTGAGTGGTCTAACTAGGGTTGCATTTAAAACAAAAATCAATTAACAACAAACATGTTTTTAATTGGTTTTTTATGTTTTTTAAGCAATGACGTCACGAATATTCAATTGTGACGTCATAGTGGATTGACATTGACAATTGAAGAAATAGGGTAAAAATAGCTCCTTTGACGAAAATATGTACTATTGCTGTTGAACCGACTATTTCGAGCGTTCCAACCATCCCACATCGATATACATCGGCTACATCGGTTGGTAATTGTCCGTAGGCTCATACAATTTGTTTTTTTGTGAAGTATTTACACAATTATGGCTTAATTTTACAACTTAAAAAACACACAATTTTTTAAGGGGCCTTTTTTTAAAACACTGTTCAAAACATGTTTTAAACAAAGTGTTTTAAATCACCGTTTTTTAAAATGCAACCCTAGGTCTAACTCCTCCCGAATCACGCCAAAATTCTGCTTTGGCGCATGTTTCTCTGGGCACCCGTACCTAATACAGCTAATGAACATAGGAGCCTTCGGATTCCCACCCTAGTCAATATTGTCAAAAGAATGCAAGAAAATTTATAACCTCGAGTTGTCACTATTATTAATGGATGTGTTTTATGATCCGAATTTTTATTAGATTCCTCGTGCAAAAACAGAAAAACCCATATGAGATTCTTTCATGATAAAATTTCGAAGATTACATCAAAGCAGATAAATTTTAATTCCAAATATTGTTCCACATATCAACGGTAACTCGAAATCATATTATTCATGCGCTATCCGAAACCAAGATCTGTAATCCAGCAGTCTATGCTGGCTTATTTTCGTTCGAGAGTGTTTGTAAATAGAAAATCGAATAATTTGTAGAAATATATGATGGTGTAAAGCCAACTTTGCAGTCATTTAGCGACAAAGAGATACCATGCAAGGTCTCCACACCCGCAAAATCAACACTCACCTATTTAGTTGCTGAATCGGCTTAATCCAAATCGAGAATTCTCTGGATGATGAGCGTCTATCCATGGTAATAGCAGAACCCGATTTGATTTGATGAGTGGCAACATTGCAAAGGCAAACATTGTATTTTAATAGCTCAATTATTGAAAATGTATCAGATTCGTGAACCGGGGCTAGAAACCTTCATCAAACTATCCCCATTATGATAACTTTTGCTTCGATGCTACCCAATAAAGATCGTGAGTCAGCACCTAATCCTCGCAAATCTGATGATCAATCGGCCGTCCGTCCGTTTGGAAAAGCGAGAAAAACACCGGTTGATTCACGTTTAATTCGCGCGTACCAGCTGTGTCCGCGTACGAGAATCGGCAAATCCACCTGAAAAAAACCTCGCCTCTTTAGAAAACCATTGAAAGGCGAGGCAAATGTAAAGAGATACGGAGAAAGGTGTATCATTGAGCGCGTTTATTTTCTCTAGGAGAAATTAGGGTACTTCCTTCGCGTACACAGTTACTATGACATTTACATGAGCAATATAAGGCTGATGACAAAACCAAGCGGCATACATATTGAGTCGTGACTCAATCGTTGATAGAACGTACTGACACAATTGAAATAAAACACACAGGACCCTTGACTCAGCCATATATCATATGACGAGAGTCGAAAACACAATATAGCGACTGGAAAGCTGTGACGGCGGCCCGCATGACGCCAAACAAGGCCGTTATGCCTGCCGGGTTGGATTAGGATGGATAGGGATTCCAGGAAGGAACAGCGTGTTGTGGATTATTATTATTACTCCACGCTCGTGGACGGCGTATAGTTCACCGCTGAATGAATGTCACTATTATTATTACAGATTTGAAATTCCGTTACGGTGTGATTACGTTTCCTGAACCCTGTGCCAAATTCACACACTACCATTTACGCCTCGCGAACTGATAAGAACCGCAGTACGGAAAAGTCGTATCATTTCATCACCTCTAATGACCGAAAGGTCGCTGTAATTAATACGATAAAAACAAGATCTGCCGTGTCTCGGGACAAAAACAAGTCTGGCCAATATCGTCATATGAGTAGGACTAGTTACAAGGCTAGACAACGTCTGCGATTCATTATGGGCGTGTGAAACTTGTGCGATTTCCCATTGTGTCGTAGTAAATCGCGGCGCGGCATGCGTCAAAATGCTGAATAACAAGTCACCATTCCATTTAAAGCGGGGCTGACAAATCCCAAATGCGGACTGTCGATTCGAAAAGTCTGACTGCGTTCTAGGCAACATCGACCACTGATAGCAGACACATATATATGATCCCTTGGACCATTGCAAGGAAAATCTTACTTGTACAGTAAAATAATTCGTATCCTTTTGCAAGACGAGTGTAGATTTAGAATGATAGCTGTCATGATCACTGATAGAACATAAAATAAAATCAAGTTAATATCTTGTATTGTATATGTCCCTGCCTTACCGCACACCCTCTATACAGTCTATAGTGACCTTGCAGTGCATGCGCTACAATCAATTTTGTGTTGAATGTTGTATTTTTGAACAACGGCCGGCGAAAAAATCATTTGAAATCGCAAAGCAGAAGAGGTTGCAGACCCCGCCTTGGAAATAATTCCCCACAATTAATACCGTTTGGCATTTAATAAATGATGGACTGCTTAACCATGTTTTCGATAGTTATATGGTAACTTTCTTGTGGGAAGTTGTAAAATTACCAGAGTTACATCGAACGCGCGCTTTGCATTAGTTGTGGAACAAGCCGTTGAGGAGATATCGGTGGTATTATGGTATTTTGACAATAATTTTTTTTTTCAGCGAGTTTTTAAAAAAACATTCATTGCTCACACAATTCATTCGATTCCAGAACAAGCAGCATTTCCTAAAGCGCTGCAGAATTACAGAGATTTTCCATGAAGGACACAGCGGAAGTCTTAATTTCGCAGCTTGAGAGTTGGTACGGCTCCCGAACTGTTGACAACAGCTTTCAGTCACGATGGTCGTAGTACAAAACAGGAAATGGGTGCGTTCTTTCAGGGAAGGGCGATTCGAAAGAATGTTGACGACTTATTCGGTAAAATCCGCAGCTCACGTGACGCGGAATTGTGACAAAACAACCCAACTTATTGACGGCAGGAGGTTAGCTTCGCGACTTTGCAGTTACCTACGCTCGGGATAAACAAGGTTTTCGTAAATAAACCATTTGTTAGCGTTGACGTCATTCACCCTTCCTGAACCCTGGTACCGTATAACACCGGCTTTAAGCGTCGTCATGTTTTCTTGTTTGTCAAGTCTATGATTTATTTGATCAATCCGTCATCTTCCGCCGTAGCAAATATTCGCGAACGGATTCGTGCGGCGTGTGTGCGCCTACTTTTTCTCAGAATGAATTCCGGGTAATATCGGGTGTAACCGAACTATGGTTGTGCAAAAGGCAAAGACCGTGAACCACTCCGTATTTCTCCGTGATAACAGCGATGGATTTTTTTTATTTTGTTTCGCTGAGAAAGGATTCGGGTCGCTGCGAATAACTTCATGAACGTTTTCTGCCGCCTCCCACAATAAAGGCGTTGCGTATTAACAGATAAATTCGTGTAACAGTACAAGAAACTGACTCGTGAATAATTATTATGATAGTCGTAGATGTAAGCGATATGTGGTCTATCGTTTCATAATTTATAAGAGATCGTGGATACCCAGTCTAAATGCTAGGGCTATATGCACAATGATTCGAGTTCTCTAATCTGAATCGGGTACTAATTCTAATAATTCGAGTCGTATAGTGAGAGATGATATTTTCGCTCCTTGCGACTAAGATTTAATATATCAATGAGAATTATTGGTTCGAAACTATTTCCAACTGCAAACTAGGCATGGTGTGAACGTGAGGTTCACGTTCGCGTTCCGTGTGTGAACCTCGCATATTTGGAGGTTCACGTTCACAAACGAACCTTATATAGTAGGTTCTGAACTGTGAAACCTTTCCATTTATTACAACTTTCATGCCATTATAATTTCATTGGATGAAACTCTTTGCATTTTAACTTCAGACCACCTTACGAATGGCGCTGGCAGCATAAAAAATCAACACGAAACGAGCATTTACTTGCTTTGTTACAAAAGTTTTGCTCGGAATATTCAGCTTTCTGTTCGTGAATATGTAGTGACTCTCTGCTGTGAGCTTGGCTTACAATCACAAAACATCAAGAACGAATTAGGCAGTCACCGAATGATGCTTATTCAATCAATCAACGAATTTGATATAAAGAATCATCGCTGTCTAATATTAAAAATCTAGCTGGCTCACAAGATCAGTCTTGATTTGATGGGTTTATAATGTTTATTGTATCATAAAAACCAAATCCATGCGATTGTGGTGTTGGCTACTGTATAACTTGTTTGTGGGGTAACATCGGTGGCAAGTATAGAAACCCGTTTTACACTCTGCTCAATATCAATGTAAGCAGTAGTTAGACGCCGACTACAGGCCGACTACAGACTAAGACTAAGGCGTAAACTTATATTCTCTTGCTAGTCCTCGTCGAAATTGTTGGGAAAGCGACGGAAATTATTGATTTCATGGGATTATCATAGCATTTGATTGCTCCAGGTAATAGGCTATATTAGGGGATGTTTAAAATGTCAGCATGAGGGCTGGGCAAAATCAAGAACCTCGGTGATTCGATTCCGAATCGCGTAATATGCTTCGAGTCGGGTCGGGTAATTGAGTATCACTCATTATGACGTCATAACAGTACGTAATATGTGAAATTTCAAATATGTACCTTTTTATGCTACCACAAAGAATATAAGGCCTGTTATCTATCACAATAAAGGTAGGCTACTTTGGAATTTTCCGACCATACCGATTCTATTGCATTTGGTGACAATGTTGTGGGACAATCAGGATTTCGTAAACGTGCTAGTTCCAGTAACGTTCGTAGCTTTGTACTACATGATTCGTATGCTACTATACGGCTAATCAAGGTTTCAAGGCTTCAACAGTGAAAATCACTGTCGAAGCTATTATTCTCGTATTTCAATTAACTTGCAGTGGCGAGGAGCGTATAATTTTAGTACTCGAAAAAATCGTATTTTACTACTCGACTCGAATCATCACAATTATTACCCGATTCAGAATCGAGTACTCGAATCATTGTGCCCAGCCCCAGTTAACACGTACTTCAGCATTGTGGAATAATGTGGCCTGAGCGTAGATAGGTAGGTTATCGTGTATCACGTACATTAATATATCACGTCACTGAAATGTAGGGTTCGAAACAGCAATATGACGTCACGCACGTTGGTGGAAATGACATATCAGTGAAGTTGTGATCTATCCAAAGCATTGCCACATAGTACAATGGAAGAGGCATGATCGAAAATATCAAATAATCTTTAATATGATGTAAAGCTGACATTTACCATTTCAAGCCTCATTTGACAAGTAGGCCTATATCTTCACAAGATATCGCGATTTAAAGCTCGCATGACAGAATATTTTTGATTGAAGTTGCATCGACAGTGCGGATAACCCATCTCGATATAGGTATTGTTGACATAAATGCATTAAAAATCCCATTTTCGAACTTACCCATCAAAAATTAATGCCACCAACCCGAAAATACTTGAAACGAAATCCCCTGATTGACGCGAGTGGCTCCGGGGGAAATGGGTGCACGCAGGGCCGTAGGTACGAACGACATCAATCGATCAGCGAGAGAGTATTGCCCACGCGCATTGAACTCTTGCGATCTTTTGTGAGATGAAGGATCGTACGTGATTGCGGTCAACGATAGAAGTTATTTTCAGTCGAGTCCGCAAAACTGGGTCAGTTGCGATCACAGACCAAGTCAACTGTTGGAAGACTATTGTAAAATCCAATACACAATATAGCCAACGTACATCACGAGTATTGTTTTTGGGGTTGGGTTTGAATTAGATTAGAGCATAACCTCCGAGTCCAGTATGAATGATGTGGAAAATTAGAATATGTACCTTTTATGCAACCACAAAGAATAAATGCAAGTTCTAGGCTGCATTGTCGATTATTTGTTATTTTTTCGACCCTGCCTATTTCATTGCATTCTGTGACAGTGCTGTGGGCTGATAACGAGTTCGCAGATATGTTATTTCTACTAACGCGCGTAGCTTTGTAATACACTTTTTGTATGCTCCGATACGACCGGTTGAGGCTCACAGATTCCATTATAATTCACGTTGACAAATTGACTCTTAATGCCCAAGAGCGTGTAATTTCAGTCCTCGAAAAATCATCCCTCACTTCGACTCGAATAATCAGAATTCAGAGACTCATAGTTTTGCTGTTGAATGCAAAGATTCCGATTTAAAACCTTCAAATGGTGGGGTGTTTCAGTATTATGTATAATGCGTCGATGTGGATAGTACACTATCTGTAGTCCTTTTCACTCCTTCCAGTCTCGTCATTAAATTATAATACCGGCATATTTTTGAATGATTTGATATCCGGGGAATGATGAATGTGCTGGCTCGAACCCACACAGTGGCAAAGGCGTGCGAATCGTGTTCGCACATTTGCATGCGGCGTGGCTTGAGGCACTGTAAAAGATTCGAGTTTCAAATTGATATAACGTCTACGATAGGAGGTACAGAACTTCAATATACAATTGAATAGTATATTCATATTGAAATGAACTCGAAATATTTTGGGCTGACACTCGTCAGGGGTAATCGTCAGCAACTAGTAGAGAATTGTAAAGAACATTGTATATATGCGATTGTTGATATACACTGTTCTTTCCAATTCTCTTCTAGTTGCTGACGATTACCCCTGACGAGTGTTAGCCGAAAAATATTCAGGTTCATTTCAATATGAATATGCTATTCAATTGCAACAATATTTCAGTAACCCAGTAGAACGTGCAGTTAGAGATGGGCTTCGAGGTCTTTACTTCAAAACTTTTGCTTTTGACTTCGTAATGAATCGGCGAGTACATTACTTTGTTCCCTGGTGACAGGTACCAGATGAAAAAGAATTCATTTTTGAAAGACGCGGCAAAGAGTTAATATTCCTTCACTGCGCTGACAATTTAATCCTGCTGTAGTGGAAGGCTGCATTGCAAATTTCACGACACCGTCTCCCACGTATTGAAAAGTCCGAATGAGATTCGAACCTCAAGTAACCACGGAAATACGGAAGGTATAAACTTCGGCCTACCAGCACTGTGATGTTATAACTTCGAAACTCTAAATATTAAATTGTCTGACAAAATCAGCTAATAGAGATTTGGTCAAGAAGTATTTTCCCAAAGTGTACGTCATTTGTGGGTCTCTCAACGTTCACGTCTCCTGTTATGGGTCCGGATGTGATAAGACGGGGGTAGGGGCGCAAGTGCCAGTTTTATGAAAATACTTTAAGCCGGGAACATGTATTATACCAGTGCCGCCCGTATCCGTCCAATCAGGTTTATGCTGGCCTGACCACTAGCGCAGCAAGAACTTACAGAAAGCAACCATGTTATTCGTACTAAATACAGCTTTCATTACACGACGCTCTCCATTCCAGCATCAGTCTTTCTTAACGGGGTGCGCTGTATACTACGATTTGTGGGTTTTATAGCCCCGCAAAGAAGATAATGCAGACAGACGAATTTCCAAAATTCAAGTAGTTTTGAAGGTGCAATATAGCGTAGCTTAACGCAATGCAGCACATTCTATACTGCTGCACAATTCTTCATACGGTAATATGTACCTAAGTTAGCATTTGGTGCTAACACTTGTCGGGTATATTACGGAGTTATAAATGACATATATTAGTTATATATTCAACATACAATGTTCTTTCCAATTCTCAACTATAGTTGCCGACGATTACCGCTGAAGAGTGTCAGCCAGGATTATTCGGGTTTATTAATAATAATATATTATTCAATAGTTTTAGGCATTATAGTTGAGGTATATTTTAAATCAGGTCATTCAAGTTTCTTTCACAAATTACATACCAGTTACTTACTTTTAACGAGTAATATGGCGCCCTCTACTTGCGAGAATGCTGAATTATATCCCCTTACCAATTCTTGAGGGAGATTAAATTGTTAAAGAATGCGAACCCACTCGTCGATATACATGTGAAGTAGGTAATATGAGACAGTCACAGTGAGAAACCATTTAGATAACTTCTCGCAACGTGAATTATTCTCTGCTATTTAATTCAAATCGCATTACACGGTGCCGTGTGTACGGTACGCTGCTGTAGGTTCATTCCGATTCGTTCGCAGCAGAGACCAACTGTTTTCAGTCAAAATCCGTAGCTAGATGTCAATCGGGCGTATTGTTTACCGGCTTAACGCAACGCTACCCCTGGTTAGACCCATAAAAGACCTCTAGGACCTATAAGATTATGGGGCTCTAGCCACGAGTGCTGTCACCATCAAATTACCGTAGAATGAAAACACGCGATTATACCCAAAACAAACGGGACGCTCTTAAGCAAATAAATCGACCCAAATCTGACAGATGAATTCACGCCAATGTTGTTCTAACCTATTTACCAACATAGCGTGGCGACAGCCTACTTGGCTTCGATCATGCAGCAGAGTTGGGTATAAGCTAATCGTTGTACGCCAACATACCATCACTGTTTATCAAGATCACTGCCATTACACCAAATCAAGTGAAACAAAACATTTTTTCTCTGCAACCGTTTCACCGTATCAGGATTAGAAATAATCTCTCATCATTATAGATGTGACTTATTATATACTAATTCAACCAACCCCATGCGACAAAGATCGCGACGGATTGGCTCAGCACGTGAATTTGTAATGGGGCCAAAACTTGAAACATTTTGACGAACGACTGCACAGATTGTAAATAAATTGTCCAGACTCCCATCAAGAGCATTGGTTCTTAACCAGGGTCCATACGAACCTCAGGGGTGCGTTGAGACAGTCTCAGCAGTTCGCTTGAGGTCAAGACACATACCAGACTCATGCAGCAGACGTTTTTATTATAATATTTTCGTTTTGTGTGGTGTGGAAATTATGTTATATTGTAGTTGTCCTTTTCACACTCTTGGCAATAATAGACAGCTCTCAAGATTGCCGGACCTGACATATCGACCTCGTCTACCGGCACATGCCCATTCATTTTCGTCGCTTCCTTTTATGCTATCCTCTCTTAAGTCCGGTGTGCATGCCTCTTATGTACAAGTACATGCTCAAAGTCGTTTCCGCACCCTCTTATCTTTTCATCATATCGCAATTTTGTGGTGTATTGATTTGTTGAAAAATTTGATTAAATGTTCATGACGTACCGTTCATTTTGTGCACCAGTCGTGTATTAGATGTGTAATCTTCTAAATTTTTAGCGAAACTTGGGGTTCATAGAAGGCCTTCAGATTTGCGTTCGTCAGGATACTAAAGGTTAAGAACCACTAATACAGAAGTAATACTCGCCTCATTAAGATATTTCAACTAACCGGGAAACTGTGGAAACACCTAAATTCTAGCTTCTATCACTATTAAATTATGAATTGCACTCCTAGATATCACCCAAGGTCAACGCAGTACGTCTGTAATTACAACAGGTAATGTATGTCTAGGCGTCATGTTCGACGCGTAGAATTTGGTCGACCGGGAAACGTGGATTGTTGGCTTTGCTAAAATACGATTACAATTCCCTTTTAGCCATTGAAACAGCAAATCTACACAAATCGTATTGTTTGCTAGGATTTCGAGCCATTGTTGATATTGTGTAACCAACAGATAGTTCCTATCAACCACGCCACGGCATCAATTACAACAACGGTTCTGGCGATGAATAAAAGTTGATCGAACCCGCCTGAACTCCGGTCAGCTGCGATTTTTTCCGCTTGCCGTTCCCATAAGAAAAAAGGCTGCTACGTCATCCACTGTAAACAGATGCCACTCGCTTATTCAGAATTGGATACGCGATCGCGTCATTGCTCCGTGGCCGGCACTTCGAGCAGCGATTGCCCAGCTGTAACTCGACTTAACCCTCTTCTACTGAGTAATATATGAGTAACAACGAGACACACTAATGCCTGTAACAGTGTACGTACATGCACGTACAACCCCATTTTCTCGGGCCTACAAATCTAGTCGGTTTAGTAGGCCTTGTGCTTACACTTCTAATTCGACCATCGTCATATTCAACTTCATTTTCACCGTTTATCTCCTGTTACATTGCATTCAGTGTGCAATGCGCATGCCTCTTATCTACATGCTCTGGGCCAGGGGTTCTTGAACTAGGACCGCGAACCGGTTTTAGGCGGGCCGTGAAAGGACAATACATCTTAAAGTTAAGGGGTTTCCTCGAGGTACAGAACTTCTATGTACGTACAGTATAAATGAATGATATATTCATATTGAAATAAACCCGAATATCTTATTCATACTTCAAGAAACTATGAAACCAGATTTATACTTTGGTAATGAGACTCCATGAGTGGCACTGTAACTGCCTTATCTAGCCATTACTGTAGTAGCCTCAATAGGGTTGGACTTGGTTACTTTATTAGACATCAGGAAGCTTTTTAGACATCAAAGGCCTGTTTTAGTCATTGGCTTCAAAAATGTTGGGGTGCACACAACCGCCCTCAAAACCTAAACGGGTCTGCGATCAAACAAGTTTAAGAACCCCCGCTCTAGGCCTTGGTGGGTGTCTGATTGAGACACTACGAGTCGTGTCGATTCCACACTATCATTTCGTTCAATCGCAATCTTGTGGTGTGTTGAATCGATCAAAATATTAACAATCGAAGAAATCAAAAAACTTTATAAGCTTTGTCATGAGTTGTGCTATATTCGTGGCTGCTACTTGGATTCAGTGATTATATAGCAATAATCTTACGAGCAGACTATAATACCAAGAGGTCATGCGGGCTTTCTGCCGGCCGGCGAGTTACGTTTCAGCGGCAGGACGTCTGTGGATCATCTTTCGAGATAGCGATGCCACGCCATGCATGAGACAACAATGGCCAAGCCCTAACGATTCCAAACATAGGGTTGAAGAGAGTTTGCCACTTTGCCGGCGAAGAAGGCCGTTAGGCTCAAGCTCCGCGCCTTTCTCCTAAAGTTCATGCGCGGTCGACGCTGCTCCTGAATGGCTCGAACACATCAAAGGACTTAATACGATTGAATCGGTGACAAAGGATCGAATAAGCATCATATATGACGACATCACTTATAATGGCTCAATAACAAAAAACACCCGTTCAATGGCATTTAACGGTTACTCTTCGTTAGCGGAATATGCCTGGCTTAGAGAGCATACGAGCGTACGCACTACGCATGTGTCAAAGATATAGTACCAAGGTTTTGATCGGCTGTATGCCGACTTTACAGCCTTCATATCAAGGATTATTGTGCCTACTACTAAGGACAAGGTCCTGGATCACTGCCTTGAATCACTGTATGAGTCGAATCTGTTACAGTTTTGGGTGATTCTTAAATCTGAAACATAGAAAAGCCAGATAAATTACTCATGATGAATTCACCGACCCCTTATTTTACATTTATTGAGCTCACTGCCGAGCGAGATAGTGTAATGGTTATGCGTCCAGCTTCTCGATCGGTAGGTCGTGGGTTCAATCCCCGGCCGGGTCAGACCAAAGACTCTAAAACTGGTATCCGCGGCTATCCTGCTAGGCGCTCAGCATCCATGGATAGCGTGGAGGAGAAAAATACGGTGGTGCAGACTAGATGACCTTGCTTAAAAGGTCGCATCGCATCTCCATCATCAAAAGCATCTCGATGGTGCCGGCGAAAATAAATCTGATCTCTCTCTCTCTCTCTCTCTCACTGCGTATGCTGTACTCAAACTCAGTCACGAATTACAACGTTGCTGGAGTCACTAAGGCGATGCAACACTGCCACCTTATGGGGGAAGAAAGGTTGAATGCCATATTTCTCAAAACAGCATTCTGACACATTGACACTGTTGGGAACCGTGACTCATCAAAAGCGTCGTATTAAAGGGGAATCAATTACTCGTTCGGGTATCCCTGGCAAACAATTCAACTTCTTGAGATAATGTGTACAGCTGAGCTGCTGTTTAGCAACCTCGGCGATGTTGGCGTATGCCTGCCTTCCGCGAAGGGAAAACAAACCACATTGTACAAAAATCTAACGCTTATGGCGTGACTGATATATAATGCGCAAGTCCGCTGCTTCAATTGTATGCTATATCTCTCGTCAAGCATTAGTTTGACGCCATGACTTTAAGAATGGTACATGACTCGACCAAGACATGACTTTGAGATTCGAACGGCCGGGGCCTACGATACGGCAAATACAGGCATTTCGTTGTAACTTCGATGAATAGTAAGCTGCCGCATTATTGATATGTCGTCTATCAGTACTGGTACTTGAAAATGGGGCCAGAAACTGTGTAAAGTCAAGATAATTAGAGAAAATTGGCCTGGTGTAAATGACCATAGTAGTCGACAAACACCATGAATACCACATACAACAACAACAGGGCTGTTATATGGTACCAGCGAACAAATTAGGAATACGACTCAGCTGCGGGGATACGCATTGACAATTTCCAACCAATCCCCTGTCCAGAACGGTTTATTTTCAAATCTTCAACACTGGACGAACAGAACACTGATTGCTGATCCATCCACTCAACTATAAGTAATTGTGGTTAAGACACTTTACGAATCGCGAATATACACACCACACAGGTGTGGCACTTGCAATAAGTATCGTTCAAGTGATGAGGAAATCAATGATAAAGAATATGATGTAGGCAATTCACGGATATTTCTAAGATACGTGAACCTTTGTGTGTGTGTGCAATAGGGCTGTTCAAAAATAACCTTTTTTCCTGAATCTTGCTGATTGCTTGATTAAATCATTAGGTTGCTCTAAAAAACGACGCACACCAAATTTGAATTCATTCCAACCAATATTCGCGGATTTCGTAGAGTTTTGTAGAATAGAGTAGAATTTTGTAGAGTAGAATTTGCCTAAAAATGCAAAATATTTTTTTTTTCAAATTTTTCTGCCAACCCCATGAAATTGTTGCGCTGTCTTCAAAAACGATGCAAAACAAATTTGAATCAATTCGAAGCCCTAGAAGTGGAGTTATTTCAGTTTTTCTTTGATAATTCTGGGATTATCCTTGATTGGTGGATCATCCCATAATTATCATCAAAAAACTAGAATAACTCCGCTTCTGCAGCTTGGAATTGAGTTAAATTTGTTTTCCATCGTTTTTGAAGACAGCGCAACATTTTCATAAGGTTGGAAGGAAAATTTGAAGAACATTTTTTTTTCATTTTTAGGCAAATTCAAAATTTTCAAACTCTACGAAATCCGCGAATATTGGTTGGAATGAATTCAAATTTGGTGTGCGTCGTTTTTTAAGGCAACCTAACGATTTAATCAAGTAATCAGCAAGATTCAGGAAAAAAGGTTATTTTTGAACAGCCCTAGTGTGCAATGTGCATGTGGTGACTATCGCGGTACGCAGGTACGAAGCACTCCACGCTATGAATCAAGATTGTATCGAACACCTAGATTAGGTAAGACAAGCGACAAAACAATACAATCTGCTCCGGATCGGTTACCAATAATTCTAGAACAATTTATTGTGACCGGGCCCGCGATTGTCTGATGTGTCTGGGAATGCACGTGATTCATTACAAGCGATGACTACCACTCTGGCGGCTGAATTTAATTACAATGATAGACTTTATGAGAACGCCGTGACGGGCAAGTCATCCGATCCACAACAAGAGCAATATGATGTGACGACGTTTCCGACCGACTCATTCAATTCAAGCGATTGCACTTTTGTTACATTTGTGATGAGTGTTGTAAATGTGGGTTACAGCCATCGTGCCACTGTGCCTACAGAGAGAGCAGAAAATAATACATTTCTATTGATTCTGTCCATAGTTCGATTCCATTGAAAGATATAGATTGATGCGTCATCCGTTTCTATGAAACTCACATCACTCCCACAGTTCAATCGAGGGCGCGTTGGAAGGCAGGCAAAAACGACATTCATCGACCTCATTCGTTTTATTACAGGTAGGCGTTTATTGTATAGAACACGCAGGTTCGTGGCATCGCGGCATCTGATGATAGCACCATGATGTTAGTAGAAAATACTACGAATCTGGGGAACCCTTACGTTAATCTGCATGTCTTCGGGGAATGAATTTTCGCTGTGTCACAAAAACCCTAATCTGCAACTGTGGTTGTCAACCTTTTTGGCCTTGCGGATCGCTAAAACTTTATAATAAATGCTACCGACTGGCGAACCTCCAATGATCAAAAGTAACCCAAATACCAATCACGACAAATGTATGCAGCTAAATAGTAGAGATCGGAAACTCCATTTGATGCTTCTTTTATTATTAGACGTGTTAAACGTGGTTTTATTGACGTTTTCCGAAGTGCTGTTTAAAACCACGAAATTGAGTTTGATGGTTCGGTTTCTTTTGACAGAAATGCGAGTTTGCTGTTTGTTAGCCTCTATTCCAGGTATATCCCTGCTTGATATAACTGCTAACTGTCGAAATAGCAGTCGAAATTTAACAAAATCTCTTTGAACGTAAAATTTCTTATAACGTTCACATTATTCCTAAACGAGTTGCATGCTACTTTTAAATGCTTTCGTAGAACAGTTGCAGCATTTCGACGTACGCCAAGTCCAAAACAGACCATATGATCTCTATAGTACGGCAACACGCAGAAAAATACGATTCTCATTTGGAAATCAGTCTAATTTACGGAAAAGCGTCCATCTTCTTGCATTTTCCAATTGAGATATTAAAGTCCAATATATTTGCCTGGCCGGCAGGAAACTTGCCACCTAGCGGCGGTTGAGAACAGCTGATCTACAACATTACACATCTGATACATTACTACAGGATACTGGTGTACAAAACTGGGCTGTGGAGTCGGAGTCGGAGTTTGGCAATTTTTAGGGTTGTAACCAAGTCACAAGGCTCCGAGTCACAAGTCAATTTCACTTTTATAATTTTGACTCGAGTCAAGTCGAGTCATTTTCAAATCACCACCGAGTCAAGTCCCAGTCCAAGTCATCGATCAGAGGGTCGAGTCCGAGTCATGGTATTATGACTCGAGTCGAGTCCAAGTCAATACGTTGACTGCTCAGTTCCCACCTAAAATCTTGTTAAACTCGCTTTTTATAAATCTGTTTGGTGATTTTGAATGGTTCGCATTTATAATATAGTAATTTTCCTCATTTTTAGCAGGTTCTGATCGCATTCTCACGTGCTATTACCAATAAACGAAATCCCAATAGGGTGGTTAATTTACTATTCTTCGAAATTACGATAAAATATCGGTCTTGGCCGTCTGCGTCTCGAGTCATATGACTTGGTTCGAGTCATGCGCAATGACTCGAGTCCAAGTCGAGTCAATACACAGATTGACTCAAGTCGAGTCGAGTCATTTCCGTATTTTGAGAAAATGACTCGAGTCAAGTCGAGTCATCAGAAAATCGTGACTCGAGTCATTCCAACCCTGGCAATTTTTCGCTTAATGGAGTCGGAGTCTCTTTTTAGCACGCCTTGGAGTCGGAGACGTGAAAACTATAGTGGCTGCTGGAGTCGGATTCGGAGTTTGTGAGACTGACTCTGACTCCGACTCCGACTCCGACTCCGACTCCCACTTCTTTATTATGAAAACAATTGCTTTCGGAGGTATATTTTAATTACTAATAATAACTAGAATAGGATTTTTATGCACCATCAATCACTGTTATTAGTTACTGTATTGATAAAATTTGACATTATTTGCAAATTGCAATTCAGTTGCATAGACGAAGAAAATCGCAATATGCATCTTCGCGATGCAGTCACAAATTGATGCAATATTTGGAATTATACCATGATACTGTGACAGATTAAATACATCGTCTGGTTTTGTAAAGTTGTTACATTAATGTAAATCTAACGAAACGCTGCTTTCCACTTGACAAAATTAAAAGGTGTGTAGTGTAGCTCATCGGCTGCTTGGGTCGAACAAATGATTAAGAAAGTCAAGTATTCAGGGGCTAGGACTTGCAGTCTGAGTGCATCCATGCTATTTGACTATACTTAATAAATTTCGTTTCTGACCAATGCTTATTGGTAGTGAGAGTGTGTGTGCTTGGTAATCTGTATTGTGTGTAATGAGAAAATTGGTAAGTTACACCTCCGTATTAGTTGCTGACTCATACACAAGAGCTCCACTTCGATTGTTTTATCTAGATTTTAATTATACAGGATTAGATATATGTCATCGTTGAATTATTCATACATATTACGGTATCAGAGAGTCCGTGTTATAAAAATTTATTAAATATGAAAAAAGGAAGGATATTTAGAAAGTCATTCTTCCATGTTGATTAGGGTTACCATACGTCTGAGATATTGTAAATCAGCACTGAAGAAACGCTCCGGCGGCTACTTCGGGAGCCGAGCCGGAAAGTTGACCTTTTTTTAATTAACCGACCACGAAGTGAGAAAAAGTTACGCTTTTTTCAAGATTTCCCTCCGGTATTTTAAGTTTGAAAATTTTCAAAATGTGTCCTCCTCTCCCGATTCCAAAATATGATAACCCTATGTTAATTGCATAGTGAATAATTCTGTGCCACAATGAAACAATTTTGCATGCCATCGTTATTCATATGTTTGCATATGTTTAATGGTTATATGATGGTCATGTGATTGAATTGGTCAATACGATCGGGAATTGCATGTAAATTGAGATCAAGTTTTATCCTCTATCTGCTCACGTAAACAGATTTACCGGTAAAGCTGAGTGATGTGTGATTGAAAAGGTAGGACCCCTCAATAATAATTATACATCTTGGGCTCCAATAGGGTGATAAACCGACCGCCCCCCATCACGTTGTTCGCTTTTGCCACGGAATCAGCTGTACTGTTTAGCGATCCAATGCGAAGCGCGAAAAATTTCGATAATTCATGCTAAAATCGGTCAGTAAGATCGAGGATTGCATATATATTGCTATCAATTTCTTGTCCTCTCTGCTCACGTTACCAGATTTACCGGTAGAGCTGAGTGAGGTGCAATGTTCCCTCTAAGCTGCGCACGTGCGCAGTGCTGAGTGCTGACACGGTCTCTGCGCACAGAAAATCTACGTTACGCCCAACAAATCCGAAGTTATGACCTTTTTTTAAGTCGTTACGCATTGTTGTCCAAGGGTCAGCGCAGTGAGTTGTAGTGTGTGCGCAGACTCATCAAAACTTAAAGCGAACATTGTGAGGTTTCTTGGAAACTGTAGGGCCAGTAACCAATAATTAAACATATTCGGGCGGGCGAACTCGTCAGTATAACTTCGTTGCATGATGTTATTTCGTGACCCCCTGTCTGCAATATCAAAAAATATAGAATCGCTCAACGGGGATATCGCCCAACAGGAATATCCCTGTCGCCCAATCGTACTAAACTAAAAGACGCACACGATTCCAGATTGGTATTTTTTCACTGACATATAATTTTTCCCTGCCAGATGGAATTCGTCTTCTGGGGTTCAGATTGCCAAGACAGGAACATTCGGTGTCAGTCATTTAGGCGCCCATGGACAATTAAACCTATATGTATTTCGAAGGCTATATGTAACGAAGTTTTCGGTGTTAATTTGCTCTGAATACTCATTAAGGATATGTCCTATCACCACATCATCTACTGCGAAGCCATATTTCTCCAGCGCCCCCCATACCGCCCCCCTGAGCCCAGCGCCCCCCATATCGCCCCCTGAGCGTTTCCGCCCCCTTCAAAATCGCCAGTGCCCCTGGAGGGCGCTGGGGGCAAGGTTAAGAACCACTGGCCTACATGTATATTTAACACATTAACTCGGTGGTTCTCAACCTTTTGGACCTCTCATAGGGAAAAATAGTTCGCGACACCCATAGCACTTCGAGTATACCGTAAGTGGCGAGTAGCGTAATGGTACAATGCGTCGCTGCAACACAAATGGGTCGTGGGTTCGAGTCCAGAATCCCTTGCTAAATTTTGGAGGTTTATCTAGGCCCCTCATCACCCGGTGATCTGCACAAGCAGTGTCTTGATAAGAGTCTGGACTTGAGAGCGTAAGTAGGTCGTGCAATAAGTTGGCGTCTCAGAAATCCCCAAACAATGTCGTCATGGTATAAAAAACATAGAAGGCGAAGATTGAGCAAGGACATAACTAGAAAATGAAACTGAAAAAGGACATCAACCTGCGTCATATCACTGTTCAGCATCCGCTTATGATTGGGTGACTAGAAAAATGGTGAACATTTTGGCCACACCTCAACACTACGGTCTATAATTGCCCGAGTGATGACCTTCTGTGTAGTTATCACCGTCCCAAATGCTGACGTATGTGGGAGAATTAGCGTGTCATCACCATTGATGGATGAGGCCCCAGTTTGATTCATGGCAGTAGCAAGTTCCTAAGCGTCGGAGATCTACCTGAGATTCTTCGTACCTACGTTGCTGCGCTCGTATAGATTATTTACAATAAAAATACCCGATCACAGACCAATCGAAGGAAGAGGATGACAAGAAGATCGAACACTGACATTAGGGTGCATGATGGTCCAGACTGAAAGGCCGCAACTTGGTTGTCTCGACATCATAGTATCTGTTTATTGAATCCCCTTGCACAGCGTGTGTCTTGAGCGGTAGAGTAGAGCTTACGCGTAAGTTCATCGAAGCAAGAGGACTTGCATTATTGGCATTTACCATGTACTGAATCCTAATGAATTGATATCTTGGTAAATTGGGGGTACCGGGCTTGTCGAACGCCTTGAAATCTTGATTAAGGATTGCACCATGGTGTCCTATTTGGTGTGGACGCAAGCAAATCTCACGGCTCAGTGAAATTGGTCTACGTCACATTTTGCATATGGCTAAAGGCAATTCGACGGTAATTTCTAACCGGCTTGCCGAGCAATAAACTTGATAAAGCTGGTATCAATCGAAAGCTTCCGCTGTACTGATTTCGGAAATACAAATTTTATTTTGCTGCTCGTGGCCCTGGAACCTCCCCCCCCCAAAGTAAGCCACGAATGTTGCATTGTAACGGAGTTTGTTAGTGTGACGCAACCATGCCGTCTTAGCAGCTTAGCAGACTTGGACAACTAGAGAATTCTAGTTGTCTAATTTCACTAAATTAGAGCGAAATATCAGTAATCTAATTTTAGTCTAATTTGTGAAATGTTCTTATGCTCTAGTTCTGATTCTAATCTAATTTGTGAAATCTTCCTATGCTATAATGTTAATTCTAATCTAATTTATTGTTTTCCTGCAAATGTCTGTTTGTCCGAGGAATTTTGCAGCGATTTAACAAGAATATCCCTATTGCGCAAGACAATCCAGTGCCAAACCGCATCGCCTTATCCTTACACCGTACAGTACTAGTAGTTATTGCAGTGTTGGGATGACTCGAGTCATAACTTGACTCGAGTCAGACTCGAGTCACTTTTTCGTACGACTTGACTTGACTCGAGTCACTTCGCGAAAATGACTTGACTTGACTTGACTCGGCGTATCAGAAATGTGGATTGACTCGTGACTCGGAGCAAAATTCACGAGTCAATTTCAAGTCATCAAGTAATCGGCGTCGATAAAAATCAATGTATCTTGCATGGTCGAAGTGATGAAGTGATCGAAACTTACAGCTTACGTTGTCGTAAACTAGTATAGTAATGTAATTTAACAGAAAAATGTCTATTTCTGTTCTCTGTTCTTACCTTAACAAAACATATTGCTTGATTGAAATTGAATTCGAATATACTTTATATAGTCCTCAACCACTGGCTCAGGCTCGAATTGTATCATATCAATTTGTAAATGGGCAATGTATTGCATGTTATTATTCATTTCTTTATTATGTATTTTTGCTGGTAACTATAAACTGTGGCTGTAGGTATATGTGAGCGATGCAGCGCCTTTTTGCCTGCATATTTAACTCTATATTCGTTCATTGGTTCAGAATTAATGGCCACTCAATCTGTATATCAGACAGCTAGTAAAACGCAATGACGTAATCATTCCTAATAATTCAAATAGGCAACTTAACTTGAATTGTGACTTGACTCGTGACTTGACTTGACTTGACTCGACTTGACTCGAGTTACCTCCAAAAATCGAGTGACTTGACTTGACTCGAGTCACCTTCGAAAATCGATTGACTTGACTTGACTCGAGTCAAAATGTGCAATGACTCGAAATGACTCGTGACTCGAAGGTAGTGACTTGATCCCAACACTGTTATTGTGACGAAAAATAGCCTGCTATATAGTAGTAGCTTGTAGTCTGCGAACAGCATTCTAGTTTTTAAAAATTTATGTAAGTATAACGCCGTGCTGACCAATATGCTCATGGTCAGCACAACAGAAGTAATATATTATTAAAAACAAGAAATATGATGATCATAAACGTCATTTTATTTTGCACTATGAGCTACGCACGATAACGGACAACGCTTCCCAGCGACTAATTGATCGATATTGGGGCAAGACAGACATGCTACTAGGTGAAGGACTATCTCATCCTACAGACTGCTCTTGTCGGGACGTCCTATGTTGTTTCTAAGCGTCTCGATCTTGGCAATGTCTGCGCCATTGCGCGACATGGCAATATGCTTATTGATATCAGCTGATTTTCCATAGATGGAATGCTGTTGCCATCACCGCAGCCGTTTCAGCTAGTGTGGAATAGTGTTGTTGCGCACAGACGAATAGCTTATTTTGAAACAGCAACAATAATAATTTGAAAGTGGAATAAATTTTAGCATTTCAAAATGCTCTATTTCACGTTCTTCCAAAATCACAAATCACATCGCCGGCCGTGATTGCGGTGAACCCTGTCATATAGTACAAAACAGGGTTGCAACCAATCACAAGGCTCCGAGTCACAAGTCAATCTTACTTCTATAGTTTTGACTCGAGTCAAGTCGAGTTATTTTCAATTTACCACCGAGTCAAGTTCGAGTCCAAGTCAGCGACCAGAGGGTCGAGTCCAAGTCACGGTATTATGACCCGAGTCCGATCCGTCCTTGTGTTGACTGCTCTGTTTCCAGTTAAAGTCTTGTTGAACCCACTTTGTTTAACTCTGTCTGGTGATATCGAATGGTTCGCATTTAGAATATACTAATTTTCCTTACTTTTAGCAGCTTCTGGGCGCAGTTTCTAGTAACAGTACCAATAGACGAAATCCCAATAGCGTGGTTACTTCACTATTCTTCGAAATTACAATGATATGTCGGTCTTGGCCGTCTGAGTCTCGAGTCATGTGACTTGGTTCAAATCATGTACGAATCATGTACAGTCGAGTCGAGTCATTTCCGTATTTTGAGAAACTGACTCGGGTCAATTCGAGTCATCAGAAAAGCGTGACATGACTCGAGTCATGACTCGAGTCATTACAACCCTGGTACAAAACGAGCCAAGCCTGCTATACAGACGATGGCCATTCTCATGGTTATGGGAATGCACCACTGTTTCACAATTCACAATTCACACATTCACAATTTCACTCCATTTCACAGTTTTTGAGAATTCAGTTTCTAATTACAATAATCTAATAATCTAATTTGTTTGTTTGATTTGTGGTATTCATGGTGTTTGTCGACTTCAATGGTCATTTACATCAGGCCGATATTCTTCAGTGACATGTTCACATCATCTAGTGTCGCACATTCACACCGTACCAGGTCTTCGACTTCAAAAAATTTATTTATTTCACATATCACGAATAATAAGTGCCGCGGATCCATCTTATATTATGGTCCAAAAATATGGAATGCCATTCTATTAGCCTGGAAGGAATTGTCGTTTTCTGCATTGTGTCGCGAATAAACAACTCATTTACTTAAACCATATTGAAGTTAGTTGCTTTACGTTGCAATTACCGTTCACCCTATTTATATATCTCCTGTTTTGATTGTATTTAGTTCTCTCAATCCTTAACTATTTTGCCTGTTACTCATTTGATGTTCCAACATACCACTATTCGGCCTGCTTACATTTTTATAATATATTTATTTATGACGCAAGACTCGAATTGAACAATGCTTAATTAGTACTCCATCAATGCAGTTGACTGGATGATCCGCGGGAATCCCTAACGATCGTATCGCTGCAGCATGTATTATATATTTATTGCAATTTTGTTCAATAAAACTGTCTGTCTGTCTGTCAGCACGGCCCACCTCTAGGCCTTTTGTAAGATACCGCTTACGCGGATGAGGTGGCGAGGAGGAGCCTATGTAAACCTCCAACATTTAGGCATCGGAATTGTGAAGTCGACCTCGGTCGGACTCAAACCCGTACCCATTGGTGTTGCAGCCGCGGATTATACCACTGCGCTATCTCGCCACCCTACTATGTAGCTCTAATTCTAATTCTAGTCTAATTCGGAAAATCTGAAAATTTTGTACTTGTCCAAGTCTGTAGCTCAGGAGCAAGGGTGCACGAGAGTGAGTGAGTGTGAATGCTTAATCGGTTGCGCAGCAATGGCCAATACGTTTGCGGTTTGCGCTGCTCCCACAAGCTCCCAGACACTTGCTCTCTTACTTGCTCCCAAGTTGCGTCACAATACCAAACATTCGAGGCTGATTTTGGGGGGTTCCAGAGCCACGAGCAGAATAAAATTTATATTTTCGCAATCGGTACCGCGGTAGCTTTCGATTGGTACCAGTTTTATCAAATTTCGCGCCCAGCAAGCCTGTCACTATAGGACACTTTAATTGCACCGAGTGTTAATTGATCAGAGAGAAGCAGAGATGGCGGCGCCTGTATGACAATGCTGTTTTCAAATCTGCATTGTCTTCGTCATTATCGGCGAGAAATGGTTTGGAAGCGACATTGCTGTCGTTAAAACTCATTCATTAAATACGATTTACTCCTTGTATATGTGAATAAAGAGGCGAATAATGTATCGATTCATCAATCCGTCCCACCAAGTAGGCTACTTCATTTTCCTATATCCGGCCCGCCAACTGGAGAAGTTGCCCGGATGCCCGCCCCTGCCATTGGAAGGCTGTAAACTGCGATTGGCCGTATCGCAGGTTACGAAGCATGCAGTACAACGTAACGTTACCGATAATTTCTTGACAGAAATGACATATGTCATGAATATTCGTACTCTTGTGCAACATGTTTTTCGATGCCGAGGGAATAAACTATCGAAACTATATTCTTCGTTGATAAAATATAGCAGGAGTCCAGGTGTCTGGTAAAAAGACATATATCTTCGCTACTACAATATTCGGGCTGGTCATCGAATTGTATTCGAGTACTTATAGTCACCCCTTGTGAGACAGCTAGCATGCACAAAATATATCTACAGCTATCATGCACAAAATAGATGTGCCAGCAAAACAGGCAGATTGGCTGACGGCCGAGTTGACTCTAAAATGCTGGACATAAGCAATTTTGTATTAGGAATTCAAAATAGCGACACTAAATTTAGGTGAAAGCCAGTCTGATATAGCACAGCAACATTATGTGACATGACAAGATATGACCAAACCGGCCAGGTTGGAATCCAGGTACGATTAGCATAATATATTTGGTGTGGCAAGACGGCTTCTACTGTCACGCCTATGCATAGTGAACAAAATATCTGGCATGCTGTGCAGTGTGCAGTGTACACAAGACACCGATTCCATATCGGCCTATCGGTACTGTGTCTATATATTTCAAGTTTCTCGTCTGCTCAATATTGGGTGAACACTGAACATACCTTTTCTTTTCATTGGAATCGATGACGTGGAGTAATCTCAACGCCAAAAGCGGTAGCTAATAGCTATATATTATTAGCGACGTCTACTCAACGGCACCGGTATCGCGACCAGCGACTACCCATTCGCCATAAATTTATGTGTGTTCAACTTTGCTTAACAGAGGTAGTATTTGTGAGGGCTTAACGAAGCTAGTATTTTTAAAAAATCAAAACTAAACAAATCGTGAAGAAATTTCAGCGCGAATGAAATTTACCAAGTTTGCCTACCGCCACTGATATGTACCATGTAGAAATGAGTTACGCAGAAGGGTGAAACTGGCAGTGTGTGTGTGATTACTAGGGCCATTTAAAGTCATTAAAGTCATATTTTTTTCTATGCATCAGTAAGTCGTGAAATCAATTTTAACGCAAAAAACGCATCCATATGGGGTATATTAAGAAAGTTATAAAGTCATATAAAGTCATATTTTCCAGGTTAGGTCATATTTGAGTTATAAAGTCATATTGTTGTATACTTTAAATAAAAAGTGCCAATTGAAGTAATTACGCACTAAGAAAGTAAGGCAATTTCTGATTGAACGAAGGCAAACTGTAAGGTTAGCCTATAACATTACAGTCGCAGACCTATGAGGTCACACATTGCATTATGAGGCCACACATTGCATTGTGTTACTAGACACAATCTGTTTTACTTCTGTGCACTGAAGTGGGACGTCATTTGAAGTTCAGAGACTTCCACAAGTGAAAGAAATAGTCAACGCACGGGAAGCTGAAGGAGTTATTGTAAAGAGCGTCAAAGATTCAGTGAACGATCCAGAGTTGACGAGTCAGTTAACAGAAACATGCCTTCACTACAAAAATATTTCCAACTTGATACTGAATATGGAAAGTTGTGCGTACACTATCAAAGAGGCTCATGCTGATCTAAATGCCCTCGATTTCGGAAAAAGATCCGCTTGAGCTCAAAAATTACATTAGGAAGCGATTGAAAAAAAACGATGTGAAACAAATAATGGAGCTACAAAGGCAAGTCACTTCACCAGCGCTGTATGCAAAACTGCAGAAGTGTCAACCAACATCAGCGTCTGTGGAGCGTTCATTTTCCTTAAGTATTTTTTTACGCCCAAATCGTAACTTTAAAGACTCCAACATTCCACACTACATGAAATTGTACTAGCAAAGTGGTTTAAAATAAAAATGTATATGTATTACTGTTATGTTGTTCATGTTTTACTCGTCAGATCCATGAGTGACGTTGGTTACATGTAAAAATACACGATTTACGCATAAAGTCATATAAGGTCATATTTTCCCAAAAATAAAGTCATATAATTGATTTTTTAAGGTCATATAAAAATGGCCCTAGTGATTACGCTTGGCTTAACGGAGCTCTTTCAATAATACTAAGCAAACGTGGAAACAAGACTATAACCCGTTATAATTTAGCATAGTTTGCGTTCAGTACATGAGCCCAGGCGCACCTGGGCGAGAAAAATTTTATAGACTCATTGAGCGCTCCTCTCCACGGAAAACTTTAGTAAAAGGCGAAAGTTTTGTACGCGTAATGAAGAGAAGCCAGAGTTGACTATATGTTTAAATTTTTTTGCAACCCCATCGTCGTGTATTTACCAAGATTTACGGTGGGTACGTGACCACAATAAACGACCTCTTACGGCCGGTATTTAAGCGCTAATCGGTAACGACCCATTCAATTCTATTTATTGCTAACAATTCCATCATTTCAATACACCACAAGACCACGATACTAGTAATGTGACTAAAGTCATGCATACTGAAGACCTTTGCGTGAAGTTATATTTGTAATTAAAATATATTTGTATATTCATGTTATAAATTTAGGCTTTTGCTTTTCATCATCATCATCATCATCATCATTGGCTTATTATCAATTTTATCAGTTCAATAGCCTACACCACAAACATGTGATACAATGGAAATACAGGAAGATGTCGAAGCGACTTGGAGAAGTCTATGAAATCATGCACCCACCTGACCTAGGCGATGTAAAGAGGAGGCATGCATACTGAATGAAAGTAGGCCTAAAGAAGAAAGTATAGAAAAAGAAAGCGACAAGAAATAGGGCGGCATGTCATGGGAAGCGAGATCGATAGGTCGGTCGTGGTCCGGTAATCTTGAGGATGGACTGTATTTATTTAGTAGTAATTGCTTGTATTTCGACTTGAATGTGGATACATGCTCGTCGACTGTCGGATGGCCGGCGAGAATCGCTTTGAGAATCGCTTCAAGACTACATTCGCTATTGTGGAAGTTTCAAAACTCAAGCGATATTCCTGGACCTCGTTTCAACAAACTAATCGGGCCTGACATAACCAATTGACCATAGTTCGATTAAGTACGCCTCACGAAAATGCTGCTTTTCGGTAGATGGCGCGATGATGCGGAAATTTCGCAGGAAACATGTTGCCAGTAATGCGATCTTTGCAAGATCATTTGAACAGCAGATTTAACGGTTTTGGGTCGGAGATAGTGTTCGTAAATGCTTTAAACTTATTTAGTGACACTTAGAAAACAATGCTCACTCAACGCTTCCGGTTTGAAGCCAGGACCTTTGTTCCCTCAGCAGCCTTGCCAGAAATATGCATTTTTTGATTTTCAACACGAATACCCATTCCGAGTGTGTGTAAGTTAGAACTGCCACTTTTTGCTTTTAAGAGCAAGTAATAGCTTCTAAAAGGACCGTTGAAAAAAGATTAACATCGAAGAAGACTATGACATCGGGCACTAGGTCGAGGTGGAAGCCAGTTTAAGAGACCCAACCTCCCCAACGGGTCGTTCGGCATCCCCCTATCGGTTCGTTACATTACATTGTGTCTTGTATATCACATCGTACATTATGTGTGTGTGTCTTTGGCAGATGAAAATATAATCCGACGATTATTACGTTATTATTAGTCTAGTCCAGTGGTTCTAAGCAAAGATGAGCATGGATTAGGATTAGGTTTTGAAAAAACAGGATTTGTGAAATTTTGTCGGATTTGGATTGGATTTGGATTAGACATTTTTTTCAGAACGGATTAGGATTTGGATTGGATTTACCTATTTTCTGGGAGATTGAAATGCCGTGTGGCGAATGGCGACAAACTTTATTCAGATCAGTTATTAATGTACTTATGGTTACTAAGTTATCTTGAATCAAGTGAATCGTTGGTTGTGAAAGAAAATTTTCGAATCCCTCCATTGCATAAATTAGTATTTTTTTCTGAATTTCCAGTTGGAATCGGATTAGGATTGGACATGGACTTGAATAAGAAAAAGTTATGGATTAGGATTTGGATTTGAAGGTTCGGATTTGGATTGGATTAGGACATAGAAATTTCAAATCCGCTCATCTCTGGTTCTCAGCCGCCGGTCCGTAGCAAGTTTCCTACCGTTCCGCCAAAGATATATTAGACTCTTATATCTCAAATCCGAAATGCGAGAAATTTGGTTTTGTCCACTAATTAGAGAAAAGAAACATAAATCTTAAATTGATTTCAAAATTGGAAACTGTATTTCTGCACGATGTTGTAATATATATGCTTAGTGAACGTCACAGGGATGCAAGCAAGTTTTATACGAAACTGTTTAAAAGTCTCGCCTACAACTCGTTTAGGAACAGTTACATCGCGAACGAAAGCTATGAGAAGACCTTCAAATAAAGTTCGTTTTATACAGTGCATTTAGCAGTAGAATATATAGGTTAACGAACAGTAAACTCGCGTTTCTTTCATCTGAAAGCGAACAATCAAACTCAGTTGATTTTAACAGCACTGCGCATTGCAGAAACCACGTAAACGTCCAGCATATATTTTTCATAATCACAATTTCCAATTAAATAGTATATTCATATTGAAATGAACCCGAATATTTTCGGCTGACACTCGTCAGGGGTAATCGTCAGCAACTAGTAGAGAATTGGAAAGAACATTGTATATCAACGATCGTATCACAAAATATGACGTCACCAGCATGAAAGGCCATTAATTCTGCCATCGGCAAACATCTGTTGGATAATCCGATTTGTGCGAATAATTATCGAGACGACCGATTTCGAATCGTAGGGCGAGGTCGTTCACAATTCCATTTGTGTGCCTTGGAATCAACTTTTATCAAAATACACCAACCAAAACTCTGTCAACAAAAGGAGTTCGTGTACCACCTAAAAATGGTACATTGAACGCTCTCTCATTCGAAATTTCATGCTGGTGACGTCATATTTTGTGATACGATTGTTGATATACAATGTTCTTTCCAATTCTCTACTAGTTGCTGACGATTACCCCTGACGAGTGTCCGCCGAAAATATTCGGGTTCATTTCAATATGAATATACTATTTAATTGTATATTGAAGTTCTGTACCTCCAAGAAGCTCTTCAAATCACAATTTCGGATAATTTTGAGTAGTGAAGGTCCTCAACATTGATTTCGATGTTTTACTGGCTTATAAGGTCAAAATGGTCGAGAACCACCGGTCTATCTATACTCTATATCAGTGGTTCTTGACCTTTTTTCCTCCAGCCCCCCCTTTCAAAAATTTCCGTGCTCTAGCGCCCCCCACCCCATATTGTAAGGACTGTAATAAAGACAATGGATAAGAGGGAGGGCCGTAACAGCACTTCGCCAGTCCCCCTAAAAACGATTGTCTTGGGTACCCATTGCGTGATAAACCAAACTTCTCGGGGCTTCGCCCCCAGGAATAGGGTTACCATATTCTGGACTCGGTAAAGGAGGACACTTTTTCAAAAACTTTCTGAAACTTTCCCGCTCAGCGCCCAAAATACTGTTTTATCCTTCACTTTACCAGGTGGTTGACTAAAAAAATAAAGTCAAAAAGGTCAAAAACAGGTCAATTTTCGCTCCGCTCCCGAAATACCCGCCTGAGCGTTACTTCGGTGCTATTTTATGGTATCTCGGTCGAATTTTGTCCTATATTTAACCAAAATTCTCAAAAAAGAGGACAAAATCTCAAAAAGGACGACATTTAGGCGTCCTCGGAGGACATTTTCAAAAACCCGAAAAAGGAGGAAAAATCCTCCTAAATGAGGACGTATGGTTACCCTACCCAAGAACCCCGTCGCGTGATTTTGATGGTCAGCAAAGTTTGTGTGGCCTGGTCGCCCTAGGCGCCAAATTTTTCTATAATGCATGAGTGAATAGGTGGTAATTGCATATATTTCATTGTAATTGCATTTTCATCCTCTCAGCCCACGTAATCAGATTTGCCAGTAGCGCTGAGTGAGCTGTTGTCTTGGAAAAAGAAGGCCAGGTAATTAATAATTAAACATATTCCGGCGTGCCCGTTAGTCCAAATTACCTCATTATATCTTGTTGATTTGTTACCTCTTGTCCGCTATATAGTCAAAAGACATTGAAACGCATAAACGCATTAAACTAAAATAAGTACAGGGTTCAAAATTGGTATTACTTTGCTGGCAAATAATTTTTCTCTGATGGATGTTATTTGTCCTTTTGGGTGCAGATTGCGACGACATGATAATTTGGCGCGAGCGATTTAAGCACCTATGGACAATTATCGACACCCTATGCATCGACGTTTACGGTCAACATAAGAGCAATCTTTTTCGGCTAAAGTTTTCTCGCTGACGATCTTTTTGGCACACTTCTCGGAGTCCCACAGTGGCCGGAACTTCATATGTCTTCGTGCGTCGTGGCTTGGTAATGACTGACGCCGAAATGCCTATTTCTATTTTCTCTAATTATGAGTATTTTCCGTCGCCAAAACATGATGTGTAATTTATGTTCATTCACAGAGACAATTTAGAGTACCCTTCGAGCTCACCCCCCTCGACTGGGGGTTTGGGTTGCAGCAGTTTCGGTCCTGATAAGAGGTCAAAGTCCAGTCAGTCTCTCCGAGACTTTAGTATTGGAAATATTTCGCGATTTAATCGCGCTCGAGGACCACTCGACTATAATAAACCCTATAATAATTGTATGTGGTATATTCAGGGTCAAATCAAGGTTGTTATAACAACAATCGGGTACGGTCTCACACCCTGTGGTTCGAACCAGATGTACACATCTGCGATTGGCAATACGGGGAAATTAATGGTATTGGACTTTGTTTTAGTGCTTTGTGGGACTAAGTAAGTCAACTGCGAATGGGATGCATATATCTGCTCACATTGAATTTAGTACTGAACCCAGTTATTAATTTTAACATGAATGTATTCCAAACCAAGCAACTCATATTAGCCTATATAACGTTCATGTGAGGTTGTGAACCACGGCACTAAATAGTATCATCCTTTATGATACGACGAAGAAATATTCTGACGATTTAATTTTGTAGCACTCAAATACAAATATATTCACCATTCAGATATTCCTTTGGTGCACAAAGGATATTTTATGTACAAGGGGCTCTCACTCTCAAAAGTGATATACAGTGCCTCCTCCTTCGATTTCTCACGCTACCTAGTTTGAATTAAGCATTTTGTTGAAAATAACCCTAGCATGCGTGACGGTAGTGTTCTAACGGGAAATTGGCGATCTAAAAGTACGCGCAATTCATTTTACATGAATTAAAATAACCCACTACATTTATGAAAACATATGTAGCAAACGTCGCCGCGTAGCGCAAACAAAAATTTCGAGATTTGACGTGTTTTGTGGAATGTTAATTTGCTCTGAATACTCATTGAGGATATGTCCTACTACTACATCATCATCTATACTTCGGAGCCATTTTTCTTCAGCGCCCCCATATCACCCCCCTGAGCCCAGCGTCCCCATACCGTTCCCTGAGCGTTTCCGCACCCTTCAAAATCGCCAACGCTGGAGGCAAGGTCAAGAACCACTGCTCTATAGTCATCACGAGAGTAGCAGTCAGTATCTGCTTGTATTTTAGTATCGCATTCACTCATTTTACCTTTGCGCCTCCTTAGTGTTGCTGTTCGCTCTTGAAGTACAGAATATATACTAATCCACAGTAGAAGAGGTAGGCGAGTGGAAAATATGACTGATTTGTTCGCACTTGATTTCTGCGATGAATTGGTCAATGCCAATAACAATTTCACTTTTTATGTCCGTAAGAACCTTCCCACCTTATTTGTGCTGCAAGTATGACACATTTCCCACAGGATAAACCTGCCCGAGAGACATTTTGTGAATAAACGCAACTTTGCTCTGTATTATATCATTCCCATCTTCAATGCCGCACACTTATTCCCTGGGAATACACAAGTCCAAAATACCTAATGCCATAACGCCTAATTAGGATGGAAAGAGCACTTCGTCAGTGTGCCTACCCCTAAAACGGTGGTCTTGGTCCCCCATAGCATAATCGACCAAACTCCAGGGGCCTCGCCTCCAGACCACCATTTTTCTGCTACTGGAAAGGGCGAGTTCTTTGTTATTTTGTGACGGTGTGTTTACGCGGTATAGTCGCGCGAAGAATACTTCAAATTCATTTTGTGGCTTTCGAAATAAAGCACCCGTGCTTTCAAACGACGAATATTCGACTAAAGTAGTTAGTACGGTGCGAACGCAAAATCCACACTAATAAACAAACACTGGTCAACACATATTTTTAGGCAGACATAGTAACAGTGGTTTTGGGGGTTCTGAAGGGCACTGATTCCGACTAAGACCTTCGTTTTTTCAAATTGGCTTTATTTTTGGGGATGATCCATGGGGCTATCTTGACTAAAATCTCATATTTTCGCTGTATGGGATAGATAAAAAATCGGCTCAGTCGTACTATAAAGTTCAGAAATTAATCTACTTGTTATTTTAACACGCTGAAGACTGTTTTAAAATAAAATACATCAACAGAATTATATTTCGGGGTATTGGATACATCAAAATTGGAGACTTTCACGGATATCATGTGCATAAACAAACAAAAATTATTTACCTAAATACACAAATAACGTTGCATTAATTGAATCAGTTTTATGTCAACCACCTATTTTAAATTCAAAATAATCAGTTGGAATATAATATTAATAACTTGTCTTAAAGCAAAATTGGTTCTTGTGCTATTTTCGGCTGTAAGCAATTTAGTGCAGCTTTTCGAGAGGTTGCAGCAATAGTCTGTCATAAATGTTTGTCGCATCTGCACTGATATCTTTCTTTTGTTGTTTTGATGTAGCCTATTGGTGGAACCTTTCCCACTCCTATTCCCTCTAATCAACAATATTATCAGAAAATATATCAAGATGACTGAACAGGAAGTGAGTTTTAATGCTCATGTTTTCTCCAAGGTTTCCACATGCAGATGCCAATTATCAGACCAATTGTTTGTAGTTGGGTGCTTTGTGATCTTCCAAAAAAATTCTTTACTAAATAGGGTTACCATACGGCCTCTTTTAAGAGGATTTGTCCTCATTTTTGACATTTTTGAAAGTGTCTTTGTAGGACGCCCGTTTGTCCTCTTTTTGAGAAGTTTGGTCATATTTATAGCAAAATCCAACTGAGATGCCGTAAATCAGCACCGAAGTGACGCTCCGGCGGGTATTCCGGGAGCTGAGTGGAAAGTTGAACTTTTTTTAGTCAACCATGCAACCCGACAATCTGAAGGGAAAGACTGTATTGTGGGCACCGAGTCATGATGACCTTTTTATTTAGTCTACCGACCACGAAGAGGGTAAAATTTACAATTTTTTGAGAATTCTCCTCCTGTTATGCAAGTCTGAAAATTCTGAAAAAGTGTCCTCTTTTTAGATTTCCAAAATATGGTAACCCTATTACTAGGGATGGTGTGAACGTGAGGTTCACGTTCGCGTTCTGTGTGTGAACCTCGGAAATTTAGAGGTTCGCGTTCACAACAGAACCTTGGTAGGTTCTGCACTGTGAACCTTTTTGGTAAATTGTAATTTGCACTTCGTTATAAGATCTTTGGTTCAAATTTATTGCATTTCAACTGCGGGTCACTTTATGCATGGCGCTGGCAGCATAAAAAATCGACACTAAACGAGCATGCAGCCTGACAACCTTAAAAGTTTTACCGGTACTTGCTGATTTGCTACCAAAAGTTGCCGAAAGCTCGTGTAACTAATAAAGTTATATTCATACAAGTGGACGTTAAATAGGGTTTGAAAGCTATCAAGGTCTTACGTTTATATATATCGACTGCCATTGGCGCAACAAAGTATTCAAAAATTTCTCGAAATATACAGCTTTCCATTTGTGAATATTTAGTGACTCTCTGCTGTGAGCTTGACCCGCAATCACACATCACGAGCGATATACGTAGTCAGCGAATGATGATTATTCAACCAATCAATGACATTGATATCGTTTTCTGATGTAAAAAATCGAGCGGGCGTACGGGGTCAATCTCGACTTCATATCTTTACTGTACCAATAAAACCAAATCCGTGCGATTAAGGTGCTGGCTACTGCTATATAACTTGTTGTTTATTATATCGGTAGCGAGTATAGAAACCCGTTTTACACTCTGCTCAATATCAATGTAGCAATACTCAGATTCCGGACACATTGTCCGGTCTGGCTAAGACCGTTGGCGCAAGCTTTTATTCCCTGGTAAGTCCTCGTCGAAATTGTTGGCAAAGCGACAGAATGTATTGATTTTATGAGATTATTATATCCTTTGATAACCGCGGTTAATACATTTAGCGACGTTTAAAACGCCAATATGTACTTCAGCAATGCGACATTATGTGGCCCGAGTCTTCGCTGGGTATCGTGTACATTAATATAGGCTATCACGTCATTGAAAGATAGGGTTGGAATTAGCAATATGACGTCACGAGGTTCACGTTCGTGTTCACACAGAACCTTTCAAAAAGGTTCGCGTTCACACGAACCCGAACCTTTCAGAGGTTCACACCATCACTACCTATTACTACATCCTAGAAGGGGTTACATACAGTGAGCACCATTCTTAATATGAAATTGTAATCTTTAGTCCGTATTCGAATCTAAGATCCCTCAAAGACTCCAGATTTAAGCTATTCGTTTGATATGGTCAATGATATGCGGTCAATGTCCCTCAAATTTCAACGACTACTTCACTTCCGAGTCAAAAGCGCACAATTAGGCTACAGCACACGCGCGTCAACGAAGAACAACTATGATCAGGACGGAATACAAAAAAACGCATTGCTCTATCAAGTAGGCCATGCCGGTCCGCAATTGTGGAACAGCATCTCGCCGGATATCCGACAGTCGTCGAGCATGTCCGCATTCAATGCGAAATACAAGCAATTTCTTCTAAATGAATATTAGCCATTAGCCTTCAGGATTCAAGGACCACGACCTAACATCGACCTCGCCCTCCGCCACATGCCACCTCATTTTGTCGCTTTCGTCTTATATTCTCAGCATTACATTTCATTCCGTGTGCATGCCTCTTCTTTACTTCGCCTAGGCTATAAGGTGATAGTCTGATCTTAAAGACTACTCCAAGTTGTTTCGACACCTTCCTCTCTTTTCAGTGTATCGCAGTCTTGTGATGTTCTGAAATGATGCAAATATTAATACACTGATTGATTGATGGATGGATGGATACTAGGTAACCCACTTTGTTGGCTTCACGGAAAATTATGCATTTACGAGTGAAAAGAGATGAGAAACATATGAGTATTGTAGTTAAGCTTTCCAGGGAAAACCTTGATAGCTTTATACTCCTGTTTCATCTTGGTAGAATGACCAATTGGTACAGGAGAAAAAAACATTTCCATTGTGCAAAAGTACAATTTTTAGGCTTGACAAATTGCTTTTTTAACAAACAACGTTCTCACATCAGGTCATGTTAATATTGATGGAATAACCGAGGAGGACGACATGAGTGTTCGTCATAGTCAATTATCTATTTATGAGCAGTATAAAAGTAGAAACGTCTAAGATTACTTCTTACCAAGTGAAATATTGCAGGGTAAATACCGTGATTCTAAGCTTTTTAGGGGGATAAATATCTTCATTTCTAGAGCCAATTTGGCAAAACTAGTGTGATATTCGTAATCAGCAACCTCGAAAACACCGGAAACGACTCTCGGATGTTCTGCCAAAAACAAAAAATTCTCATTTTGTTGACCAGTGTAATTAAACAGCTTCTGGAGACCCGTTAGTATAATAACTTCGTTATGTAATGTTATTTCGTGACCTTCTGTCTGCTATTCAAAACATATTGAAATCACCGAAGCGTACGAAACTGAACGATGCACACGATTTCAAATAGGTATTTCCTAACCGGCAAATAATTTTTCCCTGCTGCATTTGTCTTGTGGGGTTCAGATTGCCAGAACAGGAACATTCGGCGCCAGCCATTTAGCGCCTATGGAAAATTAAACATTTATGTGTACATCGTAATATTCGGTCAGCATAAGGGCAGTCCTTTTCGGCCAATGTGTAGGCTACTTGTTGCCGATCGCTCTGGTGCACTTTTCGGAGTCGCGTGTTACATGGCCTAAATAAACCTTCATATGTCTTGGTGCGTCGTGGCGCGGTAATGACCGACGCCGAAATGCCCATTTCTATGAAACATGCATATTTTTTCTTGGGGAAAGGTATACCCAATAATCAAGATATTTGGCAACACTAAATCGCGTGAAAAAGTTGCATCAATTTTCAAAAAAATTCTCCATAATTTATGTTAATTCACGAAATAATTTTGCGGCACCTTTGCGCCCCCCCCCAATTGGGGGGTTTGGAGTACGGCAGTTACGGTCCTGATCGCTGAAATAGATTACAACGGTTGCCAAGCTCTCGGACCATTCTTAGGACCTGTCCTGAAAAGTATGTAGGCCCATTTTTCATCATGGCCCAGATGAGATTTTTAGAGGTGGTGATTTTTCTCAATAACGTGACGCCATGGATAGATTTGCGAATTACAAACAAATGTAACGTCACACTGTTGAGTCTGAAATTTGGGTGCAACTACCGGCTATACGCAAAGTTTCATGTGTTAAAAAAGAAGGCATTTATCATTAATATGAATTTGACTCTAGTAATATTCCTATTCGTTATTTCAATACGATTAACCACCAACCACCCATCCATCGAGCACAATAATTTCTTACTATTTTAGCTTTAACCCCAAATTCATAGTGTGGGGTGAATATAGATGGGACATAACTGCTGATCAAGTCAAGTCGTACAAAAATATTCGAATTGGTCTTGATTAAGAGCTGGGTCGTGGTTAGGAATTACTGCAACAGCCCATCAGATAGCGGTCATACTGTAGCCTACTTGACGGCGTTAGGGACGTATGGTACGATTAAAAGTCGATGCTAGTGACAAATTATTTATTACTTTGAAAATTGTAAAGCAAACATCGTATTTACCCAAACTAAAATTAGTTATAGTTCCGCAAATAAAGAGTTCACGAATAGCCTACATTTTAATCATTTTTATTGCGAGCAAAATTGTTGAAAGCTCGGTGGGACTCAACTTCTCTTCCATCTGGCGCGTTTAGGGTACGAGAGAAAATCCTTATCGAATATATATCAAGCCACTGAGTGTGTTGTTGCGAAACGAAGAAAAGTTTACTTCCAATAACTTTTGACGGCCCGCTGTAATGTATCGATCGTATTTCGTGAATAATGGATGAGGCAGTTGTCATCAAGCAAACCGATTGCATGCAAGGTCTTACAAAATCTTTCAGCTGGATTGGAACTTCGACGCTCTCGATATCGTGAAATGTATTTGAAAATACAACGCTGTTGATTTAGCAGTATACGGTCTACCCACATCCACAAGCATTGTATTCAAACAAATGACAGCAAAACGCCATCATTCAGTTAAATCCTTATACACACATATGATCATCAAGTGCAGATATGGATTATATCAATAATCTAGAATAGTCCAGGGATTTTACGCGAATTTTCCATTCTAATACGAGTTGAAAAGACACTTGCTAGATGTCTTCAGGGTAAAATTGACCATTGGCAGATATTCGACGTTTCGTGAAGAGTTTGAGGCTCCTTTGTAAAAATAAATAATATATCAAACATTTTCACATGTGGAGCACTCAAATCCTTCAATGAATTAATCAGCTCATTCACAATTCTAAGTGGCAGTTACGCAGCACAGCAAAAATTTGCCCAACTCTGGTTAATCGAGAGTACGCACAGGCGAATTATAGCTAACGAGCGGAAGGTACAAGGAGGCACGCAGTCATAATTGTCTTGCATGGTTCAAGCATTACAGTTTCATAATATAATGAAGCCCCTGTGATTGCACGCAACCACAGGGGAACGACACTTTCTCATCTGACTCCCATTTGTCCTTCAGTCCAGCATACATGAATAGCAAATGAGACTGTATGGAATCGGTGTTATGTGCTCACACAATTCTTTTTTAAATTTTAATTAAATCAATTTAACTTGCATAATCATCGCTGCTAACCTGTTATATGAGGCAAAACGTAACGAGATTCCAGCAGGGCAAATGAGTGAATTTGGTGCGGTTTTACACATATACATATATTCCAGTTTCACAATAGCAGATCATAACTGCAAGATATACTAGAAAAACGATTTCATTTCAGCCGATAATACCATCAGTTTTGGTATTGAAAATAGGAGAGGTTCTTCTCCATTTGTGGCAATGTACTCCACTATAAACTGTTACATCAAATTACCTTTTCATGGATACACATTACGCAATCACAACGTCACCTTTCATCATATATTTGTAGCCGCAGTTAACCGACGATAACAAGTGATATTAACAGCGTAGCAAGCTCATGACGTAATGTGTCACAGACACTTGGAAACTCTCCAATAGCATGAAGATTGTAAAATGTGGATTTAGAAGTTTTGATATCACCCACTTCGAGTCACTCACATATCCGCAAGTCGTATCATCATAGACAGCTTTTCAAGTGTTTCTAGCTCTTGAAAGGTCTTCCAGAGTTTCAGATAACAGTGAAATAGGCAGTAGCCTACCGTAGCGGTGGCATAAGGAGCAGAGTTCTCGCCCTTTAGCCCCACATGAATTATACGATGGTTTGTAACAATCGCAACAGTCATTCAGTTGTAACGAACATATCATCGCGGAAATTCCATCCGCTGTTGCTTCCGTTATGGCTTACACGTGGCAGTTGGATGTGGCTATTGTGCAGAAGCGCATTGTGCAGTGATGTGTACGTGTCAACAGATTTATTGCAGCATTCGTAACCTTTAATAGCCCGGGGAACCCTAATCGGAAAGCCATTATGGAACCTCAATTTTTTGCTTGCCGATTCACAAAACCCAAAATCAACCACATGACGGATGTAACTACACATATAATACAGTAGTATAAATTACTGGTGCAAAATCAAACAGAGTGTTAAAACAAGAATACCAAAAACCGTATGATTCCACATAAAACGAAAGCACTAAAATGAATATTTATTGCAAATCTCCCCATTCGCTCCGCCTTAGAAATTGAAATCATATTGCTCGGTTGAAACGCAACAGAGTGATACCAAATGCTTAATTTCAAACGAGCAAAGAAATATTGTAGATAGATTCGGCATTTCAGAAGGACGCGGTCTCGATTTTGAACCCCAACCGGCCCTGTGCACGCGATTGCACACTACGTACCACCACAGACAGCAGTCATACTTCGATTACTGATTGCATCTGATTGCATGCATTCAGTGATGGCGAGGACGGGCGTGTTGTCACGAATCATAAGTATGATTTGCGCGTCTTGACCGAAAGGGAACCTCCAAGATCCCGGTCAAGAACCACCGATTTAGAGTATCATAAAAGAACATCGTTTCTGTTGTGAATAAAATCGTCTGACGTCGTGGTTTGCGAGCCTATAAAATTTCGGCAAAGGCGGCTGAATTTGTTCCTGGTAATACTCTGGCTTCTTCGATTATCTCGCTCGGCCAAATACTGACAAAGACCTCTGGTAATAGAACCACCCATCTCCAACTTCCCTACTTTGTTCCGCATCCTCTTTATCAAAGCCGCGTTTTCGTGAAGAAGCTCTTCATTTTTCATGCCGATATATCTCACTATCTCGCGGCCTTCCATCTCCGAGGTGATGTTTAGTGCCAGCGTAAATCCAAGAACGCCCACAGTTGACACGAACGCCAGCAAGGCCGCTATATTTATCGTACCTGCACTACTGTGCGGTATACTTGGCTTCATCTGTATGTAAAACTAAACGAATGAAGAGACATGTGAAATGAGTTTGTAAAGACATTTGATTTCAATCGTAAATGAGCTTTTATGATCAGACTGGAACAGTATATTCATATTGAAATGAAGCTGGACATTTTCGGCTAACACTCGTCAGGAGTAATCGTCAGCAACTAGTAGAGAATTGGAAAGGACACTTTTTATCAACAATCGTATCACAAAATATTACGCCACGTCAAACGACGACATGTGCTCTTAGTTGGTGTAGATTCTAGAACTAAATTATTTTCAAAATCCGCAACTATAACTGTAGCTAAAAAAAAATCCGCAATCAAATCTAAAGCTACTTCAAAACAGTACTTGCTCGACCGTTAACTGGCTATTGGCAGTTTGTACAATGTATATGTACAAGTCTCTCTACAATTAAAAGTCCATACCTAACGGCTGATCCCACATAACAACTATACTCAATATGACCAACGATAGCAAAGAAATCATAAAGCTATCGCACCAACAATCGATAATAACGCTACGGCGCCAGCAGCTGCTCCCCACGTCGTCATAATTTATTGAAGTATATGACAGGTCTCGTAAAAGCTATTTTTCTAAGCCGAGTGAAGAGCTGTCGACGAGTTGGCAAGGCGAGCGCATTACCGACGGACGAGAACGTTATCAGAAGATACTTGCCGTTAACCTCACCGGATCACGTCTTGCCCTGCGAAATCGAAACGATATCTAACATTGCATGCGGAAGTCGATTATAAATCATCTCCATTCTAATTCGATACTCTGTTCGCGAACCTGCGCACTGATAAACCGACTAGACTCGTAGTTGGTATGTGAAAATGACACGAATACAGTAAAGTATACGTTCAAGCTATTTTCCAAACAACCGTAAGTCATCATGCGTTCTCTTAACTGTTTGATTTAAAACTATTGTAGCTCTGATCACTGTAGCATGAAATTACGAGCCAGCTGAAGAGAATTAGATCAGGTGCGCTCATGTATGCCGTACGGCGTGTACGGGTAAGCTTTCACATTCACTGTACTAGTAGACGTACGATGTACATAGTGCACCTGCACAACTGCACAGTGTACATGTACACTGTACCGGTACATTTGTACACACTGCAAACTGTAAAACAATCTTCTCTAAATCATTGCGTTACAGCATGTAAGTCCTTCGAGAAATATTGATACCTATTCTACATTGGTAACTTGTTAGTAATCTGACAATGAAATAGCCTAAACGCAGAGCGTACTAATGTGGATTGTGCAGTCCCGTTTCCAGCCTACCCGACGGTCTTCTCTAAATCATTGCATCACAGCAGGTAGAAATCCTCGGAAAAATGTTAATACGTATTCTACATTGGCACTTGACAGTAATCTGACAGTGGAATAGCCTATACGCAGAGCATACTAATATGGAGTCCCGATTTCGCGATACCATACATTACATACATTGTGCAGATGTACGGTACACTCAGTTATTATAGCATAGCAACGAAATGAAAACAGCTAGTATCAGCAGAAATCCCAATGTTTCCAGCTGTGATGCACGCACCAGTCCGGAATAACGACGCCATTGATTAATCCAGTTTGACTCATCTCATGTATTTCCCATTCACGCAGGTGCGAAGCCGTCAGAGAAAATAGCTAGCGATTGATATCTCAAAAGTACCATTCGATTGAATAGCACTCAATGGTCGATCAGCAATCATTGATTCAAATCATTATTGATCAGAATTACGATATGAAGTCTGTTTGGATCCATGACAAGTTATCTTGCCGATCAAATCTGCGCCAGGTAGCCTATGCTGAAATAGGCTTAAAAGTCGTAGGATGGATTTATAACATGTAATGTACAGCAGACTGTTGTAGTTTGCTTCGTAATCTCCAGAATTCTCTGTTTGCGATCATGAATACTTCGTCAAACGTCTTGTGAAATCTTGCACAATACAAAGCGTTCCCACTACTTGGGCGTACATAACTTAGCATCGCAAATGTGAAGTTTTGAATCGATAGGCTATCATTCAAAACCAACGAAAGTCTAGTTTACGTAAATTGCTTGCTGTCTTCAGAGATGCAAATAATGATACCACACCTAGTTGTTGATCCAACCGACTTTGTTAGAGCTATCGTTAAATGCTCTTCATATTCTGCTTTCTGATTGACGGAGCGAGAATTTAATTCATAAGGTAAAATGCATGTACAGAATTCTCAAATTGGAATGGAGCAGGGATATCTAGAACTCTAGATATCCCAGGAATGGAACTGGAGAAGACAGTTTTGCAAATCGTTGTTCGACTTCGAGATTACTGTAATATGCGTATAAAAAAACTGCAATCATGATGATACGTTGCAACATCGTTTTCCGGTTATTGTGTGGTTTCATTTTACAACAATCCTCAAAACACCGGAGTTGGTGTTCTCAAGTTGCACGCCAATGTTGGTCAATGCAACTTCTTTATGACATTGGCAATTCAAATGTAAGAAGCATATATCCCAAAAGGTGGACATTCATTCCTCGTTGTATACGACAGAAATTAATTCTGCGACGTGCCTGTATTGATGATGAAATGTTGAAGTTGTGCAATATCAAATACGGGGCCGTTTGGTGTTATATTAGGGGGATACGTAACGAGCAATATATGTATTTGGTATGGAATATGTAAAAATAGGAAGCTATTAAATATAATACTTTTAGTTACAGTCAGCGCAGTGCTGACTTCCGCGCCGTAAATTATTATTGTTATTGTGTAATTATCAGAGCAATTTCTTAACAGCTTCCGAAATACTCAGAATTTATGTAATATGATGTTTTAAGCTGATTGTACGGATTTTATATTGCAACTTTTTATAATTTTCATGCAACTTTTTATTGAAAATTTGATCAAGTATTGCACCACATGTATAGGAGTGACTTAAAAAACAAACATCTTAACTATTTCTAGAGAGAGAGATGATTCCTTTATTCTTCAACCATGAAATATAGTATAGGCAATGTGCACAAACATTCACATCCAATACTACATATTTTTTTTTATATTTTCTCAACTATATTTTACGCGGTATAGGCTGGGAGGCCCGATATGACCGAAGTCTTCTAGGCGGGAGTCACCCAAGCATATTTGGCAGTATTAATAATAATAATATGAATCAATTCCTTCTCTCAGTCGAGTAGCACAGCAACGAGTAACGAAACGTATGGTTATATTCTCTTTGATTTGAATAACAAAGAGCTCTGTGATGGATTCGCTGTAATGCTACTTCTCAGTGTCATCCACGAAGCAACAGTTCGTTTGCAAACTAGAAGTTCAATAAACCGAGCCAAGCACGACAGTTCGCGAAGTAAATTAGAAGGCTTTGGCTTTCGGCCAAGCCCGTACAAGCGGAAACAGGTTGTGTCGTAGCCAATAAAGATTAAAGAGTCCAGTAAACAGCGAATGTGCATTGTTTGTTTGAGGTATTCATGGTGTTTGTCAATTACTATAGTCATTTACACTTACACCAGGCCAATTTCTTCATTTTCATTCCGTAGTTGCCGACTTGTAGCACGACCAGGGCCGTAACAGCACTTCGTTAGCCCCCCCAAAAAACTTTGGTCTTGGGTCCCCCATAGGGTTATAGACCGAACTTATGGGGGGCTGTGCCCCCCAGACCCCCCTCCGGCGATACCCTGTTTACTGCTATTTATCATATTCGTTGGGAGTTTGTTTAGTCAATCAGCTTTTGTCGCCTAAGCGCGGGAAATCTCTAGAATTCATGACTGAATCGGTCAGTATGATCGGGAATTGCACATATATTGTTAGCAATTTTTATCTTCTCTCTGCTCACGTAATCAGATTGGCCGGTAGAGCTGAGTGAGGTGTGTTTGAAAAGGTAGGACCACTCAATAGAAATTAAAGATCTTCGGGGGTATACCCGTTGGCAGGAACGAAACAGCACCTCATCAGGCCCCGAAAACGTGGGTCTTGGGCTCCCATAGGGTGATGAAACGACCCCTCCATCACGTTGTTCGCGTTTGTCACGAAATCATATGTACTGTATTGTGAGTCAGGGCGAGGCGCGAAAATTTTCGATAATTTATGATAGAATCGATCAATCAGATCGGCGATTGCATATATATTATGCTATCAATTTATTGTCCTCTCTACTCACGTAATTAGATTAACCGGTAGAGCTGAGTGAAGTGTCTTGAAAACGGGAGGGCCCGTAAATAATAATTAAACATCATCGGGCGGTCGGACCCGTTGATATGACTTCGTTACATGATGTTATTTCGTGACTTCGAGTCTGCTATATCAAAAAATATTGAATCGCCCAAATGCAGGCTTCTAAACTAAGAGACGCACACGATTTCAAATTGGTATTTCTTCACTGGCATAAAATTTTTCCCAGCGGGATGGTATTTGTCTTGGGAGGTTCAGATTGCAAAGACAGGAACATTCGGCTCAAGTCATTTAGGCGCCTATGGACAATTAAACCTATATGTATTTTGTATATATAACGAAGTCTTCGATCAGCATAGGGGGCAGAGACCTTTTCGGCCAAGGTTTTCTCGCTGCCGATCGTTCTGGCACACTTCTTGGAGTCGCATGTTATATGGCCTAAAACTTGATTGTATTTCTTGGTGGGTCGTGGCGCGGTAATGGCCCAATACCCAATAATAAAGATAAATGGCTACTTGAATTCGCGCGCATCGCGAAAAAATTTGAAAAAATTGCATAAATTTTCAAAAAATACTCTATAATTTATGCTAATTCACGAAATAATTTTGGGCCCCCTTCGAGCTCGGCCCCTCCAATTGGGGGGTTTGGGGTGCGGCTGTTACGGTGCTGAGCACGGCCCACTTCTAGACTGTGATAATACACCGCTTATACACGGATGATATGGCGAGGAGGAGCCTAGATAAACCTCCAACACTTGTTTAGGAATTCTGGAGTCAGCCTCGTACTCGCAATCCACTGGTGTTGTAGCTGTGGATTACACCACTACGCTATCTCGCCACTCAGCGAATGTGCATTGTATATGTGCATTGTGCAATCATATAATATATTCACAAACTGTAAACTGGTTTACGTTACTCGATGCCTACACGTTATCTCGCATAGAGGACATCGTACAAAACTGTGAAAATACAAAGTATTTTCAACTTTCAATTTGAAGAGCGCGTATCACCAATTGGAGCTACGATAGGGTTGCCCAGGGCCGTAACAGCACTTCGTCATCCCTCCCAAAACGTTGATCCTGGGCCCCCCATATGATGATAAATCGGACTTCTGGGGGCTGCGGCTGAGGCTGCGCCCCCCAGACCCCCTCAGGTTGTATGCTGTTTAACGCTACTTATCATCTACATCGGGGATCGTTAGCTGAGTCAGCTTTTCTAGCCTGCACGCGCGAAGCACGAAAGATTTCTATAATTCATGTTTGAATCGGTCAATATGATCGGGAATTGCATACATATTGCTATCAATTTTTATCCTCTCCCTGCTCACGTAATCAGATTTACAGGCAGAGCTGAGTGAGATGTGTTTGAAAAAGTAGGACCCCTCAATAATAATTTAACATCTTCGGGCGTATACCCGTTGGCTGGAACGAAACAGCACTTCGTTAGGCCCCCAAAAAACTTTGGTCTTGGGCTCCCAAAGGGCGATAAACCTACCACCAATCACGCTGTTCGCTTTTGCCACGCAATTAGTCGTACTGTTTAGTGAGCCAGCGCCAAGCGCGAAAATTTTCGATAATTCATGATAAAAATCGGTCAGTAAGATCGGGAATCGCTTATATATTGCTATCAATTTCTTGTACTCTCTGCTCACGTAATCAGATTTACCGGTAGAGCTGAGTGAGGTGCTATGGAAACTGTAAGGCCCGTTGGTATGACTCCGTAACAAGATGTTATTTCGTGACCTCCTGTCTGCTATATCAATCAATCAATCAGGTTTATTAATCTTTTCATCTTTTCAAAACATCACAAGACTGAGATACAATGAAAAGATAGGAAGGTGTCCAAACAACTTGAAGTAGCCTTTAATATCAGATACCCACTTTAGGCTAGGCGAAGTAAAGAAGAGGCATGCACACTGAATGAAAAGTAATGCAGAGAATATAAGACGCAAGCAACAAAATGAGGTGGCATGGGGCGGAGGGCGAGGTCGATGTTAGGTCAAAAATATAGAATCAGCCAATATTATATCGGCCAATATTATTTTCAAGTAGGCTAGCTTTCTACTACTCGAAACTTTTCTTCGCGCCTAGTGCGCGAGGTAATACAACGTATATTGATATCAGTATGAGCACCAGGCACCTTCCTCGCAAAACTGCAATCAAAAATAAATATAAATAACTAACTATCATTTAAAGAGACTTTTTGGGGTACCGTACATAACTTTCTATACATTTTAATAATATATCCACATCATAAATATATTAAAACCCGAAGGTTTCCGAGCCGACACCCTTCAATGGTAATCGTCGGCATAAAGAGAATTTCAAAAACTTGCATATAACTACATTGCATATATCCAATTGTGACGTCATAGAAACGAAAACAACATCAACTACAAGCAAACCGCGAGCGCAGCTAGTGGCCTTCTGCTGGCATAAGCGCGGTTGATGGATCTTAATGAATGTCGATTCCAAGTTCCAACGCGGACAAGTGGAAAAGTGTGCGGCGTCTGCCCAAAATCGAGAATCTCTCATCACTATAATTTTTGGCGCAAGTGGCATGCTCAGCTTAATGCCTGCCAATGGCAGAATTCATTGCCACGGCCTGATTGTGTTCCAACACCCGTAGGTCAGTTTCAGTTTCAGCAGCGTGTTTCCGAGAATTTAATGTACATAGTCTAATAACGCGCGGTACATGTTGTTTGATACGTTCCTGCAAGCGCTGAGTTGTTCTTCCTACGTACCGACAATCACAGTGGCTCTTAAATTCGTAAACTATGTTGCTTTGTTGAGAAGCAGGAAGAACATCTTTTCGCGTTGCAGGAAGTAGTTGTTTGGTGGCGAATACCACATGCGTTTTGACGTTTTTGTAACAACGATCTACGGCGGAAATCATTTGTTTCTCGAAACGAGAAGAGATGGGACCCAACCACGGTAAGTGTATGTATACATTCTCCTCGGGGCGTACGTTCGTCTTTTGGGAATTGCTGGCATTGAAATTGTTGAGATTTCTGTCAATAGAGCGCTTGATGAATTGTTCCGGCTAACCGTAGGCTAATCAATTAAAATTTTCCGGATATATTCGAGTTCCGAGTTTAATTTTACATCCGAACAGATCATCAATGCTCTATGTACCAATGTTCCAATTAAATTCAGTTTACGGCGATTTGGGCTGACCGAATTACAGCGCAAATATTGTCCGGTAAATGTTGGTTTTCGGTACACATTGTGTTGACTGCTCAGTATCCAGGCAATGTCTTGTTAAATCCACTTTTTATAACTCTGTTTGGTGATATAGAATGGTTCGCACTTATAATATACTAATTTTCATCACTTTTAGCAGTTTCTGGTCGCATTTTCAAGTACCAGTAGGCCTACCAATAGATGAAATCCCAACCCAATAGTGTGCTGGTTACTTTACTATTCTTCCAAATTTCAGTGAAATGTTGGTCTTGGCCGCCTCCGTCTCGAGTCATATGACTTGGCTCGAGTCATGTGCAGTGACTCGAGTCCAAGTCGAGTCAATACACAGATTGACTGGAGTCGAGTCATTTCCGTATTTTCAGAAAATGACTCGAGTCAAGTCGAGTCATCAGAAAATCGTGACTCGAGTCATTAAAACCCTGCTGTACGTTACATCGCATTGCGTCTTATCGCATTGTACATTGCGTGTGTCGTGTTCAGACGAAAATATAAGTCAACGATTATTGATTATTTTTATTATGGATGGTGAGGTTCACGTTAACAAACGAACCGTGGTAAATTCTGCACTGTGAATCTTTTTCATAAATTACAATTTTTACTTCATTATAACATGAAATTATAGTATAATATAGTATGAAATTTATTGCATTTAAACTGCGGGCCACTCTCCATGACGCTGGCAGTATAAAAACACCAAACGAGCATGCACCTTGATAATCTCACAAGTTTGACCTGCTTTGTTACAAAAGTTTGCTCCAAATTCCCAGCTTTCCGTTTGCAAATATTTAGCGACTCTCTGCTGCGAGCTTGACCCGTAACCACGCAATATCAAAAGCAAAATACACATGTAGTCAGCGAATGATGCTTGTTCAACCAATCAATGAAATTGATATCGTTGTCAGATGTAAGAAATGAAGCAGGCGTACGGGCTCAATCTTGACTTCAAATGTTTATTTTATCATAAAAACCAAATCCGTGCGATTGGGGTGTTGGCTACTGCCAGGGTTGCCATCGACATGGACCCAAAAATAAGGACAGTCGAAAAATTAGATTAGCATTAAAAGCGTTTTTGTACATACTGTGTATTTATACGAGGCGTGGCATATCATTTTCCATACTTTTCGCTAGAAACAATCTGCGCTCCAGCAACTCCTTGTTATAAGAAAGTGTCTCATGGATCTCACGACCGCTCAAGTGTAGGTTTACCTTTACTCAGGGCCGAAACAGCACTTTGTCACTCCCCCAAAAAAAGCATCACGATGGTCTTGGGCCCCCATAGGGAGATCAACCGAACTTCTTCACCTCGCTGTGATTGGAGGCGTCAACCAATATGGGAAAAGGTTGTACACCAAATTCAGACGAAATCATATTTGAGTGTATGGAGCAAGACCTCCAGTAACAATGCTTGTAGTCTTGGTCCTGGCCGAAGCAAACTTCTTTGCGATGTTAGAATCGGGGAATATTGCGATGTGCAATCGTTGGGGAGGAATGATTGCTGGTTTTTGTCAGCATGGAATGCCCAGGTATCCTCAGCCGCAGCTGCAGCTGCCTTGTAGTCTGTGGTCGTTGGTTCTTATTACCTTGTGAAAAAATTATTCATCGACTGGCTCCAATTAATCATTATCACACACTTCTTGTGTTTTGGGTTATCAATATAAGTTGAAATAGTGGTCTTTCCTATGGCCTCCAGGTCAATGTAACAATTGCAGATACTGCAACACAGATACCAGAGGAAAATGATCGGAGTTCTGTAGTTGTTGAAAATAAGACATAAAGACGCAAGTCGAAAACAAGGACATTTCTTAGAAATAAGGACAGTTGTTTCGACGCGACACTCCGATGTAAATGAGTGCCGATTTAGCAGGCGTCGAACCCTGTCTGCTAAGCTAAACCTGCTCTTGGACTCGCTAACCTTGCGTATCAGTCTTGTATTTCAATAGAATCAAGCAACCCAAATTGAAGAATAAACAATGAGAACTTCCGAATTGCTTTGAAAATACTAAGATGGTAATACAAGCAATTGTGAGTGATTCGCAATAGTGCTCGCTCGTCCCTTGCTCGATAGTATGGAGGACGAGACAACGGCAGCGAGGGCAATTTATACAAGGGAAAAAAACAATTTAAAACAGTAATCAAACAATCAAATCACTAAAATCGTACAAATACAATTAGTACAAACACGAAATACAAATAGGGGCAGTTGAAAGACGAACTGATTCCCCTAAAACGTTATCAAATAAAGGATAGAAAAATCATGCGCAATCGCAAACACTCCCCCATTTGACTGAACCCAGTCAACAGAATTGCACCAATTGAGTAAATGTACTCAGTTCACGTTCAGAGCAGTTAATACTCGGGAAGCGTACATCAATCTAACCCTTGACCACATAAATTCGGAATCAAACGTTCCTGCGTGGTGGTGTAACATCTTCCGAGAACCATGGGGTTTAGAGTGAAAAGGAATGTCAATAGAGTCTGCATATCACGTCCAGTCAATTTCGAAACAAAGAATAGTTCGATGGAAGTCGTCAAGATAAGCGACTCGGTCAGAGAAATGTGGTCTAACGGCGTACGGACGATTCCATCCCGACTAATGTCAGAGTAATAATCATTCCAATAATTGAAGGCAAAGATAAATGAAAAATGTCCATCGTATTGGATCGTACGGAAGTTCGAAAAATCACTTAAAAATGGTAAAACAGCGTTCAGAAACCCTACTGGCGAGATCAAATCACATTAAAATGGCAGAGGCGTTCAGCAAATCTATATCAGTGATCAGAATAAATCACATTCAATCATACAGAGGCGTCCAGCAACTCTACTAGTGATGAGAATAAGTCACCTTTACATGGTAGAGAGGCGTTCAGCAGCTCTACAAGTGTTCAGAACTGCCGAGTCATCATGTCAATACACAAGGGCAAAGTTGAATGTCAAATATCTTTCGCATTAGAAGCTATAACCTCCGACAACACGAACGTTCAATAAATCACTTTGAATGGTGAAGCAGCGTTCAGCAACCCTATACAGGCGAGAACCAATCACATAAAATGGCAGATAAGCATTCAGCAAATCTATACTAGTGATAAGAATAAATCACATTCAATCGCACAGAGGCGTCCAGCAAATCTGCTAGTGACGAGAATAACCCACCTTGAATAGTAGAGAGGCGTCCGGCAGCTTCACAAGTGTTGAGCACGTTGGTGTGACGGAGAATAGTACGGCTCCAACGCGAACGTTTCACCCAAGTTATTGATGACGGTAATCACTGTCGGAAGAATCGTCACTGTTGGTAAAAATCCGTGACAATCGGAGAAGTTGAACTCCTCGTCGCAATCGTTGAGGCGTCTCTGACAGCATTCAACTTTGTAACACCATAAGATGTAGCAGATTCGAAGCAGATCAGAGGCGATCAATCCATGGCGGGCAGCAGAGTCTTGAATATAGACTAAATGCCTGCGCCCGATTCGAAGAGAGTCTTTCAGCTTGAATTAGCTTAAATGCGTATTGCTTCCAGACTCACTATATGGCGAATTGATTTCGGACAACCTTATTGCGAATTGTTTCGACGCGACACTCCGATGTAAATGAGTGCCGATTTAGCAGGCGTCGAACCCTGTCTGCTAAGCTGAATCTGCTCTTGGACTCGCTAACCTTGCGTATCAGTCTTGTATTTCAATAGAATCAAGCAACCCAAATTGAAGAATAAACAATGAGAACTTCCGAATTGCTTTGAAAATACTAAGACGGTAATACAAGCGATTGTGCGAGATAGTGTAATGGTTATGCGTCCGGCTTCTCGAGCGGTAGGTCGTGGGTTCGATCCCCGGCCGGGTCATACCAAAGACTCGAAAAATGGTATCCGCAGCTATCCTGCTAGGCGCTCAGCAACCACGGATAGCATGGAGGAGAAAAAAAACGGGGGCGCAGACTAGATGACCTCATGGGGCCGTATCGCAACTCCGTCGTCAAAGCATCTCGATGGTGCAGGCGAAAAAGAATATCATGTCTCTCTCTCTCTTGTGAGTGATTCGCAATAGTGCTCGCTCGTCCGTTGCTCGATAGTATGGAGGACGAGACAACGGTAGCGAGGGCAATTTATACAAGGGAAAAAAGACAATTTAAAACAGTAATCAAACAATCAAATCACTAAAATCGTACAAATACAATTAGTACAAACACGAAATACAAATAGGGGCAGTTGAAAGACGAACTGATTCCTCTAAAACGTTATCAAATAAAGGATAGAAAAATCATGCGCAATCGCAAACAACAGTTGAGTTTTTTAAGTCGTGGCTCTTCAAAATAATTACAAATCTTTAGAAGTAAGGATGGTATAGCAACCCTGGCTACTGATGTAAAACTTTGTTAATCGGGCAATATCGGTAGAAAGTTCAGAAACCTGCTTTATACCAGTGTTGGGATCAAGTCACTACCTTCGAGTCCCGAGTAATCTCGAGTCATTGCACATTTTGACTCGAGTCAAGTCAAGTCAATCGATTTTCAAAGGTGACTCGAGTCAAGTTAAGTCACTCGTTTTTTGGAGGTGACTCGAGTCAAGTCAAGTCAAGTCACGAGTCAAGTCACAATTCAAGTCAAATTGAATTTTCGAAGTAGGAGTGATGATTCAGAGTCATTAGATTTTGCTAGCCGTGTGAAAAACAGAATAAATTGATCATTCTTCTTGAATCAAATACCGAATATCTAGTTAAATATACATGGAAAAAGACGTTGTATCCCCCACGCACACGTAGAATTGCTAATATAATACGTGAGTAATTGTACAGGTACATGCTACAGTCAGTTATTATCAGTCAAAATATAGGACCTAATACGAAGCTTCGAGAAGTTGAGACAAATTGATATGGTACAATAGCCTACACTACCCATCTACACATCCGTTAGAATATAAATGCACAAACTGTATTTGTTCGATATAAATCATACAGAAGGGTTGGCAAAGGTGAGCGCTGCGAAACGTGTGCATTGCGCCGCCTAAGAAACATGGAATTCCTGAGGTGATAAGGTACGCCATTATGGCCCTCTACATTGACACACGAGCGAGAGTCCGAACAGATGACGGTCCAAGTGGAGATTTTACAACTTCGGCTGGCGTGCTTCAAGGTGACACCTTTGCACCATTCTTGTTCGTGATAGTCCTTGACTTCGTGCTCCGAACGGCCTTCCCGGACAACTTCTTTAAATGGCGGCCACGGCAAGGAACGCGTACGCGTACGACTCGCGAGGCTATCCACGTAGGTATTATTGCCTACGCACTGCGTAGTACGCAGCGACGACCTCGCCTTGCTTGCCCGGAATATCGCATCGGCACAGCGCCTCATCAACCAACCAGAGGCCGCCGCCGCTCTTATTGGCCTCCAGATCAAAGCCAAGAAGACTGAGGTTCTGGCCGTACCAGCTCTTCCGGAGAACGCGACACCAATTCAACTGGGAGAAGTCAGGCTCAAGAATGTCAAGAGTTTTATATACCTTGGTATTGACGTTGCGGACTCTGGAAAAGCACTGAAGGCGAGGCGAGCAAAGGCCTGGGGCGCGGCAAGACGACTACATTGCCTCTTCCACTCAAGTGCCTCAACCCAGCTCTAGACCCGCATTTTCCATGCCACTGTCGAGCAGGTTCTTCTCTACGGATTAGAAGCACTCACGCTGACAGAAAAGCTGGCTAAGACACTCAACGCCAACTACGATGCACTCCTCCGATACGCACTCGGCATCCACCACCCGTAGCACATATCCACCAATGCTCTGCGCAAACTCACAAAAACGGTCCCATGCCATTTGCTGGCTGCTGAACTACGCTTTCGCCTGATCCAGTGGTTCCCAACCTTTTTGTCTTCATTCCCCACTTCAGATTTATTCTGAGCCTTCATTCCCCACCAGTACCGTAACAGCACTTTGTTAGCCCGTTAAAAAAAAACGTCGGTCTTGGGCCCCCCAACCCCCTCAGCCCCGCTGAGCCTGTACGCTTTTTCCTTGCAACTTATCATCTACATTGGGTCTACTGTTTAGTGCGACCTTATTTCGACTAAACGCGTGAAGCGCGAAAAATTTATATAATTCGTGTTTGAATCGGCCAATATGATCGCAAATTGCGTATATTTTTCTATCAATGTTTTATTCCCTTTCTCCTCACGCAATCAGATTTACCGGTAGAGCTGAGTGGGGTAGATAGGACCCCTAAATAAGAGTTGAACATCTTTGGGCGGACCCGATGGTATATTGACTTCGTTACATTATGCTATTTCGTGATTTCCTCTGCTATGTCAAAAGATATGAAAATCGCCAAAACTATAAGGCACACACGATTCCAAATTGGTATTGCTTGACTGGCAAATAACTTTCCCTGCGGGATGGCATTTGCCCTCTGAGCTCAGATCGCTGATCGTTCTGGTACACTTCTCGGAGTTGCATGTTATATGGCCTATAACTTCATATGCCTTGGTGCGTGGGTGAAGGGTACCCAATAATCATATATTCGGCAATATTAAATCGCGCACCCAGCGCGAAAATTTTTTGAAAAAGTGGCATAATTGTTTTTAAATTACTTTAATTTATGTTAATTCACGAAATGATTTTGGGCCCCTTCGAGCTCGCCCCCCCCCCAATTGGCGGATTTGAGGTGCGGCAGTTACGGTCCTGTTCCCCACTACCGAGCACTTTTGTCATTATAGAGCAGCTATTTGCTGGTTCGACTACACAATACACACAACCACACCAGTACTCAAGATAATCGCCTATAACTGCAACTTAAAACGTACTGTGAACTGATACCAGTAACGCTCATAATTTCGCGAAAGCGTTATTTCACGTCAAACTAGTTGTGCTGGTTTGTGACGCCATCATTGGCCATCCAGAGTTAAAAATGAGGTTTTGTGAACAACAAGCAATATAATTTTCGATACATACATTCCAGAGCAGAGGTCTCAAACTCAAATGTGCTCGCGGGCCAATTTCTTAGTTTTGATGACGCCGCGGGCCGCACCACCAATAATAGGGATATTCAACGCAGAAGTTCCAAGTATGCCTTGTTTGATGGGAGCTTGAAGACAGCCATTCCACAAACTTCATGAAAATGTAATTTACTATTGTGTTATTCACGCTTGACACGGAAAAAATCATATTTTCAAATATTTGAATAAAATTGTTTTTATGCCGGGCATTATTTGTTCAAATATTGAGTTATAGACATCATGCGAGAGGACGAATCATGATCATGACATCGTCAACCTGTCGGGTTATAATATTGCAGCTAGTGGACCTTTGACGTGCCACAATTATATGTAGAATATAAAATCTATACCGAAGATTGATCTGATAGCAGAGCGTTTGAGCGGTGTAGCCTAATCCGGGTTATGATATAGTCGTGATAAGTAGGCTAAGTAGTTAGTATGATCGGTCGTGACCTGCCATTGTTTCTTATGGGCGCGGCGGCGAGCGGCTGGAAAACCGGGGGTGGCGAGCGGCTCTTATTTCTTATGGGCGCGGCGGCGAGCGGCTATTGCGTCTTATGGGTGCGGCGGCAAGCGGCTCTTATTTCTTATGGGTGGGGTCGCAAGCGGCTGGGAAACCCGGGGTGGCAAGCGGCTCTTTCGTCTTATGGGCGGGGTGGCGAGCGGCTATTGTGTCTTATGGTCGCACGGTAACCCTTTTCAGCATAGGGATCGGTCGCAAGCGGCTCTTATGTCTTATCACGGAGGTGGCATACGGCTATTGCGTCTTATGGTCGCAGATCTCTGGTGATTCGCTGAATGAACCTTTGTTAATGTGTATATCGTAAATTATTATATATGATGTAGTTTGGTCGTGACAAATGACCGATCGTGTTCTAAGTCTTTCGTCGCTATTGATTTCTACGTAACCTGAATAGTACTTTCAGATCGGATTATTCGCACCTTGTATACCGCTGTTTCGCACCTACAGAATAGTCTGCTGTTCACAGTCGCGACTTCACCGCGATAGCGCAATTTTCGCACCTCGATCAGTAGAACAACACCGCGCTAACCCAGTTGTCGAATCACATGGACCAAACATTTCTTGTGAATGGAAATATTGTATTGTGGTATACAAATAAGCAAACTATTCTTCCAATTCAACAAGTCTAGTTAACGAATCGATTTTCAATCTGCCGACACAGTTTTTAACACGAGTGAGTTGATATTTCTTCCCGGGTACGAGCGAGGTTTTGTTCCATTGATCCAAAACCACCTCGCCAGTATCATCCTTCAATGTAAAACTGTATAATTTCAACTCCTTTCCGGCACCAGAATTGACCATCTTCTCCTCTCGAGAAACACAAGTAGCGGCGATCGAGACGTATTCATCTTTATTTCCGTATACCGATTCACAGGTCAATAATGGGTATTCTTCAGTCGTATGTCTCGATTTTCCATGTAGAGTTACTGACGAAGCCCGACCAAGTAATACAGCGGGTTTTCCAGTAAATTTATCAATTTGAACCCAACCAATTTGACCATGAGTTTTTTTCGTTTGGTGAATGCTTTCTCAAGGTTCCCGAACAAATCACGATTGAAACACGTGAAAGATATCTCTTCGTTATTGCCGTCGATGAATATACCTTTGAGATATTGGCTAACGCCACCTCTTTTGGGTGATGAGACGAATTTGACACCGACGTGAAAATTTGAAGTTGCTCCGACTTGCATAGTGTTGACGCTGTTCGATGTCATATCGTTTGATAAAGTGGGAGTCATCAGTGTAACTCACTACACAAATCAAGTTGAATCGTATTTGAATGTATTGATTCGACCCAACTCAAATCCTATTAACGCGATCTGTTGAATCGAACGTAACCTGAATATTACTGACGCCAACATTCACCCTCATCGGATCATTCACACATTCCACGCCGCTGTTTTAACACTTATAGAATCAATACCAACTATCTCTGACCCGATATTATTCAATCATTTTGGTAATTTGCCAACTTTAAATCCATTCGCGGGATGTACTAAAGGTAAATCCAAATAATCCAGAATGAAATATTTGGACTTTGACATAGTCTGAATTGAAATAGATTGACAATCATGACTACCAACTTTGATCCAGTCACATTTCAAGATTATACTTTGAAACAATCCTTGAAACTGACAACTCTATTCGCGATCTGGCTTTCCGTTTGCTAAAGAGACATTTTAACATCTTACCATACTCAAAAGAATTATTCACAACATTAACCGGTGTTACAAATATAGTTTTCACTTACTTGATCATATCACTACAACTCACAAACTTGAATTAATTCATCTGGTTGTATTCATAGGACCGATAATTTTTATCCAACTGTAAAGGTCGTTATACTATTCTGTAAGACAGAGTATTTACTAATCGGTACATATGCGACTTGACCATAAACCTATTATATTTTGAGTATACGAGATTTGAATGTCAGAACAATAACTGAGAATTAAATTATCACAATTGAATCCATATATGACAGCGTAAAAGATATTGGAATGTCAGCAACTCTTTACGGTAACAGTTACAACCACATCAACTAATCTACCCAGGCAACACGTCATGATCATTCCTGAAATCAACACGTACGCGGCAACTGACTTGAGTTAACCACAAAACGGCATCGAGTTTTAAATCCGCTTGCAGCTGACGGATTATTCGAATGCATCGATGGAGAATATTATTGAACTCGTCGGTATTGTTACTTCAACAAATTTTCGCTTACACCGACTGCGAAAGTTAATATCGAATGGTAAGAATTGATCACATATTTGTTGATCACAGACATGACAAAAAAAACATTACCGAGATTTTATAAACTAGTCATATTACTCTACACATCTATCAATATCAAAATGTGAGTCATCCAATTTTTCTACTAAAGTAACATTGCACTTTCGGATTCGAATTCGGTATAGTCATACAAATTGTATTAAATCCAACATCAAAACAAAAGGAATTTTTTTATTAGTTTATTGAAATCAAATCATTCGTCTTCGACTTGTGCTTCTCTAGATTACCCGCGACAATTCGTTTCGAGTGAGTTGTAACCAAAGTCAAGATATCTTTGTGTCCACAGATATGGAAGATGAATATAGCTAACACAATCACGAATCGACGTTTCAGAGTATTTCACGGGTGTAATAAACTTGTTAGTGTCACCTATCTAAAAGTACGCACGCGTTCGATTTCCATACCGACTGTTGCGATGTTTAGGATTCACTTACAATAACCACGGGTGAGGATTTAACATCAATGTCGTTACTGTCGGAATTTGCGACAGAGAATTGAAACATCTGCACTTTACAGAGTGTGAAAATATCACTTTGAGTATCGAGTACCGTTCGAAGCTAGCGATCAATTCTTAATCATTTCAGTAACTCCCTATTGTGCGTGCTAAATGTAAAATATCGCGAGGTTATACACTCTAAGACTTTGATTATTGTAAAAGTAAATTGTGATATGTTTGTTAGATGCATCCAATTCAACTAGAAGTGTCTAGTATCCAACACTCGTAATATCAAAAAAGTACTCGCTACACTGTTATTTGCTAAACGTGTTTTGCATTGTTGTTCATTTCTAGTATTGATTGAAATTGTTTTTGAACCCTCAAATAATAATTCCCGACATGAAACTAAGCCGCCGAAAGTCGTTACCATCACAAACAGAAACAATTTGCACGATGTTTACTAAATGTATCCTATAGTTAGGTGTACTGGAATTATTTGTAAAACACACACACACACACACACACACACGATCAGAGAAATTGGAAATTTTTCCGTTGTCATTCGCTAAAGTAAATGTCATCACAATACTCTGTCACTAAAAGACGTTACTTGGCTGTGCTTGAATTCTAGACATAGTTCTGATTTACCCAACACAAGACCCAAGGACAACCCTAGTTTCAGCCGAACACAGATATCCAAAATATCACACACTTCGCTATTCCTAAAGCACAAACACACCATACAAAATAATACTTGTTGCGTTGTTGCGGCATCATCACTCAACAATATCACCCTCAATACAAATGATGTTTATGTGTAACATGCTATTGATTTGAACCACACCCACCTGACGGAAGAGGATTTACTCAATCTTTACAAAATGGATATTGACCAACATCACATCACCGGATTGTATCTGTTCCGCTGGATACGAGTTATGTTAGTTTAACAGTAAACAAATTTCACCCTCTTGGATTATGAACTCAATGCGTTAGCAGTCATTCAATATTTTGTTTGTGTCAACTAGTTACTTGGTATGGTACTCCACAACTCTTACAAAAGTACGAAGGATATTAACATCGCACTAAGTAATTAACTTTACTCGATATTCTCGCATTACGAAACTAAAGAATGGTTGGTTAGACTCTACAAACTGTTTCGATATCACAAGACCTTTATTATCTGAATGGGTGTTCATGTGTCTTAAGAACCAAATAGTTCAACACAGCACTAGTACCAACAGAAACATCAGAGTTGTTCACACAAAAGTTTGTATGCGTGCAGTATGCGAATACCATGTGTAAGTCCAGCACAATTGTGGTATCCATCCGGGTTTAGTTAACACAATTTACGACACCGAGGTCACCTCATCTTTCGTAAGACAACAAACCAACCAAGGTTTCAGGATATGTCCGTGTCATAGCAATAAATCAACTACTCCAACAACAGAGTACATATGTTTTCTAGTTGCGGCGCTTACATCTTACACACAAATCAATCTACTTTGCTAACAAAAAGTGCTGGGTCATCAAGTGATTACCCTAACAACAAAACAGCTAAACGTACTATCATACAAAATGGCCGTTATAGTCACCAACGGTACATGGTACAAGTAACAAGTCTCGAGAATCCAGTTATTGAAAAAACATGAAAGTGTTTCTCCTGCGCCAAGTCGTTATGTTGACGAAAGCGTATATTGTAATATCATGATCGATTTGCATTCGTTGGTCACAAAATGTCACTACTCTAAATAATTATTTTTCACTCAAAGCCTACTTGTCGCCAATCGTTTTCATCAAGCACGAGTTCAAGAAACCTGCTACGACATGAATTGTTATTTTTTTATGTTGTGTAAATAGGTAATAATTAATTTTAGTAACACTATATCAACATCATCTAGTTGCGCGAATAGATTTACACGTGGTCTTGTGGTTTTAATCGAAGTATACAGCACGGTCTACTGTAGAGTCATCTCTACTGTACAACAACTCGGTAATCGAAACGCATTAAAATTTAAACAACGATCTTGTTTCGTCGCACCAAAAATATGTTTACTATCGCGATACTCTGCACAGGCCGTGTAAATCCTTTTCACACTGATAATAGTATACCATCAGCTACCGGCGACAACGTTTAACAATACCAACAACACTAAACATACGATACCTACCCAAGTAAAATTACCATTTTCACCTAGAGGTCGGTCGTTACCCGAGTAGAAATACCATTGTCCTTTGGAGATTTATCGTTTACTCAGTGTAACAAACCCCTTTTCCTTTGGAAATATATTTTTTCTCTGGGTAACAAACCTTTTTCACTTGGAAATATATTTTTTCTCTGGTTAACAAACCTTTTTCACTTGGAAATATATTTTTTCTCTGGGTAACAAACCTTTATACTTGGAAATATATTTTTTCCCCGGGTAACAAACCTTTTTCCCTGAGCAACAAACCATTTTCACTTGGTGGTCCGTCGTTTACCCGAGTAAAAATATCATTTTCTTTTGGAGATCCGGCGTTTACCCAGTGTAACAATACATTTTCACTTGGAAAAATACTTTTACCTAGAGTAACTAATCATTTTCTCCTGGGTAACAAACCCTTTTCGTCTGGAAACTATCATTTACCTGAGTACCAATACCGTTTTCACTTGGAAATCTATCTTTTCCCTGGGTAACAATACCATTTTCGTTTTGAAAACTGACAACCACACCGGTCAATTTGATATTTTTTGTATATTGTTACAACAGACAGCGACAAAATATACACCAACAACGACTCCGATACATTTGTCTAATCAAATATTCACTTGCTCTGATGCATCCCATCAAAATCATTGGTTACTCACATACAATAACAATGTGCTGTTGTACATCGACATGTATGTTTTCGGAATTGGTGAATAAAGGGGTTTCCGATATGTCCGTGATGTCCGGGTTCGTGCTTTGGATTTTCCAGCGTCAAAATGTCTGAATAAAACACCTCCTTGACGATGGTTGGTATGTGGATAACGGTGTTCGGAAAACGGTTGGATTTATGTCACCCATCTCGCGATAGCAACTCCAGGTCGAGTTTCCCCCCCCCCGCATGTTTACTATATTGTGTCTTTATTGGTCAATGTATGTCTCGACATTCAGTTTGAAATCGGAAACCCTGATAAAGTACGCAACCGGATCCGGATATCAACTGTGAATCGATAAACCAATGAACAATATTCAAAGTAAACATGTTACACCCTGTGTTTCCACGAAAAAATACCATCCAGACATACGTCGCGCTTGTTTGCCCACAACAGTATACGCGCAAATGGAGGTGTGTGACATTGCATGCAATGTGTTGGTATACAAACATCGATCCACAGACATTATCATAGCCGGTAGTTTTGATGTAGATCGAATGTCACCCGATAACAATACCAATAAGCCACATTGCAATGACTCTGAGTCAATCTGAAGCATGACATACGGACACACAAACATAGAAACCGTAACATTGGTATTCGCACGACGGTGAAAGTGAACTATACAGCATATACCAATAGAGCGTTCACAGTCAAATATGCGAACCGTGCACAATCATATACCCAGATTTTCGCTGAATATGCACGAAACCGATAAATCGATACATTTCTGTTCCTTGGACATCAATAATACAAGAGTCATTCCAATGCATCGCTCGAATGTGAGGTTCATCGGGTGTAAAATCCATGTCAAATAACACCAAAGTGTGCCTTCCGTGTTTTAATATTTCCACCGATGCTTCTTGTCTGTGTCGTAACACTATGGTGCGGGGAGTTGAGAAACGGAACATTATAAAAAGGATTGACATGTCCAACTGAAACCGACGTCAATAACCTTGTGGCGATATCGTTTCAAAATGTTATTCGATGTGACGAGAGCAACCCCGATCTCTTGTGGCGATGGCCGTTTCGAAATGTCACCGGACGAACTGGACCCTTACGATGATGTGTTTTATGATTGCATGTGAAATCACGAGAGGTAGTGTTCTATTGTGGTGTATGATTGCAGTCTTCAGTCCACAGAAACACACCTTATTGGATCACAGTATCAGTCCGAGATTTACAGAAGTTCACGATATTTATCTGGAGTCGTTATGTGGGAGTAGCGACATCCATTCGTCGTGACTGAAAGACTGATCGCAATCATTTCGAGCACCACTTCGATAGTTCACCTAGATCAAACGCTGTAGTCTCAGCAGAAAACTTCGGTGTCGACAACACGATGGATATTGACCGATGTATCCAATTGATCTCGGTGGTCCGTCTACAGATAGGGTCATGACTATCTTGCGATAACACCATCGAATAAATCAGTTAACGGTGTCGAAATATCGATGTAATAGCGCGGACTCAGAGTCATTGCAATGTGGCTTATTGGTATTGTTATCGGGTGACATTCGATCTACATCAAAACTACCGGCTATGATAATGTCTGTGGATCGATGTTTGTATACCAACACATTGCATGCAATGTCACACACCTCCATTTGCGCGTATACTGTTGTGGGCAAACAAGCGCGACGTATGTCTGGATGGTATTTTTTCGTGGAAACACAGGGTGTAACATGTTTACTTTGAATATTGTTCATTGGTTTATCGATTCACAGTTGATATCCGGATCCGGTTACGTACTTTATCAGGGTTTCCGATTTCAAACTGAATGTCGAGACATACATTGACCAATAAAGACACAATATAGTAAACATGCGGGGGGGGGAAAACTCGACCTGGAGTTGCTATCGCGAGATGGGTGACATAAATCCAACCGTTTTCCGAACACCGTTATCCACATACCAACCATCGTCAAGGAGGTGTTTTATTCAGACATTTTGACGCTGGAAAATCCAAAGCACGAACCCGGACATCACGGACATATCGGAAACCCCTTTATTCACCAATTCCGAAAACATACATGTCGATGTACAACAGCACATTGTTATTGTATGTGAGTAACCAATGATTTTGATGGGATGCATCAGAGCAAGTGAATATTTGATTAGACAAATGTATCGGAGTCGTTGTTGGTGTATATTTTGTCGCTGTCTGTTGTAACAATATACAAAAAATATCAAATTGACCGGTGTGGTTGTCAGTTTTCAAAACGAAAATGGTATTGTTACCCAGGGAAAAGATAGATTTCCAAGTGAAAACGGTATTGGTACTCAGGTAAATGATAGTTTCCAGACGAAAAGGGTTTGTTACCCAGGAGAAAATGATTAGTTACTCTAGGTAAAAGTATTTTTCCAAGTGAAAATGTATTGTTACACTGGGTAAACGCCGGATCTCCAAAAGAAAATGATATTTTTACTCGGGTAAACGACGGACCACCAAGTGAAAATGGTTTGTTGCTCAGGGAAAAAGGTTTGTTACCCGGGGAAAAAATATATTTCCAAGTGAAAAAGGTTTGTTACCCAGAGAAAAAATATATTTCCAAGTGAAAAAGGTTTGTTACCCAGAGAAAAAATATATTTCCAAGTGAAAAAGGTTTGTTACCCAGAGAAAAAATATATTTCCAAGTGAAAAAGGTTTGTTAACCAGAGAAAAAATATATTTCCAAGTGAAAAAGGTTTGTTACCCAGAGAAAAGATATATTTCCAAAGGAAAAGGGGTTTGTTACACTGAGTAAACGATAAATCTCCAAAGGACAATGGTATTTCTACTCGGGTAACGACCGACCTCTAGGTGAAAATGGTAATTTTACTTGGGTAGGTATCGTATGTTTAGTGTTGTTGGTATTGTTAAACGTTGTCGCCGGTAGCTGATGGTATACTATTATCAGTGTGAAAAGGATTTACACGGCCTGTGCAGAGTATCGCGATAGTAAACATATTTTTGGTGCGACGAAACAAGATCGTTGTTTAAATTTTAATGCGTTTCGATTACCGAGTTGTTGTACAGTAGAGATGACTCTACAGTAGACCGTGCTGTATACTTCGATTAAAACCACAAGACCACGTGTAAATCTATTCGCGCAACTAGATGATGTTGATATAGTGTTACTAAAATTAATTATTACCTATTTACACAACATAAAAAAATAACAATTCATGTCGTAGCAGGTTTCTTGAACTCGTGCTTGATGAAAACGATTGGCGACAAGTAGGCTTTGAGTGAAAAATAATTATTTAGAGTAGTGACATTTTGTGACCAACGAATGCAAATCGATCATGATATTACAATATACGCTTTCGTCAACATAACGACTTGGCGCAGGAGAAACACTTTCATGTTTTTTCAATAACTGGATTCTCGAGACTTGTTACTTGTACCATGTACCGTTGGTGACTATAACGGCCATTTTGTATGATAGTACGTTTAGCTGTTTTGTTGTTAGGGTAATCACTTGATGACCCAGCACTTTTTGTTAGCAAAGTAGATTGATTTGTGTGTAAGATGTAAGCGCCGCAACTAGAAAACATATGTACTCTGTTGTTGGAGTAGTTGATTTATTGCTATGACACGGACATATCCTGAAACCTTGGTTGGTTTGTTGTCTTACGAAAGATGAGGTGACCTCGGTGTCGTAAATTGTGTTAACTAAACCCGGATGGATACCACAATTGTGCTGGACTTACACATGGTATTCGCATACTGCACGCATACAAACTTTTGTGTGAACAACTCTGATGTTTCTGTTGGTACTAGTGCTGTGTTGAACTATTTGGTTCTTAAGACACATGAACACCCATTCAGATAATAAAGGTCTTGTGATATCGAAACAGTTTGTAGAGTCTAACCAACCATTCTTTAGTTTCGTAATGCGAGAATATCGAGTAAAGTTAATTACTTAGTGCGATGTTAATATCCTTCGTACTTTTGTAAGAGTTGTGGAGTACCATACCAAGTAACTAGTTGACACAAACAAAATATTGAATGACTGCTAACGCATTGAGTTCATAATCCAAGAGGGTGAAATTTGTTTACTGTTAAACTAACATAACTCGTATCCAGCGGAACAGATACAATCCGGTGATGTGATGTTGGTCAATATCCATTTTGTAAAGATTGAGTAAATCCTCTTCCGTCAGGTGGGTGTGGTTCAAATCAATAGCATGTTACACATAAACATCATTTGTATTGAGGGTGATATTGTTGAGTGATGATGCCGCAACAACGCAACAAGTATTATTTTGTATGGTGTGTTTGTGCTTTAGGAATAGCGAAGTGTGTGATATTTTGGATATCTGTGTTCGGCTGAAACTAGGGTTGTCCTTGGGTCTTGTGTTGGGTAAATCAGAACTATGTCTAGAATTCAAGCACAGCCAAGTAACGTCTTTTAGTGACAGAGTATTGTGATGACATTTACTTTAGCGAATGACAACGGAAAAATTTCCAATTTCTCTGATCGTGTGTGTGTGTGTGTGTGTGTGTGTTTTACAAATAATTCCAGTACACCTAACTATAGGATACATTTAGTAAACATCGTGCAAATTGTTTCTGTTTGTGATGGTAACGACTTTCGGCGGCTTAGTTTCATGTCGGGAATTATTATTTGAGGGTTCAAAAACAATTTCAATCAATACTAGAAATGAACAACAATGCAAAACACGTTTAGCAAATAACAGTGTAGCGAGTACTTTTTTGATATTACGAGTGTTGGATACTAGACACTTCTAGTTGAATTGGATGCATCTAACAAACATATCACAATTTACTTTTACAATAATCAAAGTCTTAGAGTGTATAACCTCGCGATATTTTACATTTAGCACGCACAATAGGGAGTTACTGAAATGATTAAGAATTGATCGCTAGCTTCGAACGGTACTCGATACTCAAAGTGATATTTTCACACTCTGTAAAGTGCAGATGTTTCAATTCTCTGTCGCAAATTCCGACAGTAACGACATTGATGTTAAATCCTCACCCGTGGTTATTGTAAGTGAATCCTAAACATCGCAACAGTCGGTATGGAAATCGAACGCGTGCGTACTTTTAGATAGGTGACACTAACAAGTTTATTACACCCGTGAAATACTCTGAAACGTCGATTCGTGATTGTGTTAGCTATATTCATCTTCCATATCTGTGGACACAAAGATATCTTGACTTTGGTTACAACTCACTCGAAACGAATTGTCGCGGGTAATCTAGAGAAGCACAAGTCGAAGACGAATGATTTGATTTCAATAAACTAATAAAAAAATTCCTTTTGTTTTGATGTTGGATTTAATACAATTTGTATGACTATACCGAATTCGAATCCGAAAGTGCAATGTTACTTTAGTAGAAAAATTGGATGACTCACATTTTGATATTGATAGATGTGTAGAGTAATATGACTAGTTTATAAAATCTCGGTAATGTTTTTTTTGTCATGTCTGTGATCAACAAATATGTGATCAATTCTTACCATTCGATATTAACTTTCGCAGTCGGTGTAAGCGAAAATTTGTTGAAGTAACAATACCGACGAGTTCAATAATATTCTCCATCGATGCATTCGAATAATCCGTCAGCTGCAAGCGGATTTAAAACTCGATGCCGTTTTGTGGTTAACTCAAGTCAGTTGCCGCGTACGTGTTGATTTCAGGAATGATCATGACGTGTTGCCTGGGTAGATTAGTTGATGTGGTTGTAACTGTTACCGTAAAGAGTTGCTGACATTCCAATATCTTTTACGCTGTCATATATGGATTCAATTGTGATAATTTAATTCTCAGTTATTGTTCTGACATTCAAATCTCGTATACTCAAAATATAATAGGTTTATGGTCAAGTCGCACTGTCGCATATGTACCGATTAGTAAATACTCTGTCTTACAGAATAGTATAACGACCTTTACAGTTGGATAAAAATTATCGGTCCTATGAATACAACCAGATGAATTAATTCAAGTTTGTGAGTTGTAGTGATATGATCAAGTAAGTGAAAACTATATTTGTAACACCGGTTAATGTTGTGAATAATTCTTTTGAGTATGGTAAGATGTTAAAATGTCTCTTTAGCAAACGGAAAGCCAGATCGCGAATAGAGTTGTCAGTTTCAAGGATTGTTTCAAAGTATAATCTTGAAATGTGACTGGATCAAAGTTGGTAGTCATGATTGTCAATCTATTTCAATTCAGACTATGTCAAAGTCCAAATATTTCATTCTGGATTATTTGGATTTACCTTTAGTACATCCCGCGAATGGATTTAAAGTTGGCAAATTACCAAAATGATTGAATAATATCGGGTCAGAGATAGTTGGTATTGATTCTATAAGTGTTAAAACAGCGGCGTGGAATGTGTGAATGATCCGATGAGGGTGAATGTTGGCGTCAGTAATATTCAGGTTACGTTCGATTCAACAGATCGCGTTAATAGGATTTGAGTTGGGTCGAATCAATACATTCAAATACGATTCAACTTGATTTGTGTAGTGAGTTACACTGATGACTCCCACTTTATCAAACGATATGACATCGAACAGCGTCAACACTATGCAAGTCGGAGCAACTTCAAATTTTCACGTCGGTGTCAAATTCGTCTCATCACCCAAAAGAGGTGGCGTTAGCCAATATCTCAAAGGTATATTCATCGACGGCAATAACGAAGAGATATCTTTCACGTGTTTCAATCGTGATTTGTTCGGGAACCTTGAGAAAGCATTCACCAAACGAAAAAAACTCATGGTCAAATCTGGTTGGGTTCAAATTGATAAATTTACTGGAAAACCCGCTGTATTACTTGGTCGGGCTTCGTCAGTAACTCTACATGGAAAATCGAGACATACGACTGAAGAATACCCATTATTGACCTGTGAATCGGTATACGGAAATAAAGATGAATACGTCTCGATCGCCGCTACTTGTGTTTCTCGAGAGGAGAAGATGGTCAATTCTGGTGCCGGAAAGGAGTTGAAATTATACAGTTTTACATTGAAGGATGATACTGGCGAGGTGGTTTTGGATCAATGGAACAAAACCTCGCTCGTACCCGGGAAGAAATATCAACTCACTCGTGTTAAAAACTGTGTCGGCAGATTGAAAATCGATTCGTTAACTAGACTTGTTGAATTGGAAGAATAGTTTGCTTATTTGTATACCACAATACAATATTTCCATTCACAAGAAATGTTTGGTCCATGTGATTCGACAACTGGGTTAGCGCGGTGTTGTTCTACTGATCGAGGTGCGAAAATTGCGCTATCGCGGTGAAGTCGCGACTGTGAACAGCAGACTATTCTGTAGGTGCGAAACAGCGGTATACAAGGTGCGAATAATCCGATCTGAAAGTACTATTCAGGTTACGTAGAAATCAATAGCGACGAAAGACTTAGAACACGATCGGTCATTTGTCACGACCAAACTACATCATATATAATAATTTACGATATACACATTAACAAAGGTTCATTCAGCGAATCACCAGAGATCTGCGACCATAAGACGCAATAGCCGTATGCCACCTCCGTGATAAGACATAAGAGCCGCTTGCGACCGATCCCTATGCTGAAAAGGGTTACCGTGCGACCATAAGACACAATAGCCGCTCGCCACCCCGCCCATAAGACGAAAGAGCCGCTTGCCACCCCGGGTTTCCCAGCCGCTTGCGACCCCACCCATAAGAAATAAGAGCCGCTTGCCGCCGCACCCATAAGACGCAATAGCCGCTCGCCGCCGCGCCCATAAGAAATAAGAGCCGCTCGCCACCCCCGGTTTTCCAGCCGCTCGCCGCCGCGCCCATAAGAAACAATGGCAGGTCACGACCGATCATACTAACTACTAGGCTATTGTTACTTTGTCATTGCCGAAGTCAAATTAAATCAGCGTCATATTTTGCCTTCGATCATTATTGGAACATGTCAATAACAACTTGAATATAACCATTATTGAGCCATAGTAATAGCAATGTTTCTTAATTTCAGCGATCGTACCCCTCGTGCTTCCAATAAGATTTCTCGTAGCACCTGGACATTTTCAACACAATTTCATTAGAAAGCCCATACACGTAAAATCGCGCGTAGCGCGAAGACAATTTTCCAGTTGAATAAATTGGTCAAGAAAATATTCCACAGCTTAAAGGCCTAATTCCACAATGCATCTCGTACCCCATGATGTGGTGCTCCGTACCCCGAAGGGGTCTGCAGACCCTGGTTAAGAACTCATGGAATAGAAATGTCCAATCGCCGATGAATTAATAGGTGTTACAGCTGTGGAGCGTACTACTACCTTACTCGTCACCAATAATAACAAGGATAAAGAGATCGGACAACACCCAGCATGTAACCAACTATATGCGTCGCGGGGGTCACATAATGCCGATGGTTGCCATGCTGTCCTGATTAGATAGCTATATATACCCTACGCAAAGCAAGCTACGACGTTTTGATATATTACTATTCCCCATGACAGTTTCATAGATTGTTGCATCCGTAGAATTGCCAAGTCACCGTTCCGAGTCGCAAGTCCTTCTCCGATTTTAACGTTTGATTCGACTCATCTCGAGTAATTTTTATTTAATCACCCAGTCAATCCGAAATCGAGTAATTTTACGAAAGATCGCACAAAATCAATTCACAATTTCCAGTCACGAATCACCAACGGATCATGTTTTATCATTATAAACTAGAAATGTGACGTAGTAGCTGATATTCTACCGCATGGTAGCTTTTAAAAGTGATGTGATAGTGTAGTTTGTTGAGATTTCAGTGTTTTCAAAGCAGTTTTAGGGTGAACTTCAAGTTCTTATATCTAAGAAGATATGTGGCATTGGAATATATTGTCGAATACTTTAAATTCCAAAATGCCGTCGCGGGCCGCACAAAATGCTCTTGCGGGCCGCATGCGGCCCGCGTGTTTGAGACCTCTGTTCCAGAGCATGTTAACTGGTAGCGGTAATTGCGGATGTGTCTCCGTGAATATGTAGACTGTCCTGTATATAATTTTGAACATATGCGTCTATTCCCCACCAGAAACCATAGAATTCCCCACCGTTTGGGAACCACTATCGGTCATCTAGTGCGGCATCAAGACGATCAACCAGCCGCCGCCATCATCAACCACATTCCGACGGAGCCATGGCGCAGAGGTGGTTGGAATAGAACCACATGGCGCTCGACAATAGAGACCGAGCTAGCGCAACGCGGGCTATCGCTCGAAGACGCACACGACCGCCCACACTGGAGGCGCTTAACAAGGGCCCAAAACTGATTATCTTGATGTTCTTTTGTTTCCTGTTTTCTTTTATTTAATTGAAAGTCGATATATATATACAAGAAACAGAGATACATTGATATTTAGTCGAATCTTCTACTACTACTACAGAAACGTAAGCTGTGCTTGTTCAATGTTCAGTTTGAGGTCAATATATTTGTGATCTAACAATCGAGGTTCAGTAAAACGTTAAATTAGTGAATGAATGGTTGCTCACAGTCCCACAAGTGACACCGGCGTATGTCGAACAATCTGAACATACACAAGATACAGTGATCTATTAGACACCGTTTATTTGATGACTTGAAATTGACTCGTAAATTTTGCTCCGAGTCACGAGTCAATGTACATTTTTGAAGCTCCGAGTCAAGTCATTTTTCCAAAGTGACTCGAGTCAAGTCAAGTCATACGAAAAAGTTGACCCGAGTCATCCCAACACTGCTTTATGCTCCGCTCAATATCGACGTAGCAATACTCAGACACCGAATACGTTGTCCGGACTCGCCCAGACCGCTAAGGCGCGTTGGTGACCAGTAGGGTGGAGTGAAAATGACTTTTTTTTTTCAAATCAAAAAAGGCCTTCCTCAATCCTGACAAATGACCTAAAACTTCAATTAAAAGTGACTTCAGGGTGTTGCCCCCATTTTCCAGCCGGCAACCCCCCAATTTCTGCGCGTGGGGGGGTAAAATGGCCCATCTCGGCAACCGCTGGTCGTAGAGTCATGATATATAGCTCAAAATCTGCGGAAGCATCATGTTTCTATCTGTCTTCTGAAGAAAGTTTTCTCTATTGTGAACACAAAATGAGTTATAGCCAAAAAACTATATATACGCACATTTTTGTTGAAATTCAGCATTTATTCTGACGAATTATGATCTGTCATTAGTTTTTTTTAAAAGTAAAGTAACACACTGGCAATACCGAATATTGGGCCCATATTACAAATATATTCACAACACAGTCCATTTAAAATCGGTTTAAAACATCATAATGAAACATTCACATTGAACGTCTTATATTAAAAATGCATTCTGTTGTCAAGTTTTTTCATCAGTTTACGAGACTTAATTTTTCGGCGAATGAGGCCATCTCGTCTTTGAAATCCCGAAACGTGCCCTGATGCTTCTGTTACGAGCTTTACATGATGTTCCATGCACTGTTTGATTGCGGCATGGATTATTATTATTATTACACGGGTATTACAGTGACGCTTATCGCCGTTTAGGCCTTGTGCGTCACGACACAGATATAGCTACAGTTCAGTTTCATATTACAGTTCATATTCATCGTATAGTCAGTATCTTCGACATCATGTATCTTCCTCGTTGGACGACTTTCAATCAGCGCAGTCACTCTTACACTCTTTCTCTTGCACGCGTCCGTCTTCGGGTCTCAGCTGCCAGCTTTATGAGAGCGTGGCTTGCTCTGTGTCTGGGCTTTTAAACACACTGTTGTACAGTGGGATCGGCGATGAGGAGCCCAGATAACCTCCGACACATAGAAACATGGTAGAGCCGAGACTCGAACCAAGAACCATTGGTGTCGTGACTGTGTCGCTTAGCACACTGCGCCACTCGCTTCCCCATAGCGGCATGGATGAAACAAAATCAGAGGCTTCTCGCGGCATTCTTCTAACTCTGCATCAGTTAAGTGCTCAATCGCTGGAGAAAGTTGTTGATATAAGGTTCAATATCAACCAACTCGTGGTATACCTTTGCTTCCAAGTTCAACTTTGAGACGCAGAATAGGACCGCAGTTCAATTGGTTGGAACCGCTATGACTCTCAATGTCCAGGAGTGAATTTTATTCAGCGGCATGTTTTCGAATCGCCAGCACCTTGGTCACACCCAATTGAAAAAAAACTACGTGGAAGTGTATCTTGTTGGTCAGTTACTCAATTCAAAAAGCTCTCGCCACCACTTATGGCCTTTCAAAAGCTACCATAGGAAATTGTTAGTGACTTAAGTAAGGACCAGTTATATGCTTATAAATATGCTGGGCAATTATTCAAGGAAATGCTGATGATGATCTGGCTTACTTGGAGGTTGGACCACCGGGTGCGCATTCAAGATGGCTAACTTTAGGATGCAGTGCAGAGTTCTACGGTATTATGTGTAGAGTTTTACGGTATTATGTAACAGTTGATGAATCGCCTTCGAACCTGGAGATTCTGGTTCGTTTTTGTCTTGAAGTATATTTTTCAACTTGGTTTGAGATCAAGGGAGACAAACATATAACACATGGATCCAGAAACATCTTCAACTTGATTCAACAGGTTTTGAATTTCTCTGACCGAAACGTTCGGAAAATTGCTTTGAATGTGGTGACAAGAAACGGTTATTTCACAAACCCCGAAAATATTATGATTGCAATGCTGGTAGATGATAATGAAGACATACGAAATAAGGGTGTGACCAAGGTGCTTGCGTTTCAAAAACATACCGCTGAATAAAATTCACTTGTGGACATTGAAAGTCATAGCAGTTCCAACCAATTGAACTGGGGTCCTATTCGTTTATTCTGTGTCCCAAAGCCAAGGCATACCACGAATTGGTTGATATTGAACCTTATCAACAACTTCCTCCAACGATTGAGCACTTAACTGATGCAGAGTTAGAAGAATGCCGCGAGAAGCCTCTGATTTTGTTTCATCCATGCCACAATCAAACAGTGGAACGACATGTAAAGCTCGTAACAGAAGCATCAGCACTAGTTTCGGGATTTCAAAGACGAGATATGGCCTCATTCGCCGAAAAATTAAGTATCGTAAACTGATGAAAAAACTTGACAAAAGAATGCATTTTTAATAAAAGTCGTTAAATGTGAGTGTTTCATTATGATGTTTTGAACCGATTTTAAAAGGACTGTGTTGTGAATATATTTGTAATATGGGCCCAATATTCGGTATTGCCAGTGTGTTACTTTACTTTAAAAAAAAACTAATGACAGATCACAATTCGTCAGAATAAATGCTGAATTTCAACAAAAATGTGCGTATATATAGTTTTTTGGCTATAACTCATTTTGTGTTCACAATAGAGAAAACTTTCTTCAGAAGACAGATAGAAACATGATGCTTCCGCAGATTTTGAGCTATATATCATGACTCTACGACCAGCGGTTGCCGAGATGGGCCATTTTACCCCCCCACGCGCAGAAATTGGGGGGTTGCCGGCTGGAAAATGGGGGAAACACCCTGAAGTCACTTTTAATTGAAGTTTTAGGTCATTTGTCAGGATTGAGGAAGGCCTTTTTTGATTTGAAAAAAAAAAGTCATTTTCACTCCACCCTAGTGACCACTGATCCACCATAAATAGTACTTCGTTACAGGCCATCTCCTGACACAACCAAGTTTAGAACACTTACTACTACCTCAAGACCTGAGCCCCAATCCCATCAGCACATAACCATATCAACACACGCCACAGCTATTCAAGAACGAAAGGAAAATCCCACGAATTTAATAATCCTACAAAGAACCACACACGTTCACATCCCCCAACGAAATCGCAAGAATAACGACACACATCCGTCCTACAGATTGAACTGCAGCTTTGCTCCGCCCGCCGAACGCAACGACACCACGTAAACGCGCTCGTAGTGCGCGAAATCGGCGGCCGGCTCTTCCCACCCATCCACAACTGCTTCTAAATATGTCCCGTGCACAGCTTCGCAAAACCTCTCGAAAGCGCCGTCTCGTCTCGCGACGTCAAGCTTCTCCTCGTCTGCGAAAGTGCAAAGCAAAGCTTGCGTCGGCAGCCTCATCAGAGACTCCGGCATGTACCTCAACCTATCAACAGGTACCTCTTCTAGAGTACCGAAATCAACGTATTGCACTAATGCGGTATACTGCAATCCTACAGACAAAACGATCGCCCTATGCCAGTGCTGATCTGTATCGTACATACACAAGCAAGGCATCATTTCGCGTAGATCGTGTGCCGGAATGACGTCCTTATCCCTCTCCTGCACGGCCGTCATTGCCATTTTCCAATCGAAACTGTCATCTACAAGAGTGGTGTCACCTTCTAAACCATTCATCTCCGCGTGCCTTCGCACGTAGAAGTAGTCTTGGTCGTGTACGTGATACACGGAACATCGCATCGTTTTGCCGACGCTCACAACTGGCAGCGGAATGTACTGCATTAAACTTCCGCGGCGGTTGGAATCGTCTGTGTCGCGCGCAGATTTCATGTCTTCCGCTGCAGGTACACACGGGCTGTCGATATCATCATTGTGACTGCTGTCTGGTTCGTCAGTAATCGGGATGGCGACAATATCTTCGTTTTCGTGCTGATAATCGCGTAGCGCTTGCTCAGGCTTTGAAAACGGTGGCGAGTCCGCAGTTTTTTCCACGACCTCCGTATGCAAACCATTTGCGACGACGCTGTTATAAGAGAGACGCTTGGAGGCACAGAACTTCAGAATAAATTTTAAAAGAACGTCGTATGTCGACAACCGTGGCAAGTATTTAGGCTTCGCGTTTCTTTTCGACAGTTAGCAGGCTACCAAAACTATAAAAGTGAGATTGACTTACGACTTGGTTACAACCCTGGAAAGTACCATAGAAGCTATAAGTTTGATTGATAAACTGATTCTTAGCGCCAAGGAGCGTATCATTTCAGTACTAAAAAAAATCTCCTCTGGCTGCTCTACTCAAACCGCTAAAATTTATAGTCGATTCAGATTAGAGTACTCGAATCATTGTGCACAGCAGGGTTGTAACCAAGCCACAAGGTTCCGAGTCACAAGTCAATCTCACTTTTACAGTTTTGACTTCAGTCAAGTCCGAGTCCAAGTCAGTGAGTAGAGGGTAGAGTCCGAGACATAGTGTTCTGACTCGAGTCCGAGTCCAGGTCATTATGTTCAGTGCTCAGCTTTCAGTTCAATCTACCTTTTCAACTGTGCTTGAGTGATATAGAAGGGCTCGCATTCATAATTCAACTCATTCCCAACAGCTTCTGGCCCAAATTTCAATTATCAGGACTGACAGACTATATACCAGGGCCGGCCAACCCATGGGCCGCGGTCCACATCTGGCACGCAAGAAGGATTTGAGTGGCCCGTGAGGTAATTTTAGAAATTAGTAATAATACCAAAAATGAATTGCCCACATTGTGAACGTGCAACCAAAAATTTGATTAGTCAAGCCGCAACATTTTGGATGTGACGACTGAAATATCAGTTCCGACGCATTGACAGATCCATGGGCCAGTCAAATTTTGGAAGACCTTCGTACATTACAATGAAGCAGAATATTCTGCGGTGTATTTATCTGAAGTAAATTTTTTTCCACGCTTCATGCAATCACTCGATTTCTTGCTTTTGATATTGTTATCCCCTCCTGAAAATGGAAGAACGCCTAATGTACCATACTAAGTCTAATTATGGTCGCGATTACGAGAGAAAGTGTCACCAACATGTGACCTTGCGTTTGCGCTCGCAGAAAGACCGTCTACGATGAAACATAGGCATAAAATGATTGACTTATGTTGGCCAAAGCTTGCGATATCGATATGTCCAGGCGTCGAATAGTCCAGTTCTTGAAAGCTGAGCCCAGCAATATACTGCAGACTCGCAATATACTCAAGTAACAATAATATCAACCTATGAAATTTTCACGCCTGGCGCGGCTAGTGGCCCGCGCGATGGTTCGTCAATGAAATGTGGCCCCTTGGCCGGAAAGGTTGGCCACCCCTGCTATATACCAATAGTGTGGTAACTTCGAATTACAATGAGATGTCTGTCTTGGCCATCCTAGTCTCGAGACGTACGACTTGGGTTGAGTCATGAACAATGACTCGAATACAAGTCGAGTCACCACGAAAATTGACTGGGGTCGAGTCATTTTACGCATTAGAAAAATTGACTCGAGTCAAGTCAAGTCACCAAACCTCACGACTCGAGTCATTACAAACGTGGCCCAGCCCTACAGTTAACGAGCGTCACCACTCACTACCCACCTTGACGTCTTCGCGTTGACCGGACGCCTTACAGGCAGCGCGAGTCCTTGTATGATGAGATCTTTCGATACGGCGGGAACTTCTTCAGACTGCAAAGCGCACTCGTTCCGGAGAAGATCGGTCCACAGTTCCACGACGGTGCATTCGTCCGCACCGCCCGGCGTTTCCAACACCTCGATCAGGCACTCTTCGCCGCTGGTCAGGTCCTGAACGAGCGAATGCTTTTAGAAATGCATACAAAACGCGTAAAAAACTGCTGGGCTCGACCGCGTCCGGTCAACTGGCAATGAATTCTGGTCGATCGATTTTCCAACTAGGATTTACTAACGATTCGAGTGCTTGAATCTGTACCGAGTAATAATCCCAAGAAGTCAAGTCGTGAGAGAAGATTTTTTCTAGTGCTGATATTATGTCGTCCTCACCCTTAAGAATTATCTTATCAACGAAAATTATAGTTTTCATAGTCTTATCCACTGTGGAACGCTGTAAACCTCGATTGGTTGCATCTAAAACAAAAATCATTTTAAAACAAACATGTTTAAAACAAGGCCCTCAGTTAAAACATGTTTTTTATTGTTTTTAAGTCATGACGTCACGAATATTCAATTGTGACGTCACAATGGATTGAAATTGACAATTGAAAATATGGGGTGAATATAGCTCCTTTGACGAAAATATCTGTACTATTAATTCTGAACCGACTATTTCGAGGGTTCAAACCATCCCACATCGATATATACGTGGTGGTAATTGTCTGTAGGCTCATGCGACATTTTTTTAGAAGGAATTTACACTTTTATGGCGTAATTTTACAACTTAAGGCCTTTTTTAAACCACTGTTTAATACTTGTTTTAAATAAAGTGTTTTAAAACACCGTTTGTTTTAAATGCAACCCTAGTTGTATCGCAGTATACGTCACGCATGCCAGACTTCAAGTTTTAGTTAAAATTTACATTTATTATTGTGCAAATAATGTGTCAGCCGAAAATATTCGGGTTTATTTCAATATGAATATACTATTCAATTCGTGATTTCTGTAATTAGAAAGAAATCCAAATAGTTTTTCAACCATTTTGGATATTTGGAGGTTTCGTGGACCCGTGAAAATGCTTCGGAGACCCCCGGCCGGAAACCACTGATGTAGCACAAAGCTACGCACGTTGTGAAAATCACGTATCCGCAAAGTCGTGATCGACCCATTGCATTGTCACAAAGTGCATATGATGGTGTAATCTATAACAGCCAACAGGGGTTCTCAACCTTTTTGATCTCACGGGCTGGCAAAACTTTAAAACAAATGGAGCGCACCGGTGAACCTTCAAAAATCAAAATTACCCTAAATTCATTAACGAATCATGTATGTAACTCGAATGTAATATTGGAAACTACATTTAATGCCGTCATTTTGATACTAGATATCTATACGTTGTTCGATTGAAGTCTCGGCAAGTCGAAGCTCGCGAAGTCTTGTTAAAGACTACTAGCTTCTATTGTTCATTGTTTGCCATCTTTTGAAAAAAATTGCGTTTGCTATAGCCTTCAACTATTACACCACCAATCGTCACTTAATTAAATTATCGGAGCTTCACGAAGTTCGTTTAAAAGTCCACAAAGCTTTCACCTATAACTTGTCCGAAATGAGTGGTAGGCTACCTTTAAACAGTATGTGTAACACTTGTGCCATAGTGACGTTTTCCCAAAGTAGACTATGAGCTCTGTATTATGACACCTTGCAGAATAATATGTTCCAAACTACTTACTCAATTTAAAATTTGACGTTTCATTTCTCTCATCAACGGAGAAGACGCTAACTTCTTGCATTTTGCTATTGTGATGTAAAATATATCAAGTGGATTAGCAGGAACCTGGCCACGGACCGGTGTTTGAGAACTAATGATCTATAAATTGGATGCAGAACCGGCATTATATTGTTTGTGATCGCACAAGATATATATTCGTACTTTCCACGTCATTCATACTGTCATGGCATAACAATGAGTGATACATTACTCCTAATACTTGATTCACAATCGACTCACAAGGGTCCTCGAAATTGCCCAGCCCTACAAAATACTCACGATGAAATAATTGGACGCCGTCGAAGTCCATTTTCCTGTTCCTCCCGCCGGACTCACCCCTCCCAGACAGCATCTCAAAAGGTACTGGGTGTCGTCGTCGATGAACCTTTCCGGCAGTCGCCTCAGCGATGTCGACAGCAGGGTCTCGTCCCAACCGAAATCGATGGCGGTGACAGAGTATACGTCGCCCTGGGACAGACGCGGGTAAAAAGTTGAGAAGTCTACAGTTATCGCTGGCGACAACATACGGTTTCCTTGATGGCTTTGATTCGACCTCTGCACCATCGCTTTTCTCTCTTGGATTTCGCGGCACAGATATCTCCCACTTTCCAAACTGTAATACACGCAGCCAGCTTACTTCTAGCGTTGGATTGCACAACTACAAAATTATCAGCCTTACCGAATGAGATTAGAATTAGAACTATAGCTAAACAGTTTTTCCCGAATTAAATTACAATTATTAACTACGCATGTTTTCCAAATTAGATTAGCATTTTTGCGCCGCCATAATTAGTATGTGGACAAAAGCACACTGTTAACCTCCTATCTCCGGAGAGTGCTCCTTATCCATTTCCATTTGCAATTCCCGCATCATCTTGTTTAGCCTCGCGCCAGCCGATTTGATCTGCAAGCAGAAGAACGCCGGGGACTCGACGTGGGTGATCCGGGCTTTCGTTTTTGAGTCCCGTACGGAAGCTTCGTCGGCAGAAGCAGCTGCAAAACACAGCGCACGCAAATTGGCCCTGGTTCAGTTTATCAACAATTTTATCAGATCAATGTGTGAATCAATCAGTGAAAGATAGGCGTCGAAACGACTTGGAGTAGGCTAGTCTCTGAAATCAGACACACACCTGGCCTAGTCGATATCACTTGGGTTGTAATGACTCGAGTCACGAATCGACTTGAATGAAGTCACTTTCCTATACTGAAAATGACTCGACTTGAGTCAATGCGAGGGCTGACTTGACTCGAACTCGAGTCACGCGCATTGCGCACGACTCAACCGAGTCCTACGGCTCGAACGGCTGAGACAGGCATTTCATTGTAGTTTCGAGAAACGGTAAGTTCCACATCGTTGGTGTTACGTCTATCACTAGTGGTATTTGTAAAATATGGCCAGAGACTCCTAAAAGTGAGGATAATAACTACCGTAATTTTCCACGTATAATAGGGTGGTCCTTAAGAAACGAAATTTGGAAAGTTGTTGGGCTGACCATGCCAAAATGTTCCCTTTTGGTTAAAAAACACACTGTGTAAAATTTTATTGATATTCATTAATGTTTAGAGGTGGCTTAATGGATTCGAAATTTTACCTATAGATATAGATATCAGCTATGGAGCATATATAGTAAATTCATAGTTGCTATTGGGTCAACGCTGGAAAGCCTAGATTACCTCATCTGGTTAATAGCCGATCATTGGTGGGGGTACCATGATGACCAATATCATTTTATATTGCCAAAAGCTCTGTTTGAGGGTGTTGGGGCACATTTTGTGGTGCTCAGCAACAACCCCAAATGCAAACTGCAGTTGCTCCTCGTTTTTTTTTGTGAGATGGGCAGAAACATCCTGAAGCATTGCGTTGGACGTTCTGTGTGGTCGTTGGAGACAAACAATCATGCAACATGTAATCGCTGGCCTAAACACGACAGTCGCATCTTCAACAGGCCTGGTGCGCACGACATCATTGTTGGCCTGAGCAATCTCATCTGTAACAGGCCTCGTGCGCAAGATGTCGCTGGCCTGAACGATCGCATCGCGGGCCTCGCAGGCTTTGGCTGCTATCTACTATCGTTTAAAGACTAAGCCGTTGGGTGTATATTGATTAGCGATTGTCACGTCATGATTGTTCAACAGTGACATCGCAAAACAGAATGACATCGAATACTTAAACACAACTATTCATGTACTACGAATGCAGAGTGCATACTATATTCGGAAAATTACGGTATATTACAAATGCGAGCATTTTATATCATCCAAGCAGATTTGTAAAAAAGATGGTCGAATATTACTTGAACGCAAGACTTGAGTCATAGCAGTCTGACTCGGACTCGAACTCAGACTCGGTGATGAATTAAAATACCTCGAGAAAAGTTTGATGAACTTGTAACTCGGAACCTTTAGATTTGGCACAACCCTGATTGCCACCTTGAAATTGTTTCAACATCAGGCCATCAACTAAGCAGATTAGCAGTTTGCACATGTCTGTATTTAGAGTGCAGTTCCCTTTACCATTGACTTCTTACCGTCCTTGATCTGCACTGCCGCAGATTCCGAATCCAAGTCCGTCTCCTTCGTGACCAGCCCTTCCCGGTACAAATGATTCGACACCGATATGCATCCGGGGCTCTCGTCGTAAAGGTCCACGCAGTACGTCTGGTCTAGGACGTCACTAAACGCGAGAGTCCATTAGAGAGATCAATAGGTTTTGATTTGTCGCACCGAGAGACAAGGAAAAAGGCACAAAACAACTGGCAATGTGGAGTTCGAGGGGTCTTCAGAGTTCAGAGTGTTTGGTGAAAACAATAGCAAGTCCTAAGTACAAAGACATATACAGTAAACCCACACACATGCGGATTAGGGCTGTTCAAAAACAGCCTTTTTTCAAATTCTACTGGTAACTTGATGAAATTGTTGGGCTACCCGAAAGAGAAATGTCGCACACCAGATCTGGCTCAATCCCGGCGTGTAGAAGCATTGCCGTTACAGGACATAGTTTTTCATTTAATGAACAAAAATTATTATAATTTTTTTTCAAATTTTACTGTCTGCCAGGGTTGTGACCAAGTCACAAGGCTCCGAGTCAAGTCCAAATCAGCGAGTTGAGGGCCGAGTCGGAGTCATGGTATTGTCTTATTAAGTCATTGTGTCGACTGCTAAGTTTCCACTTAGTCTCTTTATAATATATTCATTTTCCTCACTTTTAGCACTTTCTGGTCGCATTTTCAAATCCAGTACGAATAGACTAAATCTCAATAATGTCGTTTCTTTACTATTCTTCGAAATTACATTGAAATATCGGTCTTGGCCGTCTGAGTCTCAAGTCATATGACTTGGTTAGAGTCACGCGTAATGACTCAAGTCCAAGTCGAGTCAATACACAGATTGACTCGAGTTGAGTTATTTTCATATTTTGAGTAAATAACTCGAGTCAAGTCGAGTCACCAAAAAATCGTGACCCGAGTCATTACAACCCTGCTGGCTACCCCATGAAATTGTCAAGTTACCAAAAATAACGACGCAAAACAGGTTTGGCTCAATTCCAACCCGTAAAAGCGAAGTTATTGAAGTAGAAAATGTTGCAATTGAAAATAATATTACTTACTTTATCCACCGTAAATACTATTTTTTCAAATCCCAAATTTAGCCAAATTTGGAGTGCAGCGTTTCTTAGGCATCCTTACAATTTTCTCCAGCAACCAAAAAAATTTGACAAAAAGTTATTTTTGAATAGCCCTAATACACATAGAGCAACCATACAATGCATATAGGTGAAGAAAACAGCGTAATATTGCGCTTAGGAAATTATGTAAAAATATTAAATATAGATTACAATTGTAACAATAAATCATACATAATTGCAGGAATTTCGAGCAAATTTTGCAGGAATCGCAGTAGTGCTTTACACGAGACGACAAGAAAAACCGACTCACCGTACATCCATGATCATTACATCCGACGTAGTACACAGTTCCGCAAACCTTTGGACGCAGGCCAGTGTGAATTTTTCTTCGTTAGCGGGTGGCTTGACCAGGCAGAGCCTGCAGCGTAAAGCCTGCACCGGTGCAAAGAGTTTGGTATATGTGGCAAGCAATTTTCATGATATCTTCATATTGAAATAAACCCGAATATTTTCGGCTGACACTTGTCAGGAGTGATCGTCAGTAGGGCTGGACACAATGATTGAAGTATCAACTTTTCTAATGATGACGCGGCCAACCAGTGGCTCGCGAGGTAATTCTCGAAATTAGTAATAATATCAAAAAAATTACCAAGGTAACTTGTTGTGAACTTGCAAGGCCAATCAAAGTTTGATTAGACTGATCGCGTAATTTGGGATGTTGATAACTAGAATATCAGTTCTGACACGCTAAGATAAACTGCACGCTAAGTTTTCATGACATAGTTGTTATCGATTTTGATGTGTAGCAATATAAGTCTTGTTTTCACCATTACCTAACCCGGTTCGCTTCTACCGGACGACTAAAAAAGTAGGGATGGTGTGAACCTAGGAAATTTAGTGGTTCATGTTCACAAATAAACCTTGGTGGGTTCTGCACTGTGAACCTTTTTCATTTATTACAATTTTCAATCATTATAACATCTTTGGTTGAAATTTATTGCATTTCAACTGCCGGCCACTCTATGCACGGCGCTGGCAGCTGAAAAAAAAATCAACACTAAACGAGCACGCACTTCGAATAATCTCAAAAATTCTACATGCTTTGTTACAAAAGTTTTCCGATTGTGAATAATTACTGACTCTCTGCTGTGAGCTTGAACCGCAATCACACAACATCAAGAGTGAAATACACTACATGTAGTCAGCGAATGATGCTTGTTCAATGTTCAACCAATCAATGAGATTGATATCGTTGTCAGATGTAAAAAATGTAGCAGGCATACGGGGTCAATCTTGACTTCATATGTTTATTGTATCATAAAAATCAAACCTGTGCGATTGGGGTGTTGGCTACCGCTGTATGACTTGGTAATTGGGTAATATCGGTAGCAAATATAGAAACCTGTTTTACACTCTGCTCAACATCAACGTATCAATACTCAGACGCCGAATACATTGTCCGGTCTGGCCTTGACCGTTAAAGCGTAATCTTCAATTCCTTTGCAAGTCCTCGTCAAAATTGTTGGCAAAGCGACGGAAGATATTGATTTTATGGGATTATTATATCATTTGATTGCCCCAGTTGATACATTTGGCGACGTTTAGAACTTCAATATGAACGTGCACATTAATATAGGCCATCACTTCACTGAAATGTAGGGTTGGAATGAGCAATATGACATCACGTGACGTCATGAGGTTCACGTCCGCGTTCACACAGAACCTTTCAATATGGTTCACGTTCACACGAACCTGAACCTTTCAGAGGTTCACACGATCACACCATCCCTATAAAAAAGGTCATCAACATTCAAGTGGCCCGTACAATGGTTCGTAAATCTCATGTGGCTCGTGGGCCGAAAAAGATTGAGTCTAGTAGTAAGAGATGATTTTTTCTAGTACTGAAATAATGCCAGAATTTTAGTTTCAATACTACTTTCAACTGTGTACAGCTGTAAATCACAATTGGTCACATCACAGCATATCAAACATATGTAGTACAAGGCTACACCCATTAGTGGAAATGAAATTTTTGTGTCGTTATCGACCATACAGCATAGTCACACTGAAATAGGCATGGTTATTAAATACTTAAATATTCAACAATGGTCAACACTGCCAGATCAATGGTTTAGTAAGAAACAGCGTTGGAACCAAGTCACAAAGTTCCGAGTCACAATTCAATCTCACTTTTATAATTTAGACTCAAGTCATTTACAACTCTCCCCCGAATCAAGTCCGAGTCCAACTCATTTTGTTCACTGTTCAGTTTTCAGTACAACCCACTTTTTTCAACTCTGCTCCAGTGATATAATGACTTGCATTCATAATATAGTAATTTTAATTATCCTTAGTCTTGACAGTTTCCGACCACATTTTCCAAGTATCAGGACTGAGAGACGAAGTACCAATAATGTGGTAACTTTACTATTATCGAAGCTACAATAAAACGACTATCTTGGCTGTCCTAGTCTCGAGTCATGCATAATGATGCGAGTCGAATGATTTTACGCATTTGAAAAAATGACTCGAGTCACCAAATAATGGCGTCTCGAGTCTAGTCATGAATAATCTTTGAAATTTGAGTAGTTTTAGTGCTAGTTGAGAGTTTTGAAAAGTGAGTAGTTCTAGTGCTAGTTGCAGATTTCAAAAGTAAATAGTTCTAGTTCTCATAGCGAGTTTTAAAAAGAGAGTAGTTTTAGTCATAGCTAGTCATGACTCGAGTCACTGCAAACCTGGTAAGAAAACACCAAAAATTGGCGCTACCTGCACGGGAAGTCTAGTGAACATCTCCGGTATCTTGAACAAGCCGGAGACATGAATGGTACTCTTGTTTCCGTAATCGACGTACTCCACATCCACAGTTCTGTCCTCATTCACCGATATCACTTCGGCCCGATACCAAAAACGATTGGCCGGAAAGCAAGCGAGACAAATCTGAAAACGACGCATTGCATACAACGGTGGTTCTTGAACTTATTAGACCACGACCCAAATCTGGGTTTTAGCGTCATCTCGCCACCCAAGCCTCGCACATCGAAATGAATGCATTTCTAACGTTAGTATGCTACGAATAGGTGTGATATAGAGCAGTGGTTCTCAACCGCCGGTCCGCGACGACATTCCTGCCGGTCCGCCAGGCATATTAGAATTTTATACTTTAATTTCAAGATGCAATGTTGAAGGCTTGTTCATTGATAAAATAAATAAAACATCAAATTTTAAACTGATTCGTAACTTCGTGAGGTAATCTTAGGGCTGGAAACATGTTCGATTTGACTTAAAGTTCAAGACGTGTCATTTGACGACAAGCAAGTGACAAGTACACAGAACAGTTACGAGCCGACTCATCGCTAAACAGCACAGTTTTATTATTGGTTTTCGATTCATTCATTTTGTGCAGCGGGGGCACCCCAAACCGCCCAACTGGACAGGGGCCGAGCTTGAATTGGGCTCAAAATTACTTCGCAAATGAACATAAATCATAAATCATAGCATATTTGAAACCTTTTCTAACATTTTTCAATTTCTTTTCGCGCTTTGTACGATTTAGTATCCCTTAATGTCTTGCTTAACTTATTAGGTGCCCTTCTTTGAGAAATACGGAATGATTTATAGGTATTTCGGCGTCAGCCATTACCACTCCACGACGTACCAACGCATAATGAAGCTGAGGTTAACATGGGACTCCGAAAAGGTTGTCCAAAAATTCGGCCGCGAGAAAACCGCTTTACTCGTGAATGATCGAAAATTTTCACTATTGGCGCGATTAAGCTACGTTAACTCTCTGATTACGCTGAGTAGAATGGATGTGCTCACAAGTACAGGTGAAAACATCCACCCAACTGTAGGGTCTGGGGGTGAAGCCCCCGGAAGTTTGACTTATCGCCCTGTGGGCGCCCCAAGACCAGCGTTTTTGGGTTGGGCTGGCGAAGTGCTTTTTCGGCCCGGATTTGCGGATGGCCGGTATAGCTGCTGTAATGTGTTTTCTTGCGGCACGCATTGTATTCGTATAGGTAGTTGCCAGAGTAGCCTGTTTCTGGTGGCTGTGGGCAATGAGCAATGTAGCATGAAAAGGTGCTTGGTCCGACTACGATACGGTTCTTCTCTCGATATTGTCAAAGAGAAGAATATTATCAGAATTGGCGTGGTCGGTTAAGCCCACGGCGTTCGGAGCGAAAGACAGTAAAGGTCTCTCGGCGGTAGCACTTTATCTGTACAAGGCAATTTTACCTCGACTCGGCAGACTCACTACCATAAAATCACATGGATGCCATCATGAATAATAATTAAATACGATCAAAACCCTCTAAATTTCACTCTCTAGCACCATATTATAATTGCAAAAAACGGTTGCATACTCTACATTTTGGCTTCATTTCAATTTTAAAAGTTCACCGGTCCGCCAGACATTTTTTGAAATTTTACCGGTCCGCGAGGTGAAGAAGGTTGAGAACCACTGATATAGAGAACGCGCAGACAACCAGTTTCACTTATTAGCTATTGCGAACTATCCACAGGAGCTCGGGCAAAGGAGTTTTTTCTGATGCAAGAAATTCAGCAATATTGCATACTTATTAAAAGATCGCTCTGGTGGGGTTGCGACCCAAAATTATACCATACTTTAAGAACCCCTGGCTTAACAAGATAACTTGTATAATACTCAGACTTGTACAAACTAACAATCTAGTTATTTGACGGGCTCAAGTAACTACTGGTTTTTCAAGTAGCTCCAATTGCGGATTGTTAGAAGTAGTTGTAGTTTAAGATTAAACACAAATATAGTTAGGCCTACCAAACAACTGACACAGGTTATCTGTCGTGTGATGTTCTTACAGCCATTGCTAGCTCAATGTCATCAATACTTCTAGCGGCGTAGCCAGGGGTGGGTAATGGGGGATGAAACCCCTCCCTACTGATGTTCACGTGGAAAGCTGATCCGATAACGGTTAAATAAAAATTAATGAATTGCTTTGGAATTGAATCTTGTTAGTTGCGGATTTTGAGTAGTTCTAGTTCTAGTATTGAGTTTTGAAATTTGAGTAGTTTTAGTCGAAGATTTTGAAAATGGAGTAGTTCTAGTTTTGGTCGCAGATTTCAAAAGTGAGTAGTTCAAGTTTGAGTTTGCACATATCCGGCGATAGTTTCGCAGTCTCACCATTCCCACTTTCGGACAGACGATCTGCAGGTCGTGCACGAAGTCCGCAAAAGCGGCGGCCTTCTTGCCAGAGGTCTGCTTTTTCACCCAATACTGGATGTTCTGATCCATATCTTCCAAGTAAGACACGCTGTCGTCAGCTTTTTGTACAAAGAATCTGGAGAAAGGGTGAGCATTAATTGCGAGATTAGCGGAGTGAAAAACAATATATTCGCAGACACAGGTGATCAGCAGGGCAAGTTTTTGTTGCACTAAAATCACGAGAAAGTTGCAATAAATTTTATAAGTTGCAGCAAAAAGTTGCATTTATAATTTTTGTTGATACTCGAACGGTTCCGTTATATAAACTAGTTCCTGCAGAGCTGGCAAATCTATTTTTTTGTCATTTAACGCACGGTCTGGCGAAGTCGCTAAAAATTAAATATTTTTCCGGCACATAGCAAAAAAATTGCGCAATGCGGGAATAATTTTTCCAAAAAAAGGCCAAACAGTTTAGCGATAACCTATATTCCTAAAAGGAGTCAAATAACACACCCCAAACTCCTTACGTCTGCAAACTTGATCCAAGGCATTACGGAAAAACTCACTCTCGGCCTGGGCGCTCGTGTAGTGGGAAACTATTTCAAATTGCAACGACAGATTAATAAAGCGATCTTTTTACATATTGTTCGGGCACAATCGTGATTGGCAGGTTATTGAATTTCTTGCTTGGAACATTGTTTCATAGAAAACAGTGAGATACATACAGCTAACCCATCGTTATAGCTATGCAAATCAAAGATAAAAGAACCATACTAGAAATAGTTTATAGTCTGTTTTTAAATCACTCCTTTACATTTTTACGCATATTTTGATAAAAGTTGCAGTAAAAATTGGCATGAAAAAAAGAGAAAAGTTGCAAAAAGTTGCACTATAAAATCCCTCCAAACAGCTTAAAACACCATAATACATAGATTCTGAGTGTCTAGGAAGCTGTCGGAAGCAGTAAAAAAAAGTTGCAAAAGTTTCAAAAACTTGCCCTTGTGATCAGTAAGACCGAGAAAAATCGAGTGCTCTTTATCCAGTGTTTTTTCGACCATAACTACTTCACTGCACTTTGTGACAATGCTGTGGGTCAACCACGGCGTTATTTTCGCTAGCGTACAGTTTCGTACTAGATGTTTTGGATGCTGTCATGCGACCAATTGAGAATTCAAGGCATCCGCGTTGGAAAAAAACAGCAAACTATAATCCTCTGTCATAACATAACTCTCAGTGGAAGAGGACATACAATTTCAGTACGGTACTCTAAAAAATCGCAGAAAGCCTGCGACATCCTTGATAGTTACCTGTCAGGTGACTCTATGTAGCAGATGGTGACGCCGCTGACGGAATTCTTGGGCAGAGACGTTTGTGTGAGAAATTTCTTCTTTGGCGGGTCGTCAATCTCTTGCTGCGCGGGCGGAAACCGATGCCTGGCAGAAACAGGCGAGAGAACTATCGGTATCAAATCACTCGACACAAATATACTTACATATTTGAAGAGCCTCATGGAGGTACACTTCAGTATACAATTAAATAATATAGTCAAACTCGGCTCTCTAACAACAAAACTTGGCCTCAATACTACATTGTTAGTTGCGCCTACTGGCCATTCACTACTTCTAATTGAGTGTGAAGTTACTTTGACTGCCTCCACTCTTAACGGCTTTATTTAAATAGATAAAAGACAGTTTCTGGACCATTGCACAATGACTTGAGTACAACTCGAGTCCGCGCAAAAAGTGACTCAAGTCGAGTCGAGTTATTTTCTATGTAAGAAAATTACTCGAGTCACAGAAAAATAGCGACCCGAGTCATGAATCGACACATTACAACCCTGTGCTCTAGTTACGTTGTGTTATTCAAGAGACTGCTTCGTCACAGTAGAATCACAGTAGCCTATCTCCAATTTTCGGAATGAAGTTTTTGTGAGTTTTTAATTTTCTTTCGGCCATCGTTTCAAACACAACCATGGTCGAGATATGGCAGAAAGAAAATCTCACAAAAATTCGATGTCCCCAAGATGATAAAATTGGACTCAAGCTTCATTGATTCTAATTGAAATGAACCCAAATATTTTCGATTGACACTTGTCGGGGGGGGGGGGGGGGGGGAGGTAATCATCAACAACTAGTAGAGAATTGGAGCCCTTAATATAACATTCAAGTAGAACAGGGTAAGGCCATGAATTATGCCAAAAAGTATGAAGACGACAGATTCCCCGTAGTCGTGAGAGGTCGTTTGCAATGTCGCCTAGGGGTAGACTTCTATGGAAAATGCCGACCAAATTCGTGCCTATGTACATTGAGCTTGAGCGATCTCTTCGCACTGATTGTTAAAAATTTCATACCAGCAACGTCATATTTGGTGATACGAATATTGATAGACAATGTGTTGTCCAATTGTCAACTAGTTGCTGACAATTACGCTTACCGAGTGTTAGCCGTAAATAGTCAAGGTAATTTCATTTTGAAGCCACTTTTTAATTGTACGTTGAAGTTCAGTGCCACCAAGAAGATCTTCAAACATTACGACTTACTTTGCGAATCCCAGAAAGACCAAAGCGTCTGAAATCGATACCGATACATCATCGTCAATAGTGTCAGAGCCTGGTAGATATATCTCCACCAAACGAACGCCTTGATCTCTGTTTACGGTGGTCATAAGCAGCCGCCTTCCGTCTACAGCTTTCGCAAAATACTGCTTCGCGCCTACATTCCATTTGTTACCATCGACCGCGCAGACGCTATCCAGAGTACACGGGATACTTAGAGCAGGCAGCGCTTTCCATTCGGGAGGCAGTCGGCGGAGGCATTTGACTTTTGTCATCACGGTATTGCCATAATCCACAAAACAAACTTCGACTACATCGTTGGTACGAATTTTCGCTTCAAAGTGAGATTCACCGGATTTATTCGATACGCTACTTTTGGACGAATTCGAATCGTTTTTGGTCGTTTCTTCGACTTTTCCGATAACCCTCGCCCTGTACCACATCCCGGTCTTGTCGTAATTAGCGGCGCACAGTTCTCCGGCCGATATCGATTTGAAATTGCTGGGCTCCAGTCCGGTGCGGTTGAGAAACCTTTCCACTTTTTTGATGTTAGCCTGATCAACTACCCTTTGCACGTTGAAATTACTCGGGCTGTCGACATAAGTTACCGTAACCAATTCCTGCGATTTCGAACTCAGCTCAATCTCTTTTATGGCAACTGGTATTTTTGCGGGTTTAACATCTTCTTGAGCAATTTTAGGACGCGGTATACCTTCTAAAATCCCAATGTTATCTCCAATTGTTCCCAGCTCAAACGAGTATCCCTTCACAATCTCGATTTCGCCAAACTTCGAAAACAACGACAGCATATCGGGGTTTGCTGAGAATTTGAAATACCCAGTTTGTATCGCTGTGCTGGGCACAGTCTCATTCGAGCTGAACTCCAGCTTTTTATATAAATCGTAAGGCAAACGAGTGTAGCTTTCAAGATTAGACACAAGTTCTTCAGGGTCTAGAACAACTTGCATGTGTGCATCCTTGGAGAGAATCAGGCTTGCGTCACTGCACGCATCTTTAATGCGCTGTTCTTTCTCCTCTATCTCCTCAAGGTGCATCATGATTTCGTCACACGAGAACTCCATGCACTGAGTTAACGCCTTCAAAACGCCAATGTAATCCACTTGCAGTTTGCTCATGATGTTCAGAAAGAGAGAATGAATAGCTTTGCTCTGTTCATGAGCATCTGTTTTGATCTCTTTCATCTGTTTTTCGAGTCGCAACTTAACATTCGAACTTAGGAGGAACGACGATTCTGCTTTTGACATGGCGTCCATAATCTTCTCCCTGTGGTTGTCATATTTGACAGAAATTCGGACAATCTCGTGTCCTTTATGTTGCGGGCTAATTACGCAATCCGGGCATACCGGCGTTTTATCACGCTCGCAATAATATTCGAGCAGCCTGTTGTGCTCGGCACACTCCGTTTCCGTTAAACTTGGACGTAACGCGACTTTTCTATGCTGCCTGTACATTTCAGAGTGGCCGTGAATAGACTTGAAGCATTTTGCGCACATATCCGCAAAGCATTGGCAACAGCGGCAGGTCGCAACTGAGTTGACACATTCCGAACAATAGGTTTTAGGTATTTTCTTCCTCGTAGGTTCTATATTGGTCGTGTTGTGTCGGGTGTGAGAGAAATATTTCGCCAACGTAGGTACAGCAGACCCACAAGCCATGGTTCCAGCATAGTATATGTTCGGCCACAGTTCAGCAGTAATATCGTTTCCATCGACGGACTCGGTTTTGACGCTACAAGCCGGGCACGTGACGGCGCCTTTTGCGGCTACGCTTTTAGACACGCATCTTTTGCATAAAGTATGGCTGCATCGGAGCAGCAACGGCGTATGGTCACTACCGTTGGAAGGCAGAGGAGTGAACTTTCTACGACAGCCATTGCATTTAGGTAAGTCGCCCATAATTGACGCTGCACATAAAGTAATGAAGAGGCTGAAAATGAAAGCAAGGTTCATACGATAGGAACAAACACCAACACAAAACCACGCACACATTTCCATTTCTAAATGAAAACTCAGTAGTAGGGTTAGTTCGGATATCAATAATTTTCACTATCCGGATAACAGATATAGCCGTATATTTGGAATTTACCAAACCAGTCAACCGGATAATAACTGCTAAGTGAGACAATCGATTTCATGAGGTTGAGGTGAAAAATGGATCGTAAAATCATCACACGGTGTCCTTGTAGATCTACGTACACTCGCAGTACGAGCAAATACGACAAATTGTCGGGGGACATAGAGTAGTGGTGACGATAAGCGCCTACAAATCTGGCGGATCCGGTTCGATTCCCGTCGGAGGTTCATCTCGGCTCCTCTTCCCCCGCCGTTGCCGTTCTTACGGCGACAAAAAAGCCTAGAAAAAGACCCGACGAAAGAAAAGCACTCACAAGGAATGGAAAGAACTAGTAGAAAGGGCCGCGGTTTCACAAAGGCCAGCGATGATATCTTTTGTACTGGGCCTATTGCAGATGCGATTGTGTATGCCTGCGGTAATATCGTGCGCACCAAGCCAATACAGATGCGATTGTGCAGGCCAGCTATGAGATCATGTCATTCATGTGCACAGGGCCAATTGCAGATGCGAATCTTCAAGCCAGCGGAACTAGACTTGTTGAAGACGCGATAAATGAGGGCAGTGACGATTGCCGAGCGCGCGGCAATCAATGACCTGATTTTACGAGCATCTCTGTGGGAGATCATGTCACACTACATTGCGCGTGCATGCACAGACGAATCTGGATAATTGGCAACACGCTTCTCGCTAATTGGTCGAGGGCAACACTGATAATACGACTTATTATAACTTACTAAAAAGTGTAAAACGCATTATCAACGATATACTCCTTTAAATCGATTGACCGGCTGATTTATATCCGTATATCAGATAGTAAAAAAACCTGCAGTTGTTCGGTTAACCGTTATCCGGATCATTCAACCCTACTCAGTTGGTATAGACTTGGACAACTAGGGAATTTTCAGTTTTTCCAAATTAGATTTGATGTAGGATAAAAGCTACACCTATTCTTCCCAATTTGATAACAATTAGAATTATTGAATTCACAAAAACTTGAAAATTGAACTAAATTGCCCGTTAGAAAGAAATACAACATAAACCGAGTTCAAATCAAATCAGACTGAATTCCCATACCTAATGGCAAACGTCTGCACACTGAGCATGGCTTGTTTCGCACAATTCAGTTCTCCTGTGGTATTTTCGGGAAACCCACAAAATTGATTAGAAATTAACTAGAATGATCTAGTTGTCCGCTGGTAGGCTGCACCAAATTTAAGGAGTGCGGATGAAAACGGTTTTCCTGGCTCAACTAACATCATTAGATATTGGGTTAGCTTAGGATCATCAGGACTGTCAAAATTATATCTCAAATTACAGGTGTAGGCCTACTACTGCAGGCTGCAGCAACCACCACAGAAGACAGTCAAGGTCCAGATCAGGGCTCCAAATTTTTTTCAACTTCGCTGCTGCTCACAGCAATATATCGTAATTCTAGATTAACAAGTCACTCACGACTTATAATCTCAAAGATGTATTCGAAGAAAAATTGATCACAACAGCCAACAGTGTATTAGGCCTATGCTATATCAAATTTGAAAATGAGGCAGGATATCCCCAAATTATTAAGGGGGTCACACCTGCAGTAAAGCCGGAACTATCATTTAGAGGTGTGATCACACAGCCTGACCCGGCTTCCAGTTCTGCGTTAGACGGTATGCACTTGTGCAATGGGCCAATGCCGGACACACAATAGACAAGGCAAGGGGTGATGTCTCCATCTGCTCATGTCTATGTCAAAACTCCGTAAACTTGTATTTGGTGCGTCTTATAGTCACGTCCGGTTCTTTATAAGGCACATGGACACAAGGAAAATAATATATCCCTTCCTCAATCTCACTCAACTCATCACCATTCCGATATAATTCGTATACGGTACCGCAGTGAATGTTGCCAGATTTCATGAAACCCTGACGTCGACGCCAAGTGCAATCCTGGTAGGACCAATCCATAACGGTATTAGAATAATCAAATGCCAAAATAAAGTTGATAGAGACTGAACACCCGCTCGCCTAACGGCCAGAACTTCTTCATGACCACTCCCTCTTATTTCATCGCATGAGCCCACGTGAATATTTTATAAACAACTTCCTGCACAGTCTACGGACATCTAGCGACCGTGTTTACCATCTGTGGGATGACTCTTGGTGTCTAATTTTTTGTAAAAGAGTAGGTTAGGTTAATGTACAGCCAACTAACCTAACATTCACTAACTTACGTTAACTAACCTCCGTAGGTTACTTATCTATAGTTAATCATAGTCAAACTGACTGATGAAATACCAAATTATCCTTCTCTGCGTGTGGTCGTCTCGTAAAATCTGTAGAAAAAGCAGCACGAAGACGAACTAGGCAAACTTTTTCAACGGATATGCCCGAGTAATGGCATTGCCAACTTATGCCTTAACAATATAGTGATTCCCAAACTTTCTTTTCACCTTCCCCGTGCTAGAATGAGTCAAAACCGAGTCGCTTTTCTATCAATGAAATTGACTGAATGTCCCTAGGTTTACTCCACATACTCGATCCAGTTCAGTTCAATTTAGTATTAAAATTTCCTAATTTCCAAACACCACATGACTACGATACAATGAATAGATAGGAAGATGTCGATGTTTCTGCAGTGGCTTGCGTGCACTAACACTGACAGCTTTCCAGCAGATGATGCCATAATGTAATTGCGATTGAAAAAAAGATTAAAAGAGTATTAGAAGGCTGTAAAACATACCAATAAGTTCCGAGATCATTTTGTTTTTAGTGGCTGGATGTGACTCTACCAGGACATGTTCGAGTCCATCAGTACAACAGCAAGGTATTTGGCATTTTCCCTGTCGGAAATTGACTGACCAGCAATGTTAACAGTTAGGTTTGTTTTGGAATTTATGGCCAATAATTGGGATTTTGCGTTATTTTCATCCACTTGTCTGTCAAAATCTTCCGAAGGGGGCGATTTTGGGAACCATTGGACTACAGACAATCTACACTCGGCCTGGCTTCATATGTCCAAGAGAGCGCGTCTAGTAGCCTAAATGGTGAATGACAGTTGGCATTACTAACTGACTATTCCAAAGGGCAGTAAAGAAAGTGACTCGCGAACTAATCATTTGATGTAGGCCTACTGCAAGACAACGATTCATGAAGTAATAAGACACCAATTTGCTTACTGTAATTTTATTTTCGACAACTTCAAATACTTCTAGGTACAATAAAAATGGCACTTGTTACTGATCTATGGTGTTGAAAACAAATTTTCATTGTGATAATCGAAGAAATTCGAAAGGGTCAATCTAAAAATTCTGTTGCCAACCAACATGAAAATGAGCCAAATACTGCTAGGGACACAGTGATAGAATATGTTAATCCCCATGTTACCAACCAGCTGTAAAGCAGTTGGAGCAGTCCGGTTCAACAATGTATCGGTGGGTGCCAATTCCGTCATGCGCGAAAGCATAAATAGGCTGCACGCGAAACCACAACCGTGACGGCACAGGCATTCTGCGAGGCACGTATTTGAGAGCTCTATTATTGTGTTTGGCCTCACTTTGGCGGGCTCGCGCTTCAGTCGTAACCTCGTAAGATAGACAATTGGCGGTAATCTTAGCGTTGGCGGCCACACCTCAAAATTCAATATAACCGGTATTATCCGAAAGCTATTATTATACTGATCACGAATATATAATTTTTATCTGGTTCCGGGCACTGGAACCCCCCCAAAAACGTCCTCAAAGATGAAAATTCCCATTGTTTTAGACAATCGAAAATCTTCTGAACAATGCGCGATTGAGTGCGCGAGCCCATTGTGTCGCCACAAATAGTCCACTCGGACTTATGAAGTGTTCCCAGCGATACTTGGCATAATCCACACCGCTGCACAAGCTGTTGATCGCGTCGGCATTTAAATTTACGGGTTTTCCTTACGGTGCATTCATCTACGGATGGAGTAGAACCAGTGTGTCAATTCAAGTTAAAATACAAGCCGATTTTACTGAAGGTTTTTCGCCTTACAGTGCATTCATCATTACTGAAGTTATTTCGCCTTACAGTGCATTCATCTACGGACGGAGTAGAACAGTGGAAGAGTATTTCGCCGGCAATCCCACAGTCGTCGAGTATGTCCACATTGTCCAGTGTCTCAATTCAAATTAAAATACAAGCCGATTTTACTGAAGTTGTTTCGCCTTACAGTGCATTCATCAACGGACGGAGTAGAACAGTGGACGAGTATTTCGCCGGCAATCCCACAGTCGTCGAGCATGACCAGTGTCTCAATTCAAGTTAAAATACAAGCCGATTTTACTGAAGTTATTTCGCCTATTCTCAGTTCCGGGAAAGGGGTGTTTTAAAATCGGTAGATACCAGAGATGGGTTTAATTGATAATTTGCGGTAGCATTTAAGACATGCTGAATTGAACCTGGTGCGTTTGTGGTTTAATGCTGCTGGAAAAATTGTCCCAGGTTACTAGAGATGTGCCTAATCATTGACATATCCTGGGGTGGAAATCCATGTAGCTACGACTAGCGATCATGACCAACTGCCAACGGCCCGTTTTCGTATCGCTAAAACTTTGCCTTGTCCAGACCTTATGCATCTGATCAGACCTCACAAGTCGATAAATGTCATGATGACTCTAACGCAGCCATATGCCCTCGCCGAACAATATCATACCAGGAAAAGCCTTTCAATAACATCAGTCTTCAACTTCACTCGAACTCTTATCATATTGCTCCTCGTTTATCACTCGACTTCAATAACAACAGGTACACAGTTCAATGGAAGATTCGTATATTGCGAAAATGACATGTTTTCGTCAAAACTACTGACTAGTCAGTCAGTCGTAATAACGGAAGAAAAGAACAAGAAGCACAAAAGATATCAACATACTGAGCCTATTAGCAGCGTACTTCACGGCGTCGCGTGTTGGCCTAAACTCGAGGCGTTCATATACGAAGCATATGTTTAAACTATACTTCCGTTTCTAAACTATACATACTTGAGTACTTCTCATTTTCTACTTTACCTTCTACTTTCACTTGCTACTTCTACGCGTTACATTGCCCTAAAAGTTAGGGTAACCCAAAATAAGGGCTATTGAGATTGTACCCAGCTCCGCTTGGGCAAGAATAAGCCATTATCATCCGCTTATCTCGCCTTTAGACTGGATAGAGTGTAGGCCAGTTACTCTACTGGCCTAAGCTCACTTGCTTTTCAGTCCCTTTGCGCTGGATATTCCTGGGCGATCGTCTCAATCAACAGATTGTACACTTCCCATAGATCCAAAGTAAGGGACCGAAACCATGCTTCCGCTAAATGCGAGGGAAACAACTCCGGAGACGTCCCTCGCATAAAACGGTTGATTCGGTTTTTGAGCGGACACCACGACGTCTCGATACACTGAGTATGCGCACCAGTAACGGGCGACACAAAGTGACCTGTGTGGTTAACGGTATCGTGATGATATCCGATACCGCTCAGACCCCAATATCCGCGCCATTCATCGGTCTGAATCATTGTGCCCAGTTCCAATTCGGCAAGAATCAAGCCATGAAGGGTTGGCTTGTCTCGCCGTTCCACTGGGAATAGCCTCAGCTCTCCGGCTTTCCGATGCGGTACATTATCGGAATCATAGGAAATTGAAACTTGCCGCATTCCAACAACCCACGGACCACTACGGTCGCGAGTTTGCGGAGTAGCAGCAGTAGCAGTACCAACATTTATATTGGGATTTCCACTTGGTCCTGGACCATCATTAAGATCCGAACCAACTCTGGAATCCCCATCGCTATTACCACCATCGCTATCACCGCCATCGCTTTCCTCGTCACCATCGACGCTACTACTTACCTGCCGATTATCCCCGCGTAGCATCCGACCGCGGTTCGCCTTCCTTCTGCCACGAACCAGGGATTCATCAATCTCCACCAGGATCCCGACTCCCCCGAACTTCGTCCGCCGTCGAAAAGCTGCGACACATATCTCGCGACAGAAATTGCGCCAGTCGACAATGGTAGACTCAGCGATCCCCAGTGATATCTTCATGTCAGGGCCCAATCTACCCATCGACCAGTGATAGATGATCTGCATCACCTTCTGATAGCTGAGTTTGACGTTGGCCCGACGTACTGGCGTACTTACTATACTGGCTATACGTACGTACTGGCTATACTTGATAAAATTGTTAGGTTACCTAATTTAAGCCTACACACCAAATTTGGTTCAATTCCAACCAGTAGCTGCGTCGCTACAGGAGATGAAAGTTTCTATTTATTATATAAAAATAAATAACGAAAAAATTGAAAATTTTCTGTTCACCCCATGAAAGTGTTAGGTTGTCTATAGAAACGATGTTCACCAAATTTGGTTCAATTCCAACCGGTGGAAGCGTAGTTATTGCCGTCGAAAAATTTGGATTTGAATAAAATAGTATTTACGGTGGGCACCACTATAATAAATAATTAAAGAATTGGTCGCCGTAAATACTATTTTATTCATAATCCAAATTCGGGTGATATCGGTTTAAAGTCGTCTAAATATCAATGTAGGACGAGTCAGACACTGAATGCATTGTCCGGCCTCGCCAATACCGTTTAGGCGTAATCCCTTGCAAGTCCTCGTTGAAATTGATGACAAAGCGACGGAAGACGGGTTTTCATAGGAGGGCTATCCGAGGTTCCGTCACGACCGCAGACGCTACAGGGCCAAATGAGGTAGCGCTGAATTCGTCTCAAAACCACGCGTTCATCGATATCCAATACAATCGTATCGGACTTTTGTCGGACTCAGAATCGGCCTCCAAAATATAGTGTATAGGGAAGTTTCCACCGTTCTCTCGGACACATGAAGTTGCAATCTTTGCAGATTCCGCGTAGAGTAGCGATCCAGTCGGCATACGACTGTGCCTGTAGCAAATTTCTGGGGCAATTTCTTTTATGTTTGTGACACCGAATCTTTTTTGAGCAAAACAGTAACTATAGACCATGTTTGGCGTAATCGGCAGCGTCACGTCTCTAGTATCGATAATAAACACCCTGACTATTCCCCAATCACGCAACACAAATAGTGTCATACAAATAAAAGAAATAGCCCCGAAAATTTGCTACCGGCACGGTCGTATGCCGATTGGATCGCTTACTCTACGCGGAATCTGCAAAGATTGCAACTTCACGTGTTCGAGAGAACGGTGAAAACTTCCCTATACACTATATTTTGGAGGCCGATTCTGAGTCCGACAAAAGTCCGATACGATTGTATCGGATATCGATGAACGCGTGGTTCTGAGACGAATTCAGCGCTACCTCATTTGGCCCTGTAGCGTCTGCGGTCGTGACGGAACCTCGGATAGCCCTCCTATGAAAACCCGTCTTCCGTCGCTTTGTCATCAATTTCGACGAATACTTGGAAGGGATTACGCCTAAACGGTATTGGCGAGGCCGGACAATGCATTCAGCGTCTGACTCTTCCTACATTGGTATTTAGCAGAGTGTAAACGGGATTCTGTACTTGCAAGCTACGGATATCACCCCATAAGCAAGTTATACGGAGGCCAACAACTCAATCAACCCAATGTGATTTTCACAACAACACAACTGCTCCCTTCAACACGTAAAGACGTGCTTCCTGCACTTCAACAAAGTAATGTATTGTACGAATATAGGTGCCGCTGTGATTGTGGCTACGTGGGAAGAACGTCAAGACGTCTGCAGGACCGCAGAAACCAACATGTCCCCAGATTTATCAGAACACGTAAGTCACGCGATGTGAAAAGCTCACCCTTAACTCATCCACTTAAGATTGATGCTGATCGATCAAAGGCCATTAATTCTGCCATCGGCAAACATCTGTTGGATAATCCGATTTGTGCGAATAATTTTCGAGACGACCGATTTCGAGTCGTAGCGCGAGGTCGTTCACAATTCCATATGTGTGCCTTGGAATCAACTTTTATCAAAATACACCAACCAAAACTCTGTCAACAAAAGGAGTTCGTGTACCACCTAAAAATAGTACATTGAACGCTCTCTCATTGGAAATTTCATGCTGGTGACGTCATATTTTGTGATACGATTGTTGATATACGATGTTCTTTCCAATTCTCTACTAGTTGCTGACGATTACCCCTGACGAGTGTCAGCCGAAAATATTCGGGTTCATTTCAATATGAATATACTATTTAATTGTATATTGAAGTTCTGTACCTCCAAGAAGCTCTTTAAATCTGGGTACATGTTGGTTATTATGCGGTCCTAAAGAATTGGCCACCGTAAATACTATAACTCCGCTTCCACTGGTTGGAATTGAACCAAATTTGGTGGAAATCGTTTCTACAGACAACCTAACACATTCTTGAAGATAGAAGCGTTGCGATTGGAACTTCCGATCGACAATCGGGAAATTCTTGGGGAGACATTGAAAGCTGTTAATAGTATCGCCGACGCCGCTGAGAACGTTTGGACCAGACGACATAAGTTTGAGGAATGCAGGCAAAAAACTGGACAATAGTTCCAACAATACTGTGCTGAAATTGTAAGCTTGATCTCCCCATGCAAATTCGACGATGAGATCTTCAACAGAGACTTGGCGACAGCGATGGAACCGCTGCGACCGTTGCTCAAAAAGAGTGATAAGTTATCGCCCGGTTAAGTATACGCAAGAGTAGTAGCCCAGATGGAGGCGATAGCTGACAGGCTTCCTTCAAACACTTCCAGAATGACATCTATTTTATTTTGCCTGATCTGTTTCGGTGTACATAACTATAACAATAGTACCGTATTTTCAGTTATTTTTACATTGTATTGTTGCAGGATGTCAGCTACAGCCATTTTAGATACATTGAATAGTTTAAGATAGTGCTTCTCAACCTTTCCAAGCAGCATTAAGCCACGAACGCACCAGGTTAAATTCAGCATGTCATAAATGCTACCACAAATTATATCAGTTAAACTCATCTCTGGTATCTACCGATTTTAAAACACCCCTTTCCCGGAACTGAGAATAGGCGAAATAACTTCAGTAAAATCGGCTTGTATTTTAACTTGAATTGAGACACTGGTCATGCTCGACGACTGTGGGATTGCCGGCGAAATACTCGTCCACTGTTCTACTCCGTCCGTTGATGAATGCACTGTAAGGCGAAACAACTTCAGTAAAATCGGCTTGTATTTTAACTTGAATTGAGACACTGGACAATGTGGACATACTCGACGACTGTGGGATTGCCGGCGAAATACTCTTCCACTGTTCTACTCCGTCCGTAGATGAATGCACTGTAAGGCGAAATAACTTCAGTAATGATGAATGCACTGTAAGGCGAAAAACCTTCAGTAAAATCGGCTTGTATTTTAACTTGAATTGACACACTGGTTCTACTCCATCCGTAGATGAATGCACCGTAAGGAAAACCCGTAAATTTAAATGCCGACGCGATCAACAGCTTGTGCAGCGGTGTGGATTATGCCAAGTATCGCTGGGAACACTTCATAAGTCCGAGTGAACTATTTGTGGCGACACAATGGGCTCGCGCACTCAATCGCGCATTGTTCAGAAGATTTTCGATTGTCTAAAACAATGGGAATTTTCATCTTTGAGGACGTTTTTGGGGGGGTTCCAGTGCCCGGAACCAGATAAAAATTATATATTCGTGATCAGTATAATAATAGCTTTCGGATAATACCGGTTATATTGAATTTTGAGGTGTGGCCGCCAACGCTAAGATTACCCAATTGGCTTCATTCACTTCGCTTATTCTTTCTATTTATTATTGTAGCGCAGTATCATTTGAACCTCGTAAATCTACAAGTTTCTGACCACTAATTACTAATATTTAGCTGTTCTGTGCTATTGAAGAAAGCTCCATAGATCTGCGTGTGTGATCAGGGTTGCTAGAGAACTAAGAGCGGTCATTAGTCAGTCGGCCAGTGCGTACAACAGGGACTGTAGCATCGACTCCAATCAAGCACGACACCAGCGTATCTTGCAGCAAGTCGTTGCATCGACCGCTACAAACAACCTTTGTTTTGTGCGGTAGGGCCATTCCAAACCGGGACAACAAAAGTTGGAACCACCACATTCCCAAGTCTTCCGAAATTTGGTACATGCATAGATAAGATACATTCGAACACAATAAACTTTATTTGAGGAAAATTGAACTCCATGGTCAAAAGTTACGTCATTTTAAAAATTGATGATTTTCTGCGCATTTGAGATCTGCAGCATGCAGGTTTTATCAAAGTAATATTCGAAAAGGTGTGAACATATATTGGATTATAGTTCAGATTTGGCACTCGGTTTTCTGAGTAGCTAGTCTAATGGTCTATATTCCCACGTGGTATTAAATGCCGTGCGGTGTAGGATTAAGGGTTAAATTGGAGCGAAAGTTAATCCATGGTATGAAATCGGTCAAGCGTGACACAATTTAGAATGCGAATTGTTCGAAACCTTAATAAAATATTCAAGCGAGTAAGGTATCATATGAAAGCTGGCTTCAAGGACAATTTGTCGTAGCTTTTTCATTTTGTTTTTTTGACTGTAAGGTGGTAAAATTGCAATCTCAAGAGTTCACTTCATTTGTACATGGGAACGCGTACAACCAACTCATCTATGCATGTACCAAATTTCAGAAAATTTGGGAATGTGGTGGTTCCAACATTTGTTGTCCAGGTTTCGAATGACCCTGTACGTAAAATAGTGCCCGTAGAAGATCGAGCGTTATAGTTGTATGATTGGTACAAACATGGGCGCCGACTTTTATTTTTGAATGGGGTGGCGGCAGGCCCGTAGCCAGGGAGGAGTCGAAACCCACTCCTTTTGAAACGCAAAACCCCGTCCTTTGGAAATGACCATTCTGATGCTAATATTCAGTTGCAATTCAACTAGTATTATCAGTGTTACGCGCGGCCGCGACCAATTAGCGAGATTCGTCTGTGCACGCATAACACCACGCGATCCCCCGCTGAGATGATAGCGAAATTAGGTCATCGATAGCCGAGCGCTCGGCATTCATCGCTGGACTGAGCAATGAGCACGAGCATAACACGGCGCGGCAATTCTGGAACACGAAAGACAGACAAGAATGATGATTACAAACGCGCGCGGCCAGCACAATGGGATTTTACTTAGTATTGAGAAGCTCGCATCGCGACAATTGGCTGTTGAATAAAACATCGATTTTGACTGCATTGCTGTCATTTCCCGATTTACATTCGCAAAGCATAATTGGATTAATGTTATGGGCACTGGAATAAATTCCAACTAGCAGGCACACACAATAATACACTGTTCAACTTTGCGCTCCGAGAATATTTATTACAAAAATGGTTCACAAAATATTTCAAACGCTGCTTGCGGCCCTCATCGATGCAAATATTGCGCTTTAATTAGAAGAAGGTGAACGTATATTTGGTCGTCAAGTCGCGATAGGAGATGGAGTTTCTTAGAGCGCTGAAATCTACGTTTCTAACGATGAGGTCGAATTTGTACATCTAATAAAGGATCGTTGGTTTGCTGAAATCAGCATCGGTAAGCTGTGCGAAGTGCATAGTAGTGATCAATTTTATCAGACTGTACAATCGGCCGGCAAGGTTGCGCTGATAACGAAATTGCAGACATGCCGCAAACCCGCAATAATTACAATTATAGGGTGCGCTAGTCATACCTAAATACCCAGATTCGGCAATGGCAACGAGCACAATTTGTTTAGACGGGGGCAAAGTTTTATTCTAAAAGATACATAAACAATCAGTCTGAGATTGTTACTGTTTGGCGAAAGTGTTTCTGCGGACGGTAGCAGGCCTGCATGCGGACGCGCTAAAACAAACCACCAACGATAGTACACATGAGATATCGATGACCCATTTCAAATACAAATGATTCACCCTCATTTGCAGTACGCAGCATCGATAATACGAATTGGTGAATTGGCATTTCGCAAGGACGGGATTTCTAGTTATAAATGAGAAATTCCCTGGCTACGCACCTAGGGTTTTAATACCGACAACGCGCTGGTTAATATCAGCGCGGCGCCTACGGCCGACGTAAGCCCCGATAAGCCTGTCGAATTTGGTCGTAAAATGGTGTTATCCACGTGTTATTGCAGCAAGAGCAATATGGGCGCATGCTGCGACGTTATCAATAGAAATACACATCTAATAGTTTTTAAATTCGATCCGCGATATGGTTGCGCTCGATAGAGCCGTCCACGCGTCCATCAATGAAGTTTATTGGAACATACTAGGTTCCCGTTCAAACTAATCAAATAAATTCAGAATTTGCGACACCGAGAATCTCGTGTTGCATCAATATCTGACAACGTAATTCAACGCCGTGCACTGCACAATGCGCAGTATTATTAACAAATCATACACTGACAAGTGACACCGAGGGAATACGAGTGAATAAAGCAGACAAGAATTAGTAGCCTACAGATGATAGCAAACGAGAAAGCGCGCATCTAATCAGTAATTCCTCAACTTGCGTACAGCATAATAGGGTTCCGAGTCTGACATCGCGGCAAATGTTTTCTCATTATAACGTCGTTTGAGCTGCGTTGTTGCATTTCCCGATAAAAGTTGGCAAAGCCTTGTTAGAGTAATGAATATGCGCATGCGCACTTTGCGCAGGAATGATTTTCAATTCGCAGGCATACACAAACACACTGTCTTATTTCGCGATCCAAGCCTCCAATCAGAGAGACTATCACGGAACTAACTCAAGAATTATTTTGTAAACGAATATGGGCGCAAATACAATTTAATTAAAAGAGAAGGAGAACGTGAATTCGCTCGCCTGGCCGAGAAAGAAGATGGTGTTTCTCAGCGCAAGCGTGTCGAAATGAACGTCGTAAACGAGGTTGCTTCGAATGTCTGATTATGATTACTAATCACGGATTACAATTTATTTGGGCGTTTTAAGCACTAGTTCGTCGTCGCCGATGAAGCTGCGTATTCAATTATTCGCGCACGTCTCGGTTAATGGTAATTAGTTGCCATTTACGCGCTATCACGTACTCGCTAATTGACAGCGCTAATGATTTGAAATCGCCGACGGCGGGTGTTTATTCTTATTGTATGGGGTGGCCGCCACCCCATAAATTTGTCATGGGTTGGCTGTGCCACCCCGCCACCCCGTAACTCGGCGCCTATGGGTACAACACAATGGCGCTTATCGCTCTTTTCAGGCTATGTGCACCAGGGCACGAAATTTTGTAATGTCCACAGCGTCACTGATTTTCGTAATCTTGGGGACACTTTCAATATAGAAATTAAACTTAGAACGGCAACGACCGATTTTGCAGCTTCGTTCCGCTTCGCCGAGGCTGGAATGGAGAATTGTTTTGCGTAAGCGACTGTAGGATTTCTGGCAATCCAAAAGCTATCTTCCCGAGCGCAGAAATTACTGAATCTGGTCTTGATCGAAAGCTACTGTTGCACCGATTCCGAAAATATAAATTAAAATAATGATCAGACACTGATCCACCTAGAATCCGTCCTCCAAATCTGAAATATCGGCATTGTTCGAACAATCGGAGAGTCGATGTTATTGCCATTGTGTTGCGGTTACCCGATTGTTCTGAACAATGCCGATATTTCAGAATTGGAGGACAGATTCTAGGTGGATCAGTGCCTGATCAATATTTTAAGTTATATTTTCGGAATCGGTGCAACAGTAGCTTTCGATCAAGACCAGATTCAGTAATTTCTGCGCTCGGGAAGATAGCTTTTGGATTGCCAGAAATCCTACAGTCGCTTAGGCAAAACAATTCTCCACTCCAGCCTCGGCGAAGCGGAACGAAGCTTCAAAATCGGTCGTTGCCGTTCCATGTTTAATTTCTACTTTCATTCTCTGCTGCTGACTTGCAGCAAGGCTCACTTTCAGCCTGGGCTTTTCAGAGCAGTGAGATCGGCCATTGGTAGCCCAGAGAAGCTTTCGACATAGAAGAACCGGGACTCGTGTCGTGACTACAGTGTTTAACAAACCACTGGTTGCCCCAAAGATCGAATGGTGATTTGATGAATCAAATTAAATTAAATCTCTTGTATTCTTCACGACACGTATGCAGGCCAATGCTGCACCAGGACTTGAACCAAGGGTCCAAGGTAGCATCGCATTATGCCAATTTATATTGTGACCCGCATGATAAAGTCATTGATTGAGTGGCTTATAAGTTAGGGTTACCATATTTTGAAAATCTGAAAAGAGGACGCTCTTTCAAAATGTTCGGACTTGCAATACCGGAAAAAAATCCTGAAAATATGGTAAATTTAGCGTTACTTCAGTACTGATTAACTGTATCTCAGTCGAATTTTACCCTATATTAAACCAAAATTCTCAAAATAGAGGACGTTTCGTCGTCCTCCGCGGACACCTTCAAAAAAATCAAAAAAGAGGACAAATCCTCTTAATAGAGGACGTGTGGTAACCCTATCATTATCATAATAATCTTAATCAAGACACACGATGTGTAATGCGATGCGATGCACAAGTCACAATCTGATGTATTCAGCAGATGAGGGAGCGGTCTTTCGATCTAACATATACAACTCGACCCAATGCTCGATGTAACAGTGTTTGATCTAGAATTCTAGATCTTTCTGTGACCTTTCTTTCCTATTCAGACGCTGCCCTGGTTTATTTCATTCGCTTTCTTGGAATCGTCCTTCACCCGGCCTTTGTATTCTTGCCAAGTCCATTGTGTGCGAATAAAGGTGATGTCCTTTAATTCGTAGTATTCGATGTTAATAATATGGTCTGATTATGAAGTCTCGCACTGAGAAACAAAGAGATGACCATTGACCAATGTAAGTGGTGGAAACACCGTGAATCACCACCAACAACAACCCAGGGATATCCCTGCAACAACCGATCAGTTCTCTCAATCGCGGTGATCAGTTAGATCGCGAAGGCATTCCCGCTTGAGCGAGAGTTTTTTGGTAGATGGCGATAATATATTCCGGCAAACCGCGATATAGTTTATATAGGTTCAGTTTAATATTAATAATTTTATCCTGTCAAAACAGAACAAGTTTGCGATGCAATGAAAAGATGATAAGGTGTCGAAAAGACTTCAGTAATCTTCGCAATCATACAAATACCAAGGCCTAGACCAGGAGTTCGTAACCAGGGGCGAGAACTGTTCCAGGGGGTGTGGTGTTGTTGAATCGTTACGATCGGTTAGGTACAGTAGTGTTTTTGAAGATGTTTCTGAGGAACGAAACGGTCCCCAAAATTTCTCCAGTGGTTTCCCAAAATTTGAACTTGCAACTATAGTAGAAGTTGTTTCTCGCTACCCAGCAAACACAAAACCGTAAAAGGATCATCCGGGATCATCTCGATTAGGTTCTGATTTTCTAAGTGTCGAGGGAATGTCTAAAATACGTAGTAGGATGGTCTTGTGGTTATATTCAATCAGAATAAATTCATACTCGGTGTTGTTCCATCTCATGCATTAGGCTTCGTTATATCCGGTAGTTAACCTAATAATGCAAATTTTCTATCTCTCGCGGGTACGACTAAAATACGTAGAAAGGATGACTTTGTCGGTACATTCAATCACGATGAATTCTATCCGGTTTTGTTCGATCTCATGCGGTAGCTTCGTTCTATCCATTAGAAAACAATGTTCTCCCTTCGTTTTATTGCGTGAGGATGTCACCGGTGTTGTATATTCGTGTTGTTGCTCTAAGGTCGAATAGTTTTGTTTTCCTCTGATATATATGATCTTCATTATATATATATTCGCTCTTTCGGTAATCTCGCATGTTCAACGAGTATGGTTTATAGTTTTATTCAGAGAATAACTAAATAAGTGATATGTTGTACGTTTAGGAATATGATTATCGATGCGTGACTTCTAGAATATTTCAGCGATTCAAATTTTACGTCATCGCGCCATACAAAGATTTGAAGCGCAACAGGTCGCAGCCAGGCATAGTTCGCTCTTTCTGTATGGTAAATGCCGTAAATATATAGGAATTGTGACTGACTGAGGTAGCGGGTTAAAGGTATATATACAGTAGCATATAGCTTATGGGGTATTTCGAATTGCCTGTAGTATATGACGCCTAGAGCTGTTTGACTTTCTGCAAAACAGGTGTAGACAACTATAGAAAAGTTTCAGCTTTTCCAGGTTAGAATTAGAGCTAAACCGTTTTTCCGAATTAGATTACAATTATATTGCTGGCATTTCGCTCTAATTTAGTGAAATTAGACCACTATAATTCGCTTCAAACATTTGAATTACCGGAACCTATACCTAGATTACCTACGGTATATCATAATATTTATGCTTGAATTTTCTAGGTATATAAGTCATATAGATACATTCCTGTAGAACACTGATTCATGATTTTATAAAAGTTGGTGCAAGAATGGACATTTTCAACTTGATGTTGATTAATGGAGCAAAATTTGATATTTGAGTGCAATTATACCTCGAATCCAGTGACAAGATTATTAATCGTTGAAACCAAACGCAGCTTGATTATGTTGGCCCAGAGAATTTGGCTAGCCAGACCATATTGATGGAATATGGTCACAGTAAGATAATATTTTGGGCTATTTTACATGAACTTTCCAACATTTGATTTGATATGTCCACTAAAACAGTTGTTATTCTGCTTTCGAATAAGACCTTAATTGCTGGTTTCAATGGTAACTGTGTTTGTCAAAGGCTGCAAAGGTAATTTCTTTTCCTTGTTAGATGTTTATTTGTTTGTTTGTGGTGTTCATGGTGGTGGTTCGACTACACTGGTCATTTTACACCAGGCCGGTTCTTATTATTTATTATTATTCCGTATCTGCCCGATTACCAGTGAACTCGGCACTTAGTGAATTCGGCCGCACAAACTCGGCACTTGGTGAATTCGGCCGTGGTAGATCTCGTAGCGGTACCGGTCACCATGATTGGTTACTGGAATGTTTGCCGGTGAACTTGGCACTTTGAGTGGTTGTCAATGTTGTACGGCGGTCAGGGCATGCGTAGATCACACAGTCACGGCGTGATTAGATCACAGATTGCGTAATTGCGGGAAATAACGCAACGCTCTTCACTTGGTGAACTCGGGCCTTGGAGGAATTGGCACTAGAACACCTTCGCATTAGAAATGCATTTAGTATGAATGAACAGTAGGGCTGTTCAAAAATAACTTTTTTTCCTGAATCTTGCTGGTTACTTGATTAAATCGTTAGGTTGCCTTAAAAAACGACGCATACCAAATTTGAATTCATTCCGACAAATATTCGCGGGTTACGTAGAGTTTGAAAATTTTGGATTTGCCCAAAAACGCAAAAAATTTTTTTTTTTAAATTTTTCTGCCAACCCCATGAAATTGTTGGGCTGTCTTCAAAAACCATGCAAAACAAATTTGACTCAATTCCAAGCCGTAGAAGCGGAGTTATTTCAGTTTTTATTCGATAATTCTGGGATTATCCTTGATTGGTGGATAATCCAAGAATTATCACCGAAAAACTGGAATAACTCCGCTTCTACGGCTTGGAATTGAGTCAAATTTGTTTTGCATAGTTTTTGAAGACAGCCCAACAATTTCATGGGGTTGGCAAAAAAATTTGAGAAAAATTTTTTTTTGCGTTTTTGGGCAAATCCAAAATTTTCAAACTCTACGTAAACCGCGAATATTTGTCGGAATGAATTCAAATTTGGTGTGCGTCGTGTTTTAAGGCAACCTAACGATTTAATCAAGTAACCAGCAAGATTCAGGAAAAAAAGTTATTTTTGAACAGCCCTAATGAACAGTATCAAAAAGGAAATTTAAACGTGTCGTGGCTCGTGGTAGATCTCGTAATCTTGGGATCCTTCAACCGTGTTATCGAGACACCCTAATCCCAGAGTGGAATCGTCTCTCCAAAGGCAAAAAATAATTTATTTTGACGTGATCATGCGAAATATTTGTTGATGAGGAACACTGGCTTGTCGTGATCGATAAACGAAGAAGCGCCGCTTGATGTTCCACAGTTTTGATCTCACATACAACGCCAAGATCCATCTTCTCAAAACTTACACGACACAGGCCCGTGACTCACGCCATCGATTCCAAGCAGACCGCGCGTGGTCGGTATATGAGCGCTGTGTTATTTCCCGTGGCTACGCAATCCGTGATCTAATCACGCCATGACTGCGCGATCTACGGATGCCCTGACCTCCTTACAAGATTGACGAATCACTTGATAATACTATTATTAGTTTGATAATTCATATTAATAGCTGTAAATACACTTCATTTCAAAATTTCCCGAGGGCCGAATTCACCAAGTGCCGAGTTTGTGCGGCCGAATTCACCAAGTGCCGGGTGCATCGGCAACCATCTGCCCACTTACAGCACGGCCCACTCCTAGGCTTTTTAAGACATGGCTATGCGAATCAGATGGCGAGGAGGAGCCTAGATAAACGGCCAACACTTCGGTAGGAATTATGGAGTCGACGTGTCACGCTCGAACCCGCAATTCATTGGTGTTTAGCTATAATGGAACGTACCACTACGTTTCCTCGCCATACCTTGTAAAATGAGACCGTAGCATTTGGCATTTCGTGTGGCAATTGACTTTTGTGTGGAAAATTGTGTTCGTTTTAGAACTTATCCGAAACTTTTATTCCGCCATAGCTTGTATATGATAAAACAATATCGGAATTGATCCTAGAAGAATTCCAAAGCAACTCACCACAAAGGAGGATTTAAAGAAGTTTGATGGAAAATTGAATGAAAGCAAAAGCCTTTGCAAGAGATGTGGTATGTTGAATCTGTTTTGGTATTTTTAAATAGGCCTACTTTGTTGTGCCGATAGCAGACAGTATATATAAACGTAAGATGTGGATGCTATCAAGGTGTTTTTAGAAATTCAGTCAGTCAAAGTGGACGATCGTATTGCTTGGATTATATTTAGGCTTATTTTAGCATCTTTGAGATGCAACTCTAAACGTGGACGGTCATGAACAGTAGGGCTCTTCAAAAATGACTTTTTTTCTCAAATCGTACTGGCTACTTGATAAAATTGTTAGGTTACCTAATTTAAGCCTACAAACAAAATATGGTTCAAATCCAGCCAGTATCCGCTTTGCTACAAGAGAAGAAAGTTCCTATTTATTATATAAAAATGAATAATAAAAAATTTGAAGATTTTCTGTTAACCCCATGAAAGTGTTAGGCTGTCTATAGAAACGATGCTCACCAAATTTGGTTCAATTCCAACCAGTGGAAGCGGAGTTATTGCTGTCGAAAAATTTGGATTTTAATAAAATAGTACTTACGGTGAGCACAACTTTAATAAGTAAACAAAGAATCGGTCACCGTAAATACTATTTTATTTAAATCCAAATTTTTCGACGGCAATATCTCCGCTTCCACTGGTTGGAATTGAACCAAATTTGGTGAGCATCGTTTCTATAGACAGCCTAACACTTTCATGGGGTGAACAGAAAATTTTCAAATTTTTATAACCTATTTATTTTTATATAATAAATAGAAACTTTCTTCTCCTGTAGCAAAGCGGTTACTGGCTGGAATTGAACCAAATTTTGTGTTTAGGCTTAAATTAGGTAACCTAACAATATTATCAAGTAGCCAGAACGATTTGAGAAAAAAAGTCATATTTTAAGAGCCCTAATGTCCATGTGAGAGAAACGTTTTAGGGTAGGCCTACTCATATGTCTCGCAGCGTTCTCTACATAATTGTCAATTGCGATACAAACTGTTTGCTTGTATTGGTAAAGCCATCCAACTTCGAATTGTAAAATGTTGGGAGTCTTGATATCAAATTTTTGAAAGGTGCACTTTGAGAAGATTTGGGAATCTGTCAAATTATACAAAAATTTAGCAAATTCTTTGACATATTTCATCTATTTGGGACTCGATCAACGTAAAAGAATTGGTAATCATTTTATACAATGTATTGTATTTGTAGTTGAAGTATAGTAATAATTCTTATGGTTACCGCACTTGTAACGATTCACGGCCATAACTGGAATAATTAGAATGATGTAACTTTCAAATTGTCATGCATTTTGCAACAACATTGTTCTCAATTTTCAAGGTGCTGACCATTCGAGGAAGAATCACCCACCGGGAATTCACGATCCGTAAACGCGGCCGACTGTTTCTCTCCTCAAGCGGAAGCGACAGAGAAGAGGAACGAAGAGAAAAAAGGAGCAGAAATAGCAAGAGTGTGACAAGTCGCGTCCGTTCGCTTTAATGCGTATTTCCATCCGCGAAGTAGTAGGTGGGAAAACTAATGGGCGTTTGGTTAGGGCTTATATAAGGTTGACTCCAGCGCTGTATTTGCTAAATGTTGCTATGAAATAGGGGTGGTGTCATTTGGTATCAATATTGACTATTGAAAGACCATTTGTTAGTGGTCATGGATTTGTTCGGCCAGTATGCAGTAATTTCTGATGGTCACTTCCCGGGCTTCTGTTCTCTAACCCCTCATGATTGTTATTCTGCTTCTAGTAAGACTGTCGATTCTAATGTTTTATCGTATCATTTGTCGGAGGTTTCGCTCGCTTTATTTACAACGTTTTGCTCTCTGCTAGGTCAATTACTGGCTGAGTATCACTACAGCCTAAGAAACTGCACTAATTCTCATTTTAATGTCTTGCTGGTTATCTTGCTGTCAATTCTAATAATTTATTAATGTCTATACCAGTGCCGCCACTCAAATGTTTTCTCTGTACACAATATTGTTAGGTCTTCAGCTTTCCAGGCAGAGTATCATTCCACTTTCTAGACTTGAGTATATATCTCTCCAACTAGCGGCCAAATAACTGATTCATTTGGATTGTTGAATTGATCATTTTGGACAGAATGTGAAGAAATTTTAGTCAAGAATTCTTTTTGTGTTAGTGGCTGTTTTCAAAGAGTGCTGAAGTAGTCATCGCTGATCTTGATAATCAAGTAGAAGTGACGATTGAAGTCAGTTCTCTAGTCATATAATATTAAAAAATATAATAATAAAACTTGAAAACTTGAGTGGAAATAGTTCAGAATCGAATCCATTTTAGTAAGTATGGGCGAAAAAAATGTAGGAGTCATTCGTTAGTCGCTACCTCTGCCATTTTCGCAGTACGAATGTCTTAGCTATTAATCATCATTTTCATTTTATTTCTGCAGGGTGTTGAAAAAAAAAAGGCCGCATGCTGGTTATTTAACTGGCTCATCAGAAGATGAAACCTGATGATAAGGACTGTTTTCACTTTCTTTCTAATGACATTCGTTCGTTTGTTCGTTTTATTTTTTACAACGGCATTATTGCCAATTCGTTTGAAATTAAATTATCACAAATGTGATTAATATGTAGTAAATAATGTGGTGTGTGTACGCAGCCGTGATCAGGTTAAGCCCATAGTGGTAGAAAACAGGTTATTATATCAGGATCTTCTTCTTCTAACGTAGGATCTACATTCTACTCACCATGTTTAAAGGCTGTAGCATCTGCATAATATTTACATTATTGAAGGACATGGAAAAGACGTTGAATTGAGTCGACACAAAATGCCCCTTTCTACGACCTGCCGAGATCTAATATCTACTATATCGGCTCGGCTTTTCTACATCTTTGGTCTGTACTGTGTTTGCTGGGTATGTCTTATCGATAATACGAATATAGCCTTGTTCTGTGCTTGTGCACTGCCAGTAGCCTAATAAATAATTCGCTATTTTTTGGTATTTAAATGAAACACTTGCGGCCTCTGAAATTTACTAAGCGAACAACAAAACCAAACCTTAAAAGGCCCTTGGTTATGTGTACTCGATATAAATACAAAAATACAATTTATGTATTGCTTTGCTAATATGCAAGAGCAGGAAGTGCGTCAGAACTGCCCTTGTGCTAAAAATATTTTTAGATGTCCTATTGTTACGTAGGCCAATATTGTATCTATTGGTAAAAGTCGAATTTCTCATTCCTTGGCAATTTTGAGGCTCTGGTATTAAAATTATTGAGATTTTCGGAATCAGTGCGTCAATAGCATTCAATTAATACTAGTTATTATCAATATTGAGCTGGCTATGATGAAGTGCGCCATCATCGGTGAGGCTTGGTCCGTCTCTGCCTCACTTATATACCTCACCTTCCCTTTTGCCCTACATTTTAAAATTTAAACCATCAACATGCAAATTCTGTGGTTTTGGATGTATACATTATTAAAATTTAGTTAATAATGAACATCGATCGAAAATACCCATCATTAATATGGTGCTACAATCCTTGAAGATTTTCACAATTTTCACTTACTCATCCAAAATTTCTTGCCTGCTCCATATTAAAACAAAAACTAGAAATCGTTTGGAGCCGCAGCACGACATGATAGTAGGAGCCTACTTAACATCAACACACCGAGATGTCATGTCATTACAAATGAAAAGTAACAACAAAAGAGTCACTGGACACAGTAACCACATCACTGTAATGTATGCCATTGCACAGTTAAATGTTTTCAGTTACTTGAATAAAAATCAAATACAAAGGTTTTGTTAGTTAAGCAATTCTAGAAGGGGGTGCGAGAATTGGTGATTTCAAAAGGGTGCAGCGAGGGGAAAAGGTTAAAAACCACGGGCATACACGATTTATATAATATAATAGGTATGCGCGTTGAATGAAAAGAAATAGAAGATCGCATAAAAGGACAAGCCATGAGAGAGAGAGAGAGAGAGGAAGAGAGGGAGAGAGAGAGGGAGAGGGAGAGAGGGATATGATATTCTTTTTCGTCAGCACCATCGAGATACTTTGACGACGGAGTTGCGATACGGCCGTGAGGTCATCTAGTGTGCGCCCCCGTTTTTTTCTCCTCCATGCTATCCGTGATTGCTGAGCGCCTAGTGGGATAGCTGCGGATACCAATTTTCGAGTCTCTGGTATGACCCGGCCGGGGATCGAACCCACTCCTTGGATGTATTTTCACTTGAATGTGGACATATCTTCGCTGGAAAATCAAACAGTCTTATGTTCATTTTTGGAAGTTTTGATTAATAACTTGGACATAAACCAGTTTGGTTTTCAATTTACCTTGAAAATTCAGGCTCATATGTCCACTTCACTAGAAATCCATGCTGCTTAGGAACTTGGAACCCGGTTGAAACGAAAGATATATGTCCAAATAGTGATAGAAAATAAATTAGAAAATACGAAAAGTGAAGATAAGACAGTTTGGTTTTCCAGCGACAATACAGGTCAACTCGGCGACTGTCGGATTTTCGTCGAAACCGTTCCACACAACAGTTGTGGTCCGGCATATCCTATAGTTCTTGAGGAGCAGACTTGGATAAAACTAGAAAACTTTCAGCTATTCCATATTAGATTGGAAATACCGTTAGAGCTACACATTTTTTTCCAAAATTGGACTAGAATTAGAATGAAAAATACACGTTTTTTAAAATAGATTAGAATTAGAATTACTGAATTCGTGAAAACTTGGACAGTGAATCACGTTCAGTTCATTCTCATAAGCATGAGAGTAGCAAATGCCTGTTTAGCGAGATTGACCTGTTTCGCGCTATACAGTTGTCCTGTTGCATTTTCAGGAAAACTCAAAAGTAGACTAGAATTGAAATTAGAGCCTGAAACTATTTCACAAATTAGATTAAAACTAAAATTAGAGCAAGGAAACATTTCAAAAATTACATTCCAATTAGAATATACTGGCATTGCACCCTAATTTAGAAAATTAGATAACTATATGATTCATCAAATAATTCTACTTGTCCTAAATATGATGGTAACTGCACGCGATGCACTTTGAGGTGAAGAAGTCATGGAATTTTCCGGTTAATGACCGCAAAGAAACTGATACATAAAGTATTTTCCAGTGTCCTCATATTGTTTGTGTTGACTTCCTTCACTGAATTCTTGTTTTTCGTTCTGATTTTTTTCTAAGGCATTATTACAGTCTCGGGCAACTTGAAAATATTCAGCTTTTCCGTATTACATTAGGATTAGCGATACAGCTGCAAAGGTTTTTCCCAAATTAGAGTAGAATTAGAATGATAGCTAGAGTGTTTTTCTTCAAATAGATTCGAATTAGAATTACTGAATTCGCGAAAACGTGGACATTCAATCAAATGATGTTAATATCAAATTCTGGTTCATTCTTATTAGCATGAGAATAGCAAATGTATGTACATTGTACAGCAAACTTGGCCCGTTTCGCTCTATATCCAGGTCTTTTGTAGCATTTACAGAAAAAACTAGAAGTTTGAATAGATTCAAAATGAGAGTACAGAGACATTGCACTGATTAGATTAGAATTAGAATTCGAGCAAAGAAAGATTTCGTAAATTAGATTAGAATCTAATTGTGCTAGTCTGTATACACAGGGCCGTAACAGCACTTCGTCAGCTCTCCCCCAAAACGTTGGTCTTGGGCCGCCCATAGGGTGATAAACCGGACTACTGGGGGGCTTAGCCCCCCCAGACCCCCCTCAGCTTATACGTTGTTTACCACTACTTATCATCTATATTGGGTATTCGCGAATCTTTTTTATAATTCATGATTGAATCGGTCAACATGATCGAGAATTGCATATATATTGCTATCAATTTTTATCCTTTCTCTGCTCACGTAATCAGATTTACTGGTAGAGTGGAGTGAGGTGTGTTTGAAAAGTCAGGACCACTCAATAATAATTAAATATCTTCAGGCGTATATCAGTTGGCAGGAACGAAACAGCACTTCGTCAGGCCCCGCAAAAAACTAGGGTCTTGGGCTCCCATAGGATGATAAACCGACCCTCTCCCCATCATGTTGTTCGCTTTTACCGCGAAATTAGTGGTCCTATTTAGTGAGCACGCGCCAAGCGCGAAAATTGTCAATAATTCATAATAAAATCGGTCAATAAGATCGGGAATTGCATATATATTGCTATCAATTTATTGTCCTCTCTGCTCGCGTTATCAGATTTACCGGTAGAGCTGAGTGAGGTGTCTTGGAAGCTGTAGGGCTCGTAAATAATAGGCTAATCAAACATCTTCAGGCGGGTTGACCCGTTGGTATGACTTCGTTACATGATGTTATTTCGTGACCTCCGCTATATCAAAAATATATATAATAGCATAAATGTACTACTAGACTAACGAAAAGACGCACACGATTTCAAATTGGTATTTCGTCACTGGCATATAATATTTCCCTGCGGGATAGTATTTCTCTTGTGAGGTTCAGATTGCTAAGACAGGAACATTCGGCGTCAGTCATTTAGGCGCCTATGGACAATTAAACCTATACGTATCAGCATAAGCGCAGTTCTTTTCGGCCAAGGCACATTTCTTGGAGTCGCATGTTACATGGCCTAAAACTTTATATCTTGGTGCGTCGAGGCGCGTTAATGGCCAACGCCGATATGCCCATTTCTATAAATCTTGCGTATTTTTTTCTTGGGTGAAGAGTACCCAATAATCAAGATATTTGACAACTCGATATCGCGAATCGATATCGAAAAATTTTTGAAAAAGCTGCATAAATTTTAAAAAATTACTTTATAATTTATGCTAATTCACGAAATAATTTTAGGCCCCCTTCGAGCTCGGGCCCCATCACAATTGGGGGGCTCGGGGTGCGGCAGTTACGGTCCTGTGTATACAATATACATGCACGTTGATAAGCTGTATGACACTTTTCAGTCGCGTATGAGCGATGACGCTGCAAATTGAGCGACATGCGTATTGCTTGTTTTTTGAGGCAATTTCGAGTATTCGGGAAATGTAAAGTTTGATGGTTGTATTGCGCTTTTAGGTCGTAGAATAAGTATGCTAAGTCGGCTTGGTGCAGCTTGGTTTCGACACTATTTCCGCTGTGAAGCCTTGAAACCTCGATCGCCCGCATCGCGGCATACGAAACATGTAGTACAAAGCTAGGCACGTTAGTGGCATATGACATATCTGTGATGACCAGAGGTGGTCAGTAACGAAGTACTTCTACTTTTTGGAAGTACTCAAGTAGTTTTCCTCTACTTCTGTTAATTACTCAAGTAGATCTGATTTTCTCTACTTCTACTTCTAATACTTTTTGATCTACTTACTTACTTTTCGCTATTTTCAGTTTGTCAAGTAGAAGTAGTCTAATCCCCCAATACGAAAGATAGTCAGAGGAATTTCGAGGCTGTTCTCACGGAGTACCAACATTTAATATTCATAAAACTCAAGTAAAGCCCAGAAATTTTGTTGCGCTTCGCGCACAGTAGGTATGGAGTGACAAATATGTTTTCACGAAAGTATCAGTGAATATAATTTAGGTACCGGATTGCTTGGTTCCGCTCACACCGCATTGTCGCCCATATCAAATATTTTATCACGTAAATATGGCCCACCATAGCGTTTGAAACTACTGTTTCGCAATTTGGCAATTGCCTATCATATCGTAATCCAGCAGCCCGTTACGTATCTTGCTAATCTGGAAAATCCAGCTTTTTTGAACGTTACACCTGTCTTAGCAGATCACCTTTGAAGCTTTATGGACAAAAGGCATGAAAGACAGTTTCCGCCTTTTAGAAGTGGTATTTGTAATTCACTTTCAATTGCGAGTATCATACTTTGAGGTCTAATTACTTTCAGTTCTTTAGTCTGCAGAACATACATGTTGAAGCATAAAAGCAAGTGTAGTAATGCCTGTATTGTCCGAGAATAAAACTACAATAATAACTTTTACGATCCACAATATTTGGTATTAACGTAAACTAATCGCGCAAAGTGATGTAACCGCATCCGATACAACGTCTACGTATTGCTCTTCGCCTAATCTGGGGGCCTTATAATATGGGGTAGGGCGTCATACCGTGATATTCTCTAAAATGGGGTCTTCTAGTAAGCAAAGGGTTAGTATCGCATTTTCATATCAATGCTATAGTTTGCATCCCATGATGCGAAAAATGCTCATTCTGTCGAAAATCAATACATCCTGGGATGCATCAATACGAATCAAGCTCTCAGCACCTTCCGCATAGCTCAATTCGCAGCTTTCAACAGTCCATGCGAACGAATTAAGACTGTTTTCGAAACTACTTACTTACTTGAGTAGATTTAAAGTCAGTCAATTCTACTTCTACTTCAAGTAGTTTTTGGTGACCTATTAAAGAAGTACTTCTACTCGTACTTGAGTTGATTTTTTGTGGCTACTTTTACTTCTACTTTGGTAGGTTTCTTGACTACTTTGACCCCCTCTGGGGATGACATATCTGTGAAATCGTCATCAACCTACAACATTGTCACAATGCAATGGAATAATCATGATCGAAAAAAAAACAAAGTAAAGTGAATGTGATGTAGAGCTGGTATTATAATATTATTTGCAGTCGCATAAGTGGTGCATATTTGAACTTCACACATCTTCATACGACGCAATGACTAATATTTGATGAGTTGACTTGATTCAGAATCGAATAACTCAGGTATTCGATATTGCCCAGCACTAGTGACGAGTCGCTACTGCGATAGGGTAACCATATAGTATAAGCTTAATTATAGCGTTAGCATGATTTTCAAAACCCGTCCTCAAAATGCTAAAGAGGCGAGTCGCCGCTCGTACCGTTGCCGACTTCCGACCGCGGCCGTTTCGATGTTGATGATTCGCTGAAAACTCATAAACCATCTTATCTCGCATAAATACGCACACAGTTTTTGAATCGTACCGTAAACGACAGATGAGTGTTTCCTCCAATTAAGCAGAGCGGTAGTCACTTGAATGCTAGATTATCGGATGTAGTATTTATAGACGTTTTATGTGGCGAGATAGTGCATCGGCACCTTACACAGCTGCAACAACTGCGAAGGGAGAGATTGTCTTGTGAGCCCAGCTCCCTAAAATCTGATAATGTTCGCGATCATTTGGTATGGAAGTGAAAAGGCTGAGAGCAAAACAAAAACTTGAAATATCGAGTCACTTAAGCAAGATCTTTTGAAGCCCGGTATCATTAGTAGGCTATTATTATGACTATTACGTAGCCTATATAGTAATTTAGTGGTGATTTTCGCATCAAAGGGTTTAACATCAACGCAATCGAGGTGTTATAACGAGGGAAGTTTTTGTTGCAGTTAAATCCGTGGAAAGTTGCTTTATTTTTCACAAAAGTTGCAGTAAAAGCTGCATTTATTTTTTCATAAAAGTTGCAGTAAAAAGCTGCATTTATTTTTCCACAAAAGTTGCACTAAATAAAACCACATTTTGGTCGGCTGACTGAAAAAAAGGTTAACACTCCGGCTCAGCTCCAGAAATACCTTTTAGAGCGTTACTTCAGTTCTGATTGACGGTATTTCAGTCGAATTTTGCGTGTATTTCACCAAAATTCTCAAAGAAAACAGTGACATAATCAGGCGATCTATTTACATATACTGCCAAATATTTGCAGTAAAAAGTTGGTTGCATGAAAAATCGAAAAAACTTTCATGAAAAATCGAAAAAGTTGCAAAAAGCTGCATGAACAAAATGGACAAAAGTTGCAAAAAGTGGCACTATAAGATTCCTTCAAACAGCTTAAAACAGCATTTTATATAACTAAGTATTTAGGAAGCTGCCTGAAGCTGTAAAACAAGTTGCAAAAGTTGCAAAAACTTGCCCTAGTTATAACTTATGAATCGAGATGTTTCCGAAATGTGTTTTTACACAATATGACTGCGAGATTAAATCTGACGATTCGGTATGAATTCCGGTATGAATTCCGATACTTCGGCGATAATATTGGCGACAGTTAAAAGATTATATGATTGGAAACGAACGTTCTTTCGTTGAACGACACGTTGCAACTTTTTTCTCATCTCTGTTAGCTGCGTACCGGACCAAATTAGGGCGAGTTAATCCGAGTAGATGAGTAATTTGAGCAACACTCAATCTGTCTACAACGAAATATATACATTTTTTGTGACCGCATCGAATATAATACAAGTTGTACAGGGCATTAACGATAATTTGATATTTCGTCGATCATGCCTCCGTAGTTGCGCTTTGTGACAATTCCGTGCTACTGATCACGACTCCGCAGATATGACATTTTCAGTAGCTTGAGTATAGTTTTGTTCTACATGTTTCGTGCTGCGATATGACCATGCAATCGAGGGTTCAAAGCTATACCGCAATGGAATATACTATAGGAATTATAATTTTCGTTTATAAATTAACTATATTAGTGGTAAGGAGTATATAGCAGGGTTACCATACGTCCTCTTTTAAGAGGATTTGTCCTCTTTTTTGACTATTTTGAAAGCGTACTCGGAGGATGCCCAAATGACCTCTTTTTTGAGATTGTGAGCTCTTTTTTGGGAATTCTGGTCAACTATATGGCAAAATCGACTTAGATAAAGTAAATCAGAACCGAAGAACGCTCCGGCGGGTATTTCGGGAGCTGGGCCGGAACGTTGACCTGATAATGTGAAAGAAAAAACTGTATTTTGGGCGCGGATCGGGTAGTCGACCTTTTTGTAAGTCAACCGACCACGAAGTGGGAAAAACTAACCATTTTTCAGGATTTTCCTCTGGTATTGCAAGTTTGAAAATTTTGAAAAGGGGTCCTCCTTTCAGATTTCCAAAATATGGTAACCCTAATGTATAATTTCAGTACGCGAAAAAATCATCTCACCACTCGACTCGCCCAGCCCAAGTTATAATGTAGTGGTACAGTTTCTAATTCACCTGATAGTAATTTAGTGCTGTCAAGATTAGTTTCAAATGTTTTGCATCTCAGTTTTCATTCAATGGAGTGGAGTTGAGCGGTCGTAGGGTGGTACCAACGTTCTGTTCACGCTCGTGTTCGTAATGCGAGGTTCAGAGGTTCGTGTTCACAATCGAACCGTGGACGGTTCTACGACTTTCTTAATATTGTGACAATTTCACAGTAATATTCCCATCTTTGATCGAAATTCCTTGAATTTTAATATTTATTAAACTTCGTCCGTAAGGAGGGACAAATTAAATACTCACTCCGAACAGTTCAAATACGGCAACGCAAGACCCAACACTTAAAGCATCTGACAACGGATTACGTACTTATAGCACTACATAAGGGAGCGAGCCTAATCGACGTGAATGAAATAAATAATGATGGAAAGCATAATTAAGAAATAGAACAATCTCATTTACTGACGTCCGCTCCTAGCGGTATACAGTCGGAAAGCTTCGAGCCAATTTCGAGCGAAATTCGTGCTAAATTCCATGACATTTGCAATATAATAATACCACATGTTAATTGTTAATACATATTCATTTTACACCTGTGAGAATTCCTAATACCACGCCCGCAATGAATCAGGCTGTTGCTCAATCCTGTAGCCAAATTAAACTTGTGAAATAGTGCCGAGTGGTATATATTGATCGTCAGCAAGCAACAAGCGAAGTCAGCTTCTCGGAAAAGTTAACTAGAGCCATCAACCGATTCTCAATACATAAGTTAACCACTCGATCTTATTGTTATTCGAGAGAGCAGATTCGAGGAGACGGCCACTCAATGTTGTGGCCCGATTCTCTCCTGGCGGATTTAGCTTAGCATTATTTTTTCAATACCGCTGAAGTGTGCGGGGGGCCGATCATTTCATCGACCGGCGTTTACGGCAGTATTGGCGACTAGCGCTGTCAACGGTGCTGCTAACTCCGGCATTTCAGCTAGATGACAAGGGGTTTTATTTGTTTAGGATGTGTATTGGGGGAGTTTAGATAATGTTGCGAATCATTGCCTACATTAGGCTGGTCAGTGGTCATACTTTTATAACGAAGGCCCCTTCTTAAAGGTATACAACTTCAGTATACAATTGAACTATGTATTCATATTGAAATAAATCCGAATCTTTTCTGCTGACGCTCGTCAGGGGTGATCGTCGGCAAGTAGCACATAATTGGAAAGAACATTGTATATCAACAATCGTATAACCAAATATGACTTCGTCGGGTTACGGTGATACGACCGTTGATATAAAAAGTTCTATTTAAATCTCTTCTAGTAGCTGACGATTACCCCTGACGAATGTCAGCCGAAAATATCCGTGTTTATTTCAATATGTTTATATTAATCAATAATGAAGACAAATTTTACGCCTTTAGCACAGAGAGGAATATTAGATACTTGGACAAACTAAGCATTGTATAATTTGCACTTTATAAATATGTTTTCTTCTAAAATCATTTCAATTGCACCGATGACATTTATTTTGCAGACTATCGTACATAAAATTAAGCACCGCGATTTCGGCAGTATGGAACAAGGTAATTCACAGACTAGTTTGTAAAGCACTCTTGAGAACGCTTTTAACGAGTGTCTCTCAGGCTCCCACCGAGCCCACATTTGTGCTTTAGTTCTGAAGTGAATTCTTGTATTGAAGCACCCTTTCAGGGCAAAATGTCTTTCAGTATGTAGGCATCGGATCCCGGCAATGTGTTTGCTTCTCGGATTTTCTTTTGCCAACGGGCGAACAAAGAATACACGCTGTGATTACAATAATTTATTGTCAAATTTCGCGTTGCCATCGGTAGTGATTTTAGTATCCGTTCTAGGCGACCTTGGATAAAATTGTTCGTTTCTACAGCATCAACGGGCGATCGCGTCTTTTCCAAAACATCGTACGTGAGCATGTCTTCATCGAACATGCCTTCATCCAGCTATCAAGCAGTGTTTGGAAATCGCGGGGTCAGGCGATCGGAAATATCATCCGCTAGGTATGCTATGCTATATCTCATATGAGATTAACAATGGTATCCGAATTCGAACGCAATGTCTAATTAACATACATGTTTACTGCATGACTGTGTCCATCTATATATTCTACATATACATTCGAGGTTTACGATACTTTTTATATACGTGCCAAATGAAACATCCGTTTGGACCTGGGCCCATATCCAACATACTGAGGTGTAAGCTAAGATAATTAAGGTCGTCGAACAAATTTTCGCGGGCCTATAATCATTATCGGAAAGCCTTACATTACATGCACTATAGGATTTTTCTCGAACTGTAGCGGGGCTAGATAGTTTACCTATTTTGTCCTTATAATCAGACCTTCATGCTATCGATAACTGCAATATTATCGGGATAACTAATCGACGTAATTAGAATGATTTCTTTCGTGATTATAACTGAACTCTTAGCGAACACAACCAAAGCACCGAATGCGGTGGTATGCGAAAACAGAACCTAACACAGAATTATATCGCTGTCATAAATCCTATACTGGCATCCGTCCACCCATACATTCCTACGTTCCTACGTGCATGCATCATTTGGATTCAAACTCGATTTGTGTTGCGGTATAAGTCTGAGGTAGGATGTGGTTTCGTGTGTCATGGGTGGATATTCACACTCGTATATCAGGGGTGGTACACGGTCGGAAATGCACGCTCTTTTTGCTCAGAGTATGCGTCATATTGTCTAAGGGAGCTAATTATTATAAAATTATTTCTTTCTCCAGCAACTATAAGTCGGTTTGCCACACTGGGAAAAGTGACATGACATATAAGACACACATGTCATATCACTCTTCTTGCACACTGCAAACTCTATGCATTTCCTTTTATATCCAGGTCCCGCGTAAGGCATATCCCTATCAGCGCTGTTAACTTGAGTGAGAGCTTCGCCGAAATTCCTGGGATCTTAATGCAACGAGGGGATGAAAAGCATGAGCTCAGTTCCCTCAACGACCGTTTTGCAACTTATATCGACAAAGTCCGCAGATTGGAGACTCAAAACAAGGCATTATCAAATCGCATCGTAGAGGTAATTGCATATATATTGTAAATTGACAACAGTACATATGATTTCGTTGTATTCTGTTGTGGGGATTCTACACGGGAGAAGGTTGATTGGAGTATTTAGTTGTATTACGGCAAGCATCGCTTTGTTGGGCGACGGGCGATGCGAAGTCCTAGCGGTACAACGCGGATACTATCCTATCACTATCTCATGTACCCAGGATGAGTATGGCTGCCAGGACTTCATATTCCGACCCCAGGGATGCGGCCCGTAATTCGAGGCTGTTCTCCCCAGGCACAAGCATGGTGGCGGAGGGATCAGTGGCCGCAGACGCCCCCTCTAAAGCCTGCTTGTGCCGACCGTTTGAACCTTTAACAAGAGAAACAGAGGAAACGGAAGCAACTTTATGGGTGCTTTGAGTCCAACGACCCTATTACGGGCGCTTGTGGCACATAGTGGTGTGGTGTAATGCCATAGGGCTGTCACAAGCGTCACGGGGGGAGGTTTACTGCGGTTCCTCCAGACCCCTAAAAAAAAATAAGGTTGGTATTTTGGTAAACCTGGCCTGCTCTCTTACGGTCATTCACTTTAATCACTGTTTGTACTGGGAAGAGTATGGCTTCGGCCTTCATATTCCCGAACGAGCACTCTCTCAACGGTGTAACTTACCGGGAGAAGAGTTTCAAATGTGGCCTGTCGAAAGTCCTGTCAGCTCAAAACAAGGGGCTGTAGGCAAGCAGCTGGGGAATACGACCGCAGGCGTCCCCCAGTGAGCTACCTGCAAGTCGCGCCTCGAAGCACCGTGAAAACTCGAGTGAGATTCGAAATATTCCCCGAAAAAAAAGAGAAGGCTGTACCCCTTCAGAGGATGTCCTAAATTTTGTATTCGTGGTGTGTCAGCTATACTTGGGCCATTTACAGCAGGCTGGTATTCCTTATTATGATTCCTTGAGCGGCCGACTTTCATTGTAGATTTTAATAAGACAGCCCGTACGCTGATCATCGGTAATATCATACCGAACAACAAAATACAATATTGAACTCGTTACAACGATATATACGATCCATCACGTATATCCATAGAACACTAATCAATGTAATTAATCACTAATCAGATTACCAATCTTTCGTTGTGCTGAGAATAATAACCAATTTCATTCAATCGAAATGGAAGTAGCATTTTGTTGTTGAAGTGATCGGAAATAGTAGTATAATAGCAGCCAGATAAAGTTTGGTGCATATTTTATCGTTACATTTTGCTCCCCATGAATCTAATTACATTGAATTAATTGAACGCTATATACGCTATCTAATACGTATTACTACTCTTTCAAGAATAAGTACGAAGCAGAGCTTGCCGATCAACGCGCACCACAACCCATTTTGTATTTCCTTTCCTTGAAACTTCTTGCAGCAGTTGAATACGGAAAGGGTACGGTTAACTAAAAGTTACGCAAAGAGGAATCAGATACACGGCCAAAGTGTCTTATCGAAAAATGTGAAAATACCAAGTAGTTCCTTCAGCGATCCTAAACTATTGCGCCTATAGTAGCTCAAGGTAGATAGCTACTAAATATACCAATATACCGAGAACAAAACAGATCACAAGCGTGACTAAGTGAATGTGTGCAGGACCCGATACAACTTCTAAATAACGATGGTATGCTATCATTACACTATCATGGAAATAAATCTCGTCGGAATTTCAGTTGGAATCCACCCGGACCGTGGTGAGCCGCGCTGGCGACATGTACGAGGATGAACTTGTGAGACTGCGAAGAGAAATAGAAAAGTTGACTCACGAGAAGGCTGACACCGAGATTCAACTGCACAATGCCAACCGAGAGTTGGATGATCTCAATAAAAGGTATAACTGAAAGACAGCTCTGGGTTGAAAAATTAATGCTCCAAATATTCTGCGATGGTTTTGGGAGAGCAGGCGAAGTGCTCGTATTCTACTAAAATAACCAATGAGCGGGGTTTTAAGATTTACTTGCAAAGGAACTGAGATTATGTCATATAACGGATTATAAAAATTCGTTCAGAATCTGCAATGAAATGAATCTCATTCCAGAATATAAAGTCTCGATTTGGTGTTTCCAGATAGATGCGCGACCCATTGATGAACTTATATAACACTGTAATTATCAAGAAATAGTTAGTCAAGAGACAAACTCATATATAGATATATACTTTAAATTGAACGCCGAATCATTTGACGGCAGTAGTAATTTTAGCAAATACTTTCATCGTCATGGAAATCGATCGACGGTATGGGTAACAAAAATAAAAGCAGTAATGATACACAATAAATAACTGGAATGGGAGTCACAGTCACTAGGAGTAAATATGTGGATTCAGTCCCTGTATTTCGGCTAAATAACAAGGAGTATACTTAGATATTGGCACCAATTTAGAAGCCGCGGATATCTCATCCATTCAGGATTAGAAAGAATGCCGGTAAATTGGACATTTTCCTATTTTTAGATAGCAAGAAACATTAGATATTCACCTTATTGATGCTTATAGACTTAACGAGGAGATTGAAGCTCGCCGAGACGCAGAACGCACGGTGAAGTCTCTTCGCAAGGACGTGGACGACGCCACTCTCGCAAGGGTTGACTTGGAAAGAAAGATAGAAACTTTGCAAGAGGAACTCTCATTAATGAAGGCTACTTCGGACGAGGTGAGGGTGGCTAGGCGCGGGTCCGATCAGACGGGGTCTTAAAAGTTTGTAGTATGCTCTGACTTGTCATTAAGGGAGACTGTGGGATTGTGACTTAGGAATTTGGCAACATCTAAGATGGGTGGATATTCCTAGTATGTGGGCGGAAATATAAAATATTGATAAATGTAGGATTTTATCTTCAGGACATTGAGACGCTGAGGAGTCAACTCTCATTAAGACGTGATGAAATGGTCGATTCTCCAATAACACCAGGCACCGATCTGACGGAGTCGCTAAGAGATATACGCATCGCCTACGAGCAGATGTCAAGCAATTCCTCCATGGACATAGAAAAGATCTACAAAGCGAACGTGAGTATCGTGAGTAGGGGTGGGGAGGAATGGGCACAAGGATTCATGTAATCGATATGTGATCAAGTGTTAATTCTGCGGATTTTGACACCAAGAGTGAATTTATCAATGAAAATTTCAGCTTCGATAGTATTTTCCAATGGGGAAGCCTTGAAACCTTGATTGGTCATATTGAAAAACACGAAACTGGAAGTAGCCAACAACGCTTATCATCTTAGTGAAAATGAAATATGTGTGAATCTGTGTCGCCAACTCAAAACGGGTCGCGAGCCACTTTTCAAATTTCGCGGACACCGCGGGCCACAATAATTCAGTAGCGACATAAAATCAACCACGTCATTGAAACCTTACCTCAGTACAACGCTGTGCTCTCTAACATGGGCGACGGGGATAGTTACCACAAAAGAAATACTTCAAAGAAATACTAATACAAGATAAAATATCATGATCATCGCTTTCATTCTATTTTGAGCTATGGGCTATGCGCGATACCGGACAGGACTTTTCTGCGACTAAAGAATCGATATTGTGGTGAGCTAGACTGGTAGCCTACTTGTTGGAAAACTATCTTCTCGTTAAGCTTTATCTTGGGAACAATAATGTAGCTTCCTTTAACAACAACAGCAATATTTTAAAATGAAATCAATTTCAACATTTCAAAATACTTTACTAACCATTCTTCCGAAATCTCAAATCTGGTCGCGGGCCGCAAGATATAACGTCGAGGGCCGCGTATTGCTGAAATCTGTCCTAGTTCATTGTCACAAAATGCAATAAAATAAGCATTGCCGAAAAAATACCAAATTATCTCTAATGTGACGTAGAATTGACATTATATTCTTTGTGACAGCATAAACTGTACATATTAACATCTTCCATACTGTTAACTCGCCACAATGGGTGACACACGAATACTCGACTATAGCCTAAAATTCTGTTCGAAATCGAATCACCCAGGTACTCTATAAATCAGATAAGAATAGGTTATCTGAGTGACATAAGTACAGTTCATTGATAAAACTTTACAAAAAGTTTGGAAAAAAACAACAATCTTTTAAAAGGTAGCCTTCAAAACACTATTTAAAACATGTTTAATACGAACTGTTTTAAAACATTAGTTGTTTTAAATGCCACCCCTAGATATAACCAAACGAATGAAAAAAAATTAAAAAGTTATCGAGAAAAAAACAAGTATGCGCATGTAATTTACTATCCAGACAAAAGTTGAGTTTGCATACTATACAATATGCGTTTTCAGATCAAGTAGGCCTACAGGCTTTATTGGCTTGATATTCCTACTAGGAAAATACCCAGAATACCTAGAATTGAGGTACGCCCATATTTGACCAACCACCACACATCAGATCGTCGGTGTTCGAAAGATTTGTTCTTTATACTTATAAAATCGCTATCGTATCCATTAGATGATTGCTGGCATTACATATCAACCAAAACCAACCGATGTGGCCCATTAAAAATAGCTTCGCTGCCCACTGGTTGGGAAGCACCGAATTTATTAAATAACCATGATTGGAAATGTTACTAAAAAAAACGATCACTCAAATTTATCAGGCCCTATACTCAAACTTGACTTATTATTAGTCTCTCAAATGAACGCCATTTTCATTTGTCACTCAGATGAGCTACCAGGCTATGAGTTGTTACTGAGTTCAAAGTCTACCAAGTATCGTATTAATCATCGATAAAATAACCGACTGATGATAGATACTTGATAATATGAAAGATTTATTGCACGCATGCATTTCCGGTCTTAACATTCAAATTTGAAGCACATTACTGATGCGTCGAAGCCTCCACTATATAGAGGCGGTACCGTAACTGTCGCGCGCCTCAAACCCCCCAATTCGAACAAGACACAAAAATAATTTCGTAAATTACCAGTTTACCACTAAGTATAGCCTATTAATATTATATTCTTTATTCACAGTGAAACTGTGTTATTCCTATGCATTACATGAAGAATTCAGATTATAAGCATATACCGCTCCACCCTCAAAGTAAATAAATTAATTATTGATATAAAATTGGTGTATTATAACAGTATTTGCAACTTGTAGACCGAAACATACATATTACTTTGACTGTTCCTCGTGAATACCACCGCCTTAGTCTTTGAACCGGGTATGAATCAATCCGAAAATGCTGGGGGTTTACAAGGGCTCTCCTGTAAGTAGGCTCTGTACGATGCAGACCCATTTAAAATGTATACTGAGCCGAATGTCATATATCAAAATTTGGTTTTGCAAGTTTAGAATAATCATTCAATCAATCATCATTTCAGATTGCTGATCTGCAGTCGCAAGTCAAGAACGCAAACTCCTCTCTCGCCGAGGCGAAGGGCAATCTGATGGATACGCGTCGCCAGTTGCAGGGTCTTACTGCCGAAATTGAAGGATTGCGAAGCACTGTGCGTGATTTCTTTGCCTCCAGTGTACATCCTCACCGGCGTATATAATATGCTTATTTTCCCATAGAACTCTACTCTTGAGGGACAGCTCGCTGATATTGAGGAGAGGCACGAGAGAGAAGGGAGAATGTATACAGAGAGAATCACTGTAAGTAGCATGTATTGTAAAAATTGCTTTCAATCCAAGGCGAAGGAGATCTCAGTGACTCGGAGGATTGATGGAATTCGTCGACATTTTACGTGGTAATAAACGCACTGCAACTCTCGATTTATGGCAATCGACTTACGTTCGTATAGGCGTGAACTATAATATGCCTCACTTCCGACTTTCAGGAAATGGAGACAGAGCTACAGAAATCCCGCGACGAGATGACTAGGTATCTGGCGGACTACAACAGACTCATGAACATAAAGCTTTCTCTTGATCTGGAAATTGCGACCTACAGGAAACTTCTCGAAGGGGAGGAAGGAAGGTAACGAGAACACCCAATAATCTGAGATCATGAACATTTCACCCTAGGGTTGCATTTAAAACAAACGGCGTTTTAAACAAATGCCTTTGAAATAATGTGTATTTTTTCAAACCTTGCCAAATTATACCAGTATGAGGCTACGGACTAGTGCGGACTACGGACCCTCGAAATCGTCGTCGGTTCAACAGTTATAGCGAGTAGATATAGATCATTGGTACGGAATGGGTGTTCTTATAAAGATGACCATCGACCGAGAAAAAGCTGCATAATGATGTATAGTCCTTGTTGCAGATAGTTTTGGTATGTTTATGACAGCGGTCGGAGCCCCCTTTTCGTCGAAGGAGCCATATTTAACCAGTATTTTCAATGTTCAATGCCAATTCACAATTAAAGATTCGTGACGTCACGGCTAAAAAAATAAAAGCATGTTTGTTTTGAATTGTTTTTTGTTTTAAATGCATCCCTAGACACGGGTATGGCACCAAGGAAATGTTTCCCAAAACTTTACCGCCGAACAGAGCGAGCATAATCAAAATCGTGACTGGGAATCATGTTCAGAATACAACGTTTTATATATAACCAAATCTGGCACTTACCGATATGAGTCTGAAAATCGTTACGTACAACTGTAAGCTTCAAAATCGTTTTGCTGCCACGGCCATATTCACATGAACATATCGGTATTTTAATGTACTCCGAAAAACCAGTCGAATTGAATAAGAAGGCCTTGTATCGAAAACATCCCTAACCGTGTTTAACACTAAGAAGTTGTCGTATTTACTTTGTATTTTATAAGGTTACGTAAGATATCCGCACCGTTGGAGGCGACCAATAGAGTGATGTCGCTCGCGGTCGGAATGAGTTTGACGCAACCAATCCAAATGGTCCGAATCCCGACGTAATCACCTTATATCGTATCGGATTGTAAAACCCTCTTAAATTTTGTCACTGTCTTATCAATTTAGAATATAAATTTTAGATGTTGACTCGGTCTTGTTTTTACAGAATACAGAGAAGCGAAAGTGTAGAAAGAACTACAGGTATGTTCAATCGATCGTTGATAAAAATGTGAAAAACGCAATATTAGAAGAATATCACATTAAAATGGTGCGGCCCTAATTTGTTGTCTATAAAAATTTGTAGGTTTAAATTGAGAGGTCCCATGAGAAACATAGTCGTACTATAATTACTGCAACCAAGTGTGTCGGTCATGCTGGAGGCCTTGAAGAAATAACTTTACAACAGAATGGCCGATAAATAGATGTTTGTTATTTTTGGTTTTATTTAATTCATTTACAAAAATTCATATATTTATTAAATCACGAAAATGTGATCTCGATATGATTCTGAATTGTTAGTGCCTTGGTTATAGCGTTGAGCTACGAATTTGACGGATTTTTCTGAGTAGGATTGCAGTTTAAACAAATGGTGTTATAGAATCCTTTGTTTAAAACATGTTTTAAACAGTGTTTGAAACAAATGTCTTGAATTTTGTTCAAACGTTGCATAATTATTAGGGATGGTGTGAACATGAGGTTCACGTTCGCGTTCTGTGTGTGAAGTGAACCTCACAAATTTAGAGGTTCACGTTCACAAACGAACCTTGGTAGGTTCTGTTCTGTGATCCTTTTTCATATATTACGATTTTCACATCAATATAACATCTTTGGATGAAATTTATTGCATATCAACTTCGGGTCACTCTATGCATGGCACCTGCAGCATAAAAAAATCAACACTAATCGAGCATGCACCTTGACGATCTCAAAAATTTTACTTGCAGCTTTGTTACAAACGTTTGCTCGAAATATCCAGCTTTCCGTTTGTGAATATTTAGTGACTCTCTTCTGTGAGCTTGACCAGCAACCACGCAACATCAAGAGCGAAATACACTGCATGTAGTGAGCATATGATGCTTATTCAATCAATCAATAGAATTGATATAGTTGTCTGATGTAATAGAAATCTAGCAGGCGCACAGGGTCAATCTTGACTTCATATGTTTATTGTATCATAAAAACCAAATCCGTGTGATTGGGGTGCTGGCTGCTGCTGTATATCTTGTTAATGGAGTAATATCGGTAGCAAGCAGAGAAACCCGTTTCAAACTTGGCTTAATATCAACGTAGCGCCCAACACATTGTCCGGTCTGGTCTACACCGTTAAGGCGTAAGCTTATATCCCATTGCCAATCCTCGTCGAAATTGTTGGCAAAACGACGGAAGATATTTATTTTATGGAATTATTGTATCATTTGATTGTCCCAGCTGATATATTTGGAGACGTTTAAAACGCCGTATGTGCTTCAGCATTGTGGCATAATGTGGCCCGAGTCGTCGCTAGGTATCGTGTACATCAGTGGTTCCTAACCTTGCCTCCAGCGCCCCCAAGGGGCGCTGGCGATTTTGAAGGGGGCGGAAACGCTCAGGGGGCGATATTGGGGGTGCTGGAGAAAAATGGCTTCGCAGTAGATGATGTGGTGGTAGGGCATATCCTTAATGAGTATTCAGAGCAAATTAACACCGAAAACTTCGTTATATATAGCCTACAAAAGACATATAGGTTTAATTGTCAATGGGCGCCTAAATGACTGGCACCGAATGTTCCTGTCTTGGCAATCTGAACCTCAGAAGACGAATTCCATCTGGCTGGGAAAAATTATATGCCAATGAAGAAATACCAATTTGAAATCGTGTGCGTCTTTTAGTTTAGTACGATTGCGCGACGGGGATATATAGAACTAGATATCCCTGTTGGGCGATATCCCTGTTGAGCGATTCTATATTTTTTGATATACCGTAGCAGACAGGAGGTCACGAAATAACATCATGCAACGAAGTCATACCAACGGGTCCGCCCGCCCGAATAAGTTTAATTATTAGTTACGGGCCCTACAGTTTCCAAGACACGCCACAATGTTCCCTCTACGTTTTGACGAGTCTGCGCACACTCATCAACTCACTATGCAGACCCTTGGACAACAGTGCGTGACGACTAAAAAAAGGTCATAATTCGGATTTGTTGTCCGCAACGTAGATTGTCTGAGCGCAGAGACCGTGTCGGCAATGCTCACGTGTGCAGCTTAGAGGGAACATTGCAACTCACTCAGCTCTACCGGTAAATCTGGTAACGTGAGCAGAGAGGACAAGAAATTGATAGCAATATATATTCAATTCCCGATTTTATTGACCGATTGTATCATAAATTATCGAAAATTTTCGTGCTTCGCACTGGCTCGCTAAACAGTACAGCTGATTTCGTGGCAAAAGCGAACAACGTGATGGGGGCGGGCGGTTTATCACCCTATGGGAGCCCAAGACCCAAGTTTTTTCGGGGAGCTTGACGAAGTGCCGTTTCGTTCCTGCCAACGGGTATACCCCGAAGATGTATAATTATTATTGAGGGGTCCTACCTTTTCAATCACACATCACACAGCTCTACCGGTAAATCTGTTTACGTGAGCATATGCATATGCATGCAATTCCCGATCATATTGACCAATTTAATCATTAATTATGATGACTAGTATCAGCAAATAGCGGATAGCCGAAGGGGGTCTGGGGGTTTGGTTTATCACCCGATGGGGTGCCCAAGACCAACGTGTTTTTTTTTTGGGGGGGGGGGGCGACGAAGTGCTGTTACGGCCCTGGTAACGAATTAATTGTACCTACGGGCACGCCCGAATATGTTTAATTATTAATTACGTGCCCTTTATTTGCCAATACAACAGCTAACTCAGCGCTACTGGTAAATCTGATTACGTGGGCTGAGAGGATAAATAGTTTATAGCGACTTATATATGTAATTACCAACTATTCATTCATGCATTATAGAAAATTTTGGTACCTAGAGCGACCAGGCCACACAAACTTTGCTGACCATCGAAATCACGCTACGGGGTTCTTGGATACGAAGCCCTCAGAAGTTTGGTTTATCACGCTATGGGTGCGCAAGGCAATCGTTTTTGGGGGTGTTGACGAAGTGCTGTTACGGCCCTCCCTCTTACTGATTGTCTTTATTACATTCCTTACAATATAAGGTTGGGGGCGCTGGAGCACGATAATGTTTGAAAGTGGGCGCTAGAGGGAAAAGGGTTAAGAACCACTGGTGTACATTACTATAGGCTATCACGTCGCTGAAATGAAGTGTTGTAGTTAGCAATATGACGTCACGTGACGTCATCAGGTTCACATTCGCGTTCACACATAACCTTTCAAAAAGGTACGCGTTCATACGACTGAACCTTTCGGAGGTTCACGCCATCCCTAATAATAATGCCATCATTGTGTAAATACTTTCGAAAACATGTAGTATATGAGTCTGGACGATTTGTACTCAATATAGTAGATGTATGCGATGTGGAGTGGCTGGGACCCTCGAAATCATCGTCGGTTCAAAAGTTATGGCACGTATATATAGATCATCGGTACACGGAATGGGTGTTCTGATGATCATGACCACCGACCGTAAAAATGCTGCATAACGATGTAGTCCTGGTTAAAGATATTTTTGGACAGTGGTCGGGAGCCCTTTTCGTCGAAAGAGCCATATTTACCCTATATTTTCAATTGTCAATGTCCTTCCGTCGTGGCGTCACAATTAAAGATTCGTGACGTCATGACTAACACCAACTACAAAAACAACAATAAAAATTGATTTTTGTTTTAAACCCAACCCTAGCTCAGAGTCTCTTTGATTATCGCAAATCATAGTCGTACTTTTTAGTATTAACATAGCGATACCATATGTCCCCTTTTAGGAAGACTTGTCCTCATTTTTCAATAAAAGTAAAAAGTTCTCCTTTTTCACGCGCCGTCCTATTTTTTTTGTCTGAGTTTTACGTGATTAGACAGCGAAAACTAAATAAGATCAACCCGACACAATTTCGCCGAGAAAACCGGATTTCAGGTGACTAAAAATGATCAACTCACCGAGACTCACAATCATCTGTATATATTTCTCGTTTTCATGTCTGTTAATGAAACTTGAAAAAATGCCCTCTTTTTCGGACCTGGTAACCCTAATAACGGGACAATGCCATTGTCACTGTATTCCATTCTAACATGATGGAGGCAGCTGACGTGTCACTTACAAATATAGATCCATATCTCATGTTAAATTGACGAAATTCTGTTTAGTTCATTCCGTGTCATCGACCAATTCTCCAACCCGTGCTCGCATTGTCGTCAAGGAGGAGTTGCACACTGCCGTGGACTCTAGCTCATCCTCCGATTCCGAATCCGACTGAAGCGCGTGCCGTGATGCAGAGAGATGTAAAATAGATCAGAGACCATGTATTCGAAAAGTTATCAATGACCATACTATGTAGAGTAGTCACGTGATCTCACAAAACGGTGTATCAGCCTTGTCTTCTCTGATTTTAAGGGTTCTGTATATGGTACTAGAATCGTTATGATCATTTACTGTGGCGTGAAGTGTGATTGTTCAAGCGTTTCTAGAATGGATATTTCAGAGAAAAGGCATCTGATTCCCCTGAGAGGACTGGTGGGCACAGTTAGGGGTATGATTTTTGATGAGTTTTTATGAGTCACAAGTCATTAGATGATTTTGAATTCAGACTCTAGTCCAGTTGAGTTATTTTCACGTCATCACTGACTCACGTCCGGGTTATGGTAGGTTAAATAGTGGTACCAAAGGGGGAGTCCGAGCCCAAGTCATTGCACGAAAGGTTGAGCCCGATTCCGCAAGTTAAAGCTTCTGGCCACGAGCCATTTTTATGAACCTACTCTGACAATTTTCCTAGCACGCATTCAGCATGAGACCTGCGTAATCCGTTGCTATTTTGCTGTTGCTGATGCCCCAGGACTAAAGAGAACGGAAGAAGGCAGTGGTATGCCCGACAGCGTCGCATGGATGCGCTCACTGTAAATGCATTGCTTGTAAAAACGCAGTCTCAATTTAGCTTACGATGCCAAATATGTGCGTTGGTCTTTGAGTAGTACAGCGGTCAATTGATGCGACATTGAAACGTTACAGGAAACCTGGGCATGATCGAGTCACCGGTGCACCCCAATTTACTTCGTAAGGGGCACGGTAACGGTCCTAAGATATGTTGAAGATCATGAGCGACAAAACAGAATTGCATCGACACGAATCAGAATCCTCCAAATATGTAGACTATAATAGATTAGGGTTGCCATAAGTCCGGAATTTCCCGGATATGTCCGGAATTTCATAGTTAAAACTGCGTCCGGAAGGAATTTCTAAAATATGAGTACATGTCCGGAATTTTGAAGGCTTGAAGTAATAAGCTAATATTATTTTCGTAAATCAACATAAACAATATTATTTTAGGGCAGATTTATGCTGCATGAAATTTTTCTCCACGCTGCGCGCGATTTATTACAAATTGGTTTTAATATGGGGACTACTACCCTCGCAAAATATGCGATCAAAAATAAATAAAAATAACATTCATTTACAAAAACAAGTCTAATTGTAATCGCAATTACAAGATAACGCTATATTCATAGAGTCGGTTTACACCGTTTGGATGCTTTATTCAAAGATAGTCCATGGCTCTAAACCGGGAGGCATTTTGCCTATATTCTGGAGTTTGCGAATATGTTGCACGTAATCAGCTTCAATAATGGGCCGTGAGTAGGGCAAATGTGCTGACCTTAAGTTAGTAATCAGCTCATCAAATTTTGAGCCGGGCCACGGACCTGATGCCTATAGTATGCCCTTGAAGTTGCATCGATTACCGTGCGGTGGGCCCAAGATCAGTGTTTATTTGGGCGGGAGGGGGCTGAAAAAATGTTGCTTCCGCGCTAGTTGCAACTTATAACACAAAACCACATACTCCTGAACCAGATCGTGACCACCTCTAGTCGATAGAAAAAGCTTTGCTGGTGTGACATCATATTTATCGACAATGTGCTCATACCTCATTTTGAAATCCGCTAGTTAGCGCTAAAGAGCGTCCGGAATTAGTTCCAATAAAATATGGTAACCCTATAATAGATATGATACCAGTACATTGGCGTTGCCATGGAGCAAAAGGGGCCATGCGCAACCACATTTTTCATGAGTATTTTGGGGAATGTGAATTCAACCTAAAATTTTTCTTCGCTCTTCGAGCGATCCAGTGTCACTGTATTTCTTTATTTTATTATAGTTCCCTCCTCTCGAACAAATAGATTTTTTAAAATGCACATAATTGATTTTACCTGTATTATGAGAAAACGGTATCTTCCTATAGTATCACCCGATGCCACTACTGGAGACCGTTGGGATGATCTAGTCGGGTGGTGTGCACTGTGCCGTGCAGTATATGGGTCGGGGACTATATTAGTTACCGGCCATCTCCGTGACAGGATGCACAATTGCACATGCACATAAAGTTTCGGCCAACATGCGCACTCCACGAAGCGTGCTCCCAGAATTATTGACGGCGATAAAACCGACTCAGGTTGGCCCAAGCCTTCGATATTGATGTCCAGATGCCTAAGTGGCTCGCGTCGAATAGTCCTGTCCTTGCAATAAGGATGCGGCTCGTACCGGAAAATATTGACCCCGTGAAAATGTGCGAACTTGGACTATCCTGACGAGTCTTACCAACGGAGTCTTTTATAGTTTGGTCGGGCACTTGTGGACAGTCACGCAGAGTACGAAACTTAGACATATTTCCTTCATAACATCAGTTGACAACTATCTAAAATTCATTCTCTGCGTGACTGCCTAATCGCGTCGAGCAAATGCGACGGTGAAGACATCGTGCCATCACTGCCATGTAACGGGATAAGCAGCTGCGGCAGCTGGAGCGTGAAGGTCCTGTGGAAATTTCAATAAATTGCAGATCCGTAACGGTGGCGTTCTGAAGGAAATGGCTGCGACCAAAAATTTTTGTTCGTTATGCCCTTCAATTTGAGACCACATCATTTTTAGAGCGCAGTGCCCCTTTAATATTAGCGATATAGGCTCGTTCGCGTTTCGATCGCCTAACACAGGAATTAGTTCGCTACGGCAAGAGGGTGCATCCGTGCGTCTTTGAATATAAGTACAATGTATCTAAAGTAAGGATGGTGTGTACCTCTGAAAGGTTCAGGTTCGTGTCAACGCGAAGCTTTTTGAAAGGTTCTGTGTGAACGCGAACATGAACCTCATGACGTCACGTGATGTCATATAGGTAATCCCAACCCTACATTTCAGTGAAGTGATATATTAACGTACACTGTACAGTAGGGCTGTTCAGAAAAAACTTTTTTCCTGAATCTTGCTGGTTACGTGATTAAATCGTTAGGTTGCCTTAAAAAACAACGCACACCAAATTTTAATTCATTCCAACCAATAATCGCGGATTTCGTACAGTTTGAAAATTTTGAATTTACCCAAAGATGCGAATAAATGTTTTTGTCAAATTTTTCTGTCAACCCCATGAAATTGTTGCGCTGTCTTCAAAGACGACGCAAAACAAAGTTGACACAATTCCAACCCGTAGAAGCGGAGCTATTTGAGTTTTTCTTCAATAATTCGGGATTTATCCTTGATCGGTGGATAATCCAATTTCATGGGGTTGACAGAAAAATTTGACAAAATTTTTTTATTGCATCTCTGGGTAAATTCAAAATTTTCAAACTACGAAATCCGCGATTATTGGTTGGAATGAATTAAAATTTGGTGTGCGTCGTTTTTTAAGGCAACCTAACGATTTAATCACGTAACCAGCAAGATTTAGGAAAAAAGCTATTTTTGTACAGCCCTACTGTACAGACACGATACCTAGCGACGACTCGGGCCACATTTTAGGCTATATAAACGGCCCAGGCCTGGCCGGACAATGTATTTGGCTTCTGAGTATTGTTATATAGGCCTACCTTGATATTGAGCAGAGTGTAAACGGGTTTCTATACTTGTTATCGATATCACCCCATAGACAAGTTAATCAGCAGTAACCAACACCCAAATCGCGCGGATTTGGTTTTTATGATACAATAAACGTACCAAATCAAAATGAACACAATACGCCTGCTAGATTTTTTACATTAAACACCAATTTCACTGATTGGTTGAATAAGCGCCATTCGTTGACTACCGATACATGTAGCCTATTTCGCTCTTGGTGTTGTGTGATTGCGTGTCAAGCTCACCACAGAGACTCCCCAAATAGTCAAAATCGGAAGGCTGGATATTTCGAGCAAACGTTCGTAACACAACAAGTAAAACTTTTGAGATTGCCAAGGTGCATGCTCGTTTAGTGTTTATTTTTATGCTTCCAGTGCCGTGCATAGAGTGGCAATGAAATGCAATAAATTTCAACCAAAGATGTTATAAGGACGTGACAAATTGTAATATATGAAAAAGGTTCACAGTGCAGAACCTACCAAGGTTCGTTTGTGAGCGCGAACCTCTAAATTTATGAGTTTCACACAGAACGCGGACGTGAACCTCACGTCTACACCATCCCTAATATAAAGTGATGAAATTGCTCATTGAAGGATTCGTGTTAGGGTAATTTCCCTGGGGGGGGGGGGGGGGGGGAGTCCCTTCAACTCATAGAAAGTAGGCACTGACCCCGATTTGTTTCTGGCTACGCCTTTGTACCAGTATTACTGCAACCATACGGGTTTTACCTGAGTTCGATGGTCGAGTCGAAAGTTAGAAATAGTAGCTCTACTGCATTATAACCTTGGAGAACTATGGAACTGGCTGGATAATACAACCATTCACTTGGCATTGCCAAGCGGAATAGATGAAATCGTACGACTAGCCGGACAAAATTCGAATCAAACGGTCATATTGATCTCAATTTAAGCCCGAAAGCTAGTCTGGATACGACACATACGCAAATGTCATGAAACTGATACTATCGTTAAAATCGCAGCATAAATTTTAACCTAATGTCTGAGCGATTCTGTATAATACCGTCAATAGCTATACTTCAGAAAAATGAACTAGTACTTCGAAAATCAACTCAGAATAACACTTAAATTGTATAGAAATAACTAATTAGTTCAATAGCTACAACGCGGCTAGTGGATATAGGGGTAGTTCATCCCATGCTAAAAACTTGATCTGCAATCCGTTGCCGGGGTATATGATTTAAAAGATATTTGGACTCTAAGTGTTCTATAGTCACAGCTGTCTGTAGTGAAAATAACAGCCCATGAAAGGATATTCTTGGAATGGCTGTTAACGTACGAGGTTGCGGACCGGTCGACCTTCATGAAGTAAAATCCACCCAAAAGATAATTACGACAAAAGTATGTATTTTTCTCGTAATCACCCACTTACTATTAAATTGAAAGTATGACTACTGTTCGATACTCGAATCCGGCATTTTTGGATTTTTTTTTTGAAAATAACAGCCCATGAAAGGATATTCTTGGAATGGCTGTTAACGTACGAGGTTGCGGACCGGTCGACCTTCATGAAGTAAAATCCACCCAAAAGATAATTACGACAAAAGTATGTATTTTTCTCGTAATCACCCACTTACTATTAAATTGAAAGTATGACTACTGTTCGATACTCGAATCCGGCATTTTTGGAATTGCTAGTGTTGGCTGTAACATCGCTTTAATTTATTGCGGCATCGTTCCACGGTGATATTGCTTATACGTGTCAAAATTTACACGCGCAAATATATTCCAAACAATGTGCCTCCTGTGTATGATGACTTTCTCATATCATTTCTCATAAGATGTTCAGTCTCACCATACAAGATCCTCGTCAGAGACAAATAAAATCTATACGCACCCCACTCAATATAGTAACCTATAGCTAAGATAGCCCTTGACTACCCAGGACTAGAAATGGGTCGGGTAGCCTACCTGGATGATTCGATTATGAATTGGCTGTTGGGCTTCGAGTCGAGTCGGTTATTCGAGTATGACACATCACGGCATCGCAGCAGTATGAATGACGGGGAAGTTCGAATAAATAATTTTTATGCGACCACAGAGAATATGTCAGTTTTACATCGGTACCATATCTATTTCATTGCACTTTGTGATGATGTTTGAGGTTTGATCACAGATATGTCATTTCCACTAGCGTGCGTAGCTTTGTAATGCATGTTCCGTATGCTGCGACACGACCAATTGAGGTTTACAGACTCCCCATTGGAAAGCAGTAACGAAACTATAATTTTCGATGATAAATTAACAGTTTGTTACAAGATGGGTATAATTTTAGGTACTCGAATCACGGTGCACAGCCCTACTCAGGACCTATCATTCAGAATTCACTGCCACCACATATGCGATAACTGCCATGTTATAGATTAAAAACGATTTTCCGCAGTACCTCATATCTTCGTATTACCACTTCTGTTCTACTTTACCCTGACATTGCTCCCAATTTTATATGCATGCTACTGTTGTCGAATGTTTCATTCTTAATTGAAAAACACTTTTTAAAACTTGTCCATTATTAAAATAAATAAAACACCAAATTCTAAACAAATTTAGAATTTTAGTAGTAATCTAACAGGCTTTTCTGACGTGTGCAGATTTGATGGCCTAGTTTTAACGTCGCAGTGCAGAGGTTGTTGTATCGAATTGCTTGAAAGTACAGTACAATTTAGCGAAAGTTGACAGTTGACAGTTGACGGCGACAGTTGTAGTAGAATGTAACAAACAATGAAGTCGCATTTCTTTCAAAAGAAACGCTACAGTCAAAATATTTTGTGGTTGTCACATGACTTTGTTGGGCTCTTCGTAGCCATCCGATCTGCGCACGAGATGTCTCAAAAAAGCGTGGAGCAGGCGTCGCCAACTCAAAACGGGTCGCGGGTCCCTTTTCAAATTTCGTACAGGTCGTGAGCCACATCAATGTAATGTCGATATGAAATAAGCGACATAGTTTAACAACCGCGTTTGAAAACCTTTACGTCAGTACAACGCTGTGCTCTCGCGCACGTTCGAAGGGTATGTAGTTATCAAAAAATAAATATAAATGCAACAAAAAATATCACGATCATCTCTTTAATTATATTTTACCTATGAGCTGCACACGATACCTGACAACAATTTGCAGCAACTAAAGAATCGATATTGGGGGTATTCAGACACGGTATACTTGCTAGAAAACTATCTCATCGTAAGCATGATCTTGTGGGGAAGTCGTTTTCTAAGCGTCTCAATCGTGGCTGTGGCTGGGCTATTGCACGTCAAGGCCAAGGCCATTCAAATCAGCTAATTCTTCAACCACGGAATGCTATTACCATCGCCGAAACCGTATCCTCCAGTGATGTTGGGCAGAACTCAATCAATTTCAGTATTTCAAAATTCGTCACTAATGCGTTCTTCCAAAATCTCAAATCAGGTCATAGGCCGCGTTTTGATGACCCTTGGCGTAGAGCGAAAGCGAGCCTTGCTAACAGTTGATCGGACAGGAAAAAATGAAAAAGAGTATCACCGAGTGTAAAATGAACAGAGTAGTCGATACACAATAAATCTTGCAATACAACAATAACATGTCAAATGTCATGTCAAATAGATAGAAGCAAATTCTCAATAAAATTCGAGTTACAGTTCTTTGTTTTAGGATTTCACCAAGAAAGAGATCTGATATCATCCATTAATTACAACCAATCCATCATATAGCAGTGTCCTGGTGTTCCTCTTTATCGCTGTTCTGAGTTCCACTTTGCTGCACCGCCGTTTCCGAGGATGCTTCCGACTTGAAGAACATCCACAATTTGAGGAATGGCCATTCAAAGGTTTCCTTTACCGACTTCCACAGGACTTCCGATGTCATGTTATACAGGATAGGGTTCATACATTCTGTCAAATTCACTATCCAGCGTCCTGTCAGGTAAGCGATGTCGTGTTGACGGGGCGATTTGAAGCCAGAGGTGTAGTAGAAAACTGTGAAAATGATCTTCGGTGCGAACCCTACAAGGAAAGAACACATGATGGCAGCCAGTTGAATCAGGGCTTGTTTTTCTGCTCTCCGAAACTCTTCATCGCCTGTCATCTGCTGTCTCTTCAATTTCTTCTTGAGCAACGCCAATCCTATGGCGATGCAAAGCAGAACAATGAGAGCAATTGGAAGGAAGTTCGTCAACACCACATCAATGAAATGGTAGATATCAGCAAGCCACATTTCGGATTGTCTGATGAAACACACTGGTTTCCCGTTGCGGGGATCTTTCATAATGTCTAGATAGTATACCGGTAGAGAACCAACGACTATGGCAACGGTTATCCAAATGCTTACCACTAACATTCTTGCCTTTCTTATGGTCATGTAGCCGGCAGCCTTGTGAGGTTTCCTAATCGCAAAAAATCGCCATACTGACAGGGCAAGCACGAGTGCAATAGTCACCGCTGTAGTGACCCCAACAGCAGGTAAAGCCGTCTTGCAAACGTACCAATTCCACGGATAATCTTCATGAGCAGAATAGCTGACTATATGTGTGGCCACAAATGGTGACGCGACTTCTGAGAGAATATCGGAGCAACACAGCCCCATAATAAATACATTGAGAGGAGTCTGCTTCATTTTACAGAATGCCACGAGAGTTATTGTATTTGCAATCAGTCCGAAACTCCATACTACGCCGAACGCTATCCATGTCGAGAGTATTTCATTTTCCGAGAAGCTTTTCGTTAAAGCACTTCCAGTCGGAGCAGAAACTGTGGCCGCGGTTGAGAATTCCGAATTTGAGACATTCATGTTAAATCGTATATCACTATAATATAGTGAAGTAAGTTTGCCTAGCACTCGAAGTAGTTCTAAGAAAGGATAGTAGATTAAGGTGGGCAATAGTCTGCAAGTATTTGCATTTTCGGTTTGCCAATTACCACGTTACCGAATGAGGATAAAACGATGTCATCAAAGTTGAGTTTGCATCGTGGTTGTAATGACCAGAGTCGCAATTATTCGTTGGCTCGACCTGGTTTGAGTCATTTGCTTAAAAATGGAAAACGAGTCGACTCGAGTTTATTGACTCGACTTATTGTACTCGAGTCATTGCACATAATCCGAACAAGCGATGTGAGTCGACACATTCTATGTGACTTATTCAGGTCTCGTATATCCAGTGTCGGGATCAAGTCACTACCTTCGAGTCATCTCACGAGTCATCTCGAGTCGTTGCACATTTTGAATCCAGTCTAGTCAAATCAATCGATTTTCGAATGGAGACTCGAGTCAAGCCAAGTCACTCGTTTTTCGGAGGTGACTCGAGTCAAGTCAAGTCAATTCAGGTCAAGTCACGAGTCAAGTCAAATCGAATTTTCGAATTTGAAGTATGACTGATGATTCAAAGTCATTACATTTTGCTATCCGTGAGAAAGACAGATTGATTGGCCATTTATCTTGAATTCATAACGAATATAATATAATATACAATATGGTATTTATCGCTCACGCACACGTAGAACTGCTAATGAAACGCGTGAGCCAAAACGTAGCCTCGAGAAGTTGAAACAAATTGATATGGTACAGTGCATTACTGATCTACATATCTGCGAGCTTAAAAACGCATAAACTATATTCGTTCAATTTCAATCGTGGTAATGTGTCGTCTAAGAAACAGAGATACAATGCTATTAGTATAATCTACTGCTAGTACATTAACGCAAGCTGTGATCATTTCGTTTGCGGTGAATTTATTTGTGCTGTCATTTAAACGTACAATCCGTGAATGACTGGTTGCTCTCACAAGTCACACCGGTGTGTCGTGAACAATCCGAACATAAAAAGAAGCAGTGATTTATTCGGCACCATTTATTTGTTGACTTGAAATTGAATCGTAAATTTTGCTCCGAGTCACGAGGCAATCCACATTTCGGAGTCAAGTCAAGTCATTTTTGCAAAGTGACTCGAGTCAACTCAAGCCATACGAAAAAGTTGACTCGAGTCATCCCAACACTTCGTATATCAGGACCGATAATTTAAAAATAGGTCAGAAACTGTCTTTTTGCTGTTTGTAAAACATGTTTGGAGAAAGAAAAAATGAATATATTATGAATCCGAGGACTTCGATATCCCTGACTTGGACTTGGACTTGCCTCAGTGGTGAACTGAAAATGACTCGACTTGACTCGAGTCAAAACTATAAAAGTGAGATAGACTTGTGACCAATGTGACCAAATGCGCATTGCTGAAACGGTCTTAGCGCGCAGAAAATCCAAGTTGCGCAGAAAAAATCCGAAGTGATGATCTTCTTTTATTAGTCGTTACGCACTGTTGTCCAAGAGTCTACGCAGTGTTTAAATATGTTCAAATCCCTTTAGTGTGCCGTTAACTCATGAAAAGAGAGTTCAATAAATATTCTTTTACAATGGATGTTGTATTGAAAGCTATGTTCACGTTCGGTACCACGAGCCAGCTATTTAAGAAAAGAAAGAGTGACAACGAAGTCAATCAATCTTACCATACCCTCTTGACCTACAAATATAGTAATTCAAATGGAAGATAGACGGCACGCATCAATGAGACACATCCTACAAAGCAGTGGCGGCTCGTCCTATAGGGCAACTGGGGCATTGCCCCACCTAAAATTCTGTTCAATAACAATTCTTTACCATTTATAGACGCACACCTATCTATATAAACCGAAATCACAGCGAAAATCGTATACTTCTTGTCCTTTCGCTTGTAAATGCCCATATATAGCGAAGTCTATGCGAAAATCAAATTCTCTTCTGTGTTTTCGCTTTGCGAATGCCTAGCCGGGGCTTGCCCCGGTAGCGCTCATAACAAGCTTTCACTGCCTATTCTCTCAAAACCGCGCATAATAAAGAAACGGTGATTTACTCTCTCCTATTCATAAAATTACCGAGCAACCGGGGCACGATAGCTCTGTGCCCTTAAGGTGTGATGTAACAATCGTATCTATAGCTGAACTCTGTTACCGTCATATGCGTTTAGTCGACCTTTGCTGGTATAGGTCGATTTTAATGGGGTTTCACACCATGAAAACTCTTGAAACTTGTTATGTCATGTCGTGATGGTGGTATTTAACACTGCCCCAAGTTTCAGGGTTTCTACTTAAAGTTTAGGGTAGTAATTCCGTTTCCGAAGTTGAGTGTGTGCTGATCCGTCATGTATCGCAAACAGATTTTACTCAAAAGCCGGTATTGGTATCCATTGGTTTTGACGGTGTTCAATGTTAGTATCGAACGCTGTACCAAGTTTTAAGTTTGTCACTGAACTGTGTTAGTGGTAATTTCGTTTCCTAATTCGAGTGAGAGCTGACTCGTCATTTATCGCTAACAGATTATACGCAAAGCCGGTATTGGTCTCTATTGATTTTAACGATGCTCCTTGCCTAGATCCGTCATAAGCTTTTGCACGGTATGTCTTGATTTTAGTATCGAACGCTGTGCCAAGTCTCAAGGTTGACACTCAATGATTAGGGCAGTAATTTCGTTATCAAGGTCGAGTATGCTAAAGATGTGCTCCGATCTGACACTTTAGCCTACAACACATTGCGGATTTCAGGCAAAAGCCGGTGTATCTGCGGTAACGTTAAGTGAGATGATGATATCATTCTCAGTTTGCATTCAAATATTTACTTTGATCGTATATTCTCCAATGTCAATTTCACCGTGAAATTGTGGCCTTCAAGCCATTTGCGTACAACCCCCCCGTCACTTGATCAGCCTATTCCTCAGTAAATTTTACGCAAAATTCGCTGTTGGTCTGTTCGCATTAATTTTGACAGTGTACCAGTGTTGGGATCAAGTCACTACCTTCGAGTCACGAGTCATTTCGAGTCATTACACATTTTGACTCGAGTCAAGTCAAGTCAATCGATTTTCGAAGGTGACTCGAGTCAAGTCAAGTCACTCGATTTTTGGAGGTGACTCGAGTCAAGTCGAGTCAAGTCAAGTCAAGTCACGAGTCAAGTCACAATTCAAGTCAAATTGCCTTTTCGAGTTATGAGGCGTGATTACGTCATTGTATTTTGCTAGCAGTCTGAAATGCTGATTGAGTGGTCATTGATTTTGAACAGATGACGGAATGTAGAGTTGAATATACACGGAAGTAAGGCGCTGTATCGCTCACATATAAGTAGAACCAATAAACTACGTAAGTAATTGCACAGCCTCAGTTACCAGCCAAAATAGAGAATAGAGAAACGAATTGATAAGATGCAATACATTACCCTTTTGCAAACGGAGGCTACACTCGAAGGGGAACCGATCACGCATTCAAAATTAGCAATCAGAATCTTCATAGAATCTGTCGCACTGAAGGCCTTTCAGCATTCATTGATCACCAACAAGCTAAATTTATTGCACACATAATTCGAAAACATAATGACAGTGTCGTGAAGTTCAATAACGTTTGAAGATGAAAGGACAACGAAAAAAGGAAGACCCTCCGCAACGCTGATGAACAATGTCCTCAATCGGAACGACCATGACATCAGGACATTCTCAAAAGCAGCACTTTCAAGGGAAATTAAATTTATAAGTTAAATCTTTGATGCTCTCTTTTTTGATGGATACTTCCATCACCACGGTGATGGTGCTCTAAGTCGGAACGCATACAGAACTAGACCTATATATATATATAAATTGATATGATACAATTCGAGCCTGCGCCAATGGTTGATAACTATGTAAAGTATTTTCGAATTCAATTGCAATAAAACAATAGATTTTGTTAAGGTAAGTACACAGAACAGAAATAGACATTTTGCTATTAAATTACTTTACTATACTATAGTTCACGACAACGTAGGTTGTAAGCTTCGATCACTTCGTTTGCGATCAATATATTTGTGAGAGAACAATGGAGGCTCAGTAAAACGCACGATCATTGAATGATTGGTCGCTCTCGCGGGTTACACCAGCGTTGCGCGAACAATCCGAACATATGCAAGATACAGTAATTTTCATCGACACTGATTGCTTGATGACTTGAAATTGACTCGTGAATTTTGCTCCGAGTCACGAGTCAATTCGCATTTCTGATAGGCCGAGTCAAGTCAAGTCAAGTCATTTTAGCAAAGTGACTCGAGTCAAGTCAAGTCATGCGAAAAGTGACTCGAGTCTGACTCGAGTCAAGTCATGACTCGAGTCATCCCAACACTGCAGTGTACCATACCGAAAAGGGCCATGAGGCCACTTCTCGATAATGTCATGTAACAGTGTACCAAGTTTAGGGCTTTCATCCACGTATTTATTCGGTAATATATTTTTCAAAGGCGATTTCGCAGCAGACCTATAAGACAGTAATAAAAACGTATGTGTCGTGTTACAGTCTCCAGTTTCAAGGCCAAAATCTCTTATGCTGTACCGAGACCAAATTTCCGAGGCTGCTATTCTTAGTCCTTTACAATGATGTTTTGGATTCAATAGGACAGGCCCAATCTATGAGATAACAATTACGTATCTGTCCGAATTCGTTGACCTTTCCAATTAGGCTTACGCTATCTCTCGAGTTATAGTCATTTCCATTTCTGCAGATAATTAGTCAGGTCTAATGCGAACATGAACCGTGTTGAATCTTTGTTCCGTACGCCGTTTACGCAGTTACCACACTTCAAGTCACAGCTCACCAGCGGACCTCTCGTGGCACATACGTTAAAATCACTGTTGCCGGGAAATTCATGTTACCGTACCATCATTAAGTTACTTGTTTACGTTGGAAAACGCCATTGTGACGTCATCTTGATAAAAAGTCGCTTGCAGCCCTTGCCCCACCACCCGATATTGTCACGAGCCGCCACTGCTACAAAGTTATTTAAAAATAGACTGAGTAGAATGCGGCATGTGGCAGCAGGGCCGAATAGAGATAAAATCGATGTGACAAAATCGATCAGGTGATTTCAGTATTCCCGCTAGTGTGGACTCGTCAATATCTACTTGGATTAAGAGTTCACCGTGAAGATTGGACATTGGACAAAATACATACCCGAGGACATCCGGAGATATGGTCTGACACGTCGGCCCCCTCCATCCTGCTTGATTATTTTAATTAATTCGCGTGGCCTACCATCTTTTCAGCACCCATAAAGAGGACTTTATTTAGCCAGTAGGTAAGACAAAAGTATGACAGTTGAGGTTGCTGATAATTTACATTTTCCTGGAAGGCAAAAGCTAAAAAAAAAACGAAGCAAACCACAAGTTAAATAGGCTATCAATAAAATGATGCTCGAAATTTATCTAACAACTAGGTTGTCTCTTTTTCCTCCTTTTCTAGCTTTGACAGCCATTACACTGGACAGTCTCAACAAAAAAGCGCCGTAAACGACGAGATTCCTGTAATGTGGACGTTCGAACTGGTCTTTCGATAGTCGGACTGGAAAAATGACCTTTTTAGTCAACACGGGAGGATTAACCGTAACAATTTTCAAATCACCAGTTTTTAGTCCGATAATCCAATTTTTGTGATTTCTAAAAAGTGTCATCTTTCCGGATCCCAAATTATGGTAACCCTAATTATGGGCCATCATGCTAAAGTAAAATTGAGAGATTTGTAACAGTTCACTAAACATTTCTCCTCAAATTGCGACAGATCCTCGCATATATGAAGGTCCCAATGTTACAGAAACGTCGAACAATGTTTCGAATAAAAATCAAGGAGACAGGTCCGATATAGGGCAATTTGTTGGGGAACCAGTTTTAAACCAGCAATTCTGCATTCTACAGTAATTTATTGGACACAAATACAACTTGTCGCCGAAAAGTGTAGTTGAACTTGACAGTATAAGCAACTAACCGAAAATACGAAAAATGAGGACATTTGGGCGTCGTCGGATGACCATTCACTTGTCTGGAGAAAAAAGGAACAATCCTAATAACAGAGGATAAGCCTAACTTTCGTAAGTGGGCGACGAGATCGGACTTGCCTTGAGCTGATGCGCATTAGATTCCGAAGTGAAGACGCCGTGAATTCAGAATGACAGAGATCGCAAGTGAACTGCTACATGACATTGAGAATTTATAGCTTCCATTTATAATAGATGGTTGACATAAAACTGATTGAATTAATGCAACGTTATTTGATTATCTACTAGGTAAATACTTATATACATGATTGGAGTTTATTTATGTACTGTACATGATACCCGTGAAAGTCTCCAACTATGACAAATCGAATACCCCGAAATACAATGTTGTTGATGTATTTTGATATAAAACAGTCTTCAGCGTGTAAAAAGAACAAGCAGATTGAATTTCTGAACTTTATAGTACGAATGAGCCGATTTTTTATGTCTAGCCCATACAGCGAAAATATGAGAATTTAGTCAAAATTGCCTCATGGGTTATCTTAAAAACTAGAGCCAATTTGAAAAAACAAGATCATATTCGGAATCGGTGGCCTTCAGAATCCCCAAAACCACTCTTACTTCGTCTGCCTAAAAATATGTGTTGGCCAGTGTAATGAATGCTTTCTACGATATACGGATAGAACACCAAAACTGCGCATGATTCAGCGCGGTTCAGATTCCTGGAGAAATTAAAGATAAGCGACAGCTGTAACCGGATTACGTGAGCATAATTCGTCACAACGCGATTGATTAGTGTACTGAAACTCGTGATGAAACGGTGAGCAGCGCTCTGCATAAATTTGGGGTGCGTTCTTGAAGCGTCGCTTGTTCACTATGTTCAGTTTACATGCCTTGTATATAAGTAAAAAATTATCCGTTTACAAAGCAATCGATTGTAATCACTTTTTATGCAAAAGAATCTATAACGATTACGATTAATTCGTATTTATTTTTCAAATGCAATCGTTTATGATTAAGATTACCTGAAAATGCTTTCATTATAGTAACCGATTACATTTACCCCGTGTATGGTCCAGAAGAAGTGATTCTCCCGGAGCTTGTAAGGCAGACACGTAATATCTATTCTATAGCCTTGCAATAATACATCCCTAAGAAAATGAAAGAAATCACAATTATGCCACGCTAAGAAAGACTAGCGGAACGTCCCCTGTCGTCGAAATGGTATCGATAACTCTTAGTCCAGTGTCCAGTGGGTTGATGCGAGACTGGATGATGCTGAGAATATCCGTGACAATATAATAAATAAAATACCATTTTAAAGTTCTGAATTACAAATTTAAATTCAGTCCAGGATTCTATATTTTCAGTTCTCCGTTGCACAAAGACGCCGCCTATCGCGAATCACTGAATACCACGACATTCAAATGCTGCTTAACTGTAGACAAAACGTGCTTTATCATGCAACGACAACGTACCACTTATAGAAGGTACACAAGTTTAATCGGCTAAAGATGTGCGTTTATACTGCTCCAGGATATTTATCATCCACGGTTTTATGTCTTAGATTCGAATGACTTTCTCGTATTAATAACCTTATCTGTATTTTTACGTCGAGATATATGAAAGGGATGGATCCATTAATTCACGAGGATGCCATTCATCAAGTCTAATATAAGATTGAAAAGCAATCTAGGATGGTAAATTACCTGTTTTTTTAATTGCAAAGAGCTACATCGATCCGTAATTTTCGCCATACAAGCTAAATATTTTCATACGCCAGAATAAATGTGATGAAATGTAGGCTATCTCAACATTTCTAATAATATCTATGTTCATGTCTGCCATGAATACTGATCGACTCATACAATAAGCGACCACCTAAGGGACATAATGTTTCTTGGTAATCAATTTATCATCGACTAATCAGTGTTTCTCAGTCCAAGGGGCGATGTTGATTTTTAAGGAGGCGGAAACGGTCTGGGGGCGATATGAGGGTCACTAGGATGAGGGGGTATGGGGGCGCTGAAAAGAATGGCGTCACAGTAGATGGTGCAGTAAGGACATATGATTGTATGGTAAAATACCAGTTTATAGATCCCTGAGTTTTAATTGAAACTAACAGTCGACAAAATATGTCAATACTCTAAATCTTTCGTACACCGTACACCGGCAATGTTTGCAGCATGTTTCCAACATGTTTCCACAAGAGCAGTGGTTTATTATAATCCATGCCCAAAAATTGCAGATGCCGTACTTTTAGATCTCCGATTCTCCGTTGAAACACTTCTGTCGCGATAGCTCGGGTTATTTTCCACAAAATATTTCGAACTAGGTATTTGATCCTGCAGCGCACAGGATTTCGAAATCGAGGAAAGATTCACTGTACCGCCTCTGAGAGTAAGACCCCTTTGTACATTAAAGTTACATTGATTAACAAAATATACATGTATTTAAGAGCTCCTACCAAATTAGATCTTCAGAATATTTCTTCATGGTATCATAAAGGACAATACTGTCTAGTGTTGTGACCCGCAACGTCAAATCAAGGTTATATAATATGGGTTGCTTTGTTTCGATACATTAACGTTAAAGTTAATAACTGGGTGCAGGATTTACTTCAATGTGAGTAAAGCAGGGTTGTGACCAAGTCACAAGGCTCCGAATCACAAGTCAAATCTCACATTTATAGTTTTGACTCGAGTCAAGTCGAGTCATTTTAAATTCACCACCGAGTCAAGTCTGAGTCCAAGTCAGCGAGCAGAGGATCGAGTCCGAGTCATGGTATTATGACTCGAGTCCGAGTTCAAGTCATCGTGTTGACTACTCAGTTTCCAGTTAAAGTCTTGTTAAACCTAGTTTTTATAACTCTGTTTGGTGATATCGAATGGTTCGCAATTATAATATACTAAGTTTCCTCATTTTAATGCGTGGCACTCTGTTTAATTCGATTATTCGATTCGTTTCAACGGGAGAATATTGTATTCCGATAAAATTTATTGACACCGGATGGACTGGTGACGAGTGCACCAATATCGAACGTCAAACCATTGGCTATTTGGTACAAATCGGATTTTTATTGATCAGGTCGTGATATGCGCCCATATTACTCTAACTGCTATTACAGTTGAATATTAAATATCACATTTAAAGATTGAATTCAGCAGTATGGCCTAATGTAAACGAGTACAGCGCCAGTGTTATAACGCCGCATCAGAATTTTAATGCTTTACAAAGCAGGCATGCCACTGGAGTATTTCGTAAAAACCCAGATGTGGAGGCCAAATGAACCCCAAAAAATCCAGATCCTATATTTCACTCAAATTTACAAAAAATAGCTGCGAAACTGGGACCTAGCAGTCACCCTAAAGTCATACATTCGTAGGAGCCTTTGGTATTGAATTTTCAACACTGAAAATTCCCCCGAAATATATTGTTATCCTGTCGACTGGTGCGCGGCCTAAATACTTTTTAAGTGTAACAATTATATCATTGCGCTCAGAAAATTCGTAAGAATGCCATCCATTCCCTATTTCCAGTGTTGGGATGACTCGAGTCATGACGTGCAATGGCCCATACGCTGCAAAGACCGACACGCTAAGAAAATGGCCTAGGGCTTGCCCACATAAGATCAATTTTTAGGAGATAATCTTTCAGTTAGTAATATGGCTGGCAAGCGCTAGCCCCGATAGGCTGCTTGGCACTGGATTTCCCTGAGTGAGAGGGATATTCTTGTTAACTTGCTGCAAAATGCCGAGAACAAAGAGGCATTTTCAGAAAAAAAATACATTAGATTAGAACTAAAATTAGTGTGTGGAAACACTTGGCGAATTCGATTAGAATTATAATTAGAGCATATGAACATTTCACAAATTTGATTAGAATTAGATTGCTGGCATTTTGCTCTGATTTAGAATTATCTAGTTGACCAAGTCTGCTATATAGACCAGAGTTGGATCAATTGTAATTTGTAATTGTAATTGAATGTAATTAATTACATTTTTCAATGTAATTGTAATTTAATTGTAATTGAAGCATTTTTATTTTGAGTAATTGTAATTGTAATTGTAATTTGACAAAAATTTTGCTCAATTACAATTTCAATTACATTAAATTGCTATTGAGACCTGACAAGCACGACATAAAATATTTGACTTATAATGCATTCTCTTTAAATGTCGACAAGGAATTTGGTGGATCCATTCGCGGAAGCCTTTGACTGCGCCCCTGCGGGCGAAGTTTTTTTTATTTTTACCGCTATGCTGGCCTCGGCTGCCATTGTATACAATTTTTAGATTACTAACCAACGGATGGATTCGCAACACGTGACTCACGATTGAATACGCCGAGAAGCGAGCTGCTGAACCGGCTAAAAGCAGCAGAATTGATAGTCCCATAGCTGGCGATCCGAACGTCGAAATTTGATATGTATGGTCCTAATCGAAAGCTAGTGTCGCACTGATTCCGCAATAAAAGTATATTTCCAGGCAATGGTACCATCCCAAAATAGTCGTGAAAGTCTGGGAATCGACATTGTTCTGAATAATCGCTGGGCGTAATTGGTAATTGTTGTGGTCATGCTGCTGCAGCGCTCTCACTTTTCAGAACAGTCGGCCTTAAACGGCTATTTTGGAGCAGATACATTGCCCTGACGAGATTTTATTTTGTATTTTCGGAATTAGTACATCAATAGCTTACAATAAAGACCAGATGCATCAAATTTGGACGCATGGATCGCCAGCTCTAGGACTACAAAGTTTGCTGCTTTTAGCCGGCTCTGCAGTACGTTTGTCGGTGCATTCATCCGTGACTCACATCTTGCGCATCTATCCGTGGGTTGGCAATCTACAATACGATTTCAGATCACGATGCTGCATCGTTACTTCGTCTGGCTAACTAACTAGACCACTGGATATTATATAACGTCTTATCTGACAAAGCACGGTTTTGTTTTTACTCCTCATCCTAATTCCTACGTCCCTCGATACAAATAATATTATTTCTTCAATACTATATACGCAAATCCAACACGTGCATATATTATAATACTTTTTCAACGACATACTGCACCCTATCCTTAATCCTAACCCATAGGAAATTAGGTAAATAACATTTTACATTTCCAATTACGTGAGCCATAATTATCGAGCATACAAAACACGCCTATATTACGTCTTACGTCACAATGACATCTTACATAGCATACTATGTACGCACATAAACGCATTTATTACTACACAATCTGAACTAGACTTGAATTGTTGTTAAATACGACGCTACGGTTGTCAAGGAGCACGATTGAATTTATGATTATTCAATTACATGTTCAGCAGCAGCAATTGTAATTGTAATTGTAATGTAATTGAAGCATGCAAGGAGTAATTGTAATTGTAATTGTAATTTGATATTTTTAGCATGGAGTAATTGTAATTGTAATGTAATTGAAACATGCATGAAAGTAATTGTAATTGTAATTGTAATTGAACTGAAATAATGTAATTGATCCAACTCTGATATAGACCAGTGGTGACGAAACTTTTCGGCTAAAGGGCCACGTGCAATTGACGAACGAGTGCGCTGTCCATCGGCCGCGCCATGCGCGTACAATTTTCAATATTTATAAATGAACTACGTCGATAATATTATTACCAGTGTTGGGATCAAGTCACTACCTTCGAGTCACGAGTCATCTCGAGTCATTGCAGATTTTGACTCGAGTCAAGTCACGTCAATCGATTTTCAAAAGTGACTCGAGTCAAGTCAAGTCCCTCGTTTTTTGGAGGTGACTCGAGTCAAGTCGAGTCAAGTCAAGTCAAGTCACGAGTCAAGTCACAATTCAAGTCAAATTGAATTTTCGATGTATGAGTGATGATTCAAAGTCATTACACTTTGCTAGCTGTGTGAAAGACAGATTAATTGATCAATGCTGATCATTTAGCTTGAATGAAATAACGAATATCTAGTTAAATATACCTGCGAAAAGACGTTGTATCACTCACGCACACGTAGAACTGTTATTAAAATACGTGAGTAACTGTACAGTCACATGCTACAGTCAGTTATTATCAGCCAAAATATAGGACATAATCAACATCTATACATCCGTGAGTAAATAAACGCCCAAACTATATTTGTGTGATTTAAATCATACATAAAGGTTGGTAAAGGTGAGCACTTCGCAACGTAAGCATTGATCCGTCTAAGAAACAGAGACACATTACTATTTAGATCAGAGGTCTCAAACTCAAATGTGCTCGCGGGCCAATTTCTTAGTTTTGATGACGTCGCGGGCCGCACCATCAATAGTAGGGATATTCAACGCAGAATTTCCAAGTAGGCCTTATTTGACGGGAACTTGACGACAGGCATTCCAGAAACATCATGGATATGTAATTTACTATTGTACTATCCACGCTTGACCTGGGAAAAAATCATATTTTCAAATATTTGAATAAAATTGATTTTATGCCGGGCAAATAATGAGTTATGGACATCATGCGAGAGGATGCATTATGACCAATGTTCCCTCTAAGCTTCGCACGTGCGCAAATGCGCAGTGCTGACAAGATCTCTGCGAACAGAAAATCTAAGTTGCGCGCAAAAAATCCAAAGTGATGACATTTTTTCTTGATCGTTACGCACTGTTGTCCAAGGGTCTGCGCAATAAGTTGGTGAGTCTGGGCAGATGCGTCAAAAATTAGATGGAACATTGATCATGACATCGTCAAACTGTCGGGTTATAATATTGCAGCTAGTGGACCTTTGACGTGCCACAATTTTATGTAGAATACTTTAAAATCTACTGAAGATTGATATGATATCAGAGCATTTGAGCGGTGTAGCCTAATCCGTGTTATGATATAGTCGTGATAAGTAGGCTATTGTTACTATGTCATTGCCAAAGTCAAATTAAATCAGCGTCAGATTTTGCCTTCGATTAATATTGAAACATATCAATAACAAGTTGAATATAATCATTATTGAGCCATAGTAATAGCATTGTTTTTTTAACCTTAGTGATCGTACCCCTCGTGCTTCCAATAAAATTTCTCGTAGCCCCTGTTCACTTTCAACACAATTTCTGATTGTCCCTGTATTAAAATTAGAAAGCCCAAACACGTAAAATCGCGCGTAGCGCGAAGACCATTTTCCAGTTGCGTAAATTGGTCAAGAAAACATTCCCCAGCTTATAGGCCCAATTGCACAATGCATCTCGTACCCCATGATGTGGTGCTCCGTAGACCCCTTCCGAGTTCGGACCCCTGGTTAAGAATAGACATGTCCAATCGCCGATGAATTTGTTGGTGTTACAGCTGTGGAGCGTACTAATACCTACTCGCCACCGATAATAACATGGATAAAGAGATCAGTCAACACCTTGCATGTAACCAACTACGGAGGTCACATATTGCCAATGGTTGCCATACTGACCTGATTAGATAGCTATATATACCTTACGCAACGCAAGCTACCACCTTTTGATATATTACTATTCCCCATGACAGTTTCATAGATTGTTACGTCCGTAGGATTGCCATTTGCCAAGTCACCGTTCCGCGTCGTAAGTCTCGATCGCACAAAACCAAATCACAATATTTTCAGTCACGAATCATCAACGGGTCATGTTTTATCATCATCAACTAGAAATGTTACGTATTAGCTGATCTTTTCTACCGCATGGTAGCTTTTAAAGGTGATGTGATAGTATACGGTAGTTTGTTGAGATTACAGTGTTTTTATATCAGTTTTAGGTTGAACTTAAAGTTCTTATATCTAAAAAAGATATGTGGCACTGAAATATATTGTCGAATACTTGAATTTCCAAAATGCCGTCGCGGGCCGCACAAAATGCTCTCGCGGGCCGCATGCGGCCCGCGGGCCGCGTGTTTGAGACCTCTGATTTAGATTAATCTTCTTCTTCTACTACTACTACTACTACGACAACGCAAGCTGTGATACTTTAGTTTGCGGTCTATTTATTTGTGATCTAACAATCGAGGATCAGTGTATCGTACGATCAGTGAATGACTGGCTGCTCTCACAAGCGACACCGGCGTATCTCGAACAATCCGAACATAGGCCTACACAAGATACAGTGATTTATTCGACACCGTTTACTTGATGACTTGAAATTGACTCGTAAATTTTGCTCCGAGTCACGAGTCAATGCGCATTTTTAAAGCCTCGAGTCAAGTCAAGTCAAGTCATTTTTCCAAAGTGACTCGAGTCAAGTCAAGTCATACGAAAAAGTTGACTCGAGTCTGACTCGAGTCAAGTCATGACTCGAGTCATCCCAACACTGCACAGTAATACAGTATATTGCAATTGTTGAAACGTTTGGTAGCAAAATACTGTACAATGCAACGAACATGAATGTATAACTCTTCTGCCTTTTATGGGATCAGTGCAGTTACTGCAGTATAGTGCAGCTTCAATTCATTTATTACGCGACAGTACCGTAATTTTGCGTTGTCTTCCTTTACGCATGACCAGGAAGGAACAATTGATTTTCCGCTTTATTCGGCCAAAAGTGAGCGGAATCAAACTGTTCGAATTTAGCGGAGTCGACTGCACTTGAATTAAACAAAAATATTGGTTGGAACGCCAAAGCAAAAAACACATTGTTTCGGATGGTCATCGACTAAAATGAACGAAATTGACGATTTCACTGCGGCTAAATGACCGACGTGAGCCCACATCGTAATGAAATGATATATGTCGATTTGGTACCAGCTGAGAGTTTTACCATCCCAGTTTTATAGTTGAAATGGCGTTTTGAAAAGAATCCAGAACGCTGTATTTACCATGAGATAAGCAGATTCAAAAAATTATTGAAATATTATCGCTAATTCGATGAAATCGACACAGTACAATTTGTTTTCGCAAAATCCTTTCGAAAATCGGAAATCAGGCGCCCAAATGCACTTAACGTTATTTGCGCCGTGGTTTTCAAACTCTGCAATCAATTATATGAATTCATGATTGTCTTAATTTTCCGAATAATACCGAATATGCTTTTTACTCAACGAAACTAATAGGTTTCGCTGACCTTTTTAAATATATATTTCTGACGCGATTGGTATTTTAGGTTACTTACTCTTCTCAGTTCGCCCTGTAATTGACTTGAAAATGAACAACGTAACTACTAGCAACGCAAGAGAAGTGCCGGACACGACTTTTCAGCAGACTATCGGCGTCAACGCTCCAATGAAATGCTTCTCGCGGAACGAAATCATTTCGATTTGGGTGGCATCGGGCGTGGTGTGGAGTTTCGGGGTGGTTGCTAATGTGACAACCTTTGTGGCGCTCTGCAGAATGAGCCAAATTCCTCTCAATGTCATTATCATGGGACTATATGTTGCTCTGACATTCTGTCGGCGATCGTATCACCGTTTATTGTGAAGCAAATGATTGTCTCTTGCAGAAACGAAGAATATCCTTTGGGCGCTTTCGTTTGCAAAGTACGACTCCCACCGGTAGCGGTAGCATCGGGAGTTACAATAAATACTGCACGTCCTCGTTCTTTCGATTTGGCGGTTTCGTGTCATACGGAGAGGTCATAAAGCAAATGGTTTCATGACCTTGAAAAGGGCTAGAATCCTGGTGATTTGCATTTGGATGATTGTGACCGCAGATATCTTGTCACCGCCGTCATATTACCTTGAAGTTGTCCCGCCCCCTTGGGGCATCGCAAAGACATGCATCGTGAAGCCGTCAAACCTGTGGCTCACTCACTTTTATCATTTTATTGATTTAGTACTGGGGACTTTTGCACCAATATCTTTCATTGTTATTACATGCTCAGTCATCGTTTTTTTGTTGATCCAAAGAAAGTTATCTAGGCAGCGACACGCGGTCGACAAATCATTTCGCGAGCCAGAGAAGCAAGCCTTGATTGAACTCGCGGCCATCGTGACCTGCTTCCTCGTCGGTTATATCGCAAAGTTTATCTACGGTATCTGGTACTATGTTGGCATACGGAGCCGCCGGTCTCACGCCATTCTGTACCTTGTGTCGCGTTGGATTGTGAATTTGTCGGAAGCGATCAACCCGATCATTTACAACCTCGCGTCGAAAGATCTCAGGACGTCGGCGGAGGAGGAGGTCGGAAAATGTCGCGCAAGGGTAATTTCTGTTGGGCATATATCAAGACCCCGACAACTACAGAAAAGTTAACACTATAATATGTATAGCAAGGAAAGTAGATTTAGTCATGCACTGCAAACTGATGCGATGAATGGCGGCTGATATGAGTTTGCAATAACTACATTTTTGTCTATATTGCGCATTTACTGATGATGACATTAATCTCTAGCATGGATCTGTCCGAAAATCCGTGTTTCATTTTCAATAGATGTCAGTATTCCATTACTCCGGCACCTTTAATACACTTTATGTCAATTTGTGTGAATGTACTTGATACGACGTAACGTCGCATTAAGTATACGACATTGCCAGCCACGCAACTCTGTTCCTACGAGGATACTTAATGCAGCTCATGATATTGCTAAATTGTGATATATATACATATAATTGCGTTTAAAATAAACAATGTTTTATAACACTTTGTTTGAAATATGTTTTTAAACAGTGCTTTAAGCAAATGCCGTATTAAAAAAATTTTGGTCTGTTTGTGACAGTGGCCGGAAGCCTTTTTCGTCGAAGTAGCCATTTTTACCCTATATTTTCAATTGTCTGTGGCAATCCACTGTGGCGTGACAATTTAATATTCGTGACGTCATTGCTAAAAAAAACAGAAACAGAAAAAAGTACAATAAAAACTGTTATGTTCGTGCATTTTACGTTGGTATCGTTTGTTTCTTATTTGTCTAGGATTGGTAATTACCGCCAATCATTATTTCCTCGTGTGTCGTGCTTTGTATTTATACCCTGTGTTCTGTTGTCTACTGGTTTTTCGTTTAACTGAACTCTGAATCGTGTCGCTTGTCGTAAAGTTATTCTGCTGTATAATATACTGATTTCATATTGAAACCTCGTCGTATTGAGTTATTGTTCAAACAAGATCAAGAACATAACAAAAAACATGTTTTAAACAAGGGCTAGGTTTGTTTTAAATTGATTTTTGTTGTAAATGCAATCCTAAATCCTAACTATAGTTACGCTGTTCTGGAATTCCCAGATTCTTATTAGGGGATAATTGCCCATGCCACTAAAACATGAGAATACCATTGTTTCCATGGAGTTAAGCAGATTGTGTTTCCGTCCGCTTCTAATTTCGCAATAAAATTAACAAGCCTCAGTGATATTTACCAAACTTATTCTATGATATCGCTTTGATTGGACGAAGATACCATGAACAGCATTTCGAGTGATGTATATCATTTTTTACATATGATTCGTTACCTACAGGATTGCTCAAAGCATAGGAGGTCCTGAAATTGCAAGAATCGTGTGTATTGTATAGTGCACATTATTGCGCACTGCGCCGCTGTCGCTATATTAGCCTGGGTGATCTTGATTCCCGCACTCGAAATTAGAAAAATAATCCAGTTTGAATTACTTGAAATTTCGGTTCGATAGCAGTTGCATAATTGGAAAGCCCTTTGCCTTTCTGTCCACATCCCTCTCTATACAACATATACAACATGGGCATTTGTCGCACCTATAATTCTGCGCTATGCCAATATTAAGAACATATTGCAGAGCAATGAAAATAATAGGAAAATTACGGATAAATTCGCGGTAGTTGCTGTGTTTCAGCTTGTTTATACATACATAACGTAGCCGAGTATCTACGCTATTGACCCGGTAGTGTAACAGACCTCCGTCTGTAGTTGATCACACACGATTCAACAACTGCTGCAGAGACTTTATTATACCTCCGTCCGCCGAAGCGGCCAGAAGCCAAAGAGGAAGTGAAAACACGATGCGATAATACTACAACTGACGTAAGGGGCAGTATAGAGCACGGCTGTCACACTATTCCCCACCAAACTTGAGAAGTGCCTATAAAAGCACTCTCACAAACTACAATAAAAAAAAACAGCAACATCAAAACCGACAAGTTCATAATCACCAACAAAATCGCAAACATCCGCATGACCGCATCACATTAGCAGAACACTAACCCTAAACTAACATCAATGAACAATTCCCTAAACTAAAACCCTAACAACGCCGCGCCACATCAACGGGAGAGTCACATGCTCTATCCCCTCTTCATAACACCGGACCGGGAGAGTCATAAGCTCCATCCCCTCCACGCGCGCTCACATCAGTTCCGCCAGTGAAACAGTCATTACGAAGTGAAGGCATCAGTCAAGTCTTCAAACTTCTCACATCGATGCAAAACTGCTTCTTCAATCGGTTCAGATAGCCAATGCCGTAATTGAATTTCCGCCTATCTTTCAGCATACCGGTACTGTCCCGGAATCTTCAGAATTGCAGCCAAATTAATGAATTAACGTTTTTAGCGTGCTCGCCATTGTAACAGACCTCCGTCTGTAGTTGATCACACACGATTCAACAACTGCTGCAGAGACTTTATTATACCTCCGTCCGCCGAAGCGGCCAGAAGCCAAAGAGGAAGTGAAAGCACGATGCGATAATACTACAACTGACGTAAGGGGCAGTATAGAGCACGGCTGTCACAGTAGCACCCGGTAGTATAGAGACGCTTATTTCCCCAAAGTTGCTCACAATATAGAAAGGAGCGATTTAGTTTCTTTATGCAGCTTCCTCGGTGAAATTAATGGGAATGGACGATTCTCACCGCTTTAGCGCCTCTTGTGGATGGTTGGCCAGAGTGATTTCGCCTCCATAAGGCTGGCATTGTCAGCTAAGGCAATCTCATTATTTTGCCCTTCTGGCGACGCTTTACTGCGAGCATATGAGTTCTTAGTTATTGCTGCATTCCTTATGACTGATTTCATGTCATTGCTAGCAAAATCAGGACCCTATTTCTTCACTAGTTGTTCGAGAATCCTTATCCGTTGAACTGCATTTTGCCAAAATGCACTGATGCCAATGTTTATCTCCAATGTCACAAATGGCAGGAACATTTTAGACAGTAATCGAACCGAAAGTATGGAACTAGTATATTCTGAGTTGTTGACGGGTTTACCCACGTTCAGTTTTGCTGACGTCGACAGCGGATTGCCAGTGAATCGAGGGGCAGTGGAAATAACAAAGATAAAGGATATATAAAGTCTTCGCTGAGTCTTATATAACAGATTTTAGAGGTATGTAGAAATTTACACCAGCATAGGTCGTTGGTAGATATTTTCAAGCAGTTCAGTCGTTGGCTCTCACCTGCCTTTCCGTATTTTTATTTGAGAACTAGTAGTAATGACTTCGCAAGTAGCATCAGTAATGAGTTTGTTCATCTCGGTATCTGCACAGTGTTGAGCGATGTACAGCACTTTGCAGGCAGTGTGATGTTATATAATGTTGAATCAAATTTTTAGGTATTTGTATTTTCAGCATGTCACGACACTGGAATTTTCTACGTGCAGGAGAAGAGCTATCATACCATGTCGAGAAACAGCCCACTTCACAATTTGAAATTGACAATCAATAGACTATTTTCTCAAAGAGAATGACAATTACTTTTATCAGGTCATGGGCCAACTAGCTTTAACAGGACTGTCATGATGTGATTTCGTGGTCTACACACCTTCTAAAAAGGTCTACATAAACCGAATTTATACTGATGAGATTGTATTCAAAGAAATATTCTCGAAACTTGAAAAATTTTATTTCAATTTTTTTTTTGCCTCTCGCTGCCGTCAATGCGTGATATTGGTAAAGCAATAACTTGTAGAGCTAAGTATAAGCAGTGAAATTGTTCATAAATAATACCGAATTATACGAAGCTTTAAATACGAGTACTAAATACTGCCGCATATTCTTATTTTCCAGGTGCAGATGTGCCATATTGACCAACCACAACGCCGTGGACCATGGAACGATGGACATTATTTCAAGATCTGATGACGAACTGCCTAGAACTGTCAGTGACACCCAACCCATTTGCTGGATATGAAAGGGTCATGGCGACCCGGAGATCTTTCATTTTAACCGGGTTTATACTTTGGTATCCATGGTGTTCTCATGCATCAAACCCCTCACTTCCAGTTGTGCCCCGGATAGCTCTGCATAACTGGCTACGTCCATTGTCTACGTGCCTACTTCGTCAATATAAATAACGCACAGAACTGTCGAAAGTTGATCATTTATTGAACAGATGGGAAATGAAGGGATTGCATGCTATGATAGAATAGCAGTCAACCATGCCTCAAGACTTTGTGTGTATCCTCCCTTCAGTGTGCTAGAGGATTTGTGAATAATGAATATACGCATCGTCATTGAACCTTGTAATAACGTTTCGTTCAGACCTTGCGATCGCTAGCTGCGAAGAGAGAGACAATTGGCAGTGCAGATAGAGCAGCGCAGATAGAACGCCAATCAGACAACTAAAATAGCATATTAGGAACAATAAAGGACCTAGTTCCAGATTCCTTAGAAATTACATGAAAAGTAATTCAAACAAATTAGCCTACATGCTACAGTTTTTAGATTGTGAAATTCTGACAAATTACAAGCCAACTGGCAACTGCCAAGGTACTAGTTTCAAAATTGCAAAATATAATAGCATATAAGAAACCACAAAGGACCTTGTCCCAGATGCATTAGAAACTACATAAAAAGTAATGGGAAAAGTTACATGGTAGGAATATTCAAAACAACGGGCCCCCTGAAGTTAGTGAGAAGACATGCCACACACCACAACTGATTAGCAATACCCATTTTTCCTTGTTTCTTCTTTAACAGGAAACCTGTGAAAAGATAAATTCATCGTCATTGTTGCATTTTGGAACGCAACAGTGCAAATGTGATCTTCCGTTTACAGTCCGCGGTCCCTTATCTGCATTCATATCCAATTTCCTATAAGCTATAAAATAGGCTATAGATTTTTTTAAACGGTACTTTGCAAATCAACCTGTACAGATAAAACATCAATTATTAGTCGAATAAATTCACTACTTTATATGCGTTATGACCAACTATTTCACAGATAGGGTTATGCTATGGCATCAAAGTCTATCTGGTAGTATTACTTGTTGGTCCTGTGGATATACAGCTGTCGCGAGTCGAGTCGAGGCATCAGAAAATTATGACTAGAGTCATTGCCGCCTTGGCTGTGATACAGCTAATAACTGAGTGATACAGCTGATACTTGGGTGATACAACTGAAACAGCTATGATACAGCTGCATATCCACAGGGCCTTACTTGTTCCCCGACTTTTGTGAGTGAAAATTTGTCACACACCGGCACAAGAAAGCTTTGTAACGACTGTAAAGCAGCTCGGTTTTTCGCTCAAAAACATTGTATAGTATTGATGAGTATTTTATCAATACTTATTTTGCACCAAAACGCGGAACCACCATAAAGCGAAAACGCACGGCGTTAAATAACGTAACCTACTCCAAAACAGCCACCTGCGCCTATGAAGCTCGATTTAGCTCTGGCCAACCATAGGCCAAGATGGCGGCGCCCGAGAGCAAAAATGAAAATCGTCCATTAGGGCAACTTTGGATCTGCCCCGCTCTCGTTTCAATTGTTGAATTGATGATGTAACAATCGTGTCTGTATAAGAAATCAAAAACCGCCTGCCAACCAAGGTTGTAACCAAGTCACAAGGTTCGGAGTCGCAAGTCAACTTGACTTTTATAGTTTTGACTTCAGTCAAGTAGGGATGGTGTGAACGTTCGCGTTCTGTGTGTGAACCTCGGAAATTTAGAGGTTCACGTTCACAAACGAACCTTGGTAGGTTCTGTAATGTGAAATCTTTTCAATTTCACAATATACATACAAATTTTCATGTCATTATAACATCTTTGGTTGAAATTCTTTGCTTTTCAAGAGCTGGCCACTCCATGTATGGCGCTAGCAGCAGACATGGGGTGATTACTTCATGAATGTAATCGATTGCGATTACGATTACTTCCGAATCACGCGATTACTATTACTATTACGATTACAGCAAAATCTGGAAGTAGTCGATTACGATCACGATTACATTTGGAAAGTAATCACGATTACTCACGATTACATTTATTTTTGCTTCTTAAAACTTATTTTTGAAGACATATTGGAAAACAATATAACTTGCGATGAAAAGGTCTCATGAGAGAACAATTTTGTTCTTAAATGTGACATAATCCGCTTGTTTCGTCACTATATACCATTACCCAACTTTATAGCTGACGATTTCTTCGACCCAACGATTTGCATTCTAGACAGGTCCATAACTGCCGCACACCAAACCCCCAATGCGGTGGGAGCGAGCTCAAAGGGGGCCAAATTATTTGGTAAATCAAAATCAGTTATAGAGTGTTTTTAAATGATTTAATTACCTTGAAAATTTTCTTCGCGCTTTGCGATTTCATGTCGCTAGATATCTTGATTCAGGCATAGATCCCTCTCCATCATGAAAATATTATGCATAATATATAAATCGACATATTGGTGCCGACCACTACCGCGACACGACTCAGTAAGACATATGCAGATATATGGCCAACATGAGCTACCAAAGAAAGGATCTTGGCCGCTGTCCATTATGACTGTTCAAAAATGACATTTTTTCCGGATTCCAGCCATTCACTGATTAAATTGTCAGGTTATCCTGGAAAACGCTGCACAGCAAATTTGGTTCAATTCTAACAAGTATAAGCCTCCGCAGATCCAATTAAAATTTTTAATTTATTAGGGAAAATTAAAAAAAATTTTTTTCTGTCAACCACATGAAATTGTTGTTTGAGATTTTTGTTGATAATTCTCGGAATATATACCGATCAAGCCGGAAAAATGTGATTTAAAAAAAAAAAATTGCAATAAATTAAAAATTTTAATTGGATCTGCGGAGTCCTATACTTGTTAAAATTGAACCAGATTTGGTGTGCAGCATTTTTTAGGGTAACCCAATGATATAAATAACCTGAAAATTTAATCAGTGAATGGCTGGAATTCGGGAAAAAAGTTATTTTTGAACAGCCCTAATGAACATTGAACATACGGATTTACGCATGCATATTGCCTATATAATCCACTTAACACAGATATTACGAACTGCCTTTACTCGCAACAGCAAAGAACACCTCGGTTATGATTTATATCAGCAGTGGTTGATTTCTAATGATTTGATGTGGAAATCGTAATATTTGAAGAGTACGAAATTTCAAATCTTTGTCCACTGAACGCGGTCATAGGCCTACTCTTCACAAAAAAGCAACGGTAAAACTGCGTTCAACTAAACATAACCAAACATCAACAGAAACGTTACTATTTGAAACTAAGCAGAGTGGTGGTTATCATTATGCTGTTAGGTGGTGCTGTCTGGAGTATATTGTTAACCTGATATACTGCATGCCGATGATTATTACAATCACACGACTACTACATAGTACATATACATCGAATATCAATTTACTATGTTTGAATAATTCGTTACGTAATGATCGACGAGCAAAGCTAATGTTCGTGACATGATAATGAGCAGCGGCGCTTGAATAGTCGACATGCTACCGATAACATGGTATAATATCGCACTATTCCTTGTTCACTGTTCAGTTTCAATCATAGTCATTTTACAAATGAAAAGTAATCGTTCTTTCACCAAGAAATCGATTAGATATGTGAAATAATCGATTACGATTACCTCGGATTTTTTTCGAATGTAATCGATTGCGATTATCATTACTTTAAAATGCTGTAATCGTCGTAATCGATTACGATTACTAATCATGATTACCCCATGTCTGGCTAGCAGCATAAAAAATCAATACTAAACGAGCATGCATCCTGTAAATCTCAAAAAATTATTCGCTCTTTTACAAAAAACTTTGCTCTAAAAATCTAGCTTTTCGTTGATGAATATTCAATGACTCTCTGCTGTGAGCTTGACCCGCAATCACACAACATCAGGAGTGAAATACACGCTTCATGTTGACAGTCAGCGAACGATGCTTATTCAACTAAGCAATGAAATTGATATGATATGAATACATCGTTGTCTAATGTAAAAAATCTAGCAAGCGTATGCGATCCATTTTGATTTTATATGTTAATAGTGTCATAAAAACCACATCTGTGCGATTGGGTACTGTATCACTTGCTAATTGGGTAATGTTGGAAGCAAGTAGGCCTATATAGAAAAATGTTTTACACTCTGCTCAGTATCATTGTAGCAATAGTCAGACGCCGAATATATTGTCCGGTCTGGCATAGACCGTTACAGCGTAAGCTTATGTTCCCTTGCAAGTCATCGTCAAAATTGGTGGAAAAGCGACGGAAGATAGAGATTTTATGGGATTAGTATATCATTTGATTACTCCAGTTAATAGATATGGCAGTGGTCGGGAACCTTTTTCGTCTGTAGACCGTATATTCTCCATTTTAACTCTTAAAAAGCCATTCATGCCAATCAATTGTTACGTCCCAATTGAAAATTTGTGACGTCATCGTAACACTAATTCGAACATGGGATTCGTCGTGTGATATTGGTCGTAGGCGCAACAGCAACTTAAATTTGAGGATTTTGACAAGGGGGTATACGAGCCCCCAACCCTGAATACGCCACTGTCTTGTCCTCTCAAAGGCATGTTTATACTGCCACGAGAATAATTATGTTGGCCCGTTGGCCGTGATGAAAATTTACTAAGTTTCTGCAATATTTATAGATTAGGAACAAAAATAAAAACTTGGAAAAGAGCCATATCTTATACCCAAAATAACCCTTTTCGACCGAAGAGTCATATTGATACAATCTTTTGCAATAATGGTAACTCCCAAAGAGCCATGCATACCAATCAACTATTGTTACTTCTCAATGGAAAATTCGTGACGTATTGATGGCACTATGGGATTCGTAGTGTGATCCATATTTTTCTGCCCGCATGCGTAGGTGAAACATGGCCACTACGGCAGTACATACCCACCTCAGGGTGTGATACGTCAGTGACGTGGGGTTAGGGGAGGCAAGGGATGCAGTGCCGCACATGTTTGTTGGTTTTGATATTCACGGTGTTTCGACTACATTGGTCATTTTATACCGGGCCGATATTCTTTTATTTTTATTTTTTATATCTCATTCCGTATTTACTTACTTGTAGCACGTCCCAGTTCTAGGTTTTTCATAAGACACCGCTTACGTGGATCACGTGGCGAGGAGGAGCCAATATAATATAGAAAACCATCCTACACTTATGCCGCACATGTCGTCAGGAGTGAGTGAAGGAACATTGTGAAACCTTCAATGATTATTGATATTTTATATCGATGTTTATGAATCAATAGCTTTTGAACATTTTGATTCCTAAAATCACGGAGTTTTCATATTTATTGTTCGAAAATAAAGCGCGAACAGAGAGGTAAGGCACAGATGAGGCACAGACGTACCAAGCCTCACCTGTGAAAAACGCAACTCATCGTAAATAGCTTAGAATCTCTAATCACTGATATTAATCAAAATCTAACTGTCGCGCTGATTCCGAAAATCTAAATATTATTCGACTTCTATGGTATTCAGCGTAACATAACGTGGCACTGCACATCAACATTTTTACGGCGTTGCTAGAAAGCTACTTACCAATCAAGAACATGGATAGCGATGGCGTTGCTCATAAATTTGAGTTTGCAATTGTGAATGTCACTTTCAAGGCAGTTTATTTCTCGGCGTAGATCATGTGTGTTTGAAAACTGCTTCGCCATGTCTGCTATACTCTTTGATCAATCAAGGTATCGTGCAACCGAAGACAAGCGCGAGGGCGGGCAGATCGAAATTCGCGAGTGGTGTTAGTCGCCGACATGACAGCAACTTAAATTTGGGGATTTTAAATAGGGGAGGGGGGAGGTAAAATGCCTTTAACCGTGGATACCCACTGTCTTTACATCTGAAAGCCACGAGAATAATTATTCTGACTGTCATGTTTATTTATTGGAAGAAGAAAAAGAGTGGCGCCTATCACCGTTAGGTCTTGTGCGCCACGACAGTACTCAATTTTAATGTATAGCAGCAATTCAAATATATCGATTACAACTCAGCACATATTCTACCACGTATTTCAAAATGCTTGGATTCGTTAGTAAGTTGACGAGGCGAATGACTGTCATGTAAATTTAATAACAAGTTGGTGCAATATTTGTAAATTTGTCAAAGAGTCATATGTTATACTCAAAAGAGCTAAATATGGCTCGCGAGCAATAGGTTACCAAGAGATATGGTTTCGTAACACCGTATAATGTACGAAAATACATGTTTATACTAGCATCAAGTTCCCGCAAAATTTCCGAAACAGCGGCTGCTATGAACAAAAGTTCGCGGAAGCTCAATATAAGTATGAACAGAACACTCAATGTTCACTAAAATGTTGCGGAAATTTCTGATCTATGTGAACATCGCATGTTTCAGCACGTGTTTCAGGAAAGGTTTCTTAAACCTAGTACGAAAAGGGCCATAGATTACATCCCAACTCCATTACAGTTCTTGAACGGCTTCCTCGTGAATTAATTGATCCATCTACTTTCATACATCCCGACGTAACGACGCACATATTGTTATTTATTTGAGACATTCATTCGAATAGAAGATAAAAATTTATGGATAAGAAATGTCTAACGATGCATCTACGCAAATCCCCGAGCCGATTGAACTCTTTCACCCTTTATAAGTGGACTCTAGTCGTTTCACGACATAGCATGTCATTTAGAGTTTAGCAGGATGTGATTTTGTTGGTATGTAGTTATAAACAGGAAACGGTGACTTTAAACAACGAGCACTCAAAATGTAGCGACATGATCGTAAAGAACAATATAATACGATTGGAAAATATATAATTGGTACTCACTTTGTTCAATTGCCGCCAGATTAAGTGATTTGATGCGATTTTCCACAAGATATGTTACACATGTTACGACGACGATTTCTCTGTCTGTACGTGACATGGACGAGTGGTTATATTTGAAAAGCTGATAGTTCTCCGATTCATTAGACACCTTAGTTATATATTATAGTAGCAAAAAATAAAATTGAGGAAAGTTGGTCGTCACCTAAAATTTCCAGGGCATCGCAATGCCTAGTAGTGCACGATGCGTACGATGCCGCTGGCGATCTCCCACCGTTTCGAAAATCAGACCAGGTTCTGCGGCGATGGTGAAGTTTGAAATTTCGCTGTAAAAATGGCTCAGGCGGCCTTTCAGTCAAATGTGGTGGAATCGGTTGTTGTTGCTACTGTAGTTGATGTTTCGACTACCAGATCATTTTGTACCAGGCCTAATATTACTTATTATTGTGATTCTCCAATGGGAATTCTAGTTTGTCTAAAATAAAGATGCATAACAATTTTTGCTCAATTCCAACCAGTTAGTAACGAAGTGATTGAAATTATTTATTTTGGATGAGAATAAATAGCATTGACTGTAGGTAATCACAGAATTATATTCAAAACCTTAAATAACTTCAATAGGCTTTTAGAGATACAGAACTTCAATATTATCGTAAACAATACGTTTATATTGTCAAATTTTCAAAGGCGAAGTATAGTTACAGAAGAAACTTGTCGTTGTGACGCAATAATGATAAGTACGCAGAGTCGCGAACCGTAGATAAACGCGACCTAAACAGACACAGATTCGCCTAGCGCCCTAGCTGAATGACAACATAGCACTATTGAAATGTTCCCAGGCTATAGACATGTTCCTTCTGGCGGAAGAGAGTCGACTTTTGCAGCTTTGTAATGGCAGATTCGAGTACCTCTGAATGAAAAAGAGAACGACCACGAGAAACTATGGAAAAGTGACTGCTATTATAATGTACAGCGCAATCGGGGTGTTTCCAGGGCTGTCGTCCTATAGCAGAATAAGTCTGCATGCTGTTATATAATTATGGTCGCATATGGTAACTAGGGACTGTGAGGATGAAGAAGATATGTCATCATCGATTTTCTAATATGCCATGACACATTTACTGACATTCGCTCCTGATGAGAGCCAGTTGAAAAGCTCTGAGTGTAATAAGTTTGGCAATAACAAATCAATTCGCTTCTACGGTTGGAATTGCGTTAAATTTGTTTGCATGGTTTTTGTAGACAACTCAAAAATTTCATTGAATTGACAGTAAAACTTGAAAAGAATCTGTTATTTTTCAGAATAAATTCAAAATTTTCAAACTTCACATCTACTAGTTGGAATTGACCCAAATTTACCGTAAAATGTTTTTTAGCCAACCTAAGAAATTTGTCAAATAGCCGCAAAATTTTACAGAAGGTTCTGTTTGAACTACCATAATATAGCCTACAGATACATCGAAGGTTTCGACCAATATGCGGATTGCGGGATTCATTTTAGGTCAAGGTCTGGGCGCTGATTTTATTCATCATCATTATGTTATTTTTTTATCAAATCAATAGATCACACGATTGCGATACGATGAAAAGATGGGACGGTGCCGAAACGACTTGGAGTAGTCTTTGAAATCAGACACCCACCTTGGTCGCTAGCACGTAAATAAGAGGCATGCACATTGGATAAAAGCAATGATAACATAAAAGTAAGTGACAAAACTGAATGCGTCAGGTATCAGTAGGCGAGGTCGGTAAGTCAGATTGTGGTCCGGCAATCTTGAGGGCAGACAATTTTTGAATGCACACTTCGTGGAGGCCATTTCCGCATATACTTCCTATGATGTGGTGTGTCGTGGCGGACCCCTGATCAAGGGCGTAGCCAGAAAAAATATTTGGGAGGGGCGAAAAATTCGATGACGTAAATGAACCCCCCCCCTTAAAGATAAGGAAAAAATAGGTAAAATCGATGGACACGACATCTGGGGCGATCGTTATATATATTCCAATCACAGACGGATGTGATCAAATGATGATTGTGGAAAACCAGGACGATGACACTTTCGCGCCAAGCGCGAAAATTTTTCATGGTTAATGAATGAAATTGGTTCATTATATTGGTCTTTGCATATTGTAAATACGTTTTCATTATCAGATTTGCCGGCAGGGCTGATAAAAGTGGTGTCATCAAACATTCAGGGGGCAATTAATTATACATCTTGAGCTATATGTTCATACCACACGGCAAGACTATTTAGAGTTTCTAGAGCAGGGTGGCCAAAGGGCCACATGAGACTTACGAACCATTGCGCGGGCCACTTGAATGTTGATGACCTTTTTTAGTCTTCCGATAGGAGCGTACCGGATAATAGGTAACGTTGAAAACAATACTTATATTAATACGCATCAAAATCGATGACAATTATGACATGAAGACTTGGTGTGGATCCCCAACCTGGCCGCGCGAAATATTGTACATTATATAGTCATATACGACGATCTGCGAAAAATGTGGCTGGCCCCTGGCTACGCCAATGCGTCGGAACTCAGAACTGATATTTTAGTCGGCAAAATCCCAAATTTCGCGGTCAGGCTAATCAAATTTTAGTTATCGGGTTTTGGTGATTTATTTTTTGATAATACTAGTAATTTCGAGAATTACCCCGCGGGCCGCTCTAAACCTTCTCGCGGCCACGGGTTGGCCGCCCCTGTTCTAGAGGGTGGACGCCGGACGGCACAGTTGTCATTTATTGCTGTTACTTCATGACTTGCGTAGAAAGCTGTCACCACTCAAGAGATCGAGCACACGCAAGGTCGTAGCCAAAAAAAACAATTTATTTTTATTTTGTTTGGGGGGAGGGGGGATTATGACTTTAGGGGAGCTCTCCCGTGGGAACATCTCGCAGAACCGTACATCCTGCCATAGGCAATTTCATCACTACCCTTTATACATACGATTCTTAGACGCACACACACACATACCCTATGGAAGCTTCCAGTTGCCAACTATAGCTTATTAGGCGGTCGTTGTACGGATGAGCCCAAATCGCTGACATAAAGTGATAAACAATCAGTGTGAATTTCGGCCCTAGTCGCGCGGAGCGGGAATTTTTTTTGAATAAATGAAAGAATTTGATCAATAATATTGGTACGTCTATATGAGCAAGTGATGTCCATTCTTATTACTTCGTTGAAGCACGGTTTGTTCGTAACCTCTGGTAGAGATTGACGCTACTTTAAAGATTGAAATCGCTGATACATACCAGACCAAATTAAAAAACTCCTTTAATCAGACTCGTTCAATTTCAAATTAGGAATTTTTAACGGGATGTGGTGATATTTTCCTGTGCCAGTTGCGTTTATGTTGGAGGGGTCTGATTGCAGGGACAGGGTCATTCGGCGCCAGCCATTTAAGCACCCGAAAATTTATATCGAAGGCTTCGGAATACATGGGTCGGTTTTATGGTGGTCAATCATTTTGGGAGCGCACTTTGCGGAGTAGCATGTAGCATACTTTATATATCTTCGTGTGTCCCGGAACGGAAGTTGCCGGAGCTAACAGTCCCCAACCCTCATACTGAACTGACACTCCTACAGACTCAATCAACCCAACGACCTCGAGCTACTCTAATGTATCTACTGGTACTGTTGTATTCTCATAATTGAGAATGCAGCTAAACTCAATAATGGGTATTTGCGGAGTAAATTTTTTTCGTGATACCGATAGCTAAATCAGGACACGAACGGACACTAAATCGCGCGAAGAAAAATTTAAGGTTGCATACATTTGCCCCAAAATACTCTAATATCTATTGATTTTACGAAAATCTTCAAAAAATTTGGGGGGGGGGGGCGACCGCCCCTTTCGCCCCCCCTGGCTACGCCAGTGCCCCTGATGTATGCTCAACCCCAGCTGAGAACCACTGACTTGAACCACCATACTCACGGAGCCACTATGATGGTGGTAATCTAAACTAAATGAGGGAGCTTATTCCATGCTATCTAAACTTCATAGAAACGGTTTATTGTCAGTCGGTAATGGCATAATTTAGATGCCACAAAAGCAAATGCTTTCAAAGTATTCCAACGTAAATTTGCTCTCTTTCTGGACGAAGGCTGGGTTTTACGCATACTGACGTCACTATATTAACAACATAGCGTTAAACATGAATATCTCGGATGTGGAGTACTCAAGGATGACAGTTTCTACCACGACTGCAAGTGCGTTGGAATTGGAAATAACTATCTCAAAAAATGAAATACTCTCAGCAGGGATAGCGTTCGGAATTGTGTGGACTTTCAGCCTGGCTGCAAATACAATAACTCTCGTGGCATACTGTAGATTGAAGCAGACTCCTTTCAATGTAATTATCATGGGTTTATGTTGCTCGGATATTCTTTCAGGAATCGCGTCACCATTTGTAGCCACACAAGTCGTCAGTTCTTCTGTTATTGAAGATTATCCGTGGGGCTGGTATATTTGCAAGACGGCCTTACCTACGGTTGGCGTCAGTAGTTATATAGATCGGTCGCACGCGGCTATGGGGTTCTTATGGGTGCGGCGGCAATGTGCCGAGAAACTCGTGGTGGCACGGTGACCCTTATCTCTTATGGGTGCGGTGGCACGGTGCCATTGTGTCTTATGGAGGGGGTGGCACGGTTACCTTTTCGGGTATAGGCTGCGGCGGCACGGTGCCGTGAAAACTCGTGGTGGCATGGTTACCTTTTCAGGTATAGGCTGCGGCGGCACGGTGTCGTGAAAACTCGTGGTGGCATGGTTACCTTTTCAGGTATAGGCGCGGTGACATGGTGACCCTTCGGGAAAAGACTGTTGATGATTTGACTAACGTTGTTGGTATAGGCGCGGCGGCACGGTGTTGAATATGTATCGGGTCACGTGATTGGTTCTTAGTTAATGTATATGTCGCAAATTATTATATATGACCGATTACAGGTAATCCCAACGTTTACGGTGAGTGCAACAATGATATATCGTTATTCTTATGGACGCGGCGATGATTCGTACTTTCGGGTATATGCTGCGGGTGGAATGTCGTACTTTCAACAAAAAAGGCGTGAAAATAGTTAGCAAAATCTAGGAATTACTCGCATGGTAATGTTTTGGTAATTAGTTTACCACAGAGCCGGCGTAGACGGTGATTCCAATACCAACAATAGCCGCGTTCACATACTAACACTCCAAATAGGTGTGAAATAGTTTGCAAACCCTGCGATCGCTGACAAGATAATGTCTCGGACATAGCCATCTTTCGCGACTTGGTGTTACATGCATGCCGATCGCTCACGCGGTGAAATTTGAGTAAGCAGTTTGTCACAGAACTTGATTTCACTCGTAAGATTTAATAAGTAACGAATAACAGAACCACAGTGTCGGTAACTTGAATGGTGACAAATTGTCACTTATTTCTGCTCTAGCCCTAATCCTTTGTGAAGTGAACGCTTATTCAGAAAGGTGTGAAATAATTTTAAAATCCTACGTCCGCTCACAGGGTAATGCTCCAGACATAGCGATCGCTCACGATTTGGTGTTACAGACATACCGATCGCTCACAAGGTAATATTTCGTAATTAGTTTGTCACAGAGCCGTCGCAGACGGTGATTCGTAAACCAACAATTTGACACTTTCTGGTGTTCGCTATATGTTTTGACACTTCGGAACGTTGTTGACTTTAGTTGTATGATAAGAATCATGCGAATATACAAGTAATGTGTCAATTTGTCAACTTGAAATGAAACTTACTACACAGCTCAAGTTGATTCGTATCTGAATGTGTTAATTCGGTACAATTCTAATTATTTTGAGAAATCTTTTTAACGTGATCTTTTGATTCGACCGTAACCTGAATATTACTGACGCCGACTTTCAGCCACATCGAATTATTCGCACATTCCGCGCCGCTGCCTATAGAATCAATACCAACTATAACTCTACAGGAATCAAGAATCACAAGTATGTGCATTATACAGTTATTGTCTTTATCAACATGAAATCAAACTCTTAACAAAAACACGCAACTAATCATTTGCCAACTCTAGCATTACCAAAAAATTCAGGTATTGTTGATTGAAAATCCTTGAGTCCTTATTATCAAAAATGTTATAGTGCCGCATCCGAATCCATTTGCAGGATGTACTAAAAGTAAATTAAGATAATCCAAAATGAAATATTAGGACTTTGACATAGTCTGAATTGAAATACATTGACAAACATGACTACCAACTTTCGCCCAGTTCCATTTCGAAATTATACGCACATTGATTTGAAACAAGTAAACATTACAACTCTATTCACGATTCCGTTTCCGTTTGTAAAATAGAGTTTCAGAAATACTATCACTATGACATCTCAACATTTTAACATCTTGCCATACGCAAAAGCGTAAAATACAAAAAACCTTGTCAAGTCAATCCGTTTGTAACTTACCCAACCAACTCAACAGTATCCTTTTGAAAAGTAGACAAGACTACGCGAGTAATCACCACAATCCAAAATCCATAACAAGTTCGGTTGTATTCATGGTCCGCCAACTCGTCTTTTTTGTTCAACTGTAAAAGTCGTTACTATTCTGTAACCTAAAGTAAATACTACTCGGTGTGCGGTTTGAGATTAACATATGTTTTGAGTATATGATATTTGAATGTCTGACCGATGTAGTTAAGAATTCATTTCTTACGATCGAACACCGGTGTTACATTGAAAGTTGTCATGTTGTAAACATTCTTATTAACACATTGATTTTGACATATGAGATTTTGTAATAGTCGATCATGACTTGATTATTAAATTATGACATTATTAGACCGGGGTTGTGTTGAAGGTTATTACGATACAAACAAACTTTTCAGAAACATTGTTATTAGCATATCGATTTGTGAAACTAGATTAACATGTCTGAAATGTTTTGATTGGGAAGATTAAGCCGTGTTCGTAAAAACCACGCAGCGTATTGTGGATATCAGGAAATATTTTACAAATGTAATTGTCTCCACTAACTAAGACTAAAGATGAAACAACAATTTCCTTTGTTGAACAATAACCGGTACAATACTTTATCATCGTAATCAGCAGTGAGAATTGAAACACTTTCGCACATTATCCGGTGTCAAGATATCACACTAGGTGAATTGACATACCGCCGCTTCATTAATACCTAATCCATTCGCACCATTTCACATACTTTGATCATTACAAAAGTAAATTGGAATATGTTTGCTAGATGCATTCAATTCAGTTAGAAATGTCTGGTACACAACAATCGTAATATCAAGGAAGTACTTGCTACGCTGTAATTCACTTAACGTGTTTTGCATTGTTGTTCATTTGTAGTATTGATTGTTTTTGAACCCCCAAATAATAATCCCCGACATGAAACCAAACCGCTGAAAGTCGTTACCATCACAGCGAAACAATTTGTACGATGTTTACCAAATGTATCCTATAGTTAGGTGTACTAGAATTATTTGTCTAACACATACACCGACAATGCAACCGAAAATTTTTCCGTTATCATTCGCTAAAGTAAATGTCATCACAATACTCTGTCACTAAAAGACGGTACTTGCATGTGATTGAATCCCTAGCAACTCACTAAACCGAACTCCAAATAAATTTTACTCACTCGACGGATATGAAACAGCGTCGCTTAATCGGTCTATATCGTTTTTCTAAATGCAAATCATATCCACCCAGCAGAAAACAATTTTCACTCGCTTGGTAATGAAACCGAAGTCTCCATTTGATATTTTATTTTTGGTCAAATACTTTGCAATGAACACATTTGAGTGGCTGAGCTTTACATCATCAAGCTGTCATCTGTAAATCAAGATTACATCCAACTTGTAACTGTATCGTTTACTACCGGGTTGCATCAGTTTGCTATTTTTGTCATTTAGTGACTGCTGAACATACCAAACGATACACATTCACTTACGAAATACTGTGTTGATCGTAATTTCCATCATCGTGATAATCGAAGTACATTTGTTTCGAGTTCATAACAACCGACTACTTCTCTATGACATGACGAATTTTTGAAAAGTTATGCTTAGAAGATTGGTGCATCTCGCGAAAAATAATATACCACTCATATTGATACTGTTACTCCATTGACCGGTATTTTCAAACGAGTCGATTTTCAACCGAGCAAAATTTATTACTTGAGTTGTCCCGCTTACCATATTTAAATGTAAACTCACCCGTCTTTCAAAACCACAACAAACAATGATAAAAAGTACACAAGCAAACACAACAAGTTTTACTTTTGTAGGACACTAATTATTATTCCACGCATCTCATTTCATACTAAGTGTATATGAAAGATATTCATGGTACACGAAAATATTCGATATTCCATGCTACGAACATACGCAATGATTGGTGACGCTTTCACACTATTTCGATTTAGTGTAACAAAAACAACAACAACAATTTTCACTCTCTTGACTTATGAAAACAACATACGAACCTTCATTCAATATTTTGTTTTTGTCAACTAGTTACTTTTTCATGAGACCCCCACAACTCTTACAAAAGTACGAAAGATATTTACATCACACAAAGTAATCAACTTTACTCGATATTCTCACATTACGACACTAAAGAATGGTTGGTTTGACTCTACAAACTGTTTCGTTACCTCAAGACCTTTATTGTCTGAATGGTTGTTCATGTGTCTTAAGAACCAAATAGTTCAACACAGCACTAGTACCAACAGTAACATCAGAGTTGTTTACACAAAAGTTTGTATGTGCGCAGTATGCGAATACCACGTGTAAGTCCAGCACAATTGCAGTATCCAGCCGAGATTAGTTAACACCAATTTATTACAACGGAGCCACGTAAACTTTCGTGAATGTAAGGCATACCCACTTCTCGAGATTCTGTCAATGTCATAGCAATAAACCAGCTACTCCAACAACAGAGTACACACGTTTTCTAGTAACGACTCTCGAATCTTACACACAGATCAATCTACTTTGCTAACGAAAAGTGCTGAGTCATCACATGATTATCCTCACAACAACCAGTAGATGGAGCTGTATTAAAATGTTCCTAACCCTCTGCACACCAGTGACAAATTGTTTTGTGAATCGAGTTGTTGTTCCGCGTCAAGTCTCCATGTTGAAGCGTACATTAAACAGCGCAATCCAATTAAAACCATGAATCTATTTTCATTTCCTCACAAACTGTCACATACAGAAAAATAAATTTTATTACGCCAAAAACATACTTGTAACCAATCGCTTTCATTAAACACGCAACACCATAAAAGTATTTACTTTCTACAACATAGACATTCCGATGTAGTCAAGAAATATTTTTATTATTCAAAATCATCGACTTCTGTTTACCGTGTTGGTGTGTGCATGTCATACATGTGGGGTCCGTATTAAAATGGACACGACACGACTGAATGTAAGGAGATAGAAGTCTATCGCATAGATTTACATGTGGTCTTCGCTACGGTTTCAAAAACGAATCATCTCTTTTGCATTGATCGAGACCGAACAAGTTAGTTACATGTATTCGCGGTCATGATTGTGTTTGTCATATGCGAATGATAGGGTTACTGTCAAATCTCCATACAACAACCTTCTGACACTCATAATAGTGTTTTCATTCTCCCTCTTCTTAATTGTAGACTCACGACAAGTATATTGTACAACTGGACAACTACGTTCAACAAGACCAACGACACTGAACACACACCTCTTACCCAAGTAACAATATCGTTTTCGTTTGGAAATATATTTTTTTTCCTAGAGTAGCAAACTATTTTCGTTTAGAAATATATTTTTCCCTTGAGTAACAAACCCTTTTTCACTTGGAAATATATTTTTTCTCTGGGTAACAAACCTTTTGCACTCGGAAATATATTTTATCCCTGAGCAACAAACCATTTTCACTTGGCGATCCACCGTTTACCTGAGTAAAAATATCATATTCCTTTGGAGATCTGGCGTTTACCCATACTAACAAACCATTTTCACTTGGAAAAATACTTTTACCTAGAGTAACTAATCATTTTCTTTTGGAAATATATTTTCTCCCTGGGTAACAAATCCTTTTCGTTTGGAAAACTGTCATTTACCTGAGTACCAATACCGTTTTCACTTGGAAATCTATCTTTTCCCTAGGTAATAATACCATTTTCGTTTTGAAAACTGACACACACACCGGAAAATTTGATATTTTTGTATATTGTTACAACAGACGGCGACAAAATATACACCAACAACGACTCCATACATTTGTGTAATCAAATATTCAGTTGCTCTGATGCATCCCATCAAAATCATTGGTTACTCGCATGCAATAGCAATGTGCTGTTGTACATCGATATGTATGTTTCCGGAATTGGTGAATAAACGGGTTTCCGATATGTCCGTGATGTTCGGGTTCGTGCTTTGGATTTTCCAGAGTCAAAATGTCTGAATAAAACACCTCCTCGACTTTGGTAACTGGTTGGTACACGGATAAGGGCGTTCGGAAAGCGGATGAATTTATGTTCTTCATCGCGCTAAAAACTCCGGGTTACTTTGAGTTTCCTCGGGTCTGTTTACTATATTGTGTCTTTACTGGTCAATACATGTCGCTCCAGTCAGCTGAAACCGGATCACTAATCTGAGAAAGTGTGTTGACCGGATCCGGATATTCACTCATGAACCAACGACCAATATTCAAGTAAACATGTTACAGCCAGTGTTTTGTCTCCATGGAAAATACCAATGCATACACCATCACACCAAGTACGTCACGATTGTTCATACATACCAAGTATTCGCGTAAATGAGGTGTACACACAATGTGTCGGTGTACAAACATCATGGAAAACAAATTCATGTTCTCAAGTATCATCATGCGACGACTCTGTACATTCAATGTGGGCATAGATGACACACGACATGATACAATGGACAGTGCATGACTCAGCACTTTTCGTTAGCAAAGTAGATTGATCTGTGTGTAAGATTCGAGAGTCGTTACTAGAAAACGTATGTACTCTGTTGTTGGAGTAGCTGGTTTATTGCTATGACATTGACAGAATCTCGAGAAGTGAGTATGCCTTACATTCACGAAAGTTTACGTGGCTCCGTTGTAATAAATTGGTGTTAACTAATCTCGGCTGGATACTGCAATTGTGCTGGACTTACACGTGGTATTCGCATACTGCGCACATACAAACTTTTGTGTAAACAACTCTGATGTTACTGTTGGTACTAGTGCTGTGTTGAACTATTTGGTTCTTAAGACACATGAACAACCATTCAGACAATAAAGGTCTTGAGGTAACGAAACAGTTTGTAGAGTCAAACCAACCATTCTTTAGTGTCGTAATGTGAGAATATCGAGTAAAGTTGATTACTTTGTGTGATGTAAATATCTTTCGTACTTTTGTAAGAGTTGTGGGGGTCTCATGAAAAAGTAACTAGTTGACAAAAACAAAATATTGAATGAAGGTTCGTATGTTGTTTTCATAAGTCAAGAGAGTGAAAATTGTTGTTGTTGTTTTTGTTACACTAAATCGAAATAGTGTGAAAGCGTCACCAATCATTGCGTATGTTCGTAGCATGGAATATCGAATATTTTCGTGTACCATGAATATCTTTCATATACACTTAGTATGAAATGAGATGCGTGGAATAATAATTAGTGTCCTACAAAAGTAAAACTTGTTGTGTTTGCTTGTGTACTTTTTATCATTGTTTGTTGTGGTTTTGAAAGACGGGTGAGTTTACATTTAAATATAGTAAGCGGGACAACTCAAGTAATAAATTTTGCTCGGTTGAAAATCGACTCGTTTGAAAATACCGGTCAATGGAGTAACAGTATCAATATGAGTGGTATATTATTTTTCGCGAGATGCACCAATCTTCTAAGCATAACTTTTCAAAAATTCGTCATGTCATAGAGAAGTAGTCGATTGTTATGAACTCGAAACAAATGTACTTCGATTATCACGATGATGGAAATTACGATCAAAACAGTATTTCGTAAGTGAATGTGTATCGTTTGGTATGTTCAGCAGTCACTAAATGACAAAAATAGCAAACTGATGCAACCCGGTAGTAAACGATACAGTTACAAGTTGGATGTAATCTTGATTTACAGATGACAGCTTGATGATGTAAAGCTCAGCCACTCAAATGTGTTCATTGCAAAGTATTTGACCAAAAATAAAATATCAAATGGAGACTTCGGTTTCATTACCAAGCGAGTGAAAATTGTTTTCTGCTGGGTGGATATGATTTGCATTTAGAAAAACGATATAGACCGATTAAGCGACGCTGTTTCATATCCGTCGAGTGAGTAAAATTTATTTGGAGTTCGGTTTAGTGAGTTGCTAGGGATTCAATCACATGCAAGTACCGTCTTTTAGTGACAGAGTATTGTGATGACATTTACTTTAGCGAATGATAACGGAAAAATTTTCGGTTGCATTGTCGGTGTATGTGTTAGACAAATAATTCTAGTACACCTAACTATAGGATACATTTGGTAAACATCGTACAAATTGTTTCGCTGTGATGGTAACGACTTTCAGCGGTTTGGTTTCATGTCGGGGATTATTATTTGGGGGTTCAAAAACAATCAATACTACAAATGAACAACAATGCAAAACACGTTAAGTGAATTACAGCGTAGCAAGTACTTCCTTGATATTACGATTGTTGTGTACCAGACATTTCTAACTGAATTGAATGCATCTAGCAAACATATTCCAATTTACTTTTGTAATGATCAAAGTATGTGAAATGGTGCGAATGGATTAGGTATTAATGAAGCGGCGGTATGTCAATTCACCTAGTGTGATATCTTGACACCGGATAATGTGCGAAAGTGTTTCAATTCTCACTGCTGATTACGATGATAAAGTATTGTACCGGTTATTGTTCAACAAAGGAAATTGTTGTTTCATCTTTAGTCTTAGTTAGTGGAGACAATTACATTTGTAAAATATTTCCTGATATCCACAATACGCTGCGTGGTTTTTACGAACACGGCTTAATCTTCCCAATCAAAACATTTCAGACATGTTAATCTAGTTTCACAAATCGATATGCTAATAACAATGTTTCTGAAAAGTTTGTTTGTATCGTAATAACCTTCAACACAACCCCGGTCTAATAATGTCATAATTTAATAATCAAGTCATGATCGACTATTACAAAATCTCATATGTCAAAATCAATGTGTTAATAAGAATGTTTACAACATGACAACTTTCAATGTAACACCGGTGTTCGATCGTAAGAAATGAATTCTTAACTACATCGGTCAGACATTCAAATATCATATACTCAAAACATATGTTAATCTCAAACCGCACACCGAGTAGTATTTACTTTAGGTTACAGAATAGTAACGACTTTTACAGTTGAACAAAAAAGACGAGTTGGCGGACCATGAATACAACCGAACTTGTTATGGATTTTGGATTGTGGTGATTACTCGCGTAGTCTTGTCTACTTTTCAAAAGGATACTGTTGAGTTGGTTGGGTAAGTTACAAACGGATTGACTTGACAAGGTTTTTTGTATTTTACGCTTTTGCGTATGGCAAGATGTTAAAATGTTGAGATGTCATAGTGATAGTATTTCTGAAACTCTATTTTACAAACGGAAACGGAATCGTGAATAGAGTTGTAATGTTTACTTGTTTCAAATCAATGTGCGTATAATTTCGAAATGGAACTGGGCGAAAGTTGGTAGTCATGTTTGTCAATGTATTTCAATTCAGACTATGTCAAAGTCCTAATATTTCATTTTGGATTATCTTAATTTACTTTTAGTACATCCTGCAAATGGATTCGGATGCGGCACTATAACATTTTTGATAATAAGGACTCAAGGATTTTCAATCAACAATACCTGAATTTTTTGGTAATGCTAGAGTTGGCAAATGATTAGTTGCGTGTTTTTGTTAAGAGTTTGATTTCATGTTGATAAAGACAATAACTGTATAATGCACATACTTGTGATTCTTGATTCCTGTAGAGTTATAGTTGGTATTGATTCTATAGGCAGCGGCGCGGAATGTGCGAATAATTCGATGTGGCTGAAAGTCGGCGTCAGTAATATTCAGGTTACGGTCGAATCAAAAGATCACGTTAAAAAGATTTCTCAAAATAATTAGAATTGTACCGAATTAACACATTCAGATACGAATCAACTTGAGCTGTGTAGTAAGTTTCATTTCAAGTTGACAAATTGACACATTACTTGTATATTCGCATGATTCTTATCATACAACTAAAGTCAACAACGTTCCGAAGTGTCAAAACATATAGCGAACACCAGAAAGTGTCAAATTGTTGGTTTACGAATCACCGTCTGCGACGGCTCTGTGACAAACTAATTACGAAATATTACCTTGTGAGCGATCGGTATGTCTGTAACACCAAATCGTGAGCGATCGCTATGTCTGGAGCATTACCCTGTGAGCGGACGTAGGATTTTAAAATTATTTCACACCTTTCTGAATAAGCGTTCACTTCACAAAGGATTAGGGCTAGAGCAGAAATAAGTGACAATTTGTCACCATTCAAGTTACCGACACTGTGGTTCTGTTATTCGTTACTTATTAAATCTTACGAGTGAAATCAAGTTCTGTGACAAACTGCTTACTCAAATTTCACCGCGTGAGCGATCGGCATGCATGTAACACCAAGTCGCGAAAGATGGCTATGTCCGAGACATTATCTTGTCAGCGATCGCAGGGTTTGCAAACTATTTCACACCTATTTGGAGTGTTAGTATGTGAACGCGGCTATTGTTGGTATTGGAATCACCGTCTACGCCGGCTCTGTGGTAAACTAATTACCAAAACATTACCATGCGAGTAATTCCTAGATTTTGCTAACTATTTTCACGCCTTTTTTGTTGAAAGTACGACATTCCACCCGCAGCATATACCCGAAAGTACGAATCATCGCCGCGTCCATAAGAATAACGATATATCATTGTTGCACTCACCGTAAACGTTGGGATTACCTGTAATCGGTCATATATGATAATTTGCGACATATACATTAACTAAGAACCAATCACGTGACCCGATACATATTCAACACTGTGCTGCCGCGCCTATACCAACAACGTTAGTCAAATCATCAACAGTCTTTTCCCGAAGGGTCACCATGTCACCGCGCCTATACCTGAAAAGGTAACCATGCCACCACGAGTTTTCACGACACCGTGCCGCCGCAGCCCATACCTGAAAAGGTAACCATGCCACCACGAGTTTTCACGGCACCGTGCCGCCGCAGCCTATACCCGAAAAGGTAACCGTGCCACCCCCGCCATAAGACACAATGGCACCGTGCCACCGCACCCATAAGAGATAAGGGTCACCGTGCCACCACGAGTTTCTCGGCACCGTGCCGCCGCACCCATAAGAACCCCATAGCCGCGTGCGACCGATCTATATAACTACTGGCGTCGCAACAGCAGTGACTATTGCACACGTTCTCACCCTGTCAGCATGGCGATTTTACGCTATCAGGAGTCCTCACAAGGCTACCGGCTTCATGACATTAACAAAAGCAAGAATATTTGTGATAAGTATTTGGACTGCCGTTGTCATAGTCGTCGGTTCCCTGCCGGTATATTATCTAGACATGATGACATCTTCACGCTACGGGAAACAAACATGTTTCGTCAGACGATCCGAACTGTGGCTTTCTGACATTTACCATTTTATTGATGTTGTTCTGACGAACTTTCTTCCAATTTCCCTTATTGTTCTGCTTTGCATCGGCATCGGATTGTCGTTGCTCAAAAAGAAATTGAAGAGACAGGACAGGATAGGCGATGCTGAGTTTAAACGAGAAGAGAAACAGGCCCAAATTCAACTGACTGTCATTATGGCCTCATTCCTTGTAGGGTTTGCACTGAAGTTCATTTACACCGTTTGGTAGCCTACCAGAGTTGGATCAATTACATTATTTCAGTTCAATTACAATTACAATTACAATTACTTTCATGCATGTTTCAATTACATTACAATTACAATTACTCCATGCTAAAAATATCAAATTACAATTACAATTACAATTACTCCTTGCATGCTTCAATTACATTACAATTACAATTACAATTGCTGCTGTTGAACATGTAATTGATTAATCATAAATTCAACCGTGCTCCTTGACAACCGTATCGTCGTATTTAACAACAATTCAAGCCTAGTTCAGATTGTGTAGTAATAAATGCGTTTATGTGCGTACATAGTATGCTATGTAAGATGTCATTGTGACGTAATATAAGCGTGTTTTGTATGCTCGGTAATTATGGCTCACGTAATTGGAAATGTAAAATGTTATTTACCTAATTTCCTATGGGTTAGGATTAAGGATAGGGTGCAGTATGTCGTTGAAAAAGTATTATAATATATGCACGTGTTGGATTTGCGTATATAGTATATAATTAAAGAAATAATATTATTTTTATCGAGGGACGTAGGAATTAGGATGAGGAGTAAAAACAAAACCGTGCTTTGTCAGATAAGACGTTATATAATATCCAGTGGTCTGGTTAGTTAGCCAGACGAAGTAACGATGCAGCATCGTGATCTGAAATCGTATTGTAGATTGCCAACCCACGGATAGATGCGCAAGATGTGAGTCACGGATGAATGCACCGACAAACGTACTGCAGAGCAGGCTAAAAGCAGCAAACTTTGTAGTCATAGAGCTGGCGATCCATGCGTCCAAATTTGATGCATCTGGTCTTTATCGTAAGCTATTGATGTACTAATTCCGAAAATACAAAATAAAATCTCGTCAGGGCAATGTAACTGGTCCAAAATAGCCGTTTAAGACCGACTGTTCTGAAAAGTGAGAGCGCTGCAGCAGCATGACCACAACAATTGCCAATTACGCCCAGCGATTGTTCAGAACAATGCCGATTCCCAGACTTTCACGACTATTTTGGGATGGTACCATTGCCTGGAATTATACTTTTATTGCGGAATCAGTGCGACACTAGCTTTCGATTAGGACCATACATATCAAATTTCGACACTTGGATCGCCAGGTATGGGACTATCAATTCTGCTGCTTTTAGCCGGCTCAGCAGTTCGCTTCTCGGCGTATTCAATCGTGAGTCACGTGTTGCGAATCCATCCGTTGGTTAGTAATCTAAAAATTGTATACAATGTCAGCCGAGGCCAGCATAGCGGTAAAAATAAAAAAAACTTCGCCCGCAAGGGCGAAGTCAAGGGCTTCCGCGAATGGATCCACCAAATTCCTTGTCGACATTTCAAGAGAATACATTATAAGTCAATTATTTTATGTTGTGCTTGTCAGGTCTCAATACCAATTTAATGTAATTGAAATTGTAATTGAGCAAAATTTTTGTCAAATTACAATTACAATTACAATTACACAAATTAAAAATGCTCAATTACAATTACATTACAATTACATTGAAAAATGTAATTAATTACATTCAATTACAATTACAATTACAATTGATCCAACTCTGTAGCCTACTACACATCTGGGTTCACATCTCACCGTCAACACGCCATCGCTTACCTGGGAGGTCGCTGGATAGTGAATTTCACGGAATGCATGAACCCCATCCTGTATAATATGACTTCGCAAGACCTCTGGAAGACAGTGAAGAAAATCTTCAAACGACCGTTCAGCAATTCTCCGCTCCCCTCAAACACACGAGAAGAAACGGCGGCGCAGCAGAATGGAACTCCAGACACCGGCGGAGAGGGACACCAGGAGACTGGTATATGATAGATTGAACTAAATGAAAGAATGATTTCAGATTTCTTTCTCAGTGAAAGAATCCATTTCGCTGAATTTGAGTCACCAGCGTATTTTGAGAGCGACATCGTTCTATGTCACGAAAATTGAGTAGGAACTTGATTAGTAACATGGCAGCTTTTCCACGAACATTTTTCTGAATTTTAACACTATATAACAGTGTTATATGACGTTATAAAAGTTACCCATTAAACTCCATGCTCTTTTTCTACAGGTTTATCGACCTGCGTGTTTTTTGTAATACGCTGACCCGTCATATGACGTGCTGAAGTCTTTGATCCTTTACTCGCGGCATATGGATGCTATGAGCGTTTTCACTTCTGGAACAGACAGCTCGACCGGGTTTCCAATGTCGTATGCATGATCCTTGGATGCAGTCACTCTTACTTGTACGTCAGCCGTTTCATTTTGTCCAACTCCCATGTGGCCAGGGATCTATACCAAATTTGTCTCCACTCCTTTTCTTTCGAGTTCTGCAAATATCATATATTAGTTTGTTGTTAGTGGAACCGGCGGCAATGGCTGCCAGGGCACTTTGACTGTCCAACAGGATGGCGCGTTTTTGAGGTACTAGATCCTCTTTTGTCCAGGCTGAGCAACGCAGAATTGCAACTAATTCGGACGACAATACTGATCCGATTAACCTGTGTTACGAATTATAAATATTTGGACGCATATTGCGAGGATTAGGTGAAAATTCAACTGAGAGGTAGGAATCAGTGCTGAAGTATAGCGGTCCGACGGGTCTTTCGGGAATTGAATCAGAAAGACGACCTTTTTTGTTAGTCAACCGTCAACCAACTACAAACTCGCGGAACAATGTTCTATTTTTTCCGGATTTACTCCGGTATTGTAAGTCTGAAATTTTTTAAAAAGTGTCTGCTTTTCATATTCCCAAAATATGGTAACCCTACTGTTGCGTAGCAATTTAAATGCAGACCGTGTAATTCGTAATGCAACAACGGTAATAGCTTTACCACTGTATACGGAAATTGGAGAGAATGACTTGTGACTTTGATTGTTACGGCGTACCCTGCTATATCGGCTTTATACCGAAGCTGAATTACGCATACGACGTTCATGGGACACTCTTAGCGAAAAATGTGTGTATTTACACCTGCGTACCACACGAATATGCACCCGTGGTAGGCTATACGAATCCAGAGCACACATCAGATGTACACAACGGTATAAATCAAACACAAATTTTCAATCCCGCGATGCTTGCAAGCTTGATGCTTATCAACATTCAAAAATAGGATTTGTGTTCTAAAATCCAAGCAACATTACGCGGGCAAGATATGGGCCTCGGGCCGAAAAATGCCCGGTTCTGTTTTGCACTAATCCCAACGATTGCGCAATTGTGTGTGAGATGTGAAGCAATTGCGAGTAGGCCTATAGAAAATTAATATAATATAGCTACATTGATTGTTTATACCAGTGGTTCTTATACTTTTTAGACCGCGACTCAAATCTGACTTTTAGTGGTATCTCGCGACCCAAGCAACACACACCAAAATGAATGCATTTGGGTGCCGACCAATTATATCAATAACGAAGGGTTTGGCCACCCAGCGACGGTCAATTATCGCCACCGAACATTTTGGCACCGCACTTTGCCCAGCCGTATGTTGGCCCAACGCCATATATTCATGTGTCCAAGCGTGGACGGGTTTTGGCCTCATAAACCGGCTAAAATCCAAACAGCATTCCGCGGGCAAGATATGGGCCTCGGGCCGAAAAATGCCCGGTTCTGTTCCGCACTTATCCCAATCATTGCGCAGCCCACGAAATTCAGTCATTATTGATACTCGTTCACGACTAGAGAAAATCGCAGACTGATACATATGCAATTATCTCTAATTAAAGAACCCTTTTAGATATATGCGCCACTAGAACACTTAACAATGTAGCCAATTTTAATACGAGCAAAAATATACGTCGGTGTTATTATGTCGGACTCCATAAATCGCTTCATTGGCCTAACCGAAAGTGACGAGAATAATTCGTGAAACTGAAAAGGTGTGTGAGATGTGAAGCAATTGCGAGTATAGAAAATTAATATAATAGCTACATTGATTGTTTACACCAATATAATCAACTCTAAAAAGATGATATTTACCTAAAAATCATCATATACTTTAAGCAAGGCATTAAAAACCGAATAATATATTTTAGGGTTATCATATTCTGGAATCTGGAAAGAAGGGCATTTTTTACAAATCCTAAGTGTCAAAATACTAATTAGAAAATTGCTCATGCTAAAATTTCTACTAAAAATCTTGTTCCGTTGACATAAGCAAGGTCATCTTACCTGGTCGACACCCGAACTACCCACTTTCTTCCTATACTGATATGGTGTTGACTAAAAAAGGTCGTCTTGCCAACTCGTGGACATATGGTAACCCTAATATATTTAATCTGACAATATTTGACTTTGTGGTGTATAATACCTTTTCGAAGTAGATCTTTATGCAAAGGTATTATTATTACAAGCTATAACCTACGTTATAACGCATGCGATGGCACACGCATGGCCGTTGGCACGCTGCCAACGAGAGGAAGACGAGGAAGGAGGACAGACATGCAGACAAAGAGCAGTCTTAGTTCCTTGATATAGTTCAGGGATATCTAGAGCTATCTATATATCTCCGATATAGTTTACGAGATGAACTGTTGCTTTCAAAGAATTAAATGAAGTCATGGAGATTATCTGACAATATTGCTGCTGCTGGGAGTAGAAATGTCGAACGCCCGATAAAGATCATTGCTATTCAATTTGTGATAGATTTTGTAGTCGCATCAAGGCGGGGTATATAGTTATTATCGACAATTACCTTAATACTGTTTATATCGTATAGTGATAGTCCTTCACAATAGATCAATTAGCTCGTGTTGTTGAGGAAATTAATCAGATTGTTGTGCAAAAGAGTGAAGACTTTCGTTGGTATACGCACCGTAATATGATTTTAATAATTATTGGTAATAATTATACAATTTGTCAACCTTCTGCATTTAGAAATAGTTTAGTGTAATAGAAGTAAGTAAAATAGTTCGTCTGCAGTCCGCCGAAGCAGGGGCTCTCAAACTTTTTGACCTTGCGGGTCGGTAAAACGTAAAAACAAATGTTGCAAACCCGCGAAACTTCAAAACCCAAAATTTCCCGTAAAGTTAACGTGGCCTAGATGCAATATGGGAAACTTCATTGAATGATTTGTGTTTTGATACTAGATATTGATACGTGGGTCTGTTGCAGTTTCCGTAAGGTGACGCTCGCGAAGTCCTGTTAAAGTCCCCCAAGCTGATTGTGATTGCTATTTGCTGTAACCTCTATTGTACTGCCAAGTATAGGAATTTAGCAAAGTTTGTTTGGAAGTCTTGGCAGTTTTCCCTTAAAATTTATCCAAAACGAGTTGTAGGCTTCGTTTTAACACTTCCATCATTGTAGCACACGCCCAAAGCTAACCATAAACCCCTTATTGCCACAACATACAAAAAGTTACGTTTCACACTTCTAATTTAATTTGATGTTTTATATCTCTAATTAATAGACAAGCGCCCAACTTCTTGCATTTTGGAATTGAGGTATAAAATTCTAAACATTTGGCGGATCGACACGAAACTTGCCGCCGGCGGTTGAGAACCATCGGCCAAAAGAATCATCCGTGTCTAATACTCAAGCCGTATAGTAGTCCACAATATCAACTATGCTGTATTTAAGGGTTTTCTGAAAGCATTTACCATTTTCAACTTCGTTGCACCGTGCACTCTTTATTGCCAAAGTATCTGCTATTTTTGGCCTTAGTGTCCTCCTTTATAGCAGGGGTAGCCAAATCTGTTCAACAACCGAGACGAATAAAGCAAAACATAATTTTAAAAGAGCCGTAACGAAATATTCGAGTTTCTTCACTCATAGAGAAGTGATGTATAAGCCATTAAAATAATGATTACTGTTGTATGGAGATTTACTGTGAGTCTTCACATATAAGCAAGGCGATCTTAATTAGGCAGATAAAACGCCAAAGCACTATGGAGCACTTCTTTCAAGTAAGGTGCTTGGTCAAAACTGAACGATGTTTGGGCTTGCAAAATTTCATGATGCAACGAAAATAGCTTTTTGTATAGTTGTCTCAGTTTCCTTGCTGATTGTTGTCAAAAATTTCTGCGCGGTATTTAGGGAATATTTGAACATCATTAACCTTATTCCTCCGTAACTCCTAGTTAGGTGGTAATTGGTAGGGTTCAAACCAAGTCACAAGCCACAAACTGACTTTTATAGCTTGCTCTTGAATCAAGTCGAATCATTTTCAATTCGCCACTAAGTTAAGTCCGAGCGTAGCGAGATAGCTAACAGTGGTGTGATCCACAACTATACAACACCAATGGGTTGCGGGTTCGAGTCCGACCGAGGTCGACTCCAGAATTCCTACCTAAGTGTTGGAGGTTTATCTAAGCCAGAGGTCTCAAACACGCGGCCCGCGAGATCATTTTGTGCGGCCCTCGTCAACAATTGGGATTTCTCAGTCTTTGACAATTTAACTCACACATATCTTTTTTTTATATTTGAGAACTTAAAATTCGCTCCAAAACCACCCCAAAAACCTGAAACTACCCATAAAATTTCACTATCACATTACTTTCAAAAGTTCACATACGGTGAAAGATTAGCTATTACCTCACATTACCTGTTTATGATGGTAAAACATGACCCGTTGATGATTTCTGACTTAAAATTGTGCTTTGGACTTGGACGCAAGCTTTTGTAGAATGTAGAATTACTCGAACTCGGACTGAATGTGTGATAAAATAAAAATGACTCGAGTTGTGTCGGGTCAAACGTTACAATCAGAGAAGGACTTGTGCCGCGAAACGCCGTGACTTGGCACAACCGTGGACGCAACCAACTATCAATCAAACTGTTACGGGGAATAGTAATATATCAAAATGTCACGGCTTGCGCTGCGTACCGTATTTAGCTATCTGAGCAGGTCGGCATGGCTACCATTGGCCTTCTGTTGCCCCTTAAAGATTCGTTAGTTACATCCTGCGTCATCTAGGGTCTCTTTATCCATGTTATTATTGTCAATTAAAGGTGGCGAGTGAAGTAGTGGTATGTGCCCCACAGCACAGCTGTAACACCAATGCATTTCTTCGGCAATTGTACAATGAACATTCCTATGACACAATTATCATTCTCTTTTAGTTGTTATTCATCTATTCTAATCTTCGAAGATAAATCTAACGCCGATTTAATATGACCTTGCTAATGACATGATCGATAGCCTAGTTATCAGGGATAGGCCTATGCCCGAAACCCAGGAGACGGACTTTCAGCATTCCCGGCCACGGATAATTTCGTGGCCGGCCACAGATATTCCGTGGCCGGCCATGAAAAGTGCTATTCTGTGGCCGGCCACGGTGATTTTCATGGCCGGCCATGAAATTTCAGTATGGCCGGCCATGAAATTTCCATGGCCGGCCATGTCAAACTCATTCTCATGGCCGGCCATGACTGAATTTCATGGCCGGCCACAGCCAAATTTCATGGCCGGCTGCAATATATCAAGTTAGTATTGCTTATAAGTACTGTACGTGGCCCAATCGTGGTCAAATGCATGATCAATTATGTTCTATTATGGGCGTACAGTAAAAAGAACTAGGTGCGAGCGAGAGTTTAGCTCAGTTTATATGCATTTTCACCCGAAATACCAGACGAATAGCGATACAATGAAACGATAGGAAGAAGATGAAAGGATCCGGAATAGTCTCCATATATCAATTAAGAACACACAAAATGATGTAAAGAAATCATTGAAAAGGGGGATATCCGCTAAATGAAACAGGAAATAATGGTACAGAAAGCTAGAAGCGATGAAGACGTTATCACAACTGGTAACTGGTCAGTGTTGATTTGTATCTTTTCTTTATAGAAATAGACCTAAATATTCGGCTGACACTCGTCACAGCTAATCATATGCAACTGCATAGAATTGGAAAAACAATGGATACCAGATATCTGTCAGAAAATCTCTATAAGATCCCCAAAAGCTGTGAGATTCACATGACATTATGTGGCCGGCCACAGAACAGATCAGAGCTCGCTGTGGCCGGTGCTTCCCCCGTTCTGATATTGATTTTCAACCGTAAGATGTGCAATGTGCATTGTGCAGTTGCAATCGATTGTATAGTTAGATTCATTTTGTAAATATACAAACCTACGACCAAACAATATGATGATGATAATGTCCTTCATTTTCAACCATGTTTATCGTTCATGATGAGTCTGCGATGCGAATAAGTAATACATGTATATTTGATCATGTAGTTCAAGAATGTAGGGGCAGTTTAAAATCCTTCGTGGATTGCCCTGATGAGTTTATGAATAATACAATACTGTACTGGAAATTTGTCTCAATTCACTGCAGATTTTTTCGATTTACGCTTAGGTAGACTCGACTATATACCTCCTTGAATCATAATCTATGTTTCATCGAGATACTGGATCGGTCAATATGCGGTCATTTTACCTGTTTTCTTGTTTTAAATACTAAATACCGTAATCAAAGTACCCGAACGAAACAATTAGGGAATCAAACAACCAAGAATATGTGAAAATACTCTCTCAAGTTCCAGAAAAGCTGTGAAATCCACATATAACATTCTGTGGCCGGCCACAGAGCAGCTCGCAGCTCGCTGTGGCCGGTGCTTCCCCCGATCTGATATGTCTTTTCAACGGTATAGGATCGACATGTATTTGCAAACAATTCTATAGTTTGTTATCTTTCGTATAACTGAATAGCTATGAATTGGATAATGCCAGACTGATACAATCCTTCCTTTCTGTATCAGATCTATGACGAGTCCGCGATGTACGGTTATATACCAGGGTTGTAACCAAACCATTAAGCTCCGAGTTACAAGTCAATCTCACTTTTATAGTTTTGACTCGAGTCAAGTCGAGTCATTTTCAATTCACCACCGAGTCAAGTCCGAGTCCAAGTCATCGAGCAGAGGTTCGAGTCCGAGTCATGGCATTATGACTCTGGTCCGAGTCCAAGTCATTGTATTGACTGTTGAAGTCTTGTTAAACCCACTTTTATAACTCTGTTTGCTGATATTGAATGGTTCGCATTTATAAAATACTAATTTTCTTTTAACTTTTAACAGTTTCTGGTTGCATTTTCAAGTACCAGTACCAATAGACGAAATTCCAATAGGGTGTTTACTTTACTGTTCTTCGAAATTACAGTGAAATATCGGTCTTGGCCGTCTGAGTCTCGAGTCATATGACTTGCTTCGAGTCATGCGCAATGATTCGAGTCCAAGTCGAATCAATACCCAGATCGACTCGAGTCAAGTCGAGTCATTTCCGTATTTTGAGAAAATGACTCGAGTCAGGTCGAGTCATCAGAAAATCGTGACTCGAGTCTGACTCGAGTCGAGTCATGACTCGAGTCATTACAACCCTGTTATATACATATTTGGTTATCGTACTGCTATACAATACATACGACGTTGCAGAGCCTCAACATCAATGGAGCTTGCACTCATTTGCACGATGAGAATTATGTCGATGAATCTATGAATATTTCTATGCTGTAGCAGCACTTGAACTTGACACACTGCAGATATGCTGTAGCTGTAGAATAAAGGCAACGATGTAGCCTAACCTACCGGTAATATTGGTAAAATGTGGGGCTTTGTTTCCAGAAATTTGATTTTGGTCACGTTTCCGATCCTATATAATTTTGTATATCCACCTAGGTGCCGTTCTTCCAGTTTGAAACAAATAATGTACCAATGAGATGCATGTCGCAGTCACTAACGATGCCGTGTATGCCATAGGATACTTGATTACTTGGGTGCAAGGATCGTTTTGTATCGCATGTCGTTGTTAGATCACGCTGCTAACCGATGTGGTGGGCATAGGACGTAAATGTGCCTGTTATATAATAAATTACTGTTATAATAATAGATAACTCCAGATACTTTGCGTCATCTAATGCAGCACCATCGATCGATGCGACATCAAATGCAGCGCCAACAATCGATGAAAAAATGCCCATGCCAATCCTGCAAATTGACCAATAGGCATGGTATATTTGTGGTTGATGTAGGGAACAATGGAATGTTCCCCAATCAATGTTCAGGGAACAATCTTGATGGCACAGACAAGTCCCAATCGTTCATTATACTTCGACATTTGAATGCAGTGCAAATACCTATCGCCGTGTAAAGTGCATCTGATCTCTCGTGCCCCTGGGTGTTTTCTGTGAAAAGCATGTATTGGACACATTGCATTCATGCAACTACTTGTATATGAATTGTGAATGATTGTAATCATATCTTCAATTGCTTCAGATTTTGTGAAATTGGTAACGGAATAAACAAACTTTTAGTAGCAAAATATGACGGTTTCTTTATGTAGAAAAGGAAAGATGGGCAGGGAGTCAGATTATCTACGCTTGCATCACTAATGGGGCTTGGGCGATGGAGATGCGGGGAAACTGCAAGGCTATCGAGTCTGCACCACTGTTTTATCTTTCCACGCGATCCCATTGCGTTGATCGCCTGGCGTGGAGGCTGTGTGGACACCAGTTTTAATGTAAAGACGTTTGTCTGACCAACCAATAAGATGTATGCTTATTGCTTATACATTACTCTATCAAATATTTATCTAGATTCCAGGAAGTTCAAAGAACGTGTGTTTCGGTGTTAGTTTACAACGCACCGCTCCAGGGTACTTTTTTAATAGTCAGTGGGAATCGAATTCATTTCTACAGCGAACACAAAAGGTAAACACGTGTAAAGCCGTGCAAATTTTGAACCCATCCCTAAACTACTCAATAAAGTGGTAATGTAACTTAGGTAGGCCTACGTGCGATAATAGTGGAAGTCGTCTATACAAACCTTGCCGCCAGCAAGTTCGTATTGCAAATGAAGACAATCTACTTGACTATTGTCAAATTGGATGCAAAGGGCCGATTTTTATCCAACTAGAGGTGCCAAAATCACGAACTGGCCATGAACTCGTGGCCGGCCACGATGAATTCTTATGGCCGGCCATGAAATTCACTGTGGCCGGCCATGAGACAACGCATTTTCATGGCCGGCCACGAGATATTCGTGGCCGGCCACAAAAAAATCTGTGGCCAGTAAGTGGCCACGGGAAAGCTGAGACCCCTACTGAAACCCAGAGTACGCTGTAGCCTACTGCTCCAACGCTCTGATATCACATACATCTTTTTAAAATATTTTAAAATATTCTGCCTATAATGACGCGTCCAATGTCCGCTATAAGCTGCAAAATTATAACACGACAGTTTTTGCGATGCCATGATGAATTTGTACTCTCGCATGGTGTCTATAACTAATTAGTTTGACTACCTATGACAATAATTAGGCCTGCAACAGCAATTTAAATATTTAAAATGTGATTTGTTTTTCATGCCAGGCGGGAATTCACAATAGTAAATCCCATTCTCAAGATGTGTGTTGAATTCCAGTCAGCACGGTCCCGTCAAATAAGACCTATAGTTGGAAATACATTGAATACCTGATGCGGCCGGCGGCTCCATCGAAAACTAGTAAATTGACCCGAGAGCACATTTGAGTTTGAGACCTCTGATCTAGGCCCCTTTTCGCCACTTGATCAACGTAAGCGGTGTATTGTAAAAGCCTAGAAGTAGGCCGTGCTGCAAGTCGGTAAATACCAGTGTTGGGATCAAGTCACTACCTTCGAGTCACGAGTCATCTCGAGTCATTGCACATTTTGACTCGAGTCAAGTCAAGTCAATCGATTTTCAAAGGTGACTCGAGTCAAGTCAAGTCACTCATTTTTTGGAGGTGACTCGAGTCAAGTCAAGTCAAGTCAAGTCAAGTCAAGTCAAGTCACGAGTCAAGTCACAATTCAAGTCAAATTGAATTTTCGAAGTATGAGTGATCATTCAAATTCATTATATTTTACTGGCTATATGTTAAAGAGATCAATTGGTCATTTATCTTGAATCCAATAACGAATATAAAGTTGAATATACATGCAAAAATGCGTTGTATCGCTCACGCACACGTAGAACTGCTAATAAAATACGTAAGTAACTGTATAGCTACATCAGGGGTGTCAAACGTACGACCCGCCAAATGATTTCACTGGGACCGCGAAGAAATTCTGAGTATATGGTGAAAATTGCGTGCTTTTATCCAACACATTTCTCGAATTTGCAGTAAGAAATACCACTAATAAATATTCCTTCAAGAGAGCAAATTTCGAGTATGTTCATATAGGCCACATTATAACAACCCGACAGCGGAGTTGTGATTGTAGTTATCGTCAGGAGAAAATCGCTGACCTGGACACCCATTCCGAGAATGCGAAAAAGTGCATATACTGACTACTGAGTTTAGGGTTATTAGTAATATTTAGGAATGATTTGACTGGTGCGGCCCGCGAGTGATCTATATATTTGAATTCGACCCGCGACGTCAGTTGAGTTTGACAACTCTGAGCGACATGCTATACATTCTGTTATTATCAGCAAAAATAGAGGATCGAATACGAGGCCTCGAGAAGATGAAAGAAATTGATATCGTACAATACACTAGCCATCTATACACATCGTTGAGGATATAAATACATAAAATATATTTGTTAGATTTAATCATACAAGAGGGTTGGTAAAGGTGAGCGCCGTGCAATGTAAGGACAGAGCCGTCCAATAAACAGCGATACGTTGCTATTAAATTAATCTGCTATTACGACAAGGTAAGCTGTGATCATTTCGTATGCGGTCAGTGTATGTGTGATGTAACAATATGCAGGATCAGCGATACATACAATCAGTGAATGACTGGTTGCTCTCACAAGTTACAATGGCATATCGTGAATAAAATGAACATGCACAGAATACATTGATTTAGTCGACACCGTTTACTTGATGACTTGATATTGACTCGTAAATTTTGCTCCGAGTCACGAGTCAATCCACATTTTTGAAGCGCCGAGTCAAGTCAAGTCAAGTCATTTTTGCAAAGTGACTCGAGTCAAGTCAAGTCATTCGAAAAAGTTGACTCGAGTCAAGTCATGACTCGAGTCATCCCAACACTGGTAAATACGGATTCGAAAATAAAGAATATCCGCCTGGCGTAAAATGACCAATGTAGTTGAAACACCACGAACATAAAAACAAACAAACAAACAAATTCGAGTTCAAGTCATGGAGCAACGCGTCGAGTCCGAGTCCAAGTCATGGCGTTTACTGTTCAGAATCGAGTTTAATTCATGCTCAACTCAACTTTGTGACATTATGAGTTTAGTATCGGTAGGTGAATCAAACACTGCAAAAGGAAGGGGTTGGCACTTATACGAGTATAGGAACCATGCTTAATATGTTAACAAGGATAACCTAATTACCAAGCAACATTATTATCCTAGGTGCACGCCTATTATGAGGTCGATGAGGAATTGAGGATACCCGGCCTGGATCTTGATGGATGTTCGGACGATAGCCTTATCTAATAAGCGTAAAAAGAACCATTAGTTTGATTGATATACAAAAATTACGGATCGATGGCATGGCATACACTTACAAGACAGCCTACAACTAATTCACAATCCTAAATTACACTTCACTCCTTCAATTCTTGAACGGTTGCCTCGTGAATTATTGGATCCATCTCCTTTAATATACATCTCGACGTCCGAGACACGTAATGTTATTGATACGAGACATTCATTCAAATGGAAGATAAAATTATTGGATTATAGACGTTCTGCACGCCGCACCTTCACTTATCTCGAGCAGATTAAACCGTTTTAAACCTCCATGAGTGTTCTCTAGTTGTTTCGCAAGAAAGTACGTTCGATTTTTAGCAGGATTTTGTTGTTATGCAGTTTTACATAGGAAATGGTGCCTTTAAACAACGAAGCACTCAAATCGTAGAATGCTCAACTAAATTTCCATTTGTTGTGTTGATTCATGTGTGTGTACTGTACTTATGCCGTAAAAATACCTGTACGACTGTACAGTACGTACATTAAGCCTATGTGTAGCCTACTGCATTTATAATATAGGCATGGCCTGTATGGTGTCCATGCCTGTTAAGGCAGTTTACTGAGCGACATAAATGATCGTAAAGGACAATATAATGCGTTTGAAGAATGCAAATAGTACTTACATTATAAAATTGTCGCCAGATTTAGTCGGTTGATGTGATTTTGCACGGGATGATTTACAAATGTTACGACGATTTCTCCACCTGTAGCCTTCATGACGTAGACCATAGGTTCTCAACCTCGTAAGACGAATATGATAAATGATCTATCTATCAACAGCTGAAGTCTCACTTTGTAAAATTATATTTTAATGGTTTTGCTCTTTCAACACTCTGTTGCGCAGTTCATTTTGTGCACCAGCAACCTCTAGTAATGTATTAGATGTGTAGTTAAGACGTGCATAGCGGTGGATTTCTGTTTTATCACTCAGCGGGTGATAAAATGGGTTCCGCGAAGACTTGCAGATTAGCGTAGATATTCAGCATGTTCCTGTAGTCGATCGCGGCGGGACTCTAACTCGCTCCCCCCGCGCGTTTCATCTACGATATCTCGCAAGGTTTTTGGCGGAGGGTGGGGGGAGGGTACGATTATACTATAGTTGTCTCTCGCTAGCAAGACCAAAACGATCGGGTTTGAGTCTCGGAAATATATAAGTAGGATTGTATTTTAAACAAATGGTTGTTTCAAACACTTTATTTGAAGCATGTTTTAAACAGTGTTTAAACAAAGGCTATAAAAACGAAAGTTTTTTCAAGTTGTATAATTATGCCAAATTTTGACGTCGCAATTTAATATTCGTATCTTAAAAAACAAACAAACAAAAAACATCAACAGTAAAACATGTTTTAAACAAGGGCCTTATTTTAAACCTGTTTGTTATAAATTGGTTTTTGTTTTAAATGCAACGCTATCTATAAGTATTAGATTCGACATCATATTGTCGGGTTTTACAATTAAAAAGTCAAAAGTCAGGCATTTATTGCTAGCATAGCAGTCTAATCAACCTAATCTGACGGCAGCATTTTAATTGGCTTGATCGTCGCGTACACTTATTTATCAGTTATTGTATCAGCTTAAGTGCTTTCAAGTCACATATGCTTCTCTGCATGCTTTGTTTTAAATATTCATACTTCGTTTTATCCACAGTTCAAATTCGCGGCACTCGGTTTGGGAATCACGGATGTGGAAGCGTATGTTTTCTGAAAAACTAGTGAGAGAGAGCAAGAGTCTTTACTTTCATCCAACCAAAATACATAACAAACGGCAGTGATGGTGGTACAGAAAATATGCATGCACAGTATTCAGTATTAGATAGGAATGATCGATAAGACCGTGAAGGTCATCTAGTCTGATCACACCAGCATCACACACGTACACTTGACTCTGAACAGTCTGGCTGTAAAAAATGTCTAGTTAAAAAAGGAAAATATAGGAAAATTTAACGATAGTAGCTAATGATCAATGAAGCAATGTCTGGGCGAGGTATGGCAACAGTGTTAGTATAACGACAGGAGGTGATCAAGTAGGTCTTTTTTTAAATCTATTATAAGGCAATTCACGGATATGTGGTGGTAATGCATTCCAGATGATAGGTCCGGAGTAGTCGATAGATCTCTTAGTTAGGTTGCTATGGGTGGGGGTAAGTAGATATTTCCCTTTGACGAGGATCTCTTGTAATGGGAATGGACATTTTTAACAGGTATGAAAAAGTCATCAAACACAGGAGGCAGACTATTGGAAAAATATTTGTGAATAACTTTTGATGCTTCGAAGCGATATAGTTCGTGAACTCGCAAAATCCGATGCTTGCGGTAGTAAGGTGATAAATTGGTACGTAAAGGTACAGATGAGATCAGCCGTATCGCACGGTTTTGCAGGGTTCGAATTCTACACAAAAATGTTGTGCATGCATTTCCATATTGCAGGTGAGATTGGAATACAGAGAAGTAGATGGTTAGTAGCACTGATCTGAAAACTAAAGATTGTAGACGGGTTATTATCCCCACACAACGAGCTAGTTTTGATATTGTGCATTCAATATGCTGCTTCCAAGACATTTTGGCATCAATGGTGACGCCGAAATATTTTGCCGATTCACATATAGAGATTATTTTATGATTGATGTTCACAGTGAAACTATGATTGGCATTATTTAGAAGGAGCATCTCGGTCTTATCTGCATTCAAACATAGTTTGTTTGCTTGCAGCCATCTCGACACTTTTGGGAGTTCCCTATTCACAGATGCTACAGTGCTAGCGTTAGAGAAGCTCAGAGATCAGTTAGTTAGAGATGAGTGCTACTGGTTTTATTGATATTGGTTGTATTGAGCTTGTGTTTGACGTCAGCTTCTACTGCCGAAAATTCCGAAATCGGCATTGTATCTAAAATGCTTTTTACTGTTTTATTCAGTTTTCTTTTAGCTATGACGGCACGAATCTTTAATTGTGACGTGACAGTACATTGGCGATTGAAAACATACGGTAAATTTGACTCCTTTGACGAAAAAAGGCGTCCGGACCCTGTCATAAACGGATAAAAAATATATGTAACCATTTTTGCGGTCGGCGGTCTACGTCATCAGAACACCCATTCCGTGCCAATGATTTATATCTATACGTGCTATAACTGTTGAACCGACGACGATTTCGAGGGTTTTAACCATTTCATATCGTATACGTTGACTATATCGGGTGAAAATCGTCCGTAGGCATGTTTTTTCGAAAGTGTTAGTGCATAATCATACAACTTTCGAAAAAACACTGAATTTTTTTAAAGGGCATGTTTTGAATACCGTTAAAACTTTAAACAAAGTGTTTTAAAAAACTATTAGTTTTAAACGCAACCCTGTCTGGTTCCGTGTGTTTGTTTGTTTGGGGTATTCATGGTCGACTACTATGGTCATTGGTCATTTACACCAGGCCAAATTACTTCATTTTTATTGCGTATAGCTGCCGACTTGCAGCCCAGTCCACCACTAGAGTTTTATAAGACACCGTTTACAGTTTACACAGATGAGACGGCGAGGAGTAGCCTGGATAAACCTCCGACACTTAGGTAGGAATTCTGGAGTCTCGCCACACTGGTTCCGTGTGAGTTTCGCGTGGATCGCCGTTTTGATTAATTTCGCGTCGCATGATTTTCATTACCATGCGGCTCGGATTGCAAGGACAGAATAACTCGACGCTGATCATTTCCTCATCTGTAAACAATATGAGCCTAGATATACTTAAAAGTTTTGGGCCAGCATGCGAATTGTGGGATTCATTTTAGGTCAAGGCCTTCTGACAGCAGTTCTTTCTAGCAACACACTTCGTGCAGTCCATTTACGCTTAAGTTCTTCTGAGTTGGTGTGTCGTGGCGTGTTCATGGCTGGACCCCTGATGTCCGCTCAACCCCAGTTTAGAGCAAATGACTTAAAACGCCCCACTATAGTAACATACGCGTGGAACCACCATGGTGGTGGGAATCCAGTGACGTGCGGAGAGGTTCATGGCTGGTGAGACACTTACCCCGCATACAACCCCCCCACACGAATTTAGTTACTGGCCAATAACCACAAATATGTGAATATTAACAGAAAGAGATCTCGGGTAGGCGAGAGCGTTTTCTTTGCACCCTGTTAGCCGTTGCAATTCTATAATAAATATTTCAACTTTTCCTGCCGTGAAGTATTCAGTTACTCAATACAGATTGCTCAACGAAAAAGACGAAAGTAAAAACGAAAATTTATTTTATTTGATGTCCTAATTTCGGTTTTATATTCCCTATTGTCCTTTGTCCGTTCATTCCCTTTTCACAAGATTTAAGCGGACACTCTATCAGCAATACTAAATATGTCACCTATACTAACTACTTAAATGGTTGAAAACATCATTCAGACTTTTAAAATCAGGATTAGATTCATGATTGGGGATGAAGATTTCCTTGGAATAATATCTGCAAATATATAGAACCGACAAGACTAGCTGATTGAGTTGGTGACCTGTTTGTTATCACAGCAGCCATCTTCAGACGCAGGCTATCCAGGCTGATCCTCGCCATCTGATCCGCGTAAGCGGTGTCATACAAAAGTCTAGAAGTGGATCGTGCAACAAGTCGGCATATATGGAGTCATAGGATATTGGCCTGTTTAAATGACCATTGCAGTCGAAAAACATAATAAATGCCACAAACAACAACAGCCCAGGCTATATAAGTATAGGTATTACATACCACAATTTAAGATAGGTGTATGGCGGGAAATATATATATTACAGGTACATCATTAACGGAATGTATTTGCTCCGCATTACGAATTGGCCGCCGCCATCCCAATATTCATACAATATTGTCGGTTTCCTATACCAAGTGCGCGTTTCACTGTGCTGCGATTATCCAATTGTTAGCGATTAGTGAGTGAGGCAGATTCGAGTGTGCCGCACATGGTTATTGTTTCTCTGTGCTGCCATTGTACGTACTAAAGTCGAATTTCGCATTCATTGGCGATTTTGCGGGTGTTCCAGCGCTCTACGATTGTTAAAATTCGGATTTTCGGAATCAGTGCGTCAATAGCATATTCGATTGATACCAGTTATGATAAATTCTGAGCTGTTTACGATGAATTGCATTGTCGCAGATGAGGCACGTCCGGCCTATGCCTCACCTGTGCCTCACCTCTCCTTTCACGCTGTATTTTTGAGCAATAAAAATGAAAATTGGGAATGTTGGGTGAAAAATTGTTCAAATTTGGTTATTCATGAACATCGGAGGAAATTATTAATGATTAAATTGAAGGTTTTGACAATATTCTCGTGCTCGTCCTGACGACAGGGGAGACACTGCCTCAATTGATTCCCCTGACCACACGTCAATGTGGTAATTCAAATGACGAACACAAGAGCTCATTCCATGCCATCTAAACTTCATAGAAAAGGTTTATTCTCATTCAGTAGCGGTATAATTTTGAAGCCAATATGTAAATGATTTCAGAGTACTCCAAACACAAATTTCCGTTCTTTTTCCTAAACGAAGGCGGGGTGTTATGTAGACGGATGTCACTATATCAGCAACATACTATTAATCATGAATGTCTCCAATTCGGAATACTCAAACATGACGGTTTCTGCCACGACTGGAAGTGCTTTGGGAAGAAGTCTCTCGGAAAATGAAATCCTCTCAGCATGGATAGCTTTCGGAATGGTGTGGTCTTTCGGCCTGGTTGCAAATACAATAACTCTCGTGGCATTCTGTAGAATGAAGCAGACTCCTCTAAACGTAATTATCATGGGGTTGTGTTGCTCTGATATTCTCTCCGGAGTCGCGTCACCATTTTATGCCGCACACATAGTGAGCTCTTCTGTGGGTGAAGATTATCCGTGGAATCGGTACATTTGCAAAACGGCCATACCTGCGGTGGGAGTCACTACAGCAGTGACTATTGCACAAGTGCTCGCCCTCTCAGCATGGCGACTTTACGCAATACGGAGTCCTCACAAGGCTGTCGGTTTCATGACATTAACAAAAGCAAGGGTATTAGTGATAAGCATTTGGACAACCATGGTCATAGTCGTTGGTTCTCTGCCGGTATACTATCTAGACATAATGGTAAGTCGCATACATGGGAAACAGGCATGTTTCATCGATCAATCCAAAATGTGGCTTGCTAACATTTACCATTTCATTGATGTGGTATTGACGAACTTGCTTCCAATTTCCCTCATTGTTCTGCTTTGCCTCGCTATCGGATTGTCGTTGCTCAAACAGAAATTGGAAAGGCAGGAGAGGACAGGCGACGCGGAGTTTAAACGAAAAGAGAAACGAGCCATGATTCAACTGGCTGCTATCATGTCCTCCTTCCTTGTAGGGTTCGTACCAAAGTTAATGTACACCGTTTGGCACTACACGTCCAGCTTTAAAAGCGATCATCAACACGCAATCACTTTCCTGACAGGACGGTGGATTGTGAATCTAACGGAAGCCATGAATCCTATCCTGTACGTCGTAACGTCTCAAGCCCTCTGGAAATCAGTGAAGGATACCTTCAAACGTCCGTTTCGCAATTGTTCCATGTTACCCAACTCGCCAGAAGAAATCGCGGTGCAGCAAAGCGGAAATTCAAAAAAATGTTGTTAAAGACGAACACCAGGAGTATGCTCTGTGAGATATTGAGCGGAATGATGAAATGATAAAATTTCTTTCTCAGTAAAAGAATCAGTTCACCAATTTCATATTCTAAGCGAGTGATATCGAACTATGTCATGGGATTGGCAGGAGTACTTGATTTGATATCTGGAAACTCTTCCCAACAACTCCTACTGATTTTGGCTGTTCCGAATTATGGTTGCTACTACAAATATTAGTATCTTTATTTACAGTAAAACTGGTAAATTTACACATTATCCGGAGACAATCTGTGCCACTAGAAAAGTTTTGAGATTGAAATAAACCTATAATTTAATAATGAGTGAATTTTTAGTCGATGCATTACACCAGTGCTTCCTAACCCTTTTCCTACAGCGCCCCCTTCAAAAATTACCTGGGCATGGCGCCCCCATATTTTACTATAGATAACTAACCTACGGATAGATACGCAACACCTGTCGTCACGCTTGCTTGCCCGGAGGAAATTACTTCTCAGCAATCTGAATCGCAACATAATTGCTAATCCCCTAGCTGACGACCCGCGGGCTTAAATTCAATAAAGTTGATCTTATTTGAAAGCCCCGGCCGAGTCATACCAAAGACTCGAAAAATGGTATCCGCAGCTATCCTGCTAGGCGCTCAGCAATCACGGATAGCATGGAGGAGAAAAAACGGGGGCGCAGACTAGATGACCTCATGGGGCCGTATCGCAACTCCGTCGCCAAAGCATCTCGATGGTGCAGGCGAGAAAGAATATCATATCTCTCTCTCTCTATTGTCGCACTGATTCCGAAAATATACATTAAAATCTAATCAGGGCAATGGAACTCCCTTGAAATACACCTCAAAGTCTGAAAATCGGCATTGTTCTGAACAATCGCAGCGACGCAGCACAATGACCACAACAATGGCCCTTGCGTGGTTGCGACTGTTCAGAACAATGCCAATTGCCCCCCTGAGCATTACCGCTACCTTAAAAATCCAAATCGCCCCTTGGAGGCTGGCGACAAGATTAAGAAACCCTGCATTTCACAAAGAGAACGGTGATGAAGACTGAAGAATGATGAATGAATGAGCGAATGAAGAAAGAATCGATATTACAGAAGTTATCCTATTATTTTTGAATCTGTTTATAAATTATGCCAGTGGTGCATTCAATGTCTTCTGAATGTCATGCATAGTTCTCAATAAAATGATTGTTTGGAATCATATCGAATCGCCAGTTTTCGGGTATCTTTTGGATGAGCTGGATAGCGGGGGAGATAAGGTAGTGGTGGTGATAAGTCCCCACTAATCGGACGACCCGGCTCGATTCCCGTCGGAGATTTATCTGGTCTCGTCTACCATGCCGTCGCCGTTTTTACGGCGACAAAAAAGCCCAGAATAAAGACCGGACGAAGGAAAGCACTCATAAGGAATGGAAAGAACGAGAACGGGCCGCGGCTTCATAAAGATCAGCATCAAAAAGGACTGTAACATCGGGCACTCTATAGGCTGAGGGGGATGTCAGTCTGATGAAAGACCGCAACTGCGCGTCGTTCGACATCCTCCTATCTGTTCATTACATCGCATTGCACATTGTGTGTGTCTCGTTCAGATAAAATATAACTCAACAAGTAGCCTTTGGTAAAAAATAAAAAAAGCTTCATTAGTTTTCCCTACGATCCTGTAGCGCCAACGAATGACAATCGGTGCAATATGCATTTTTGATCAACACATGTTCTGACATAGGCTACACCTTACAGTTCTGCGTATTTTGATTCGTCTTTTTTGATTGGTTTTCTTGAACGTTCTGATCAGCTGGGATGGTACGTTCTAGGGATGATGCGAACCCCAGAAATGTTCTGGTTCCTGTGAACGTGAACCTTTTTGAAAGGTTTTATAACAGTGGTTCCCAAACTTTTTCGACTCATCGCCGCCTCATCAATCTCGACACAAATTTTCACCCCCATATTCACGGATATGAAAAAGAGGACATATAATCTGAAAATATATTGACCTCTGAACGCTGGTGAATTTACATTTTCCAAGGTGGTTGGTGCTCGAAAAACTGGTTTCCGCGTCGACAACTGTGGTAATTTACACCAAACCCATTTTCATTATTTCTATGAGGTATAGTTGCCGATTCGTAGCACGGACCACTTCTAGGCTTTTTACGACACCTCTTACACGGATGACATGACGAGGAGGGGCCTAGTAAACCTCCTACACTGAGGTAGGTCTTGGGTAGGTCGACGTTAGCCGGACTCAAACCCACAACCCATTGGTGTTGCAGCTGTGGATTACGACAGTACGCTATCTCGCCACACACGTCCAGGTTGTTGTTGATTATTAGTTGATTGGCGATTATAACGCGAATGGTTTTGTTTGCCATATCCAAAAAAGCATTAAACATCTAGGGGTGAACATTACATTACAAAAATTTAAACTGAAATGTATGGCTTCGTAGCGAGAACAAATTCCACAACGTATGGAAAAATATGCGCGTCAGTCAACAAGTTCGTTACGGTGGGAACGATATTCTTTCTCCGACACGTGTCCTCGAGAACTCTTCTCTGGTGTCTGTAATTTCGACATGTCAATAAATAATGGGTGACACTCTCTTCTTGACGGCATGTTGAGCAATTGGCTGAATCTGCTATGCCCGATTTGAATAGATGCGCTTGTAATCCACAATGTCCGGTTTGTAGTCGGAACAAAATCGCTTGATACCTTTTCAGTAGTCTGTTCACGTTTGCTCTGTAGTAAACGGATGGAAAACATTCCTTATATTGTTGTGCCTTGTCCGACACGTTCAGGTGGTGAAAACATACGTAACGGTTTCGATTCAGATAGCATTGACGGAAATTCGACTCGTATAGGCGATATTTATCCATAAGACCATCGACAATACTTTTTACATCCAATTTTGTCGTATAGTTTGATGACATGCCCCAGAAAGAATTTCAATTTCATCGTGATCCAGGAGTAAAGATTGATGGTGCATCCTGTTTTCACCTCAAAGATATCTGCAGATTATCATAAATGAATGATGATAAAATAAAAGTTATAATCATTCTAATCAAGCACCGATGAGATTGCCGTGTTGGAGTATTTTCATATTTAGAGACGTCGGATAAAACAATGATAGTTGAAAACATATATGTTTATCTAGAAATTGCTCCAGCACCGCCGCTATGTATGTCAATAACATATGGTTGAATCAGGGTAGTTTGCAGAGTCTAATCAACTATGCTACAGATTTGTTGCGACACGAGAATGTCTGTTTCAGCCAACTAAGGAAACATAATATTTGTCCGCAAAAACTATTATTTTCTGATTAAGTGTGACCTAAGCCAGTGCTTCCAAACCTTTTCAGTTCGCGACCCACTTTTCATCCAGATTTCGTTTCGCGACCCACCAGACCCCTCTTTCGCGATTAACGTTTTGACCACTGCTCGTGCGGTCTAGTATTTATGTTGTTACTGTGTTGTAGGCTAGTTATCTGGTCGCGGCTAGCGTCAATATTTTCCGGAATTCATGATTGAATTCGGTCGATGATATTGGCAATGGCATATAACGGTATTTTTTCCCTCTCTCAGCCAACGTGAGTAGTTAAGTAGATCGGTCGCATGACGCAATGGGGTTCTTATGGCGGGGTGGCGATTCGCCGTGAAAACCCGGGGTGGCGATTCGCCTCTTATCTCTTATGGCGGGGCCGCGATTCGCCATGTGTTCATATGGGTGCGGTCGTGATTCGCCTTTTCAGGTATAGGCTGCGGTCGTGATTCGCCGTGAAAACTCGGGGTCGTGACTCGCCTTTTTTGCTATAGGCGGTGGTGGTGAATCGCCTGTCGTGTATTCTTACGGGTTCTGTGGTGACTCGCCATGTGTTCTTATGGGTGCGGTCGTGATTCGCACTTTCGAGTATCTCTCGCGCGGTGTTGAATATGTACGAGTCAGCAACAATAACCGCACAAACGGAAACGTGGCTTGCAAGAGGATTAAGCAGTGCGACCTATATTTCGAATGACCTGCGTGCGGAATTGTTTCACGGCCAACCGCGTGCTACTATCGGTTATTACACTAGGCCAGTCAGTGCGAAATAGTTTGCTAAATCTAGGAATCACTTCCAAGGTAATATTTTGGTAATTAGTTTACTGCAGAGCCGGCGTAGACGGCGAGTCGAATATCGACAATAACCGCGTTCGCATACTAACACTCTAAAAAGGTGTGAAATATTTGTAAAAATCCTACGACCACTCACAAGATAACACATCAGAATAGTCATCTCTCGTGGTTTGGTGTTGCAAAGGTAGGAATTACGCATAAGTAATATTTTGGACGACGATGATATATCGTTATTCTTATGGACGCGACGACATGATAACGTTACAGGTATAGGCTGTGGTGGTGATTCGCCATGTGTTCTTATGGATGCGCTCGCACGTCGTACTTTCAAGTATAGGTATCTCTCGCATGTCGTATTGGAAATTCGTGTTGGCTCGCTCACGCGGCGAAATTTTAGTAATCAGTTTGTCGCAGAACTTGATTTCGCTGGTAAGATTTAATAAGTAACGAATAACAGACCGCCAGTGTCGGTAACTTGAATAGCGACAAATTGTCACTTATTTCCGCTCTAACCCTAATCCTTTGTGAAGTGAACGCTTATTCAAAAGGGTGTGATATAATTTTAAAATCCAACGACCACTCACCGGATAATGCTTCAGACATATAGCAATCTCTCATACCCGCTCACAAGGTAATATTTCGGTAATAAGTTTGTCACAGAGCCGTCGCAGACGGTGATTCGAAAACCAACAATTTGTCACTTGCCCGCGATCGCTATATGTTTCACGCCTCTCGAATAGTGGCTGACTTTAGTTGCGTGATAAGATCCATGAAAATATTCAATCAATGTGTTAGTTTGTCAACTTGAAGTGTAACTCACTACACAAATCAAGTTGAATCGTATTTGAATGTATTGATTCGACCCAACTCAAATCCTTTGACAAATCCTATTAACGCGATCTGTTGAATCGAACGTAACCTGAATATTACTGACGCCAACATTCACCCGCATCGGATCATTCACACATTCCACGCCGCTGTTTTAACACTTATAGAATCAATACCAACTATCTCTAACCCGATAATATTCAATCATTTTGGTAATTTGCCAACTTTAAATCCATTCGCGGGATGTACTAAAGGTAAATCCAAATAATCCAGAATGAAATATTTGGACTTTGACATTGCGTGAATTGAAATAGGTTTGACAAACATGACTATCAACTTTGATCCAACCACATTTCAAACTCAAAAGAATTATTCACAACATTAACAATTGTTAAAACTCTAGTTTCACTTACTTGATTATATCATTACAACTCACAAATTTGAATTAATTCATCCTGGTTGTATTCATATGCTCTATCTTTTTATTCAATTGTAAAGGTTGTTACTATTCTGAAGACAAAGTATTTACTAATCGGTGCATATACGATTCGACTTGGACACATTATATTTTGAGTATACGAGATTTGAATGTCTGAACAATAACTGAGAATTATTTTTAACACAAATAAATCCGTATATTACAGCGTAAAAGATATTGGGGTGTCAGCAACTCTGTACGGTCGTAGTTACAACCACATTAACTAATCTGCCCAGGCAACTCGTCATGATCATTCCTGAAATCAACACAAACACGACCACTGACTTGAGTTAACCGCGAAACACCATCAAGTTTTAAATCCGCTTGCAGCTGACGGATTATTCGAATGCATCGATGGGGAATATTATTGAACTCGTCGGTATTGTTACTTCAACAAATTACACCGACTGCGAAAGTTAATATCGAATGGTAAGACTTGATCACATATTTGTTGATCACAGACATGACGAAAAAAAAACATTACCGAGATTTTATAAACTAGTCATATTACTCTACACATCTATCAATATCAAAATGCGAGTCATCCAATTTTTCTACTAAAGTAACATTGCACTTTCGGATTCGAATTCGGTATAGTCATACAAATTGTATTAAATCCAACATCAAAACAAAAGGAATTTTTTTTTTTAGTTTATTGAAATCAAATCATTCGTCTTCGACTTGTGCTTTTCTAGATTACCCGCGACAATTCGTTTCGAGTGAGTTGTAACCAAAGTCAAGATATCTTTGTGTCCACAGATATGGAAGATGAATATAGCTAACACAATCACGAATCGACGTTTCAGAGTATTTCACGGGTGTATTAAACTTGTTAGTGTCACCTATCTAAAAGTACGCACGCGTTCGATTTCCATACCGACTGTTGCGATGTTTAGGATTCACTTACAATAACCACGGGTGAGGATTTAACATCAATGTCGTTACTGTCGGAATTTGCGACAGAGAATTGAAACATATGCACTTTACAGAGTGTGAAAATATCACTTTGAGTATCGAGTACCGTTCGAAGCTAGCGATCAATTCTTTATCATTTCAGTAACTCCCCATTGTGCGTGCTAAATGTAAAATATCGCGAGGTTATACACTCTAAGACTTTGATTATTGTAAAAGTAAATTGTGATATGTTTGTTAGATGCATCCAATTCAACTAGAAGTGTCTAGTATCCAACACTCGTAATATCAAAAAAGTACTTGCTACACTGTTATTTGCTAAACGTGTTTTGCATTGTTGTTCATTTCTAGTATTTATTGAAATTGTTTTTGAACCCTCAAATAATAATTCCCGACATGAAACTAAGCCGCCGAAAGTCGTTACCATCACAAAGAAACAATTTGCACGATGTTTACTAAATGTATCCTATAGTTAGGTGTACTGGAATTATTTGTAAAACACACACACACACACACACACACGATCAGAGAAATTGGAAATTTTTCCGTTGTCATTCGCTAAAGTAAATGTCATCACAATACTCTGTCACTAAAAGACGTTACTTGGACGTGCTTGCATTCTAGACATAGTTCTGATTTACCCAACACAAGACCCAAGGACAACCCTAGTTTCAGCCGAACACAGATATCCAAAATATCACACACTTCGCTATTCCTAAAGCACAAACACACGATACAAAATAATACTTGTTGTGTTGTTGCGGCATCATCTTCACAATATCACCATTTTGTTTGTGTCAATTAGTTACTTTGTATGTTATCCCACAACTCTTACAAAAGTACGAAGGATATTAACATCGCACTAAGTAATTAACTTTACTCGATATTCTCACATTACGAAACTAAAGAATGGTTGGTTAGACTCTACAAACTGTTTCGATATCACAAGACCTTTATTGTCTGAATGGGTGTTTATGTATCTTAATAATCAAATAGTTCAACACAGAACTAGTACTAACAGAAACATCAGAGTTGTTTACACAAAAGTTTGTATGTGTACAGTATGCGAATACCATGTGTAAGTCCAGCACAATTGCAGTATCCATTCGAGTTTAGTCAACACAAATTTATTACAACGGAGCCAAGTAAACTTTCGTGAAAGAAAAGCATACTCACTTCCAGAGGGTTATGTCAACACCATAGCAGTTCCCCAACAACAAAGTACATATGTTTCTAGCCACGGTCCTTACATCTTTCACATAGATCAATCTACTTTGCTAACGAAAAGTGCTGAGTCATCACATGATCGCTCTCACAACAAAACAGCTAGTAGATATTATCATTCAAAATATTCCTAACCCTTTACACACCAGTGACAAATCATACAACGAATATGCTTTGCGGGTCGAATTGTTGTTCAGTGTCAAGTCTACCTGTTGAAACGTACATTAAACAGCGCAATCCAATTAAAACCACGAATCTATTTTCATTTCGTCACATACAGAAAAATAAATTTTCTTTCTCCAACACATACTTGTAACCAATCGCTTTCATTAAACACACAACACCATAAAAGTATTTACTTTCTACAACATAGACATTCCGATGTAGTCAAGAAATATTTTTATTAATCAAAATCATCGATTTCTGTTCACGGCGTTAGTGTGTGCATGTCATACCTGTGGGCCCCGTATTAAAATGGACACGACACGCTTGACTGTAAGGAGATAGAAGTCTATCACATCGATTTACATGTGGTCTTCGCTACGGTTTCAAAAAACGAATCATCTCTTTTGCATTGATCTAGACCGAGCAAGTTAGTTAATGGCCATGATTGTGTTTGTCATATGCGAATGATAGGGTTACTGTCAAATCTACATACAACAATCTTCTGACGATCATAATAGCAATTTCATTTTCCACCCCTTCATAATTGTACAACTCGGTAACTACGTTTAACAAGACCAATCACACTACCGGCGTTGAACACAAGATACCTACCCAAGTAAAAATATCATTCTGGTTTGGACAACTGACGTTTACCTGTGTAAAATTATCATTTTCACTTGGAGGTCCACCGTTACCTAACTAAAATACCATTGTCCTTTGGAGATTTATCGTTTACCCAGTGTAACAATCCCCTTTTCACTTGGAAATCTATTTTTGGCCTGAATAACAAACCCCTTTTCATTTGGAAATATATTTTTTCTCTTGGTAACAAACCTTTTTTACTTGGAAATATATTTTTTCTCTTGGTAATAAACCTTTTTCACTTGGAAATATATTTTTTCTCTGAGTAACAAACCTTTTTCACTTGGAAATATATTTTTTCTCTTGGTAATAAACCTTTTTCACTTGGAAATATATTTTTTCTCTGAGTAACAAACCTTTTTCACTTGGGAATATATTTTTTCTCTGGTTAACAAACCTTTTTCACTTGGAAATATATTTTTTCTCTGGGTAACAAACCTTTTTCACTTGGAAATATATTTTTTCCCCGGGTAACAAACCTTTTTCCCTGAGCAACAAACCTTTTTCACTTGTAAATATATTTTTTCGTGGGTAACAAACCTTTTTCACTTGGAAATATATTTTTTTCCCTGGGTAACAAACCTTTTTCGCTTGGAAATATATTTTTCCCTGGGTTACAAACCTTTTTCACTTGGTGATCCGTCGTTTACCTGAGTAAAAATATCATTTTCCTTTGGGGATCTGGCGTTTACCCAGTGTAACAATACATTTTCTCTTGGTCATCTAGCTTTTCCTAGAGTAACAAAACCATTTTCATTTTGAAATCTGACAACCACACCGACAATTTGATATTTTTGTATTTTCTTACAGCGAACAGCGACAAAATATACACCAACAACGACTCCGATACATTTGTCTAATCAAATATTCACTTGTGTTGGTGCATCCCATCAAAATCGTCGGTTACCCACATGCAATGCGCTCCTGTACACAGAAATGCATGTTTTGGAAAATTGGACAATAGGCTTCGATAGTTCTGTGATGTCCGGGTTCGTGCTTTGGATTTTCCAGAGTCAAAATGTCTGAATAAAACACCTCCTTGACGATGGTTGGTATGTGGATAACGGTGTTCGGAAAACGGTTGGATTTATGTCACCCATCGCGATAACAATTCCAGGTCGAGTTTTCCCCCGCGTGTTTACTATATTGTGTCTTTATTGGTCATGTATGTCTCGACATTCAGTTTGAAATCGGAAACCCTGATAAAGTATGTAACCGGATCCGGATATCAACTCTGAATCGATAAACCAATGAACAATATTCAAAGTAAACATGTTACACCCTGAGTTTCCACGAAAAAATACCATCCAGACATACGTCGCGCTTGTTTGCCCACATCAGTATACGCGTAAATGGAGGTGTGTGACATTGCATGCAATGTGTTGGTATACAAACATCGATCCACAGACATTATCATAGCCGGTAGTTTTGATGTAGATCGAATGTCATCACACCCGATAACAATGTCATACCAATAAGCCACATTGCAATGACTCTGAGTCAATCTGAAGCGTGACATATAGACACACAAACATCGAACCGAACCGTAACATGGGTTATTCGCACGACGGTGAAAGTGAACTATACAGCATATACCAATAGAGCGTTCACAGTCGAATATGCGAACCACGCACAATCACATACCCTGGTTTTTGTTGGATATGTACGAAACCAATAAATCGATACATTTCTGTTCCTTCTACGTCAATAATACAAGCGTCATTCCAATGCATCGCTCGAATGTAAGGTTCGTCGGGTGTAAAATCCATGTCAAATAACACCAAAGTGTGCTTTCCGTGTTTTATTATTTCCACCGACGCTTCTTGTCTGTGTCGTAACACTATGGTGCGGGAAGTTGAAAAACGGCGGATTGTGAAACGGATTGACATGACCAACAGAATCGACGTCAATAGCCTTGTGACGATGTCTTTTCAAAATGATACCGATCTCTTGTGGCGATGACCGTTTCGAAATGTCACCGGACGAACTGAATCCTTACGATGATGTGTTTTATGATTGCGTGTGAAATCGCGAGGTAGTGTTCTATTGTGGTGTACGATTGCAGTCTTCATTCCTCAGAAACACACCTTATTGGATCACAGTATCAGTCCGAGATTTGCACGATATTTGTCTGGAGTCGTTATGTGGGAGTAGCGACATCCATGCATCGTGACTGAAAGACTGATCGCAATCATTTCGAGCACCACTTCGATAGTTCACCATGGTCAAACGCTGCAGCAGAAAACTTCGGTGTGGACAACACATTGATCGATGTATCCAATTGGTCTGGGTGGTCTGTCCGGAGATAGGGCCATGACTATCTTGCGATAACACCATCGAATAAATCAGTGAACGGTGTCGAAATATCGATGTAATAGCGCGGACTCAGAGTCATTGCAATGTGGCTTATTGGTATGACATTGTTATCGGGTGTGATGACATTCGATCTACATCAAAACTACCGGCTATGATAATGTCTGTGGATCGATGTTTGTATACCAACACATTGCATGCAATGTCACACACCTCCATTTACGCGTATACTGATGTGGGCAAACAAGCGCGACGTATGTCTGGATGGTATTTTTTCGTGGAAACACAGGGTGTAACATGTTTACTTTGAATATTGTTCATTGGTTTATCGATTCAGAGTTGATATCCGGATCCGGTTACATACTTTATCAGGGTTTCCGATTTCAAACTGAATGTCGAGACATACATGACCAATAAAGACACAATATAGTAAACACGCGGGGGAAAACTCGACCTGGAATTGTTATCGCGATGGGTGACATAAATCCAACCGTTTTCCGAACACCGTTATCCACATACCAACCATCGTCAAGGAGGTGTTTTATTCAGACATTTTGACTCTGGAAAATCCAAAGCACGAACCCGGACATCACAGAACTATCGAAGCCTATTGTCCAATTTTCCAAAACATGCATTTCTGTGTACAGGAGCGCATTGCATGTGGGTAACCGACGATTTTGATGGGATGCACCAACACAAGTGAATATTTGATTAGACAAATGTATCGGAGTCGTTGTTGGTGTATATTTTGTCGCTGTTCGCTGTAAGAAAATACAAAAATATCAAATTGTCGGTGTGGTTGTCAGATTTCAAAATGAAAATGGTTTTGTTACTCTAGGAAAAGCTAGATGACCAAGAGAAAATGTATTGTTACACTGGGTAAACGCCAGATCCCCAAAGGAAAATGATATTTTTACTCAGGTAAACGACGGATCACCAAGTGAAAAAGGTTTGTAACCCAGGGAAAAATATATTTCCAAGCGAAAAAGGTTTGTTACCCAGGGAAAAAAATATATTTCCAAGTGAAAAAGGTTTGTTACCCACGAAAAAATATATTTACAAGTGAAAAAGGTTTGTTGCTCAGGGAAAAAGGTTTGTTACCCGGGGAAAAAATATATTTCCAAGTGAAAAAGGTTTGTTACCCAGAGAAAAAATATATTTCCAAGTGAAAAAGGTTTGTTAACCAGAGAAAAAATATATTCCCAAGTGAAAAAGGTTTGTTACTCAGAGAAAAAATATATTTCCAAGTGAAAAAGGTTTATTACCAAGAGAAAAAATATATTTCCAAGTGAAAAAGGTTTGTTACTCAGAGAAAAAATATATTTCCAAGTGAAAAAGGTTTATTACCAAGAGAAAAAATATATTTCCAAGTAAAAAAGGTTTGTTACCAAGAGAAAAAATATATTTCCAAATGAAAAGGGGTTTGTTATTCAGGCCAAAAATAGATTTCCAAGTGAAAAGGGGATTGTTACACTGGGTAAACGATAAATCTCCAAAGGACAATGGTATTTTAGTTAGGTAACGGTGGACCTCCAAGTGAAAATGATAATTTTACACAGGTAAACGTCAGTTGTCCAAACCAGAATGATATTTTTACTTGGGTAGGTATCTTGTGTTCAACGCCGGTAGTGTGATTGGTCTTGTTAAACGTAGTTACCGAGTTGTACAATTATGAAGGGGTGGAAAATGAAATTGCTATTATGATCGTCAGAAGATTGTTGTATGTAGATTTGACAGTAACCCTATCATTCGCATATGACAAACACAATCATGGCCATTAACTAACTTGCTCGGTCTAGATCAATGCAAAAGAGATGATTCGTTTTTTGAAACCGTAGCGAAGACCACATGTAAATCGATGTGATAGACTTCTATCTCCTTACAGTCAAGCGTGTCGTGTCCATTTTAATACGGGGCCCACAGGTATGACATGCACACACTAACGCCGTGAACAGAAATCGATGATTTTGATTAATAAAAATATTTCTTGACTACATCGGAATGTCTATGTTGTAGAAAGTAAATACTTTTATGGTGTTGTGTGTTTAATGAAAGCGATTGGTTACAAGTATGTGTTGGAGAAAGAAAATTTATTTTTCTGTATGTGACGAAATGAAAATAGATTCGTGGTTTTAATTGGATTGCGCTGTTTAATGTACGTTTCAACAGGTAGACTTGACACTGAACAACAATTCGACCCGCAAAGCATATTCGTTGTATGATTTGTCACTGGTGTGTAAAGGGTTAGGAATATTTTGAATGATAATATCTACTAGCTGTTTTGTTGTGAGAGCGATCATGTGATGACTCAGCACTTTTCGTTAGCAAAGTAGATTGATCTATGTGAAAGATGTAAGGACCGTGGCTAGAAACATATGTACTTTGTTGTTGGGGAACTGCTATGGTGTTGACATAACCCTCTGGAAGTGAGTATGCTTTTCTTTCACGAAAGTTTACTTGGCTCCGTTGTAATAAATTTGTGTTGACTAAACTCGAATGGATACTGCAATTGTGCTGGACTTACACATGGTATTCGCATACTGTACACATACAAACTTTTGTGTAAACAACTCTGATGTTTCTGTTAGTACTAGTTCTGTGTTGAACTATTTGATTATTAAGATACATAAACACCCATTCAGACAATAAAGGTCTTGTGATATCGAAACAGTTTGTAGAGTCTAACCAACCATTCTTTAGTTTCGTAATGTGAGAATATCGAGTAAAGTTAATTACTTAGTGCGATGTTAATATCCTTCGTACTTTTGTAAGAGTTGTGGGATAACATACAAAGTAACTAATTGACACAAACAAAATGGTGATATTGTGAAGATGATGCCGCAACAACACAACAAGTATTATTTTGTATCGTGTGTTTGTGCTTTAGGAATAGCGAAGTGTGTGATATTTTGGATATCTGTGTTCGGCTGAAACTAGGGTTGTCCTTGGGTCTTGTGTTGGGTAAATCAGAACTATGTCTAGAATGCAAGCACGTCCAAGTAACGTCTTTTAGTGACAGAGTATTGTGATGACATTTACTTTAGCGAATGACAACGGAAAAATTTCCAATTTCTCTGATCGTGTGTGTGTGTGTGTGTGTGTGTTTTACAAATAATTCCAGTACACCTAACTATAGGATACATTTAGTAAACATCGTGCAAATTGTTTCTTTGTGATGGTAACGACTTTCGGCGGCTTAGTTTCATGTCGGGAATTATTATTTGAGGGTTCAAAAACAATTTCAATAAATACTAGAAATGAACAACAATGCAAAACACGTTTAGCAAATAACAGTGTAGCAAGTACTTTTTTGATATTACGAGTGTTGGATACTAGACACTTCTAGTTGAATTGGATGCATCTAACAAACATATCACAATTTACTTTTACAATAATCAAAGTCTTAGAGTGTATAACCTCGCGATATTTTACATTTAGCACGCACAATGGGGAGTTACTGAAATGATAAAGAATTGATCGCTAGCTTCGAACGGTACTCGATACTCAAAGTGATATTTTCACACTCTGTAAAGTGCATATGTTTCAATTCTCTGTCGCAAATTCCGACAGTAACGACATTGATGTTAAATCCTCACCCGTGGTTATTGTAAGTGAATCCTAAACATCGCAACAGTCGGTATGGAAATCGAACGCGTGCGTACTTTTAGATAGGTGACACTAACAAGTTTAATACACCCGTGAAATACTCTGAAACGTCGATTCGTGATTGTGTTAGCTATATTCATCTTCCATATCTGTGGACACAAAGATATCTTGACTTTGGTTACAACTCACTCGAAACGAATTGTCGCGGGTAATCTAGAAAAGCACAAGTCGAAGACGAATGATTTGATTTCAATAAACTAAAAAAAAAAAATTCCTTTTGTTTTGATGTTGGATTTAATACAATTTGTATGACTATACCGAATTCGAATCCGAAAGTGCAATGTTACTTTAGTAGAAAAATTGGATGACTCGCATTTTGATATTGATAGATGTGTAGAGTAATATGACTAGTTTATAAAATCTCGGTAATGTTTTTTTTTCGTCATGTCTGTGATCAACAAATATGTGATCAAGTCTTACCATTCGATATTAACTTTCGCAGTCGGTGTAATTTGTTGAAGTAACAATACCGACGAGTTCAATAATATTCCCCATCGATGCATTCGAATAATCCGTCAGCTGCAAGCGGATTTAAAACTTGATGGTGTTTCGCGGTTAACTCAAGTCAGTGGTCGTGTTTGTGTTGATTTCAGGAATGATCATGACGAGTTGCCTGGGCAGATTAGTTAATGTGGTTGTAACTACGACCGTACAGAGTTGCTGACACCCCAATATCTTTTACGCTGTAATATACGGATTTATTTGTGTTAAAAATAATTCTCAGTTATTGTTCAGACATTCAAATCTCGTATACTCAAAATATAATGTGTCCAAGTCGAATCGTATATGCACCGATTAGTAAATACTTTGTCTTCAGAATAGTAACAACCTTTACAATTGAATAAAAAGATAGAGCATATGAATACAACCAGGATGAATTAATTCAAATTTGTGAGTTGTAATGATATAATCAAGTAAGTGAAACTAGAGTTTTAACAATTGTTAATGTTGTGAATAATTCTTTTGAGTTTGAAATGTGGTTGGATCAAAGTTGATAGTCATGTTTGTCAAACCTATTTCAATTCACGCAATGTCAAAGTCCAAATATTTCATTCTGGATTATTTGGATTTACCTTTAGTACATCCCGCGAATGGATTTAAAGTTGGCAAATTACCAAAATGATTGAATATTATCGGGTTAGAGATAGTTGGTATTGATTCTATAAGTGTTAAAACAGCGGCGTGGAATGTGTGAATGATCCGATGCGGGTGAATGTTGGCGTCAGTAATATTCAGGTTACGTTCGATTCAACAGATCGCGTTAATAGGATTTGTCAAAGGATTTGAGTTGGGTCGAATCAATACATTCAAATACGATTCAACTTGATTTGTGTAGTGAGTTACACTTCAAGTTGACAAACTAACACATTGATTGAATATTTTCATGGATCTTATCACGCAACTAAAGTCAGCCACTATTCGAGAGGCGTGAAACATATAGCGATCGCGGGCAAGTGACAAATTGTTGGTTTTCGAATCACCGTCTGCGACGGCTTTGTGACAAACTTATTACCGAAATATTACCTTGTGAGCGGGTATGAGAGATTGCTATATGTCTGAAGCATTATCCGGTGAGTGGTCGTTGGATTTTAAAATTATATCACACCCTTTTGAATAAGCGTTCACTTCACAAAGGATTAGGGTTAGAGCGGAAATAAGTGACAATTTGTCGCTATTCAAGTTACCGACACTGGCGGTCTGTTATTCGTTACTTATTAAATCTTACCAGCGAAATCAAGTTCTGCGACAAACTGATTACTAAAATTTCGCCGCGTGAGCGAGCCAACACGAATTTCCAATACGACATGCGAGAGATACCTATACTTGAAAGTACGACGTGCGAGCGCATCCATAAGAACACATGGCGAATCACCACCACAGCCTATACCTGTAACGTTATCATGTCGTCGCGTCCATAAGAATAACGATATATCATCGTCGTCCAAAATATTACTTATGCGTAATTCCTACCTTTGCAACACCAAACCACGAGAGATGACTATTCTGATGTGTTATCTTGTGAGTGGTCGTAGGATTTTTACAAATATTTCACACCTTTTTAGAGTGTTAGTATGCGAACGCGGTTATTGTCGATATTCGACTCGCCGTCTACGCCGGCTCTGCAGTAAACTAATTACCAAAATATTACCTTGGAAGTGATTCCTAGATTTAGCAAACTATTTCGCACTGACTGGCCTAGTGTAATAACCGATAGTAGCACGCGGTTGGCCGTGAAACAATTCCGCACGCAGGTCATTCGAAATATAGGTCGCACTGCTTAATCCTCTTGCAAGCCACGTTTCCGTTTGTGCGGTTATTGTTGCTGACTCGTACATATTCAACACCGCGCGAGAGATACTCGAAAGTGCGAATCACGACCGCACCCATAAGAACACATGGCGAGTCACCACAGAACCCGTAAGAATACACGACAGGCGATTCACCACCACCGCCTATAGCAAAAAAGGCGAGTCACGACCCCGAGTTTTCACGGCGAATCACGACCGCAGCCTATACCTGAAAAGGCGAATCACGACCGCACCCATATGAACACATGGCGAATCGCGGCCCCGCCATAAGAGATAAGAGGCGAATCGCCACCCCGGGTTTTCACGGCGAATCGCCACCCCGCCATAAGAACCCCATTGCGTCATGCGACCGATCTACTTAACTACTAACGTGATCAGATTTACCGGTAGAGCTAAAGGTGAAGGTGGTGTCTTTGAAAATTCCGGGCATATAATTATTTATTTATGATTATATCTCCGGACGGGCCCGTTTTTAATAATTACTTGTAACAAATTTCATATGTCTTGGTGTGTTATCTAGTGGCAACGACTGACACTGAATGCCTATTTTACAAATTATGCGTATTTTCCATTAGGGGAGGTGTACCCATATTAAAATCGAGACATTTAACGTCGTTAAATCGCACCATGCGTGATGAAAATGTTTAAAAAGCCGAGTAACTGCCAAATAAATACCCCATAATTTGTGTTGATTTATGAGATGATTTGACACTTCGCTCGGTTTGGGGTGCGTCTTGTAACATATGATTACACACGAGGAGGGTTTATATCTAGGCTCATTCTCGTCATCGGATTTGCGTCAACGTTGTCTTAAAGAAGCCTGGAATTGGGCTGTGCTCCCATTCGGCAGATGCGGAATCAATCGAATCATAATAAAGAATATCGGCCCTTTGTAAATGACCATTGTAGTCGAAAACATCACGAATACCACCAACAACCACACATGAGAAAGAGGGTATTCAATCAGCAATTTGTCTTTTACATCGAACGCAAAGTGTTTATGAGTAGCTTGCGTCGCGGCAATTGTTTGCTGATCATAACGACAAATCAGGCTGCATTTCCCTATCAACGTTCGCAAAGCGTTTGGACGAAATAATAAATGCCAAGTCTCAGGCATACACAATAACGCACTATTCGATTTCACTCTCCCATCAAAATGACTGTTACGAAAACCTGGGTTGTCTAATCTTGAGAAGATAACTGTTTGGAACATTTGGCAAATGTATTAAGAAACTTTAACATTTGGAAATTATTCGCGACCAGCCTGAAATAGCCTAGCGACCCACCGGTTGGGAAGCACTGAGTAGCCTACTAAACCAATACAAATTAGAATTCAGAAAGTACAAAATTTAATCCAACTTTATGACATTAATTATAATTACCGTAATAATTAGGGCAAGTTTTTGTTGCATTTAAATCCGTGGAAAGTTGCAGTAAAACGATGCATTTCTTTTTTTCACAAAAGTTGCACTAAAAGACCACATCAACTTCCCAGTTCCACTCGCAAAATACAGTTTTCCATCCGCATTCTCTATTGACTGACTAAAAAAAGGGTCAACTCTCCGGCTTAGCTCCCAAAATACCCGTAAGAGCGTTACTTCAGTGCTGATTTACGGTATTTCAGTCGAATTTGGCCGTGTATTTCACCAAAATCAAAAATACTTTCATGAAAAATCGAAAAAGTTGCAAAATGTTGCAAAAAGTTGCATGAAAAAAATGGACAGAAGCTGCAAAAAGTTGCACTATAAGATTCCTTCAAACAGCTTAAAACAGCATTCTACTCATCCTACGAGTATTTAGGAAGCTGCTGGAAGCTCTAAAAAAGTTGCGAAAGCTGCAAAAACTTGCCCTAGTAACAATTAATACAACCGTGTTACAATGTTTTTGATAACGAAACTCTTTCGCAGCATGAGCTAATTAATTTCATCAAAAACGCAAGCTAATTAAATAATTTTGTAAACGATTACAAGATATTCATGTCATCACCCTTCGTACGCCGCGAAAGAATACCCGTCATAGTCGATTAGTAACTATTTGTCGTGCGCTAATATTAAGTATGGGGTTGTAGCATGTAGTAAGCATAGCGATGGGTATTTCACGTATTCGTTGAGTTGAATGAGCATGAAATGATTCCCGAGTCATCCCCACACCAAGCTCTCTCTAACCCATACCACTTGACCCTAGGGCTCGGGAATATTTTGCTTTAGATGTAAATACACAAACATTTTTCGCTTACTGTGTACAACTGTACATATAATCACGATACATAAATAAAATGGATTCTAAATAAAGATATTTCGAGTTTAGTTTGTAAAATATACAGCATATAGTTTCAGTACACTCATGAACATTCAACATATGATTTGTGTTCTAAAATCCAAATGACATATTGCCATTTGGCCCGCGGGCGGTAAAATACCCATGTCTGTCCTGTATACGAAGCCTAATGAATGCGCGGCCCGTGGCGGGATTAATTCGTTAAACTGAAAAGGTATGTGAGATATGAAAGAATCGCGAGTATAACAAATTAATATAATAGCTACAATGATTGTTTATAAGGGATAAAACAACTTCAAAAAGGTCAGATTTCGGAAGAACCATCATATACATCTGGAAAGGTATGGCAAAACCACAAAATATATCTAATCCGACAGTATTTGAATTTGTGGTGTAAGTGCTTCTTCAAAGTAGATCTCATGCCCGAAAATAGTTTTATTACAAGCTACAAGTTACGTTAACTATACGCATATGATGACAAACACATAGCTCGTGAGTAGTATTATTATCCTTTTTATACGCCCCGCCCCTCAGGCTATTTAGAATGTAAACACTCTCATAATATAATTTGCGTCGGACTATGCCCGGTTTATGATGTCATCACAGAGGAATTAGGCGATTGCAATGTTTTGTGAATTTCAATACCTATTTTCCATGTGTATTTAGCAATATGTATTGAATACCTTTGCGATTTTGAGCGCTGCGACTCGATAATATCAATCCCTACGCTTCTGATGTATGATTTTTTGTGATAAGGACCTTGGTAACATTCAGAGTCTGCAACGATTGTTTGGATATACATTATAGCAATTCCCTCACTAAACTATAGGCGGTTATATTACTCTATTGGTCAGAGATAACTCATCCGTCCATATTTTTAAACTTGATTTTATGTATACAAGTTACGGTCTCTGCAGGCTCCACATTTTACGACTTATTTTCATTAGACGCAGGCAAGCGATTCTCAAGTTCAGAGCTACGGAAACAAATCACTCGCATGTGCACGTTTCGAAGTCGTAACAGCTTAGTAGCATATACGCGAATCCCAAGGCGAAAATAATCGAACTAACAATAGCCGCAGGCGTGCGATTCGCAGGGCATTATTTATACAAACACTTTCGATACCTGTACGCGAACCCCAGCGTCATAACGATAAGGTCTAATTAGCGCGTTCTGAAACCGTAAATTTAGTCAACATCATTGAGATAGCCCTGATTTAAAGATGATGATCGAGTGAGACGATAGCACTCACCAAGGTTATACTATCTTAACCTTAAACTACTCTCTACTTCACAAAATATAAAGTTATAAAAGTAAATAATCCAGTGATCTATTTTCAATCACTATATTTTTCATTAATCAAAACTAAGAACTGTTAGTAGACAAACCCTAGGACCGATGCAAGACGGCGTGAAACAGCGCTTTCGCTCGATTCTTGTAGTGACCACATTTCATACGATTCAGTCCTTTTCATGTCACTAGAATAAGGGTGATTAAACCGACAGTGAAACGCCGCCAGCGTCTTATAACGTAATAATGTAAGCTGCGTCGGGCGCTGCTATAATGTTAGGAGCGAATATAGTAGAAAGTACACGTCTGGACACCTGTATGCAGATGCGCATACTACCGTAGTAAAACGCATAACAGAATGCACGCAAAATTCGATATTGCTTTGTGATGATTTTGATGTTGTTCCATACCGATTGGGAAGATAGGACTCCTAATTTCCTAACTAACTACATAATCCCTAGTAACATAGTCGGACGCATAACGGAATTTACGCAAAATCGGTATTGCTCTGCGATAATTTTGACCACTATGTTTTGATAATAACTTGCTTCCGAGAAATAAATAACATTCATTATACGTTAGATGATACTTTTCCTTGATATTCTATTATGTGTATTTAGGGCTTATGCGACATCACCATGTTGGCGACAGGCCTGATTTGAACACACTAATTTCGCGAATTAAACTTATCGCTCAACACGGACACTCAATGAAGAGCGCCCCGGAGACCCACATAAATGCTCCACAATTCTTGACATATAATATACTGAGCATATAATAAGATGACAAAACAGTAGTATTATACACAGTCTTTATACGCGCCCCAATCAGCGTCGAGTATTTGATCACGTGACATCTGTTAGCCAATCAGAATGCAGAACAATGTGGGCGTGGTTCCAATACGAGAGAGGTTTTGGTTGTGCGAGAGATGGCATAGTTCCAGTCCAGTAACGCTGAGATATTTATTACGTCATTACGTAAGTTGATTACCTTCAATTGCGTATTGCACATATCCATGATCACGTCACATGCGATTACTTTAGTTATTACGAGAGCGGCTTTGCTTAGTTTCAGTAATGCTGAGATATGATTACGTTATGATTGCGTCTAGTTCCAGTCCAATAACACTGAGAAATACGTCATTATGATTGTGTAGTTAAAGCATGTTCATGATTACGTCATATGCGTGGTTGATTACTTTAGTAACGCTGAGATATGATTACGTTAATATTGCGTTGATTGCCTTTGCAGTTGAAGCAAGTGCAAGGTAATATATAACGTGTAATATTTATTACATGATTATTCGCTGTAGGCTGTAGATTGAATATGTCAAAGATTACTGCTAATGATATATACGTCATAATGGATCGAATTGACCTGATGAACTGGTATAGGTTTGCACGTGAAAAACTTGAGCTATCTGACAATGAAATTGCCGAATGTCAATACATGGATTGCTATAACTTAACTGAGCAACGATATCAAATGATACAGTTATGGATTCGTAAAAATGGTCGTTACGCTACGATGAACAAACTTGAAGAATTAGTTCATAGCTGTCAGATACCTTCGAATAGTAATTCAAATGCTCTGAAAGACATAACGTACTAAGAGGAGAATTGCGCGGACTAGTGAATATGCTCTCAGAAGACTTCAATATCGGTTTATTCGTAATCATATGCTCATCTATGCGAAACTGTTATTGCTTTTACATCGCAAATCAAAAAAAAGGATTCTGATATCAAGAAAGTGTGCCAAGATCTCAAAGAAGCTCTACGCCTTGTTCTGAACGATTAGTAAATGTTCTTGTTGGTTATTAATAAACTGCTCATGTGATTGTGTAAAATGTGTTATAAAAGTCACTCGACGGAAGTGAATAGACACGTCTGAACCTGTCTGTATTGCAGCATATTAGAGATAGATTGTGCAATAACCTCTACGGAGAGTACTAAACTTGAGTGACCTGCTTATAAACACAAAGCTGCTCTACAGGGCTAAGCAATTAAATAACCTCATATGCTATCTTGATATAAGTCTATCAGCACTGAAAATCATCGAACACAACAATCATAATCACAGGAAGCTTTTATTTCCACTCACATAGCAATAAAACAATTGATATCGCATTGAGCGCGCTTCCGAGACAATTCAAAATTGCTGAGAATTGTTTGGCATCCATCTGCGATTGCCGTATTGCGTATTGCTATTTGGAAAGGTTCCATTAGCATTGCCAGCATTCCGGAAACTTGCATTGGCATTCGGCATCCCACCATTCGAATACCCAGCAAAGTTACCATAACCATTTGGAAATCCCGCTTTAGCGCGATCCATAGGCTGTATTTGACCATTCGGCGCAATGTAACGCGATGTTTCTTGTAAAATCCACCCCAGCGGTGAATTTTCTACGTCATCGACGACGTTCGACGGAGAATATAATATATATTCATCAGCGAGATTGATTTGCTGAAAGTATTCGATACCTTCTCGAGTGTAACACGCAACGAGCTTCCCATTATGAGTTAAACTTGCTTTGAATCGTTGAATTGCGCCATTCGTTGGAAACACACGTACTTGTCGAGGATCAATCAGCTGATCGTCTGCAGTTTCGATTCGAAGCTTCGATATGTTATTGAAAATGTAAATGTCTTTCCGAAGAGGTCCTTCTGGGAGTTGCGACTCGGCTCTAATTGCTATAGACATGATTCGATCTAAACAAAAAATACACACATTAAAGATTCAACGAAAACTGCTATGCGGTATACGAATAAGCACGTTGCGAAAGAACTTAGAATCCTTTGCTAATTTCATGATCAGAGGACAGGAAGGATTGAGTCTAGCATGCTCGCTCCAGACATCTGTACAATTTGTCAAGTTATCAAACAATTGACCACAAATGTAGCACTTGACGTGATTGTTGAATCCTAAGTGGAATAGTCCACAAGTCGCGAGTTCAAATGCACTAACTCTGAAATTCTCTTTATGAGACTCGAATGATTGCAAGCGTCTATCGAAATTCATTTTACGAAAGACGGGTTGATTTAATAAATCACAAGGTTCATATAGTATTTCGCCCTCGGAATTCTTTATTGATTGATGCGTTCCGCACGGCTTGATCTTTTCCATGTCTCTTGAATAGAACTGAAATTATGCACTAGCTACTGTGGTTTTATAGACCTCGGCGTCTTCTCTGATTTTTTAAAAATTTAAAATGATTGAATGTCTCGCACATTGCGCAGCTGTTTCGCAACTGTCACAGATTCAAATTCAACGTTCACGCCGCAGCTGTTATTTTTTAAATTTAAAATGATTATCTCGAACGTTGCGCAACTGTTTCGCAACAGCCGCAGATTCAAATTCAACGCCGCAGCTGTTATTTTTTAAACTTAAATTATCTCGAACGTTGCGCAACTGTCAACTGCCGCAGTTTCATAGCCGCAGCTGTCAACGTTAGTTTCAGAGGCGCAGGCATGCGCGTTTATTGTGATCGCAAACAGTACTAGGTGTGGGATTCGAACCCACGTGAACACTTGCTCATTGGAACTTAAACCCAACGCCTTAACCACTCGGCCAACCCAGTATTTATTCGCGTTGTTTAGCCTCAGCTATGCGACTACTATTTAGAGATCGCAGTCATTTGCGTTTTTGATATTATAGAGTATTACGATTGAATCGCTACGAGTAACGCACTGTTGTCTAACTCATTGGGGAATTGATTATAACGGCGCATTTAGAGTTAGCAATGCTAAGTTCCACTACGTTCGAACAGCTGCGTTTTGTTATTGTCGAGTATCGCGCAGACGTCGTTAGGGAATAGATTTAGATACGCTCAGTATTTCGAATACGGCGGACTTTAGTTATTGAGTATTGAGAATGAATACTGAACAAGCCGTAAATGACGAGATGGAACAAGTCGCAGTAGATAACGAAAGTAGTACGACTCAAGTTGACGTGATTGACATCACCGGTGATGATAGCAGTGAAGCTAAATCAACCAGCGAAGGTTTTGATTGGCAAAACACTCAACCTTTTGTTAAAATTCGACGTACGGATGAGAATAGTCAAGAGCCTCCAATCAAAATTCGTCGTACGGAAGCGGCGCGTGCAGAGATACGCAAAATTATGAAAAATGGTCATTTTGGTGTAGCACCTTCGAACAAGCGATCCATCCGAGAAGATACAGAAACAGCGATGTTAAGTGGGCTGTCTGATGATGATTCGCCAATGATATCGAATATTAGATCATTAGCTAGTGATCAAAGTGCCTCGTCTGATTCAACAAATGATAGTGCTCGTAGGCGCTCTGTGATTTCTGTTATTCGAGTGTTGCGCGAATCCAGTACGAGTGAAATTCTGGCAAGTGATTATATGAGAAGTCGAAAATTCAATAAAGTGATCGAAAAGTTAAGTCCTCAACCTACGATTCAAAATGCTGTGTTTTTGTATTCTGCGCTTGAAGAAAATATCACCGAAATTTGGTATGCCGGTCAAATGCGTAGTCTTAATTTCCTCAGGGCCGCGCTCGTTGTTTCTATCTTTGAAGGTTATGTTCGCCGCAGAGATATAGCCCCGAATTTTTGGTTTGAGGGTGATTGTCACTCTGGTAAAGAAATACTGACTCATATGTTTTTCACTAGTGATGTAGCAAACTATGTATTGAGTACTTTGGAAAAGTTGGATGCATTCAGATATTACGATGCCGACAAATCTATTTGTATGTTTCCGAATTGCGCTAGTATTTTCATGAATAATGCTGCTCTCCAAGAGACTATTATGACAGTACAACGCACAGCTGTGAACTGCGATTATGGCTTGATTAAGCCTGCCTCTTTCTGGATGTTTTGTGATGTGAAAAATGGCTCTGAGATCATGACTGAAAAGTACCCACTATCATTTGCCGGAAAAACTGTTGTCGTAAAATTTGGAAATAAACTTTACGATCCGTCAGTAGAAGCATTGAATAGTCATGGTCGTGATACTGTTCTGTATTCGTTATTGAATCGTACTTCAGTAAAAACTCGCAACGGCAATGAAGTAGAAACTGATATGCATGCAATGAGTTTCTATGCTAAATTTCGTGATATCAAACGTACTTACGAGGAATGTGAATGAATTTGATGCATGTTGATTTAGTACTAATATTTTGATGCATGTTGATACAGTGCTAATTCAATCTTTTTTGTTCGCAGCTCAGTATGGATAACTTCATTGACATAAGTGACTTGCTAGATATGAACGCACCTCATCAAAGTGTAACGATGCAGGCTCCGAGAAAAGACATGAACAAAATATACCAGAGTCAAAATGAAAGTCGAAAGCGCTCGCGTCAAGACACTATGTCTTTGATCGAAGGTCTAGTTGACGACGATTTGAAGATGGAAGCTATGTGGAATCGACTTGTTTCGATGGAAGTATTTGACCAAGACTACTCAAAAAATTTTCTAAACATAATTAAAAACACCATGAAAGACATTGAAAAACTATCTAGTGACTCGAATGCTTGCATTGTTGAGATTCAGCGTCTTGAAAAAATTAAGTTTGTGTTTCTATACGGTGTAATTAAATGTAAACTGCGCTTGAAATATGGATTCAATTTCTAATATATGTACTGACTATTGTCTTGATATTTTTCAGATACTAGTATCTATGGCGCGACGCAGGCGATATGGAGATCGTGGGTTTCTGGTCGATGAAACGCTGGGTTTCGAACAAGACGGCATTGAGGTGATTGAAAGACACTACGATTCCATCATCGATTCGACATGGACTTCAAGAAACAACTTACGAGAAATCATCAACATTCGAATGGTCGGAAGAGGTCCGCTCGAAATTCACGCGCGTATTGCAGACATTTACCCCAGAAGATATCGTCAGTTCAAGATGAATTTCGCGTATGGGTACTTATTATTCAACCGTGACACATCCAGATATAGTTATTATCATCCTCAGAGTTCTCAAGCGGTTTTTAATGTCCCGAAAACTATCATATCGCGCGAAGATTTCGATTCCGTTACGAATGAGATCGATTTGACGGCAGGTTTTGAATATGCCAATCGAGTGCGACCAGATACGAAATTCTACTGTGCTGATGTGTTGCATATTTCCATTTACATTTATGAAATGGATAGAGCTTTACTCGGTGGAAGTACTTCCATTTCCCCGGAGATGCAAGCATTAAGCAAATGTAGACATATCATGACTTTCCTGCGTAATCGTAAAGGCAAAGCATATGACGATTCTTTATGTATTTTCCGATGCGTTTCATATAGTATGAAAAAAGCGCGTAATGAAACACATGTTCGGCAATTAGCCGCGCAATTCACAGCCCGTTACGATATCTCGACTGAGAACGGAGTAGCTTTTGAAGACTTATCAAAAGTTGAGGATTGTTTTCAAGTTCAAATACTGCTTTATGAAAAACGTAATCAAGACACAGTCATGCTGCGTAATTCTCATGCTAATGGAATGACTATACCTATTCACATGCAAGATCATCACTGTTGCCTGATTATGGACCTAACATTGTACACGTCTACCTATATGTGCGACAAGTGTAAATTTTTCTTTACTAGAAAAAATAATTTGCTAGAGCATATGAAAAGCATTGATTGTGAGCGTCCCCAAAAACAGCGACACGGTTTCGGTATTTATCGCCCTAAGATGACTGTGTTTGAGCGAATGGCCGAACAAGGAATTTTGGTTAGCCCTGAAAAACGATATTACCCCTTCAGAATCGCTTATGATTTTGAGAGTTTACTAGAAAAAGAAAATCTTCGAGCTGACACACCGAAAGTCGAAATTGTTAATAAGCATGTCGCGGTATCGGTATCTCTCTCAGATAATGTTACGAATGAAACGCATACACTCATTTCCAACGGTGATCCCAACGTTTTAATTAACGATATGGTGGCAAAACTGTATGAAATTCAAAACATCGCATCTTCGCATATGCGGCAGTTATTTGAAGAAGAATTGAAAGATTTTCGCATGTTAATAGAGCATCGCAATGCAATTGAACCAGGCAAAACTCGCTATTTAGATCGCTTGTATCGTCACTTCGAAATTTGGTTGGATCAAATACCTGTGATTGGATTCAACTCGGCTCGTTACGACTTGAATCTTTGTAAAAAATATTTGATTCCTATACTGCAAGAAGAAAGTGGATTTTTCGTTTTGAAACGAAACAGCGCATATCTGACCATCAGTACCAACCGATTGAAATTCCTTGACATTTCGCTGTTTCTGTCACCGGGTTATAGTTTGGATGCGTACTTGAAAATTTATGGAAATGGCGTGGACAAAAAATTTTATTTTCCATACGAGTACATGACTTGTATTGATAAATTGAATGACACGCAATTGCCTTCACACGAAATGTTCTATAGCAGTCATCGAGGCACTAATATCACCGCGGCGCAATACCAAGAATGCGTAGATATGTGGAATCGTCTGCAAATGAAAACCATGCGAGACTTTCTAACTTTTTATAACGAAAGTGACGTGATTGGCTTTCTGGTTGCGTTAGGTAATAACGCTGCCTTTTATCAAAAGTTGGGTATCGACATGTTCAAATCTGCTATCAGCTTACCAAGCATAGCCAATCGACTCATGTTTGCGGAATGTTATGACATCGCACTGTTCAGTAAAGCGAATGCTGATCTCCATCAAACTGTAGTGAACAATCTATTTGGCGGTTTGTCACAAATATCAACACGTTTTGCAATGAAAGACGAAACGAAAATTCGTGAAATACAGTACGGCGACGCAGCGAAATACGTGAAAAAGATAATCGGATATGACGCAAATTCGCTCTACCTCGCATCCATCGATCAATGCATGCCGTGTGGATTTCCAATCAGGTGGTTGTATGACGAAACCAAACAAAAATTTCACAGAAAGCCAATTTACCCTGCGATGGCAGAACTCGAATGGCTTACTTATGAAAGTTATCAACGCGGTATTTCAATTCAACACGCCTGGAATGGCAAGCAAGCTAAACTTGGTTCGCGTCAAATTTCGGTTGATGGCTTTTCGCTTGAATATCAATTGATATTCCAATATCATGGGTGTTTTTTTCATTTTTGCGATCGCTGCTATAAGGACGACGCAAACATTGAGCGACGTATTAAAACAGAAGAAATTACTGCCTATCTCGAAGAGTTGGGATACACGATAATATCAATACGCGAATGTGAATGGAATCGCATGAAACTCAACCCTGACATTGCGCAGTTTGTTTCGTCACTACAAAGAAATGTAACAAAAGAATATTATCTCACTGCGAATCAACTATTAGATCGCGTATTTCATCAACAGTTCTTTGGTGCATTGGAAGTCGATGCGTACTGCCCCGATGAATTAAAAGCAAAATATGCAGAATTTCCGCCATTTTGTAAACATATCTCGGTGGATTTATGCGATGTCGGCGAACATATGCGCGAATATGCCCGTCAAAACAACGTGAAATTTCCAAAGAAGTTTTTGGGCTCTAGTTATTTCACTGAGAAACAACTAATTACAAGTGATTTGTTGGGTTGGTACATGGATCACGGAATGATTATTTCACGCATATATCAAGCCGTGGAATACGAAGCAAAACGACCATTTCAAAAGTTTGTAAATTCTGTCGTAACGCAAAGGCGAAAGGGTGATGTAACCCCTAAAGACCCAGCACGTGAAATGGAGGCCTTAACCTTCAAGCTCTGCGGAAATTCCGCGTTCGGGTCCACTATACAGAACCCAATGAAGTACAGAAACCATACTTATGTAAAAAGTGATGAGTTGAAATCACACATTCAGAAAAAAAACTTTATTGACGCCGATGAACTTTCTGAAGATCTGATCGAGGTTAGCTCGTTACCAGATTCAATTGACGTTGATCAACCGATCATTGTAGGTCTATTCATCTTCAACTCCAGTAAATTGCGCATGCTTTCGTTTCTGTATGACTTTTTACATGAGTATTTAGAGGAATGCGACTTCAGTTATTTGGAGGGAGATACTGATAGCCAATATTTGAGTTTATCAGCTGATTCAATCTACTCCCTGATTAAACCTTCGCGAAGGAAAGAATTTTTTCAAGTTCATGATGAATGGCTCATACAGAGAGCTTGCGCGCTGCATCGAGCAGACTTTGAGCGTGATCCGATCGCTTTCAAAACCACCGAACCGTGCTGTATCGCTGCTTACAATTATGCTAAACGAATTCCTGGTCTGTTTAAAGTAGAATGGGAGGGTCACGGGTTTATTGGATTGAACTCGAAAACGTATTACTGCAAGGGTGAGACTGATAAATATTCATCCAAAGGTTTGAGTAAATCCGCCTCTAAGACCTTCAAGGATTTTGAAGGCGTGTTGCAAAACCGTTCCACTTGCGGAGGGATTAATTCTGGGTTTCGCTGTTTCAATGGTAATATTTTTACTTATAAGCAATATCGTTCTGCTTTGTCGTATGGTTACTATAAAAGAGTTGTTTTGCCGGATGGCATACATACTGTACCGCTTTCATTGTAATAAAATGAACCGTGCACGTGTTTTATACTCGCCTCTTCGTATGATAATTAGTGGAGCATCGTCCAGTGGAAAAACAGTTTTCGCCTATAGAATCATACAAAATGCCGACAAGCTCATCGTACCTCGACCGAGAAAGATCATCTGGTTATATAATAACTATCAACCGTTGTATGATAAGATGAAAGGAGTGCAATTTTACAAGGGTCTAGACAAGTTGAAAGATTTACAGAGAGCTAATAGTGAACATACGTTAATTGTGCTAGATGACATGATGACGCAAGCAAGTCAAGTGCGTGAACTGTTCACCAGATACAGTCATCACATGTCGCTCTCAGTGGTGTTTCTCTGTCAAAATCTATTTCACCGAGGAGCAGGCTTCCGTGACATTACGCTGTCTAGCAACTATATTGTCATCATGAAAAATCCTCGTGATTCTGCCCAGATTCGATATCTTTCACGTCAAATGTTTCCAGATAAACCAAATTTTCTCACGGAAGCTTACAAGAGAGCAACTCGTAAGCCTTATAGTTATATCATGGTCGATTTGACGCAGGAAACACCCGAACAGTATCGACTTCGCAGCAACATTTTTCCAAGCGAACGTATGACCGTGTATTCGGAATAAATAGCGCTGTACTCGAACATTCACTATCATTCGCAATGGCGAGGTCACGCGGTGTTTTGAAAAAAACTTTAAATAATCATCTTATCAAGTTGAAGCTGTTAAAGAGTGCTAAAAAGAAGGAGCGTAACGAGTTATTAACTCACAAAGCTTTTACTACCTGTGTGTGTGAGTGTCTTCGTAATCTTGTCTCGGGTAATATAGCTATTTCAAGTACGAGTAAGGCACGACTGAAGAAGCATAAAACTAACATTCGCAAAGTGCTGTGCTGTAAATCTCAAAAACAGAAGCAAAAAGTATTTCAAAAGTGTGGCTTTTTATCCGGTGAATATATATGTGATTCGATTCGATTCATGATCTAACTTTAATGATTTATAGCGATCTTAAGTGCTGCAATTCCGATTATTGGAAGTCTGTTAGGTGGATTGACTAGACATGCGTGAATTGTACTTCCCGCCTTTACAATCAAAAGACGCCTACGAAAAGAAATTCAATGAACATATCGCAAGCATCAGGGACTCTGATTTGACACGCACCGAAAAATTAGCACTATTTCAACACGGCATTAGACTATTGAGAAATCTACGTGCAAATAAGAAATTGATCAAGTCGTCGTCCCGCGCACCCGCAGCGCCCGCTACCGATGAAACAATTGCCGCGTCGCATCCGCCCGGAGCGGCGCCCGCTATTAATAACACATTTGACGCGACACCTCCACCCGCAACACCCGAGATTTGGAGCAATTACGAAGCGGTAACTCCACCCCATACACCTAAAACTTCAAAGAAAAAAGTTAAAAAGAAGAAAGCCAATAAACCTCCAGTTAATTGGCAAAGCATTGACGGTCCGCGCAAACGAAAGCCGAATCAACGCTACACAGGAAAGTTATGGACATGACGCTAGCGAGAGACTATTTCGATCCCCGCACACCAAACTCCTATAGAGGAGCTTATTTACAGAAAGACAAAGAATGGTTGAAATCAGAACAAAGTTATACCCTGCATTTTCCTATACGAAAAAAATTTACTCGCGAGAAGGTGGTGGTCTCTGGAATTGATAGTCAGTTTCAAAGCGATTTGATTGATGTGCAGTCTATTTCTAAATACAATCGTGGATTTAGATATCTGGCTTTGGTTATTGATACGTTTTCAAAGTTTGTGTGGTTGATTCCAATTAAAGATAAAACTGGTCGCAGTATGATTTCTGCTTTCCGACAAGTGTTCAATGAGAGGCTGCCTTTAGTGTTGCAGACTGATAGAGGTACAGAATATACCAATCGAGCTTTTCAAAACTTTCTCAAGAAAAATAAAGTTCGTTACTTTTACACAAAAAGCGAATTGAAGTCGTCTCTCGCCGAGCGCTGTATTAGGACTTTCAAGGCAATCTTGTACCGCTATTTCACAAAGAATAACACCAGTAAATACATCGACGTGCTACAGGATTTCGTATATTCCTATAATCACACCAAACATACGTCGTTAGGTATGGCTCCTAGTCAAGTCAATTCACACAATCAAGAAGCTATTTGGCAAAAAATGTACGGGTTTCGACAAGCTACACTTCCCACACTAACGAAAGGAACAGCCGTACGCATTTCGAAAATTCGCGGGCTTTTTGAAAAGAGCAGTAGACCCAATTGGACAACTGAGATATTTTATATCATCGACGCAATGGCTGGTGACCCTCCGATGTATCGCTTGCGTGACTATAATCATGACGTCATCGACGGGAGGTTTTACAGAGAAGAACTACAGGTGGTGACCGAACCTACAGAGTGGCGTATTGAAAAGATTATAAAGAGACGTCAACGCGGCAAACAGCGTCAGTATTTAGTGAAATGGCTAGGATATGGACCAGAATTCAATTCCTGGGTCGATCAAAAAGATATCGTCAAACCGTAACTTTTATCAATTCATCGCTCAAGTCCTGGTTATATTGATCATAGTGATATTTTCACTCTACAATTTAACAATCGTTCAAGAAAACAAGGAGCTTTGGGTATCGTTATTATCGTCGTGTGTGGGTTATATGTTACCAGCTCCAAAAATACCTAAACTATGAGTTATGTGACGTTATTTTCCAATGCTTCTATGGACATGTTTCCTGGCAATACAACCGCAGAATATGTCAACGAAATGCAGACGGCAAGAAATGTAGAGAGAAATGAAGTCGCTCTGACGGAGATCAGTTTTCCAAGAGATTTTGAAAAACGCATCGATTCACAAGTTTCTTTCGGATTCCAAATTATGGGTATCGAACAAAGCTTTAGACGATTCCGCCTGAAAATTGGACAATATGACTCGCTCTACGCCATGTTAAAAACCATAGAAAGTATCAACCCCGATGTAGCAGTAAAATGTTTTCCTGAGAGCAATACCCTAACTGTGTCAATTCCACACGAAGACATCACAGATATCTTTTATCCAGGAGTGGATACGCAATGCAATATCGTGACTGCAGAGAACGATTATACAGCAACGTTGAAGAATATAGAAATTCCAGATGGCTACACTCTCGCGACTTTCGTGTTACCAAATACAGCAGCGCTATCCGCATATTCTTTCTCAAAGAAAAAAATACATTTCAATTTCGATATAACACCCTTACCGTCGATTGACTTTGTATACGTTCATTGCGATATTATTGAACCGCAAGAATCCAATGGTACATTACAGCGCCTATTGCGAGTGGTGAAAGTCGAGGGAGATAAGAAGGCGTTTTCCAAATACTACATAAAGCCTTTCTTTTTCCCTGTAAATATAAATAGATTGGAACGTATAAAAATATCTTTGTTGAATGATAAGGGTGAAAAAATTCCTTTTCGGAGTGCACCGTCTAGTGCTGTACTGCAATTTCGAAAGCGTGCTATTGCGTTATGAAATACATTCACATTAGCAGTTCGAAATCGGATTTTGTACTTGACTTGGCGCGTCCCATCACTGGAAAATGGGAGTTGGGGCTTGCAGAATTTTCAGTTCGTAATCAGTTTCAAGCTACTTTACCCCATTTCAATGGATTGTTATGGGAATTTCAAGAGGAAAAATCATCTGCTCTGTTGGCAGCGCAAAGCAATAATTATTTTTTCTATCCCAATGGGGATTATTATGATTTCAAAAGCTTGATCGATAGAATCAATCGTACTCAGACAAAGGTATGGATAAACCAGCTGTCAAGCTCCACGGCTATGCTAGTCATTCCACCTAGCGAAGCAGGTGCCTTTCCGAATTTCCGAAGAAATCCAAAGAGAATCAGAAATCCGGTTTACACATATGGAAATCTTAAAGAACAAAATTTACCGCAAGGAAAATATTTAACTTCGCAAATGTTCTTGAGAGATAGCATCGCACCCATAAGTAATTTATTGGTCTATACCGATCTCATTCGACCGCAAACAGTCGGCGATACGAATGCACCGCTATTGCGAAATATCCCTATCACAGCAGCTAACAATGAATACCAACATCACATTTTTGAGAAAATCTACTTTTTCCCTATGATTGCGGAATATGCCAATCGAATTCGAATTAGTATTAGAGACGATAAAGGTGCATCTATAAATCTGAATGGTTCTGTAGTTCATATCACACTTGCTTTACGTCACGATGAGAGCACATTACTGTTGTGATCGTGAAGCTTTTCAACACTATTATCGAAATCAAAGCGGAGGGGACATAAACTACTTTCGAGGTCGAGTGCAAAGAGGTCACGGTCTAGGTAATCTATTTCGCAGTTTGGGACGTAGTGTGGTACCCTTGATTTCCAAAGGAGCAAAAGCTCTGGGTAGACAACTACTTCACACTGGGGCTGAAGTCGCTTCTGATGTATTGGGAGGACAAAACATTGGAGAAAGCTTTAAAATCAGAGGAAAGCAAGCTGCTAGTCAAGCACTTGATAATTTCCTAGGGAAGAGAAAAGCACCTAAAAAGAAAAATATCAAACGAAAAAAACGTCGCCGGGATATTTTTGATTAAATACAACTAGCAACCCTTCCTCTTTTCATTTACAAGTAGACCCACGGAACATGACGGAGCTGATTCATAGCAAATCTGCTGAGGGTATTCATCCGTCCTTAGATCTTTTCCAGATACCACCTACTCAGACCAGTGTAGAGAAAAAACGTATCATTAAGATACCCCCTGTTTCGGACAATGAATCCGTCATCACTTTCAGATACGAGGGGTGTGGAGATTTCATAGATCTAAGCGAATCTTATTTTTTATTTCGTTTGAAACTGCTGAAAGGCGATGCGGATTTAGTTGCAAATGATGATATTGGCGTTGTCAATAACATTTTAGATTCAATGATTTCACAACTTCACATTAAAGTTGGAAATCACACGATCAAGCAGGATATAAAACTACAGGCGTATTCAGCCTACTTGAACTATCTGTTCGCCCCACAAGACGTACAAAAGTCAACGCTTTTGACACAGGGTTGGGTCAAAGATACCCCTGAGCAATTAGATGATAAGGCTATAGGCGATGCTGCAGCTAACAAAGGTCACAACGCGAGAAGTTTGCCTTTTGCAACCAGTAAAGTTGTTGAAATAAGAGGCCGAATCCATCACGGATTATGCTTACAAGACCGTTACATTCTGGATGAGGTACCCTTGGAGTTCGAACTCACTTTGAATCCGAAAAGTTTCTTTCTGTTTGGATTGAATACTAGCAATTTCAAAATTATTAAAAAAGAGCTGCAATTGTGTGGTGTGAAAGTAAGCGAAGATGTGAAATCCGCAATGATGGTCGATGCTCCAGCTAGATATCCGTTTATGGACATGAAGCTTTTGACAAGAACTTTCGCAGCTGACACCACTCAAATCGATATTGGTAATCTGTATTCGGGTACTCTACCGACTCGTTTAATCATCGGTATGGTAGCGACTAAGGCATTCCAGGGTGCGTTCGATAAAAATCCATACAACTTTATTCATAACAAAATGAAGCGTGTCGAATTGAAAGTCAATGGTTTCCTGATACCGGAAGGTGGATACGAACTTGATTTTGAAAACAATCACTATTCTGAAGCCTATCTCAATATGGTTCAAGGCATAGGAGCTCTCGAAAAACAGATCGGAGTCCTTACCCCGAAGGAATTCGCTAATGGATATACTCTTCTAGTATATAACTTGCGAGCTGATGATTTAGACGACTGTTTCGAACTGCAGAAAAGTGGTACACTTAGTCTGCGCATCACTTTTCCTGCTGATGGTGTCGCGAGCGAAACAACTCTGCTTTGTTTCATGGAATTTCAAAAAATACTGGAAATAAGTCAAGCTCGCACCGTTACTGTAATATGAACGGACTAGAAATAGATGAAATATTGTATAGTTACGATTCCACCAAACGACATTATCTAGGAAATTTTCCTATTGATCGACTTCCTCGGCGACCGAAACCTCCCTACTCATTAATCATTAATTATGACGAGGCCGACGAACCAGGAAGTCACTGGGTATGCATCTACGCTGATGAATATGGAACTCATTTTCACGACAGCTTCGGCATAACTCCGTTCAGAAACGAAATACCCTGTTTCCTAGAACCTGAAAAGTATACCAGTTCGATCAAACCATTACAACACAAACGTTCAGAGGCTTGCGGAGCACACGCAATTTCATTCCTTAGCTGCCGCAGTGATGGTATGAACACGCTGTCTTATTTAGACCACTTCGGAAAAGATAAGAAACACAACGATAGTATAGTCTGGGACTTTGTTCAAAGAATTAAACGAAATGCGAGCAAATAGCTTCACTGTCATACAGTACTTTGGAGATGAGAAGATTCGACTGAAAATCAGAGAAAAAATCATTGTAATGAATCCTGAACGCATTCACAGACTTTCATCTGATAGCTTTCATATACGTATTTATCCGCATGACCGAGATATTACATTATTCATTGGAACTGATTGGTTGCCTGTACGCTTTCCTAATCATTGTATGTACATAGACGTGTTATCGAAACATAGAATTGTACAGCAAATCAGTGAAGAATTTGTTGTTTTTCGTAGACTAAAAATCTGGGAATCTCTGACTAGATCGCGTATATAAATGGAAGATGTCGATGATATCTTAGCTGTCGTGTTCATCGTACTGCTTACTATTTGTTGTATACTGGAATGGGTATCATGTTGCTGTCAAGAACGTGAACAAGCTAGTGAAGCATGACCATGGCAAGAATTTCTGTTGCTACTCAGTTTGAGTCGTGTCGTAATTACGAGGAAATGATTGTATTACCTAACGTGAGATCAATTACCATTCCCTACACGTGTATACTTTTCCATTATGATAATAGAATTGTAGTGAAACCCATTGAAGATTGTGTTACATACCCATCGCGTAATATCATTGTCTGTAAAGACGAACATTATCGTGTGCTTTATAAATCGTGCTTGGTCATTGATTTCAAGGGCAAGGCCATTGTTGTTGGTAATATAATCCTATTTCAAGCGTTTTGTGATGGTCGTTTCATAGCTCAATAAATCACTGACTCGTGTTCGGGCGTGTTTGAGGCGCATTAGATAGTAGCAAAATGCAGATTCGTCCGGGATTTGAACCCGGGACCTCTCGCTCCCAAAGCGAGCATCATACCCCTAGACCAACGAATCAGCGCACAAGTCAAGTTGCATCAGATCAGTGCAACTTCGCCAATAAATCACTAACTCGCGCTATTTTTTCATATAACCAACAAAGACACATTATGGAGTTTTTTTATTACAAAGGTGGGGCTCCACAATTAATATTTACAAGGCATAAACAAGTCACAAGCAAATGATAGTTTTAATAATTGTAATCACGCTGACAAATCGCAGTTGACTCTGGCATAGCGTTCGGTATATTGCTGAGCGCGTTTAAAGTAGAGTTGTCTATCTTCCAGATAGAGATGTGCACTTTCCGCATTCATAGGATCATTTGGATTTGGTGCGCCAAGTAACGAAGATATTGATAGCAGCACAGTTGATGTAGTTAGCGCTGGTGACCATTGCTTCTGCAAAATATCCACGCATATAGTGCCTTTCACACTAATGTTCGGGTGAAATATATGAGTTTCAAATCTCATCTTCGGAGGTCGAAACGGATACTCTGTGGGATATTCTATTAATATTTTAAACACTCCTTTTTCGTATGGCGTTCCTTGGGGTCCTTCAATTGTTGCCCACCAACTAAATAGATTCGATTCGTCAATCGGTCCCGCTTTGATAGTAGAATCAGAACAATTCCGAAACTTTTCTCGCTCGAAACACAGTCTTTTCAAAGCACACATTCTGAGTGATAATCAAATTGAAATGATTGCGCCACCTTTGCGTCATTAGCACTTCAACGGAAAAAAGAGTGGAGAGTACGGGAATTGAACCCGTGACCTTCTGCTTGCAAGACAGCTGCTCTACCGCTGAGCTAAATCCCCAAGCGATAGCGACGGCTTAAATGTTAGTTTTGAGCAGTAGCATTAGCAAATTTATGAGATAGTTCTACTGTTGCTGTTGACTTAAAAACAACTCGATGTTCTTCTTTCGTTACTTCAGTATCGTATATCTTCATTGTTTTTCTTTCGTCTTGATCACATGCTAGCAGCTCTGTATAATTACATCCTTCACATTCTAGTATAGTGAAAGGATACGATATTTCCATTACATCCACACCAACCATCTTCATACATTTCGAATATACTATCCATGATACGGCCTTGGATCCAATAAACTTACAAGCATTTATTCGCACGGAGCCCATGATGTAAATATAACAAATAGTAACTGCGATCGAGCTTTTATAAGTGATACCACATGACAAAATGCCTCCATCCGCCATTTTGTTCTATCCACTTTCGTTTTTTAGTAGCAATGTAATTCCCGAGTGTCTGTATGATAGCATCTATATCCCTGCCGTTATGCGCAGCCTCGTTATTGCGAGCAAGAATGCCGCCAAGCACATAAAGAGACACAATCTGACCCCAATTTTCTTGACTATCTCTGAATATTTCATCGGCTATCATCAGGAACATTCGCTCAATGGGTGAATGTTCTTTATATTTCTCATTGACTTCACTATAACGAAGGCGCTTGGAGACTGCGTTTAGGATAGTTCGATATCGCTCAAATATTTCAGTAACAACTCGTCGTAAGGTTTTCTCCACCTGCGTATTTGCTTTAACGCTTGAGCCGTCGATTTCATACATGATAAAATTTCTAGCTAAGGAATATGCCGTGGATATAATTTCATCCTTTTCTTCAGTGAGCGCAGGTGATACTCGCAATAATTTCATGGTTTTGAAGATAACAGTGAGCATCAACTACGCTTGTGACGTAATCATGAATATGGTGCAATACGCAATTGAAGGTAATCAACTTACGTAATGACGTAATAAATATCTCAGCGTTACTGGACTGGAACTATGCCATCTCTCGCACAACCAAAACCTCTCTCGTATTGGAACCACGCCCACATTGTTCTGCATTCTGATTGGCTAACAGATGTCACGTGATCAAATACTCGACGCTGATTGGGGCGCGTATAAAGACTGTGTATAATACTACTCAAAACCTATACTTGAGTACTCCGAAATGTACAAGTACTTTACCTTTTCACGACGTTTTTGTAAGATGAATACTAATTTTATTGAAAAATAAAAATTATGTTCTCAAGTAGGTTTTTGTCTACACGCACCAACAACTCAAGTAGTTATGACATAGGAATGATTCATTAAGTATAGCGCAAGCAGGCCAAACCTATAATTGAGTGCTCCAAAATGTACAAGTACTTCGCTATGTACTCCCTCCACGTAAAAAGTGACTAGGTTTTAGACTACTTTATCGATTTTCAATGTTGCGCAAATACCACAAACTTTGCCTGCTTTCAGAGCTGGCAACTAAATGCAAGACAGACTTTACGCAAAAGTCTCTATTCTGAAAACTTTATCAAGTTAATAGTTTAAAAACTTATACTTGAGCACTATGAAATGTACAAGTACTTTACCTTAACACGACGTTTTTTGTTAAATGAATACTAATTTTATTGAAAAAATAAAAAATAAAAAAGAGCGAAAAATTACATGTTATCCCGGAACGCAACAAGAAAATTCGTATGAATTTGTAAACTAATTATTCATGACATAATATTAATTCTACTTGTATACTTTTTCATATTTTATAACAATTTTAGTAGTACTTAAATAAAATTCGGAATATAAACTAATCGAAAAATTCGGTAACCAATTTCGCATAGGCTTGCATACAAATGAGGAAAGTTACATCAACGCGTGTTAACTAATTGTATTATGTAGCTTGTAATTCATGCAAGTTTCGAAACTTCTACACTGAGTCTTTTAAAGTAGATAGAATCGAAAAATCTAATCGAAAATATTTACGAAGTTTGGATGCGACATATTTGGTTTTTTTTTTAAATTATTCATATCCATGATTCGAAATACTTTTGACTAACTTATGTTGTCGACATAAGATAAGCGTGAAGTGTACAAATTTCGATGTTGCGCAAATACCACAAACTTTGCTTGCTTTCAGAGCCGGCAACTAAATGCAAGACAGACTTTACGCAAAAGTTGCTATTCTGAAAATTTTGTCAAGGTAATGGTTTGAAAACTTATACTTGAGCACTACGAAATGTACAAGTACTTTATCTTTACACGACGTTTTTTGTAAAATGAATACTAATTTTATTGAAAAAATAAAAAAGAGCGAAAAATTACATTTTATCCCGGAGCGCAACAAGAAAAATCGTATGAATTTGTAAACTGACATAATAATAATTCTACTTGTACACTTTTTCACATTTTATAACACTTTAAGTAGTACTTAACAGTTTCAGTTATAAATAAAATACGGAATATAAACTAATCGAAAAATTCGGTAACCAATTTCGCGTAGGCTATGCATACAAATGAGGAAAGTTACATCAACGCGTGTTAACTATCGAGTTATCGAATGATTTTTTCCTTACATCAAAACAACTAGAGTGTGTAACTACATTAAAAAACGTATCTAAATGAGCTCCAGGGCATTGTGATTATGCAGCATACCAAATTTCATCACACATTGCATGATGGAACAACTTTAAAACTAACGCAGTTCTATAGCAACTTTTGCCTAAATCTGTTTTCGCTAGCGTGTACATATACATAGTCAGCTTTAATAACAGAATTATCATGCTAATATGTGACTCCTCACCCTGAAACTTGGTACGTAGTTGTAGTACACTGGCATTTTACTTATTCTAGACATGCAAAAATAAATCATGCAGGTATTAGTATTAAGCTCTACTCAGTAAACTGCGATCTGAAATAAGTCGTAGGGATGGTACCACAAAAAATAACTATACATCGTTTTGTATGGCCACATATTGTAGTGTTGCGACATAGAGCGGGCGCATCAGTGCAAGTTTTGAAAGCTGGAAAAGATACGCTCGTATTATTTGATTCGGATATTAATCCTGTGGAATCTCAAGTTATTCGTAGTCATTGGAAGGATAATTGCATCATAGATGTGCAGGAAAAAGAGATCTTTCGATTTGTGGGTGTCGTCAATATTCAACGAAAATCCGGCCATATAATTGTGCGCGGGTCCCATTGTTGAAATTGAATTGATCAGCGTGACGTTTTACATACTGCGCTGTATCGAAAGCATCAATGCCAGTTGAATATCGTCGAATGACTGTCTATAATGTTAATGACATACAAGAGTCCTAGTTATCTAAGCTGTGGATTTGCATAGCTGCTTGTCGATATATATGGATACAAGAATGGAACTCGTGAAGCGACATCGAAACATCAAGCGATCTGGAGGATTTCAGCAAGTGAATCGATGCAATGACGCACAATGATATCATTGATATATTATGCTCTTTTTCGAAATAAATGAACTCGTACACTATGTAATGCTATTTCAATCAGACTGATTAAGTATCAGCTAAAGTATAAGACACGAAAAAAGCTCGGCACTGAATCGTTATATTATGGGAATCGATTCGACTTCTCGGAATCGTAATTAAATGAATGTATCGACAGACAACAAGTTAGTTGAAAAGTAAAACTAAGCACCAACGAATATCCGTGAAAGGGTTGTAATCTCGGTGAAATAGTGTGCGACACATTTTTCCACAAGTCGAATGCATGTCGGTTCATACTAAGACCATGTTACGGCCAAATATGTGTGTTTTTCTGTCTCCAAGTCAGCTACCCCCACATTGAATGTACAGAGTCGGTGCATGTATGAGACTTCAGAACATTTGAAAGTTATGCAAATTCTAGGATCCTCATTTTCAAAGTAGCTTAGATCTCGAAATAAGCTCTGACTCGCTATTTTCCTCAAAGCATGGAATTATCACGAGTATCACCTTCGATCGTTGAAGAAAAGGATGAGATTATATCCGAAGCATATTCCTTGACCAGGAATTTTATCATGTACGAACTCGATGGCTCATGCGTTAAGGTGAATACGAAAGCAGAGAGAACCTTACGTCGAGTTGGGGATGAAATGTTCGAGCAACATCGAACTGTCCTAAACGCAGTCTCCAAACGTCTCCGCTATAGCGATGTTGAAGTCAATGAAAAATATGAAGAATATTTACCCAATGAGCGAATGTTCCTGATGATAGCTGATGAAATTTGCAAAGATACCAAAAAAATTGGGGTAGGATTGTCTCCCTTTTTGTGCTGGGTAGCATTCTTGCTCGCAAGAACGAGGATGAACATCATGGGGAGCATATAGAAGCTATCATACACTGTAAAAAATAAAGGTGGGTTTTTGGCTAAAATGGAGGTGGAAACGATAATTCCTCCTTTCACGAGAGGTAGGAACATGCTATACACCTCCGAAGAAGGTGAAATACGTCTTCCCACCTCCGACAATAGATCTTCCACCTCCCAAAACCCTCCTATAAAGTGATATACGATACATCGGTTTATAAGGAGGGTTTTGGGAGGTGGAAAATGTATTTTCGCGCGAGATCATATACTGCGTCGTCGGCAACAAATATACAAAAGCTGTCGTAACGTCGTTTTTGCTAAACCCGTGATATATTACAAATGCTGCGGAACGAGCCCCCTATGAATTGGAACGGCAGTCCCAACACATGGCGTCAGATGACGTACGCGTAAGTTGACGCGTTCTGCTTAGCTGATTGGTCATGCAACGGAAATTTATTAATGTTTGGGTTGCTACATACGTCCGTAAATGTCCGGAATTTCAGTGCAATTAAATTCAATTTCCAGGTTTTTCGAAATCAGTAATGTTTTACAATTTATGAAAATCTGCACAGCTCCGACAGTTATCGAACATGTCCACATTCAAATCAAAATACACACGATTTATACTGAATCAATGCCATAGTCAGATCAAGATTACAGGACCACAGCCTGACTTATCGATCTCGCCTTCGCCTTCAATCACATTTTTATCACCTGATAATGAATCTGAACGCGAATGCATAATTGCAAAAGACCTCCATCTGTAGTTGATCATGATCACACACGATTCAACAATGCTGAAGAGACTTTATTACACGTCCGTCCGGTCAGTAGCCAAAGCGGAAGTGAAAGCACGATGCGATGATACTACAACTGATGTAAGGGGCAGTATAGAACACAGCTGCTACACTATTCCGATCGAACTTGAGAAGTGCCTATAACAGCAGTCTCACAAAATACCATAAAAAAGTTAAAAATCATCAACAAAACCGCAAACACGCACATAACCGCACCACATTAGCAGAACACTAGCCCCAAATTAACATCAATGAACATATTCCCTAAACTAAAACCCTAACAACGCCGCGCCACATCACGGGGAGAGTTACATGCTCCATCCCCTCTTCGTAACATCGGACCGGGAGAGACACAAGCTCCATCCCTTCCACGCGCGCTTACATCAGTTCCGCCAGTGAAACAGTTATTATGAAGTGAAGCAGCCAGTCAAGTCTTCAAACTTCTCATATTGATTCAAAACTGCTTCTTCAATCGGTTCAGATAGCCAATGCCGTAATCGAATTTCTGCCAATCTTTCAGCATACCGTTACCGTCCAGGAATCTTGAGAATTGCAGCCAAATTAATGAAGTAACGGTTTTAGCGTGCTTGCCATTGTAAAAAACCTCCGTCTGTACTTGATCACACACGATTCAACAAAGCTGCAGAGACTTTACTACAAGTCCGTCCGCCGAAGAGGGCAAAAGCAAAAGAGGAAGTGAAATCACGATGAGATGAATTCAGAGATGAGCGCATTCCAGATTTGGGGAATCCGTATCCGTCCTGATCCAACAGTCAAATAGGATTTCGGAGTCCGACAGCTGAGTAACAAAATTAGGATCCGAAAAAAATCCTGCTATTGCTTTAGTGCTATTTCACATAAATATAGCCTGCAAAACAGATATGAACATTATAATCAACAAATTAGTATCAACAAATGCCTTACAAGGGTTTATATATATTACATTTCAAATCAATAATGTTAGGTACGGTATATATTTTGAATATAAATCCAAGTGGTAGGAACTAGGCAGGGAAAATAAGCTAAAAAGACTGCGAGAACAGAGAAAGCAATATTAGTTGCTTTACGCAGAGGGTAAATATAAGTAACCCAGGCATGCCATGATGCATTGCTGATGCCAACAACAAAATTAAATATTGTGTTACTGTGACTTGGCCAAGACCACTAGGCCTCCTACCATAGTACTCCTGAAGAATGAAACTAAATTTTCACAAGAAGTAAGCAATCACAGAACAGCCATGTATCAAACAAAATGGATGAATCAATCAAAATTATCACTTGATAAAGCAGCACAGCAATGAATAGGAAATATAAATATTATTATATAATCAGCATGATGATGTGCGCAATCAATCGGAGAGTACCGGTAGTACTTTAGTTTTAGTGTGTTTCCGAAATCATAAACATGATCAATTGACCATGCCAGCATATATTCATACATTACCTCACCACACAATCATTACAAATGACATCAGAAATCAGAACCACCAGTTACGGTACCTCTGCAACAACACCGACACCTCGCTCTTCTGCCATCCTGACAATTGATATCAAGTAACCTAATGGCTGATGAACAGGCAGGATAAGAATCAATTTCTAACCAACAACTGAATTCGAAAACAAACACTTCTGCAGCTCGCTTGCAGGAACCTGCCGTCGTCCTCGCTCAGCATTCATCATCACATCACTGCACAGAAACTTCATTATGTTGCTTACGCATTTCAACGACGTGACTGATATCAGCGGTTTCAACGTTGTCGTCCATTTCCGGAACCAGCCTGGGCTTGATTCATAGCAATGAATGCATAGAACTACGAAAATAATATCGAATAATATATACTAAATTAATGCAACGCATCAGTTACTTGCGCGGCGATTCCGTGAAGTCAGTTGAGTTTCCGCGGGAACCACATTCTCAAGGGAAACCCCGTTCAACCATCGAGTTTCATAAACACCGATGAGCTTATGGTTCGACTTACATCTTACTATCCTATTCAGTCAATTTCTAGTCTGTACTCAATAATGATAGTTATAATATTTATTTAGTGTACTAAGTAGTAAGTCGAACACAAAAAGCGAAGATTCTAATATCTCATGCTGACTGATCAGCCATGTCGGTTACGCTTTAATTAATCAGCGTTTGAACCTCGAAGCAGACAGATCGAAGAGACCGCGTTGGCGGCGCATGTCTTCTCCTCTTGAAGTTCATTATGAAGCGAATTCTTATGAGTTGTGCTTATTCTTACTACACAGGCAATAGTTGTACGTTTTTAAATATGAACCGCTTCTTCCTGGTAAGGAATGCGGTATGAACGCACTCTGTTCTCGCTAGCATAAACCCGTATATAGTTGCTCAACTGTTCCCGTCGTTGTCGGCTGTCTGACGATCGGCCGCCATATTGGAGAATGGAGATTACATTACGCCACGTGAAGAAATGGAAGGTGAGACGATAATGGACTAATGAATGAATTTCCATGCTTCAAACTTGCCTTTTCAAATTTACATGCTTAAGTCAGAGTGAGCTTTGTTTCAGTTCAGTTGAAATAATTGTTTGAAAATTTTAGAAGTAACTGCAATTTATGGTCATTTTCTAATATGAAACCATGCTATATAGTAGATCCAGTAGGGAATTGGTATACGCAGCACAATTAGGCGACTGGCAGGCTGACTATCACTTGTAGCTGGGGCTGGGCACAATGATTCGAGTACCCAAATCTGAATCTAGTATTAATTTTTATGATTCGAGTCGAGTAGTAAAATACGATATTTTCTAGTACCGGTACTGATATTACGCTTCTCTCCACTGAAAGTTAATTTAAACCCGATGATTATAGTTTCGATACTAATTTTCACAGTTGAAGCCTTAAACCTTGATTGGCGGTATCGTAGCTTACGAAACATATAGTACAAAAGCTACCAAGGTTACTGGACGGAGCATATTTCCGAAGTCATGAACATCCAACAGCATTGTCACCAAGTCGAATGAAATTGGTGAAGTCGAAAAATACCAAAGCATTTTATATGTGATTGATAAAAGGCATTAAATTCTTGGTGGTGGCATAAACGGTACATATTTTAACTTTGACATCTTACATTCTGTTATGACGTCATAATGAGTGATACTTGATTACTTGACCCGACTCGAAGCATATTACGTGATTCAGAATTGAATCACTCAGGTACTCGATTTTGCCCAGCCCTACTAGTAGCATGAAAAGTTCGACTGGCTCACCAAGGCAAAGTAAAGCCTATAAATTAAAATCTGCTCATTTTTGCTGATTCACCTGTTGAAAAAATGATTTGAGGTTCGGTTTCACAAATTTATTCTCCCAATGAAATTTTTATTCTGTTCCACTGCATATTTCAAATTTCGACTGCTTTGCAGAAAACGGTTTCGTCTTCTGTCCCTGAAGACGAGATGAGCATGATTTCCCCTCAACGCAGAGTTGGTTGAAAATATGATTGATAGGATGAAGCGCAGAAGCTGACATCGATGTCCCGAAGACAAAATGATGGATTGTGATTGGTATGTTTTCTCTTTCTGCTATTATATCTATTACCTTTGTTGTAATAAAGCTGTTGATTTTGACATAAGCATTGATCTCTTCAAATATTTGTATTGAGTAGGTAATTTCCATCTATTAATTGCCTCTCATGATATAGGCCTATAAAGCGTTCTTCAGTCATGTTGCAATTGCACGGCATCAATTTTCGCACTGTTTTTAATCTGTACTAATCAATCCGTCATTACGACGCGACGCGTTGACGCACTCCAATCTGCTGTATTGTAATGAGTTGATGTTGACCTGTATGTATTCAGTGATCAACTTGGACTTATAATATATTTTGTTTTACAGCATCTCAAAATCTAGACCGGATTGTTTCTATACCTACAATTTTTCATGAAGGATGTGGCAATTTCTTCCAGGTTCAACAGGTACGGATTTTTATAAATATTATAAGTACCTGTTTGCTTGAAATTTGGGATGGGAAAAACTATTCCACTACTGGCACAAATCGAGCTTCAACTGTAGTCGAGTCGTGGAGATTCGGAGACAATTTTAAATACTGAAAATTACGTTTTATAATATCAATTATTGAATTATAGTATCAATACATTTCTCTCAATGTGGTGTATTCAACCTTTTTTAGTGAGGAGCAAACCTAAAACCGGTGTTACAAGCCCATGCTCCCTTTTCAGCTCGGTCCCACAACCCGCAGTTCTAACTCTGGGTCCGTGAAGCACATCTTTATGGTGTTTGCAGACCTCTAAATTTTTAACCTGAATGATAATATAATTTGTGATTTTCTCAGCTCGGGTAAAGCATCACTTCGGATATTTCTAGGTTAGTACCAGTACAGTGTAGAAGTAGTGATTTCAAATCCATGTCAAAGCTACTTCAACCAAGTAGGAAATGAAGGGCTGCAAAGTACTCAAGTAGTTTCAAAAAGTAGATATCAGCATTTATCCGAGGTTGCTACTTCAAACTCGCCAAGATGTACCTTTGCAACTTGCAAAAAAAGGACTATTGATAAGAGGTGGATGGCGGTTGCACTATTATTGAGCATGATTTGAACTAAAACTTCAGGGGTGTCTGCACGGATGCCTTGCCTTGATGGTTAAGAAAAGGGGTCCGCACCGACAAAAAATTGAGAGCCACTCTACTAAAGGTTACTGTTCACATTAGCTGATGACTCAAAATGGTCATCACTTCCACCTGGCCAAGTCCGCATATACATTGGCCTATTTGCTATTTGATATCATATGTTGACTGAAAATAGGATCCGCAGTGCCCTGTTGCCGGTATATTTCATAAGCTGATTACTGAAATAACATCAATGTGTGTCTGTGTGTGTGTGTTAAGTGTATGTTCGACCTGATGCTTCTTTCACATAATAATATATTTCTTTAAGACACCCACATCCGCGTGTCCTACAATTTGCTACGATACAATGAAGAAAGAGTGGACCGTCTGGTTTGATGTTGAAAAGGTGAAGAATATCGAGAGCTTCCATGAGGCATTTGCAGTGATGCTAGAAATTCATTGGATCTTCGAAATGCAGTTTCTGACTGTCTTGTCAGTTTTTCTGGCGCGTTTGCCAGGTGTAAAAGACATCAGTACTGCAGCTTATGCCAAACAGGATCACATTCGTGACTAATTTGCAAATAAAGGCATTGGAATGAAGGTGATGTAGTGTTTTGTGAAGGCTTAAAGTGTGGTTATATGCTGTACCTCGAGGATATCCGGGTAGGATGAAGCGGAATCCGGATAGGACAAGGTGGAAAATTGCCCACCTTATGATGAGGTGGGAAAATAACCACCAGGTGAAATAAGGTAGAAAATTTCCCTCCTCTTTTGAAGGTTTTTTTTGGAACACCTTAAAAGGTGGGCCCAGTTTTTAGAGTGTACAGACAGTCGGAAATTACATTGCTAGCAGAAGACTAAAGTAGATAGTGCGAAATGGAGGATGGGTGGGTGATTTACATGCTTTGCTTATGATTTATAAATTATCTTTTAGCATGAGATATATATTGTATCCGCTCCCCAGAGCCCATATCATCTCTCGATGATGAAACTCAGCTTTACCTTCCAATTCGGTTCCCGATACGATAACTTTCATCCGTATGATCATTAAGGCTTCTATTTTTGTTGTAGGATGGCTTTGTAGAATTCTTTGATAATACCGCTTTCGACTACAATAAAGTTTGGCAGGGACTCGTGTTTGTCGGGATCGGACTGACATCTATTGCAATGGCATTATCAAGATAATGGATGTTCGCGTGTTTTGTCTCATGTAATATTTTAAGAATAAAATTCTTCATCGTTTAATCGCATCCATTTTACTGTAGGACCTATACAGTTTCTTCTGAGGATACTCGAAGGATTGCCCCATATGGAAACCTTCTTTATACTTTTAATTTTTCAAATTTCTACAGCTACGTAAGGAAATTGTTAGGATTACCCAGAATACATTGCAGGTCAAATTTGATTCGATTACGAGCATTATAGCGACAGAGATTTACGATAGTGTAAAATGACCTACCTTACGACATCAAATTTCGTCTTCTCTCCAAGTGGGTATATCATGTTCTATAATATTGTCCATACCGAACAAATATAAATTTGCCTGTGCTGTTGCTTTGCAAGAATACTTTGCTCACATAGTAACCAATTTCTGGTGGATCCCGAATCGATATAGACAGAAATGCGAAAAGGTACATTGACATGTCTTAACTTCTGCCATAGAAGTTGCGTTTCTGACTACTTAAAAGTTGCTAGAGCTCACGCTGTTTTATCGTCGTATTGATGTTCGTTTTGAAAAGTAGCATGCTCAATGGTTCATGTTCACATTATTCAGTTTAATTAGGTTTTGCGCAAAGAAAAATAAAATTCACGCAAAAGTCGGTATTGCTCCGCGATGATTTTGATGTTGTTCCATACCGATTTGGGAGGTAGTACACTTAATTTCGAAAAGTACGCAGATAACTACTTCTACTAAATTCTTACACTTCTAAGCTTCTACACTGAATCTTGTGAAGTATATAGAAAAGGAAAACTAACGAATAATTCATGAAGTTCCGATAGGCTATATTTGAGGTAATGATTCCCATGCGAATGAAAAGTAAGAGCAGAAGGTTAGTATATCAACGATATCGTTACCCGTCATTGCGTCGATTCGCTGCTTGAAATCCTCCAGATCGATTGATGTTTCGAGGTTTCGTGGTTTCGCTTTGCTGTCATCCGTACGAGCAGAATGTCTGGATTAGGAACAACTACACCAGGACCATTGAAGCTTTCGGTACAGCGCAATATGAATAGCGCTACGTTGATCAATTCAAATTCAACAATGGCTCCCCCGCACGATTATGTAGCCGGATTTTCGTTGAATATTAACGACACCCACAAACCGAAAGATCTCTTCCCCCTTCACATCTATGATAGAGTTATCACTCATCGTAAAACTCAAATATCGCGCAGTGAGAGTTCGCAAATTCTCGAAGTATTTTTGTTATTTTTATTGCGATAAGTCATTCTGCAGCGCGAAAATGCGTCGTAGGATATAGATGAAACTTGCACCACTCATGAAGACCGCTGAAAACAGTACATTCCAACATTTAGTAGCAGTAAATTTCTAGTAAAGTACAAGACGTGATGATTTCCAAGTGAGTTAAAAAGTAAGTATTGCAGGTATAGTTTACCAGAAAACTGAATACTCTGAAATAGAATTAGATGCAGTGTAAATAGTTAATCACTTGATTAAGTTTAGTGCAAGCAGATAAAACCTATACTTGAGTAGTACAAAATGCACGAGTACTTCGCTATCGCCTCTCTCCACGTAATAAGTGACTACGGTTTAAGACTGCTTTTACCGATACTCGTCGGTTTCAGTTTTAGATAGAATTCGGAAACCAAATAATTTCATAAACATAAGCTAATTTAATGAATTTACTCGAATGTACTGTGCCGCGCTGATAAGATTAATTATAATATACTTATCATGTTACAGCGATTTTTCTAGCGTAGAAAATCTTTAAAATGTAGTAAGCAGGCCAAATGAAGATATTCATTGAGCTGAATAAACATAAAAAATACTCTAGACTACTTTATCGGTACTTTACAGTTTCAGTTTTAGATAAAATTTGTCCCTTTCACCTATAATTACAACTCCTCGCTATCTAAACATGTTTAGAATATATTATTTGCGATGATACGAACCCGTGAAGTACTCAAGTAGCTTTTCGTAGGATAGAGATGAAACTGACAACACTCACCAAGACCACTGGTCCACTGAAAAAAGTACATTGTAGCAGTAAAGTCCTACTAAAGTACAAGAAGTAATGATTTCCCAGTTAGTTAAAAAGTAAGTATTGAAGGTATAGTTTGGTCGAAAAAGCGAAAAACTCTGAAATAGAAGTAGATGCAGTGTAAATAGGTAATCACTTCATTAAGTATAGAGCAAGCAGGCCAAACCTATACTTGAGTACTGCAAAATGTACAAGTACTTCTCTATGTTCTCCCTCCGCGTAAATAGTGACTAGGTTTTAGACTACTTTAGCGGTACTCGACAGCTTCAGTTTTAGATAAAATTTGGTAAGACTTTAAATTTTAAAGTAGTTTGAGCTTACGTTTGTATCACCTTGACAAGTAACATTATCAGACATGAAAATGATACTATCACCTAATATAGAAGGTAACACGCGTCAATGTGCTTCGGAATTCACGAGAAATTGCTTACTGAGAGAAGTATATTCTTGTATACACAATAGTGGAGAGAATATTTAAAATGTAGTAAGCAGGCCGATGGGTATTCGTTTAGTTGTATAGGCATAAAAAACATTCCCGCGCGCTCTTAAACAAAACACTTCCTAACCCTACCACCTAATACTAAGACGCGCGCGGGAATGTTTTTTTATGCCTATACAACTAAACGAATACCCATCGGCCTGCTTACTACATTTTAAATATTCTCTCCACTATTGTGTATACAAGAATATACTTCTCTCAGTAAGCAATTTCTCGTGAATTCCGAAGCACATTGACGCGTGTTACCTTCTATATTAGGTGATAGTATCATTTTCATGTCTGATAATGTTACTTGTCAAGGTGATACAAACGTAAGCTCAAACTACTTTAAAATTTAAAGTCTTACCAAATTTTATCTAAAACTGAAGCTGTCGAGTACCGCTAAAGTAGTCTAAAACCTAGTCACTATTTACGCGGAGGGAGAACATAGAGAAGTACTTGTACATTTTGCAGTACTCAAGTATAGGTTTGGCCTGCTTGCTCTATACTTAATGAAGTGATTACCTATTTACACTGCATCTACTTCTATTTCAGAGTTTTTCGCTTTTTCGACCAAACTATACCTTCAATACTTACTTTTTAACTAACTGGGAAATCATTACTTCTTGTACTTTAGTAGGACTTTACTGCTACAATGTACTTTTTTCAGTGGACCAGTGGTCTTGGTGAGTGTTGTCAGTTTCATCTCTATCCTACGAAAAGCTACTTGAGTACTTCACGGGTTCGTATCATCGCAAATAATATATTCTAAACATGTTTAGATAGCGAGGAGTTGTAATTATAGGTGAAAGGGACAAATTTTATCTAAAACTGAAACTGTAAAGTACCGATAAAGTAGTCTAGAGTATTTTTTATGTTTATTCAGCTCAATGAATATCTTCATTTGGCCTGCTTACTACATTTTAAAGATTTTCTACGCTAGAAAAATCGCTGTAACATGATAAGTATATTATAATTAATCTTATCAGCGCGGCACAGTACATTCGAGTAAATTCATTAAATTAGCTTATGTTTATGAAATTATTTGGTTTCCGAATTCTATCTAAAACTGAAACCGACGAGTATCGGTAAAAGCAGTCTTAAACCGTAGTCACTTATTACGTGGAGAGAGGCGATAGCGAAGTACTCGTGCATTTTGTACTACTCAAGTATAGGTTTTATCTGCTTGCACTAAACTTAATCAAGTGATTAACTATTTACACTGCATCTAATTCTATTTCAGAGTATTCAGTTTTCTGGTAAACTATACCTGCAATACTTACTTTTTAACTCACTTGGAAATCATCACGTCTTGTACTTTACTAGAAATTTACTGCTACTAAATGTTGGAATGTACTGTTTTCAGCGGTCTTCATGAGTGGTGCAAGTTTCATCTATATCCTACGACGCATTTTCGCGCTGCAGAATGACTTATCGCAATAAAAATAACAAAAATACTTCGAGAATTTGCGAACTCTCACTGCGCGATATTTGAGTTTTACGATGAGTGATAACTCTATCATAGATGTGAAGGGGGAAGAGATCTTTCGGTTTGTGGGTGTCGTTAATATTCAACGAAAATCCGGCTACATAATCGTGCGGGGGAGCCATTGTTGAATTTGAATTGATCAACGTAGCGCTATTCATATTGCGCTGTACCGAAAGCTTCAATGGTCCTGGTGTAGTTGTTCCTAATCCAGACATTCTGCTCGTACGGATGACAGCAAAGCGAAACCACGAAACCTCGAAACATCAATCGATCTGGAGGATTTCAAGCAGCGAATCGACGCAATGACGGGTAACGATATCGTTGATATACTAACCTTCTGCTCTTACTTTTCATTCGCATGGGAATCATTACCTCAAATATAGCCTATCGGAACTTCATGAATTATTCGTTAGTTTTCCTTTTCTATATACTTCACAAGATTCAGTGTAGAAGCTTAGAAGTGTAAGAATTTAGTAGAAGTAGTTATCTGCGTACTTTTCGAAATTAAGTGTACTACCTCCCAAATCGGTATGGAACAACATCAAAATCATCGCGGAGCAATACCGACTTTTGCGTGAATTTTATTTTTCTTTGCGCAAAACCTAATTAAACTGAATAATGTGAACATGAACCATTGAGCATGCTACTTTTCAAAACGAACATCAATACGACGATAAAACAGCGTGAGCTCTAGCAACTTTTAAGTAGTCAGAAACGCAACTTCTATGGCAGAAGTTAAGACATGTCAATGTACCTTTTCGCATTTCTGTCTATATCGATTCGGGATCCACCAGAAATTGGTTACTATGTGAGCAAAGTATTCTTGCAAAGCAACAGCACAGGCAAATTTATATTTGTTCGGTATGGACAATATTATAGAACATGATATACCCACTTGGAGAGAAGACGAAATTTGATGTCGTAAGGTAGGTCATTTTACACTATCGTAAATCTCTGTCGCTATAATGCTCGTAATCGAATCAAATTTGACCTGCAATGTATTCTGGGTAATCCTAACAATTTCCTTACGTAGCTGTAGAAATTTGAAAAATTAAAAGTATAAAGAAGGTTTCCATATGGGGCAATCCTTCGAGTATCCTCAGAAGAAACTGTATAGGTCCTACAGTAAAATGGATGCGATTAAACGATGAAGAATTTTATTCTTAAAATATTACATGAGACAAAACACGCGAACATCCATTATCTTGATAATGCCATTGCAATAGATGTCAGTCCGATCCCGACAAACACGAGTCCCTGCCAAACTTTATTGTAGTCGAAAGCGGTATTATCAAAGAATTCTACAAAGCCATCCTACAACAAAAATAGAAGCCTTAATGATCATACGGATGAAAGTTATCGTATCGGGAACCGAATTGGAAGGTAAAGCTGAGTTTCATCATCGAGAGATGATATGGGCTCTGGGGAGCGGATACAATATATATCTCATGCTAAAAGATAATTTATAAATCATAAGCAAAGCATGTAAATCACCCACCCATCCTCCATTTCGCACTATCTACTTTAGTCTTCTGCTAGCAATGTAATTTCCGACTGTCTGTATGATAGCTTCTATATGCTCCCCATGATGTTCATCCTCGTTCTTGCGAGCAAGAATGCTACCCAGCACAAAAAGGGAGACAATCCTACCCCAATTTTCTTTGGTATCTTTGCAAATTTCATCAGCTATCATCAGGAACATTCGCTCATTGGGTAAATATTCTTCATATTTTTCATTGACTTCAACATCGCTATAGCGGAGACGTTTGGAGACTGCGTTTAGGACAGTTCGATGTTGCTCGAACATTTCATCCCCAACTCGACGTAAGGTTCTCTCTGCTTTCGTATTCACCTTAACGCATGAGCCATCGAGTTCGTACATGATAAAATTCCTGGTCAAGGAATATGCTTCGGATATAATCTCATCCTTTTCTTCAACGATCGAAGGTGATACTCGTGATAATTCCATGCTTTGAGGAAAATAGCGAGTCAGAGCTTATTTCGAGATCTAAGCTACTTTGAAAATGAGGATCCTAGAATTTGCATAACTTTCAAATGTTCTGAAGTCTCATACATGCACCGACTCTGTACATTCAATGTGGGGGTAGCTGACTTGGAGACAGAAAAACACACATATTTGGCCGTAACATGGTCTTAGTATGAACCGACATGCATTCGACTTGTGGAAAAATGTGTCGCACACTATTTCACCGAGATTACAACCCTTTCACGGATATTCGTTAGTAGTATAGTAGATCGGTCGTGAGGTGGGTGGGGTTCTTATGGGCGGGGTGGCACGGTGCCGAGAAACCGGGGGTGGCACGGTGACCCTTATCTCTTATGGCGGGGGTGGCACGGTGCCATTGTGTCTTATGGCGGGGGTCGCATGGTTACCTTTTCGGGTATAGGCTGCGGCGACACGGTGACGCGAAAACTCGTGGTGGCATGGTTACCTTTTCAGGTATAGGCGCGGTGACATGGTGACCTTTCAGGTAGAGATGATTTGACTAACGTTGTGGGTATAGGCTGCGGTGGCACGGTGTTGAATATGTATCAAGTTAATAGTCACGTGATTGGTTCTTAGTTAATGTGTATATCCCAAATTATTATATATGACCGATACGAGTTAATCCCAACGTTTACGGCGAGTTCGACAATCATATATCGTTATTCTTAAGGGCGCGGCTATGATTCGTACTTTCGTTTATAGACTGCGGGTGGCATGTCGTACTTTTAGCAAAAAAGGGTGTGAAATAGTTTGCTAAATCTAGGAATCACTTACTTGGTAATATTTTGGTAATTAGTTTGCCACAGAGCCGGCGTAGACGGTGATTCAAATACCAACAATATCCGCGTTCACATACTAACACTTCAAAAGGTGTGAAATAGTTTGCAAAACCCCGCGATCGCTGACAAGATAATGTCTCGGACATAACCATCTTTCGCGGCTTCGTGTTACAGGCATATCGGTCGCTCACGCGGTGAAATTTTCGTAAGCAGTTTGTCACAGAACTTGATTTCACTCGTAAGATTTAATAAGTAACGAATAACAGACCGCCAGTGTCGGTAACTTGAATAGCGACAAATTGTCACTCATTCCTACTCCAACCCTAATCCTTTGTGAAGTGTACGCTTATTCAAAAAGGTGCGAAATAATTCTAAAATCCTACGATCGCTCACAAGATAACACCTATAAGACATAACCATCTCTCGTGACTTGGTGTTACAGACATACCGACCGCTCACAAGGTAATATGTTGGTAGTTTGGTGCAGAACTGGATTTCACGAGTCTGATATAATAAGAATATTACCTATTAAGTAATAAGCACCGAATAACAGAACCGTCGCAGACGCTGACTTGAATATCCAAGATTTGATACTTTCCGTGGTCGCTATATGTTTCACGTTGACTTTAGTTGCATGATAAGAATCATGAGAATATTCAAGCAATGTGTCAATTTGTCAACTTGAAATGAAACTCACTACACAAATCAAGTTGATTCGTATTTGAATGTGTTGATCCGGTACAACTCTAATCCTTCAAGAAATCCATTTACCGCGATCTGTTGATTCGAACGTAACCTGAATATTACTGACTCCAACTTCAGCCGCGTCGAATTATTCACACATTCCACGCCGCTGTTTCACACCTATAGAATCAATACCAACTAACTAAACAAGAATCAAGAAATCGCAAGTATGCACATACAATAATTGTATTTATTTCTGAGAAATCAAACGCTTAACAAAAACACGCAACTTATCATTTGCCAACTCTAGCATTACCAAAAAATCCAGGTATTGTTGATTGAAAATCCTTGAGTCCTTATTATCAAAAAATGTTATAGTGCGGCGTCGGAATCCATTCGCGAGATGTTCTATAGGTAAATTGAGGTAATCCGAAACGAAATATTTTGACTTGCTGTAGTGTGAATTGAAATAGGATTGACAAACATGACTACCAACTTTCCCACAGTCCCATTTCGATATTATACGCACATTGATTTGAAACAAGTAATGATACATTACAACTCTATTCGCGATCCGGCTTTTCGTTTGTCAAAGCGACATTTTAACATCTTACCATACTCAAAAGAATTATTCACAACATTACCAAGTGTTAAAAATCTAGTTTTCACTTACTTGATTATATCACTGCAACTCACAAATTTGAATTAATTCATTCTGGTTGTATTCGTATGATCGGTATTTTTTTATTCAACTGTAAAGGTCGTTACTATTCTGTAAGACAAAGTATTTACTAATCGATACATATACGACTTGACATAACCTATTACATTTTGAGTATACGAGATTTGAATGTCTGAACAATAACTGAGAATTAAATGATCACAAGTGAATCCGTATATTACAGCATAAAAGATATTGGAATGTCAGCAACTCTTTACGGTCATAGTTACAACCACATAAACTAATTTACCCTGCCAACACGTCATGATCATTCCCGAAATCAACACAAACGCGGCCACTGACTTGAGTTAACCACAAAACGGCATCAAGTTTTTAATCCACTTGTAGCTGACAGATTATTCGAATACATCGATGGAGAATATTATTGAACTCGTCGATATTGTTACTTCAACAAATTATCGCTTATGCCCACTGTGAACGTTAATATCGAATGGTAAGACTTGATCGCATATTTGTTGAACACAGACATGACAAAGAACATTATCGGGATTTTATAAACGAGTCATATTAATTTTCACATCTATCAATATCAGAATGCAAGTCATCAAACTTTTTGTTAAATGTAACATAGCACTTTTGGAATCGGATTCGTTATAGTCATACAAATTGTATTAAACCCAATACCAAAACAAAAGGACTTTTAAGTTCATTGAAATCAAATCATTCGTCTTCGACTCGCACTTTATTAGATTGCACACGACAATTCGCTACGAATGAGCTGTAACCAAAGTTGAGAAATCTTTGTGTCCACAGATATAGAGGATGAATATAGTTAACACAATCACGAATCGACCTTTCAGAGTATTTCACGGATGTAATAAACTTGGTAGTGTCGCCTATCTAAAAGTATGCATGCGTTCGATTTCCGTACCGACTGTTGCGATGCTTAGGATTCGCTTACAATGACCAAGAGTGAGGATTTAACATCAATGTCGTTACTGGCGGTATTCACATCAGAGAATCGAAACATCACACGGTGTGAAAATATATCTTTGATATCAAAGCATTATCCCAAGTACATGAATAATAGTCAACTCCGTTCACACTTTCTATAGAACGTGCTAAATGTAAAATATCGCGAGGTTGCGCTCTAAGACTTTGATCATTACAAAAGTAAATTGGAATATGTTTGCTAGATGCATTCAATTCAGCTAGAAATGTCTAGTGCACAACAATCGTAATATCAAGGAAGTACTTGCTATCACTCTAATTCACTAAACGTGTTTTTTATTGTTGTTCATTTGTAGTATTGATTGAAATTGTTTTTGAACCCTAAAATAATAATTCCCGACATGAAACCAAGCCGCCGAAAGTCGTTACCATCACAACGAAACAATTTGTACGATGTTTGTCAAATGCATCCTATAGTTAGGTGTACTGGAATTATTTGTGTAACACATACACCGACAATGCAGTCGAAAATTTTTCCGTTGTCATTCGCTAAAGTAAATGCCGTCGCAATACTCGGCCACTAAAATACGTTACTTGGATGTGATTGAATCGCTGGTAGTTAACTCGATAAATCAAACCCTAAGAAATTTCACTCACTCGACGGATATGGAACAGCGTCGCTTAATCGGTCTATATCGTTTTTCTAAAGGTAAATCATATCCATCCAATAGAAAACAATTTTCACCCACTCGGAAATGAAACCAATGTGTTGGTCTCCATTCGATATTTTGTTTGGGTCAAATACTTTGCAATGAACACATTTGAGTGGTTGAGCTTTACATCATCAAGCTGTCATTTGTAAACCAAGATTTCGGTAAACTTGTAAATGTACCGTTTAACTAACCGACATTTAGTGATTGGTGAACATACCAAAGGATACACATCCACCTCGAAATACTCCGTTGATCGTAATTTCCATCATCGTAATAATCGAAGTACATTTGTGTCGAATTCGTAACAACCGACTTTTCTATGACATGATAAATTTTTGACAAGTTATACTTAGAAGGTTGGTACATATCGCAAAAAATAATATACCGTTCATATTGATACTGTTACTCCATTGATCGGTATTTTCAAACGAGTCGATTTTCAAACGAGTAAAATTTATTACTTGAGTTGTTCCGCTTACTATATTTAAATGTAAACTCACCCATCTTTCAACAACAAACAACGATAAAAAAAAGTACGCAATCAAACACAACACTTTGTACGACACTAATTATTGTTCCACACATCTCATTTCATACTAAGTGTATACGAAAGATATTCATGACACATGGAAATATTCACTCATGCTACGAACATACGCAATGATTGGTGACGCTTTCAAACTGTTTCGTTACCTCAAGAACTTTATTGTCTGAATGGTTGTTCATGTGTCTTAAGAACCAAATAGTTCAACACAGCACTAGTACCAACAGAAACATCAGAGTTGTTTACACAAAAGTTTGTATGTGCGCAGTATGCGAATACCACGTGTAAGTCCAACACAATTGCAGTATCCAGCCGAGATTAGTTAACACCAATTTATTACAACGGAGCCACGTAAACTTTCGTGAATGTACGGCATACTCACTTCTCGAGATTCTGTCAATGTCATAGCAATAAACCAGCTACTCCAACAACAGAGTACATACGTTTTCTAGTAACGACTCTCGAATCTTACACACAGATCAATCTACTTTGCTAACGAAAAGTGCTGAGTCATCACATGATTATCCTCACAACAACCAGTACATGGAGCTGTATTAAAATGTTCCTAACCCTCTGCACACCAGTGACAAATTGTTTTGTGAATCGAGTTGTTGTTCCGCGTCAAGTCTCCATGTTGAAGCGTACATTAAACAGCGCAATCCAATTAAAACCATGAATCTATTTTCATTTCCTCACAAACTGTCACATACAGAAAAATAAATTTTATTCCGCCAAAAACATACTTGTAACCAATCGCTTTCATTAAACACACAACACCATAAAAGTATTTACTTTCTACAACATAGACATTCCGATGTAGTCAAGAAATATTTTTATTAATCAAAATCATCGACTTCTGTTTACGGTGTTGGTGTGTGCATGTCATACATGTGGGGTCCGTATTAAAATGGACACGACACGACTGAATGTAAGGAGATAGAAGTCTATCGCATAGATTTACATGTGGTCTTCGCTACGGTTTCAAAAACGAATCATCTCGTTTGCATTGATCGAGACCGAACAAGTTGGTTACATGTATTCGCGGTCATGATTGTGTTTGTCATATGCGAATGATAGGGTTACTGTCAAATCTACATACAACAACCTTCTGACACTCATAATAGTGTTTCATTCTCCCCCTTCTTAATTGTAGACTCACGACAAGTATATTGTACAACTGGACAACTACGTTTAACAAGACCAACGACACTGAACACACACCTCTTACCCTAGTAACAATATCGTTTTCGTTTGGAAATATATTTTTTTTTCCTAGAGTAGCAAACTATTTTCGTTTAGAAATATATTTTTCCCTTGAGTAACAAACCCTTTTTCACTTGGAAATATATTTTTTCTCTGGGTAACAAACCTTTTTCACTTGGAAATATATTTTTTCCCTGAGCAACAAACCGTTTTTCACTGAGCAACAAACCATTTTCACTTGGTGGGTCGTCGTTTACCTGAGTAAAAATATCATTTTCCTTTGGAGATCTGGCGTTTACCCATACTAACAAACCATTTTCACTTGGAAAAATACTTTTACCTAGAGTAACTAATCATTTTCTTTTGGAAATATATTTTCCCCCTGGGTAACAAATCTTTTTCGTTTGGAAAACTGTCATTTACCTGAGTACCAATACCGTTTTCACTTGGAAATCTATCTTTTCCCTAGGTAATAATACCATTTTCGTTTTGAAAACTGACACACACACCGGACAATTTGATATTTTTGTATATTGTTACAACAGACGGCGACAAAATATACACCAACAACGACTCCATACATTTTTGTAATCGCATATTCAGTTGCTCTGATGCATCCCATCAAAATAATTGGTTACTCGCATGCAATGTGCTGTTGTACATCGATATGTATGTTTCCGGAATTGGTGAATAAACGGGTTTCCGATATGTCCGTGATGTTCGGGATCGTGCTTTGGATTTTCCAGAGTCAAAATGTCTGAATAAAACACCTCCTCGACTTTGGTAACTGGTTGGTACACGGATAATGGCGTTCGGAAAGCGGATGAATTTATGTTCCCTATCGCGCTAACAACTCCGGGTTACTTTGAGTTTCCTCGGGTCTGTTTACTATATTGTGTCTTTACTGGTCAATACATGTCGCTCCAGTCAGCTGAAACCGGATCACTAATATGAGAAAGTGTGTGGGCCTGATCCGGATATTCACTCATGAACCAACGACCAATATTCAAGTAAACATGTTACAGTCCGTGTTTTGTCTCCATGGAAAATACCAATGCATACACCATCACACCAAGTACGTCACGATTGTTCACAAGTATTCGCGTAAACGAGGTGTACATACAATGTGTCGGTGTACAAACATCATGGAAAACAAATTCATGTTCTCAAGTATCATCATGCGACGACTCTGTACATTCAATGTGGGCATAGATGACTTGGGGACAGACCAGCAGCCATATTTGGACGTAACACGATCTTAGTATGAACCGCCTCCACCAAACTTGTGAAAATTGAATCTCACACGAGTACAATCCTTTCACGGGTTCACACCTTGATTTTGCAAGATTGTTTGGATTCTCAGGTAGACTTGCATCGTGATCCAGACCTCGACATAATCGGTTTGCGTAACTCGCTCAATCCCTGCGTATCGTTGGTCATAACCTGCTAACTTTTTCGTCGAGACCGCAGTGTTTCACCTGGTTTTATGTATTTGGCGATCACCATCGCTATCAATCTTTCAGGAGATGAATATGCCGGATGTTGCTACTCCCACATAACGACTCCAGCTAAACATCGTGAGCAGTGACTCCGGATTGAAATCGTAAACAGGGACTCTGTGTGTGTGTGAATCTCGAGTTCGAATACGATTAGATAATGTAATCCAAGGTGTGTCTCTGCGGGTTGAAGACTGATTTCGTGTTAACCACTCCGCAAGAGGGTGCTGTCTCGCAATTCTACATGTCGTTATAAAACGTGGTTGGAAACTTTTGGTCTAGTTGATCCAGCTACGTATTGAAACGGTGCACCCACGCAGACCACTGAGAAAACGTTGTCGTTACCTGACTATATCCACGAGTAATTATGGGACTACGCGTAACGTTCCATAGATTCCTCTGGCCCCACACCGTGGTTTTACGACACAGACAAGATGCAGCGGTGGAAATATTGAAAATGAAAAACGATACCTTGGTGACATTTGATTTGGATTTTACACCTGATGAACCATACACTCGATTGGTACATTGGGATGACAACTCTATCGTCGAGGTCAAGGGAAAAGAAATGTACAGATTTGTTGGTGTTGTGGATATTAAGCGAAAATCAGGGTATATGGTTGTGTATGGTTCGCATATTTGACTGAGAATATATCGGTATGCATTATGCACTGTCCATTGTATCATGTCGTGTGTCATCTATGCCCACATTGAATGTCGCATGATGATACTTGAGAACATGAATTTGTTTTCCATGATGTTTGTACACCGACACATTGTATGTACACCTCGTTTACGCGAATACTTGTGAACAATCGTGACGTACTTGGTGTGATGGTGTATGCATTGGTATTTTCCATGGAGACAAAACACGGACTGTAACATGTTTACTTGAATATTGGTCGTTGGTTCATGAGTGAATATCCGGATCAGGCCCACACACTTTCTCATATTAGTGATCCGGTTTCAGCTGACTGGAGCGACATGTATTGACCAGTAAAGACACAATATAGTAAACAGACCCGAGGAAACTCAAAGTAACCCGGAGTTGTTAGCGCGATGGGGAACATAAATTCATCCGCTTTCCGAACGCCATTATCCGTGTACCAACCAGTTACCAAAGTCGAGGAGGTGTTTTATTCAGACATTTTGACTCTGGAAAATCCAAAGCACGATCCCGAACATCACGGACATATCGGAAACCCGTTTATTCACCAATTCCGGAAACATACATATCGATGTACAACAGCACATTGCATGCGAGTAACCAATTATTTTGATGGGATGCATCAGAGCAACTGAATATGCGATTACAAAAATGTATGGAGTCGTTGTTGGTGTATATTTTGTCGCCGTCTGTTGTAACAATATACAAAAATATCAAATTGTCCGGTGTGTGTGTCAGTTTTCAAAACGAAAATGGTATTATTACCTAGGGAAAAGATAGATTTCCAAGTGAAAACGGTATTGGTACTCAGGTAAATGACAGTTTTCCAAACGAAAAAGATTTGTTACCCAGGGGGAAAATATATTTCCAAAAGAAAATGATTAGTTACTCTAGGTAAAAGTATTTTTCCAAGTGAAAATGGTTTGTTAGTATGGGTAAACGCCAGATCTCCAAAGGAAAATGATATTTTTACTCAGGTAAACGACGACCCACCAAGTGAAAATGGTTTGTTGCTCAGTGAAAAACGGTTTGTTGCTCAGGGAAAAAATATATTTCCAAGTGAAAAAGGTTTGTTACCCAGAGAAAAAATATATTTCCAAGTGAAAAAGGGTTTGTTACTCAAGGGAAAAATATATTTCTAAACGAAAATAGTTTGCTACTCTAGGAAAAAAAATATATTTCCAAACGAAAACGATATTGTTACTAGGGTAAGAGGTGTGTGTTCAGTGTCGTTGGTCTTGTTAAACGTAGTTGTCCAGTTGTACAATATACTTGTCGTGAGTCTACAATTAAGAAGGGGGAGAATGAAACACTATTATGAGTGTCAGAAGGTTGTTGTATGTAGATTTGACAGTAACCCTATCATTCGCATATGACAAACACAATCATGACCGCGAATACATGTAACCAACTTGTTCGGTCTCGATCAATGCAAACGAGATGATTCGTTTTTGAAACCGTAGCGAAGACCACATGTAAATCTATGCGATAGACTTCTATCTCCTTACATTCAGTCGTGTCGTGTCCATTTTAATACGGACCCCACATGTATGACATGCACACACCAACACCGTAAACAGAAGTCGATGATTTTGATTAATAAAAATATTTCTTGACTACATCGGAATGTCTATGTTGTAGAAAGTAAATACTTTTATGGTGTTGTGTGTTTAATGAAAGCGATTGGTTACAAGTATGTTTTTGGCGGAATAAAATTTATTTTTCTGTATGTGACAGTTTGTGAGGAAATGAAAATAGATTCATGGTTTTAATTGGATTGCGCTGTTTAATGTACGCTTCAACATGGAGACTTGACGCGGAACAACAACTCGATTCACAAAACAATTTGTCACTGGTGTGCAGAGGGTTAGGAACATTTTAATACAGCTCCATGTACTGGTTGTTGTGAGGATAATCATGTGATGACTCAGCACTTTTCGTTAGCAAAGTAGATTGATCTGTGTGTAAGATTCGAGAGTCGTTACTAGAAAACGTATGTACTCTGTTGTTGGAGTAGCTGGTTTATTGCTATGACATTGACAGAATCTCGAGAAGTGAGTATGCCGTACATTCACGAAAGTTTACGTGGCTCCGTTGTAATAAATTGGTGTTAACTAATCTCGGCTGGATACTGCAATTGTGTTGGACTTACACGTGGTATTCGCATACTGCGCACATACAAACTTTTGTGTAAACAACTCTGATGTTTCTGTTGGTACTAGTGCTGTGTTGAACTATTTGGTTCTTAAGACACATGAACAACCATTCAGACAATAAAGTTCTTGAGGTAACGAAACAGTTTGAAAGCGTCACCAATCATTGCGTATGTTCGTAGCATGAGTGAATATTTCCATGTGTCATGAATATCTTTCGTATACACTTAGTATGAAATGAGATGTGTGGAACAATAATTAGTGTCGTACAAAGTGTTGTGTTTGATTGCGTACTTTTTTTTATCGTTGTTTGTTGTTGAAAGATGGGTGAGTTTACATTTAAATATAGTAAGCGGAACAACTCAAGTAATAAATTTTACTCGTTTGAAAATCGACTCGTTTGAAAATACCGATCAATGGAGTAACAGTATCAATATGAACGGTATATTATTTTTTGCGATATGTACCAACCTTCTAAGTATAACTTGTCAAAAATTTATCATGTCATAGAAAAGTCGGTTGTTACGAATTCGACACAAATGTACTTCGATTATTACGATGATGGAAATTACGATCAACGGAGTATTTCGAGGTGGATGTGTATCCTTTGGTATGTTCACCAATCACTAAATGTCGGTTAGTTAAACGGTACATTTACAAGTTTACCGAAATCTTGGTTTACAAATGACAGCTTGATGATGTAAAGCTCAACCACTCAAATGTGTTCATTGCAAAGTATTTGACCCAAACAAAATATCGAATGGAGACCAACACATTGGTTTCATTTCCGAGTGGGTGAAAATTGTTTTCTATTGGATGGATATGATTTACCTTTAGAAAAACGATATAGACCGATTAAGCGACGCTGTTCCATATCCGTCGAGTGAGTGAAATTTCTTAGGGTTTGATTTATCGAGTTAACTACCAGCGATTCAATCACATCCAAGTAACGTATTTTAGTGGCCGAGTATTGCGACGGCATTTACTTTAGCGAATGACAACGGAAAAATTTTCGACTGCATTGTCGGTGTATGTGTTACACAAATAATTCCAGTACACCTAACTATAGGATGCATTTGACAAACATCGTACAAATTGTTTCGTTGTGATGGTAACGACTTTCGGCGGCTTGGTTTCATGTCGGGAATTATTATTTTAGGGTTCAAAAACAATTTCAATCAATACTACAAATGAACAACAATAAAAAACACGTTTAGTGAATTAGAGTGATAGCAAGTACTTCCTTGATATTACGATTGTTGTGCACTAGACATTTCTAGCTGAATTGAATGCATCTAGCAAACATATTCCAATTTACTTTTGTAATGATCAAAGTCTTAGAGCGCAACCTCGCGATATTTTACATTTAGCACGTTCTATAGAAAGTGTGAACGGAGTTGACTATTATTCATGTACTTGGGATAATGCTTTGATATCAAAGATATATTTTCACACCGTGTGATGTTTCGATTCTCTGATGTGAATACCGCCAGTAACGACATTGATGTTAAATCCTCACTCTTGGTCATTGTAAGCGAATCCTAAGCATCGCAACAGTCGGTACGGAAATCGAACGCATGCATACTTTTAGATAGGCGACACTACCAAGTTTATTACATCCGTGAAATACTCTGAAAGGTCGATTCGTGATTGTGTTAACTATATTCATCCTCTATATCTGTGGACACAAAGATTTCTCAACTTTGGTTACAGCTCATTCGTAGCGAATTGTCGTGTGCAATCTAATAAAGTGCGAGTCGAAGACGAATGATTTGATTTCAATGAACTTAAAAGTCCTTTTGTTTTGGTATTGGGTTTAATACAATTTGTATGACTATAACGAATCCGATTCCAAAAGTGCTATGTTACATTTAACAAAAAGTTTGATGACTTGCATTCTGATATTGATAGATGTGAAAATTAATATGACTCGTTTATAAAATCCCGATAATGTTCTTTGTCATGTCTGTGTTCAACAAATATGCGATCAAGTCTTACCATTCGATATTAACGTTCACAGTGGGCATAAGCGATAATTTGTTGAAGTAACAATATCGACGAGTTCAATAATATTCTCCATCGATGTATTCGAATAATCTGTCAGCTACAAGTGGATTAAAAACTTGATGCCGTTTTGTGGTTAACTCAAGTCAGTGGCCGCGTTTGTGTTGATTTCGGGAATGATCATGACGTGTTGGCAGGGTAAATTAGTTTATGTGGTTGTAACTATGACCGTAAAGAGTTGCTGACATTCCAATATCTTTTATGCTGTAATATACGGATTCACTTGTGATCATTTAATTCTCAGTTATTGTTCAGACATTCAAATCTCGTATACTCAAAATGTAATAGGTTATGTCAAGTCGTATATGTATCGATTAGTAAATACTTTGTCTTACAGAATAGTAACGACCTTTACAGTTGAATAAAAAAATACCGATCATACGAATACAACCAGAATGAATTAATTCAAATTTGTGAGTTGCAGTGATATAATCAAGTAAGTGAAAACTAGATTTTTAACACTTGGTAATGTTGTGAATAATTCTTTTGAGTATGGTAAGATGTTAAAATGTCGCTTTGACAAACGAAAAGCCGGATCGCGAATAGAGTTGTAATGTATCATTACTTGTTTCAAATCAATGTGCGTATAATATCGAAATGGGACTGTGGGAAAGTTGGTAGTCATGTTTGTCAATCCTATTTCAATTCACACTACAGCAAGTCAAAATATTTCGTTTCGGATTACCTCAATTTACCTATAGAACATCTCGCGAATGGATTCCGACGCCGCACTATAACATTTTTTGATAATAAGGACTCAAGGATTTTCAATCAACAATACCTGGATTTTTTGGTAATGCTAGAGTTGGCAAATGATAAGTTGCGTGTTTTTGTTAAGCGTTTGATTTCTCAGAAATAAATACAATTATTGTATGTGCATACTTGCGATTTCTTGATTCTTGTTTAGTTAGTTGGTATTGATTCTATAGGTGTGAAACAGCGGCGTGGAATGTGTGAATAATTCGACGCGGCTGAAGTTGGAGTCAGTAATATTCAGGTTACGTTCGAATCAACAGATCGCGGTAAATGGATTTCTTGAAGGATTAGAGTTGTACCGGATCAACACATTCAAATACGAATCAACTTGATTTGTGTAGTGAGTTTCATTTCAAGTTGACAAATTGACACATTGCTTGAATATTCTCATGATTCTTATCATGCAACTAAAGTCAACGTGAAACATATAGCGACCACGGAAAGTATCAAATCTTGGATATTCAAGTCAGCGTCTGCGACGGTTCTGTTATTCGGTGCTTATTACTTAATAGGTAATATTCTTATTATATCAGACTCGTGAAATCCAGTTCTGCACCAAACTACCAACATATTACCTTGTGAGCGGTCGGTATGTCTGTAACACCAAGTCACGAGAGATGGTTATGTCTTATAGGTGTTATCTTGTGAGCGATCGTAGGATTTTAGAATTATTTCGCACCTTTTTGAATAAGCGTACACTTCACAAAGGATTAGGGTTGGAGTAGGAATGAGTGACAATTTGTCGCTATTCAAGTTACCGACACTGGCGGTCTGTTATTCGTTACTTATTAAATCTTACGAGTGAAATCAAGTTCTGTGACAAACTGCTTACGAAAATTTCACCGCGTGAGCGACCGATATGCCTGTAACACGAAGCCGCGAAAGATGGTTATGTCCGAGACATTATCTTGTCAGCGATCGCGGGGTTTTGCAAACTATTTCACACCTTTTGAAGTGTTAGTATGTGAACGCGGATATTGTTGGTATTTGAATCACCGTCTACGCCGGCTCTGTGGCAAACTAATTACCAAAATATTACCAAGTAAGTGATTCCTAGATTTAGCAAACTATTTCACACCCTTTTTTGCTAAAAGTACGACATGCCACCCGCAGTCTATAAACGAAAGTACGAATCATAGCCGCGCCCTTAAGAATAACGATATATGATTGTCGAACTCGCCGTAAACGTTGGGATTAACTCGTATCGGTCATATATAATAATTTGGGATATACACATTAACTAAGAACCAATCACGTGACTATTAACTTGATACATATTCAACACCGTGCCACCGCAGCCTATACCCACAACGTTAGTCAAATCATCTCTACCTGAAAGGTCACCATGTCACCGCGCCTATACCTGAAAAGGTAACCATGCCACCACGAGTTTTCGCGTCACCGTGTCGCCGCAGCCTATACCCGAAAAGGTAACCATGCGACCCCCGCCATAAGACACAATGGCACCGTGCCACCCCCGCCATAAGAGATAAGGGTCACCGTGCCACCCCCGGTTTCTCGGCACCGTGCCACCCCGCCCATAAGAACCCCACCCACCTCACGACCGATCTACTATACTACTTTCGTTGGTGCTTAGTTTTACTTTTCAACTAACTTGTTGTCTGTCGATACATTCATTTAATTACGATTCCGAGAAGTCGAATCGATTCCCATAATATAACGATTCAGTGCCGAGCTTTTTTCGTGTCTTATACTTTAGCTGATACTTAATCAGTCTGATTGAAATAGCATTGCATAGTGTACGAGTTCATTTATTTCGAAAAAGAGCATAATATATCAATGATATCATTGTGCGTCATTGCATCGATTCACTTGCTGAAATCCTCCAGATCGCTTGATGTTTCGATGTCGCTTCACGAGTTCCATTCTTGTATCCATATATATCGACAAGCAGCTATGCAAATCCACAGCTTAGATAACTAGGACTCTTGTATGTCATTAACATTATAGACAGTCATTCGACGATATTCAACTGGCATTGATGCTTTCGATACAGCGCAGTATGTAAAACGTCACGCTGATCAATTCAATTTCAACAATGGGACCCGCGCACAATTATATGGCCGGATTTTCGTTGAATATTGACGACACCCACAAATCGAAAGATCTCTTTTTCCTGCACATCTATGATGCAATTATCCTTCCAATGACTACGAATAACTTGAGATTCCACAGGATTAATATCCGAATCAAATAATACGAGCGTATCTTTTCCAGCTTTCAAAACTTGCACTGATGCGCCCGCTCTATGTCGCAACACTACAATATGTGGCCATACAAAACGATGTATAGTTATTTTTTGTGGTACCATCCCTACGACTTATTTCAGATCGCAGTTTACTGAGTAGAGCTTAATACTAATACCTGCATGATTTATTTTTGCATGTCTAGAATAAGTAAAATGCCAGTGTACTACAACTACGTACCAAGTTTCAGGGTGAGGAGTCACATATTAGCATGATAATTCTGTTATTAAAGCTGACTATGTATATGTACACGCTAGCGAAAACAGATTTAGGCAAAAGTTGCTATAGAACTGCGTTAGTTTTAAAGTTGTTCCATCATGCAATGTGTGATGAAATTTGGTATGCTGCATAATCACAATGCCCTGGAGCTCATTTAGATACGTTTTTTAATGTAGTTACACACTCTAGTTGTTTTGATGTAAGGAAAAAATCATTCGATAACTCGATAGTTAACACGCGTTGATGTAACTTTCCTCATTTGTATGCATAGCCTACGCGAAATTGGTTACCGAATTTTTCGATTAGTTTATATTCCGTATTTTATTTATAACTGAAACTGTTAAGTACTACTTAAAGTGTTATAAAATGTGAAAAAGTGTACAAGTAGAATTATTATTATGTCAGTTTACAAATTCATACGATTTTTCTTGTTGCGCTCCGGGATAAAATGTAATTTTTCGCTCTTTTTTATTTTTTCAATAAAATTAGTATTCATTTTACAAAAAACGTCGTGTAAAGATAAAGTACTTGTACATTTCGTAGTGCTCAAGTATAAGTTTTCAAACCATTACCTTGACAAAATTTTCAGAATAGCAACTTTTGCGTAAAGTCTGTCTTGCATTTAGTTGCCGGCTCTGAAAGCAAGCAAAGTTTGTGGTATTTGCGCAACATCGAAATTTGTACACTTCACGCTTATCTTATGTCGACAACATAAGTTAGTCAAAAGTATTTCGAATCATGGATATGAATAATTTAAAAAAAAAACCAAATATGTCGCATCCAAACTTCGTAAATATTTTCGATTAGATTTTTCGATTCTATCTACTTTAAAAGACTCAGTGTAGAAGTTTCGAAACTTGCATGAATTACAAGCTACATAATACAATTAGTTAACACGCGTTGATGTAACTTTCCTCATTTGTATGCAAGCCTATGCGAAATTGGTTACCGAATTTTTCGATTAGTTTATATTCCGAATTTTATTTAAGTACTACTAAAATTGTTATAAAATATGAAAAAGTATACAAGTAGAATTAATATTATGTCATGAATAATTAGTTTACAAATTCATACGAATTTTCTTGTTGCGTTCCGGGATAACATGTAATTTTTCGCTCTTTTTTATTTTTTATTTTTTCAATAAAATTAGTATTCATTTAACAAAAAACGTCGTGTTAAGGTAAAGTACTTGTACATTTCATAGTGCTCAAGTATAAGTTTTTAAACTATTAACTTGATAAAGTTTTCAGAATAGAGACTTTTGCGTAAAGTCTGTCTTGCATTTAGTTGCCAGCTCTGAAAGCAGGCAAAGTTTGTGGTATTTGCGCAACATTGAAAATCGATAAAGTAGTCTAAAACCTAGTCACTTTTTACGTGGAGGGAGTACATAGCGAAGTACTTGTACATTTTGGAGCACTCAATTATAGGTTTGGCCTGCTTGCGCTATACTTAATGAATCATTCCTATGTCATAACTACTTGAGTTGTTGGTGCGTGTAGACAAAAACCTACTTGAGAACATAATTTTTATTTTTCAATAAAATTAGTATTCATCTTACAAAAACGTCGTGAAAAGGTAAAGTACTTGTACATTTCGGAGTACTCAAGTATAGGTTTTGTCATCTTATTATATGCTCAGTATATTATATGTCAAGAATTGTGGAGCATTTATGTGGGTCTCCGGGGCGCTCTTCATTGAGTGTCCGTGTTGAGCGATAAGTTTAATTCGCGAAATTAGTGTGTTCAAATCAGGCCTGTCGCCAACATGGTGATGTCGCATAAGCCCTAAATACACATAATAGAATATCAAGGAAAAGTATCATCTAACGTATAATGAATGTTATTTATTTCTCGGAAGCAAGTTATTATCAAAACATAGTGGTCAAAATTATCGCAGAGCAATACCGATTTTGCGTAAATTCCGTTATGCGTCCGACTATGTTACTAGGGATTATGTAGTTAGTTAGGAAATTAGGAGTCCTATCTTCCCAATCGGTATGGAACAACATCAAAATCATCACAAAGCAATATCGAATTTTGCGTGCATTCTGTTATGCGTTTTACTACGGTAGTATGCGCATCTGCATACAGGTGTCCAGACGTGTACTTTCTACTATATTCGCTCCTAACATTATAGCAGCGCCCGACGCAGCTTACATTATTACGTTATAAGACGCTGGCGGCGTTTCACTGTCGGTTTAATCACCCTTATTCTAGTGACATGAAAAGGACTGAATCGTATGAAATGTGGTCACTACAAGAATCGAGCGAAAGCGCTGTTTCACGCCGTCTTGCATCGGTCCTAGGGTTTGTCTACTAACAGTTCTTAGTTTTGATTAATGAAAAATATAGTGATTGAAAATAGATCACTGGATTATTTACTTTTATAACTTTATATTTTGTGAAGTAGAGAGTAGTTTAAGGTTAAGATAGTATAACCTTGGTGAGTGCTATCGTCTCACTCGATCATCATCTTTAAATCAGGGCTATCTCAATGATGTTGACTAAATTTACGGTTTCAGAACGCGCTAATTAGACCTTATCGTTATGACGCTGGGGTTCGCGTACAGGTATCGAAAGTGTTTGTATAAATAATGCCCTGCGAATCGCACGCCTGCGGCTATTGTTAGTTCGATTATTTTCGCCTTGGGATTCGCGTATATGCTACTAAGCTGTTACGACTTCGAAACGTGCACATGCGAGTGATTTGTTTCCGTAGCTCTGAACTTGAGAATCGCTTGCCTGCGTCTAATGAAAATAAGTCGTAAAATGTGGAGCCTGCAGAGACCGTAACTTGTATACATAAAATCAAGTTTAAAAATATGGACGGATGAGTTATCTCTGACCAATAGAGTAATATAACCGCCTATAGTTTAGTGAGGGAATTGCTATAATGTATATCCAAACAATCGTTGCAGACTCTGAATGTTACCAAGGTCCTTATCACAAAAAATCATACATCAGAAGCGTAGGGATTGATATTATCGAGTCGCAGCGCTCAAAATCGCAAAGGTATTCAATACATATTGCTAAATACACATGGAAAATAGGTATTGAAATTCACAAAACATTGCAATCGCCTAATTCCTCTGTGATGACATCATAAACCGGGCATAGTCCGACGCAAATTATATTATGAGAGTGTTTACATTCTAAATAGCCTGAGGGGCGGGGCGTATAAAAAGGATAATAATACTACTCTCGTGACACGCTGGGATTGGAGGTGACGAGTAATTCGACAGTTTGAGAAAGAACAGCCTTAGTCCCCTGATATAATAGTTACGGGATTCACCGACGCTGTCAAAGAATGAAATCTGGGAGATTATCCGACAACTCCGCTGCAGGGAGTAGAAATTCGAACGCCCGATAACGGTCATTGTTACACAATTTACAATTTTTAAATTTAAATAGATTTTGTAGTTGCAGACGACCTATACAATTATTATTGACAATTACCTTAATACTGAGAATATCCTATAGTCATGGTCTGTTACAATTGATCAATTAGCTGATTACCAGAAATGATCAAAGTGGTCACCGTCCCTACTTTAAGTAGAAGTAGGAGCGGCGGTTCTCAAGTAAGTAGGTAAGTAGGTATTCTACGCCTATTTTTGCCTAAAAGACTGAAAACTGTCAAGTAGAAGTAGTCTAATATCATAACTACTTGATAAGTAGTGCGAGTAGGCAAAATCTACTTGAATTACCATAATCTTCCATGTATAATGCGCGAAATTTTACCGATTTTTTTGTCCTAAAATCGGGGGTGCGTAGATGCATGGGTACAAAGAGCCTTGAAAAAAATCTCCTCGAAATAAAACTTGAAATCACACCTTTTTTCATGTTTGTTATAATCTCGTATTTCTCCACATATACAAGGAATAAATCGGATTTAATGTAAACTTTAAGTTTAAAGTACATGGAACAAAAAGTACTTATGGAATATAATAACCTAATGTGCTTCAATAGCTGTTGAAGTCAATCAGACATCTGTGACAGATCAAAGTTGTCAACAAGTTCTTTGCATGTCGGATGTGGAAACCCTTAATAAATACTTCACGCGAACATCAGTGATATTGGAACGCAGCTATGTCTTGTTAATGTTCATGATCGAAAATGTTTTATCGTAGTAGTTTCATGACCATCTGTCACAGATTGGAAAGCTCTCGGATGCAGTCCGTGACTCATAAAATTTGTCGATACTTTCAGATTAGAATTTCACTTTCAGAGTGGAAACTCTCCGCGGGCCGCTCAAAATCCCTTCGCGGGCCGGATCCAATTTTGCCCGTCCCTGTTTCAACACATTGATCTTGGTACATAAGACGAATCCTGTACTGAATCTCCATTTTGCGCGACTATTATTTCACGAATGTTGAATTGTGACCTCGCGGCGGGGAGACATTATTATACGGTTCTCTGGAAAATGTATGGCCAACATGCCTCGTATCACGAAAAAGATTCCCGGCCACTGTCTCACTCGGACCGAAGAATATCTGCGGCCAGAACATGTTTCAACAAAGTGTTTTAAAACACCATTTAGGTTACTTAAAATGCAACCGCAGATATATCCCAGCGGTTCTCAGCCTTATTGACCTCGCGGGCCGGTAAAACTTCAAAACAAATGTTGCTGACCGGTAAACCTTTAAAAACCAAAATTCACCTTAAGTTCAAATGCGAAAAATGCATGCACCTTATCTGTAATATTGAAAATGTCAATTGATGATGACTTATACGCGCGTCCATAACTGATAAATTGCTTTTCATCCATTGGAATTTCGTTTATTTATTTTTTCACAAAATCTATATGCAATTGAGAATTGAGTAAAATATTCATATTGAAATGAACCCGGAAATTTTCGGCTGACACTCGTCAGGGTTAATTGTCAGCAACTAGTAGAGAATCGGAAAGAACATTGTATATCAACAATCGTATCACAAAATATCGCGTCACTAGCAATGCTCCCTCTAATTTATCACGAGTCTGCGCGTCCTCACCAACTCACTGTGCGGTCCCTTAGACAAGAGTGCGTAGCCACGGATGGACTCTCGACTTACCCGCAATTTTTCCGGTAATGTGTGGTGTTGACTAAAAATGTTCAACACTTTGACTATAGACTCCCAAATTTCTCGATTTCTTCCGAAACTTTGACGTTCGCTGCGTCGGACTCGAGTTTTTCATCGCAGTTTAACTATATTTCCCACATATGTAGATCGAAAATGGTCGTCAGTTTGGTCCGATGATCAGCAGTGCTTTCTGCGAAATATTTAGTGATAATTTTTATTGTGCGTGGAACATATTTTCTGTGCGCGCAGACTTTGTCGGCAGTTCGCGGCCGCGCACGCGCGCAGTTTAGAGAGAACATTGGTCACCAGCATGAAATTTCGAATAATAGAGCGTTCAATGAAATATTTTAGACACGAATTCCTTTTGTTCTGTGTCAATTACGGCTTACGTTGTCGCACTATAGTAGGCCTATATCAATCAAATAGCAATATCTCCATTCTCTTTTGACTACTCAGTGCTGACATTGCGCGTTACTTACCCTTACCAACCACCTTGACTTACCTCGGCCATTGTGGATGTCGAATTACGTTGCTACTCTGACGTCATGTCTGGGGTCTCGGACTATGTTGCACTCGGAAATTATGTATGTAGTATGTTCGGACGGTCTTACCACTCGGACATCATGTCTGGGGTATGTACTGGACCGGCCCGTCACTCGGACACCATGTCTGTGATATGTTTGGAATGTTATGCGAGACATGTCGGTTCACCAGACGAGAGCCGATCAACTTTTTCCGAGACCTCACTCTGCGGCTGAAATTTGACCGATTTCAATTCTCCGATTAGTGTCTAATTGTCATCTGTGCAACGGAAACAGGTCGATTACTGACGTTTGATCAGCGATGACGGATTGATCGGCATCTGTCCAATCCACCCTAAATTTCTGTCACTCTCGCGGTGGTGGGTCCGCCTTGCGGCGTCAGAAATCAGTGCTACTATCGCTGTGGCGACTGCCAGCTTTCAATCAAGTCATCAGTGGAAGAATTACCTTGCTGCGTACGCGAGTTATTGCCTAAAAACGTGGGTGACTACTTTGCGACAATTTTTGTGCAATCATTGTGTCTTTGAGACGTAGTAAAGAGACTCACCTCAACACTGACGCGTGACACGCGATTTCGGCAAGTGTTAAAAACATTAGAAACAATCCCACTATCCCAGCGAAGTTAAAATGAGTGTGAGGTTGATATGTTGATTGTTTTCTCGAGAGATTATACAGATCTACCATTTGCAACAAAGCTCTGCGCTCACTAGTACGATAAATATTTAATGGCAAAGTAAATATCCGGCTTAAATGCGGATGCCGCCACCAGGAGGTTAAAAGTAAAAGAACAATTAGTTTGATTGATATACGAAAATTGCGGATCGATGTCCTTATATACACTTACAAAATGAAACTAATTCACTATCCTAGATTACAGTTCAATCCTTTATTACAGTTCTTGAATGGCTTCCTCTTCCTCACGAATTAATGGATCCGTCTACTTTCATATACATCTCGACGTAATGACACACGTAATGTTATTTATATGAGACATCCATTCGAATGGAAGCGAAATTAGGGATAACAAATGTCGGCCGCTGCACCTACGCAAATCTCGAGCCGATTGAACTTTTTACCCTCCATAAGTGGACTCTAGCCGTTTCACGACATATCATGTCATTTAGAGTTTAGCAGGATGTGATTTTGTTGGTATGCAGTTATGCACAGGAAACAGTGTCAACGAGCATTTAAAATGTATGTGAACATGATCGCAAAGAACGACATAATACGATTGAAAAATTTAATTGATACTCACTTTGTTCAATTGTCGCCAGATTAAGTGGGTTGATGCGATTTTCCAAAAGATCAGTTACATATTTTACGACTACGATTTCTCTGTCTGTCCATGACATTGACGGTTAGTTCCATTGGAAAAGCCGATAATTCTACGATACGTTAGACATCTTAGTGATATTCTTTAGTCGTCAAATGAAATTGAAGAAGGTGTGAAAGTTGGTCGTCACACAAAATTCCCCGGGGCCCTGTGTTGCCACGTAGTTACCGTTAGTGATCTCCCACCGTTTCGAAAAGCAGACCCGCTTCTGGGGCGTTTAGAGTGGTAAATTTAGCGCACTTCAGTGATTTGAAACCCGTGGCGTGAAATGCAAGGCCCCAAACATGCTCAGTAAGTACGTTTGAAGACGGTAGAGCATCTCAACAGAAAGCACGCTGCGTTTTCTGAAGGTATGAAATGGGATATCAAGTCTCACACCGTAACCCCCGCCCCTATAACTTAATATTTAATCTTTTCGATACCTTCCAAAGCGTATGACCCATGCAGATGGCTTGTTCGAAACCTGACAAACTCGTCAACTCACTAATGCGTTGATTCTGATTTTCATCTCATGGACAGCTGGAAAGAAATCCGAGAGGTATTCATTTGAGGAGAAAAGGTTTGAAATTTCGTTTTAAAATGGGCTCGGATGGCCTTTCAGTTGTATATGGTGGAATCGGTTGTTGTTGCTGCCTCGACTAGGCTACTTCGTTAAGGTTACAGTATGCTTAATATTCCTTGTTGTGATTCCCGATCTACCGTGCAAGCCAATGTACCTTCAAATGTGATTGTAGTCAACTTCATTATGGCGCATTAAGTTCATAAAAAAGTCATCATATACTCGTTATACAATCGTTTATATATGTTTGTTTATGTTATTCATGGTCATTGGTCACCCGGCCGATTAGCGATCATCCTTATTTTTTATTCCGTAGCTGCCGACTTGTAGCACGGGCAGGGTTGCAATGACTCGAGTCACGATTTTCTGATGACTCGACTTGACTCGTGTCATTTTCTCAAAATACGGAAATGACTCGACTCGAGTCAATCTGTGTATTGACTCGACTTGGACTCGAGTCATTGCGGATGACTCGAACCAAGTCTTATGACTCGAGACTCTAACGGCCAAGACAGACCATTTCATTGTAATTTCGAAGAATAGTTAAAAATGCGAGAAAAAATACCATATTATATGTGCAAACTATTCGATATCACAAACACAGTTAGAAAAAGTGGGTTTAACAAGAATTGAGCTGGAAACTGAGCAGTCAACACCATGACTTGGACTCGAACTCGAGTCATAATACCATGACTCGGACTTGACTCAGTGGTGAATTGAAAATGACTCGACTTGACTCGAGTCAATCTGTGCATCGACTCGACTTGGACTCGAGTTACTGCGCATGACCCGAGACTCAAACGGCCAAGACAGATATTTCATTGTGATTTCGAGGAATAGTAAAGTAAACGCACTATTTGGAATTCGTCTAATGGTACTTATATTTGAATAAGCGGCCAGAAACTGCTAAAAAGCGAGGAAAATAGTACACTGTAAAAAAAAACCTCGATTTACCGCGAAATGTTTGGAAGCACGGTAGCCAGACATTTCGTGGTAATGTAACATTACCGCTAGTCAATGTAAATTTAAGTTACACTCGTCCGGTAACCTTACTTTACACGCCAGACTGTAATGTTACAGTCACCTCCTGTATATTTGCCACTGAGACTGTAATTCTACCGCCTACCAACCTACATGCTGTCTGTGTATATCAGGATTACATATCAGCTTGTAAATTCATGTACATCTCATACCTATCGCAAAGCAACCCGATGCTAAAATATAGCAAAAGCTTCTTCACACCCACAAAACGACATTGGAACAAACTGTATATTCATTCATGATTCACGATGAGAAGGTTATCGATGGAAAAGTATTGCTGCTGGAGGTCGAATTCTTCTTTAGGAGACATGCAGTAACACGAGTGATCTCCCACCATCGGCCAAACTTCCAATTGTGTCTTTTTCTCGTCCTCATTCCTTCTGTGTAACTAGTATCTTGCAGTTCCACTAAAAAGAATTCATGCGTAAGTCGCTATATTTTAAGCAAAGTTCCTAACCTAGACATGACATTATAAAGACTACTAAGACAAATAGGCTAACAAAAGTATAACAATTTTTGAAGTACCGGTACTGGTACATTGTGTGATGACGGCTCCGCCTTTTACATGATATATAGCAGAGAGTCATGACTTCTTTATCTAATGCAGCGGTTCTCAATCTTTTTGAACATGCGCCCCCATTGGCGATGGCCAAAAAAATTGCGCCCCCTGCACTTATTGTCATGTCAAAAAGAGCACATCATCTAATATAGAGATAGGCTATGTTAATCTGTCCAATGTCCATATCCATTCCCGGTGAACTCTGGACTATTGTACTTTTCACAAAGGGCTATTGTACACACCGAAATCGCGAGTGGCAATGGGATGAGTAGTTGCTGGGATTCCATATTTTCGCGCAGAGCGGAGCGCGAAATTTTTTTAGATTCACGAATGAATACCGTAAGTAATAGTAGCAGTATCACATATTACTGTCAAATATTTATCCTTTTTCAGCCCATATCATCAGATTCACCGGTAGGATTCATGGACGGAGTGCTTTCGAAAATTTAGGGCAAGTAATAATTGATAATGCATCTTTGTGTGGGATAATTGTTATTAGTCATGCACTTTGTTGCATGCTGTTATTTGTTGACCTCTCATCAGGATTGTCCATCGTATCAGTAGTGGAAATATATTGAAATCGCCCAAATGTACCATAAAAAAATTTCTTTCGTGAGCACACGATTCTGATTCCTGCTCAGATTTAGAAGGGCGCTACTATATTAGAATCAAAAAATTTAGTTACGTTGAATTGCGTGGAGCGTGAAGAAAATTTCAAGATTAATTAAAATCTCTTAAAAAATTGGGATGAATTATTAATTTCAATTTGCATGTCGAGGGATGCTAACACATACTAATTGAATTAGGTGTCGACGGCCACACCAATTCCCTTCTACTGAAGCAGGTTGCCCATCACTGATCTATTAGTATGCATATGGTATGTCTTACGCCAAGTTTGAATCCGTATTCCAGTCTTTAACATTTCTGACAAATTTCCCCAAACTTGTTTGAAAATAGCAAAAAAACATTGAACAGGACATCAATTTATTTCGAAGTAGGTTGCACTGAGATTAATCCTAATGCTGGTAGTGACTACAGAGAACAAGGCGTCGTTCTGTACTGCCATGCCCAATTTGATCAGTTTTGGAATTGAAGTAAATTGTGTTGATATAGGGTAGCTTAATTGAGGGCAAGCTATGAAGGGCAAGGGAAGCTATAAAATAATGAATGACTTACACGTGGGAATTCCTCTAAATCTTCAAAGAATATCAAAAATTTGCTCAAATGAAGTTGAGCGCGACCGCTGGAGTTTGAATTTGGCGAGCTTTCTTGAATACGAAATAAGTTTCATCTTCAACAATCGTCTTCTGAAAATGGTTGAGAAACACATGTTCAGCCGGTTGCCTGTGAACCCAGCCTTACAAACTCGGCCCTCGGGAAATTTTGTATTAAAGCTGGGAGTGGGATATTAGGGTTGGCGGAGGTGGGATATTAGGGTTGGTGGAGGTGGGATATTAGGGTTGGGGGAGGGGGACATTAGGGTTGTCGGAGGTGGGATATTATGGTTGCCGGAGGTGGGATATTAGGGTTGCCGGAGGTGGGATATTAGGGTTGGGGGAGGGGGGATATTAGGGTTGGTGGAGGTGGGATATTAGGGTTGCCGGAGGTGGGATATTAGGGTTGGGGTAGGGGGGATATTAGGGTTGGTGGAGGTGGGATATTAGGGTTTCCGGAGGTGGGATATTAGGGTTGCCGGATGTGGGATATTAGGGTTGGGGGAGGGGGGATATTAGGGTTGCCGGAGGTGGGATATTAGGGTTGGGGGAGGGGGACATTAGGGTTGTCGGAGGTGGGATATTATGGTTGCCGGAGGTGGGATATTAGGGTTGCCGGAGATGGGATATTAGGGTTGCCGAGAGGTGGGATATTAGGGTTGTCGGAGGTGGGATATTAGGGTTGCCGGGGGTGGGATATGAGGGTTGGGGGGGTATTAGGGTTGCCAGTGAATACAAAATTTCTCGAGGGCGGAATTCACCGAGGGCCGGGTTCACCGAGGTCCGAGTTCACCGAGGGCCGAGTTTGTAAGGTTGAGTTCACCGAGGTCTGATCGATATGTGAACGTCGCGTTCTTTCCCGCGCTTGGCGCTTGCGCAATCCGTGATCTGATCACGCCGTGACTGCGTGATCTACGCATGCCCTGACCTCCTTACAAGATCGACAAATCAGTTGATAATAACATAATTAGTTTAATAATTCATAATAATACTTGTTAATACACTTAATTACACAAGTTCCCGAGGGCCGAGTTTGTAAGGCTGGGTTCACCGAGGGCTGGGTTCACTGGTAATCGTTTAGCCTTATGTGTTGAAGCAAAAGGTTCCTCATTTGAGGTGGCATGTGTGCCAAACAAATCCAGCAGTGGATGAAAACATCTCTATGCTGTGGCCCGAAAATGACATAAATATACCAACAGTTTCAACTCATCCGCGGCGGAGTATGTGGTGTCACAGGTCACTATACAAGTCGACTAATATCCCAAAATAGAACAGAGAATGCGGCAAATGAAATATTTCAATCATGAAATCAAAGTCATCCCGGTGGTGTGCACAGTCGTAGATATTCACGGTAAAGAATACTATGTAGTACTGTACCTTTTACGATGCGTATGCCATTCAGCATTCCTAGGAATCTTCAACGATAGTGTCCACTTTCTTCGAGCACAACAAGCTTCGCTCCACCCTTCGCTCAAATCTCAATATTGGCCAGACGACGATACGACACTCGAACGATTTCGAAATAAGCAGTATTCATCCGCTAACATGCCACCAATAATATTTACTGGCCACTGCGTTATAATGTTTGATTTAGGTCGTTTTTTTCATACCGAAACATTTATCATTACATATAGTCCCTTTCTTCTCCATCTAATTGCGTATAAATTGATATTTATTCCATATGTTGTTCACTACTTACCGTACCTACTAAATCAGACGTTGCTTGTGATGTCACAGTTGTGCGTTGGTTGTTTACTACGAATCTCGGAACAGTCGGAACCTTGTTCGCCATTTACAAATGGTCAACGGAGCATGCGGTGCCGATATTTCTAGTTTCCCGAACAATATTATACATCCTAAACTGATATTCTAACTCATCAGTCCTATCCGTGATAACGAATGTAACCAGCGAGATCGGCATTATAGCCATAGCCTTATAATATTATATAGTGGCTATGGTGTACCACATTAGCTACGATTGTCAGTTGTTTCTTTTACCCTATGTACTATACTGAAATTGGTACTAGGGCCAACAATTTCCGTATGACAGACCCCAGTCTCGCGAACGAGGTTGAATCAGGCCAAATCACCACGAGAATGATATCAGTAACATTCAGTTCCACGTATAAATTGGCTGCAGAGATTTTCAAGCTAATCAATTTTCCCAATAGCCTGGTAAACTTCAGTAACGAGTAACTGTCAGTAATTTTGCGAAGAAATTCTGGTTACTTGACTTTACAGCTAAATTGAGGTAATATTACATATCAAAATGTAAAATTATAAGCTACGCACAGTTATTGGCTGCGACCGGTCGTTCGTTGCAAAATTTACAGAGATTTCCCCGTAAATCTACCAGATTTTTTACAGTGTAGAACAGTGGTTCCCGAACTTTTTCGGTGTGAGGGCCAAATTTAGAATTTCAGAGTACGGTCGGGGCGCACGAATACTACGGCTATGAAACGGACCCAAACAGTCACCATGGCTATTTCGAAGTAGTTTTATTGCCCTGGCGAGATTTCAAAACTGTACACTAGGGCTGTTCAAAAATAACTTTTTTTCCCCGATTCAAGCCGGTCGACACCTCTTAAATCGTCAGGTTGCAGTAGAAAATCATGCTCACCAAATTTCACTCGATTCCAACCAGTAAAGGCCTCCGCAGATCCAATTAAAATTTTTAATTTATTATGGAAAATGGAAAAAAAAAAATTTCCAAATTTTTCTGCCAACCCCATGAAATTGTTGAGCTGTCTTCAAAGACGTTGCAAAACAAATTTGAGTCAATTCCGACCAGTAGAAGCGGAGTTATGTGAGTTTTTCGATGAGAAATCGCGGATTATCCTTTATCGGTGGATAATCCGCGATTTATCAACGAAAAACTCACATAACTCCGTTTCTACTGATCGGAATTGACTCAAATTTGTTTTGCAACGTCTTTGAAGACAGCTCAACAATTTCATGGGGTTGGCAGAAAAATTTGGCAATTTTTTTTTTTAATTTTCCATAATAAATTAAAAATTTTAATTGGATCAGCGGAGTCCTATACTTGTTAGAATCGAACCAAATTTGGTGTGCAGCGTTTTTTAGGGTAACCTGACAATTTAATCAGTGAGTGGCTGGAATCCGAAAAAAACAGCCCTACTGTACACTGTTTACCGCGACTTATCTGCTGCATTGGGTGTCCGTTGAGAGAATCAGCTTTTCTCGCCTAAACGCGCGAAGCGCGAGAAATTTCTTTAGTTTCATGACTGAATCGGTCAATATGATCGGGAATCGCATGTATTGCTATCAGTTTTCATCCTGTCTCTGTTCGCGTAATCTGATTTACCGGTAGAGCTGAGTGAGGTGTATTTGAAAAGGTATAGGCCCCCTCAATAGTAATTAAACATCTCCATAGGGTGATAAACTATAACCCTGCATCACGTTGTTCGCTTTTGCCACGAAATTAAAGTTGTACTGTTTAGTGAGACAGCGCGACGCGCGAATATTTCGATAATTCATGATAAAATCGGTGAATAAGATCGGGAATTGCATGGTTGTCCTCTTTGCCCACGTAATTAGATTTACCGGTAGAGCTGAGTGAGAGGTGTCTTTGAAACTGCAGACCCCGTAAAATTAAACATCTTCGGGCGGGCGGACCCCTAGTTATGACTTCTTTACATGATGTTATTTCGTGACCTCATATCTGCTATATCAAAAAATGTAGAATTGCTCAAACCTACTAAACTGAAAGATCACACGATTTCAGATTGATATTTCTTCACTGGCATATAATTTTCTTTCCTGCGGGATGGTATTTGTCTTGTGAGGTTCAGATTGCCAAGACAAGAACATTCGGCGCCTATATGGACGATTAAGCCTATATGTATTTTGTACATATAACGAAGTTTTTTGTCAGCATAAAAGCAGTCCTTTACGGCCAAGGCTTTCTCGCTGCCGATCGTTCTGACACACGTCTTGGAGTGACATGTTACACGGCCTAAAACTTTATATGTCTTGGTGCGTTGTGGTGCGGTCATGGCCCACGCTGATATATGCCCATTTCTATAAATCTTGCGTATTTTGTCTAGGGGAAGAGTTCCCAATAATATGTGGCGAATTGAAATCGCGCACGGCGCGAAATTTTTTTGAAAAAGTTGCATAAATTTTTGAAAAATACTCTATAATTTATGCTAATTCACGAAATAATTTTGGCCCCCCCTCAATTGGGGGGTTCGGGGTGCGGCAGTTACGGCCCTGACTATAGTACTACCAATTATGCATCTTTTAGCCGACTAACCAGTATGCATCTCGGCGTATTCAACCGTGAGTCACGTGTTGCACATCTAGTTATCTTTTGAGATGATTTGTCCTCTTTTTTGATTTTTTTTAAAGTGTCCTCGGAGGACGCCCAAATGTCTTCTTTTTTGAGGATTTTGGTTACATATGGGGCCAAATTCGACTGATATACATTAAGTCATCTCTGTAGGAACACTACGGCGGCTATTTCAGGAGCTGGACCGGAAAGTTGACCTTTTTTCCAGTCAACCACCTGTTAATGTGAAAGAAAACTGTATTTTCCGGGAGTTGAGCCTCTTTTTCTTTTTTAGTCAAGCGACCACAAAGTGGGAAAATTTACCATTTTTTCAGGATGTTCCTCCGGTTTTGGAAGTTATCAATACCTATTTATATCTATAGCTACTGCTCGTTCAACTGGAAAGTTAGGGCACATTGCATAGAAACCGCAGTGACGTAACGTTAGCAGTCTATATTCACAACCAAGCCAAGCAAGAGTATTTTATAAATATAAATTTTATTTTTTGTCATAAATCGGAAATTTTCGATTATGAATAAAATTTTAATTACGGTGACCAATTCTTTAATTAGTTATTATAGTGGTGCCCACCGTAAATACTAACGGGGGTGTTGCAAGTGGTTACTGCTAGTTTGCATAGCTGCAATGCACACCAGAGGTGGGCCTGAAATATTTCGGGCATGTTTTGGGCCTAACGGGAAATCTGAAGCAATACCCATTGTGTAATATGTATTTTGTGTATTCGTTGACTTGTTCTCATTCGCTTTCGTATAGACATGCTAATCACATGTAATTTTTAAATATAATCCGAACTGATGTCACGAAAGAATGACTTAAAATGACGATTTTCGCAATACTTGAGACATTCGGTAATACTTTTGTATAAATTGATATTGTTTTGTGCATGATTGATCTGAAATAAATATTAATTATATTTTTTTCGTGCTGTGTGAAAATTAGGTTTTAACGTTTTTTCTTTGAACACTCCGCGCTTCCAACCGATGATGTTTTTTGCCTCTCTCAAGATCATTTAATATGAAACGATACGAAAAAACTAACTATATTAGGGTTACCATACGTCCTCTTTTAAGAGGATTTGTCCTCTTTTTTGAAAGTTTCCTCAGAGGACACCCTTTTGTCCTCTTTTTTGAGATTTTGTCCTCTTTTTCGAAAATTTAGGTCATATTTATAGCAAAATGCGAGTGATATGCCGTAAATTAGCACAGAAGTGACGCTCCGGCTGGGCGAAAAGTTGACCTTTTTTTAGTCAACCACCCGCCAATGTGGAGGAAGAAACGGTATTTTGGGCCCTGAGCGTGAAAGTTGACCTTTTTTTTAGTCAACCGATCACAAAGTGGGAAAAATTCACCGATTTTTGAGAATTCTTCTCCGGTTTTGCAAGTCTCAAATTTCTGAAAAAGTGTCCTCTTTTTAGATTTCCAGAATATGGTAAACCCAAACTATATATATAGACTAGAGAACCAGTTCGCAGGAATGTATGAATTCTATACCGAGGATAGTTGAACGATAATGGGGCAGAAGGTTTTCTAAAGAGAATGCAACGTTTTCGTTTACACAAAGAGCGGCGATGATATTCAAATTTCCGGCATCCCATTAGTTATGTTTAAATCTGAACAACGCCAATGCCCAGGCCGTGTTATAATTAACTGCCAATAATAAGGCTTTTTGAAAATACAGATTTTTATAATAGTATTAGATAGAAAAGTCAACAAGTATTGAAATGAGTCTACAGGAAGCAACAAAACAAGTGTTTAACGCTAAATTCCTAAATTGAGGTCAATGATCCATGTAATGCGAATGAAAATCTTAGGGTCAAGGCTAAAAAGTCGAGTACTGAAATTAGGATTTACGATATACGATGGCGGATCAGCACACTAATTCACCGCCAATCGCCATCTTGAATAATCATAATCATCTGCGCAGATTGTGCGCGATCCTGTCGCCAACTGCTTATTTAAAGGATATCACCGCTTTTTGACCACCTTTAGCCGACTTCTTAACCGACGATCCAGTGAGGCTGTATGTGCGCGATCTGTTACCGAAGAACGTCTGATGCTGCTACGTTATTTCGGATTCGATTGTTTTAGGCTAGAGCTGTCGATGTGTTTGTTGAAGAATAAAGTTGAGGCCGATTTATTGATGACTCTCTGTTCCCGTCACTGGAACGTGACGTCTCGCAATATACAGAAGAGCCTGCGCGCCAATATACTATGGTCCGTGGATTAATCAACCCGGGTAGTAAATGATATCCAGCAATTAGGGAGGTAGCTTAATGACTATAGGCATTTTCCTGTTGTCACCGCTCGTGCATTTTGTCACTTAGTAGCCGACACGCGCGACCTATGCTGTATTTAGGCCAATGCGTACATATAATTCCATTTGCGTTCAACTTGTCATTGAAAATGTCAGCATATGGTCCAATCACTGTTATCCCGTTGGACAATAGGGATATATAGTTTTATCAATGAGCTATTATACATACACACTTACACAATGCAAAGTGCCGCAGTCGCCAAGAAGCAACCCCCATCAATGCGTATTGCGTACCATACAAAGGCCTGCAAATATTCAGTCCTTTACTGTTTTATTGTTTGCACGTTGGATATTTTTTTCATATTATATTGAATACAAAAACCACTCGTGATTTCTAACCATTGGTTAGCGAGTGAAGTTCAAACCTGTCAGCAACGATTTTGAATTGTTTTCGTAGATGGTTGGTATTGTGATCTGTATGATCTGTATGATCTGTATGGTTTGGTATTGGGTGATTGACTCTCCAACACCGCTGACAATTCGGTGTAGTCATGGTTAAAGATATTTCTGGTCCGTTTGTGACAGGGGTCGGAAGCCTATTTCGTCAAGGAGCCATATTTACATCATATTTGCATCTTTAATTGCCAATGGCAATACTCTATTGGGACGTCACAATAAAATATTTGTGGCGCCATGCCCCCCTCCCCTTGCAAAAAAAAACAACAACAAGTTATTGCGCGATTTTCAAATGATATCCAAATTCTTTCAGTTGGCATAGACTAGGTTTACTCACAGGGATGATGACGGTCTCAAGAATAGACAAATGGAATAAATTGCGATCCTTAGCCGATATCGAGAACCTGTCCTCATGATAATTATCAGAACACGTATGATTTTCCAGTGAATGTTTGCCGATAGAAGACTTTTGACCCATGGCATGGCTGTATTCGAGAACAAGCAAGTTGTTTTGCTTCGATTGCGAGAAAAATATGTAGTTTGGATGGTATGCGATAATTGAGGATTGATGTGATTCTTTGCACTCACAAAACTGCTAATTTACCCTCCTCGATAGCTCTTCAATCCTATATTAGACTCAGTTGAATGGCTTCTTCGTGAATTAATGGATCAATCTTCTTTCAGATATCTACTTAAAGATACATTACATTTTGATGTTGATGTGAGAAAGTCACTTTAATCTAAGACATAAAACTATGAATAATTGACACAGTCTTACAGTCTACACGCTAATCTCGAGTCGATTGAACCTCTTCACCCTCACCCTCCATAGTGGTTCGTAGTCGTTTTATAAGCAAGTAGGTTATTTAAAAGTTCTTCATATACAGGGATCTTAGGAGGAGGTATCTCTATGCAATGAAAATTTGAAGATGCAGCATCCTGAATTGGATTTGACTGGTTCTCTGCGTATATCATCGGCCAGGCTTGACTTATTCCGCTGTAACCGAGATAAAGCGTTACCGCAATCATTTCGAGGATATTGTTTCGTTGGTCTTCGTTAACATAGCATTCTTATCATTTAGAGAAGGGAGAGCATGCTTTCTTAGCAACATGTTATGAGCTAGGGTAGGATGTGGTAGACCAGTGTTTCGTAACCTTTTCCCTCCAGCGCCCCCACCCCTATTTTAAGCACTGTAATAAAAACAATGGGAAAGACGCATGGCTGCAACAGCACTTCATCATCTCCCCCAAAATGAAGGGTCGTGACCCCCATAGGGTGTTAAACCAAAACTCTGAGGGGCTTCGCCACCAAGACCCCTCGTCACGAGCCTTCGATGGTCAGCAAAGTTTAAGCCAACACATTTATGAAAACATATGTAGCAAATATTGTCGCGGGGCGTAACCAAAAAATCCCTTTAGGAGGCACTGGCAATCAGGTTAAGAGACACTGTGCTAGACGTATCGTAAATGCCGGAGAATCACATCTCTGGACCTGACATTTAGTAATAGTGACAGTAATCGTAATCGATTGCCACGATTGCAGCATTTTCTTTGAACGAATATTCGTATGAGTTCATTATCGATTCCTGATGCATCGATCGTCAATGTTTTACAATAATCAGTTATCATCTTGTGTGGAAACGAGCGCGAAGAACTGTTTATTGCGCCATAGCCCAACGATAAGAATTGCGACCCCGTGTCCAAATTGCTCTGCTCATGAGCATTTTGGCCGAATTAAGCGGAATCGACTGTATTTCGAAATATCGTAATCGTAATAGATCGTAATAGATTATGTACCTGTATGTGATTGCGTGTTGTAGCCAGGACAGAAACAACACTTTTAAGCCAACCCCGCCCAAAAACACTGGTATGGGACCAGATTTACCATATTTTGGTATGTGGCAATATCGGGGTTAATCCTGAAAATATGGCGGTCAACTTTCCGGCTCCGCTCCCGAAATAGGCGCTGGAGCGTTACTTCAATGCTGTTTTATTGTATCTCAGTGTAATTTTGCCCTATATTTAACCAAAATTATCAAAAAAGGGGACAAAATCTAAAAAAGAGAGGATATTTGGCCGTAGTTTTCGGCACAAACAGGGTTATCATGCAAATAAATGTCGACCGGCGGATAAATTGCGCGCTGCTACTTGGTTATATGATGCGCCGTTTGACGCCTTTTTGTATTGATGTACCAGGTTTTCCAAATCGAGCGATTGTGATGCCTATCTTATTACTTTAGGAACGTGCTGCTTGATGCGTTCCAACAAACCTTGGGAAGTGCGTCCCACATACCGACTGTCGCAGTGGCATTTCTACGCGAAAATAACCATACTTTGACTAAAAGCGGAAAGTACATCCTTTCGAGTGTTGTTGTATGCACCTGGTTTCTATGTGCATCAGGTTGTTAAGTTTTGTGAATTAATTCTGTCAATAATGTTGGTTCTTTCATGTATCACTGTAAAAGTTTTATCCTCTTTCGGCTTACGAGGTCAAAGCTAGCGATAGAGCTTCAATTTGTGGAGATGATGACTTCGAAAATGCAGGAAACGTAATTGCAGGCCTTCATCGCTAATTCATGTTCATGTCACTCGGATAAGACTAGGCCTATTTATGAGCCCAAATGCCGGTCCGCATTAGCAGGTTGCACATCCGGGGTTTTCCAATCTTTGATGATCTCGACTCCATTTCTAATTTGAAAATGTTCCGTGGTTCACCTCGAAATTGGGTAAGCTGACTACTCGAAAAGGGGTCACCACAATCCGGACTTACTCACGGCCTATATCTGATCGAAACTAGAAGGTCGTTCGCAGACTAGAAGGTACTATGCCAGCATTATTCGTCGAAAAATCTATTTGACTACTATGTCTGTACGGTGTAGCCTATGTAAGTAATGTGACGGCGGCTTGGCACTGAACTTCCCTGCTCATGAGGGATATCCTTGGTCATTTGCTGCAAAATGCCGTCGACAAAGAGGCATTTTCTGCAAAACAATAAATTAGATTAGAATTAAAATTTGAGTATAGAAAAATTTACCAAATTAGATTAGAATTAGAGCATAGGAATACTTCACAAATCAGATTAGACTTAGAATTAGAGAATATAGAAACATTTCACAAATTAAACTAGAATTAGATTACTGGTATATTGCTCTAATTTAGTGAAATTAGACTAGAATTATCTAGTTGACCTAGTCTGTTTTCCAGAACCATGACAATGATCCAACTTTGGATTTGTCAAATCAATTGCCTACCTCAGAAAACCCCTTGCTGACAGGTGTATGCTCATTAGGGCTATTCAAAAATGACTTTTTCACTCAAATCGTACTGGCTACTTGATAAAATTGTTAGGTTACCTAATTTAAGCCTGCACACAAAATTTGGTTCAATTCCAGCGAGTAACCGCTTTGCTACAGGAGAAGAAAGTTTCTATTTAGTATATAAAAATAGAGAATAAAAATTTGAAAATTTTCTGTTCACCCCATGAAAGTGTTAGGCTGTCTATAGAAACGATGCTCACCAAATTTGGTTCAATTCCAACCAGTGGAAGCGGAGTTATTGCTGTCGAAAAATTTGGATTTGAATAAAATAGTATTTACGGTGAGCACAACTATAATAAATAAACAAAGAATCGGTCACCGTAAATACTATTTTATTCAAAATCCCAATTTTTCGACGGCAATAACTCCGCTTCCACTGGTTGGAATTGAACCAAATTTGGTGAGCATCGTTTCTATAGACAGCCTAACACTTTCATGGGGTGAACAGAAAATTTTCAAATTTTATATTCTTTATTTTTATATAATAAATATAAACTTTCTTCTGCTGTAGCAAAGCGGTTACTGGCTGCAATTGAACCAAATTTCGTGTGTAGGCTTAAATTAGGCAACCTAACAATTTTATCAAGTAGCCAGAACGATTTGAGAAAAAAAGTCATTTTTGAAGAGCCCTAATGTTCATGTCTGAAATTGCGACTGAGACTCACCCACACCTGTCGACATGAAGACAAAAAAATTGCGCAACTCGCATGAAGGTAACTGGTCAACACAAATTTTTAGGCAGACAAGGTAAGAGTGGTTTTAGGGGTTCTGAATGGCACTGATTCCGAATATGACCTTGTTTTTTTTCAAATTGGCTCTCGTTTTGGAGATAATCCATGGGGCTATTTTGACGAAAATCTCTCATTTTCGCTGTAATGGCTGGATGGAAAATCGGCTCAGTCATACTACAAAGTTTGAAAAATCAGTCTGCTTGGTATTTTTACACACAGAAGACCAGAGGTGGTCAAAGTAGTCAAGAAATCTACTCAAGTAGAAGTAGAAGTAGCGACGAAAAAATCTACTCAAGTACGAGTAGAAGTACTTCTTCCATAAGCAACCTAAAACTACTTGAAGTAGAAGTAGACTTGACTGACTTTAAAAGTACCCAAGTAAGTAAGTAGTTGTGAAAACGATCCTAATTCGTTCACATGGATTGTAGGATTGTAAAAAGGTGCAAATTGAGCTATGCGAAAGGTGACGAGCTTGATTCATATTGATGCATACCAACAGATATCCAATTTTCGATAGCATAAGCATTCATCAACATCAGAGGTCTCAAACACGCGGCCCGCCAGAGCATTTTATGCGGCCCGCGACGACATTTTAGATTTTTAATAATTTGTCAATATATAAGTGTGACATATATCTTTTCTGGTTATAAAGTGAAAATTCCCGTTTAAATTGCTCCGAAAGCCTGACACTATCACATCAATTGCAAACGCTACCATGCAGTGGACGATTCACTATTTCGCCAGATTTCCAATTCATGATGACAAAACCCGACCCTTAGACGAGTCGTGACTGAAAGTTGTGAGTTGGACTTGGACTATATAGATAACTAAACTCCGTAGGTTAGTTATCTATACTTGGACGCGACCTTTCTTAGAATTACTCGGACTCGGGCTAACTCGATGGCAAAATGAACATGACTCGAGTGGATTCGGAAGGCCGTGAATTTGTTAGAGCCATGAACGCAACAAACTAATCGCGTATCAGGGGAATAGTAATAGATCAGAAGGTCGCAGCTTGGTATTTCTCCAACTAGCCACTTAAAGGTACCGAGTACCGTAGTGGTACGCTCCAACCACGTAACAACAATGGGCTGTTCGGCGTTCCGACATTTCAATGTCTAGGACACATTCATTAACATATTTAAATTATATTTATATTTTTTCTGCTCCTATATTTGATATTTGGCATTGAGATTAACAGCCTACTTATCAGAAGTATACCCGAATCCTGGATTGGAATTACATTGCTCAACCTAAAAATGTTTTGATATCAGATCAGTCTCATTATCAATCTGTCAAATTCAAAATATTCATAGTAGCTGCAAAATTATAACCAGATAGCATTTTATGATTGCATCATACATTTGTCCGCCCATATGGTGTCTATATCTTATAATTAATATATATCAAGTACAATAACAATTCTATTCACATAGTTATAAATATGAAGATTCTTTTCGTGCCAGGCCTAAATTGATACAAGAGTAAATCACATTTTAAAGATGTGTGTTTACTGTCAGTCTGATGGATCACTTTCAATAGGACATTTCATTCCCGCCAATTTTGGCCTACTTGGAAAGACAGAATACCCCTATAAATGCTGCGGCCCTCGGCGTCGTCAAAGCTGGAAAACTGGCCCGCGAGCACATTTGAGTTTGAGACCTCTGATCAACATCATGATAGTATTGATATGGAAGTGCGATACTAATCCTCTGTTTTCTCGAATAGTTCGTTTCAGAAAATGGCATGGTACGGTGCCACCCCCCCCCATATTATAAGGCCCGTAGTTTAGTGGAAGAGCTATATAGTATATACGGAGAAGTTTCATGAGATACGGGGTAAACACTTCGCGCGATTAGTAAACGGTAATAAAAAAACATAGTGGACGGTAAAAATGCCATATTGTGTAGCTTTATTTCCGGAAATTAAAGGCATTACTACACTTGCTTTTATACTTCAACATGTATGTTATTCAGACAAAAGAACTGATATTAGTTCAAAGTACATGATACTGGGAATTAGAAGTGAAATATAAATAGGCCTACTACTCCTAAAAGTGGAGCATGTATTTTATGCCTTTAGTCCAGAAAGTTTCAAAGGTGGTGTGCTAAAACAGCTCTAAAACTAAAAACAAAGTCAGAGTCCACTTTTCCAGATTAGGACACGCCATGGACATGCAAAATTACGATATGACAAGTAAATGCTAGATTGCGAAACATCTGTTTCAAACGTTATGATGAGACATATATATGGTGATGAAATATTTAATACGGGCGAAGGGCGACAATGTGGTGTAAACGGACCCACGCCAACCCGCGACCTAAATTATATTCATCGATACTTTCATGAAATCATACTGGTCATTCCGTATCCACTGCGCGCGAAGCGCGACGAAAATTCTTGGCTTTGCTCAACTTCTGTGAAAATAAAATGTTGATACTCTGTGAAAACAGCCCCGAAATTTCTTGGGCTATCTTCCTGATTGGAAGATTGAACTACTTCTACTTGACAAACTAAAAATAGCGAAAAGTAAATAAGTAGATCACAAAATATTACGAAGTAGAAGTAGAAGTAGAGAAAATCAGATCGACTTGAGTAAGTACCAGAAGTAGAGGAAAACTACTTGAGTACTTCAAAAAAGTAGAAGTACTTCGTTACTGACCACCTCTGCGCATGATGCGGTACAGTCAATCCAAGTTTACAACCGTCCATAGTGGAAACTATTGAAACCATAATTATCCTTGATATGTTATCTATCACAGTGCTCTTCAACCTTTTTCGACGTGGTACACCCTTTTAACGTTTGCTCAAAACTCGTACACCCCTGTTCATTAGGGGTCCTCAAAAATGACTTTTTCCTCAAATCGTACTGGCTACTTGATAAAATTGTTAGGTTGCCTAACTTAAGCCTACACACCAAATTTGGTTCAATTCCAACCAGTAGCCGCATGGCTACGGGAGAAGAAAATTTCTATTTAATATATAAAAATAAATAACGAAAAATGTGAAATTTTTCTGTTCACCCCATGAAAGTATTAGGTTGTCTATAAAAATGATGTTCTTCAAATTTGGTTCAATTCCAACCAGTAGAAGTGGAGTTATTGCCATCAAAAAAATTGGATTGGAATAAAATAGTATTTGGTCAGAGTCTATTCGCAGCCAGTTAGGCCGCCCGCCACGCAAATTGGAATTTATTTCGTGTCAGCCCCAAAACAGCATGACATTACGAACGATAATCAACCTAAATGTAACAGTATTGGGGAGAGAGTAGGTAAAGCTACTGCTGCAGAAGCGGTAATTCAGATCAGCGATGATAGCAGGCGCACCAGCCTACTGCGTATCAGGTCTGCCTCACACCACACACACACACACACAGTCGATAGTAGCACATGGGCTTCAAGGGATGTCAGTAACCTCAGATCGTATGCCGTTATACACAGTCTATTGTCGCTAATTTGCATCACTAATAACAAAATACTAAATTGCAAATGTATGGCGAAATATTGGACATAAAATCGGCATTTTAAAACAAAAGGGTTTCGATTTCAACATGGAAGCTGTTTCGACCCTGGCTGGCTACGTCACTTCATTTATGTGCATTGCGGTATTTATTAACGTCAGGTAGGAAGTACCGATTCAAGAAGTCTGAGCTATCGCGGCGGTTTCCTCAAAAATCACTAAAAGACAAATGACTAGCTGAACACATGTTTGTTAACTGCATACTTTCCGACAAACGGAACCATTGGTCTATTGCCGACGGCTAAATGAATAGGAGAAATATTTATGACATCACAATCAAGCGGTGTACAGTATTACATTTGAGATAACATCGTACCATATTGCTCATTAACCTGTGAGTCAACCTGTACTGACCCATAAACCTGCCTTTGTGATAGCTAGCCATCGGCTCATTGTAATTCGGATCTGGTACACCCCTGTACACCCCATCCGAGTGGTACGCCCTTTGCAAATTCTGGTACACCCTAGGGTGTACGACAACCCCGGTTGAAGAGCACTGATCTATCAGATCAGTTTTGTTAATACATTGCACTCACGTCACTATAGCTAACAATCGCTCTCATCACAATAAATCCATCGATTTGCTTTGACCAGGAAGATGCAATAGAACGTTTTGTAAGGTTATCGAGTTTGCACCATCATTTTTTTATCCTAGCGGGGAAACCGCGGGCACCAGTTTTACGTTCCTGTCATTAATCTATTTAGATCGGGGATTGAACCTATGTATCAGACGTTCTTAAACTGGGGTCCGCGCAGTGTTGGGATGACTTGAGTCACGACTTGACTCGAGTCAGACTCAAGTCAGACTCGAGTCAGCATTTTCGTATGACTTGACTTGATTCGAGTCACTTTGCAAAATGACTTGACTTGACTTGACTCGGCGCTTCAAAAATGTCAATTGACTCTTGACTCGGAGTAAAATTTACTAGTCAATTCCAAGTCATCAAGTAAACGGTGTCGATTAAATCCCCTTATCTTATGTATGTTCGGATTATTCGCGATACGCCGATGTAACTTGTGAGGGCAACCAGTCATTTACTAATTGTATATTGACCGCGAACGAAACGATCACAGCTTCCGTTGTCGTAGCAGTAGTAGATTAATCCAATAGCAACGTATCTTTCTTTCTCGGACGGCTCAGTCCTTGCATTACGCAGTGCTCACCTTTACCAAACCTCTTGTATAATTTAGATCGAACGAACATCGTTTATGCGTTTATATTCTCGCGGATGTCAGTGTATATGAGTAGTGTAGGCTACTGTAACATATCAATTTGTTGCGACTTCTCGAGGCTTCGTATTCGATCCTCTATTTCGGTTGTTAATAACACACTATCATTGTAGCTATACGCAGCAGTTACTCAAGTATTTTATTAGCAGTTCTAAGTATGCGCGAGCGATACAACGCATTTTTGCATGCAGGCTATATTTAACTTCATATTTGTAGTTTGATGCAACATAAATGTCCGATTAATCTGTCTTTCACCCAGTTAGCAAAATGTAATGACTTTGCATCATCACTTATACTTCGAAAATCCTATTTGACTTGAATCGCGACTTGACTCGTGACTTGACTTGACTTGACTCGAGTCACCTCCAAAAAACGAGTGACTTGACTTGACTCGAGTCACCTTCGAAAATCGATTGACTTGACTTGACTCGAGTCAAAATGTGCAATGACTCGAGATGACTCGTGACTCGAAGGTAGTGACTTGATCCAAACGCTGTTACTGTGTAACATTGGAATTTTTGGTTAAAATAGTACTACTTGATAATCCCACCATAGACTAGAACATAGACTAAAACTTCTTCCCCTATACATATTATAGTGTTAAGTTTGCTATAGTTGTCGGGCTCTTGATACATGCGCGAGAGAGATTACCCTTGCGCGACATCCTCCGATAACCTCCGTCACAGACGTCCAGAGATCTTTCGACGCAACATTGTAGATTATCGGGTTGATCGCTTCCGATAAATTCACAATCCAACGCGACACCAGGTAAATAATGGCGTGTGACCGACGGCTCGTTATGCCAACGTAGTACCAGATACCGTAGATAAACTTTGGTATGTAACCGATGAGGAAGCAGGCCACGATGGCTGCAAGTTGAATCAAGGCTTGCTTCTCTTCTTCGCGAAAGGATTCGTCGGTCGTGCGTTTCTGCCTCGTTATCTTTCGTTGGATCATAAAAAACCCGATGACTGAGCACAGAATAATGATTAATGATATCGGCACCAAGGTCACAATTATTAATTCAATAAAATGATAAATGTGAGCGAGCCACATGTTGGACAGTTTCAGGATGCAGGTCTGTTCGATACCCCACGGGGAGCGGATAATCTCAAGATAATACGCTGGCAGTGGCATAATCACAACGGGAACAATCATCCAGATGCAAATCACCATGATTCTTGCCTTTTTCAAGGTCATGCAGCCATTTGATTTATGACCCCTCCGCATGACGCGAAATCTCCAGATCGACAGGGTCAGAACGAGCAGTATTGTAACTCCAGATGCTACCGCTGCAATAGGGTACAGCGTCTTGCAAACGAAAATGCTCCAAGGATAATCTTCACTGCTGCAAGAGACAATATTTTGCTTCACGATGAACGGTGATACAATCGCCGACAGAATATCAGAGCAACATAGCCCCATGATAATGACATTGAGAGGAGTTTGCCTCATTTTGCAGAGCGCCGCAAAAGTAGTCAAGTTAGCGACCACTCCGAAAATCCATACCACGCTCGATGCCACCCACGTCGTGATGATTTCGTTTGGCGAGAGACAATGTATTGAAGCATTGATTCCGTACGTCGGTTCAAAAGTAATTCCCGGAACTTCACTTGAGTTACTAGTAGTTCTGTTGTTCATTTTAATCAAGTTTATGCGAACTGTCTCGTAAAAAAACAATCGAGTCTGACATATATATTTAAAACGATCAGCGAAATCCATTACTTTTGTTGACTGAAAAGTATATTCGTAATTAAGAATTATAGGCACATTAAGGTAATCTTCATGTCTTGGAAGCCATGTTATTAAACAGAAGTTGAAAACCACGGCACGTTAAGCGCCTTTGGCAGTCTGATTACCGATTGTCGAGAGAATTTCCCGAAAACAAGTTGTACTACGTCGATTTCGTCCAATTAGCGATATTTTTCCAAAAAATTTTTGAATCTGATTATCTCGTTATAACATCTAGCTTTGAAAAGCTCATTTGCGTGAGAGAATAATCTGGAGCTGAAACATACCATGCTTTGGATTCCTTTCAAAGCGCTGCTTCAACTATAAAAATGGAATGCTAAACCTCAAAACTCATACATTATCCTTGATTGGTGGATAATCCACGATTTATCAACGAAAAACTCACATAACTCCACTTCTACTGGTCGGAATTGACTCAAATTTGTTTTGCAACGTCTTTGAAGAAAGCTCAACAATTTCATGGGGTTGGCAGAAAAATTTGATTTTTTTTTTTTTAATTTTCCATAATAAATTAGAAATTTTAATTGAATCTGCGGAGTCCTATACATTTTTAGAATTGATCCAAATTTGGTGTGCAGCGTTTTTCAGGGTAACCTGACAATTTAATAAGTGACTGGCTGGAATCCGGAAAAAAAAGTTATTTTTGAACAGCCCTAGTGTACATTTTAATATTATATTCATTGCAAAATCTATTGAAACCCGAAGCTTTTCGAGCTGACACTCTTCAAGGGCAATCGTCAGCAAATGGAGAATTTCAAAAACATGCATCTAGCTACATTGCATACAACCAATTATGGCGTCATAGAAAGAAACAAACAACATGAAATACAAGCAAACCACGATAAAATAGTATTTACTATAATAAATAATTAAAGAATTGGTCACCGTAAATACTATTTTATTCATAATCCAAATTTTTCGACGCCGATAACTCCGCTTCCAATGGTTGGAATTGAACTAAATTTGGTGAACATCGTTTCTATAGACAACTTAACACTTTCATGGGGTGAACAGAAAACTTTCAAATTTTTTGTTATTTATTTTTATATAATAAATATAAACTTTCTTCTCCTGTAGTACTGGTTGATATTGAACCAAATTTGGTGTGTAGGCTTAAATTAGGTAACCTAACAATTTTATCAAGTAGCCAATGCGCTTTGAGAAAAAAAGTCATTTTTGAAGATCCCTAATGTGCATACTGCATAGTTTAATTCGTTGTGGACATGGCGCAATGGCACAGTGTTTAATTCGATTATTCGATTCGTTTCAATGGGAAAATATTATATTCCGATAAACTTGATCGACACCGGATGGACTGGTAACGAGTGCACCAATATCAAACGTCAAATCATTGGCCATTTGGTACAAATCGAATTTCTAATTGATCAGGTCGTGATCTCCGCCCATATTGCTCTTACTACAGTAACAGTTGAATAATAATCGCTTATTTAAAGATTGAATCGAGCTGTATGGCTTAATGTTAACGAGTACGGTGCCAGTGTTAAAACGCCGCATCAGAATTTTCATACCGTACACAGCAATGCCATGGAGTAAAGTGCGTTCTGGTACAACTATGATGTTATCGACAATTGACAAGTATTCATTATGGCGTCACAAGCCGACACGGCGACATCTATATCTTCGTTGCTGCATCCCATGTTACTGACGGCTGGCGGACTCTAGATTACTATAGATTCAGTGCTCTTCAACCGGGGTTGTCGTACACCCTAGGGTGTACCAGAATTTGCGAAGGGTGTACCACTCGGATGGGGTGTACAGGGGTGTACCAGATCCGAATTACAATGAGCCAATGGCTAGCTATCACAAAGACAGCAGGTTAACGTTAATGGCTCAGTACAGGTTGACGCACAGGTTAATGAGCAATATGGTACGATGTTATCTCAAGTGTAATACTCTACACCGGTTGATTCTGATGTCATAAGAAAATATTTCTCCTATTCATTTAGCCGTTGGCAATAGATCAATGGTTCCTTTTGGTGTTGGAAAGTATGCAGTTAACAAACATGTGTTCAGCTAGTCATTTGTCTTTTAGTGATTTTTTGAGGAAACCGCCGCGATAATAGCTCAGACTTCTTGAATCAGTACTTCCTACCCGACGTTAATACATACCGCAATGCACATAAATGAAGTGACGAAGCCGGCCAGGATCGAAACAGCTTCAATGTTGAAATCGAAACCCTTTCCTTTTAAAATGCCGATTTTATGTCCACGATTTCGCCATACATTTTCAATTTAGTATTTTGTTATTAGTGATGCAAATTGGCGACAATAGACTGTATGGCGGCATACGATCTGAGGTTACTGACATCTCTTGCAGCCCATGTGCTACTATCAACGGTGTGTGGTGTGGGGCAGGCCTGATACGCAGTAGGCTGGTGCGCCTGCTATCATCGCTGATCTGAATTACCGCTTCTGCAGCAGTAGCTTTACCTACTCTCCCCAATACTGTTACGTTTAGGTTGATTATCGTTCGTAATGTCATGCTGTTTTGGGGCTGACACGAAATGAATTCCAATTTGCGTGGCGGGCGGCCCAACTGGCTGCGAATAGATTCTGTGACCATGCAAATACTATTTTATTCAAATCCAAATCTTTTGACGGCAATAACTCCGCTTCTACTGGTTGGAATTGTACCGAATTTGAAGAACATCATTTTTATAGACAACCTAATACTTTCATGGGGTGAACAAAAAAATTTCACATATTTTGATATTTATTTTTATATTATAAATAGAAACTTTCTTCTTCCTTAGCCATGCGGCTAGTGGTTGGAATTGAACCAAATTTGGTGTGTAGGCTTAAGTTCGGTAACCTAACAATTTTATATAGAAGCCAGTACGATTTGAGGAAAAAAGTCATTTTTGAAGACCCCTAATGAACAGGGGTGTACGAGTTTTGAGCAAACGTTAAAAGGGTGTACCACGTCGAAAAAGGTTGAAGAGCACTGCTATAGATAACTAGCCTACGGGTAAATTAGGGATGGTGTGAAGGTGAACCTCTGAAAGGTTCAGGTTCGTGTGAACGCGAACCTTGTTGAAAGGTTCTGTGTGAACGCGAACGTGAACCTTGTGACGTCATGTGACGTCATATTGCTAATTTAAACCCTATATTTCAATGAAGTGATAGACTATAATAATGATGACTCGATGACTCGTGCCACATAATGCCCGAATGCTGAAGTAGGCCCTACATATTGACGTTTTAAACGTCGCTAAATGTATCAACTGAGGCAATCAAATGATATAATAGTCACATAAAATCAATATCTTCCGTCTCTTTGCCAACAATTTCGATGAGGACTTGCCAGCGAATATAAGCTTACGCCTGAACGGTCTAGGCCAGACCGGACAATGTCTTCGGCGTCTGAGTACTGTTATACGTGGATATTGAGCAGAGTGCTGAACGGGTTTCTATACTTGCTACCGACATTACCCCATTAACAAGTTATACAGCAGTAGCCAACACCCTAATTGCACGGATTTGCTTATTGTGATACAGTAAACATATGAAGTCATGATTGACCCGTACGCCCGCTAGATTTCTACATCAGAAAACGATATCACTCTCACTGATTGGTTGAATAAGCATCATTCGCTGACTACATGTAATGTATTCACAAACGGAAAGCTTGATATTTCGAGCAAACTTTTGTAACAAGGCAAGTGAAATTTTTGAGATTGTCAAGGTGCATGCTGGTTTAGTGTTGATTGTTTATGCTGCCAGCGCCATGCATAGAGTGGTTTGCAGTTGAATTGCAATAAATGTGAACCAAAGATTTTAGAATGAAGTAAAGATTTTAATATATGAAAAAGGTTCACAGGGCAGAACCTACCAAGGTTCTGTTGTGAACGCGAATCTTAAAATTTCCCGAGGTTCACACACAGAACGCGAACGTCAACCTCACGTTCGTTCACACCATCCCTACTATATAGACCAGGGGTGGCCAATCTTTTCGGCTAAAGGGCCACATGAAATTGAAAAACGAGTGCGCTGCCCAGTAGGCGCGCCAGGCGCGTCAAATTTTCAAAGTTAATATTATTAATAGTTGGGTATATTGCGGGTCGACTGTATACCGCCCGCTGGGCTCAGTTTGCAAGGACAGGACTATTCGGCATCTGAACATATCGATATCGAAGATTTCTGCTAATTGAATAGTATATTCATTCATATTGAAATGAACCCGAATATTTTCGACTGACACTCGTCAGGGGTAACCGTCAGCAACTAGTAGAGAATTGGAAAGAACATTGTATATCACAATTCCACAATTCCATTTGTGTGACTTGGAGTCGACTTTTATCAAAATACACCAACCAAAACTCTGTCAACAAAAGAAGTTCGTGTATCACCTAAAAATAGTACATTAAACGCTCTCTCATTCGAAATTTCATGCTGGTGACGTCATATTTTGTGATACGATTGTTGATATACAATGTTCTTTCCAATTCTCTACTAGTTGCTGACGATTACCCCTGACGAGTGTCAGCCGAAAATATTCGGGTTCATTTCAATATGAATATACTATTCAATTGTATAATAGTAATATGTAATACTGCTACTATTATTGACGGAATCCATTCGTGAACCTGAAAGATTCTCGATCTTCGCGCGACCACAACCAATCCCAGTAAATATTCATAACATTACCACTCGCGATTTCGGTGCGTATAATAGGCCGATATGAAAAGTAGAATAGACCGGAGCTCACCGGAAATGGACATGGACAGTTTAACATATTTTGCGTCCAGTTAGTTCATTACGGCTATGCCCTGGAATGCAGCCGTAGGCTACATAAGCAGGCCATGTTATTTTTGGCATATGCCAAAACTGCCAAAAATAACTTATTTTTGGCATTTTTCGATTTTTATTTTTGGCAGTTTTGGCATCGTCCTCTAAATAGATAGTTTGAGCCTTGAATTAGTCACAAAAACGCTTTATTCGGGCTGGTTTGTCAAACGAAACCACAAAATGTGCAGTATCCATCGAAATCAATGCCAATAAGCAAAAAGAAAAAAAGAAAGAAAAGCCTAACAAACACGCTCAACAGCTGATTGTACAGCTGTTGAATAGACTTAAATCGTTTGCACTGTAACAGTGCTTCTAAACTCAGGTCAGCTAAGTTTCTCCTAAATTCATTTCTCGCCCAGCGAATCTGGGAAATATCGGCTTCAACAGTAGCCGTTTAGGGAAAGAATGTTGCCATTCATCCACAAAAGGTTTTCAGAGCTTCAAAATCTTTAGAGGACCGAACCGCCTTCCATGCATCATGAAAAGAGATCACTTCGCCAGTGCCATCGAACTCATCGCCGAAAGAATTTTCTTCCCCGATCCTTTAGGAGTTTCCTGTGTTGTCTTTCAACACATTCTATTTAGTAGCCCGACTATCATTTCTCCTTCAGTCTACCGATATATTTTCGGAGGACTTTTGTCATTTCAGGTGGCTATTACCAACTCGCATGGAAGAGTCCTGGGAAGGTTAGCTTGTTTAAGAACATTGACGCAACAAGACTGACTGGCAAAACGAGACTATGCAGCTCAGAAATAGCCAGACAGTTTGTTGCGTCACAATGTTCAACTCGATCACAATGCAAAAATCGTGGTTGATTCCATTGGAATCGTGGGGGCTCCAGTTCCATGAGCAGAATATAATTTATATTTTAATAATCAGTACTGCGGCAGCTTCTAATTGATACCCGTTTTATAAAATTTAGCGCTCGTCAAGTCGGTCAAAAATGGTCGTAAAAGTTCCTTTGGAAAAATGGAAAGTAGGCCTATGACGTAAACCAAATGCAGTCAGCCGTTCAATCTCGCTGTGCCCACACCATTTAGGACCGTATGATTTCACCCCTAATGGGAGGGGTTGGACCCAGATTAAGAAACCTGCCTTTCACGAACGCTCTTCTCGCTTGTATCGCGGTCCTGTTAACTCACCACCATGAACGAAATACACTATTTGGCAGGCCGTGTTATTTTTGGCATATGCCAAAAATTGCTTATTTTTGGCATTTTCAAATTTTTATTTTTGGCAGTTTTGGCATCTGGCTCCTGAAATGCCAAAAATAACACGGCCTGTACATAAGTAATCGAAATGCGGCCGTGATTAGCAAAAGGATTGCCCTCCTCTGTCCTAAACTAACTGTAGCTGTAACATGTTATTTATTCCACATGCTCATCTGTCGCATGCACAATTGTCGAATGCCGAAGTGTTGCCTGCTATTATGTCGCATGCTCAATTGCTCATATGTCCACGGACCAATCGAAATATCCCCTTGGGGGGGGGCGCTAGCGCCTAGGTTAAGAACCATTGGGTTTAATTATACCAGGAGAAATATTTGAATATGACATCACTAATATAATGTGATAACTTACAAGACAAACGTTTTATCAGTACATCCAGCCAACTCGGTCTGAAGAGACTGAAGCATGAGCCTGCCTATAAATGGAGATAGTCATATGCGTATTGTGTCGCGGTATCTGGCACACCCTGATAGACCTTATCAAAATACCACACCCTGGTAATAATAATACACCCGGTCGAAAAACACTGCAGCACACTGTACTGTTACGGTGCCTGGTACCAGACGTTTTCAGGAATATATCTTCTACGTTTGGTGCACGCCTGCGCTTTAAAAGATTTTGATTACAAATCCGCAATACGGCGCTCGTGTGATCCATGGGTGTGTCACGGTATGTGTAATAACGAAAGTTGTAATTTGAAATAAGACCACTTAACGCTTCCGGATCGGAAGATTTACTTTGAAGAAATAATTCCCTTCATACCACAAAATCTAATAATTTCATGTTAAATTTATAAGTTTATATTCTTCTGACACTTTACTTGAAATATGATGTTTTTTTCCGAGTTCTGACATTGTAATTTGTTTTATCTTGCATAAACAATTAGCCTATGGTAGCTATTATATGAATTTGCTATATTCGCGATTGCTTCATGTTTCGCATAGCTTTCTATTTTAACGAATTAAGCCCGACACTTTCGGTTTGCCACTGAAGCAATTTATGACGTGAGTCGTAATAACATCGCTGTATATTTTAGCTCGTATATAATGATGATTATATTATGTAATGCTAAAGTGAAAGGTATTCAAAATGATTGTTCAGTTAGGGGTAATTACATGTGAGCAATTAGAGCTCTTCCCTGGTCATGGACGAGCATCAGCATCGCCAATGAGTCGTTTCTTAGCCACGTTATCTCCAGGGTTAGTAGGCCTACAGCGCGTACAATGACGGAATCCGTGCGAAATAAAATTGTTTATCCGCGCCAATCTGTTTATACCACCGTTCTCTGCAATACTACATACTGCAATACTGCAATACCACATATAACAGTTCTCAGATATTTCGTGATCTGATATTCATATTCCATGGATTAGGGATATACCATGGAGAAGTCGTATCATTTCTGATTCGATCGAATAAAACCATGACAATCAGATCAAATCAGGCTATTCAAATATAAGGCCAATCGCGTTGCCTCCGTAAAAGTGTGCATCCAGACAATATATCATGGTTCAGAATGTAAAGCAGTGTTTCCAAAACACCAATGTCTAGCAAGAATGTGATAAATACAACTGGTTCTTCCGAGTCACCTTGTCCATATGGGGTATAACCAGGACCGTAACTGCCGCACCCCAAACCCCCAATTGGGGGAGCAAGCTCGAAGGGGGGCAAAATGATTTTGTGAATTAACGTAAATCATAGAGAACGTTTTGGAAATTTAAAAAACTTTTTCAAATTTTTTTCGCGCTGCGCGCGATTTAATGTTGTCAAATTTCTTGATTATTGGGTACCCTTCCTCCATCAAAAAATACGCATGATTTATAAAAATGGGCACTTCGGCGTCGGTCATTACGTACCATGACTTACCAAGACATATGAACTTATAGGCCATGTAACATGCGACTCCGGGAAGTGTGCCAGAACGACCAGCAGCTATAAGACCTTGGCCGAAAAGGACTGCCCTTGTGCTGACCGAAAACTTCGATATGTATACTATACAATATATATATGTTTAATTGTCCATAGGCGCCTAAACAGCTGGCGCCGAATGTTCCTGACCTGGTGATCTGAGCCCCACAAGACCAATGCCATTCCGCAGGGAACATTATTCACCAGTAACGAAATACCAATTTGAAATCGTCCACGTCTTTTAGTTTAGTACGTTTGGGCGTCGGCCATTACCGCGCCACGACGTACGAAGACATATACAGTTTTTGGCCATGTAACATGCGATACTAAGAAATGCGCCGTAACGATCGCCGGCGAGAAAACCTGGGCCGAAACCGACTGCCCTTATGCTGACCGAAAACTTTGATATATATACTTTGTTGCGCCGATAGCAGACGATATATATAAACGTAAGATCTTGGTAGCTTTCACACTCTATTTGACGTCCACTTGCGAATGAATATAACTTTATTAGTTGCATGAGCTTTCGGAGCGCAGCTCCTTCATCAGGTGTCAAAGCGAAAGATATATAATATACATCAGAGTTGGATCAATTGTAATTAGTAATCGAGCTGAATGTAATTAATTACATTTTTCAATGTAATTGTAATGTAATTGTAATTGAAGCATTTTTATTTTGTGTAATTGTAATTGTAATTGTAATTTGACAAAAATTTTGCTCAATTACAATTTCAATTACATTAAATTGCTATTGAGGCCTGACAAGCACAACATAAAATAATTGACATATAATGCATTCTCTTTAAATGTCGACAAGGAATTTGGTGGATCAATTCGCGGAAGCCCTTGACTGCGCCCTTGCGGGTGAAGTTTTTTATTTTTACCGCTATGCTGGCCTCGGCTGCCATTGTATACAATTATTAGATTACTAACCAACGGATGGATTCGCAGCACGTGACTCACGATTGAATACGCCGAGAAGCGAACTGCTGAGCCGGCTAAAAGCAGCAGAATTGATAGTCCCATAGCTGGCGATCCAAGCGTCAAAATTTGATATGTATGGTCCTAATCGAAAGCTAGTGTTGCACTGATTCCGCGATAAAAGTATATTTCCAGGCCATGGTACCATCCCAAAATAGTCGTGAAAGTCTGGGAATCGGCATTGTTCTGAACAATCGCTGGGCGTAATTGGTCATTGTTGTGGTCATGCTGCTGCGGTGCTCTCACTTTTCAGAACAGTCGGCCTTAAACGGCTATTTTGGAGCAGTTACATTGCCCTGACGAGATTTTAATTTGTATTTTCGGAATTAGTGCATCAATAGCTTACGATAAAGACCAGATGCATCAAATTTGGACGCTTGGGTCGCCAGCTCTAGGACTACAAAGTTTGCTGCTTTTAGCTGACTCTGCAGTACGTTTGTCGGTGCATTCATCCGTGACTCACATCTTGCGCATCTATCCGTGGGTTGGCAATCTACAATACGATTTCAGATCACGATGCTGCATCGTTACTTCGTCTGGCTAACTAACCAGACCACTGGATATTATATAACGTCTTATCTGACAAAGCACGGTTTTGTTTTTACTCCTCATCCTAATTCCTACGTCCCTCGATAAAAATAATATTATTTCTTTAATTATATACTATATACGCAAATCTAACACGTGCATATATTATAATACTTTTTTCAACGACATACTGCATACTGGAATAGTTCGAAAACGTTTTTTCTTTTTATTAACGGGTATTTGCGTATCATGAATGAAACATGAATACTTGAATTGTTGTTAATTACGACGCTGCGGTTGTCAAGGAGCACGGTTGAATTTATGATTATTCAATTACATGTTCAACAGAAGCAATTGTAATTGCAATTGTAATGTAATTGAAGCATGCAAGGAGTAATTGTAATTGTAATTGTAATGTAATTGAAACATGCATGAAAGTAATTGTAATTGTAATTGTAATTGATCCAACGAGATATGCATATACCTTAATTGTCAATAGGCGCCTAAATGGATGGCGCCGAATGTTCCTGTCCTGGCAATCTGAAGCCCACAATACAAATGCCTATCCGCGGGGAAAATTTAATTGCCAGTGAAGAAATACCAATTTGAAATCGTGTGAGTCTTTTGTAGTTTAGTACGTTTGGGCGATTTCAATGTATTTTGTTATAACAGGCAGGAGGTCACAAAATAACATAATCTAATGAAGTCATTATACCAACGGGTCCGTTCGCCTGAATATGTTTATAATTATCATATTTACGGCCCCACAGTTTCCAAGACACTTCATTCAGCTCTAGCGGAAAATCTGATTACGTGAGCAGACAGGATTGATAGCCACATATATGCAATTTCCGATCATTTTGACCGATTCAATCATGAATTGTTGAAAAATTTCACGCTTACCACGTTAGGCAAAATAAGCCGCCTCGCTGACGAGTACAGCAAATGTCGGTGATACGTCGCGGCAAAAGCTAATAACCCGTTGGGGATTCTGGGGGCTTCGCTTTGCTTTATCACCCTATGAGGGGCCCAATACCGACGTTTTGGGAGGCTGACGAAGTGCTGTTACGGTCCCGGGCATAACATTACTCAATGGACACACGGTAGAGCTGGCGGGATAGCGTAGTGGTATTATCCACAGCTGCTACACCAATGGATTGCGGGTTCGAGTCCGACCGGGGTCAACTTCAAAATTCCTACCCAAGTGTTGGAGGTTTGCCTAGGCTCACCTGCGCCATCTCATCCGTGAAAACAGTGTCTTATAAAAGCCTAGAAGTGGGCCGTGCTACAAGTCGGTAGCTATGGAATAACAATGATGATAATTGACGTGGTGTAAATGACCATAGCAATCGACAAGCACCGTGAATTCCACAAAAAAAACAGCAACTCAATGGACATCGGAGATCATGTCCAGGCACAATTTGACGATTCCGTGTCTTCCGATTAATGGCCAGCAGCGCCGATAACCCATGATCAATGCTCCCAGCCCAATGTCGACACGGGATCTCAATTGTCGTTGGAATCAAAGTGCCGCTGGATGGACTTTATAACTGTGTTAAAAAAGGTTTTCATACAAAACATATAGACAAACATTATCTCCCATCTTCGATTGCAATGACTCCATACTTTATGTACTCTGAACTATACTTTCGTTTCGCCATGATTAAAATTCATCCGGCGTTCTATATTGATAAATCAGTCTGTTAGCCTAGTTAGCCAATCTCCTCAGTTCCTAGGTCTTCGTTGTGAATCTGGTGCCACACCGCGCACCACTCAAAAAGCCCTCGCGCGGGGAATTCAAATCAGTTTCAATCCGATCGAATGAAATCATGCCTTTGCGAATCATTCGAACATCCGGTTCGAATATTTGAATTCTGATGCGGCACTGGTCCAGTAGAAAGGCTTCTGGATGTGCTAATTTCATTGTTTTCTAATATAGTATACTGTAATTTCAAATGTCAAGAACAAATAATGAATATGAAATACATTTCAGCTAATGGAGGGTCAGTAGTCTGTCCGTTCGTAGTTTGTAACAACCAGTTATCAACACAGAGTTCCACCTTTCCGCCATTCCAGTCCCACTGCAACGTCTGTCTGTAATCAAGTGAACGGGATGCATCAATCGCAGGCAATTTCAGTTACGTTGCGGCATTAAAGTTGCTTTTTGGTGTGTAGGAAAGATGTCATCCTTTGTTGATTTGTCGTTTGCTAGGTTCGCTACGGTTCTGCGAAATGCGATTGAAATACTACTACACTGAGTTGGGATTTGGAAATGGCTTATTTGATTCGCTTGTTCTTTGATTTTATACGCTCCTAATATCGCATCACGCAGCCTACGCGACGAATACAGTTCCGGTCAGTCTGTTGCATCTTTATGCTACTTTGCTCTTGTTTGCTATCGTGTAGCCCTCGCGATTAGTTTACAATTCCAGATATCACTGTAGATATTTTAGAATTATCAATAGTTTTAGAACATGTCAAATTCGTGAAATCTTCAGTTAAATATAGCCGGTATCAGACATTCTGGACAAATTGATCCGACATGCATGACGATGTTGTGCTCTGTCAACATTTCGTGCCTGATTTGATTAGCGGTTAGCTTATTGCGGCGTGGCTTCTGCAAATAAACGAACGGTGTTATCAAAGTTGTTTTACTATCAAGTTTGCGGTATGGAAATAACTACGAATCGACACTATTCCGAGATAATTCATCAGGTGCCGTTTTGTGCTCCGTTTTCGGCATGGGTGAACATCTCGACTCATGAAAAAGAAGGAAAATCATTGTGGGCTCTACTACCAAGTCGATGTCGATCATCCAATGTCGCTGCAGCGTCTGTGACCTGCATTTTAGCAGTGGTGTGCTTTGCTATTCATTTAGCAACTATGATGGCTTATTCAAGTTTACGAGGTGATATTTTACAACGCAAGGCGGCTTCCTCGGCCAGAAAGATTGAAAAGCGTAGAAAACTTGACCTTCGGATTATGAAAGAAGCAGCCGACTACGCATTATCAATGACGGTAAGCTCATAGATGTATCAAGATAGACCATCAACATTTATTTTAACAAATTCATACCATCACTAGTTAATTTACGAAACTGCTGTAGTTTTACAGCTATCATGTCTGCACGGCCACATTCAATTCAAAATACAAGCAGACTCTACTGCTATGCATAATTGTCTGCGCTCAGATTACTTGATCACGATGTGACATATATTTCTCCCACCGAAACATGCCACTTCATTTTCGTGACTGGTTCTTTTCATGATCTTTCCTGTTGCTTTTAATTCAGTTCACATGGCTTTTTTTGGTCAGTAGTTCCTATTCATTCTCGACTCATCGCCCCTTTATTAAGCTCGATTCAAATTTTCTCACCCCCCCCCCTCCCCATCCCATATCCCTCCTCCAGATTTTCAGAGCCGAAAAAGAGGACATAGAAACATGAAATTTTATATAACTAAACTCTGATCGCAGGTGAATTGAATATGAAAAAAGTCAGTTTTTCGGCATGACTCCCGAAAGTCCGATAGCCGCGTTTAAATAATCGGTGGCAGTGTACCTTCTTTTTAGTCATCTTTCGAGAACGATCCAGAACCACCCGTTTTTCATGTGCATTTCTTGCCGATTAGTTAAATATAGCCGTTATAACATTTTCGCCTCCTATCGCCTCATTCGTACGGTTTCTCTCCCCCCCAACTCCTCCCTTCGTTATTTTCACCAACCTGTTTGTCAAAATCGCCCACTGGGAGCGGTATCACCCTCGTTGGGATTCTTGGAAACCATTGTTCTAGGGCCAAAGTAGTAGATGTTTGAAAGACTATTCGAAGTTGTTTCAATACTCTCTTATTTTTTCATTATATCGCAATCTTGTGGTGTTTTGAACTGTTGAGAATAATAATAATCTGAGCTAACAGACCGTATTTCTCACCATACCAATTCGTGACGGACAAATATGACCGTATCGATCAACTTGGCGATTAATCCAAATTGAAGTAGCGTATCAAATTAATCGATGTGCTTTCCATAAGGGATGATACAAAGTTTCTAAATCACACGTTTTGGCAACCAATAACATGAAGATTTAACTAGCACGTGAATCATAACATATAGGCCTATGCGACGGGGACATATATCATTTGTAATCAGATGACACATTCATATGCATAACCCCTGTTGCATGAATTTATAGCGACCCACTTATAGGCCTCCACTCTTTCTGCAGAATCATGCATCATAGTAACATCTGGTTTATTGTGGTGCATTGACATTGCTCTACAAGTCTACCTATAGTGTTGAATCCAAACTATCGTTGTATACCAGGAATATTGTCCATCTTCTTGTGTTTATGCTGTCGATTTCAATATCAAGCCATTTATGTTTGAGCTAATATTGAGCGATACATGGAACCACTCAGGTACAGTAGCCTCTATGACAGTGGTCGGGAACCTTTTTTGCCCGAAGAGCCATATTGGCCCTATTTTTTCCATCTCAACTCTCAAAGAGCCATACATGCCAATCAACTGTTACGTCACAATTGGAATTTCGTGACGTCATCGTAGCATTAATTCGAACTCACTGCATGGGATTCCTCGTGTGCGCCACATTTTCTCTGTAAAAACTGATATTTATTGTTCGAAAATAAAGCTCGAAACGAGAGGTAAGAGGCAGACGGGCCAAGCCTCCACCAAGGACAACGCAATTCCTTGTATAAGTAGCTTAGAATTTATTACAACTGATATTAATCGAATGTGACTGTCACACTGATTCCGAAAATCCAAGGGCGTAGATAATAAAGTCAGCTGATCCGGGAGAATGCTAATCGTGTGATTGAATACTGCTAATCGCGATTCATCAAGATGAAAAGGTTACGCCCGATGGTTAGTCGAGGTGTCCCGAGTTTTCAATCAAGTGGCGTTATCTGTTACATCATAATGCGAAAACGCGTTAGTTAAAGGCCATCAGTTGTCAATTTGTTGAATGAAACAGCTATATGTCTCATGTAACATGAAAATCATCATTTTCAACAACAGCAGCCTGCTGATAGCGACACTGCCACTGTGATATGTCGAATTATCATCATCGCGAAATTAAGGACGTGTCCAATTCGTTCGGTACAGCTAAGAAATGGATTATAGAATATTGCTATCGCTCTGCAATGGCGGGTACATAATTACTGAAGCTATTACCTAGGATACCATTGGCACGGTCATTATCGGAAATATTTGTGCGTAGGAATGGTAAGCAGTTTTTATCGATAACAAGTTATCTATAGTTTGTTTCGGTTTGATAAATCAAGAGATTAACACTAACTTTATGCGCTGCGATCAACCGGTTTCCTTAATCCTGGGTTGCTATATCCTGACGAAGGCGATAATTGACTTTAATTGCTAATCCAACTTTATTATCTCCGCTTTAAATACTTATCTACTTCTCCATTCTCAAAGTATTCGGCGGTAACATAACGTTGCGCTACACGCATAAATTTTATACTACACAGAACGTGGAGAAAACGGAACGTGGATAGCTATGGCGTTGTTTGTGATTCGAGTTTGTAATTGTGAATGTCACATCCACAGCAGTTCATTTTGTGCCGTAGATCAGGAAGACAATGTGTATTTGAAAACTGCGTTTTGAAATGGGCGGCGCCATATCTGCTGTGCTCTTCGACTCAACGCATCGCACAATTCATGATTTCGATTCGGATACATCGCCAGGAGGTTTGAGTCAGTAGTCATTTCGATGGGGTGGGTTCGAATCTCATCGCTGCCACCACGCCAGGATACAGAGCCTGTACTCCCTGTTGCACCACGAAACGATGTCGCCACACGATAAACGTTTATTACAGAAGAGACATCTTAACAGCACGAAGTCGTTATGTCAGGCAACTAAATAAACGGCGCAATCAGAGAACTAATCATTAGCGTGCCAATTAACAAGTGCCAAGATTCGGCTCCAGTATATTACAAACAATACCGGCGCATGGAATTTGCGAGTGATATTGGCCGCCGGCGTGACAGTAAGTTATATTTGATGATTTTGAAGAGAGGGGGTCCGAGCCCCTAAACCCGAAGACGGCATTGTCTTTACCTCTCAAATACATGTTTATACTGCCACGAGAATAGTTATTTTGGCCGTGATGAAAATTTAGCAACAAGTCGCTGCGATATTGATCAATTCAGTACAAAAATAAATATTTGGCAAAGAGCCATATCTTATGCCCAAAAGAGTCATATATGGCTCGCGAGCCATAGGTTCCCGACCACTGCTCTATGAGCTGATGTACTATTGCACTGTCAACTCGCCGCATGTTATAAATGTTTCTCCACACAAATAAGTAGCCTACATCAGCATATTTGCCTCCCGTGGAGCTTTTGAGGGCGAATTAGCATTGAAAAAATCCAGTTTCATATTTTCTAATGTTATAATCAATTTTGTTTTGTCACACATGCATTCTAGTAAGAATTTTTCCGGTGATTTCCTTTGGTCGTCGGCTCTTGGTCTAATTGTAATGCAAAACCGCGGAGACAATCACTCATCTCAAGCTACTATACCTACGATAATGTTTTTGCCTTGCAGACTCAAGAACGACTACGTATGGCCTTCGCGTTCAACGGGTTACTTACAACGGTCATACTACTTCCTGTAATCCTAGCTTCTACCGGAGTCGCATATTCTCTTCCGTTCCCAAACTCTGTGCTATCACACGGCGATACACTGGAAACGATGACCGGTTACAATCTTACGATTTCTGCTTTGTTTCACGCTACCCTTGTAGCGTCGTATTGTATTCTGCTGCTCATGATGACTGAAAGATATCGTGAGATTAGGACGATTCATCCTGATAAATACATCACAACTGGTAACGAAGAGCAGCAAGGGAATTCATTTCGCGGCAGCACAAGAAGTCGAACGAGAAATTTGAGGACCGATCCGGACGTAATACCGAAGCGGGATCAGATAAAAATCGGGAAGATGCAAGACACGTTCCTGGATACGTTTCAGAATTCATACACCTTTCTCGATTTGGTGATGACACTTCTTGTGCCGTTGGTCTCTGGAGTCATTGCGACCATTGCGGTGGCAGTGTTCGGTGGTCAATTTGAGTCATACGGTATGTTGTTGAATGTTCAGTCAGGTAGAGCACCTTCCATTGATGGACTAATATCGTACGGTACTGGCTGGTTTCCTACTAACGTTTACACCTACTGCTTCACCATCGGTTTGCTAGTAGTCGCCTGTATCATTTTGATATCAGCTTCGCTGCTAAAATGCCACACTTTGACGAGCATCGCAAAGTATTTACCTGGTTATCAGCATTCGAAAGATCTGTTCAAATACGTGGAAGCGCAGAGCAGAGATAATGGGAGCCGGTCTCAGCCCGTCTTTCGCATGGGATCCGACACTGTGAGAACGCCGGGGGTTTTGAGAAGTACGAGGTTCAACCGACAGGATCCGGATGGTCTTTCTATTGATGAGCCGGACATGGAGTCGTCCATGTCAAGTATTCCACCCCCACCAGTATCGCTGTCTCGTGTATCAACCGTGAGTCTGGACAATTTATCGCTGCCGCCCCCGCCAAGGCCGGAATCGATGATCGAGCCTTTCACAAAGTCAATGGTTTCCTTTCCTTCGTTGCCATCAATGGCTAACGACGATATGTCGCTCACGGAACCGAACGACGACGAAATAATCGAAGTGAAAGCTGAAGCATTCTTCGGTAATATACGCCAAGCAAAGGTTGCCATGATCTCGTTTCTTTTCTACACGCTACTATCGGCACCAGTGATGATATTATTCGCGATGGGATCGTTCTATTCACACGACCAGCAAGTCACACGGAGTATGGGTTTCACAAACACCTCATCCCTGCCTTCAGCGAGATCCCGAGTAGATTTACAAAACAGTGTTTTCGTTGAACACATTACCGGTACCCTTGACAGTGACATTGTTGAGCTGGAGTCGACAGCAGCCAACAAAAAGAATTGGGTAACGACCATGTCCGCTATATTCATGATATTTTACGTCATCGCTAGCGTAGCGCCTTTTTTCGTTTACTGCGCTGGATCGCGGAAATTTCGCAAGGAGGCGGCTAAGATTATATTGTCATGTTTGTTGTTCGGGTGTTGCCAGCGTTGCAAAAGAGACGGCGCTTCTAAAACAGAAGAAACGCCTCGCACGCGGACCAATAAGAACATCGTCAACCCTAGAATCGGTCATAGTAGTCGTAGTAGCTCAGCGAGGTACCCCAAAGCTGGCGTTAATACACCACGGAATCCGGCCAGTTTACATGGAGATACGCGTTACGCGTCGGATACAAAGACGCTGCCTATTAAGTTGATTCGCGGCTCAAAGCGCAAAGAAGCGCCATCCATCACTGTGGTGAGGAACGTATCGTGGGGCACCCCGGATCATTACGGAACTGCAAAAATGTGAACCAGTTAAGATGTACCAGAAACTTGACGAACAGGTAGCAGCAAGTGAATCATCCCGCGAACATATGCTTCCAAAATATGAAAAACGGACACAAAAACGACGATTCTGTAGGTGTAGGTGGCAGAGATGAGCGGATTTGAAATTTCTATGTCCTAATCCAATCCAAATCCGGAACCACAGATCCTGATCCGAATCCGAATCCATAGCTTTTGTTTATTCAAATCCATGTCCAATCCTAATCCTAATTGAGTAAAAATGTTAATTTATGCAGGGGAGGAATTGGAATTTTTTCCTTCACAAACAACAATTCTCTTGATTTGGATAACTTAGCATAGGGCTGCACATCTCAAGTACATTAATAACCGATCTGAATAAAGTTTGTCACCATTCGCCATACGGCATATCAGTCTCCCAGATAATCGGTAAATCCAAATCCTAATCCATTCAGAAAAAAATTTCTAATCCAATCCAATCCAAATCCGACAAAATTACGCAAATCCGGTTTTTTCAAATCCTAATCCTAATCCACGCTCATCTCTGGTAGGTGGGATCAATTACTGCGATGGCTGACTTGGACGGCTGGATATTTCGAGTTGTCTAATTATAGACTGATTAGAGTGGAATGCTGGTAATTCTATTCTAATCTAATTTGTGAAATGTTTCTATATTCTCTAACGTTAATTCGAATCTAATTTGTGGTTTTCGTGAAAATACTGCAGGAGAACTGTATAGTAGGCTACGAAACGGTGTGCAGACATTTGCCAATATCGTGCTTATGATAATGCGCTCTGATTTTACATAAACTGAATACCTTTCGAATCAGGAAGTTAATTTAATATCAAAGTTTTTTCGAATTCAGTAACCCTAATTCTAATCTAATTTGGAAAAGATGACAATTGTCTAATTGTCCAACTCTGTGTGATAATATAGGCTGTGCTGCCGCGCCTCTTTCGGCATGACTCCACGCACAACGCTTGATCGTTACTAGAATCAATAGGTAGTCACGCCGTTGTAAACTCTAAGAACGATCTGGAGTGAACTAGCCTACCATCGATCAACGCAAGACTAATCAATATCGGGAAATTGTACACAGTTGGTGCTGACTGCGACGTGTCTGGTAGAGTCACGAAGATATTTGACTGCGACGCGGTGTCTCTATTTTTAGGATCAATAGATATTCAGTGGGATGGATGCGAGATTGCTTTTTACGCATTTATTTTCGGAGTTGATGTGTAATTGGTAATGTGCATGTAAAAATACTAACACGATTAGTATTATTCTACTGTTGGCACTATAGGCTACTTTCGTTTTTTACGAAAACACATCAATTATTTTCATAATGCCAAAGCAGTGATAGATATATCTGTCAATTAGTTACATTTCGATTCACCCCATATATTACCAAGGTTAACGCATGACTATAAAAGCCTGTTTATTTCTTCCTTTGCAATGATCCCTCCTTTATGGCACATCGGCACTTGGCATGGTATGCATCACTGATCCTCAAGTACCTCAAATCAAAATTGTAGACTTCTACAATTATGTCATCTCTATTGACTCGGTAGCGATGGATCTGTGATATTACATCGCGGTTGAAATTTCATTCCGCTATCCACTTTTCATCCTGAGGCGGTCACTAATGAGGTATTACTTCAAGCAGATTTTGCCTACTCGTACTAACTTCCTTAAGTAGTTATGATTTTGGACTACTTCTACTTCTACTTAAAAAGCTATTACTTTTTAGATAGGCCTAAAATACTTACTTCATTACTTACTCATAAATGTACTTATACTTGAGTACCGACGGTGACTACTTTGACCATCTCTCGAAATAGAATCACTATTATTATTATTACGACATCTGGTGATATGAAATGCAGACTTAAAGTTGTCAATTTTCTTGTTCCAAAATTGCTCTTACGTATATTCTTGATGACGATTCGTGTATTATGGCTGGCGATCTGCCCAATCGCCTTCATTCGTGTTGCATTGTGACTTTTGTAACTTTTACATTGTAACTTATTGCGAATTAAGATTCATTATTATTTATCTGTTGCGATGCAGTATGGAGGAAGGAAGCTTCTTAATAAATATGCATCATTGAGTGGTAATGAGCGCAGTTTGGGCGACAAAAAAGACCAGAAGAAAGAAAGCACTCACAAGGAATGGAAATAACTAGTAGAAAGGGCCGCGGCTTTAAAAAGATCAACATTGAAAAGAACTGTGACTCTAGGCCCAGGTGGATGTTAGAGTGAAGGATCGATCTACTGATGCGTGTCGTTCGACATCCTCCTATCTGTTCGTTACATCGCATTGTGTCTTATCGCATGGGTACATTGTGTGTAACTTGTTCGAATGAAAATTATAATCCAACGATTATTATATTGAATTCGACGAATATTTATACTTCACGTTTGGGAGTGTTCGATGCGTAAATTTCGAAATCGGTACCCGATCCTCTCAAATAGAAAGTTCAGATATGTACCTTTCATTCTATACCATAAATAATATAATGCCAGTTGCTTTACATCACATGAAATATAATTTGGTGATTTTTTGGACATACCTGTTTAATTACAACTGGTGACAATGCTGATGGGTAAGCGGTGTAATACATTTTTCGTATGCTACCATATGATCAATCGAGCTTTGAAGGCTTCCACGAAGGAAAATGTTTTGGAAACTATATAGTTTTCGTTGGTAAATTAACTCTTAGTGGGAGAGATCAAATAATTTTAGCACTCGAAAAAATCCTTTCTCTCCGCTCAACTCGAATCATAGGAATTAACACTCGGTTCAGACTCGATTACTCGAATCAGTGTGGCCAGCTCTAACTGTCAGTCACTATATTTTCTGAAGATTGGCAATAAGTTCTCTTCTGAATTTTGGAAGAAGTGTAAGGAGTGTATTATTAACACAAACGCAATAACGGTGTAAATAATTCGATAAAATACGCTGTTCGCTCTTAGCATGGATGGCCTGGCCAATCTGCCAATATATATGCTTGATCTCTATAATTTCCCATCACGCACAGCACGTATCCGTGAAAAATTCGATGATTTTAAAAGTTCTTCTTCTTTATTTCGCCGACGTCCTCCATTAAGTCAAATGTCCCGTAGTGAAATTGTGCTCTGACCATGGCTTCGTGCGGAAGGAGCGTGGTCAGCCAGTGTAGAAAATACATAAACCTCGGCATGGTCAAATGTGGCTTGTCCGACAACACCGCGTCCATTATGGTTGCTACGCAGTATTCTGCGTCCAGTGGCGGCGGATATCGTTGAGGAGCTAAATCACTAAATAAATAACGCAGCGATTAAAGTACCTGTGAAGCAATTCAATTTTAACGGTATAAATGCAATTGTCGAGGGACCGAAACTTTTGTCGATTAGCACCATAGAGCACACTCTGGATGTGTATTGACACCCTACGGGGGTAGCCTACAGGAAAACAGAACCTAACTCAGAACTATATATCACGGGTATAAATCCTATACGTGATGCCTTGCTACGTGTAAGCATATTGTATTTGATTTATACCGTTGTGTAAGTATGAGGTTGGTTCTGGTTTTGTGTACCACGGGTGTACATTCACACCCGTATATCACGTGTGGTACGAGAGTGTGAATACACACTTTTTATTTTAAGATTGTACCTCAGAACTATACCGCGGTGTAAATCGAACACAACATTTTATCCAAATGATGCTTGACAAACTAGAATTAGCACAAATGGAGTACCAAGGAACGTAAGGACAAATAGACTATTGAAAGCATGCATGTAGTGTAGGCACGTAGTATTTGTAACAATGATTTAAACCACACCAATTAAAATACACAAATAACGAAATACTGTTCAGTAGCTAACAAATCCGGTAAAATATTTGATCGCTTCTGACTTCTCCAGTATAGGTTCAGTTTTCGTAGACCACCTCAACCGAGGGTTCGCGAAACCTCCAACTTTGCAGAATGATTGATAACCCAATTTGTATTTATAAATTAGGGAAATCGCGAGTCAGTTTCGCTTCATAACTGTTAAAGCTTCAGGACTCACATCCACAACTTGGCCGTCTGCGATGAAATATCCTACTGTTCAGGCTGATTTTTATGGTACAATTCCCAATAGCCTATTACAGATACAAACATATTGCCGTTTATAGGGATGTTTTGTAGTAACGTCAATCAGGGGGACATCGAAATGGGTTTGCAAAACATTTTGGATTTCAAGTTGTCAGTCTCAGCAAATTAGTGAACACTCGTTTGAAATTGAAATTCCTGAAGTTCCTTTCCTAATATGGCCCAAGAAAGGGATAAAAACCTCGCCACGGAATCCATTTCTCCTGTGATATATACATAACCACTATTCAAAAATAGCTTCAAGGTCAGCTGCAACGTAGAAATGACAAGGCTGGATCTTTATTAAAAATATGTTCGCCAATTTTGGTGCCATATATGCTGCGATCATACTCAAAGGTGTCGTCGGAAGCGTTATGCGGTAATATTACATTCGCCACCACTTATCTTTGTGTAAATGGATTTTCGGAACCCGTATATCAAATCGAAGGCGCGGGTTTTGAAGACACGACTGCGTCTTTATATCCCTTTTCTACATATAGCATGATGTTACTTTAAAGAAGAGTCATTTGGTTGCTATTTATTACTAGTCTTCGGGTAATATTTGCACATGACAGGTAACGGTTGCACGATAATTGAGCTAAATTTGAACTAAAAGTTGAGGGGGTTCGTGGGGGTCCGTGATTATGCAAAAGGGGTTAGCGAAGACAAAAAGGTTGAGAACCACTGGCGTATAGGGTGTACAGTACATCGTGCTTTCAAGTACCAAATTCTGCTTTCACACCCTTCCAATGGGCGACTATCAGTCAAATACACCAAGGAATTCCATGAAGTTGGTTCACGTAATCCCAGGGCTGTGGAGTCGGAGTCGGTGGAGTCGGAGTCGGAGTCGGGGTAATTTTCGCTTGATGGAGTCGGAGTCGGAGTCGGAGTCGTGAAAACTATAATAGCTGGAGTCGGAGTCGGAGTCGGAGTCGGAGTCGGTGGGAAAATACTGACTGGAGTCGGAGTCGGAGTTTGTGAGAATGACCCTGACTTCGACTCCAACTTCTCTATCATGAAAACATTTGCTTTCATATAATTTTTATGTACCACCAATCACTGTTATTAATAACCATACAGATCAGGTGCGGCCAGCCCGTGGCACGCAGGCCAAATTTGACACACGAGAAGGTTATTTAAAACATCAGCTACAATTACAAGGCCAACCAAAATTGGATTAGCATGACCGCGAAATTTGATGATGACTAAAACAACAGTTCTGACGCATTGACGTATCCAGGGGCCAGCCACATTTATCCCGGATCTTCGTATATGACCATAAAGTAGAATATTTCATAGCAGATTTATTTGACTAGAAATTTTTCTCGGTACTTCGCATGATTCATTGTCACTAGATTTCTTGCATTCAGTATTTGAGCCCCCTTCTGAAAATTATAAATACATATTATTCACAGAATTGAGTCTAACTATATTCGCAATTAGGAGATAACGTGTCGTCCAACATGCGGCTTCGCTTGTGCACTCGCAGCAAGATCGTCGACAAAACATTTGCACAAAATGATAGAGGCATGTTCACTGATACCGTCGATTTTGCTATGTCTAAACGTCGAATAATCCTGTCCTTGCCAAATGAGCCCAGTAGTATACAGATGCGACCCCCAATGTATGTTAGCGACATATTCATTGATATAGCCTACCTAATTCAGTCGTTATCTTGCAAAAACATTTCGCGCTTTGCGCGACCAGGGCCAGATTGCGCACTGCACAGTTGCATGACATATTGTTATCAATTTTAGAGCGTATTAATGTAAGTCTTGTTTGCAATGTTACCTAATTCGGTTCGCTCCTATCGACGACTAAAAAAAAGGTTATCAAGCATTCCAGTTGCCCGTGCAATGGTTCTTAAATCTCAGGTGTCCCTTTCGCCGAAAAAGTTGCCCACCCCTGATATAGATAAAATTCGACATTACTTGCAAATTACAACTCAGTTGCAGAGGGGAAGAAAATCGCAAGATGCGTTTTCGCGATGCAGTAAAAATTGATGCAATTTTTGGAATCATACCATGATACTCTCACAAAGCAAATGCATCGGCTGGTTTTGTAAAATTGTAAAAATGATGTAAATTTGACCAAACGATGCTTCCCACTTGACAAAATTAAAAATATATGTAGTGTAGCTTAGCTGTTTGGGTCGAACAAATGATTAAGAAAGACTTCAAGTCCCAATCCTTGAATACTTGATTAAGTAGCCTACATGTAGACTAGACATAGGCTATGGTCTTTGACTACTTTATTAAATTCCATTTATGACCAATGTCTATTAGTAAGAGTGTGTGTGCTTGTAATCAGGGTAGTGTGCAATGACAAAATTAGTAAGTTCAATCTCTTTATTATTTGCTGACTCATACACCATAGCTACACTTGGATTTTTTATCTACATTTTTCTTATACAGGATTGGATATCTGCCATATTTGAATGATTAATACATTTCAGGATATTAGAGAGTCCATGTTATAAAAACTTGAAAAAGGAAGGATATTTAGCAAATCTTTCTTTCATGTTAATTGCATAGTGGATAATTCGAGCTGTGCCACAATGAAAGAATTTAGCATGTCAACGTTAATCATATGTTTGCATATGTTTATTGGTTGTATGATAGTCATTCAACCGACAATGTGGCATGTAATTTTCGAAGTAAATTGGTAATAATGTTGGAGTCGGAGTCGGAGTCGGAGTCGGTACGTTTGAAGACCCAGGAGTCGGAGTCGGAGTCGGAGTCGGTACGTTTGAAGACTCAGGAGTCGGAGTCGGAGTCGGAGTCGGTATATTGAAAATGTGTGGAGTCGGAGTCGGAGCCGGAGTCGGTGGTAAAATTTACCGACTCCACAGCCCTGCGTAATCCACTACACCACTAGATACATCTCAATAAAGATTGGTATAGCCCATTTTACCCCATTCACCCAATGGGTGTGAAGCACAATTTTCTACGTGAAAGTACCGTTTGCCTCATTTACACCCCGTCCTATGACGTATATCTTACCCTATTTTCTATCTATGAATTCACAGCCAGGCTGATTCGTAATGCCCTCATCCCATGAGAATGTGTGACTGTGTGTAGATCAGAGGTGGTCAGTAACGAAGCCCTTCAAGTATATATTTTATCTACTCTCTCTACTTCTTCAAGTTGATATGATTTTAAGTTTTACACCCTTTGCCAAACCTAACTATGTTATATAGATTATTCATATTATTGGAACATACCCAAATATGTTCGGCTGCCATTCGTCAGGGGTAATCGCCATCAACTATAGTAGAGAATTCGAAAGAACGTTGCATGTCAACAGTCGTATTTTCCAGAAACAGGTTAATAGGCAACCATAGCTCGCTAGGTCGACTTGCAAATCGGTTTGCTATTCCAGCATGTGATTTTTAGGCGACATTCTGCCATCGCCTCTTATGAACTTAGAATGGGAGGCAATGACTTATGAGTTTTGAGAGTTGACTTACGAGATTTGACTGCTGAATCCGGAACAGACACGGATTACAAAATATCAACTCCGTTCATCCATGCTTAGTCGGCTTTTACAAATTTCATCAAAGCAATACCACGTACACTCCACTCTTGATACTCACTCAAACATTTCGGTTTTGACTAGGTGAGGACATATCAACGTCGTCTTTATGCCGTAATTTCTCCGTTTTATCAAATCGAACGCCAAGGAATTGTGAAATCCGACAACCGCGTGCTTGCTGGAAACGTAGTCTGTCACGCCCGGCGCTGCCAAAAATCCTACCACGAAAATTTCATAAAATAGTTACACCTATATGACACCGTATGGCTACATGTACGCATTCGTATAAGCCCGCATCAGTCAACTCGAGGGTGGTGTTTATAAATTTCTGGCACCAGAATTTGTGAAGCTAGTGTTTTGTGCCTACCCGAAATGGATACGGCAATAGTTCCAAGGGCCTCGAAATGATTCAACTGTACTTTTTTTACCGCAACGTAGACAAATCTTATGCGCTAGCGCAGTTGTTGGCAACTCATGAGTTGATGGGCTGGAAAAATCGAGTGCCTGGGTGTTACTGTAAAGAATCGAGTATTCGTGTATCATTATTTGTTTCGATTTGATTTTTATAAGCTTCCGATAAGCATATTTAACAATTCCTTTTATAGACCGTACCACAAATCTTAAAACAATGCCAGCGCAGTACTACCTTAAGACGATTTTACGAGTATTCCACCTTACCAAGGGTGCTGGCTACGGATATAACATGGCCGCGATCCTTCTCCATCATCGCAGGAAGAAAAGCCCTGCACGTCCAGAAGTTAGATAGAGTATTCACATTAAAGGTATTCATGACTTCTTCGTCAGTGAGCTCGAAGAAATCTTTGGAGTACACGATACCTAGGAACAGATATGTTCAACGTATTCATAAATCGCTTCAAAGATTGGTAACTTCGCTTACGTGCATTGTGTAGGCCTACTCAAAACTTGCCTGCGTTATTGACTAGAATTGATACGTCGCCCACAGTACGCCGGACTTTGTCTGCAGCCTTGTACACGTTTTCTCGGCTAGAAATGTCAACGCAGTCGCAATATACTTTCACTCCAAACTCACTCACAAGCAAAGCGGTCTCTTCAAGCCCTAAAAGATAACTTGAGCATCATTTTCACTTTTCACGAAAAACTGGCATTACAATAACAAGCATCGTTTTAGCGCTGTAGGTATGGCACAAGATACCATTTGTGATGTGAATGCTGCTAGATCAGGGGTCTCCAACACGCGGCCCGCGGGCCGCATGCGGCCCGCGAGGTCATATTTTGCGGCCCGCGACGTGATTTGAGATTTCAGAAGAAAGCTGAGAAAACCATTTCAAAATGCAGTTTCAAGTATTGTTGTTGTTGTTGTTTCGAAATAAGCTATTCTCATGTGCCCAACATCACTATTCGTCACTAGCTAAAACGGCTTTGGAGATGGCAACAGCATTCCATCGAGGAAGAATATTCTGCTGAGATGAATGGGCTGGGCATATTGCCTAGACGTGCAATGGCCAAAACACTGCCAAGATCGGGACGCCTATAAGACGGCATACAGCAGTGGTTCACTGGGGTGCGCGCCCCTTATGTGGGGAGTGAAAGCATCTGAAGAGGGCGCGGACCTGCGGTCAACTGAAAAATTTTTCGCGCTCTGCGCGATTTACAACATATTTTAATTTTGTGTATGGTCCGTGTATTTTGTATATATCAACAGTCATAACCTTTAATGCCATCAAACTATCCGTTAAGATTGCTAACATTCTGGTTGCATTTTGTGATATGACGATAAGGGGGGAGCGAAAGTTTTCAGTATCAAGTGGTGCGTGTCTAAAATTGTTGAAGAACTACTGGCTTAAGACTTCCCCACAAGATCAAGCTTTACGTGGGGATGGTCTTCCAGCAAGTAACGTTTCTCGCTAGCCCCAATATTGAGTCCTTATTCGCTGAAAAGCGTTTCCAGTGTCGTGCACAGCTCAGACTCCAAAATAAAATGAAATTAATGATAATGATTTTTTGTTGTATTTGTATTCCTTTGATAAAATATTATTTCTTTTGTGGTCACTATGCCCATTGCCTAAATTAAGTAGCACGGCGTTGTACTGACGTAGAGTTTCAAAACAATGGTTGCCTAAGTTTATACCGATATTGAGTTCATGCGGCCCGCGGCCGCTGCGAAATTTGAAAAGTGGCCCGCGACCCGTTTTGAGTTGGCGACCCCTGTGCTAGATTATGTAAAGAATTCGTGCTTGAACATTGGAAAACTATAGCAAATGTTCTAATTTGAACGTGTTCACAAGGAGCAGTTCAAGAACGATTGTATGCTCGCTCAGATTCTAGCAAAATCGGTAGTTTGTAAATCCTGTGTGCAGTTTTTATTAAAATTTTCGTCAGTTAAATGCACCACCAGATTGCGGGATTGAATATCGTGATTCCTCTTGCGACCTTTATAGCAATTTGCTTCCCAAGAAGGCTCTTCTAAGGAACAAGCTTATTGGTAACAGTATCAAACAAGTGCCTGCAGTTGTCGAATATTATTTATTTTTCATAATAGTTACGAATCGTTGCTGACTTTCTCTCAAGAGTACTGGTTGATTACAGGCAAACCTTTCGAATTGATATCCCACAGCACAAGATTGGCTTCCTTTTTCGCAAACTCTAGCGCCAGCATGCGTCCGATACCTCTGGCGGCGCCAGTTATCAGACAAACCTCTCCGGCGATTGATTTCCGAGTTTTGGGCCATATCCATCTATAAATACATGAACGTAAGTCTCATACATATGATAATGTGAAACCCGAATCCGTAAGGGAACTCCTTTTGAACCCTGGACTATTGTTCTATCCGTGTCGCAGAATAGGTTAAACCTTCTGTGAATCAAAGATTTAGATCAGCGGCGGCCAACCCGTGGCCCGCGGTCCAAATGTGGCCCGCGAGATGGTTTTGTGTGGCCAGCGAGGTAATTCTCGAAATTAGTTATAACATCAGGTAAAATTGCGAGGCCAACCAAAATTTGATTAGCCTGACCGCGAAATATGATAATGTGAAACCCGAATCCGTAAGGGAACTCCTTTTGAACCCTGGACTATTGTTCTATCCGTGTCGCAGAATAGGTTAAACCTTCTGTGAATCAAAGATTTAGATCAGCGGCGGCCAACCCGTGGCCCGCGGTCCAAATGTGGCCCGCGAGATGGTTTTGTGTGGCCAGCGAGGTAATTCTCGAAATTAGTTATAACATCAGGTAAAATTGCGAGGCCAACCAAAATTTGATTAGCCTGACCGCGAAATTTGATGATGACTAAAACATCAGTTCCAACGCATTGGCGTAACGAGGAGCCCGTCACATTTATCGTGGATCTTTGTATATGACCATGACTATAAAGCAGAATATTTCGTAGCAGATTTATTTGACTTCAAATTTTTTCTTAGCAGTTTGCATGATTTATTGTCACTTGATTTCTTGCATTTAGTATTGGAGCTCCCTCTTGAACGACTTCGCTTATGCGCTGGCAGCGAGATCGTCGGCGATGAAACATCTGCACAAAGTGATGGAAGCATGTTCACCTAAGCCTTCGATATAGGTATGTCTAAACGCCGAATAATCCTGTCCTTGCCAAATGAGCCCAATCGTATACAGAGGCGACCCCCCCCCCCCCCATGCAATTAAGTAACATATTTATATATGGAATTCATTCATTACCTTTGAAAAAATGTCGCGCATTGCGCGACCAGAACATAAATGCGCACTGCACACACCACACAGAGTTTTCATGACATAATTGTTATCAATTTTAAAGCGTAGCGATGTAAGTCTTGTTTTCAACGTTACCTGATTCGGTTCGCTCCTATCGGACGACTAAAAACGGACATCAACATTCAAGTGGCCACCATGACCATAGCGGCCCGCGCAATGGTTCGTAAATCTCATGTGGCCCTTAGGCCGAAAAGGTTGGCCACCCCTGATTTACATCGATATATGAACTTCATTATTCGGTCTCGCCAAGTTGCAATTGCTATGGCTGTTTATAATTATCTTTACTCGCTAACCTACACACTTACTTGAAGGCCGCTTTGATGAAAATTACGTTCATGTCAAGTATGAACAATATGGTCTCAAGTATGAAATGCATGTTTCACGATGACGGATGTTATTTCTCGTACTATCCGACTCCTGCATTCGTATAAGACAGCGTACCAATGCGGAGTTTTGCAAAGTCGTTGCTACACTAGAGACGCAATAGAAGTCTGAAAATTATGATCACTTTCCGTTTTATAGGTATACATGGTTAGGCAAAGTGACTACCATAAATATCCAACGATACCCTGTTGATTAAACTGATACCTGATACGATTGTTGATATACTATACATTGTTTATTTCACATCTCAACTGGTTCCTGACATACCCCTGACGATTGTGTGCCGAAAATATTGGGATTTATATTATTCAATTGCAGGGTTTTAACCAATGTTCCACGTAAGCTGCGCACGTGCACAATTGCGCAGTGCTTTCGCGGTCTCCGCGCACAGAAAAGCCGAGTTGCGCACAAAAAAATTCGAAGTGATAACCTTTTTTTGGTCGTTACGCACTGTTTTCCGAAGGTCTGCGCAGTGAGGTGGTAAGTGTGCGCAGACCCGTCAAAAATTAGAGGGAACATTGGTTGTAACCAAGTCACAAAGCTCCGAGTCACAAGTCAATCTCACTGTTTTCTCATTTTCAATTCACCACCGAGTCAAGTCCGAGTCCAAGTCATCAAGCAGAGGTTCGAGTCCGAGTCATGGTATTATGACTCAAGTCTGAGTCCTAGTCATTGTGTTGACTGCTCAGTTTCAAGTTAAAGTCTTGTTAAACCTACTTTTATAACTCTGCTTGATTATTATTATTATTATAGGTAAAAACATTGGCATGAGTGGCGCTTATCACAACTGAAGGCTTTTTGCGCCACGGACAGAAACAAGTTAATCAGAAAGTTCATAATATATAACTGAGATAGTTAGGCCTACACATATGCACATAAAAAGGTTTTACAATATTCCTCGAGTCGATCTAACATATTCAACAACATATCGCAGTACTTGTGGATCAGTCAGTAGGGTTCGCATGTCGAAATTTACATTCTTCGACTCTGCTTGATGATATCGAATGGTTCGCATTTATAATATACTAATTTTCCTCACTTGTAACAGTTTCTGGTCGCATTTTCAAGTACCAGTACCAATAGACGAAATCCCAATAGGTTGGTTACTTTACTGTTATTCGAAATTACAATGAAATGCCAGTCTTGGCCGTCTGAGTCTAGAGTCATGTGACTTGGTTCGAGTCATGCGCAATGACTCGAGTCTAAGTCGAGTCAATACACAGATTTACTGTAGTCGAGTCGAGTCATTTCTGTATTTTGAGAAAATGACTCGAGTCAAGTCGAGTCATTGGAAAATCGTGACTCGAGTCTGACTCGAGTCGAGTCATTACAACCCTGTTCAAATGTATATTGAAATTCTGTACCTCCAAGAAGCTGTTGATTAAACTTCCCAAGTTAAACAGCTTTATTACCAACTGAAAAACAAAATATGACAATGCCAAATGGTTTCTTTCAGGTCTTGCTGTTCAGGATTGCTTGCTTTCATCAAAATTTGTCCATCAGTGTGTTGACGTCACGTTTTGATTGCGCCGTAGTGATTGTAGATGACGCCACAATGAACAAGCAGGAAATGTGGAAGGGGAAAAGGCGCCATTTCCCCCCTTGGCTGCGATCAACCTCTACAAAGTTTGGTATATGGAAACATATGGAAATTTTCACTATTTGATACGCGCAATTGGTCAGACCAGACTTAAACTACTGGAAAATCTTCAGCTTTTCCTTAATAGATTAACTGAAGCTATACAGTCTTTGTTCCAAATTAGCATATACTTATAAATACAGATTTGATATTAGAATTACAATTGGAGCTACAGAATTTTTTATATTATAGATATTAGAATTACTATAAGAGCTACAGTTAATTTTAGAGTATATTATCATAAGAATAACTGAATTCGCGAAAACTTAGAAATCAGTTGATGTCAAATCAAAATCAGAGTACATTCTAACAAGCACGACAATCCCAAATGTCTGTACAGCAAGCTTGGCTCGTTTCGCACTATTGACTTCACTTGTAGCATTTACAGGAACGCCAGAAATTAGATTAAAATTGGAACGAGAGCTTAAAAGCATTTCGCATGTTTCATTAGAATTACAATTCGAACGGAGAACCTTTTCACAAATTAGGTTAGAATTAAATTATCAGCATTTCCTTCAAATAAGTCTAATGAGACAACTAGAAATATATAGTTCAGTGATTTTTCATGTCACGTTTGATGCGCTAATGCACACTATCTATATGAATTATAATTATCATCTGAAATTTTTCTTGCAAAAAGTGAAACAGAAATTTTCAAAGCGGAAAATTATGACGCACCGGGATTGATTTGATCCCATCAACTATGATTTTGTTAGTATGCCGATATGCTAGACCACGTCGTGAGGTCTATGGTTACTTCTCAACCAATATTCAACTTTTCCCGAATCGATGTTGCCTAGTTCTATTGAACGTTACTCTGAAGGCAGTCTAAACATGTGCGTTAGCGGTAAAGCGTAACCTACACAGTATAGTTCTGAAACGTTTTGTGGCACGACCTAAATCTGAGCATTATTAACATCTCGCCTCACACATCGAAATGCATGCATTTCTACTTGTTAGAATGCTATACGTTTTTACGTGCATGTATGTGTTTACGTGCAAATATCACGTGCAATTAACGATAACCATGATGCGGTGTCGATCCAAATGTAGACGCTTCGCATTCGTAACCCATACCGTTGGCGTAACCAATTCCGTTGCCAGCTTTAGATAAGCGATTGGTGGGATTAGTTGCTTCGGACGGTATATATGACAAAATTGAAAATGTGTGGCACGCCAGGTCGTAATATTTTGACATTGACATATTTTTGCACGCTACACAGGAAAGGTTTCCGACTCCTAATCTAGGTGTCCAAGTCTGGGCGCGGCACTGGTAAAGAACACACATCCAATCATATAGAATCGCACAATATCATAAACTTCATTTTATAGCGATAAACTAGCGTGCTATAAATATTATCTGACCCCTAAAACGTAGCGCTGTCTGCGGAGTAGAGATGTTATGAATATGTCTTGGATAATTTCCGATTTAACCCGCATCTTGAAAAGATACGCAATTCTCTATTTGTATGCTTCTAATGTGCGATGCAAGTGACAGACACTCAAGTTAAACAGATAAACCGGCGGGTCTAGTCTGAGCCCCGTTTGAGTCAGATGGTCTGTGGTTGCCCCGTATAGATACCTTGCTGACACTGAAAAATACACGTTATAGCCTATATTATGACATATAGGTAGGCACTCATCATTTGACTATAGTGGCCTTTATGGTGATCTACCCAGGTCTATCTAGACTAGATATCCCTGACTCTGCTGCACAACAGACAATTCCATTGACTAAAATACCCGTGTGTCATCATTGCGGATACGTCACACGAAATCAGATTTCCCCATTGGTAATTATTACTGTTCTAGCTGCGCACGGCGCGACCACCAGCAAAAAAAACAATACTGCTACAAAAACTGTGAGGTGTAGAAATTGCCCGAACGGTGATAATTATTTAGGTAATATTGAGTTTTGTGCGATTCTCAATAATAATCGTTGTTTCTAAACGAAATAAGAGGCACTCGGCCCACTAAACTATAACACAAAATAACTAATGAATGGTGACAAAGTGATGGAATTATATTCCGTTGCTTTGATAGGGGGCCGGCTATAATGACAAGTTCACTTATAAAAGCTAGGAGCATCTGTCCAAATAATGCTTTAAATTTTATAAAACTGGACGTGTAAAGCGTCGGTAGTTTGGTAAAACCTTGCTGTTAAGGTAGAAGTTGACGTATTCAAGATCCATACCGGTGGAGCAAGTGGAAAATAAGCCGAACATCTTGACTACTTCTAAAAAGTAGAAACCCGCATATTACCTTATGCCCGAGGCAAATTGACGACCACGAGTGGGACCGATATCACCCTTTTGTGGCCTGAAATAGTACTATTACGGCCCTGCCTGTATATGGTAGGCCTATGTTATTCCTAATGCTATACTCCTAAAATATAGCACTGCACCTATCATGGTCTGAGCTGTGGTACTACATACGTACCTTGTATTACACAATATACACTCTTAGTATTTCTTATACTGCCAAACTCGCTTCCTCTGCGATAATGTGATACCGATTACCGACAGCAGATCGACAAACAATCATTCGATTTTCGCTATGGCATTATGCACGTATTGTAAATATTGATTTGTCCCCTGAACGCAGCGTATTATCACAGCCAGGCTAATTAGCAGCTCTCGTCGAACTGTATTGAATTCTGCAAGCCAACATCTAATCATATGGATAACCCTGGTCTACAAATTTCGAAAAAAAAATTGCGCAAAAAATTTTCATATCTACTCAATTACAAGCAGAATTAGTAATTTCTAAGACATTTGAAAACTATTAAGGTGGAAGACGAAATGAAAGGTCTGATAATTACTAAATGTCAGTAGATATCTAAGTATATTTGCATGGTTGGGGGCAGGTGGTCGCACACTTTCAACAGTTAGTCGGAGGTGGCTACATACGAAATCGCAAGGTGTATCGTCGCAGCTAACGCAAAATGACTATAATGACACCACCCATGGGTCGAATCTTGGAAAAATATATTCAGCTGCCTTGATTCAGAGGCTATTTCACTCGTTTATTATGACAATTTAACTCGTGATAATGGTACTTTCCACTTTACAAAAACCAAATTGCAAACGTAATTAGTTCATCCAGAATACTGTTCAGGTAGATGTTGAAATAGTTGAAAAACATTACCACTTCAGTAAGTACTGCAAGTAGCCAAAATCTACTTGCGTACCTCTAAAAAGTAGAAATATTCAACATATATAATATCTCAACAACGTGATGTGGTAGACTAAAAATAACGTCAGATTCGCATTCAGTGCCCCCAAATTAGTTATGATTGACCCAAAGAAGTCCTGGCGCGAAAATCGTGAAGATCAGCGTAATGGATATATATGAATAATGACTTGTCCAAAATAAGAGATCAACGATGCGAGCCTTCGATTTTACGGTATAAGCTTATAAATATTAGACAGCAGCATATACTGACATTTCTATATTTTCGGTCAAACATGTATAATGCATGTTTTGTCACAAATTACAAAGCTTCGATAATTCCCGCCATTTTATTTTTTACGAAAAGTAGAAGGCTGCAATGAACATGAACTACCACTTCCATTAATGAGCAATATCGCGGCCTGTACAAAATTATGCGATTGTTTTTGTACATATCAGCGGACCTATCGAAATTCTCTAGGGTTGATGCAGACTCTGCAGTCTGCAGAGATACATCGATGGTTCAGCGTATTATCATTTCGATTGTGATGTACGCTAGCAGTGCTCAACTGCTCAATCATGTCCTAATCAAATGTCAAAATGACCCAGTGGAGTCACGCGGAGTTCGCACAATTAAGGTTTGGCTTCAAGGATGGGTAATGGATCGAGTGAGGAGTGGGCTCCTGTTACTGATGCGATTATATAGGTTGCAGAATACTTCAATTAAGTTTATTATTAAAATTTAATCGTTTCAAAACACCACAAGACTGCGACACAAAGAAAAGATAGGAATGTGTCGAAACGACTTGGAGCAGTCTTTGAGACCAGACACTCACCTGGGCCTAGGCCAGGGATCTCAAACACGCGACACGCGAGTGCATTTCGGATTTTCAAGTACATTCGACAATATTTAACTGCAACATATGTTTTTTTTATATTTGAGAACTTAAAACCCACCCCAAAACTGCTCCATAAACTCCATGAACCTACTAATCAACTTCAATATCGCAACACTTTCAAAAGCTACCATGCGGTGAAAGATCCGCTATAGTGTCACATTACCTGGTCATAGTGATGGCCCGTTGATGAATCGTGACTGAATATTGTGATTTATGCGCGATCTTTCGTCGCATTACTTGAACTCGGACTGACTGGGTGATAAAATGAAAAGGGCTCGAGTTGCGCCGCATCAAACGTTAAAATAAGAGAAGAACTTGTGACTTGAAACGCCGTGGGTTGGTAAAGCCAAGGACGCAACAAACATATCAAACTGCCATGAGGAATAGTAATAGACCAAAATGTCGTAGCGGGCGTTGCGTAACGTAGCGGATTTCGCTATCTAAGCAGGTCCTATGGTAACCATTGGCCTCTGTTGCCTCCTTGATGTATAGTTAGTTACATCTCGTGTCTCCCCATCCATGTTATTATAGCGATTAAAGGGGGCGAGTAAAAAGTGGTACGCTCGAGAGCTGTAACACCAATGGATTGTTGGGAGATTGGACATTTCTTTACTGTGGCGTATTAATTTTCAATTTATGTTGTTATTTATCTGTTCCAATATTCGAAGGTAAATCTAACGCTGATATAGGCCTATTGTGACTTTGGCAATGACATGACCAGTAGCATACCATCAGTATTATGCCGGGTATACCTGGATTGGGTCTGATATCAGATCAATCCTTGTTAAATTCTAAAATATTCTACCTATGATTGTGGCACGTCAAATGTCCGCTAGTTGCAAAGGTTTATATCGCGACAGCTTTTACGATGTCATGATGCATATTACGATGGTAGCCTACATCACATTTCACGATGTGCGTGTAATGCCAGCCGTCAAATAAGGCCTTACGTAGAATACCCCCATTATTGATGCTCCGGCCCGCGGCGTCACCAAAAACTGGAAAATTGACCCGCGACCACATTTGAGTTTGAGAACCCTGGCCTAGGCGATGTAAAGAGGAGGCATGCATACTAAATGAAAAGTAAAAGAAGGTTATATAAAAGGACACGCGACAAAATGAGGTGGCATGTGACGGTAGGCGGGATCGATAATAGTCTATGTCAGGTCGTGGTTCGGTAAAGTAGATGGATGACTATACTGACTTATTCATTCAGTAGAAATTTCTTGTATTTCGATTTGAATGCCGACATGCTCGACGAGTGACGGATATCCGGCGAGATGCTGTTCCGTACAATAGGTCCGAACTCTGGAACAGTGTCTCGCCGACTATCCGTCAGTCGTCGATTATATTTATTACATCCAATGATTTGAAATTGACTCCGAGTCACGAATCATTGCCTTCCTCGCCGATGCGGTGCGACCTGATCATCAGTTATAATAATTAGTTATGGGATAGTGTAATAAATTGTACTAATTGTGTATCTTGACATCATAAGATGACGATGTATCTCGTCCTGAATTCCTATGAAAAAAAACTTGTTTGGGATATTTATTATAGGCTTACCATATTTTGGAAATGTAAAAAGAGGACACTTTTTCAGAAATTTCAGACATGCAAAACTGGAGAAGAATTCTCAAAAACCGGTAAATTTTTCCCACTTCGTGATCGGTTGACTAAAAAAAAAAGGTCATCACTTCCGCTCACAGCTCAAAATAACGTTTTTCTCTCCACATTGCCAGGTGGATGACTAAAAAAAAAAAAGGTCTTCTTTTCGCTCAGAGCTAAAATCACCGCTTTTCCCTCCGAAATACCCGCCGGAGCGTCACTTCTCGGCTAATTTGCGGCATATCGCTCGCAATTTGATCTAAATCTGACCTAAATTTTCAAAAAAGAGGACAAAATCTCAAAAAAGAGGACAAAAGGGCGTCCTCCGAGGACACTTTCAAAAAAGTCAAAAAAGAGGACAAATCCTCTTAAAAGAGGACGTATGGTAAGCCTAATTTATTATCACAGCCCTAACGCTTAGCGCAGAGAATTATCATAACTTATCTTGTGGTAACGGTTAATAATGGTAAGTTGCATGACCCAGCAGACGAGATAGGCTATATACAATACATATGAATGGTCATGGGTTATATGGGGCGACACCGGTGATATTGACACTAAATTTACTGGATTAATACGCAAGAACGACCAGACTAATGGCATAATGTGTAATCAATGGGCAGTGGACACGAGCTTCGCGTTTTCTATTAGCGTTTGCGTTTTAGTGCTCACGATGACATCTGCATCCTAAAAGTAGATCGCGCCCAAACAAACAATGTGCGCGCTTCTGTAGATGACTAGGCCTACATAGCTCCCTATCTCCCCATTTGCTATTAAATTGTTACAAAGGGAATGTTTGTATTCACGCACTCAAGAAAAGTACAGGTAGTATATAGAACACAAGATGCGAGTACTAGAGGAATGTACACAACGAGACGTGTATCATCTAAAAATAGTATATTGAACGCTCTCGTATTCGACATTTCGTGCTGGTGACGTCATATTTTGTGTTACGATTGTTGATATACGCTGTTCTTTCGAATTCTCTACTAGTTGCTGACGATTACCCCTGACGAGTGTCAGCCGAAAATATTCGGGTTCATTTTAATATGAATATACTATTCAATTGTATATTGAAGTTCTGTACCTCAAAGAAGCTGTTCAAACGAGATTAGTGTATATGCTAAACAATGCTCAAGCAGTCGGTATACAGCGGATTCCAGGCGGTAGGAAGTTGCTTCAACGCTCCCCATCTCAATGCAGCGTTTACGGATTTGTGGTGAGCTGCGGCATACATGTAAGGCAAAGCTTCTGGAAAAATGAACGGCACCACGGTCTCAGAAACACTCCGGTAATTTGAGCCATAAATATTGCGCGGCAGCATCTTGCGAGCATATGCCTCACTTGTCAAATTAGTGTCTACTTCTCCGTCGTGTTTCTTTGGCAACGTATGATAAACTGTGTCAATGTCGCCATCGTCAGACGACATTGATAGCGGACTGGATAAATCACTCCTGGGCGGAGACGGCGGAAGACTGAAATTCGATGATGCCTGGAATGTTTTCTCGTTTGATGGCAGTTTAGGGCTTTTCGCGGACAGTTCGATACTTGTGTCGTCGCTCGGACGCTTTCTATTATGGATATTCGTTGGTTTATTGTAGCTGAGATTCGTAAACATGCTAGAATGCACTTCAGCCGCGTACGCAAGAGCAGCGAGACCGTCGAATCTGGCAACCGTCTTTGTTTTGACCGCAAAATATTCACTATGACGCAATACTCCACGATTTTCGTGTTGTGCGTGGTTGTCAGTGTCGACAGCTGGCTTCTTGACGTGTTCCATTGCGATGTGCTTGTTTAGATTTGCCTTGCGACGAAATTCTTTGCCACAATCGCTGCATACAACTGCTTTAGCTCTCTTTCTTGTCTGGTCGCCCGATGCAGGGTTGCTGATGGCAGTACCTTGAGGTTCGTCAGAGTCTTGCGTATTCTGGATCGGAGTTGTAGGCTTCTGCTTGGCAGAATCCATGTTTCCTGCGATAGAACGGTTCGTAAATTGAGTATCAAGCACAATTCATCGGTGAGATGGCATTTTTATGATATCGTATACGAGCTTCACAAATCCGGTATGTATGTTTGGATAATTGTCATTGGTTTATTAGTAAATTTTATCAGTTCAATACACCACAAAAAATGCGATACAATGAAAAGAAAGGAAGGTGTCGAAGCGACTAGGAGTTGTCTATGGAATCAGACACCCACCTTGGCCTAAGCGATGTAAAGAGGAGGCATGCACACTGAATGAAAGTAAGAAAGATAGTATAGAAAAAGGAAGCGACAAGAAATACGGCGGCATGGTGCATTGAATGACATATTCTCTAAATACGCATTTCAATTGAGACAATTTCAAGATATTATAGCCTATATCGTGACGACCAAGTGGAAAATCTAACTTTCAACGGCTTGACTACAGAGCAGTCACATACGAACCACTGGATTTTCAAAATTCGCAACTAGAAATAGAGCTAACGAGCTTTGAAATCCTCAACTAACTAAATCACAACTGCCTACCTATGATTCAATTCCGAAACAACTCATTCATTTTTACATAATCGGATCGGCTTTCCACATAAACTAAACATAAACATGAAATTGGCGGATTTTCGACCCCTCAAACCCACCGCATGGCTACCCCACTATTAGTCGGGATGACCCAGATCAAGTAATGGATGCAAGAACAATCCACAACACAACGTCGGTATCACGGTTCACGCCAACCGACAGCACGTGTTCTCTAGATTCGGGCAACTAATTCTTAATGCGCAACTAGAACTGCACCACTGTTCAAAATTCGCAACAAGAACTGGAACTACTCGAAAAACCAGTAGTCAGTTTATCGTCAACCAACTAGTATTGATAATAATTTGCCTATATGTCTGCAATTCACAATATAAAGTACTGAATATTGGAGTGTAAGGTTGCGAAGAAATGTGCCATTTCAAAAGGTAAATACCAGATATAATTCTACATTTATTTGATACTATACCCTACCCTTCATTCTAGCCAGCATAACTGTCGAAACAGTTGAGATTGTTACGCGTGTGAAGTGATTGAATATACGAATATACTAGTGAACAACATACCTTTAGGCTTGTGCCATCTTCGATGCGACGCGAGGTTGGCCGGGCAGTTGAAAGACTTTCCGCACTCTGGACAGCAGTACCGCACGTTCTGTATTCTCGTGCATTTGTGACTCGCTAATTCGCGGGGATCGGAAAATGCTGAATGACACAGCTTGCAAGTGAAGTCTTGGCACAACATTGTCCCTTCCATGGTATTGTTATTAGGCGGTCTTTCAACCGTTGATGTAACAGGAAGAATTCGAAGCCCTGAAAGAAAAACACGAAGATTATATTCGAGTCGGTGTATATGCCGCAAAAACATCAAGGACAAAAAGATACAAAGTCCTATTCCTATATTCGCTATCTACAATAGAAGGCTTCGTAGATCTCTTACCAAGTACGGGACTGGTGATTTCTTCTTTCGGTACTTTCTTTCGTGCAATCCTCGGCTGCTTGGGTGATTTCATTGCGGCTGGACCAGGATCGGTTAAGTTACAAGCAAAAGTCATAGTCGAAATCTGCAGATGAAGTAGCCCAAGTTAAGACTGCTTCGCCTCGAATGGTTCGAACTTGATAAATGTTTCTCGATGTCACAGGATGCTTATATTGTATTGGCGTAAAAGGAACAGATACCGGCAGAAGGTGAGAGATTACTGACAAGTGACTTGCGGAGGGCTAGAGAAAGGCGCCCAAAGGATTCGCCTCTATCATCTCTTTACCAAACCGTCTCTGCATGTCCGCGTAATCTTTCTCAAGAGTAATGGGAGAGGTTGCACTGTGACATACAAACGTGTTGACTTGTAAAGCCCGAGGTATGGTAAAGGTGTGCTGCAACTAACGGTCGGCAGCAGGTGCCACGTGCCCGTGAACGCCGCTTTGCCCATTTAGCATGACACGCGAGGGTTATTTGTTTACAGAGAAATACCGACGTACTGGATACCATCTGGTGGGAAGATGTCGCGTTATTTAACTCTTTACCGGCATGTTGCAATCTGCTGAAAATCTATGAGATATCAGACTTTGGATAACGACACTTGATAAAGGTAGCGTCGTATGTCGGCATTGTTCTATCCCCGTGGGATTTGCGAATAGCGCCAAAATATTCCTGGCGACGCCTAAGATACGCTATACTATTATATCCATATGAGTCAATCTTCCAAATGAAAAATATTGGCTTATACACACTATTTACTTTTCACTGACACCACGAAGTCAGCTGTGTGCAGACTTGTACAACTAGATCATTCTAGTTGTCTAATTAGAGCGAAATACCGGTAGTCTAATTATATTCTAACTCGTGCAATGTTTCTTTTGTTCACATTCTAAATGTAATTTAATTTGTGAAATGTTCCCATGCTCTAATTTTAATTCTAATGTAATTTCTGGTTTTCCTGCAAATGCCACGGGAGAACTGTATAGTGCGAAAAGAGCCAAGTTTGCTCTTCAGATATTTGCCAATCCCATGCTTATGACGATAAACTCTGATTTGATATGAACTGAATAACTTGATACGATTTTCAAATTTTCGTGAATTCAGTAATTCTAATCCAATTTCAAAAAAAAACTGTGCATCTATAGTTCTAATTCTAGGTAAATTTGAAAATATGAAAATACTATAGTTGTCCAACTCTCGTTGTGCGTAGCTGAAAACCTGATTGCTGTGTGTGTTACGTTTCTGCCCAAAAACTTGGGCTAACGAGAAACTGCGAGCTGGACGGAATTTGACAATCGTTCAAATTTTTCTTGGTGTGATATATCTTATGAGTTGCAAGTGATATCCTCAAAGTCACAGGTTAAAATTCGACAACTTTTGTTTGCGCTAGATTCTTTAAAACGAACAGCGAGGGAACCCGGCATCTGTCGATCGGCGATTTCGCTATGTCGACAAACCCGCGGCTATTAGGAACAATAATTTTAACCCGCACGTATTCATCGATGAAAATACCGCGTGAAGCCAGCGCGATACGATAGCGTCAACATTACGGGTTAAATTCCCTGTATTATGAATCTACGATTTGTCAAACTTACGCCGGGAATTCAAGCTGGCTTTCTTAAACCCGGCAGATGTTAGGCAGGGCGAATGTTGCAGTCGCTCGCGCGCGTTATCAGTACTTTACGCAGGTCGTTGGAGAATACCAATTCAATTATCTGCCCTAACATCATTTCGGTTCCCGTGACGTGCCGAGAAATAGATTTTATCACGAAGGGATTAAGGCTCCGCCAACTCAGCAAACTGAAGTCACATACCACGGTGCATTACAATATGGTCTGGGTGATTGCTCGATGTTCATCTGATATTACGAGTTAAATTTTATATTTGTTATATTGCAGAATATTTGCAAATATTGTAATCTCCTGTGTCAGCGTGTGTTTCCATTCAAGTCGAAGTACAATCAGTATCAGTTTATTAATATTTTCATCATTTCAAAACACCACAAAAACTACAGTGAAAAGATAGGAAGGTGCCGAAACGACTTGAAGTAGTCTTTGAGATCAGACACCAACCTTGGCCTAGGCAAAGTAGAGAAGAGCCATGTTCCCTCTAATTTTTGACGAGTCTGCGCACACCTACTAACTTACTGCGCAGGCCCTTGCACAACAGTGCGTAACCTAAAAAAAGGTCATCACTTCGAATTTTTTGTGCGCAACTTAGATTTTCTGTGCGCTGAGACCGTGTCAGTACTGCGCATTTGCACACGCGCGCAGCTTAGAGGGAACATTGGAGAAGAGGCATGCACAAGCAATTTATACTGAATGAATACTAGTCAGCCCTCCAGGTTACCGGAGTTCGATCGGACATATTGACCTCGCCCATCAAGTATCGAAATATGCGTCGTTTATTTTCATCACTGGTCGTTTTATCTTAATGTTACCCTTATTTCCTTACTTCCAGTGTTGTACATACCTCTTTTTGACATCGCATGCTAGGCCCATGAGGGGTGTCTGATTTCAAAGACTACTCCAAGTCGTTTCGACTCGTTCGTATATATTCATTGTATCACAGACTCGTGGTGTTTTGAAATGATAAAAATATAAAACTGATACTGATCATCATACAGTTAGAATGTATGCGTTTACGCTTCTTTGGCCTTCTTACAACCACATTATACGTATCTGACGACACAAATTTGAAAAGATGCACAAATGCGACGAGCGATAATTTGATTCAATCTCGGTGATAGATGTTACCCGCTGGCACACAGTTATGTCAATCCTCAATAAGTCACCGCGGCATTTATAGATTTAGGTTCGCATATTTCATCAATTTCCGATTAAAAACAAAAACGCCATTTCATGAAATTGTTGGGAACTGATTTGGATGTGCAATTTTTACTAGTAAGTCATGTGGGCTTCAGTATACCACCGCATCCTTTGATCCAGGTTCAAATAACTGGCGGACGCACGCCGTAGATTATGGCCTATCTGCGAATTCTGCATGCTATATCCAATGTGGTGTATTGCATATAACAAACATGGTAAACCACAATCACCAACGTAACAAATGTGCAGCAGATAACACTACACGTCCACCGTATCGCTTATAAATTAGTCATTGAAAGCCACGTAAGTTATTCATGAGAGACAATCCCGAGTCGATGATATAATTCCTTTGCACACGCAGACGCGAGTGATTAGTTGATCATCCTGTTATCCTAATCAAGTATGATTCTATTTGATGAACACTCATCCACTCGAATTATCGAGTGTACACGATGCAGCAGTCGCGTATTTTATTAATTAGCAGTGTAATGATCACGTGGCAAGAGTTGAACTTTCCTGGATTATGAGCAAATCCCGGCGATGATATTGGACTATTGTTTCTTGGAATTCGTGTGGCGACATATGCTGACTTTGATAGGTGTATTTCTATATTACTATAAAATGCGACCAACTGTTGTGGTGATTTCTCATCTGTCACCTGATCCGTATGTGTTGTTAATGTAGAAATTCTGAAGTCGACTTCGGTCGGTTTCGAACCCGCGACCCATTGGTGTTGCAGCCGCAGACAATACCACCACGCTATCTCGCCACATTGGATCCGTATGTGAGTGTTGTGCGTTGGTGCATGTTTCAAAGTACACAAGTGGAAGTAGCATCGTTCATAATCGGGTGCTATGCATTCTCGGATAAATGAAGAACCTGTGGCCGTATCTGCCGCACCTCGAACGCCCTCAATAGGGGTCGAGCTCGAAGGAGCATAAAATATTTCGTAAATTAACATAAATTACCGATTATTTTGAGAGAATAATTCAACTTGAATTTTTTCTTTGCGCGCTTTGATCTCGCTACGGATTCTAACATGGGTTGGGTATCCCTCAGCCCCAAGAAAAATATACGCATAATTTATCGAAATAGGCATTTTGGAACTAGCCATTACCGCATCATTCACGACACACCAAGACATATGAAGTTCCGGCCAACATGTGCAACTACACGAAATGTACTGCCAGGCAGATTGCGAGGTGATTTTAATAATTTTCTTTTAGTTTTGTGTGGTAGATTTGTGGCGAGATGGCGAAGTGATATAATCCGCAGCTGCAACACCAAAGGATTGCCGGTTCGAGTACGACGGAGTTCAACTCCAGAATTCCTACCTACGTGTTGGAGGTTTATCTCGGCTCCTCCTCGCCATCTCATCCGTGTAAGCGGTGTCTTATAATAGCCTAGAAGTGGGCCGTGCTACAAGTCGGCAGATACGGAATAAAAATGAGGAAAATTGGCCTCGTGTAAATGACCATGACCATAGTAGCCTAGTCGACAAACAAACTCTGGTAGATTTGGACGATTCCAATATCTCTTGTAGACGGGAGCCCACGAATAACAACATGCAACATAAGTAACGGATCGTTAGAAGATATAAGAAAAGAAATAGGAATATGCACAATAATCAATATTATTGACAAAATACAGTTATGAATTTCAAAAAAATCACTTTTGCGTGACAAGACTACAAAATACCAAATTTTCATATCATGAAACTGACATTGTCGAGTAGTGTTGAAAAAGCCGGTTATAAAAGGTTCGTCTGGGTCTGGCGAAGCCCCATAGAAGTTTGGTTGATCACTCTATGCAGAGCCCAGCACCACCGTTTTTGAAGCCGGACGAATTGCTGCTAATACAACACAGATAGCCTACGTTAGGAAAAATCTGTGGCGCGAGGCATTTTTTTGTTCTGCTTGGCGAAATTTTATTGGTACGCATTGCATGGGCGCACCGCACACGTGTCGTGACCAGGACCGTAACTGCCGCACCCAAACCCCCCAATTGGTCTGGGACCGAGCTCAATGGGGCCCCAAAATTATTTCGTGCATTAGCATAAATTATAGAGTATTTTTTGAAAATTTATGCAACTTTTCCAAAATTTTTGCGCGCTGTGCGCGATTCCAAGTTGCCGCATATCTTGATTTGGGGGTACTCTTGCCCCAAGAAAAAATAAGCAAGATTTATGGAAATGGGCATATCGGCGTTGGTCATTATCGCGCCACGATGTACCAAGACATATAAAGTTTTAGGCCATGTAACATGCGACTCCAAGAAGTGTGCTAGAACGATCGGCAGCGAGAAAACCTTGGCCGAAAAGGACTGCCCTAATGCTGACCGAAAACTTCGTTATATATACAAAATACATATAGGTCTAATTGTCCAAAGGCGTCCAAATAACTGGCGCCGAATGTTCCTGTCTTGGCAATCTGAACCTCACAAGTCAAATACCATCCCGCAGTGGAAAAGTTTCCAAGACACCTCACTCAGCTCTACCGGTAAATCTGATTACGTGAGCAGAGAGGACAAGAAATTGATAGCAATATATATGCAATTCCCGATCCTATTGACCGATTTTATCATGGATTATCGAAAATTTTCGCGCTTCGCGTTGGCTAACTAAACAGTACGGCTAATTTCGTGGCAAAGCGAACGTGATTGGGGGTAGGTTTATCACCCTATGGGAGCCCAAGACTCAATTTTTTTAGGGGCCTGACGAAGTGCTGTTTCGCTCCTGTCAAAGGGGTATACGCCCGAAGATGTTGAATTATTATTGAGGGGTTCTACCTTTTCAAACACGCCTCACTCAGCTCTACCTGTAAATCTGATTAGGTGAGCAGAGAGAGAGTAAAAATTGATAGCAATATGTATGCAATTCACGATCATATTGACTGATTCAATCATGAATTATAGAATATTTTCGCGCGTCTAGGCCAGAAAAGCTGACTCAGTAAACGGAGCCCCATCTTAGATGATAAGTAGCAGTAAACAGCGTAGAGCCTGAGGGGGGTCTGGGTGGCGAATACCCCCAGAAGTTCGGTTTATCTTCATATGGGGGGCCCAAGACCAACATTTGGGGGGGGGGTGACGAAGTGCTGTTACGGCCCTGGTCGCGACTTTATGCTATCGTTCTATTGAACCATTGCAAATAACAGCAATGCTACAGCAATGCAACTACTGCTAGACCCAAGGCCCGTCTCTCAATTACACTCAGTAACTGTCAAACAAAACACAAAAGACTTTGTATATATGCATATGCATACTTTTAGACCAATAAATATATTCGAAATCTAATTTATCAAAACTTTTCGTTCAATGAGGTACAAACTTACGACTGGAAATATTGATAAGTATGTTTCAAGATGAAAGTTAGCTACTCAAAATTTCAACCCCGATTATATGCCATTTACAATTCAACGATATAATTTATATTCAACTAATATTTTTAATTCAAACCTAATATTTTCGGGTTTTCATGAATTCGTGAATTTCTACTACTTCCTGGCGATTGCCCGTGACAAGTGTGAACCTTAAATATCGGGCTTTATTTCAATATGAATTATTCATGGTATATTGAAGTTCTATGCGTCCAAGAGTCTCTTATGTTGTTTATAGCCTGTCCTTTGGACAAGCCAGCCATGACTCGATATATCCATCGCACTCCAGAAACAACTAGGCCTACAATATCTTTTTGTTCAGAGGGCCGTCGAGCCAGGATCGTGACCAACCGCTCGATTCTCAAACACAAAATTGTTGATCTTTATCTTGAAAACATGAAGAAGTTGAAAATTGGCAAGTTCGTGTATTAGGCCAATTTTAGTCGCTAAACAATTGTTTCTTAACCTTTACTTATACCTGAAGAACCCTCACGCTAATCTGCAAGCGTTCGCGGAACCCCAAATTTTCAATGAGTCACAAATACAAAAATCTATCGCATTACTTATCTGACACGTGGCTATATAGATTACTGGTGCTAAAAACGAACTGTGCATCAACATAGCGTTAAGAACAAAGCGAAAACACCGTAATGAATATTTATTGAAAAGCAGTGTGCCTTATGCTTTTCCGCCTCAAATACCAGTTCAGCAATGCGAGGCTTTACTTTGGAAAGTGTCATATCGCATTGGTCGGTTAAAATACAACAGCGTGATTGCAAATGAGTTTTAATATTTTGGAGACAGATGCGGCATTTTAGAAGCACGCGGATTCAATTTCGAATGCCAACCTTCCCTGCGCAGTGCGCATACGACATGGGCCACCAACGCAACTATCATAATTCGACTGCCGATCGCGCCCAATTGCCACAGTCGATGTTGGCTAAGACGAGTGCAACATCACGAATCATATGTCTGAGTTGACTGTGTGTCGTGCCGTCCAGTAAACCCGTGCGATTCCTGGGAAATCCGGCGTTAAGAATCTCTGCGCTGAACGAAATACCTGCCAAATTTGTCACCGTCCGTGCATCATTACAACACACGCGCCGTGCAGTCGCGCAATTTAAATACCGTATTTTCCTGGACAAAAGTGTGGGTTGTGTCGGGACTATGTCCATTGTCCATTGTGATACTGTGAGCCTTCACATCTATTTTAGCGGTCTCTTCTGATGAGTCAATACTTACAACGCTTGCCTCGTTGCTGTGTATCAGTCTCTGTTAATACCTGTAAGCAGAATTGCTCAATTACGAAGCACTTCTACTTTATCGGAGTACTCGGGTAGGCTTTGCCTATTGCATTTCCTATTCCTGAGGATGTGTATTTCTACATACCACTACCCTGTGGTATGCCTACGTTTAAACGAGGATAAGTACGGTTAGAACTGATTACATATTCAAAAGCAAGGACGTAAGTTGGTATGGTCATTGGTCATCATTTGCCCTCACCGTGTTCCGGTTTGCCTAGATTGCCTAGAATGCGCCATCGATTTGCTTTGAGGGTGGAGATGACATAAACCATTTTGGAAAGGCTATCGAGTATGTGCCATCATTTTTATCCTCTAAGCCATCCCGAAATGCTGAGCACCTAGCGGGGAAGCCGCGACTACCATGTTATAGCCTACGTTCAAGTCTTGGTCTCACCCACCCGAGGATTGAGCTCACGACCTACCGATCAAGAAGTCTGACGCTCTACCATTGCGTCCCGACCCAATTACAGCATCGGAAAAAGATTCGCAATTATTTCCATTGTGGTAGATTCCAACTCCAGTGCATTGGCGGCGACCACCAACATTCATGTAAGAATTGAATGGTAGGATTCATATTGAAACAAACCCGAATATTTTCGACGTACGAGAATCAGCCCATTTCAATTGCATGGACCTGCTAATGTTCTGTACCTCCAACAGTCTTTTCATATTAGAGAGAAAGGCAACCTTTCGGCCATTGCCGCAAACGACGCCTCAGCATGTTCAAGAGAAAACGGTCAAAGTCGCTCTATTCTCGTTCAAAATTCCCGATAGAGTCAACGGCTGCACAACCGCACCGACAGTTAGGCCTAGCACCAGATAATACATCGAGTCAACAATCAGCAGGTACGACAACGGCCGAGCACTGCACCGAAACAACAAATCATGCTATTTTTAGCAACTCGTGCCCGTCTCATGGGAACACTAGGTATTCTAGAGTGGATGGATACCTCTCGTTCGTTACAGATCGTTCCCTGGAGAGGGGTGTTAATCCAAGGTAAACGCATAACCGAATGATTTCCATCTTTCGTCGGTGCACCTGCGGCATACCAGATTGGTGAATTGCACATCCCCGCGAAACGCTGTATTTCCAGCAACACTTACGGGCCTGAGGCGCTGCACCACATCGACCTGGTGCAATTATCCATAGACAATATATATACAAGAAGTCTTGCGTCACAGATCCAGACATACAGGCTAGATTTTCGTACTCCTGGTAATTCGACTTCATTAGTCATTTTGCACAGGCTTACCATATTTTCAGATCCGGAAAGAGGACATTTTTACAATTAACAGAGGTTATGTTATCGCAACCATCGTTACGACCTCATTATTACCAGTTTTGCGTATGGTGAACGCTTAAAATAGACAGATCTTACAACTTACAACTAAGGTCAATGTAGAGGACCCTGTTCAGGGGTGTCAAACTCAACTTGCGTCGCGGGTCCGATTCAAACATTTAGGGTGGATTGCACAGATGCCGATTGAAAAGTAATCACCGATTGCCTTAATCGGCGATAATTTAATCAGCGAGCAAGGTCACCTGGTGACTCTGTGGTACAGATACGGATTCGCCTGTGAGTTATCTAATCGCGGATTACTGACGCAAATCGACGCAAATGACGTACGTTAGCAATCAGCTGTTTTCGGTCGGTGGCGATATGAACTGTGTCGTCATAGGGGAGAGATGCGCTCTTCATAGATATGAATGTTTAGTTGATGTCATGTGCGTATAGCAGCTAACTAAACTGTTGCTACTGCACAGTGTAAGGTTATGAACGTCAGAACAAACGTTTTGAGGTTATGAAAAGAGGTATTGTAGGAATAGCGTACCAAAATCATCGTCTTATACCGGTATTGCTGTGCCAGAAACTCTACTGCAAATTTCGTATATTGCAGGACATTTATCTCATTACTCAGGGATATCTAGAACTAGATAGATACTTTCAGATATAATTTTATTTTCCGTTTATTGATGCATTAGTCATGATAGCCGCTTCACCAATGTGATTATATACAAATTAAGTTCATACACACACATTTTCATACGATTTTGATTTCTCCAAACCTATGACAATTGGCTCTGCAGGAGTGTAGAAGTAAATTTCAGCCATTGCAAGGATCTAACTGTTGTGCAATGTGACGATGTTATCATATAATAAGTCATATGCATACTTGTGCTCAAGTGCTGTAATACATTTATGTTACAATTTTGCAATGCAAAGTTATCTGCTGTTACCCATTCGAGTAATCTTGTTTGTTGACAGCCAAACCCCACTTCAGTTTATCAAGAATTTGGTCAACCATAAAATTCAATACAACCTGTTTTATAGAGAGCTACATTAATGTAGTGCAATATCGACTGAGAATAACAATGGATCCATACCTCGATGTTAAATGTTCCCTCCAGATGTTAAAGAGCCTAGCAGAAGAGAGAGTGCCAGTAGATTGGTCAAAGACAGAGCAAATCAATCCATTGAAATATACCCTGGAGGTTAGCGACACCGATAACGTGACGGCACAACCGAGCACAACTTCAGCGCAGACAGATTGTTCAAAATCACTTCTCTGGAATGTCTTGAGTATTTCATCTGGTGTTTGAACACAATAACCACACATTCAATTCCTCGTCAATTATTTTTATTACGAGATCCAGTAGCCTATGCTGTAGTCAGAATTGGACAACTAGAAAATCAGCTTTTCAAAATTAGACTATGATGATAATTATGGCTGCATATTTTTACAAATTAGAATAGAATTATAGACACCGTGGTTATTTTTCAATTAAATCAGAATAGGGATTACTGAATATGTGAAAATTTGGAAATTGAATCTGCACAACTCGCTTAGTATTGTAGAGTTCTACTGTAGAATTTTCAGCAAAACCAGAAATTGAGTTAGAAATATATTGCTGGCATTTTGCAGTTACTATTCTAATTATATACAGCCAATTAACTAGTTGTCCAAGTCTGGTTTTTGTGCTATTTCGATTCGTTGGTGTATCTTCTCAATTTTGCAGTTCTTTTTCCATTTCCAGTTTCTGGTACTTGATATGCATCTGTAAGTCAAAATATTTCATTCTGATATCATGCTGCTCCTTTGCCATTTCCAGGACGCTCATTTCTGAACACCACATTTTGATCACCAACATTATAGTTAAAATAAGAATTTTTTCATCAACACACCTGGCTCTCTTTTTCAAGACAATTGGCGTTGAGCTTTTTGTGTTCTCTGTTTCATCTTGCATGTCTGAATGTAGTAATGAATAAACTGTGGGTTGCATCACCATCATTGTATGCTAACACTTACCGGTCTGGTGTTCTATCCTGAAGTCTGTCGAGGGAACTGAAGGAAGCGTCACATCGCCATCAACAACGAAAGGGCAGCAATTTCATTGGCTGCAAGAAAACTATGGTTAACAACAGTTGTATTGATTCAATAGAGTTCAAATTCAATAGAGCAATGTTAATGTCAATCAAAACAACCCGCAATGTTCTATTTGAAGTATTCGTGTGGCTATGTTAGTACCAACACGATTCATATGGATTTCAAATTAGTGCCTCAACTTACCATCGCTGTTGTGACATGAAGAACCCGCCTCTGTGTTCCCATCCTCGTCGATGATGAAGGTGCAAACTGAATCTTTAGAATATGCATCTGAATAAACATTTTATTTAAAAATTTTTTGAAAGATACATTAGAAAAGTTACTTTCAAATTATTTTTACACGGATTATGTTAACCTCGCGAAACATAGGAAGGATGGATGACTAAAATCATGACTTGACTCGAGTTGGAATAGGATGAATGGATTTGACTCGAGTCACTGCTTCAATATGGCATACGGTATGAGAAATTCTGACTCGAAGTCAAATCTTCAAGTCAAGTTGCAAGCCTAACAATAATATGGCCAACGATACTGCTCAGGCACCTGCACTGCACAGTAGCAAAGCCAGACTGTTGCAAGTTAAAATTGGATGCAAGTTCCTCTGCCGTTGGTTGTAACATATTAAAAAAGTTTATGTCCTAAATGCACTCACCATTGTTCGTGTGACTATCGAATACGCAATCGTAGTCATACCGATGTTTCAAACATTCAATTTGAGATGGAATAAGGTCTGAAAAGTGATAATAAATATACCAGTGCTATAAAAATCAATTGCAGATTGATCAAGGAGTGGTTCAGATTAGGAATTTGCCGAGCAGTGTTCCCCATGTGTCGTTTTCGTATAGCTGATGACGTGCAACAGTCTCTGGATATGGTTAGTTTGTTGGGCATTACAAAAATGTTTTTCATGATCATCAAAATTTGTCTATTCAGTTCAAAACGAGCGTGAAAACGTGAGTATGAAGCACGCAGAGAGTCACGATAAACACAGATGGAAACAATACATCTCCTGCGAATTTTAAAGAACTGCCTGTAAAATTACCTATTGAAAACCTTTTCCAAGGAGTTCGTCAACTGGAGGTCCGGGCCGTTCGACGCGCCGTGATGCTGCATATATCTTTTTTGCTTTTCGTTTCAAATTTTTCAATACATTCTGGATTTGGCCAGTTGTACGGCTGCACGCGCAGGACCAGTATTCATAGCTGCATATTTCTTACTGATTACATCTCAGGCCGCATCTTTTTGTTTTGCCATCAGTCTTTTTGTCTTCCTTGGTTTCAATATAATCTTCTATCAATTCAATTATTCCAAACTTTTCCTGTCTGTTGCAATTTTCCGTCCTCGTATTTTATTTCCAAAGTATACTATCGAATTCTGTACACTGTACAGTCTGTAAAAAATGTCATACCAATAATCCAATATGGAATCGGTGTCTCGTGCACACCAAAGATTATACTTGCTACACACAGGTGTGACGCTGATAACTGTCTTGGCACACCAAAGATATTACACTAAACGTACCGGGATTCCAACCCGGCCAATAATCATAGCATAAGTTACTATCGGTTGTGGTAGGCCCACGCCGATAATATGCGCCAACAGTTGTAGTAGTGTCTGAGTACAATATTTTCAGCTAATACCGCAACTGCGCGTCAGAACATCCAGTTAACACCATCTCAATACCAAATACTAGTGTACCTATAGCCAGCCCGGACCGCAGTCAACGCGAAGCACACAGCCGATTAACTTTCTAGACACCTCGCTCGGCGGATAACATTTGGCCGATTAAAATTCACCGATTAGTGGCAGATCGGTATCTGTGCCACGGAAGCCAGCCGATTACTGACGTTTAATCGTCGATTAGGGATTAATCGACATCTGTGCAATCCACCCTTAGATAGCTCGCGGGCCGCACCAGGCAAATTATTTCCTCAAAATCCAAGCCCGTGTATATTTACTTGAATAGTTCATTATCAGGCCTGTGTACCTACGTGCGTAGGCTACCTGATATAGAAGTGCGACGGTTTCGCATTTTCGCTTCTGCGAATAAAATTTATTTCAAATATGCTGAATAATACAAGAATTTTTCAAATCTGCTCATAATTGACCGGATGAAATGGTCTGGCAGGCCGTATGTTTGACACCCCTGCATTAGTTTTTACAGGTGCAGTAGTTTATAGTTGTAGCTTCCTCATTGCACCTTCAGCTTTCACAGACCCTATAAAATAGGGGTGGCCAACTTTCTCGGCCGAAGGGCCACGGGCCGCGAAATGTTTTCAAAGTGTATAGGTCAATAATATTGTTACTGGAGAATATTGCGGGTCTGCATCGCTGGAATCAGTTTGCGAGGACAGGACTATTCGGCGCCTGGACAAACCGATATCGAAAGCTTCGGCCAACATGCGACAATCATTTTGTGCCTGGGTTTCATAGTCGGCGGTCTTTCTGCGCGAGCTCAAACGCAAGGTCGCATGTTGAAAGAGACTTTCTCTCGTAATTGAAAATGTAGTTAGACCCAATCTGATATACATTAGGCGTTTTTTTCTTCATTTGCATGCATGAGGGTTAACAATATTACAAGCAAAAATCGAGTGACAACATATTGCGCGCAGCGTGAAG